>NC_140007.1:42151137-43407263 GCF_964263955.1 Coregonus lavaretus
ATACATTAAAATCTGGGCTATGCAGACGAATTCGGACATTCTAGTATTGACTGAAACTTGGATCTCTGGGGACATTCTGGGCTCTGAAAATAATATTGAGGGTTATCATGTGTTCCGAGCTGACAGACAGGGTAGAGGTGGTGTGTCACGATCGTCGGGAAGAGAGGAGGACCAAGGCGCAGCGTTGCAGACGAACATACTCTTTATTTATGATAAACGATCAAAACAACAAAACGATAACGTGACAGTCAATGGTCAAACACAAACCAACACGAACAAGATCCCACAACCACTGTGGGCAAACAGCCTGTTTAAATGTGGTTCCCAATCAGAGACAACCAGCCACAGCTGACACTCGTTGCCTCTGATTGAGAACCACACTGGCCAACATAGAAATGAAATACATAGATCTACACACCCTGGCTCAACATAACAGTGTCCCCAGAGCCAGGGCGTAACAGTACCCCCCCCTAAAGGCGCGGACTCCGACCGCGCCAACTAAATACCACAGGGGAGGGACCGGGTGGGCACTCCGCCTTGGCGGCGGATCCGGCTCCGGGCCTGATCCCCACTCCCTCTCCAACCCCCCAAAGTACCCCTGGTCCGGTCTGGCCCCGCTGGCCGGAGCTGGACAGCACACTGATGGAGCGGATTGCTCTAGCTCCGGCGTAACGCATCTGACCGGTGCCGGACCAGGCACCAGTGGAACAGGCACGGGCCGTGCCGGACTGACGACGCCCACCACTGGCTTGGTGTGGAGAACAGCCACGGGCCGTGCCGGGCTGGCGACGCGCACCATTGGCTTGGTGCGGGAAGCAGGAGCGGGCCGGACCGGGTTGACGATGCGCACCCCTGGCTTGGTGCGTGGAGCAGGAACGGACCGGACCGGGCTGACGATGCGCACCCCTGGCTTAGTGCGTGGAGCAGCAACGGGCCGGACCGGGCTGACGATACGCACCCCTGGCTTGGTGCGTGGAGCACGAACGGCTGGACCGGGCTGACGACTCGCACCCCTGGCTTGGTGCGAGTGGCAGGAACAGGCCGAACCGGGCTGGCGACGCGCACCATAGGCTTGGTGCGGGGAGCAGGAACAGGCCGGACCGGGCTGACGATACGCACCCCTGGCTTGGTGCGTGGAGCAGGAACAGGCTGGACCGGGCTGGAGACTCGCACCATTGGCCTGGTGCGGGGAGCAGGAACAGGCCGGACCGTACTGGGGACACACACCACTGGCCCTACGCAGGGATCTGGAATGGGCCGGACCGGACTGGTAACACACCCCAGTACCTCTCGCCGTGCCTCTACACCTTCCATCCCCTCTTCGACCAGTGGCCCCCGTAACCTGGCGGCCTCCTCTGCCAACCCGCTGGGCCGCTCTGTCGCGGTCTCCTGCTGGCCCGTCGTCCACGGCGTTAGCCCCCCCCTAAAAATTTTCTGGGTGTCTCTCCTACCCGTGGACCAGGTCTCCATGTCCCTCGCCAGACTTTCGCCCTTCTGCTTCCAAGTCCGGCCCTTTTCTTCCTCACCCGGCTTGACCCAGTCGAGGAGGCGAAGGAGATCTGCTAGAGATCTCCCTGGCGATGGCTCCTGGACACGCTGCTTGGTCCAGTCTGGGTGGGATCTTCTGTCACGATCGTCGGGAAGAGAGGAGGACCAAGGCGCAGCGTTGCAGACGAACATACTCTTTATTTATGATAAACGATCAAAACAACAAAACGATAACGTGACAGTCAATGGTCAAACACAAACCAACACGAACAAGATCCCACAACCACTGTGGGCAAACAGCCTGTTTAAATGTGGTTCCCAATCAGAGACAACCAGCCACAGCTGACACTCGTTGCCTCTGATTGAGAACCACACTGGCCAACATAGAAATGAAATACATAGATCTACACACCCTGGCTCAACATAACAGTGTCCCCAGAGCCAGGGCGTGACATGGTGGACTGGCCATTACTATACAAAATAATGTATCTTTGTCTTTACTGAAATACATTTCCCTTGCCAAACATTTTAAGCTACTATCTTTAAGCCTTTGTCTGGGGAAAAATGTTTCCATAATTATAGGGGTCTACCGTCCTCCCTCTGCTAACCTTTGTGCACTCGAGGAGTTAACTAGTTTGTTGTCTTCTTTTACTGAATCAGAAGTTATTATCCTGGGTGACCTAAATTATGATTGGGAAATGCAGTCTTCAGACAATCTAATAAACATGTGTAATGATCTAAACCTAACCCAGCTGGTGACTACACGGCCCAACCCTAGAGATCCTTCAAAGTCAACTCTGATTGATCTTATTTTAATGAATACACCAGAGAAATATATTTCTACTGGTGTCTTCGCCCAAGACATTAGTGACCATTGCCCAGTTGTTTGTATTAGAGAAGTTAGAATACAAATATCTAAGCCTCGTGTCATAACAAAGAGGAACTTAAAAAACTTAATTGAACAGCCTTTTTTACATGATCTTTATTTTAGGGACCTTGATTGTATTTCAGCTATCCCTGAACCTGATTTAGCTTTGAGCCTCTTTGCAGATGTCTTCAATACTATTGTGGATAATCATGCTCCCTTCCAAAAATTAAGGCTTAAAGGTAGGTCTAATGCCTGGTACACTCTGGAATTATCAAGAGTCATTCACAAAAGAGATAGTGCTTGGGTCAATGCCAGGAACACAGGCTTAGGCCCGGACTGACAAGCTTGTAAGCGACTGAGGAATCATTGCGTAAAACAAATCCGAAAGGCTAAATCTGATTATTATGTAACCTCTCTTTCAAATTGTAGTGGGAACCCGGCTAAATTCTGGAAAACTGTCAAATCCCTGAAGGGTTCTACTTCCTCCTCTCTGCCACAACAAATGAATTCAGACATGGGCCTCATTATGGAAAAAAATGCCATCATTGATGCATTTAATCACCATTTTATTTCAGCTGGCCATCTCTTTGAAATAACTTCTAAGCCTATTCACAATGATATTGGGCTGGATGTTGATAGGGGAAATTTGCTGAATGATCAGAGAAATCATAGTCAAAGCTTTTCTTTTAGAAGTCCTGGATGCTTTGCTAGCAATAGACAACAAGAAATCCACAAGTGCCGACCAATTGGATCCTGGTCTGCTTAAGTGTGCAGCGCCCATCATTGTTGGCTCAATAACCCACATTTTTTATTTACCATTGTTATCAGAAAATATTCTAAAAGTATGGAAATCATCTCATGTGCTGCCACTCCATAAGGGCGGGGATAGTAGTGATCTTAATAATTATCGCCCCATTTCAAGGCTTCCTTGTCTAGCTAAGATTCTTGAATCCTTGGTATATTTACAACTTTGCTTGTTTTTATCTGAGAAATCTATTTTGAATGTAAACCAATCAGGGTTTAGGCCTATGCATAGCAATCCCTTGCTGATTTAAAACTTGTGCTTAATCAAATCA
This sequence comes from Coregonus lavaretus, assembly GCF_964263955.1. NCBI lineage: Eukaryota > Metazoa > Chordata > Actinopteri > Salmoniformes > Salmonidae > Coregonus > Coregonus lavaretus. Next base: position 42,154,570 of record NC_140007.1, read on the forward strand.
AATTTCATTTGCCACATGCGCCGAATACAACAGGTGTAGACATTAGAGTGAAATGCTTAATACGGGCAAAATGAAATACATGTTGTTTTTAAACTCTCGCAAGAATGTTTCAGATGAACTCCATGTTCACTCATTAGATGGTTCTCCAATCGAACGTGTTCCTGCATATAAATACTTCGGCATTTGGATTGATATGGATTTGACGTTTAAAAAACATATAGATGAGCTGGTTAAGAAGCTAAGATTTAAATGTGGCTTTTTCTACAGAAACAGATCGTGCCATTCTCTAAGCAGTAGGAAGCAGATTATTCAGTCAACCTTTTTATCTGTTTTTGATTATGGTGATATTATTTATCAAAGTGCAGCTGCTACTACTCTTAAATCTTTGGATGCCATCTACCATAGTGCCCTTCGTTTTGTTTCAGGTAAACGTTTTGAAACTCATCACTGTATCCTGTATCACAAGGTTGGCTAGACTTCACTAAAGATCTGTATATCTCTACATTACTCCCTTTTTGTTTACAAGGGCTACTTCATAAACTTCTGTCTTATCTAACTTTGCTGTTGAAATATAGACAGCTGAGGATTGGTTAACGCTTGAGGTTCCCAGGGTCTCCACCGAGTTTTGTAAATCTGCTTTTAGTTTTAATGCACCGTATTGCTGGAACATAATTAAAAATACATTTAATCTTGATGTTCTTGTGCCGTTCGAGCAAATTAAAGTATTGATTGGGGATTTATTTGTGGAGGAATGTAACTGTTTTTCTGGGTGATTTGTGATGTTTTATTTGTGCTTAGCATGACTGTGTTTTTGTATTTTAATGAGTGTACCAGTCAAAAGTTTGGACACACCTACTCATTCAAGGGTTTTTCTTTATTTTTATGTTTTAATTTGTAGAATAATAGTGAAGACATCAAAACTATGAAATAACACATATGGAATCATGTAGTAACCAAAAAAAGTGTTAAACAAATCAAAATATATTTTATATTTGAGATTCTTCAAATAGCCACCCTTTGCCTTGATGACAGCTTTGCACACTCTTGCATTCTCTCAACCAGCTTCATGAGGTAGTCACCTGGAATGCATTTCAGTTAACAGGTGTGCCTTCTGAAAGTTAATTTGTGGAATTTCTTTCCTTCTTAATTCGTTTGAGCCAATCAGTTGGGCGTGTATACAGAAGATAGCCCTATTTGGTAAAAGACCAAGTCCATAACATGGCAAGAACAGCTCAAATAAGCAAAGAGAAAGTTTCTTCAAGTGCAGTCGCAAAAAACTTCAAGCGCTATGATGAAACTGGCTCTCATGAGGACCGCCACAGGAATGGAAGACCCAGAATTACCTCCGCTGCAGAGGATAAGTTCATTAGAGTTACCAGCCTCAGAAATTGCAGCCCAAATAAATGCTTCACAGAGTTCAAGTAACAGACACATCTCAGCATCAACTGTTCAGAGCGGTCTGTGTGAATCAGGCCTTCATGGTGGAATTGCTGTGATTTATTTAGAATTCAAGGCACACTTAACCAGCATGGCTACCATAGCATTCTGCAGCGATACGCCATCCCATCTGGTTTGGGCTTAGTGGGACTATAATTTGTTTTTCAACAGGACAATGACCCAACACACCTCCAGGCTGTGTAAGTGCTATTTTACCAAGAAGGAGAGTGATGGAGTGCTGCATCAGATGACCTGGCCTCCACAATCCCCCGACCTCAACCCAAATTAGATGGTTTGGGATGAGTTGGACCGCAGAGTGAAGGTAAAGCAGCCAACAAGTGCTCAGCATATGTGGGAACTCCTTCAAGACTGTTGGAAAAGCATTCCTCATGAAGCTGGTTGAGAGAATGCCAAGAGTGTGCAAAGCTGTTATCAAGGCAAAGGGTGGCTACTTTGAATAATATTTTTTGGTTAGTACATGATTCTATATGTGTTATTTCATAGTTTTGATGTCTTCACCAGTGTCCAAACTTTTGACTGGTACTGTATTTTGTGTTTAATGTGTATTTATATTGTATTATACAGGGCACATTTGGAAAAGATACTTAACTCTCAATATGTCTTCCCTGTCAAAATAAAGGTTAAATAAAAATGAATACATCTCTCTTTTCCTCCCCCCTCTCCTCACATCTATATTTTGGCAGCTGATTATCCAACGAGAGCCAATCCCTCCTATTATCTCATACAGAAGGATGGCAGGTAGGCTAGCAGTTAAGAGCGTTGGGCCTGTATCTGAAAGGTCGCTGCTTCGAATCCCCGAGCCGACTAGGTGAAAAATCTGCCGATGTGCCCTTGAGTAAGGCATGTAACCCTAATTGCTCCTGTAAGTCACTCTGGAAAAGCGTGTCTGCAAAATGACATAAATGTAAGGATTTCATGAGACATGTCTTGCATGGGGGATATTTTCATTAATTACACCTCATTGCTATCAGGGGCCCATCTTGCACATTGTTTTTGACTGAGTGCTAACCAGCAGTGGCTGGCTGCTGATGCTTATGTCAGTATCCAGGACCGCGTTCACTATGGCACAATGTTGTGAAATGTTCCCAATGACAGAGATTTCTCTATGAAAAGTAAAGTAAGGAATCGTGTCAGCTTTTTAGCTCTGCGACAGTCAGTACATTGCACCTTTCTGAACGCAACCCAGGGTACACAGGAGGCTGCTGAGGGGAGGATGGCTCATAACAATGGCTGGAACGGAGCAAATGGAACGGCATCAAACACATGGAAACCATGGGTTTGATGTATCTGAAACCATTCCACCTATTCTGCTCCAGCCGTTACCACGAGCCCGTCCTCCCCAATTAAGGTGACACCAACCTCTTGTGCCAGGGTATGCAGGAGCTGCAGTCTGTCTGTCTGCCAAGTGGTGATCGTGTCCTCAGCAGAAATGTTGTGAAACCATGCCCAGTGTCTGTCTGCCAGGTGAAACCATGCCCAGTGTCTGTCTGCCTGGTGAAACCATACCAAGTGTCTGTCTGCCAGGTGAAACCATACCCAGTGTCTGTCTGCCAGGTGAAACCATGCCCAGTGTCTGTCTGCCAGGTGAAACCATGCCCAGTGTCTGTCTGCCTGGTGAAACCATACCAAGTGTCTGTCTGCCAGGTGAAACCATACCCAGTGTCTGTCTGCCTGGTGAAACCATGCCAGTGTCTGTCTGCTAGGTGAAACCATACCAAGTGTCTGTCTGCCAGGTGAAACCATACCCAGTGTCTGTCTGCCAGGTGAAACCATGCCCAGTGTCTGTCTGCCAGGTGAAACCATGCCCAGTGTCTGTCTGCCAGGTGAAACCATGCCCAGTGTCCGTCTGCCAGGTGAAACCATGCCCAGTGTCCGTCTGCCAGGTGAAACCATGCCCAGTGTCTGTCTGCCAGGTGAAACCATACCAAGTGTCTGTCTGCCAGGTGAAACCATACCCAGTGTCTGTCTGCCAGGTGAAACCATGCCCAGTGTCTGTCTGCCAGGTGAAACCATGCCCAGTGTCTGTCTGCCAGGTGAAACCATGCCCAGTGTCTGTCTGCCTGGTGAAACCATACCAAGTGTCTGTCTGCCAGGTGAAACCATACCCAGTGTCTGTCTGCCTGGTGAAACCATGCCCAGTGTCGGTCTGCCAGGTGAAACCATGCCCAGTGTCTGTCTGCCAGGTGAAACCATGCCCAGTGTCTGTCTGCCAGGTGAAACCATGCCCAGTGTCCGTCTGCCAGGTGAAACCATGCCCAGTGTCTGTCTGCCAGGTGAAACCATACCAAGTGTCTGTCTGCCAGGTGAAACCATGCCCAGTGTCTGTCTGCCAGGTGAAACCATGCCCAGTGTCTGTCTGCCAGGTGAAACCATGCCCAGTGTCTGTCTGCCAGGTGAAACCATGCCCAGTGCCTGTCTGCCAGGTGAAACCATGCCCAGTGTCTGTCTGCCAGGTGAAACCATGCCCAGTGTCTGTCTGCCAGGTAAAACCATGCCCAGTGTCTGTCTGCCAGGTGAAACCATGCCCAGTGTCTGTCTGCCAGGTGAAACCATGCCCAGTATCTGTCTGTCAGGTGAAACCATGCCCATTCTGTGAAACTGTCCACAGTATTTTACTCAGTAATATTCTACTGATAGGATTGCAGTTAATCACCGTCTCTATTTAAACTGTGTTCCCGGTCCACTTCATGGTGGCAGACAGACAGACAGACAGACAGTTGTCAGAGAGCCAGTGGTTTAGTCTCATGCCTGGCATGCTTGGGGTCAGTGGTGAGGGGGGCCGTGGATGGGGGTGGTGAGGCAGGCGGATGGTGCCTGCCCTGGTTGTCCACACAGTGGCGTATTGAACAAGTAAGCACAGTCTCATGTCAGCTGTCAAATAGTGCACAGTCGTAGCGGGAGAGGAGATTGGAAAAGGGTTCAAACAGCCCATTTACTGAAGATGGAAAGCACACAACGCCGTAACAAAGGTTCTTGATGTTTATCAGTCTGATTTCCAGACCCATGAAAACAGACTGGCTTTGAGGCAGTGTACTGTACACGGACATGGACACATGGACATGGACACACGGACAGGGAAACAAGGACAGGGACACATGGACATGGACACACGGACAGGGACACACGCACATGGACACATGGACAGAGACACACGGACAGGGACACACGGACATGGACATATGGACATGGACACACGGACAGGGACACATGGACAGGGACACACGGACAGGGACAAATGGACAGGGACACACGGACAGGGACACACGGACAGGGACACACGGACAGGGACACATGGACAGGGACACACGGACAGGGACACACGGACAGGGACACACGGACAGGTACACACGGACAGGGACACATAGACAGGGACACACGGACAGGGACACACGGACAGGGACACATGGACAGGGACACACGGACAGGGACACATGGACATGGACACATGGACAGGGACACACGGACAAGGACACATGGACATGGACACATGGACAGGACACACGGACAGGGACACATGGACAGGGACACATGGACATGGACACATGGACATGGACACACAGACAGGGACACATGGACAGGGACACATGGACATGGACACATGGACAGGACACACGGACAGGGACACATGGACAGGGACACATGGACATGGACACACGGACACACAGCCAAGCATGGACACTTCTGAGGGTTTACATTACCTGGTGGATTTGCCCTCAGTATATCTGAGTGGTCTTTTTACTTATTTCTTACCTCAGTTCATGACTCAGAGAGAGGGGGTGTGTCTGTGTGTAAGAGCAGACCAACCATGTGTTCACATACACTACCGTTCAAAAGTTTGGAGTCACTTAGAATTTTCCTTGTTTTCAAAAGAAAAGCAATTTGTTTGTCCATTAAAATAACATAAATTGATCAGAAATATAAAACAAATAATAATAAAAATCAGTGTAGACATTGTTAATGTTGTAAATGGCTATTGTAGCTGGAAACGGCTGATTTTTTATGGAATATCTACATAGGCGTACAGAGGCCCATTATCAGCAACCATCAGTACTGTGTTCCAATGCTTTCTTCTGAAACTCGTCAGTCTATTCTTGTTCTGAGAAATGAAGGCTATTCCATGCGAGAAATTGCCAAGAAACTGAAGATCTCGTACAACGCTGTGTACTACTCCCTTCACAGAACAGCGCAAACTGGCTCTAACCAGAATAGAAAGAGGAGTGGGAGGCCCCAGTGCACAACTGAGCAAGAGGACAAATACATTAGAGTGTCTAGTTTGGGAAACAGACACCTCATAGGTCCTCAACTGGCAGCTTAATTAAATAGTACCCGCAAAACACCAGTCTCAACGTCAACAGTGACGAGGCGACTCCGGGATGCTGACCTTCTAGGCAGAGTTGCAAAGAAAAAGCCATATCTCAGACTGGCCAATAAAAAGAAAAGATTAAGGTGGGCAGTCTGAGATATGGCTTTTTCTTTGCAACTCTGTCTACATTGTATTTCTGATCAATTTGATGTTATTTTAATGGACAAAAAAAATTGCTTTTCTTTCGAAGACAAGGAAAATTCCAAGTGACCCCAAACTTTTGAACGGTAGTGTATGTTGACATTTTCTTAGTTACCATGCCATGAAACATGCAACTCCCAACCCCCTGCAGTCTCATGTTCAAAGCCAATTTCATGTCGTGAAACACAGTAGGATCGTGGGCGTGTTACTAGAGGATTACCTCCATTACACAACCAACCATAGAGGTTCTGGAGCAGAAATAAGGAGCAGCAACACCTGTCACTCAAACACACCAACAACCCTAGAGTGTGTGTGCGCGACTCCCTACGTACTGGGTTTCTGACTGTGTGTGTACCTGTGTGTTGGTAGACAGGGAAGGGGGAGCCCCATTTCTTCAAGGTGAAGACCTTTAAGAAGAACCGTCAGTGTGGGGTGTGTCATCAGAGTGTGGACAGCACGGGGTCCTTCTGCCGAGGTGAGTCTCTCTCTCTCTCTCTCTCTCTCTCTCTCTCTCTCTCTCTCTCTCTCTCTCTCTCTCTCTCTCTCTCTCTCTCTCTCTCTCTCTCTCTCTCTCTCTCTCTCTCTCTCTCTCTCTCTCTCTCTCTCTCTCTCTCTCTCTCTCTCTCTCTTTCTTTCCACCCTCCTCCTCCATAGAGGATCCTGTTCAGCTGTCAGTTCTAGCTCTCTTTCTCTGTCAGAGCCCTCATGCTGCAGACTCACTGTAAGCTGCTCGTTTTCAAGGACCTTCAGATCAGCTAACATGCTACATCGAATACACCAAATGAACCTGGATGATGGAAGCTGACTAATTGTTCCCTTCTGTCTCCCTACCCCCCTCTCTGTTGCCATCCTTCTCTCTCCAGTGTGTAAAACAGCCACTCACAAGAAATGCGAGGCAAAGGTAAGATTCTTAACCTATTCACTCCTGCGTAACTTGCCCAACTTGTTCTACACTCTTAGAAAAAAAGGTGCTATCCAGAGCTGTCCCCTTTGAATAACCCTTTTTGGTTCCAGGTAGAACCCTTTTGGGTTCAATGTAGAACCCTTTCCACAGAGGGTTCTACAGGGAACCAGAAAAAGTTACTCCTATGTGGACGGCCAAAGAACCCTTTTGGAACCCTTTTTTCTAAGAGCGTATCCTCCCTGTCCCTGCTATGAGCCAGCAGCTATTGATGTGACCGACTGCACCCAAGCCCTATTTGAAAGGGTCATTGATGGAGGAGTGAATGCCAGCTTTGGCCAGGGGCAGGGAGAGACTTGGCAGACTGCAGCGGCTGGCGCCATGCGTTATGGAAGAAGGCATGTGGCAGAGATTGCTTTCCAGTCTTCGTACCATCTTTTCCATCTGAGGAAATAGCCCAAGAGGATAAGGGGATGGGTTTGAAAAGTAGCAAGCCAATACAAGTCCAAAGCCAGTTGGGTTTTTAATATCAGTTTCATCTTTGATGATTTCTATCAAGGAATGGGCACAAACTGGTCTGCAGTAGACCTGGCATAGTATGTAGGCCACTCTTGTCCTGTGGTTTGTAAAGGTCTGGCTGTGTTTCCTCAAAACAATGCTGTTGGTCAGGAAGATACTATTTCCACACTGTTGTGTTTTGTTCAGGCTCTTGTTGTTTGTGGCCTGGTTGTGTTTTGTATGGGCTCTGTTGTTTGTGGCCTGGTTGTGTTTTGTATGGGCTCTGTTGTTTGTGGCCTGGTTGTGTTTTGTATGGGCTCTGTTATTTGTGGCCTGGTTGTGTTTTGTATGGGCTCTGTTGTTTGTGGCCTGGTTGTGTTTTGTATGGGCTCTGTTATCTGTGGCCTGGTTGTGTTTTGTATGGGCTCTGTTGTTTGTGGCCTGGTTGTGTTTTGTATAGGCTCTGTTGTTTGTGGCCTGGTTGTGTTTTGTATGGGCTCTTTTGTTTGTGGCCTGGTTGTGTTTTGTATGGGCTCTGTTGTTTGTGGCCTGGTTGTGTTTTGTATGGGCTCTGTTGTTTGTGGCCTGGTTGTGTTTTGTTCAGGCTCTTGTTGTTTGTGGCCTGGTTGTGTTTTGTTCAAGCTCTGTTGTTCGTGGCCTGGTTGTGTTTTGTTCAGGCTCTGTTGTTTGTGGCCTGGTTGTGTTTTGTTCAGGCTCTGTTGTTTGTGGTCTGGTTGTGTTTTGTTCAGGCTCTTGTTGTTTGTGGCCTGGTTGTGTTTTGTATGGGCTCTGTTGTTTGTGGCCTGGTTGTGTTTTGTATAGGCTCTGTTGTTTGTGGCCTGGTTGTGTTTTGTATGGGCTCTGTTGTTTGTGGCCTGGTTGTGTTTTGTATAGGCTCTGTTGTTTGTGGCCTGGTTGTGTTTTGTATGGGCTCTGTTGTTTGTGGCCTGGTTGTGTTTTGTTCAGGCTCTGTTATTTGTGGCCTGGTTGTGTTTTGTATGGGCTCTGTTGTTTGTGGCCTGGTTTTGTTTTGTATAGGCTCTGTTTGTGGCCTGGTTGTGTTTTGTATAGGCTCTGTTGTTTGTGGCCTGGTTGTGTTTTGTATAGGCTCTGTTGTTTGTGGCCTGGTTGTGTTTTGTATGGGCTCTGTTGTTTTTGGCCTGGTTGTGTTTTGTATGGGCTCTGTTGTTTGTGGCCTGGTTGTGTTTTGTATGGGCTCTGTTGTTTGTGGCCTGGTTGTGTTTTGTTCAGGCTCTTGTTGTTTGTGGCCTGGTTGTGTTTTGTTCAGGCTCTGTTGTTCGTGGCCTGGTTGTGTTTTGTTCAGGCTCTGTTGTTTGTGGCCTGGTTGTGTTTTGTTCAGGCTCTGTTGTTTGTGGCCTGGTTGTGTTTTGTATAGGCTCTGTTGTTTGTGGCCTGGTTGTGTTTGGGTCTGGAGATGATAGCTGAATAGCTGAGGCTGGCCTGTTGACTGGTGGTGGCCGGTGCCTTGCCCAGGCAGTGATAGCCATCGGTCCTGCCCAGGAAGGGAGTGGCCAGGCCAGCCTCTGGGGGTGTGGGAGTCTGTCCTCTCAACTGGCCTTAAGAGCCAGTGCTGAGGGGGCTCACCCATGAAAGGTTGTGATTTAGGAAGCTCTGATCCAAGGCAGCTGCCTGGGGCTCATTCAAACCACATACAGAAGTGCAAACACAATCCCCAAATACACATGCTACAACATCCGTCTGGCCCTGAGTGTTTTATAAATTATTGTCCATGAAAATCTGTCTGATTTCAATAAAAATACATGCCCCTATGTTACGCTAGTCAACAGCAGCTATTGTAATAACCTTACCTTTACCACAGTCATTGAGGGAGGGGGAGAGAGAGAGAGAGATAGTTAGAGAGAGAGAGAGAGAGAGAGAGGAGAGAGAGAGAGAGAGAGAGAGAGAGAGAGAGAGAGAGAACGACAGAGAGAAAGAGAGAGAGAGAGAGAGAGAGAGAGAGAGAGAGAGAGAGAGAGAGAGAGAGAGAGAGAGAGAGAGAGAGAGGAGAGAGGGAGATGGACCTGAGCGTGCAGGTAAGTATCTGGCCAGATCTGTTTTGTGTTGATCTTGCTGTCTTCACCTTGTTTTCTGTAATTAGAACAAGATCTTGAACACTGTTAGGCTGCTCTCTGCAAGACCTTGAACACTGTTAGGCTGCTCTCTGCAAGATCTTGAACACTGTTAGGCTGCTCTCTACAAGACCCTTGAACACTGTTAGGCTGCTCTCTGCAAGATCTTGAACACTGTTAAGCTGCTCTCTACAAGATCTTGAACACTGTTAAGCTGCTCTCTACAAGACCTTGAACACTGTTAGGCTGCTCTCTTCAAGACCTTGAACACTGTTAAGCTGCTCTCTACAAGACCTTGAACACTGTTAAGCTGCTCTCTTCAAGACCTTGAACACTGTTAAGCTGCTCTCTACAGACCTTGAACACGGTTAAGCTGCTCTCTACAAGACCTTGAACACTGTTAAGCTACTCTCTACAAGGCCTTGAACACTGTTAAGCTTCTCTCTACAAGACCTTGAACATATTTGGCTGCTTTTCACTGTAATCCTGAATGTCTGACTGGGGTATGTAACACCTCAGTTACCTCCTGTCACGTAATTTCTTCATAAATCTGTAGGAATCCTCATTCACTAGGCACCTGTGAACCACTGTGCTCTCATTATGACTGAATTGACAACCTTTAACAGACAAGTGTTGCCATAATGCTTGTGACAAAGTAAAAAAATAAATAAAATGGTATTTTATTTGTCACATGCTTTGTAAACAACAGGTGTAGACAAACAGTGAAATGCTTATATACGGGCCCTTCCCAACAATGCAGAGAGAAATAAATAAAATAAAGATAATTACACAAGGAATAAATACACAATGAGTAACGATAACTTGGCTATATACACGGGGTACCAGTACCGAGTCGATGTGCAGGGGTACGAGGTAGTTGAGGTAGATATGTACATATGGGAAGGGATAAAGTGACTAGGCAACATGATAGCAGAAGCAGTAGCAGCAATGTATGTGATGAGTCAAAAGAGTTCGTGCAAAAGGGAGTCAATGCAGATAGTCTGGGTAGCTATTTGGTTAACTATTTAACTAACTATTTAGCAGTCTTATGTCTTGGGGGTAGAAGCTGTGCAGGGTCTTGTTGTTTCCAGACTTGGTGCATCGGTACCGCTTTTTGTGCGGTAGCAGAGAGAACAGTATATGACTAGGGTGGCTGGAGTCTTTGACAATTTTAAGTTTCTTCCTTTGACACTGCCTGGTATAGAGGTCTTGGATGGCAGGGAGCTCGGCACCAGTGATGTACTGGGCCGTACGCACTACCCCAGGAGGGACTAAGCACACACCCCTGAGGGGCCCCCGTGTTGACGGTCAGCTTGGCGGATGTGTTGTTGCCTACCCTCACCACCTGGGGGCGGCCCGTCAGGAAGTCCAGAATCCAGTTGCAGAGGGAGGTGTTCAGTCCCAGGGTACTAAGCTTAGTGATGAGCTTGGAGGGGACTATGGTGTTGAACGCTGAGCTGTAGTCAATGAACAACATTCTCGCATAGGTGTCTTCTTATCCAGGTGGGAGAGGGCAGTGTGGAGTGCAATCAAGATTGTGTCATCTGTGGATCTGTTAGGGCAGAATGCGAATTGGAGTGGGTCCAGGGTGTCTGGGATGATGGTGTTGATGTGAGCCATGACCAGCCTTTCAAAGCATTTCATGGCGACAGATGTGAGTGCTTCAGGTCGGTAGTCATTTAGACAGGTTACCTTGGTGTTCTTAGGCACAGGGACTATGGTGGACTGTTTGAAACATGTTGGTATTACAGACTGTGTCAGGGATAGATGGAAAATGTCATTGAAGACACTTGCCAGCTGATCAGCACATGCTCTGAGTACACGTCCTGGTAATCCCATCTGGCCCTATGGCCTTGTGAATGTTAAACTGTTTAAAGGTCTTACTCAAATCGGCTATGGAGAGCGAGATCCCACAGTCGTCCAGAACAGTTACTTCACTGTCCTGCAGTGCTCCCTCAGGACCAGTTGGTCTTCCTCTTCCCAGAATAAAGCATTTCCTGGAAAATAAAGTGACCAGAATGAAGAATTTTGTGTGCTTCTGTCTGTGGCTTCCTCTCTTGTTTCTCCCTATGGCTTCCCATTTGTACTTCCTGCTGTCGGTCATCCAACCACGAAGTCAACAACCTACAGCTGGCTCATCTCTTGTCTTTAATGAACGATCCCACTTAAAAAATACACCTACAGTTGAAGTCGGAAGTTTACATACACTTAGGTTGGAGTCATTAAAACTCGTTTTTCAACCACTCCACAAATATCTTGTTAACAAACTATAGTTTTGCCAAGTTGGTTAAGACATCTACTTTGTGCATGACACAAGTCATTTCTCCAACAATTGTTTACAGACAGATTATTTCACTTATAATTCACTGTATTACAATTCCAGTGGGTCAGAAGTTTACATAGACTAAGTTGACTGTGCCTTTAAACAGTTTGGAAAATTCCAGAAAATGATGTCATGGCTTCAGAAGCTTCTGATAGGCTAATTGACATAATTTGAGTCAATTGGAGGTGTACCTGTGGATGTATTTCAAGGCCTACCTTCAAACTCAGTGCCTCTTTGCTTGACATCATGGAAAATCTAAAGAAATCAGCCAAGACCTCAGAAAAAAATATGGTAGACCTCCACAAGTCTGGTTCGTCCTTGGAGCAATTTCCAAATGCTTGAAGGTACCACGTTCATCTGTACAAACAATAGTACGCAAGTATAAACACCATGGGACCACGCAGCCGTCATACCGCTCAGGAAGGAGACGCGTTCTGTCTCCTAGAGATGAACGTACTTTGGTGCGAAAAGTGCAAATCAATCCCAGAACAACAGCAAAGGACCTTGTGAAGATGCTGGAGGAAACAGGTACAAAAGTATCTATATCCACAGTAAAACGAGTCCTATAGCGACATAACCTGAAAGGCCACTCAGCAAGGAAGAAGCCACTGCTCCAAAACCGCCATAAAAAAGCCAGACTTCTGTTTGCAACTGCACATGGGGACAAAGATCGTACTTTTTGGAGAAATGTCCTCTGGTCTGATGAAACAAAAATAGAACTGTTTGGCATAATGACCATCGTTAAATTTGGAGGGAAAAGGGGGTAGCTTGCAAGCCGAAGAATACCATCCCAACTGTGAAGCATGTGGGTGGCAGCATCATGCTGTGGGGGTGCTTTGCTGCAGGAGGGACTGGTGCACTTCACAAAATAGATGGCATCATGAGAAAGGAAAATTATGTGGATATATTGAAGCAACATCTCAAGACATCAGTCAGGAAGTTAAAGCTTGGTCGCAAATGGGTCTTCCAAATGGACAATGACCCCAAGCATACTTCCAAAGTTGTGGCAAAATGGCTTAAGGACAACAAAGTCAAGGTATTGGAGTGGCCATCACAAAGCCCTGACCTCAATCCTATAGAAAATGTGTGGGCAGAACTGAAAAAGCATGTGCGAGCAAGGAGGCCTACAAACCTGACTCAGTTACACCATCTCTGTCAGGAGGAATGGGACAAAATTCACCCAACTTATTGTGGGAAGCTTGTGGAAGGCTACCCGAAACGTTTCACCCAAGTTAAACAATTTAAAGGCAATACTACCAAATACTAATTGAATGTATGTAAACTTCAGACCCACTGGGAATTTGATGAAAGAAATAAAAGCTGAAATAAATCATTCTCTCTACTATTATTCTGACATTTCACGTTCTTAAAATAACGTGGTGATCCTAACTGACCTAAGACAGGGAATTTGTACTAGGATTAAATGTCAGGAATTGTGAAAAACTGAGTTTAAATGTATTTGGCTAAGGTGTATGTAAACTTCCGACTTCAACTATATACGCCATAAGTGTGTTCTCTGTGTAGAGAACACCTTATCTGTGAGCTGGAGTTGTCCACAGGGAGCGAAGGGGGAGGGAGGGGGGTTCCAGGATTAAGGGTTGGGTAATGTTGCCCATGATGAGCTGCCCAAATAGGCAGGAAGATACATTTCTGCTATTTTGGGAGGAATATTCTAAATTAGTTTATGTTAAAATCAACGACAGGAAGTGTATAATAGAAATAGAATGTCTGTTTCATCATCGTTAGGGAGTCGGAGTCACCACCTTGTCACAGAGTCATGGTAATTGCCGGGGTAGATAGCGTGGCTTGTTTTTAATGTGGGCATACTAATGAGTGAGTCAGTGTGATGCTGATCAGCATTAAAACCATAAGCGTGACAGCTGACTTAGCAGGTCTGGGGCTCTGCCAGATGACCCTTGGTGGAGGGGAAATAGGCCAGGGTAATTGGCCACTGTTCTGTTATTTTCTGTTCTGAGTGCTGAAAAGTCTCCCTATCATCCCAAGAATGTCTTCTACCTCTCTCCGCAACAGTCAGAGGCAGATCATGGAAATGTGTCCTTTGCCGTGGAGTCACGTCCAGGTTATTGCCATTTGGTAGGTTCATAAAGACATTGAACAGACTACTATGGGATTTTTCCTTTGTTGATCTCTGGCAATTTTGCCTTGCAGATTTTTTCAGTTCTGTTTATTTACCACTGTTTATTTTTGTCCAGCATTGCTCTTTGAATACTTGTTTCACATGGAGGAGGTGGGGTGGAGGAGAGGAGAGGAGGGGGGTTGTCGTGGTCACTGTTAACACTGGCTCCATGACTGAGAGGAGAGGAGAGGAGAGGAGAGGAGAGGAGAGGAGAGGAGAGGAGAGGAGAGGAGAGGAGAGGAGAGGAGAGGAGAGGAGAGGAGAGGAGAGGAGAGGAGAGGGGTTGTTGTGGTCACTGTTGACACTGGCTCCATGACTGGAAGTCCCACACAGTAATTACAAATACCAGAGGGACACATGTGACCTCTGTCGTATCTGTTCTGTTCTGTCCTGTACCCACCCTCAGCTGTTTGGACAGAGCGAGAGGGGGAGGGAGAGAGAGAGTGAGTGAATGGAAGAGAGCGAGAGAGAGAGAGAGAGAGAGAGAGAGAGAGAGAGAGAGAGAGAGAGAGAGAGAGAGAGAGTGTGTGAGAGAGAGAGAGTGAGAGAGAGAGAGTGAGAGAGAGAGAGACAGAGAGAGAGAGAGAGAGAGAGAGAGAGAGAGAGAGAGAGAGAGAGAGAGAGGGAGGGAGGGAGGAGAGAGCACACCTTGCAATGATTAAGGGGCATTACTAGGTCAGCTTCAGAACGCTCATTAGGTCAGCTTCAGAACGCTCATTAGGTCAGCTTCAGAACGCTCATTAGGTCATCTTCAGAACGCTCATTAGGTCAGCTTCAGAACGCTCATTAGGTCAGCTTCAGAACGGTCATTAGGTCAGCTTCAGAATGTTCATTAGGACTGCTTCAGAACGTTCATTAGGTCTGCTTCAGAACGTTCATTAGGTCTGCTTCAGAATGTTCATTAGGTCTGCTTCAGAACGTTCATTAGGTCTGCTTCAGAACGTTCATTAGGTCTGCTTCAGAACGTTCATTAGATCTGCTTCAGAACGTTCATTAGGTCTGCTTCAGAATGTTCATTAGGACTGCTTCAGAACGTTCATTAGGTCTGCTTCAGAACGTTCATTAGGTCTGCTTCAGAACGTTCATTAGGTCGGCTTCAGAACGTTCATTAGGTCTGCTTCAGAACGTTCATTAGGTCTGCTTCAGAATGTTCATTAGGTCTGCTTCAGAACGTTCATTAGGTTTGCTTCAGAATGCTCATACCAGCTTAGTAAAAAGGATTGACTGGGGGTTGGGGATGGTGTGTTGGGGAAGGGAGAACCTAGCTTGGAGATATTCAGTCAGGTACCTCCAATGGAACTTGATCCTTTGACCTTAGACACACCCCACTATATTCTCTATCAGGAGAGTCTATGAGAATGGACAGCTGCCTGAGGGACACTAACCAGCCCCATGCCTGTTGGTCACTATGACATCACCAACGCTCTGACGAGACCCTCTGTGATGAAAGCACAAGGTCATCTGGCATCAGCTCTCAATGCTGATTGGCTTCCCTTTCATCACAGAGGGTCGCAGAATGATATCATGGTTATTTGCATCAATCCAGTGGCCATTTGTTTAGCAAACTCTGCAATCACATGAGCGCTACAGAAACACCGCTAACCAAACAAGTGTCTTGCTGGTGCACACTTGAATTAAAGGGTATCCATACCCAAAAATGAAAATGTCTAGATTTTTCCCAGACCTCAAAGGTCTGAAGTGGTTTAAGCATGGTTGTGGACTTAGAACATCCAGTTTGTTGTTTTTATATAAAACAAGTGTGATTTTGAGAGCGAAATCCTGAAAAAACATGGACAATTGGAAACCTGGAAAAACAAAACAGAGAAACTGAATTTTGAGGGGAAAAAACAGAAATAGGCAAAAAATGTAACTGATTTTATAGGGCCTTACAGTTGGCTAATTAGCATAAATTATAATTGTCGTGGATAAACGCTATGTGAAGACAACAATTGGTTCCAGTACCAATATAATCATATTTACATACAGTGGGGAGAACAAGTATTTGATACACTGCCGATTTGCAGGTTTTCCTACTTACAAAGCATGTAGAGGTCTGTAATTTTTATCATAGGTACACTTCAACTGTGAGAGACGGAATCTAAAACAAAAATCCAGAAAATCACATTGTATGATTTTAAAGTAATTAATTTGCATTTTATTGCATGACATAAGTATTTGATTGCCTACCAACCAGTAAGAATTCCGGCTCTCCCAGACCTGTTAGTTTTTCTTTAAGAAGCCCTCCTGTTCTCCACTCATTACCTATATAAACTGCACCTGTTTGAACTCGTTACCTGTATAAAAGACACCTGTCCACACACTCAATCAAACAGACTCCAACCTCTCCACAATGGCCAAGACCAGAGAGCTGTGTAAGGACATCAGGGATAAAATTGTAGACCTGCACAAGGCTGGGATGGGCTACAGGACAATAGGCAAGCAGTTTGGTGAGAAGGCAACAACTGTTGGCGCAATTATTAGAAAATGGAAGTTTTAGATGACGGTCAATCACCCTCGGTGTGGGGCTCCATGCAAGATCTCACCTCGTGGGGCATCAATGATCATGAGGAAGGTGAGGGATCAGCCCAGAACTACACGGCAGGATCTGGTCAATGACCTGAAGAGAGCTGGGACCACAGTCTCAAAGAAAACCATTAGTAACACACTACGCCGTCATGGATTAAAATCCTGCAGCGCACGCAAGGTCCCCCTGCTCAAGCCAGCGCATGTCCAGGCCCGTCTGAAGTTTGCCAATGACCATCTGGATGATCCAGAGGAGGAATGGGAGAAGGTCATGTGGTCTGATGAGACAAAAATAGAGCTTTTTGGTCTAAACTCCACTCGCCGTGTTTGGAGGAAGAAGAAGGATGAGTACAACCCCAAGAACACCATCCCAACCGTGAAGCATGGAGGTGGAAACATCATTCTTCGGGGATGCTTTTCTGCAAAGGGGACAGGACGACTGCACCGTATTGAGGGGAGGATGGATGGGGCCATGTATCGCGAGATCTTGGCCAACAACCTCCTTCCCTCAGTAAGAGCATTGAAGATGGGTCGTGGCTGGGTCTTCCAGCATGACAACGACCCAAAACACACAGCCAGGGCAACTAAGGAGTGGCTCCGTAAGAAGCATCTCAAGGTCCTGGAGTGGCCTAGCCAGTCTCCAGACCTGAACCCAATAGAAAATCTTTGGAGGGAGCTGAAAGTCCGTATTGCCCAGCGACAGCCCCGAAACCTGAAGGATCTGAAGAAGGTCTGTATGGAGGAGTGGGCCAAAATCCCTGCTGCAGTGTGTGCAAACCTGGTCAAGACCTACAGGAAACGTATGATCTCTGTAATAGCAAACAAAGGTTTCTGTACCAAATATTAAGTTCTGCTTTTCTGATGTATCAAATACTTATGTCATGCAATAAAATGCAAATTAATAACTTAAAAATCATACAATGTGATTTTCTGGATTTTTGTTTTAGATTCCGTCTCTCACAGTTGAAGTGTACCTATGATACAAATTACAGACCTCTACATGCTTTGTAAGTAGGAAAACCTGCAAAATCGGCAGTGTATCAAATACTTGTTCTCCCCACTGTATGTGCATAACACATCGATGAAGTCATAGGAATGTACAAGTGCCATTTCTGTGTGTGATTTTCTCCTATGCTAATTGAAAAGCTGAGAAGAACCAGATGGTTTGGGCTGGTGATGAGATGACCAGAATCTGGTTGTGAAATTCCTGCCATGTGGTTCTCAAGGACCGCTCCATTAGACCGCTGTCTGTTTTGATATGTCACGAGGTTCTATGACTCAATGTGGAACAGTGCTACCACCAATGACTTATATACACTACCGGTCAAAAGTTTTAGAACACTTACTCATTCAAGGTTTTTCTATATTTGTACTATTTTCTACTATGTAGAATAATAGTGAAGACATCAAACATATGAAGTAACACATATGGAATCATGTAGTAAGCAAAAAAGTGTTAAACAAATCAAAATATATTTTAGATTTTAGATTCTTCAAATAGCCACCCTTTGCCTTGATGACAGTTTTGCACACTCTTGGCATTCTCTCAACCAGCTTCATGAGGTAGTCGCCTGGAATGCATTTCAATTAACAGGTGTGCCTTCTTAAAAGTTAATTTGTGGAATTTCTTTCCTTCTTAATGCGTTTGAGCCAATCAGTTGTGTTGTGACTAGGTAGGCCTCCTGTAGCTCAGTTGGTAGAGCTTGGCGCTTGCAACGCCAGGGTTGTGGGTTCGATTCCCATGGGGGGGGCAGTATGAAAAATATATGCGCTGACTAACTGTAAGTCGCTCTGGATAAGAGCGTCTGCTGAATGACTAAAATATAAAAATGTAGGGGGGTATACAGAAGATGGTAAAAGACCACGTCCATATTATGGCAAGAACAGCTCAAATAAGCAAAGAGAAACGACTGTCCATCATTATTTTAAGACATGAAGGTCAGTCAATACGGAACATTTCAAGAACTTTGAAAGTTTCTTCAAGTGCAGTCGCAAAACCCATCAAGCGCTATGATGAAACTGGCTCTCATGAGGACCGCCACAAGAATGGAAGACCCAGAGTTACCTCTGCTGCAGAGGATAAGTACATTAGAGTTACCAGCCTCAGAAATTGTAGCCCAAATAAATGCTTCACAGAGTTCAAGTAACAGACACATCTCAACATCAACTGTTCAGAGGAGACTTTGTGAATCAGGCCTTCATGCTCGAATTGCTGCAAAGAAACAACTACTAAAGGACACCAATAAGAAGAAGAGACTTGCTTGGGCCAAGAAACACGAGCAATGGACATTAGACCGGTGGAAATGTGTCCTTTGGTCTGGAGTCCAAATTGAAGATTTTGGGTTCCAACCGCTGTGTCTTTGTGAGACGCGGTGTGGGTGAACGGATGATCTCCGCATGTCTATTTCCCACCGTAAAGCATGGAGGAGGAGGTGTTATTATGTGGGGGTGCTTTACTAGTGACACTGCCTGTGATTTATTTAGAATTCAAGGCACACTTAACTAGCATGGCTACCACAGCATTCTGCAGCGATAAGCCATCCCATCTGGTTTGGGCTTAGTGGGACTATCATTTGTTTTTCAACAGGACAACAAGTGCTCAGCATATGTGGGAACTCCTTCAAAACTGTTGGAAAAGCATTCCAGGTGAAGCTGGTTGAGAGAATGCTAAGAGTGTGCAAAGCTGTCATCAAGGCAAAGGGTGGCTATTTGAATAATCTCAAATCTCAAATATATTTTTATTTGTTTAACACTTTTTTGCTTACTACATGATTCCATATGTGTTATTTTATAGTTTTGATGTCTTCACTATTATTCTACAATGTAGAAAATAGTAAAAATGAAGAAAAACCCTTGAATGAGTAGGTGTTCTAAAACTTTTGACCGATAGTGTATACACTAGATGACTAACAGGGGGCGCTGTTTTGTGCCTCCATCTTGGCACTACCCCACCAATTAAAAAAAATATTTTGGAAGGTATAGAAAGGCATTTATTAATGTCTACATTTGTTTTTGCCACATTTATTCTATTAAAAACACCTTAATGCATACTTTAAAATTATGTGAGCTAAACATAAAAATGAAAAAATATATTTAAAGTAAAGTATACTTTTTTGAAAGTTCTAATGTTACTGCCCCACTACAACAACAAAAATACTTCAATACATGTAATTTTGTCCCTGAAACAATACTGTAGAATTCCATTCATTCCTATGGAGGACTGCTTCTTCAGGGGAGGTCCAATTAGGCCGACCAGTGGCTTCAAACCCTCTCATTGGCCAATACCATCAGCAAACCAGGGTTTATATACATCATTGGTTACCACTCTGGTTACCACAGAGTTATGGCGGATACAGAGTGTACAAATCCAGTGAAGTTTCTATGGTTACACATACAGCTTTATTATGCTGTAAAGACTGTTTTAGATTTCTGTTTGGTGATGGGCTTGATGGAGTAAAAGAGACTACCAGGATTTGGCTCAACACTTGAATAAAACATGAATGAATGGGTTGGGTGGAGTCAGAGTTGATGAAGTGGAATTGGCCCCAGTTCTGCTCACTAATGACATTGTTTACATGATGTTCACATCCCCATTACTCCTATCTGCCTCCTCCCCTATTCTCCAGACTTTATACCCTGTTCTCCAGGCTCTATCCCCTGTTCTCCAGGCTCTATCCCCTGTTCTCCAGACTCTCACCCCTGTTCTCCAGGCTCTATCCCCTGTTCTCCAGGCTCTATCCCCTGTTCTCCAGGCTCTATCCCCTGTTCTCCAGACTCTCACCCCTATTCTCCAGGCTCTATCCCCTGTTCTCCAGGCTCTATCCCCTGTTCTCCAGGCTCTATCCCCTGTTCTCCAGGCTCTCTCCCATGTTCTCCAGGCTCTATCCCCTGTTCTCCAGGCTCTATCCCCTGTTCTCCAGGCTCTCTCCCCCCAATCACTCACCCACCCACCCACCCACTCACTCACTCACTCACTCACTCATCACTCACTCTAATAACATACCAGTAATGTTACCTCATCACCAGCTAGTCTCTCATAGCACTGCACATGCATTCACAGTGAGTGCATTAGCCATGGTTCCTGGCTTTGATGGTTCAAAGACATTGGTTGGACCAGTGGCCCATCTAGGAGAGAGAGAGAGGAGTTAGCACCGTGAGCCTTACCAGCTGGGCCTGTTAGGAGAGAGATATAGTGGGAGAGGAGGGAGAGGTACACAGTGTGAGAGAGGGAGTAAGGAGAGGGGAGGGGGAGAGCACTTGCAGGAAGCGTGTTCGTAAGTGTTGGCCAAGGAGATGGAATCTGGTGTGTTTTTTGGCATAACGCTCCCCTGCTGCAGGCCCAATCGCTCGCTCTGAGAGAAGAGTGTAGCAGGCTGGGAGGGACAGGGGGGGGGGGGGACGGGGGGGACGGGGGGGGGATGCTGCCGGAGAGAGGGAAAGTCTGACAGGGAAAAGAGAGGGGAAAAGAGAGGGGGGAGAGAGAGCCAGTTTGGAAGAGAACGAGAGAAAGAGAGGATGTGGCTGGAGAGAAAAGGTTGAGGTAGAGGAGAGGGACAGTTGGAGAGAGAGAGAGAGAGAGAAAAAGAGAGTGCTGTCTGGTTGGCTTTCTATGTTGATCTTTCAAACTGGTTTCATGTTAGCAGCAGAACTGTAAATGGTTCTTGTTCTTTCTAGTTACGTGTTCTCAGTTTCACAAGCCCAACTTGCAGCCAGGACCCTATAGCCAGGACACTTGCAGCCAGGACCCTATAGCCAGGACACTTGCAGCCATGACCCTATAGCCAGGACACTTGTAGCCAGGACCCTATAGCACAAGATGTTGAAAGGATGTTGAAAAATGTATTTTGGGGTTGAAAAGACGTTTAAAATATGCTCACTGGGTAAGATCTGCTATGATTCTTGAATAAAAAAAGAATTGACAGAATATAGCAGTGGTGTTTACATGAAGTTGACTGAACCAAGCTCTCTGATGTAGTCGTGTGTCTCGTTTCAGCACATTGTCTGTTGACCCCTCCACCCTGCTTGGCCTATTCTATCTTCTGTATGACAACAAGAGGTTTGAGACCCACACACTTTCTTAGAGATGCACACAAGAACACTAGTTATATTTGACCCACACACTCAAACACACTCCTATCCAAGTCTTCTGTCACTTCCCTTTGTACACAATGAGATGTACAAGCCCTTGCCCTTTCCTGTGGCCAAACAAACAGGCGCAACAGGGTTGGAGAGCGGAAACGCTGGGACACACTGGCCGGCAGTGAGCTCAGCCATTACGTAAGCATGAATGTGGACCTCCACCCTGCCTCAGCCCCACCACCGCTGCCACAGCGTTTCCACTTCCGCTGGGTCAAAGGTCAAGATCTGGAGCCCACTGCACATGGGAAATGGTGTGTGTGCATGTGTGTGTGTGGGTGTGTGTGTGCGTGCATGCGAGTGTGCTTGAGTGCATGCAAGACAGCAAAGGCTGTAGTGATGTCAAAGCAAAAGTTTCTAATGCATGGTTTTTTACCAGGATATTAGTTGTACTTCGTAGCCCTTTGTCTGTTTGTGTGAATCAGTATGGGTATTACATTTACATTTACATTTACGTCATTTAGCAGACGCTCTTATCCAGAGCGACTTACAAATTGGTGCATTCACCTTATAGCCAGTGGGATAACCACTTTACAATTATTATTATTTTTATTTTTTTGGGGGGGGGGGTAGAAGGATTACTTTATCCTATCCCAGGTATTCCTTAAAGAGGTGGGGTTTCAAATGTCTCCGGAAGGTGGTGAGTGACTCCGCTGTAGTGTATGACCGCATTGGTGCACTTGTGATTATGTGCACATGCTCCCAGGCTACAACTGTGCCATTGTGTGAGTGACACCAAGGAGAAGTATATTAGCAAGATAAATGATGCAGCCTCAGACCGTCCCACCAAACGCCTCTGAGAGTGTTGGGACTTGCATACAATACTTCCCTGGTATTTCTACTGTAATCTACATTCAGGTGGGAACATATCTTCGTGGGATGACAGGGCTCTCTCTCTCTCTCTCTCTCTCTCTCTCTCTCTCTCTCTCTCTCTCTCTCTCTCTCTCTCTCGCCCTCTTTCTCTCTCTCTCTCTCTCCCTTTTTCTCCCTCCTTCTCTCTCTCCCTCTTTCTCTCTCGCTCTCTCTCTCTCTCTTCTCTGTTTTCTCTCTTTCTTTATCTCTCCGTCTGTCTGAGCGAGAGAGCATTTCCTCCGGCCCATCATCCTCGGTGGTCCCACTACTCCCTTCCCTCTTTCCTGGAGGAAAATACAACAACAACAAAAACCGCCGGCGGAAAAGCGAGACTTAGCGGATAGCCTCAGAACGCTATGTGTATGTTTGACTGTGTGTTTGGTTCAATCTTGTTTCTCGTTGGAAAAATGGTCTGTTGTTCTGTTTCAGGTGACCACAGCTTGCATTCCAGCTCTCCCGTCTGATCTGGTAAGTTGACCACTCGTTCTCTCTCTCTCACTCTCTCTCTCTCTTTTATAGTCCACTTCATTTCTTCAGTTTCAGTTTGAAAACAACCAGCTGTAACCATCCCTAAATCTGCAGTGATATTGGAAAATGGCAGAAGCTTCTCTTTTCCTTGGCTAGTAGAGTGGGCTTGGTTTGTTCTCGAATGAGGAGAGCGTTTTCTAGAAGTAGGTTGTAACAGGAAGTAGTATAGGTGGGCCATCAGGGAAGAAGCCTGTTTGTTGCATTACCTTATGTCTCCTTGTTGCATTACCTTATGTCTCTCCTTGTTGCATTGCCGTATGCCTGTTCTTGTTACATTACCGTATGTCTCTTCTTGTTGCCTATAGCAGCGCAAAGGGACTGCTCCATCCCGACACATCCAACACCTGGTAAGAGTGTTCTTTCTTCCTCTCCACAAATTAATGCTGATGCTGTTCCTCTTATCAGTGTCAGAATGGTGCTACTTTAATTTATCTCTGTCTTCAGGGCTCCACAAGGTCTCTGACTTACCACAAACAGAGGAGCACCCTCTCCAGGTAACTCAGCTCTCTATCATACCCTAATTCAATTCATAATTTCACACATTCTCTCTCTCTCTCAAATCAGGAGGAGGAGGGAGGAGGAGGAGGAGGAGGAGGAGGAGGAGGAGGATGTACTGGAGCATTAGGAGGAGGAGTAGGATGTACTGGGGCATTAGGAGGAGGGGGAGGAGGAGGAGGAGGAGGAGGAGGATGAAGAGGAGGAGGATGAAGGGAAGAGGAAGAGGAGGAGGAGGATGTACTGGAGCATTAGGAGGAGGAGGAGGAGGAGGAGGATGTACTGGGGCATTAGGAGGAGGAGTATGTACTGGAGCATTAGGAGGAGGAGGAGGAGGAGGATGTACTGGAGCATTAGGAGGAGGAAGAGGAGGAGGATGTACTGGGGCATTAGGAGGAGGAGGAGGAGTATGTACTGGAGCATTAGGAGGAGGAAGAGGAGGAGGATGTACTGGAGCATTAGGAGGAGGAGGAGGAGGATGTACTGGAGCATTAGGAGGAGGAAGAGGAGGAGGATGTACTGGAGCATTAGGAGGAGGAGGATGTACTGGAGCACTAACTCTTACTCCTCATTCTTCTTCTCTTCCCCCGTCTCTCTCTCTCTCTCTCTCTCTCTCTCTCTCTCTCTCTCTCTCTCTCTCTCTCTCTCTCTCTCTCTCTCTCTCTCTCTCTCTCTCTCTCTGTCTCTCGCTCTCTCTCTCTCTCTGTCTCTGTCTCTCTCTCTGTCTCTCTCTCTCTCTCTCTCTGTCTCTCTCTCTCTCTGTCTCTCTCTCTCTCTCTCTCTCGTCTCTCTCCGTCTCTGTCTCTCTCCGTCTCTCTCTCTCTCTCTCTCTCTCTCTCTCTCTCTCTCTCTCTCTCTCTCTCTCTCTCTCTCTCTCTCTCTCTCTCTCTCTCTCTCTCTCTCTCTCTCTCTGTCTCTCTCTCTCTCTCTGTCTCTCTCTCTGTCTCTCGCTCTGTCTCTCTCTCTCTATCTCTCTGTCTGTCTCTCTGTCTGTCTCTCTGTCTGTCTGTCTCCTGTCATTCTCCACCTCCTCTCTTTCTCTACCTCTTCTCTTTCTCCATCTCCTCTCATTCTCCAACTGCACTGCCTAAGTGTGGTCTGTCAGTGGTGCATTACATATTTTTCAGTTTCTCTGTTGACCCCATTCTTCAAATCAGTCGCGACCCCTAGTTTGGTGAACGCTGGGTTAATTAATATAAGGGAGTCTGAAAATGAAAGGTTTCAGTGTTGTTTTAGAGCTCAAAGCAGTAACAGAACATAAATCTATAGACCACTGCATAACCCCCGGCAATCTCCCTCTCCCTGATCAGGAGTGTCAGTGTGGACCGTGTGATGGAGAGAGTCATGGAGCGTCATTATGACTTTGACCTGACGTACATCACAGAGAGGATCATCTCCGTCTTCTTCCCCCCTCTGCTGGACGAGCAGCGCTACCGTCTCAACCTCAAGGAGGTGACCACCATGCTCAAGTCCAAGCACCAGGACAAGTTTCTGGTGAGTACAGTACATCCTGTCGCTGATGTAGACATGGGCTAGGTTCCAATATCCACACTACCAGCATAGCACTTAAGATTGAGGAATGCATTGGGCATCTAAGTGGTATGCTGGTATGGATAGCTATACACTCAGTGATGCTTTCATATGGGGTTTTATGTGTTACTTGCTGGCTGGGGCATCATGCACCCCAAAAATCTGAGGGGGCACAAAGTGCGTGAGGATGGCTGGGGGGTGGTCCGGCGGGGGGCTAGGACCCCCTGTTCGGAAGTTAGAGAATTTTTGCATTTTTCAAACACCTGAAACAACCATTTCCTGCAATCTAGAGCCATAATCATTTTGTTTCCTTGCTGTCTGTTTGACTGGTGGTTCTTTTTTCTAAAGAAACTAAATATGCTTCTCTGCATCTCTGTTAAAATCTGGATAAAAGATTGAAAGGAATGTGAGTCTTATTCAGTACATTTAGTAATTGCTTGCTTTTCTAAAGTCTACCAACCTTGCCAGCAGGCATGCCAGCTAAAATAGTTAGACAAGCTAGCTACTCTAACTAACATTGATAGCCTGAAATGGATTCTTGGTAGCTAGTTGGGAGATGAGATTGGGAACGTAGCTGGGTTAGCCAAATCCAACATAAAATGGCTAGGTGGCTAGTAGTATTACAGAGAAACAACAACAACAACAAAATAACCACAAACAAATATGATTTTATATATAAGGACACATTTGAGGGGGCACGTGCCCCTGTGCCCCCCAATGGGCATGACACCTCTGCTTGCTGGGCTGATTGTTGAGTACACACATCATTCATTTGAATATGAATTTTCCTTTCAGCTCTTCAACCTTTCTGAACGACACCATGACATCACCCGCATGAATCCAAAGGTATCATTTTTTAATTACGACCTTGTGAAAATATGGCAACCCTTCCTGGACTATATGGAAACACTTCCATTGGGGTTGGTGGATGTGAGCTTGTAGATCAATGTAGCTATTGTCTCTCTGTAATGTACTGTTTGTATTGCTTTGTGTATATGTTGGTATTTCTTGTAATTTGTCATTGTTTTAATTTATTTTTTATTTTGGGGGGTGGGGAGGGTTGAATTACCTTTTGTTGTAGTACTTACTCTTGCTGTATTGTATTGTTCTGTTGTTAAATAATTGGGAAAAAAGTATTCAAAAAATAATATTAATACTGTATCAGTTTCTGAGACTAAGTATATTAATGTACTTTTCCTCACTATTTTCCCATGTGGTCCAGGTCCATGACTTTGGCTGGCCTGACTTCCATGCCCCTCCTCTGGACAAGATATGTGCCATGTGTAAGGCCATGGAGACCTGGCTGACCTCTGACCCCCAGCATGTGGTGGTCCTGCACTGCAAGGTCAGGGTTCAGGCTTCCGACTAGGTTTTAAAGTGTTGTTTAGTTTTTTAGGGGCTTTTGAAGGAAACACAAAAAACCAGACTGCTGGCTTCACATAGATGACTCGCATATTTCACTCACAGAGGCTCTTTGATCAGTGCAATATGTAATCTTTGTGTTTTTTCACTGTGAAGTGTTGAAATTGCTATGAGATCTTGTAGGGGGTGACATTCATATCTTTAAAACAATAATAATCAGTTTATTCCTCAAGGCTAAAAACAGTTGGTACTTCATGTTCTTTCGGCACTGATCTTTCTCCTTCAGGGCAACAAGGGCAAGACAGGAGTGATTACTGCAGCCTACATGCACTATAGCAAGATCTCTGCAGGGTGAGTGTCCTGTCCTGCATCCAAAGCCACAGTTTCCAGGCTGAGCATGGTTTAAGGCTGTAGAAGTGGAAACTGGCTTGTTCTTTGGCTCAACCCAGCTGCATTCATGTACTTCTGGCTCTTAGAGAGCCTGGTTTTAAGCCCATAATGGGAACGTTATGTACATGTTGTATAATTCTCTATATGAAGTGTGTATTCTTGTTGTGCAGTGTGTCGCTTTAATTCTGTGTTTTTGTGTTTGAGCAGGGCAGACCAGGCCCTCAGCACCCTGGCCATGAGGAAGTTCTGCGAGGATAAGGTATCTTCCTCCCTCCAACCATCACAAAACAGGTAAACACCATCTACATTTTGTCTATATTACTAACCAACAAGTACGCCCCTTATGAGTGCTGTGAAAGCTCTTGTAAATGTATGTCTCTCTCGCTCTTTCCCTCTTCCCTCCCTCCCTCCCTCATCCTTCCCTCCCTCCATCCCTCCCGCTCTCTCAGGTATACACTGAGTGTACAAAACATTAAGAACACCTGGTCTTTCCATGACATAGACTGACCAGGTGAATCCAGGTGAAAGCTATGATCCCTTATTGATGTCACTTGTTAAATCCACTTCAATCAGTGTAGATGAAGGGGAGGAGACAGGTTTAAGAAGGATTTCTAAACCTTGAGACAATTGAGACATGGATTGTGTATGTGTGCAATTCAGAGGTTGATTGGAAAAGACAGAAGATTGAAGTGCCTTTGAACGGGGTATGGTAGTAGGCGCACCAGTTTGGATCAAGAACTGCAACACTTCTGGGTTTTCACGCTCAACAGTTTTCTGTATGTATCAAGAATGGTCCACCACCCAAAGGATATCCAGCCAACTTGACACAACTGTGGGAAGCATTGGAGTCAACATGGGCCAGCATCCCTGTGGAACGCTTTTGACACCTTGTAGAGTCCATGCCCCGACAAATTGAAGCTGGGGGGGGAGGGGGGGGGGGGGGTGCATCTCAATATTAGGGAAGGTGTTCCTGTTTGGTATACTCAGTGTATATATTACTTCATGCATCTTTTTCACCAGGATTCAGTGTTTTTTTGTTGTTGTTTTTTATTGTTGCCTTTTGTGATGTAGCCTTTACTAATCACCCCACCCCTCCCTCTCTCTCTCCCTCTCTCTGTCTCTTTCCCTCTTTCCTTCCTTCACTCCCATTCTCTCTCTCTCAGGTATATCTACTACTTTGGGGGGCTCCTCTCTGGGGCGATCAAGATGAACAGCAGTCCGCTGTTCCTCCACCAGGTCCTCATCCCCACGCTTCCTAACTTCCAGGGCGAAGGAGGTGAGGCCGTGTGAGGGGCACCACAGACTTGTTTCCCCTGACTGACACTTGGTTCCTCCCATCCTCAGATTAGACCGCTACACTCGGGTGCTGAGTCTGTCTGAGTCTGTCTTTATAGTAGTGTGTGTGCGTGTGCGTGCATGCGCCAGGTGTGTGTGTGTGTCTGTGAATGCCTGTCTGTGCAGAAGGCTCTGAGATATGGCCCTTTGAATGATAGCAGTGTTTTCAGATGGTCAAATTCACCCTCCACACTACACACTGGGCTGTTTATCTTTAATTGTTTGACGGATAGGGACAGAGACAGTCAGCACATTCCACTGTGTAACACTGAACACCACCTCTCTTTATCGTTGCCCAGGTTACTTCCCCTTCCTGAAGCTCTACCAGTCCATGCAGCTGGTCTACACCTCAGGGATATAGTGAGTCTGCATCACTTCATGTCATACAGTATTATCAACCAACACCACTGACAGAAAATACTAATCTCTAACTTGGACAGGATGTGCCTTTAGGCCTACATTTCCTTGTCTGTGTGTACCTATCTGTTTGTATTCATATGTTGTTTGTTGTCTGTCCACAGTGACTTGCAGGGTTCTGGGGGCAGAAGACTATGTGTGACCATTGAGCCAGCACTGCTGCTGAAGGGAGACATCATGGTGAGTGAGACCACTAGACTAGTACACTATTTCTCAAGTGAAGTCACCGCCTTGCCACTGGCAGTCCATCAAGTAATATGATTCTCCTCTTCTTCATCTCACTGATCTGTTGTTCTGCTCCCTCCCCTACCTCTCTGTCTCCCCCTGCAGGTGAAGTGTTACCACAGACGGGCCCGGGGTGCAGAGAGGGACACGGTGTTCAGACTGCAGTTCCACACCTGCACCATCCACGGGACGCAGCTATGGTTTGGCAAGGGGGAGCTGGATGAGGCCTGTACTGGTACGAACTAGCGGGGGTTCTGGGAGAGGAAAGGGTCTCTCTGTACAGGGCCTGGGTGACTAACCAGAGGTATCTGTTTTGTTAGGTCGGTGGTTAAGAGAAGTGCTCAGTAGAAATGCCTCAACAACACTGAATGTGTAGTGGTCCATTGCTTCCTTGTATATTGAACACAATAATTTCCTAATTCCCCTAATGTGATTACGTTCTGTGAAATGTTAAATTACTCCCAGCTGAAAAGTTGTGCCCTGTACTGAAAAAGCACCAGGAGATTATGTGGCAGTAATGATCCCAATCGGATTATTACTGACACAATTTAAAGGAAAACAGTAAAATGTATTTTCTCAGATGAACGATTCCCCTCGGATGCCACTGTGGAGTTTGTCTTCTCCACTGGACCAGAGAAGATGAAAGGTTTGTTTGAACTATGCATTTACAGTGTAACAGTGCCAGGGAACACAATAACAAGTTTGTATTGATGTGCTTGTCTAATAACATGAACTCTCTCCTCAGGGCGTGAGTACCAGAGGAATGACTCTGCTGTCACAGTGGACTACAACACAGCTGATCCAGTGGTGCGCCGGGACTCCTATGAGAACTTCAACCAGCGCTATCAAGACAGCCT
Organism: Coregonus lavaretus; assembly: GCF_964263955.1. Lineage (NCBI taxonomy): Eukaryota > Metazoa > Chordata > Actinopteri > Salmoniformes > Salmonidae > Coregonus > Coregonus lavaretus. The sequence goes on from NC_140007.1 coordinate 42,184,131, forward strand.
CGATGGTACCGTACAGAGCAGTACAGAGGACCAGGGATACACTCTCAATAATACATTCAGCCCGCAGTTAATACTGTGCTGTCGATACTGTACTCTGAAGCTACAGTGAGGGGAAAAAGTATTTGATCCCCTGCTGATTTTGTACATTTGCCCACTGACAAAGAAATGATCAGTCTAAAATTTTAATGGTAGGTTTATTTGAACAGTGAGAGACAGAATAACAAACAAAAAAATCCAGAAAAACGCATGTCAAAAATGTTGCATGATTTTGCATTTTAATGAGGGAAATAAGTATTTGACCCCCTCTCAATCAGAAAGATTTCTGGCTCCCAGGTGTCTTTTATACAGGTAACGAGCTGAGATTAGGAGCACACTCTTAAAGGGAGTGCTCCTAATCTCAGTTTGTTACCTGCATAAAAGACACCTGTCCACAGAAGCAATAAATCAATCAGATTCCAAACTCTCCACCATGGCCAAGACCAAAGAGCTCTCCAAGTATGTCAGGGACAAGATTGTTGACCTACACAAGGCTGGAATGGGCTACAAGACCATCGCCAAGCAGCTTGGTGAGAAGGTGACAACAGTTGGTGCGATTATTCTCAAATGGAAGAAACACAAAAGACCTGTCAATCTCCCTCGGCCTGGGGCTCCATGCAAGATCTCACCTCGTGGAGTTGCAATGATCATGAGAACGGTGAGGAATCAGCCCAGAACTACACGGCAGGATCTTGTCAATGATCTCAAGTCAGCTAGGACCATAGTCACCAAGAAAACAATTGGTAACACACTACGCCGTGAAGGACTGAAATCCTGCAGCGCCTGCAAGGTCCCCCTGCTCAAGAAAGCACATACACAGGCCCGTCATAAATTTGCCAATGAACATCTGAATGATTCAGAGGAGAACTGGGTGAAAGTGTTGTGGTCAGATGAGACCAAAATGGAGCTCTTTGGCATCAACTCAACTCGCCGTGTTTGGAGGAGGAGGAATGCTGCCTATGACCCCAAGAACACCATCCCCACCTTCAAACATTGAGGTGGAAACATTATGCTTTGGGGGTGTTTTTCTGCTAAGGGGACAGGACAACTTCACCACATCAAAGGGACGATGGACGGGGCCATGTACCGTCAAATCTTGGGTGAGAACCTCCTTCCCTCAGCCAGGGCATTGAAAATGGGTCGTGGATGGGTATTCCAGCATGACAATGACCCAAAACACACGGCCAAGGCAACAAAGGAGTGGCTCAAGAAGAAGCACATTAAGGTCCTGGAGTGGCCTAGCCAGTCTCCAGACCTTAATCCCATAGAAAATCTGTGGAGGGAGCTGAAGGTTCGAGTTGCCAAACGTCAGCCTCGAAACCTTAATGACTTGGAGAAGATCTGCAAAGAGGAGTGGGACAAAATCCCTCCTGAGATGTGTGCAAACCTGGTGGCCAACTACAAGAAACGTCTGACCTCTGTGATTGCCACCAAGGGTTTTGCCACCAAGTACTAAGTCATGTTTTGCAGAGGGGTCAAATACTTATTTCCCTCATTAAAATGCAAATCAATTTATAACATTTTTGACATGCGTTTCTCTGGATTTTTTTGTTGTTATTCTGTCTCTCACTGTTCAAATAAACCTACCATTAAAATTATAGACTGATCATGTCTTTGTCAGTGGGCAAACGTACAAAATCAGCAGGGGATCAAATACTTTTTTCCCTCACTGTATGTTAAATCTCTGCTCTTTCTCCCCCTCTCAGACATAGCCCACACCAGGGGTCCAGTGGACGGAAGTCTGTACGCCCAGATAAAGAAGCATCGCTCAGCCCCAGGCTGCGGCTCCCTGACCTCCACCAATGGGAGTCCAGTAGGCACCAGCGAGGAAAGGCCCAGTCAGAGCCAGCTGCTCTCCCCCAGCTCTGACTCTCTCACTCACTCCGGCCACTCCGGCCACTCGTCTGCCATCCCAGAGCGTCCAGAGGAGCTCCGAGGGCCCCCGCCCCCCACGCAGCAGGAGAGAGAGGACCTGGACCGACTGCTGGGGGGCATCGAGGGGGAGAGGGACGGCCTGGACAGAGAGAGGGAGACTGCCATCCTGGACGATGGGGACTCGTCCTCGTCCTCGCCCTCTGAGCGTACAGGTACCCTGAGACTGGGCCGCTCCTGTTCCTGCCGGCTGGGCTACCACTCCCAGCGCTGTGCTGAGCCCGACTGTGACCGACTGCACCTCATGTCCAGTGGCTACTGCCGGGACAGAGCCCCGGGCACCAACGGCCATCCTGGGTCACCGCCCTTGGCTAACCCTGCCACCGTCCCCTCACACATAGACCTGTGCCAGAACTACAGCCCCCACCCTCACCCTCATCAGGCCCTGCCTCCCCCTGACCTGGTATGGGATCGCCAGCAGGGCCCTCCACACTACCTGCACCGTGAGGGACCCTCTCGTCACCCCTCTCATCACCCTTCTCTGTACCCCTATCCATCCCAGGACCTGTCCTCTCACGCCCACTCCCACCCTCACACCCTTCATCCTGGGCGCCTGCTCTGTAGAAGTGATGACTATGGTCTGTACCACCACCCTCCCTCACACACCCACCACCACCCTCACCACCCCAAGTCCTCCGGGTCCTACCAAGACATGCTGCTGCTGGACGGCCTGCCGCCCCCTGGCTGCCCCTGCCGGGACTGCCTCATCAGGAGGGAGGACTCAGCCTTCCACGGCCTGCGGCTGGAGCGAGGAGAGAGCTTCCACTGGGACAGAGAGGCAGAACTACAGCATCGGGAAGCAGGGCTGAGGAGAGGAAAGGAGTCTGAGCTGCCTAGAGGGGCAGAGATGCACTGGGAGAGGGAGGCAGCAGGACTAAGAAGAGGAAGGGAGATGTCACTGCACTGGGAGAGGGACAGGGAGGCAGAGCTCCAATGGGAGAGGGAGAGAGAGGCCGACTATTGGCACCGGAGGGCCTACGGGCCTCAGGGCCACGAGCTACCTGCTTTCACCTTTGACCCCCTGCCGTCTGGCCACCCTGCGTACCCGGAGCCGTCTCGCTCCCACGGCCACTCCCACCTGGACCTGAAGTACAGCAACAGCAGCAGCAGTGGCTACCAGACCCCGCACCAGGCCTGCCTCTGCTCCCCCTACCAGCCCTCCCCCTCTGAGAGCAGGGGCTACGCCTCAGGCTACCAGTCTGAGTCCACCTCCCCTCTGCCCCCTCCCTCCACCCTGTCAGGCCCCTGTAGCCACACCAGAGGGCCAGCAGACCACCACCCCGAAGCCCACCCTCAGCAGTACCCCTCCGAGAGACAGACAGGTGAGACAACTCCCACTGGTTTATTTATTAGCTACAACATATAAGATGATTTCATGAAATACATTTAAACCAATGTAGGAAATAATTATTCAAATGTCAGTTCTGTCACATAAAGTAATTCTCTCTGTTCTCTGTCTTCCATGAGATGGAAGAGGGATGAGTGAGAACGTGAGTTGGCGGGACTACATCTTCCAGGGTTCCTTCAAGAGGATGCATCCTTCAAGAGATGTCCCGTGTTCCACGCCCTCTGACCTCTCTGGGCCGCCCACCCCTGTTCTCACCAGCAGCCCTCTGTGCACAGAAGAAAGGTGCCTATTCTGTTGTCTTCTTTTTAACATCTGCAAGTCACATATCAATCTTGTGTGTAGATGAAATAAACATTCCAACATTACATGTAAGAATATATTGCATACCTCTTTAATATTACTTTCTGTTTGTTTCAGCCTCAGTCTAGGTGTGCAAGATTATGAAGTTCGATCGACTGACATAGTCAACAGTGACTGTGAGTCTGCCCAGTCTCAGGATAGGCCCAGCAGTGCTGCTGCTCAGGGGTCGCAGATCAACCAGCAACACATCCCTGACCCTTTACAGTCTACATCCGTGACACCCACACCTTCCCCCACCCAACCCAACAGCCACTGCACCACACCGACAGCAACACAACCACTCTCACCCCACCAGCCCCGGAACTACAGTACTACACCTTCACCCCACCAGCCCCAGAACTACAGCACTACATCTTCACCCCACCAGCCCCAGAACCACAGTACTACACCTTCACCCCACCAGCCCCAGAACTACAGTACTACACCTTCACCCCACCAGTCCCAGAACCACAGTACTACACCTTCACCCCACCAGTCCCAGAACCACAGTACTACACCTTCACCCCACCAGTCCCAGAACCACAGTACTACACCTTCACTCCACCAGCCCCAGAACTACAGCACTACACCTTCACCCCACCAGCCCCAGAACTACAGCACTACACCTTCACCCCACCAGCCCCAGAACTACAGCACTACACCTTCACCCCACCAGCCCCAGAACTACAGCACTACACCTTCACCCCACCAGCCCCAGAACTACAGCACTACTTCTTCACCCCACCAGCCCCAGAACTACAGCACTACTTCTTCACCCCACCAGCCCCAGAACTACAGCACTACACCTTCACCCCACCAGCCCCAGAACTACAGTACTACACCTTCACCCCACCAGCCCCAAAACCACAATACTACACCTTCACCCCACCCGCCCCTAAACCACAATACTACACCTTCACCCTCACCTACAACCAGCCAGCCCAGCAACCACTGCCACCCCACTACACCCACTCAGACCCCCACTGAGAAAGCTACCCCAACTGGTCCAAAGACCACCCTTCCTACAGAGACTGCTGTACTGCCTCCTGTTGCCCAGCCCCAGCCCCAGTCCCAGTCCCCCAACTCCAACCCTGTACCTGGTTCACCAGGGCCCATCCCAGCCCAGGGCCAGCTGAACGGAGCATGTCCCCCCAGGAAGCTGACCCCAGAGGTCCCTAAATCCAGCTCCACCCCCACCTCGGCCCCTTCCTCCCCCCATCCTCCCATCAGCAGTCTGGAGGGCTCCCCCTCCTCAGAGCCTCCTGTGCCCGGCTTCGCCACCCTGGGCCGGAGGTTGATGCTGGGCACTGAGCCCCCAGGATCCCTGCAGCACTACCCTGGCATGGAGGGCAGCACCAGCGGGCACTCGCCAGCCCCTGAGGGACACACCACCCCCACATTCCCCACCTTTGCCACAGGCTGCTGTCCCCAATATGTCCCACATGTGCCATACTCGGGCTACACTGCTGTCACCATCCCCCAGCGCCCACTCCCAGAGAAACGAGTGCAGTCTGCCCAGCCAGGGTCGCCCAATTGCGGGGTGAGGACCCTGAGGCCAACCCCCTCACAGCACCATGTGACCTTCTCTCCAACGGTGGGGGAGATGGCGCCCCCTGCAGGCCAAGGAGAGGGAGCGCTCTCTCTGGAGGGGCAGATGGCAGGCAGAGTCAGTGTTAAGTTTGTCCAGGACAGCTCACGCTTCTGGTACAAGCCTGGCATCTCCAGGGACCAAGGTAACTTCAGTTACTGTTTTACTTTTCATAAAGAAAGCTGACTGTTATGTAATATGCATGAACATTATTTTATGTCAATTTTCTCTTTTCCTGTAGCCATAGCTGCGCTGAAGGAGAGAGAACCAGGGGCGTTTCTTATCCGGGACAGCAACTCCTTCCAGGGAGCCTATGGCCTGGCGCTGAAGGTGGCCACTCCGCCCGCTAACCTCAACAACCACAGCAGCAAAGGTATGACTCAACAACTGCCCCTGAACCTACATCTCAGCAACCTATATCTCCTCGACACAAAGCACTTCAATTTCTGCTAGCTAATCATGTTCTTCCCGTAACACACACATAGTGGTCGATCCATTGGAGCAGCTGGTGCGACACTTCCTGATTGAGACTGGCCCCCGTGGAGTGAATATCAAAGGGTGTCAGAATGAGCCCCATTTTGGTGAGCTGTTCATAAAGAATCGTCTACTCTCAGTTTTGGGCTACATTGTTAGTTTTCAGTAATTTAAAGCGATATGTTCTATAGTTGCTCTGCCCAATGGAGCATTTAGCCTAATTGTGTGTGTGTGTGTGTGTGTGTGTGTGTGTGTGTGTTCCACAGGGAGTTTGTCTGCATTAGTATACCAGCACTCCATCACTCCCATCTCCCTGCCTTGTTCCCTACGGATCCCAGAGAAAGGTCAGCAGTAACTCAACATCCCAACAACCCATTATGGACTGTAATGAGTTAGCCTGCTGAAGTCATTGTCATGGGAACCAGTCCACACCTAAGTAAAAAATAAGCTGTTTGATAACCATTGATGCTAAGTACCCTCTCACAATCAAATCACTAGACAATTTGTGCTGAAAATGCATAGAATGACTGACTTCTGGCCTGGTGGGAACATTTCCAGCCATGTCCTCCAGATGGAGACAGAGTATATATTGACTCAGATGCCTTTATCTCTTGTTTACATCCCCATGTTGTAGATCCCATTGGAGAAATGCAGGAGCTGCAGACGACTTCCAGTAACATGAGCACAGCTTCAGACCTGCTCAAACAGGGTGCAGGTGAGTCCCGTGAATCAGTTATCATATAATGTTCAATCACAAATGGCTGCATTCCTGCTGTTGTTGGTGAGAGACCCTGTTGTGTGTGACATCTATGATCACCACAGTGCTCTAAAGTGATCCGCATGGTTCCATCCCTGTTTGTCTGACCCCTCTCTTGTCCAGCCTGACATGTGTTCTACCTGAACTCTGTGGACACTGAGTCACTGTCCCTCTCCTGTCCTGTCCTGTCTAGCCTGTAACGTGTTCTACCTGAACTCTGTGGACACCGAGTCACTGTCCCTCTCCTGTCCTGTCCTGTCTAGCCTGTAACGTGCTCTACCTGAACTCTGTGGACACTGAGTCACTGACCGGACCCCAGGCCATCTCTAAGGCAACCGGAGCCACCCTGGCACAGAACCCCCGGGCAGCAGCCACAGTGGTCCACTTCAAAGTGTCCTCACAGGGCATCACACTGACCGACAGCCAGCGCAGGTAACATGACCAATGACCTGTTCATATGGACTAATTGTCTGAGGCCCATCACACATATACAGTATATCATTAGCGATCAGTAAAGAAAACCGGAAGAAAGGTTGCATGGATGAATTGTGGTAGATTAGTGGAGATGATTGTGATATCAATGGTCCCACTGAATAGTCTGCCTGCCTGCCTGTCTGTCTATAGGGTGTTCTTCAGGAGACACTACCCAGTCAACAGTGTGACCTTCAGCAGCATCGACCCCCAGGACAGGAGGTGGGTGCTGGAGCCAGACAGCACAGAACACTACCTAATCACAACCACACAGTGGTGGAAAAAGTACCCAATTGTCATACTTGAGAAAAAGTAAAGATACCTTAATAGAAAATGACTGAAGTAAAAGTGAAAGTCACCCAGTAAAATATTACTTGAGTAAAGGTCTAAAAGTATTTGGTTTGAAATATACTCAAGTATCAAAAGTAAATGTAATGCTAAAATATTCTTAAGTATCAAAAGTAAAAGTACAAATCATTTCAAATTCCTTATATTAAGCAAACCAGATGGTGACATTTTCTTATTTTTTTAATTTACGGATAGCCAGAAGCACACTCCAACACTCCAACATCATTTACAAACGAAGCATTTGTGTTTAGTGAGTCTGCCAGATAAGAGGCAGTAGGGATGACCAGGGATGTTCTCTTGATGTCTGTGAATTGGACCATTTTCCTGTCCTGCTAAGCATTACATTTACATTTACATTTACGTCATTTAGCAGACGCTCTTATCCAGAGCGACTTACAAATTGGTGCATTCACCTTATAGCCAGTGGGATAACCACTTTACAATGTTTGTTATTTTTATTTTTTTTGGGGGGGGGGGTGGGTAGAAGGATTACTTTATCCTATCCCAGGTATTCCTTAAAGAGGTGGGGTTTCAAATGTCTCCGGAAGGTGGTGAGTGACTCCGCTGTCCTGGCGTCGTGAGGGAGCTTGTTCCACCATTGGGGTGCCAGAGCAGCGAACAGTTTTGACTGGGCTGAGCGGGAACTATGCTTCCGCAGAGGAAGGGGAGCCAGCAGGCCAGAGGTGGATGAACGCAATGCCCTCGTTTGGGTGTAGGGACTGTTCAGAGCCTGAAGGTACGGAGGTGCCGTTCCCCTCACAGCTCCATAGGCAAGCACCATGGTCTTGTAACAGATGCGAGCTTCAACTGGAAGCCAGTGGAGTGTGCGGAGGAGCGGGGTGACGTGAGAAAACTTGGGAAGGTTGAACACCAGACGGGCTGCGGCATTCTGGATGAGTTGTAGGGGTTTAATGGCACGGGCAGGGAGCCCAGCCAACAGCGAGTTGCAGTAATCCAGACGGGAGATGACAAGTGCCTGGATTAGGACCTGTGCCACTTCCTGTGTAAGGCAGGGTCGTACTCTCCGAATGTTGTAGAGCATGAACCTACAGGATCGGGTCACCGACTTGATGTTAGCGGAGAACGACAGGGTGTTGTCCAGGGTCACGCCAAGGCTCTTCGCACTCTGGGAGGAGGACACAACGGAGTTGTCAACCGTGATGGCGAGATCATGGAACGGGCAGTCCTTCCCCGGGAGGAAGAGCAGCTCCGTCTTGCCAAGGTTCAGCTTGAGGTGGTGATCCGTCATCCATACTGATATGTCTGCAAGACATGCAGAGATGCGATTCGCCACCTGGTTATCAGAAGGGGGAAAGGAGAAGATTAGTTGTGTATCGTCAGCGTAGCAATGAGAGGCCATGTGAGGATATGACAGAGCCAAGTGACTTGGTGTATAGCGAGAATAGGAGAGGGCCTAGAACTGAGCCCTGGGGGACAGTTAGAAATGTAACTTTTGGGTATCAGGGAAAATGTATGGAGTAAAAAGTACATTATTTTATTTTGGAATGTAGTGGAGTAAAAGTAAAAGTTGTCAAAAATATAAATAGTAAAGTACAGAATCCAAAAAAACTACTTAAGTAGTACTTTTAAGTATTTTTACTTATTTACTTTACACCACTGCAACCACAGTCAACCCAGATATGACAGATAGGCTGTAGATCCCACTGACGACTGAGATGTCATTGAAACCAGTGCCAGGCAGCATCACATCAGTACCATATCCTCAATGTAATGGAAACATTCTGACCACACAGTGTATCTAAATCATCCATTTAAACAAGAGAACACAGGGATTTCCATCATCACCATATTTCATTAATCCTGCTGTAAACCTGCGCATGGATCTGTATGAGCTTGAATTGTGTGAGACGGAGAGAGTGTGTGGTATGTGTATGACTGGCCCTATGCCTGTGCTCGTTTGAGAGCTCTGTCTGTCAGTGTGGGTCTGAGTCCGGTCTGTCTGTCTCTTTGCTTCAGGTGGACTAACTCAGACAGCACAACGTCTAAGTAAGTGCTCTACGTGTCTGTACATGTTGGTTTGGGAGCGTAATGTGTTTGCACTTTATATGTATTGACAAGATGTTTGATTACCTTATTGCTTCTGTGCCTTGGCCATCATCCCAGTAAACATGCTCACAGTCGCAAATTCATGTTCACAAATACCTATGCTCACAGTTTCTGTTTTATGCCAATCAATAGGCTTTATGAAATTTGTGGGGTATGATGATTAAAAAATACCGTATTTTAGCTTAGGAGATATTACGCTAACCTGATCCACCATCCTGACCGCTGGCCTCTCGTTTCGTTTCACTTCACTGAATCCGAGTGGCGAAACAGAATGGATCAGGATGGTTGAACAAGGCTAATATTATTCCTCCAGGTTTTACCTTCTACTACCGTAACTGTAATTACCTGGCCCATACATCAGTCTCACCCTGTTTCCTTCTCAAGAGTTGATCAAAGAGGTCTCAGTCGTCATATCAAACCAGTAAGAATGGGTATCACTATGTCTGAGTAAGTGTGTATTTCTCCTCCTCTAATATCTCTTTCCGTTCCCCTCTCCCTCTCCTCCTCCTCCTCCTCCTGTTCAATAGGGTATTTGGGTTTGTAGCCAAGAAGCCAGGCAGCGTGGCAGAGAACATGTGTCATCTGTTTGCTGAGCTCGACCCGGAGCAGCCTGCCTCAGCCATCGTTAACTTCATCAACAAGGTGATGTTAGGGCCGCAGCGCAGGTAGAGAGACAGAGAAGGACCAAGCCAAGGACCTGTCACCGCAACAACACTGTTACAACTCCTAAAGAGAGTCAGGAGGCTACAGAAACGCTTTACAGACCCACAAAGCACCAGTGGTGGTGGCCTCTTTTTCAAAGACTGAGTTTTGACCCAAAAGTCTCAACATTTCAAACATGACTGCCATTTTGAATGATAATCTAAATGTAATCGTTGTTTATATTTCTAATGTCTATAATGCCGCCATTGATAGTTGCCTTCAAGTTACCAAAGCTTTGTTGTCACTTGTTAGTCAGTTATCTAAGGTATCAATAAGTAGCCTAGCCTACCAAAGGTCTTGCCTCAACCCTGTCACTCTCCCTTCGACAATCATAAGAGTAAGTCTAACTAAAATGTGCAAGCAACAGAGTGAATGTGGTTAGGGTATCAATGTGTGTGGAGGCTAGGGGTTAGGGCACAGATATGGTAAAGTATGTGGAGGCTAGGGGTTAGGGCACAGATATGGTAGTATGTGGAGGCTAGGGGTTAGGGCACAGAATGGTAGTATGTGGAGGCTAGGGGTTAGGGCACAGATATGGTAAAGTATGTGGAGGCTAGGGGTTAGGGCACAGATATGGTAGTATGTGGAGGCTAGGGGTTAGGGCACAGATATGGTAGTATGTGGAGGCTAGGGGTTAGGGCACATATATGGTAGTATGTGGAGGCTAGGGGTTAGGGCACATATATGGTAGTATGTGGAGGCTAGGGGTTAGGGCACATATATGGTAGTGTGGTGGAGGCTAGGGGTTAGGGCACAGATATGGTAGTGTGGTGGAGGCTAGGGGTTAGGGCACAGATATGGTAGTGTGGTGGAAGCTAGGGGTTAGGGCACAGATATGGTAGTATGTGGAGGCTAGGGGTTAGGGCACAGATATGGTAGTGTGGTGGTGGCTAGGGGTTAGGGCACAGATATGGTAGTATGTGGAGGCTAGGGGTTAGGGCACAGATATGGTAGTGTGGTGGTGGCTAGGGGTTAGGGCACATACATGGTAGTGTGGTGGTGGCTAGGGGTTAGGGCACATACATGGTAGTGTGGTGGTGGCTAGGGGTTAGGGCACATATATGGTAAAGTATGTGGAGGCTAGGGGTTAGGGCACAGATATGGTAGTATGTGGAGGCTAGGGGTTAGGGCACAGATATGGTAGTATGTGGAGGCTAGGGGTTAGGGCACAGATATGGTAGTATGTGGAGGCTAGGGGTTAGGGCACAGATATGGTAGTGTGGTGGTGGCTAGGGGTTAGGGCACATATATGGTAATGTATGTGGAGGCTAGGGGTTAGGGCACATATATGGTAAAATATGTGGAGGCTAGGGGTTAGGGCACAGATATGGTAGTGTGGTGGTGGCTAGGGGTTAGGGCACAGATATGGTAATGTATGTGGAGGCTAGGGGTTAGGGCACAGATATGGTAATGTATGTGGAGGCTAGGGGTTAGGGCACATATATGGTAGTGTGGTGGTGGCTAGGGGTTAGGGCACATATATGGTAATGTATGTGGAGGCTAGGGGTTAGGGCACAGATATGGTAGTGTGGTGGTGGCTAGGGGTTAGGGCACAGATATGGTAGTGTGGTGGAGGCTAGGGGTTAGGGCACAGATATGGTAATGTATGTGGAGGCTAGGGGTTAGGGCACAGATATGGTAGTGTGGTGGTGGCTAGGGGTTAGGGCACATATATGGTAGTGTGGTGGTGGCTAGGGGTTAGGGCACAGATATGGTAATGTATGTGGAGGCTAGGGGTTAGGGCACAGATATGGTAGTGTGGTGGTGGCTAGGGGTTAGGGCACATACATGGTAGTGTGGTGGTGGCTAGGGGTTAGGGCACATACATGGTAGTGTGGTGGTGGCTAGGGGTTAGGGCACATATATGGTAAAGTATGTGGAGGCTAGGGGTTAGGGCACAGATATGGTAGTATGTGGAGGCTAGGGGTTAGGGCACAGATATGGTAAAGTATGTGGAGGCTAGGGGTTAGGGCACAGATATGGTAGTATGTGGAGGCTAGGGGTTAGGGCACAGATATGGTAGTGTGGTGGTGGCTAGGGGTTAGGGCACATACATGGTAGTGTGGTGGTGGCTAGGGGTTAGGGCACATACATGGTAGTGTGGTGGTGGCTAGGGGTTAGGGCACAGATATGGTAGTATGTGGAGGCTAGGGGTTAGGGCACAGATATGGTAGTGTATGTGGAGGCTAGGGGCTAGGGCACAGATATGGTAGTATGTGGAGGCTAGGGGTTAGGGCACAGATATGGTAGTGTGGTGGAGGCTAGGGGTTAGGGCACAGATATGGTAGTATGGTGGAGGCTAGGGGTTAGGGCACAGATATGGCAAGTACCAGAGATCATGGGGTATTGTATTCTCCAATGTATTGTATAACCACTGATTTTTTTGGTCAAGATATATACACAATATTAATATTGCTGCAAATAGTCATTTTGTTCTATTATACACATATTTTGTGGGTCAATTATCTAAACTATGAGGCAAATAATATTCCTTATTATATTGTATATTATTGAGAAATATATTCAAACATTTAAAACAAGACAAGGATGAGGTCCTGTCTTTGCCACAACATCAATGTAACGCTCACATATCTTTTTACCTGAATGACTTTATGTACAAAGTTCACACCAATCAGACAGTTGTCTAAGGTCCTATGTACTTAACCAAATACAAAGCACTCCTGTATTAAGCTTTAATAGTTCATATTTTTATGCTTCATGTATTTGTATTCTTAGTGTTTTGCATTGTTTTTGTAAGACAGAAAGACACTACTTTGTATGACAACGGTAATATATTGTGGTCTGTTTTCTTATTCATCTTTATATGTAGTAATATATTTTCTCACATGCAGCTAGGAAAGGGAAAGTCAAAAGGAAACATTTGTAAGGAAAATAATCTGTTATATGATATTTTTTAAGAAAGCTTTATATGCACAAATAAAAATAATAAAAGTTGTGGTACCAAATCTGACTTCTGCTCATTGGATTTACTATCACTAGGTTTCTAAACTGTACTCAAGAATTTAAAGCCTTGTGTATTTTGCTTAGAAACAAGTACTTTTCAAGAGCAAGAATCAGGACCGAAATCAAAAATGTCACACAGAGGCGACACACAGACAAGCTCTCATTAAAAAAAGTAACCATCTTTATTAGTTGACCATACCCTCATTTTTTCCCATTTTAGAATTTTGGCATTGAAAAATATATACATTTCCTCAATCACATCCACTAAAAGGCATGATTCAGTCATATTCCATCATACAAATCACTTTTTTTTTTCTTTTTTTTTCTTTTTTTTACATCTCACCATCTGTTTTCACCTTTCACCTTTCTCCATTTTGCCTGGTCTCAGATCTGGTTGTGCTCTTGCCAACACATTGCTGTCATTGTCAAGCCACACAAGCTTATTGCTTTTTAACACTCACGAAATACCAAACTCTGAAACCAAATTTCAAGTCATTTCATCAGCTTATTATAAAGGTCTATGACAACAAGAGGCTGTGCTTTGGAATGTAAAATGACATTATGAAGATACCCAACACAATAGGACAGTGAGTGAGTTAATGACATTTTAGTCATGCTGACCTGGTTAATGTCATTACGGAGTTATTAAGTCCAGGTTGGACCTCCGGACAGAGGTCCATACACTGTGCTAGTGTGCTGCGTACTTGGCAAGACCATGCTGTTAGTAGGACATTTTTTTACAATCATGTCAACAACGTTGTACTTCCGACATAAGGGTTGGATTTACTAGCTGATCATGCTCTAGCAAAACATTTGCAGTTTCCCCCATAATTAAAGGGCAGTAAAATGTACGATCCCATAAAAAACATGAACCTGCCTTTATGGACGTTACCGTCTTATATTATAACTCTTCTGTTTAATCTTGTACTGGTATAAATGCTTAGTAAATCAGGCTGTAAGTGGAAAAATGAGTTAAACCAGATTTCCCAAACAGAGTGTTATAACTTATATTAGTACCTCCTGACAGTAACTGTCCCTTATTAAAAGCAGAAAATAAATGACGTAGAGAAACATATCAAACAATAGCCCTATGTAGCATTTTTGAGGTGCAAATAAATTGTCTTAGGCACATCCCTCGACTAGTCTTGTCAAGTCCCAGATATAAATAGCAGGGAGCAAATCTCCCTTTTTGCGAAATAAAATGTCAATCACTTTATACATTCCTACTACGCCAAGTCCCTGAAATCACATGAACCCACACCAAAGGACACTTAAAATTTGAGCGGACGCTCTCAATGTTACAAATGCAAGGACTAACACAGCAGGATACACAGTTATAACTCAGTAGTAACGCCAGTAACTGTGCTCAAGCCAAGGATAACTAATTCCCACGGAAAATCAAGATCGTTGCAGCTTCAGCAGCCTGTAAATTAGTCATACCTTTGAATTTCAGCCAAATGCACAACAGCTAAATATAATTTACTGAGGAGCTGGTGTTTGTTGCATTTACGTAGGCAAGTGATGAAGCCTAATGATCCTGAAGTCAAAACAAATGCTTGGACTGAAATGATTGGGAATATTCCCTAGTTCTTGTGGCCTGGCTCCCAGCACCTTGGTCCCTGTGTCCCTGGCTGCTGGACTCTTGGCCTAACCACTGGCTGGTGGTGGGGGAGGCAGGGTTACTGCCACAGTCGGCGTGGGGGCTGGTGAACCGTGGAGTTTGAACCACAGTCAATGTAGCGGTAGGCTTCCAGGGTATTCTGGGCCGTGCGCATCATGTAGGAGGTTTTCACAGACGTCCTGGGAACAAAGAACACAGTTCTGATTAACAATTGTATTTAAAAAACCTAGTAAATATCATAAAGACAAAATGGCAAAAGGTAGAAATGGAAGTGATACGGTTTCACAATAAGGAGGTAGGATATACTTACTGCATGATAACCACGATATTGTGAACCTTGATGCTTGCCATGGTGCAGAAGGCACTGCAGGGTGGAAAGAGTGATTAGAACCTCTTCACAATCACAAATCTAACTTTGCCCCTACCTACATGTGCAAATTACCTCAATTACCTTGACTAACCTGTAACCTCGCACATTGACTCGGTACAGGTACCCCCTGTATATAGCCTCGTTATTTTATTTTGTTACTTTCGTTTATTTACGAAATATTTTTTAAACTATATTTTCTTCAAACTGCATTGTTGGTTAAGGGCTTGTAAGTAAGCATTTCACGGTAAGGTCTACACCTGTTGTATTCAGCGCATGTGACAAATACATTTTGATTTGATATATTAACAATGACAGGACTTGAAACAAAAACAACTAAATACAGGTCCCTTTAACTTACTAAACATAGGAGGTGCTTCCACTGATCTGAACGCTGACTGTGAAGTTCACCTGTAGCAAAAAAAAGATGTTAAAAAGAATCAAGACCAGAAGTCAACTGAAGTTTAGGCAGGAAATGCAAACAACAGGTATATTTGAAGCAAGCCAATCATTAAACTACGTAACATGGAATGAATGTGTCCCAAGTGATGGTTCACTGCGTCTGAGACTGCAGCAGGCCTTACCTGTCTCTGGCTCAGGGGCTGGATGGTGATGACATTATCTAGCTGCATGGTGCCTATGACTGTTTTCATATAGAGAACCTGGCAGCTTAGACTGTCCACCATCACCGTGAAGAAGTTGGAGTTGGTGAAGTTCAAGGAGCTCTGACAAACAGGACCGGTGAAAATGAACAGTCAGCAGAACACACCATAAACAGCAGGCACAGTTTGAGCCAAATGACCATCTTAAGTCCAACTAACAGAGTACATCTTCATGCGATTTATTGACTTACTGTCATATTTATGAGGACTTTAGCGTTGACGTGATCAAACTGTACGGTGACAGAGCGTATCCCATCATCCTCCACCACGACAGAGCGGGGGAAGAGGAAGAAGACCACCAGCGAGGAGGCCAGGAGACATAGCACCGCCGAGAGGACCACATACAGCTTCCTGTCAAACATAGCACTTCCTGTTTACTTTGACAATCAATGTTGCCCAAAGAACAAACTGTGTAGCAACCAAACATGACAGAATGTGATGGTTATGTATGTGACCAATCCAGTTATGAGCTGGTGAGAAAAAGGGTTAGCAGTAAAACTTACGTTCTCTGGGGCTGGAGTCTCTGGTCGTTGTAGGGAACCAGAGCCACCAGCTCATTGACCTGCTCTGAAGGACAATGACCACAGGAGAGAGACAAGTCAAATGGGAGAACACCATCATAATGATCCCTACCACATCAGTTCAGCAATCAATGCCCAGCCGACAGGAATCCAGACAGAAAATGCCTCACCTGAGGGGATGTGGCCAGTGCCTTGGCATGTTGGACAGGTAATACTGTCCCTGCCGGTAAACTCTACATAAGGGAACCGAGCAATGTCCTCCTGTCTGTCCAGTCCATCCAGCGAGTCATCATCATCCTCCCTCTGCCACCCTGTCCCAACCTCCGGGACGAGCAGAAGACTGCTGTCGCTTTCGCTTCGGGACCATTGAGTGCCCATGAGCTGGCTGGCAGATAATCAAGCCAGCCTTTTTTCAAAGGACAGACCCTGGGGCACAACAAGAAGATCACACAGCAAAAAGTTGTTGAGTAAAGGGCAGGACATATTTATTTAGGCTAATAATCAACGTTTGGCAATTGTATTTAAAATGATTAGCCTACTGAGAAATCCCTGATCAAAGGAGATTGATGTTGGTTAGTCTCCATACTACAGACGGGTTGCCTCTCACAATATAAACAATGTTCCAGTGCTGTTGCCCTAGTTCTGGGATTTCCAGACTAGATAGATGTTGGCCAGTATGTCCGGCCTCAGGGCACATAATGTCCCAGGCACTCCTACTATACCCCATAGCACAGATATGGCAATCGGAATAGATGGCGTAGGGCGTGGCCTCTAAACGTCAAACGTGGAAGTATCTGGATAGGCTCATAGTTATGAACATAAAAAAATTAAGAACATAGCTATGAACACTATCACAATACAATGGCTAGCTACACATTGGCTAGTAAAGTAGTCTGTCCAATAACAGCACAAGTAACTAGCAGTTAGTTAGTCGAATCAAAACACAATAACTAGAGCAAGCTTAGTGCCACTGCAGCTGAGACTGTGAGCTATCTTGCTAGCGCGGTAAAGTTACATAAGGTAACCAGCTAGCTAGCTTAGCTATCAAGCTGTTAGCTATCAAGCTGTTAGCTATCAAGCAAAGTTAGCTAGCTAGCTGTCAACGTTTACCAAGGTGCACAACCTGCACTAGGCTTGCGTCTTCAGACATAATAGTTGTCTTACCTATATATATTTGGTTGACGATATTTCTAAGAACATTCAGGCAAGGCTATCAAGTTATTGATCGTGTTGTTTTGCCGGTAGTTCGTGACACTCACGTTGCAGTTCGTTCTTGTGCAGGGGTGTATTCATTCCGCCAATTATTTAGCAAAACGTTTCTTAAACGGAACGAAACGGGGCGGGACCTACCTGAATTTGTCCAATAGTTTTAGTTGGAAAACGGAACGTTTTGAATCTGTTTGGCCTAATGTTTCCACCCCGGTTGTTGTTGATGAGTTTGCGATTTGCTTCATTCTAGTGGGCGCTTGAAAAGGTTCTTAAAGATACAGTGCAACCCAGGTCGTAAGCCTACAGTTTTTATATTGGAAGAAGTTTGAGAAGTTTCCGTTTTGCACATCCCTACAAAAAAATATAATAATATTGAAATAAAGTAATGTACATCACAAGAGGTTGGTGGCACCTTCATTTGGGGTGGTATTGGTGGTACAGGCTCGTGGTAATGGCTGGAGTGGAATTTGTGGAATGGTATCAAATACATTCAATTTGCTCCGTTCCGGCCATTATTGTGAGCTGTTCTCCCCTCAGCAGCCTCCTGTGATGTATATTCATAGACTAAATGTAGAGAGAAAGTGCATGATCCTTGGAAAATAAAGTATATTAAAGACAACACATATCCAACTAGTATTTACTGTTTTATTCAGACATTATAGTTAGAGTTATGCGATACATCTTCAACGTGTGTTGCATAAAGGCTTCAGCATACTAGGTTTGGTTTCCTTCTTGCAGAACTCGGCTAGGCGAAGTGAACATTGCGTTCTTATACTCCCTTAAAATACATTCGCTTGAAAAACAAAGAAAAGGCGGCATTACTGTTTGCCCCTCTTGAGACGCCATAGCAACAAGTACACTTCCTCAAAATACTGGGAAGCATGCTGTAATACGTACATTTACGTCATTTAGCAGACGCTCTTATCCAGAGCGACTTAAGGTTAGTGAGTGCATACATTATATTTTTCATACTGGCCCCCCGTGGGAATCAAACCCACAACCCTGGCGTTGCAAACGCCATGCTCTACCAACTGAGCTACATCCCTGCCGGCCATTCCCTCCCCTACCCTGGACGACGCTGGACCAATTGTGCGCCGCCCCATGGGTCTCCCGGTCACGGCCGGCTACGACAGAGCCTGTATGTGTGTGTATGTGTGTGTGTATGTGTGTGTATGTGTGTATGTGTATGTGTGTGTATGTGTGTGTATGAACCAGAAGCCATGGTTTACAGGAAACATCCGCACTGAGCTAAAGGGTAGAGCTGCCGCTTTCAAGGAGCGGGACTCTAACCCGGACGCTTATAAGAAATCCCGCTATGCCCTCCGACGAACCATCAAACAGGCAAAGAGTCAATACAGGACTAAGATTGAATCGTACTACACTGGCTCTGACGCTCGTCGGATGTGGCAGGGCTTGAAAACTATTACAGACTACAAAGGGAAGCACAGCCGCGAGTTGCCCAGTGACACAAGCCTACCAGACGAGCTAAACCACTTCTATGCTCGCTTCGAGGCAAGCAACACTGAAGCATGCATGAGAGCACCAGCTGTTCCGGATGACTATGTGATCACGCTCTCCGTAGCCGATGTGAGTAAGACTTTTAAGCAGGTCAACATTCACAAGGCCGCAGGGCCAGACGGATTACCAGGACGTGTACTCCGAGCATGTGCTGACCAACTGGCAAGTGTCTTCACTGACATTTTCAACATGTCCCTGACTGAGTCTGTAATACCAACATGTTTCAAGTAGACCACCATAGTCCCCGTGCCCAAGGACTCTAAGATAACCTGCCTAAATGACTACCGACCCGTAGCACTGACGTCTGTAGCCATGAAGTGCTTTGAAAGGCTGGTCATGGCTCACATCAACAGCATTATCCCAGAAACCCTAGACCCACTCCAATTTGCATACCGCCCCAACAGATCCACAGATGATGCAATCTCTATTGCACTCCACACTGCCCTTTCCCACCTGGACAAGAGGAACACCTACGTGAGAATGCTATTCATTGACTACAGCTCAGCATTCAACACCATAGTGCCCTCTAAGCTCATCACTAAGCTAAGGATCCTGGGACTAAACACCTCCCTCTGCAACTGGATCCTGGACTTCCTGACGGGCCGCCCCCAGGTGGTAAGGGTAGGTAACAACACATCTGCCACACTGATCCTCAACACGGGGGCCCCTCAGGGGTGCGTGCTCAGTCCCCTCCTGTACTCCCTGTTCACCCATGACTGCATGGCCAGGCACGACTCCAACACCATCATTAAGTTTGCCGACGACACAACAGTGGTAGGCCTGATCACCGACAACGATGAGACAGCCTATAGGGAGGAGGTCAGAGACCTGGCCGTGTGGTGCCAGGACAACAACCTCTCCCTCAACGTGACCAAGACAAATGAGATGATTGTGGACTACAGGAAAAAAAAGAGGACTGAGCACGCCCCCATTCTCATCGACGGGGCTGTAGTGGAACAGGTTGAGAGCTTCAAGTTCCTTGGTGTCCACATCACCAATGAACTATCATGGTCCAAACACACCAAGACAGTCGTGAAGAGGGCACGACAAAGCCTATTCCCCCTCAGGAGACTGAAAAGATTTGGCATGGGTCCTCAGATCCTCAAAAAATTCTACAGCTGCACCATCGAGAGCATCCTGACTGGTTGCATCACCGCCTGGTATGGCAACTGCTTGGCCTCCGACCGCAAGGCACTACAGAGGGTAGTGCGTACGGCCCAGTACATTACTGGGGCCAAGCTTCCTGCCATCCAGGACCTCTATACCAGGCGGTGTCAGAGGAAGGCCCTCAAAATTGTCAAAGACTCCAGCCACCCTAGTCATATACTGTTCTCTCTGCTACCGCACGGCAAGCGGTACCGGAGTGCCAAGTCTAGGTCCAAAAGACTTCTCAACAGCTTCTACCCCCAAGCCATAAGACTCCTGAACAGCTAATCATGGCTACCCGGACTATTTGCACTGCCCCCCCACCCCATCCTTTTACGCTGCTGCTACTCTGTTAATTATTTATGCATAGTCACTTTAACTCTACCCACATGTACATATTACTTCAACTACCTCAACTAGCCGGTGGCCCCGCACATTGACTCTGCACCGGTACCCCCCTGTATATATAGCCTCCATACTGTTATTTAATTTTACTTCTGCTCTTTTTTTCTCAACACTTTTTTTTGTTGTTGTTTTATTTTTACTTTTTTTGTTAAAAAGAAATGCACTGTTGGTTAAGGGCTGTAAGTAAGCATTTCACTGTAATGTCTGCACCTGTTGTATTCGGTGCATGTGGCCAATAAAATTTGATTTGATTTGATTTGATGTGTGTGTATATGTCTACTGCTTCCTCACTGACATCTCCTGATGCACTGAGTCTCATCCTCAGCATAGCATTCTACCTCTGTAGGACTAAAAATATTGAATTGTGAAATACACCGTATAAAAACAAACAGTTGACACAACTAAAAAACTGTTATTAGTTTTAAACCAACTAAGTCTCTTCAATCCAATCTTGTGGCTCAGCATCTCCACAATCAGATCCCACCGCTCTCCTCTGAGACTCCTCTCTCTCCGTAACGCATCTCTGATAATGAACACCAGCAGGTGAGACTGGGGAGAGGAGCAAGAAAATAAAAAAAAGTTAGAGATGTCCAACCCATGGATGTTTTTAGTGATGTGCCCTGAAATCAAGACAATGATTTCACTCTACTCACAAATGTCTTGCTCTGGAGCAGGTAAAAGTTGTACATATCTGCAGCCGGGTGTTTAGCCACAAAGCCAAAGGCCTTTGGGTGGGGTCGGGAGGACGGCACAGAAGGACACAGAGGAGAGGGGGCATGTGTACAGCATAAACTAGGGAACACAAGACGAAAGTGATAAAAAGCGAAAGCGAAAGGAAGATTATTGGAAGAGGGAGGATGGGGGAGTGTGCAGTTGTATTACACAACATAGAAACACGTAAACATGTAAGGGGCCCAATTTCTTCTGTAAACCAAGTGTACATGTCCTTTTTAGACTTCACAACGAAGCAGTTTCCCTCCATCTTCCCTTGGAGTTGGAGCCTTTCACCTTGGAGTTGGAGCCTCTTCCCTTGGAGTTGGACCCTACGCATTAAGCATTTGACGTCAGGCAGCATCTTTTTTTGGTGTAGTCCTTGATGTCAACGTCCACGGACATAGATTTTTGGTCTGGTCCGAAACAAATCTGAACCAATTACAGACGTCCACAGACATCCGATCCGGCCCAAATATAGACGTTCCGATTTGGTCTGGTCCGGCCCCGCCTTGATTTATGTATTTTCTACGTAATTCTGCTTACAGGGTAGGCTCTTACCTTGAAGTTGGACGCTAGGTTCTTCTTCCCTTGGAGTTGGACTCGGACCCTAGGTTCTCACCTTGGTTTTGTGCTCTAAAATGTCAATCCCGCTCATGGACAAAAACAAACACTTGCTCTTATTCTGCAGCTTTTCTGTCGACTCCGTGTCAGGCATCTAATGGAGGGCAAAGGACAGGGCCTTGCCCAACCACTGAAAATGAATATTTAAATCAATCTGATCTTTTGAAACACTGTTCATTGAAACCGTGTTAGTTAAAGATGCTGATATAATTGCTTGTCTTTCATGTGCCTTGAAAAATGATAATATATTATCTACAAAATCCAGTGGTGTAAAGTACTTATGTAAAAATAATTTTAAGTACTACTTAAGTAGTTTTTTGGGGGTATCTGTACTTTACTATTTATATTTATGGCAACCTTTACTTCACTACATTCCTAATGAAAATAATGTACTTTTTACTCCATACATTTTCCCTGACACCCAAAAGTACTCGTTACATTTTGACAGGAAAATGGTCCAATTCACACACATCAAGAGAACATTCCTGGTCATCCCTATTGCCTCTTATCTGGCAGACTCACTAAACACACATGCTTTGTTTGTAAATTATGTCTGAGTGTTGGTGTGCCCCTGGCTATCCGTTTAAAAAAAAGAGACAATTGTGCTGTCTGGTTTGCTTAATATAAGAAAGTTGAAATGATTTATACTTTTACTTTTGATACTTAAGTATATTTAAAACCAAATACTTTTAGACTTTCACTCAAGTAGTATTTTACTGGGTGACTTTCTATTAAGGTATCTTTATTTTTACTCAAGTATGACAATTGAGTACTTTTTCCACCACTGACAAACCAATCATACTTTGTCAAGTCATACAGTACTTCAATGACACACTAGTAATCTAACATTAGACAAAGAAAAATGCTTTGAACGGCTTCATCAACACGCCCCAGAAACTTACACACACCAAAAGTGCCAGTCACAGAGGGCAAAAACATTCACAAAATCAATTGAGATTTTTTTCCCCCCACCCTCAATAACAATAGCAGGGCAACTAATAGATATATTGCATTAGGACAAATATATTCATTGATTAGTATAACATTATGCATGCTGTTTTGACGTCAGTTATGTTTCAAACCTCTAAGTGTGCACTTTAACTGCTTTCATTATCACAGTCAGAGATATCCCTCATCTTTACTCTGGCTGTGCTCCTGGAACAACAGACAAAAGTAGAGTGTTTCAGGATATTACACCACTAAATCAACTGGTTCTCATGATCCCTGGCCATAAATGACGTGCAAAGCACCTTTACTCAATAACAAAACTCTTGTTAAATTTGTGATCTTACCCTTTTTAAATAACTCCACACTGTTGTAGTTGTTCAACTTCAGGTGGGGAGTTTGCTTTGCGTGTAAGGTCTAGGGAGGTAAACGACTAACCAAAATGAAATTCTCCCTCATTGCCATTCATCTTATATCCTTCAGTTCAGACGCTATCTGATGGTTTGCAGATATCGCTATTGCAGGCACTAACATTTCTCATGTCATTGGAGAAAAAAATAAACATTAGGAAAGAGTCATTCAGATCTTGTATTGTTACAGTGCACCACTTTATCAATGCCTCGTCTTACAATAGTAGATACAGACGGAATTAGAAGCAAATGACCTCAAGGCAAGCAACAATGGGGAGGTTTGGGGGAGAGGGGGTCACAGAAAGCCCAAAACAGACATAGGCCAGTGTGTGTAATTTATGGTGATATGCAGTAAAATAATTAAAATTTAGTTTGGAACATGAAAGCAACCGTATTTTCTTAAAGCACCTTTTATACATTACCTTGAATACAAGATGTCGCAAGAGTGCCTCAAATGAAATTTCACAGAATTCCAGAGATCTGACTTGATAGACATTGTTTGGATCTTACATTGACGATAATTGCATGCAGCAGACCTAACATTACCATTGCCCCCCAAGCTGTTAACAGCCTCTTTCCCTTTTCCAATTCATCTTTCAGTTAGTACTCTGGTTCTACAGTAGAACAGGGCTCTGTGATAACAAGTGAAGGGAGCATAAGGACTGGGATGATGATGACGTCTAAGAATCATTGACAGACATGTTCTCCACTTGGTTCTGGAGCTGGTCTCCACCTCCCTGCTTCTTCTTCTTCCCTCCATCCTGCTGCTTCTTCTGCTTCTTGGACATCTCCACGTCAATAGGGGCAGGCTTCACAAACTTCAACATCTCTGTCATACCTAAGAACATTTATAGAAGAGGAAAGAAAATTACATCCCCACACACAGCTTTCATGGCAATACTAGTCATCAAATACGCATAGAAACAACTATAAATCTAGGGACATTTAGTAAAATAAGTACTCTGTGAGAAAGACAACCTTTTATGACCGCCATCTTCCATGCATAGGGCACAAGTATTGCAGGCCCCTTCACAAAACCTGTTAAAAAGAATACTATGGCTCACCTGGAGGCATGAAGTTCCGGAGTACCTCTGGAATGATGACACCCTCTTCGGTCTGGTACGTCTCCAGGATAGCACACATTACACGTGTGGTGGCACACATGGTTGCGTTGAGCATGTGCACATAGTCAGCCTGAAGAACACAGGAAGTGTGGTTTTAAAACTGGTTCAAATATTCCATCTTACTATGACTTTTTGATTATGGAAGCAAATCCGGGGGGGGGGGGGGTATTCTATGTAAAGACTGGGTATTCTCACCTTGTCCATCATCTTTTTGGTCTGTCCGTAGCGGATACGCAGCCGACGGGCCTGGTAGTCTAAACAGTTGGAGCAGGAGACCAGCTCTCTGAAGGCTGCGGAGCCTGGGAACCAGGCCTCCAAGTCCAGCTTCTTACTGGCTGCATGGTTCAGAGCACCTGGGTTGGAGCAGACAGACACAGAGGCTCAGACATATAACTAGTAAGACATCCCAAAACAGCTTGCAAGGGAAATGTCTGTTATGTGTCACATAAATCACACAGGATACAAGGTCATTGTAATACCTTACAATGTGAAAGTTCTTATTAAAAACGGCAAGTTAACGTTTATGAGTGATGGTTAGTCAAAGGAATAGTGTAAGATTCTGGCAATTAAAGGGATACGTAGAGATTCTGGCAATTAAAGGGATACGTAGAGATTCTGGCAATTAAAGGGATACGTAGAGATTCTGGCAATTAAAGGGATACGTAGAGATTCTGGCAATGAAGCCCTTCTCTACTTCCCAAGAATCAGATGAACTCGTGGATACCATAGGCTTCTGGTTATTACACTAAAGCTAGTTAGCATTGGCTCGTGAAACTACCTCCAACTTCCTTCATACTGGATGCAGAGACCTACACTTTTTATCCACGAGTTCATCTGACTCTGGGGAAGTAGAAAGGGCTTCATTGCCAACAACCCAAAGTATCCCTTTAAAGGCCCAGTGCAGTCAAAAAACGTGATTTCCTTGTGTCTTTTCTATATTTACACACATTGAGGTTGGAATAATACTGTGAAATTGTGAGAATAATTATGCCTTATAGTGGAAGAGCTGTTTGAAAAGACTACCTGAAATTTCAGCCTGTTTTGGTGGGATGGAGCTTTGGCGGTAAATTAGTTTAGACCAATAAGAAAGAGTTTCAAACCTCTCTGCCAATAACAGCTAGGTTTCAGTTTTTCCGTCCCCACTCAGATCACTCCCAGACAGTCCTAGCAAAATTCTTGCTTGAGAAATTGCTCTTTGCTAAGAAGCTACTTTTGTTTCTTTTTGATCATTTTAATTGAAAACAATCACAGTAAGGTACTTAAATTGTTACCCAGAAATTATTTGATATTGAGATAAAAACAGCTGCATTGGACATTTAAGCCCTATTTTGCTTACCCGGAGTCAGATGGACTTATGGATACCAATGTATGGTTTGAACCCTAGGTATGGCCCGGCGTGCAGTTTGAAGTAAGTTGAACGCGGTTTCGCGAGCCAATGCTAAGTAGCTTTAGCACAATGACTGGAAGTCTATGGGAACAGCTAACATGTCATTGCACTAACGCTAGTAGCAACAATGCACCCACCCGCCCCCCTAC
The DNA here is from genome assembly GCF_964263955.1 of Coregonus lavaretus. Taxonomy (NCBI): domain Eukaryota; kingdom Metazoa; phylum Chordata; class Actinopteri; order Salmoniformes; family Salmonidae; genus Coregonus; species Coregonus lavaretus. The sequence continues at coordinate 42,209,956 of NC_140007.1, forward strand.
CTTTGCCACCACTGCTGGAAACAATTCAGAGGAGAAACACTGGACTTCCAGTCATTGAGCTAACGCTAGTTAGCATTGGCGCACAAAACTACCCTCAACTCCCTTTAAACTGCACACAGAATCTCGCTCTATCCCTTTAACCTAACACAACTCGTATTTCAGAGCACACGGTAAGGTTTCAAATGACACCAAGACAGGATTTGTAGCAACTACAGCCTCATTGTTTTGTTGTCTTACAGAAACCCTGGGTAATTCCCAACTTCAATCAATTATTTCTCAATAATCATTTTGGACTCCAAAAGGTCTGCCAATCATCCTTCCTCCAAAAAGGACCTTTCTATGGATTTAATTTCAGGAAGATCCTAAACAAAAATATATTTTGGCCAACCGCGTATGGATTTGCCATACGCAATTGATCATTAAGCCTCTGTCCCAGAGAGGAACAGACGTGTTGGGGAGGACTACCTGCAGGACCTACCTGAGACTATGTTGACGATGCGGTAGGGGATCCCTAGTGTCTGGTAGAACTCCTCAGCAGTCCCAATCATCTCATCCATCATCTCCCAGGACTTGTTGTCATGAGGAGAGGCAAAAACAAACTGCTCTATCTGGGGGGTGGGGTGGGGGGGGTTGATTAGCATTTCAAAATCATTAGCAAAGGCCCACCCAAACAAACAATGACCTGTTCTGGAAAATGTGTATCGCTTGACATGATCAGTAAATTATCAATAATAACAGGACTTTATCCTTCTCCAATTAGGCCTATAAAATGCAAAGCACTATAACAAAGCTGAGGCCTTTTCTACACTGACCTTGACACACCCACCATGTCTACTTTGAGAAAATGTCCACTGACCTTCTCAAACTGGTGCACCCTGAAGATGCCTCGGGTGTCACGGCCATGGGAACCCACTTCCTGTCTGAAGCAGGTGGAGAGGCCGGCGTAGCGCATGGGCAGGTCCTCTGGCTTCAGCCACTCGTCTCTCAGGAAGGCTGCGATGGGCTGCTCCGAGGTGGCAATCAGGTACTTCTCATCTATGGCCGTGTCCTCAGACTTCTCACTGCTCTTCCCAATCACCTGAGAGACAAGCAGGGAAGGCGGAGTGAATACATTACAAAAAACACCCACATATCAAAATTAACATCAAATCTACATATTTGTCTTAACATGCCCTATCCCGCAATAGGAATGGAAGGAGGATTCGTTTCAAATCCATCATACCTTGTAAAGTTCATCATCAAACTGGCTGAGCTGGGCCACCTCCTGCATGACCTCTTTCCTCATGAAGAAGGGGGTGTAGAGCATTTCGTAGTTCTTGCTGTGGAGCATCCGCAGAGCATAATTGATCAATGCCTGCTCCAGGAAAACCAGTGGCCCCTAAAACAGAAAAAGGGAACAGTCAGTAAAGATAACTATTAAGGATACACACCGAGTTGAATGGAATTACAGCGGGTATAAATCTGCCTGTGAGTATTGGCTCCATGTGACAGTGTGTAACTAAGAACCTGCCTTGAGGAAGTAGCCACGGCTCCCAGCCACTATAGCTCCTTTCTCTCCGTCGTAGCCATCGATCATGACTACCAGGTCTACGTGGGAATACTTCTTCTGCACAGTACAGTCTCCCCAGGTGCGCTCAACTTTGTTATCAGCATCCTGGCAAGGAGAGATCGACGAGGTAAATTACAGAGTAGACAAGTAAACAACAGAGAGGCAAAACAAAATTCATTCATGAGACAGAGACAGTGGACAAAGGCATCAGAATTTGCATTTTCTCCCAGAGGCAATGTGTACTTTCATTCCCCTCCCTATTGCTGATAGAAATTCAAATTCCACAACACCCACCTCATCATTACTAATGGGCACAGATGGATGTAGGAGGTTCCCGATCTCTCGCAAGTATTGAAAGCGCTCCTCCTCCAGCTTTACCCTCTCACCGTCAGATTTCTGCACTGCCTCGTCCACAAGCAGACGGACCTTCTTGATCTGGGTGACCGTGAGGGGCTAGAAAAAGGGGGGGAAAGAGACATGAAACATACCCATGAGTATGGGACCCACAAGTCCAATAGAATCTGCCATAAAGCAGTCAACCAGCATATAGATGAACTGCTGGCTAGCGAGCTGACCTACCGATAGCGTGTCTGCAGTTAGGGCCTCCAAGTTCTGGGCGTCATCTGGGACAGAATCATCATCATCCCCAACTGGCTCCCTCTTCTGTAAACAGAAAAGGCACATAACAGGGTGAATGGATAGAAAGAAACTATCTGCACATAGAATAGAACATAATGCTTTCAGACTGATGGGGGGAAACAGGTAGCCATGTAGGTTTTGTAAAGCCTATATTGTTCACCAGCAGTTTCACAGGATGTACCTTCATTTTCTCTCCAACTGTCTTGCTGCATAAATTCTTTGCCTTGTTGAGGTTGTCGGCAGTGAAACGACCTGGTGAGCATGGAAAGGGCAAGGGTCAGCATCATATGCATGTCATGAATCAATATAAATGGTGTTTATGTCTTGCCCCTAGGTGTCACAAGTAGCTATAACGTTGACAGGCAACAATGAAGCGAGCCCGGTAACCATAACAATGTAGATTTGAGTAGTCTAATGTTAAAGCTCAGTCAAATCTGCATCCATGTTATTTTCCATCTTATACCAATAACAGGGTCATGTATTGATGGGATCCAGTTTGTCAGATTTACACCAAAAGTTATTTTTTTTTTTTGCATTTTAGCTAACCCTAACCCTTTTCCTAACCTTAACCTAATTATCCTAACCTGCTGCGAAAATTATCCTAAACCTACTACGAAAAGTAAATTCTGACAAAAGCTGGATCCCTTCCAGCCATGACCCAATAACAGCTGTGGGCCGCTGAGAGGAGCGAGTTTTTGATGCATTTGCTATGGGGTATGTTGGATGGGGATTGCATCAGATTGTAGCTACAGTCAGTGTGAATAGGATGACGTAGCTAGCCATCGTTTGGCTTTTCCTCGATAGTTTAGCTACAAAACCATACATTGTTTTGGTTACCTAAATTAATGTTAGACAACAATGAACGACATATCAGGTATAACCTAACTAAAGATATGGGAAAGAAGATTGTTATTGGTTGTACGCCAAGTGGTTCGTTAACTAGCTACCTACTAGCTAACTAACGTAGCTAGATAGCTAACTGGCTATACATATCCATTTACATACTATCGGTGGCTAACTAGTTAGCTAACGCAGGCTACCAACTAGCTAGAGTTTAGCTGAGAATATCCAGGTAGCTATAGTGAATTATCTAAAAACGTGAACTGACGTATTATGCTTGAATTTCTTAATTGTTATCTGGGTGACTACAAGGTCGGCTTTATTTTAAGTACCTATAATAAGTGCATGAAGCTAGCAAGCCATGTGGATGGACACCACCATCCGATTCAATTAATGCTAACGTTAGTCGGAACTTACATTTTCTCCATTCTGTGTCTGCGTGTACTAGTTTATCCACAAGTGACACATCTTTGAACCTTTTCCTTTGAGTTTCTCTGATTACTTCAGGATCACCGCCTTTATCGGTTCGAAATTGGTCTAAATCGAGCACCATGATGATTCCACGCTTTGGTGACTGTCAAAAACGGTACAGAGCAAAAAAAACGCAAGCCGGTGTGAATAGTACCAGCAGCACAAACGATTACGTCACTTTCTTCTTCTTCTTCTTCTTCTTCTTTGAGGTTTTAGGGCAGACTACAACCTATTGGTGTATTGCCGCCACCTATTGTACTGGGTAGTGAAACAATATTCCATTGCGGGAAGGTTGGGCCGATATCATACAAAATACAAGAAATCAGAAATCCATAAGAAAACATCCCACTCCTTCACAGTTAAAATCACATCCCTACACAGGCACAGATGCCTGTGAGGACAGAGCATTCATCGATGGTTTCCTTGTAATGCCTCTGCTAAAATCCCTGAGTCCCCCCCAAAAATTCAACCGCACTCCTATTTTCTCCTATTTTCACTCTGTTTGCGCTGTGCAGTTGATAACCAATGCAATAAACACTAAAAAGGCCCCCTTCTTAACATGCAACATGTCAGGATCCCTCTGATGACAAGGAATATTCACTGGTGTCTCTACTCCTACTACCATTATTTCTTCAATGTCACTACTTCCACTCTTCTCACCGCCTCAGGATAGGAGACATGGTGGACAGCCCTTATTCTTCTTTGTGTGAATTTCCGGCAGACTAAACGTATCGCTGCCTTTCACAGGTCGGAGTGAGGATTGCACATTTGTCACCAAAAAAAAGGGAAAAGGGGAACATTTTAAATTGCACCACCATCTAACCCTGCACCTGCACACTACCCCAAAAACCAACCACAACATCCCACTACTTTGGCCCTAAACGAGCCCTACGCCAGACCGTCGGCCTTGGAGGATGGAACTCCTTCTCTCAAAAATGCCTGTAGATCTTCTGCACAAAAAAAAACTGTAGCTCAGTTGGTAGAACATGGCGCTTGCAACGCCAGGGTTGTGGGTTCGATTCCCACGGGGGGCCAGTTTGAAAAATGTATGCACACATGACTAAGTCGCTTTGGATAAAAGCGTCTGCTAAATGGCATATTATTATTATTACTTGGCTTTCAAGGTAAACACTTTCGGTTGCTCAACTTGAAAAGCATCTATCTACTGTATATGGTATGACTCAGAATGGTTTTGACCGGATTCAGTGTGGACAAGGCAAAATTGTTTCTCAATGCAAACCAAGGAACCAAATTTCACCATATTATTTTGGAACACACACCATGGGAAAATAATTTGGTTTCAACAACGTCAAAGACCCAAACCTGCAAACATTCGAAGGCCTCAAGAATAGTGGTGTCAAGATTTTAGATTTGTCCAAATACCTTATATTTACTTTGCGATATGCAGTATTCCGTCCACTAAGAAAGGTTGAGGACATAACATTAGCACAAAAGACAATTAACCAGATTGACAGGAGGTTGTTTTTTGGTCTTACACATTTGACAATGTTCGGGAACTAGGTACATATGGTTACCTTGCACCACTACCAAACCTGCCACTTCTTCGTTTGGCTGATAATATGATCATCATTAGAGGGCCTCTTAGGCTTTGCTAACAGTATTATCATACTGAACATTCAAAACAATAGGTTAACTAATTTAAGTACGATGCTTACTTATGCTTGTTGGATTCTAGCTTGAAATATACTTATTCATGTTACCATATTAGAACTTATTGATTACTTTACATGTAAATTGAATGTATATGTTGGGGTCAATGGAGGGATAACAACTAGGTGTATGGAAAGTTACTGAGTGAGGAAGTGGGAGTGCAGAGTGCTTACATTCTGTTAAAACATGGTATTGTTAAATCCCATGGCTCCTATGGAGAGGGGCAAAGGGCAACAGTCTGGTTTCAGTCACTGATAAGGTAGGACAGCCGTGGAGTAAGGAGGAATGAGAAATTCGGGCCGAGGTCGGGTCAGATGAAGTGACAAGGAACAGTTCTATTACACACCCACCACTTAAGTTCCTGCCTAGCAAGAGAGACGTATTGTCTGTCTAGATGTGCAAGGAGTTGACTCCGCTTAATAGGAGGGTATAAATACTTGTGCTGGTGGAAACATGTCTTTGTCTTTTCAGCTGTTTGACCCATTGGGCGTATAAACTTGGTTTGAGCTTTACTAGTCGTCCGTGAGTTTTACTCTGTTTGTCAGAACCTAACATCCTTCATCAACAACGACTACAAGTGGGTAGAAACTGCCCTGTTGAACAGGCTGGACTCTCAGTTGGCAGAGTGCAACGTCCTCCGCTGCTGCTTCAAGGCCAGAGTGTCAAGGCTGAGGTGTATGTGGTGTGGGAGTCAGGCGCAGGACACCGAAGCTTAGTCCAACAAAGTTTACTGTGAAACCACTAGGCAAAGATACAGTAAACGGCCTCAAAACAAAACAGAGGCGAGCAATACGCAAACTATGCGTATTACACTAAACAACTAAACAGATACAAAAACACGCAGCACTACGGACAGGCGAAAAACAACACACAACCTAACTAATACAAAACAGGCAACTTATAGAACACATAATCAGACACAAACGGACACAGGTGTAAAAGACAGACAAAAGCAATCAAACATAGAAACAACCAACGGTGGCAGCTAGTACTCCGGGGACGACGAACGCCGAAGCCTGCCCGAACCAGGAGGAGGAGCAGCCTCGGCAGAATCCGTGACAGTACCCCCCCCTTGACGCGCGGCTCCAGCCGTGCGCCGACCCCGGCCTCGGGGACGGCCAGGAGGACGCGGACCCGGGCGCGTGGGATGCCCACGGTGGAACTCAGTCAGGAGGGATGGATCTAGGATGTCCCTCCTAGGCACCCAGCACCGTTCCTCCGGACCGTACCCCTCCCACTCCACGAGATACTGGAGACCACTCATCCGGCGCCTCGAGTCCAAGATGGTCCGGACCCTGTACGCCGGGGCCCCCTCGATGTCCAAAGGGGGCGGAGGGGTCTCTCTTATCTCATCTTCTTGGAGTGGGCCAGCTACCACCGGCCTGAGAAGAGACACATGGAACGAGGGGTTAATATTATTGTACTCAATAGGCAGTTGTAACCTGTAACACACCTCGTTCAATCTTCTCAGGACTTTAAAGGGCCCCACAAACCGCCGACCCAGCTTCCGGCAGGGCAGGCGGAGGGGCAGGTTTCGAGTCGAGAGCCAGACTCGATCTCCCGGTGCATATACCGGTCCCTCACTGCGGTGGCGATCGGCGCTCGCCTTTTGTTGACGGATGGCCCGCTGCAGATGGATATGGGCAGCGTCCCACGTCTCCTCCGAGCACCGAATCCACTCATCCACCGCAGGGGCCTCGATCTGGCTCTCGTGCCATGGTGCCAGGACCGGCTGATACCCTAAAACACACTGGAAAGGTGTTAAATTGGTGGAGGAGTGGCGGAGAGAGTTCTGGGCCATCTCTGCCCAGGGGATATACCTAGACCACTCCTCCGGCCGGCCCTGGCAATAGGACCTCAGAAACCTACCCACATCCTGGTTGACTCGTTCAACCTGCCCATTGCTCTCTGGGTGGTACCCCGAGGTAAGGCTCACCGAGACCCCCAAGCGTTCCATGAACGCCCCCCAGACTCTGGAGGTGAACTGGGGACCTCGGTCAGACACAATATCCTCGGGGACCCCATAGTGCCGGAACACGTGGGTAAATAGGGCCTCAGCGGTCTGTAGGGCAGTAGGGAGACCCGGCATTGGGAGGAGACGACAGGCCTTGGAAAACTGATCCACAACGACCAAAATGGTGGTATTCCCCTGGGAGGGGGGTAGGTCGGTCACAAAATCCACCGAGAGGTGGGACCATGGTCGTTGTGGAACGGGCAGGGGATGTAACTTTCCCCTGGGCAAATGTCTAGGCGCCTTACACTGGGCGCACACCGAGCAGGAGGATACATAAACCCTCACATCCTTAGCTAACGTTGGCCACCAGTATTTCACGCTAAGGCAGTGCACTGTCCGGCCAATACCTGGATGTCCAGAGGAGGGTGATGTATGAGCCCAATAAGTAAGGCGATCACGAACCTCGAGCGGAACGTACGTCCGCCCCACAGGACACTCGGGGGGAGTAGGGTCGGTACGCAGTGCCCGCTCGATCTCCGCATCGACCTCCCACACCACCGGAGCCACCAGACAAGACTCCGGCAGTATGGGAGTAGGCTCAATGGACCTCTCCTCTGTGTCATACCGCCGGGACAGGGCGTCTGCCTTACCGTTCTGGGACCCTGGGATGTATGTGATCTTAAAAACAAACCGGGTCAGGAACATGTTCCACCTAGCCTGACGAGGGTTCAATCTCCTAGCTGCCCGGATGTACTCCAGGTTACGGTGATCAGTCAGAATGAGGAAAGGGTGTTGAACCCCCTCAAGCCAATGCCTCCACACCTTTAGGGCCTGGACTACAGCTAACAGCTCCCTGTCCCCTACGTCATAATTACGCTCCGCCGAGCTGAGCTTCTTGGAATAGAACGCACAGGGGCGGAGCTTAGGTGGCGTGCCGGACCGTTGTGACAGGACTGCCCCAATACCGGCCTCGGACGCGTCTACCTCTACTTGGAATGGTAAAGAGGGATCCGGATGCGCCAGCACCGGAGCCGAGGTGAACAGGTTCTTCAGTTTGACAAATGCCCTGTCCGCCTCAGCTGACCACTGCAAACGAACCGGACCCCCTTTAGCAGGGACGTAATGGGAGCTGCAACCTGTCCAAAGCCCCGGATAAACCTCCGGTAGTAATTAGCAAAACCCAAAAACTGCTGCACCTCTTTTACAGTGGTTGGAGTTTGCCAATTACACACGGCTGACACACGGTCAACCTCTATCTTCACACCAGACGCGGACAACCGATAACCCAAAAAGGAGACTGACTCCTGGAAGAACAAGCATTTTTCTGCCTTGACATACAAGTCATGCTCCAACAGTCTCCTCAACACTCGGCGCACCAGGGCTACATGCTCGGCTCGTGTAGAAGAGTACACTAGGATGTCGTCGATGTATACTACCACACCCTGCCCATGCATGTCCCGGAAAATCTCGTCAACAAAGGATTGGAAGACTGAAGGAGCATTCATTAACCCGTATGGCATGACGAGATACTCGTAATGACCCGAGGTGGTGCTAAATGCTGTTTTCCATTCATCCCCCTCCCTAATGCGCACCAGATTGTACGCGCTCCTAAGATCCAACTTTGTGAAGAACCGCGCTCCGCGTAATGATTCTGTCATAGTCGCAATCAGTGGAAGAGGGTAACTGTACTTAACCGTGATCTGATTGAGACTACGGTAATCAATACACGGGCGCAAACCCCCGTCCTTCTTCTTCACAAAGAAGAAACTCGAGGAAACCGGGGAAGTGGAGGACCGTATGTATCCCTGTGCCAAGGACTCGGCTATGTAAGTCTCCATAGCCGCTGTCTCCTCTTGAGACAGGGGATACACACGGCTCCGCGGAAATGCCGCTCCTGTTTGGAGATCTATCGCACAATCCCCCTGTCTATGAGGTGGTAGCCGTGTTGCCCTCGTTTTGCTGAACACCAGTGCTAAATCCTCATATTCAGGGGGAATGCGCATTGCGGGCACTTGGTTCGGACTCTCTACCGAGGTCGCCCCTAAGGAAACCCCTAGACATCTCCCTACACACTGGGCAGACCACTCCATAAGAGCCCTCTGTTGCCACGCAATGGTAGGATCATGGGCGCTTAACCAGGGAAGCCCCAGCACCACGGGATACGCAGGAGAGTCAATCAGATAAAACTGAATGATCTCCTCATGACCCCCCTGCGTCGTCATCTTAAGTGGTGCTGTGACTTCTCTGATCAACCCCGACCCCAACGGCCGGCTGTCTAGGGCATGAACAGGAAAGGGGGCTTCTACCGGCCGAAGGGGAATTCCTAACCTATAACAAAATGCACGATCAACAAAATTCCCAGCTGCGCCTGAATCTACTAGCGCCTTATGCTGGGAATGAGGTGCCACCTGTGGAAATCTCACAGGTATACACATGTGACCAACAGAGAGCTCTGGGTAAGTGGGGCGCCTACTCACCTGAAATGACTCCCCAGTGCGTGACCTGTTGTCCCCTCTCCCAGGAGACCCTCCCCAGCACCTGGCCGCGGTGTGTCCTCCACGGCCACAGTTGGTGCAGGGGATGGCCCCCCTCGGGTTCTCTCTCCTCCTCTCCCTAGCGCCAGCACCTCCGAGCTCCATGGGAATCGGCTCGGAGGTGCTGGAGGGTGGAATCGACGACCCCCACTCGGGACGTCCGCGGGTAGCCAGCAGGGTGTCGAGACGGATGGAGATGTCCACCAACTGGTCGAAGGATAGGTTGGTGTCCCTGCAGGCCAGCTCACGACGAACGTCCTCTCGTAGGCTACACCGGTAATGGTCGATGAGGGCCCTCTCATTCCACCCCGCATCCACCGCTAGAGTCCGGAACTCCAGGGCGAACTCCTGTGCGCTCCTCTTCCCCTGTCGGAGGTGGAACAGACGCTCCCCCGCCGCCTTCCCCTCAGGTGGATGATCGAAGACAGCCCTGAAGCGGCGGGAGAACTCCGCGTAGGTGATGGTAGCGGCGTCTATTCCCCTCCATTCGGCGTTGGCCCACTCCAACGCCTTGCCGGATAGACAGGAGATGAGGGCGGAGACGCTCTCGTATCCCGAGGGCGCTGGGTGTATGGTGGCCAGGTAGAGTTCCACCTGCAGGAGGAACCCCTGACACCCGGCTGCAGAACCATCATATGCCCTCGGGAGCGAGAGCCGAATGCCACTGGGTTCCGGTGCTGAGAGAGGAGGATTGGCCGTTGGTGATGGGATGGTGTGAGAAGGCGTGGGCACCTCTCCCGTAACCAACCGGCGCAGAGTGTTGGACACCTCGTTCATGGCGGCCCCAAGTTGCCGGATCATGATGTCTTGGTCGCTGATCCGATCCTCCAGCGACTTGGGTGCCGCCACTGCTCCTGCTGACTCCATACTGGTGTGTTGTTCTGTCAAGGCTGAGGTGTATGTGGTGTGGGAGTCAGGCGCAGGACACCGAAGCTTAGTCCAACAAAGTTTACTGTGAAACCACTAGGCAAAGTAAACGGCCTCAAAACAAAACAGAGGCGAGCAATACGCAAACTATGCATATTACACTAAACAACGAAACAGATACAAAAACACGCAGCACTACGGACAGGCGAAAAACAACACACAACCTAACCAATACAAAACAGGCAACTTATAGAACACATAATCAGACACAAACGGACACAGGTGTAAAAGACAGACAAAAGCAATCAAACATAGAAACAATCAACGGTGGCAGCTAGTACTCCGGGGACGACGAACGCCGAAGCCTGCCCGAACCAGGAGGAGGAGCAGCCTCGGCAGAATCCGTGACACAGAGACTTCATCGCAGGTGAAGATCACCTTTCCAACATCAGGGACACGATATGGGTGTCCAAAGAGTTTCTTAAGAATGGCTGGTGCCTGGAGGCCTATATCCTGGCTCAGAGCAGGATGCTGGAGGAGCTCAGAGATGTTCTCATCATGGTGATCGTGGGGAAAGTCCACCATTACAGACTGAATAAACTTGGTTTGAGCTTTACTAGTCGTCCATGAGTTTTACTCTGTTTGTCAGAACCTAACAGGTGGCGTCGTCAGCAGGATTCACCACGATTTACAGTCGAACTGGAGAGTCCGAATCAGTGGAGCAGGAGCCGGTACAAAAAACAAGGTAGTCACAGTTCCTACACCTGTTACCATTCATTTTGACATCTTGGGGAGATGAGAGTCGTAGGCTGAACAATAATAGAATACGGACCTAGAAAGCCTGAGCTTATTCGGAAGTCCCATTGTCTTACGACCGGTCGTAGATAAAGGGTAAGTCTCGAACAGGGTGGTCCCTGCGGAGGGTAAACCCAGAATGGGTAAGTCCCCAACAGGGTGGCCCTGTGGAGGGTAAACCCAGAACGGGTAAGTCCCCAACAGGGTGGTCCCTGTGGAGGGTAAATCCTGAAAGGGTAAGTCCTGAACAGGGTGGTCCTGCGGAGGGTAAATCCCTAGTGGGGGGGTTTCTCGGCCAGACCCGTAAGGGGGGTGAAAGCACAGCCACAGTGGCCGTGAGGCCGTAGAGTGAGTTTGTGTATGGATAAATTGTCATGCTTGTGTACTCGTACGATAGGTTGTAGGAAAGTAGTCCAGGTTCTGGAGGATGGCCCCCTCCATGGTTGGAAAAGCAAAAGAATATTAGAACATTGTTTGAAAGTGATTTGTATGTATTAGCACGAGCAATAAGGAGAGAGGTTGGTTTATGCCCTATTGGGGCGGGGAACCGTGACAGATTTTGTGGAAATAGGAAGACAACTGTGAATAATTTTGGGAATATGTGTTGTCAACAACAGTGATATTTGAAGCGTGACACTGGTATAAGACATTAGGTCTCCCGTATTCTCCAGTAGTGAATTGGCAGACGCTTCCGTATTGGTTCTAATACAAGGTATCAGGTGCCGTAACCAATTAATAGGCACAAATACCATAACTACTCTCTGGGGAAGTGGGTATCCCTATCTTGGAAAATAGTTAGTAGAAGCCGTGTATTAGAGCCGTGAGTGAGGAAATTTAAACACCCTAGACACCGTTAAGAGAGGCGCAGAAATAACCACCATTGAAATTGCATCTGTGGTTTCTGACACTCCCGTAAAGGGGGAATAGAGGAGGAAAACTATAGCAAAACCATTGATGCACTACAAGAAGCGCACAAGCATTCTACCAATTCGGCTGGAATATGGGATTATTTTTGCAAACGGGATAAAATCGGTCAGCATTTCCCTGCTAACGGGAAATTCCAATCTAATAAAGAATTCAGAGATGCTATTGTGAGTTGGCACAATAACATAAAATATACATCAAAAGCTCAATACACCAGCGTTTTGATGTCAGAGTTCTATCAACAGAAAAGCAAAACCGATAAAACCAAAATTAGTAGATGTACTCAGCATCAAAAAGACTGGGTATGTGAGTACATTGATAGAATGTGCACATCTGCTTTGATGGTAGGTTTAAAACCTGTCAGCATAGAGAATACTAACGAAATGTACATTTTCTCCTCCCTATCTCTCCCTTTGAAATGTTTCCCGAGGCCGTTGTCTTGGGAGAGCAGTTAGTGAAATTATTCAGTTTTATAAATATAAAGGTACCCGGATCCGGCCGTAAAGGGAGCTCACAAATAAGTAAGGCCTGGCCATTTGTTTGTTTTTGCCCTACATTTTTTTCCACACACACCAGCACACCATTTATGAATATTTGTTAGTGGTGTTAATACCGGGTCTGATTTAATTGTGTGGGGTCTTTTAATTTGGTTTTAGTAGGTTTTTCATGGGTTAGAAAGGATGCACCTTAAAGGGCACACAAATGACATTTTCTGAAGTATCTATTGTCCGAATTTTGGGTTGTACACATGGAAGTTCTCCGGAAAAGAAATGTACTGAGAAAGCCAATGTAAGTAAACCTGGTACACAAAATGTTTAAAATGTCTTTAAATAAGTAGTCTGAAGTACAGGGAAAGAAAATACTTAATGGTGTTGAATGACCTCTGTCCTGACTTTCTGGTGAGATCATCCTCACTAGAAAGGCTAGAGACACTGGGTGAGATTTAAGTATAATATGAAGAAGTGGATTGCTGGTGTTGTTTTGGTTGTTTAGTTTTTGTCTTTGTTTCAATACAAATCTCACCAGATTGGGTCTGCTGTATGGTTCTCCCTAAGGGTTAGCCCTCTAACCTCTAACCTGACCCTGTAATTCTGCGGTGAGGTCGCCAATATGATAAGGGAGTATAAGACAATTTGCAAAATGGTTTCAACAGTGTGTTGTTATTCGCTTTGACGTTCGTCTTAGAAATTTTCTATTAAGAAAATTGGGAATGTATTAATTAGTCAAGCGGTGAATAATTTGTCTGGATTTCCCCTGTAGCTCAGTTGGTATAGCATGGCGCTTGCAACGCCAGGGTTGTGGGTTCGTTTCCCACGGGGGGCCAGTATGAAAAGTATGCTTTCACTAACTGTAAGTCACTCTGGATAAGAGCGTCTGCTAAATGACTAAAATGTAAATGATTTCCTGCATCAGAAATGCCTTAAACTGTTGTTCTGGTCTGTCCTCTCTCGAAGTTATGGTGATAGTGACTACAGACGGTATCTAGATGCATGGAAGGGACAATTCGACAGAGAACATTGTGAGCCTCACCCCCTCTAACCGGCTGAAGTAATGGCGACAATGGCATCCACTACGGCCCTGTCCTGCTGGCATTCACTACGGCCCTGTCCTGCTGGCATTCACTACGGCCCTGTCCTGCTGGCATTCCTTACGGCCCTGTCCTGCTGGCATTCACTACGGCCCTGTCCTGCTGGCATTCACTACGGCCCTGTCCTGCTGGCGTTCACTATGGCCCTGTCCTGCTAACATTCACTACGGTCCTGCTGGCATTCCCTATGGCCCTGTCCTGCTGGCATTCACTACGGCCCTGTCCTGCTGGCATTCCCTACGGCCCTGTCCTGCTGACATTCACTACGGCCCTGTCCTGCTGGCATTCACTACGGCCCTGTCCTGCTGGAGTTCACTACGGCCCTGTCCTGCTGGCGTTCACTACGGCCCTGTCCTGCTGGCGTTCACTACGGCCCTGTCCTGCTGGCATTCACTACGGCCCTGTCCTGCACCACTTCTACTTGAGACCTGAGTCCGAGCCAGCAACCTGTGTACGGGCAGCAGGAGTGTGGCATGGGTCCTGAGCATGGAGAGAGATCACATCCAAACTCCTCTCATGCTGCTGGTGTACTGGTCAGAAAATGGACAGGACATAATGGATCATACAGAATGGCGGTGGAGGCTCAGGTGAGAGATTTGTTTGCTTGGGAAATCAGATTGTTCCCCAGATATTGGAATCGGGACATTATCAAGGGCCATCCACTTTGACAGGCATGAGTTACATACAGTGGGGGAAAAAAGTATTTAGTCAGCCACCAATTGTGCAAGTTCTCCCACTTAAAAAGATGAGAGAGGCCTGTAATTTTCATCATAGATACACGTCAACTATGACAGACAAAATGAGGAAAAAAAATCCAGAAAATCACATATTTATTTGGTCACCTACAAACAAGCAAGATTTCTGGCTCTCACAGACCTGTAACTTCTTCTTTAAGAGGCTCCTCTGTCCTCCACTCGTTACCTGTATTAATGGCACCTGTTTGAACTTGTTATCAGTATAAAAGACACCTGTCCACAACCTCAAACAGTCACACTCCAAACTCCACTATGGCCAAGACCAAAGAGCTGTCAAAGGACACCAGAAACAAAATTGTAGACCTGCACCAGGCTGGGAAGACTGAATCTGCAATAGGTAAGCAGCTTGGTTTGAAGAAATCAACTGTGGGAGCAATTATTAGGAAATGGAAGACATACAAGACCACTGATAATCTCCCTCGATCTGGGGCTCCACGCAAGATCTCACCCCGTGGGGTCAAAATGATCACAAGAACGGTGAGCAAATATCCCAGAACCACACGGGGGGACCTAGTGAATGACCTGCAGAGAGCTGGGACAAAAGTAACAAAGCCTACCATCAGTAACACACTACGCCGCCAGGGACTCAAATCCTGCAGTGCCAGATGTGTCCCCCTGCTTAAGCCAGTACATGTCCAGGCCCGTCTGAAGTTTGCTAGAGTGCATTTGGATGATCCAGAAGAGGATTGGGAGAATGTCATATGGTCAGATGAAACCAAAATAGAACTTTTTGGTAAAAACTCAACTCGTCGTGTTTGGAGGACAAAGAATGCTGAGTTGCATCCAAAGAACACCATACCTACTGTGAAGCATGGGGGTGGAAACATCATGCTTTGGGGCTGTTTTTCTGCAAAGGGACCAGGACGACTGATCCGTGTAAAGGAAAGAATGAATGGGGCCATGTATCGTGAGATTTTGAGTGAAAACCTCCTTCCATCAGCAAGGGCATTGAATCAACTGTGCCCGTAAATTGATTTAGGGTTGCCCTAAACTGTTTATTTTGGGTATCAGGTTGATTGTGGGGGTCTGTACACTGGGAAATGTATTGTAATTTAGATTAAAAATGCATTGAGATACCGATCTGTCATTAACTCAATTATAAAATATATTTTGATTTGTTTCACACTTTTTTGTTTACTACATGATTCCATATGTGTTATTTCATAGTTTTGATGTCTTCACTATTATTATACAATGTAAAAAATAGAAAAAATAAAGAAAAACCCTTGAATGAGTAGGTGTGTCCAAACGTTTGACTTGTAGTGTACATTCTGCCAGTGTCGGTGTGTACTAAGTTGAGGGTCTTAAATCCGAGTGATAGACTCAACGTGAAGCACAACTGTCATTCTAAATTCGTGTTGGATAATTGATCAATTGTTTTAATTATGTGTCGGAAAGGAGAGAAGGAGAGAGAGCGCTGCCCCTAAGCTTTGAGGAGAGCACAAAGTGAGGGGAGGGTGTACTGCTCGTCCTGCAGGTGGCGAGTGGCGCAGTGGTCTAAGGCACTGCATCGGGAGACCCATTGGGCGCTGCACAATTGGCCCAGCGTCGTCCAGGGTAGGGGAGGGAATGGCCGGCAGGGATGTAGCTCAGTTGGTAGAGCATGTCGTTTGCAACGCCAGGGTTGTGGGTTCGATTCCCACGGGGGGGGGGGCAGTATGAAAAAAATATAAAAAATTATAATGTATGCACTCACTAACTGTAAGTCTTATCCAGAGCGTCTGCTAAATGACTAAAATGTAAATGTTTCTGAAACAAATTGAATATTTGTAAGAATTGATTGAGTTGGAGTGAGTAGTCATGCTGTACTTCGCTCCGCAGGTAATATGACACACATTACATTAAAATGGAACGATTTGATTAGTGTAATATTAGCTAGTTGTCTTTGTATCAAAGATAAAGGTGTAGTATAGAGAAACTATCGAGGTTAGCTAGCCAGCTACATTCGTTTGCAGCGACGCCGTTTTTCACAACAAAGTCAACACCGCAGCCATTGCTAGCTAGCCAACACCACCAGCTAGCAGTACTGTAGCAACTAAATACAATATCATTTTAGCCAGCTACATTCGTTCGCAGCGACGCCATTTTTTCAAACAAAGTCAACACCGCAGCCACTGCTAGCAAGCCAACACTACCAGCTAGCAGTACTGTAGCACCTAAACACAATATCATTTTAGTCAATGAGAAAGCTTCACTTTCTGAACATTCGAGATGTGTAGTCCACATGTGTAGCTAGCTTTGTGCTAGCTAGCCAACGTTTAATTATTTCTGTGTTATGAAAGGAATTTGTAACCAAGTATTGGTGCTAAACCATGTGTTATTGGATGCTAGCATGCTAGTTAGCTATGGCATCATAGGATACGGTGCCCTGGGCGGTTTTCACGGAAGAATACTGTACCAAGTTAGCTAGCTGAATAAACGAAGTTAAAGTCTATTCCTAGAAAACATGGAACCGCTGTAGTTTACAACAATTATAATTTCTAAAGTGGAAGTTGGGAGAGTTATATTTGAGATTTTCAGTGAAAGGTAAGTGAGGGAGGCCCCGCTCTCTCGCTTCTTCAGATGTTTAGTTAATTTTATTCTGATCTCCTTTGCATTATTGTAGCCTTTTCTGTAGCCTGTCAACTATGTGTCTGTCTATCCCTGTTCTCTCCTCTCTGCACAGGCCATACAATGCTTCACACCGCTTGGCTGCTGCCACTCTAATCTGGTGGTCCCTGCGTGCATGACCCACGTGGAGTTCCAGGTCTCCGGCAGCCTCTGGAACTGCCTTTCTGCGGCCAACAAGGCAGAGTTAATCTCAGCCTATGCTACCCTCCAGTCCCTCGACTTCTTGGCGCTGACGGAAACATGGATTACCACAGAAAACACTGCTACTCCTACTGCTCTTTCCTCGTCTGATCATGTGTTCTTGCATACCCCGAGAGCATCTGGTCAGTGCGGCGGTGGCACAGGAATCCTCATCTCTCCCAAGTGGACATTCTCTCTTTTCCCCCTGACCCATCTGTCTATCTCCTCATTTGAATTCCATGCTGTCACAGTCACTAGCCCATTCAAGCTTAACATCCTTATCATTTATCGCCCTCCAGGTTCCCTTGGAGAGTTCATCAATGAGCTTGACGCCTTGATACGTTCCTTTCCTGAGGATGGCTCACCCCTCACAGTTCTGGGTGACTTTATCCTCCCTACCTCTGCCTTTGACTATTTTCTCTCTGCCTCCTTCTTTCCACTCCTTTCCTCTTTTGACCTCACCCTCTCACCATCCCCCTACTACTCAAAAGGCAGGCAATACACTTGACCTCATCTTTACTAGATGCTGTTCTTCTACTAATCTCACTGCAACTCCCCTCCAAGTCTCCGACCACTACTTTGTATCCTTTTCTCTCTTGCTCTCCTCCAACACTACTCACTCTGCCCCTTCTCAGATGGTAATGTGCCGTCGCAACCTTCTCTCTCTCTCTCCGCTACTCTCTCCTCTTCCATCCTATCATCTCTTCTCTCTGCTAAATCCTTCTCCCTCCGATCTCCTGATTCTGCCTCCTCAACCCTCCTCTCCTCCTTTTCTGCATCCTTTGACTCTCTATGTCCCCTATCCTCCCGGCCGGCTCGGTCCTCCCCTCCTGCTCCGTGGCTTGACGACTCATTCCGAGCTCACAGAACAGGGCTCCGGGCAGCCGAGCGGAAATTGAGGAAAACTAGACTCCCTGCGGACCTGTCATCTTTTCACTCCCTCCTCTCTACATTTTCTTCCTCTGTTTCTGCTGCTAAAGCCACTTTCTACCACTCTAAATTTCAAGCCTCTGCCTCTAACCCTAGGAAGCTCTTTGCCACCTTCTCCTCCCTGCTGAATCCTCCTCCTCCTCACCCTCCCTCCTCCCTCTCTGTGGACGACTTCGTCAACCATTTTGAAAAGAAGGTTGACGACATCTGATCCTCATTTATTGAGTCAAATGACACCGCTGGTCCTGCTCACACTGCCCTACCCTATGCTTTGACTTCTTTTTCCCCTCTCTCCAGATGAAATCTTGTGACTTGTGATGGCCGGCCGCCCAACAACCTGCCCGCTTGAGCCTATCCCCTCCTCTCTTCTCCAGACCAATTCCGGAGACCTTTGCCCTTACCTTACCTCGCTCATCAACTCATCCTTGACCGCTGGTTATGTCCCTTCCGTCTTCAAGAGAGCGAGAGTTGCACCGCTCCTCAAAAAACCTACACTCGATCCCTCCGATGTCAACAACTGCAGACCAGTATCCCTTCTTTCTTTTCTCTCCAAAACTCTTGAGCGTGCCGTCTCTAGCCAACTCTCCTGCTATCTCTCTCAGAACAACCTTCTTGACCCTAAACTGTCAGGCTTCAAGATGGGTCACTCAACCGAGACTGCTCTTTTCTGTGTCACGGAGCTCTCCGAACTGCCAAAGCTGACTCTCTATCCTCTGTTCTCATACTCCTAGATCTATCCGCTGCCTTTGAACCATCAGATCCTCCTCCCCACCCTCTCAGGGCAGGCTATGCTCAGGCTATGCACACTCTTGGATTGCATCCTACCTAGCAGGCCGCTACTACCAGGTGACGTCGAGAGGATCTGTGTCTACACCACGTGCTGTCACTACTGGTGTCCCCCAGGGCTCGGTTCTAGGCCCTCTCATCTATACTCTTTATACAAAGTCACTCGGCTCCGTCATATCCTCACATGGTCTCTCCTATCATTGTTATGAGGATGACACTCAACTACTCTTCTCCTTCCACCTTCTGACACCCAGAAGGTGACACACATCTCTGCGTGCCTGGTAGACATCTCAGCTTGGATGTCGGCCCACCACCTCAAGCTCAACCTCGACAAGACGGAACTGCTCTTCCTCCCCGAGAAAGCCTGCCTGCTCAAAGACCTCTCCATCACGGTTGACAACTCCACAGTGTCACCCTCCCAGAGTGCAAAGAACCTTGGTGTGACCCTGGACAACACCCTGTCGTTCTCTGTAAACATCAAAGCAGTGACCGCTCCTGCAGCTTCATGCTCTACAACATCCGTACACAGGAAGTGGCGCAGTTCCTAGTACAGGCACGTGTCCTCTTCCGTCTGGAATACTGCAACTCACTGTTGTCTGGGCTCCCCGCTTGTGCCATCAAACCCCTGCAACTTATCCAACAACAAAATGTGGGAAAAGAAAAGGGATGTGAATTCTTCCTGAAGGCTTCCTGTACTTCCTGTATCTCAGTTTTCAGGGGGTGTTAATACAGCAAAAGAAATCCTCTCATTATTTGTTGTTTTTGGCAAAGGCACTTCACTTTAGTGGGCTACATCAATTGTTTTGCAACAGTGAACCCTGATTCCAGAAATGTGTTCAAGCAATCGTGACAAACGGTAATATATTTGTTTCCATTATGTAATGAATGGTGAGACTACTTTGTCATTAGATAACAAATTCAACTGTTGAGATACATGTATGTATTTTAAGTTGAAGCACCAATCATAAATGTCATGTCAGGCCTACAGCGTGTTCTCGGCTAAGATAAACCAATAACATCTGTACTTAGGTAACATTTTCTTTAAGGGATAGTCAATATGCGGACGTCGGTACGGGCCAGGAGACGTCCTGGTAGAGAAAACACTGCAGGTGTGACACTCTGGCTCCGGGACTTTTATATTTGAGCCAGGGTGTATTTGTTTTGTTGGGTTTTGGTTTGGTTATGTTGGGTTTTGGGTGTATTTCTATGTTTGCAGTTCTGTGGGGTTTATGTCTAGGTTTGGTCAATGACTCCCAATCGGAGGTAACGAGTGTCAGCTGTCGGCTCGTTATCTCTGATTGGGAGCCATATTTAATCTGATTGTTTTCCTGTGGGAATTGTGGGTTTTTGTTCCAGGTTCAGTCATAGTCACTGTAGGACTTCACTATCGTCTTTTGTTTGTTGTTTTCGTGGTTGCTTTTATTTAAATAAAGTCATCATGTTCACTCCACGCGCTGCGTATTGGTCCGTTTCCTCAGACGATCGTGACAGAAAAACCCACCATAAGAGGACCAAGCAGCGTGTCAAGCGGCAACAGGACCCAGCTCCAAAGGTCTGGACATGGGAGGAGATTTTGGACGGAAAAGGGTCCTGGACTTGGGAGGAAATCCTGGAGGGGATGGATCGCCGTCCATGGAGCGAGACAGTGGAGAGGCGACGGAGAGAGGAACAACGGCGTCGGCAGGGCCATCGTCGGAGGGACGAGAGGCAACCCCAAAAAGTTTTTTGGGGGGGGCACATGGCTTGGGCGGTTGGGCAGCAGGAGGCTGCCACAGGGAGATGTGGAGAGAAGGCTATCGGATTACGGGAGCCATTGGTGAGTAGAGGAAGGGAAGTTGTTGCGGCACGGCGTGAGAGACTGATGTGTGTTACCAGTCCGGTCCGGCCCGTTCCTGATCCCCAGTTAAAGCCAGTGGTGTGTGTTCCCAGTACGGACCGGCCTGTTCCTACTCCACGCATCAAGCCCACGGTGTACGTCGCCAGCCCAGCCCGGCCTGTTCCTGCTCCACGCACAGAACCTACGGTGTGCGTCGCCAGCCCGACCCGGCCTGTTCCTGCCACCCGCACCAAGTCTACGGTGCGCGTCGCCAGCCCGGTCCGGCATGTTCCTGCCACCCGCACCAAGTCTACGGTGCGCGTCGCCAGCCCGGTCCGGCCTGTTCCTGCCACCCGCACCAAGTCTACGGTGCGCGTCGCCAGCCCGGTCCGGCCTGTTCCTGCCACCCGCACCAAGTCTACGGTGTGCGTCGCCAGCCCGACCCGGCCTGTTCCTGCCACCCGCACCAAGTCTACGGTGCGCGTCGCCAGCCCGGTCCGGCCTGTTCCTGCCACCCGCACCAAGTCTACGGTGTGCGTCGCCAGCCCGACCCGGCCTGTTCCTGCCACCCGCACCAAGTCTATGGTGTGCGTCGCCAGCCCAGCCCGGCCTGTTCCTGCTCCCCGCACTAGCCCTGAGATGCGTGTCCTCAGCCCGGGACCACCAGTTCCGGCACCACGCACTAGGCCTTATGTGCGTCCCCAGGGTCCAGCATGCCCTGTTGCTACTCCCCGCACTAGCCCGGAGATGCGTGTCCTCAGCCCGGGACCACCAGTTCCGGCACCATGCACCAGGCCTATAGTGCGTCTCGGCCGGCCAGAGTCTGCCGTCTGCCCAACGGCGCCTGAACTGACCGTCTGCCCAACGGCGCCTGAACGGCCCGTCTGCCCAACGGCGCCTGAACTGCCCGTCTGCCCAACGGCGCTTGAACTGCCCGTCTGCCCAAGGGCGCCTGAACTACCTGTCTGCCCAACGCCGTCTGAACTGTCCGCCAGACAGGATCAGCCAGAGCCTTCCGCCAGACAGGATCAGCCAGAGCCTTCCGCCAGACAGGATCAGCCAGAGCCTTCCGCCAGACAGGATCAGCCAGAGCCTTCCGCCAGACAGGATCAGCCAGAGCCTTCAGCCAGCCATGAGCAGCCAGATCCGTCGGCCAGCCATGAGCAGCCAGATCCGTCGGCCAGCCATGAGCAGCCAGATCCGTCGGCCAGCCATGAGCAGCTAGATTCGTCAGCCAGCCATGAGCAGCCAGATCCGTCAGCCAGCCATGAGCAGCCAGATCCGTCGGCCAGCCATGAGCAGCCAGATCCGTCGGCCAGCCATGAGCAGCCAGATCCGTCGGCCAGCCATGAGCAGCCAGATCCGTCGGCCAGCCATGAGCAGCCAGATCCGTCAGCCAGCCATGAGCAGCCAGATCCGTCAGCCAGCCATGAGCAGCCAGATCCTTCAGCCAGCCATGAGCCGTCCAGCCAGGATCCGCCAGAGCCAGCCAGCCAGGATCCGCCATTGAGTCCGGTGCTGTCCCTTAGCCCGGTGCTGCCCCTTATCCTGGTGCTGCCCCTTATCCTGGTGCTGCCCCTTAGTCCGGTACTGCCCCTTAGTCCGGTGCTGCCCCTTAGTCCGGTGCTGCCCGTTAGTCCGGTGCCGCCCCTTAATCCAGTGGGGTTTAGTTGGGGGGTGGTCATATGGAGGAGGCTACGGAAGCGGATAGTGACTAAGGTGGGGTGGGGACCACGACCAGGGCCAGAGCCGCCACCGTGGACAGACGCCCACCCAGACCCTCCCATAGACTGTATGCTGGTGCGCCCGGAGTTCGCACCTTTAGGGGGGGGTACTGTGACACTCTGGCTCCGGGACTTTTATATTTGAGCCAGGGTGTATTTGTTTTGTTGGGTTTTGGTTTGGTTATGTTGGGTTTTGGGTGTATTTCTATGTTTGCAGTTCTGTGGGGTTTATGTCTAGGTTTGGTCAATGACTCCCAATCGGAGGTAACGAGTGTCAGCTGTCGGCTCGTTATCTCTGATTGGGAGCCATATTTAATCTGATTGTTTTCCTGTGGGAATTGTGGGTTTTTGTTCCAGGTTCAGTCATAGTCACTGTAGGACTTCACTATCGTCTTTTGTTTGTTGTTTTCGTGGTTGCTTTTATTTAAATAAAGTCATCATGTTCACTCCACGCGCTGCGTATTGGTCCGTTTCCTCAGACGATCGTGACAGCAGGGTAATCTTCACTGTCATGTGAGGCCTACAGTGTGTTTATGCTAAGCTATGGCCAATACTCAATTTTCAGCGGTTTAAGTTAATGCAAAATACATTTTCTAATTAGATAAAAAATTATACTGATTTGATAGTTATTTAAAAGGAAACCCTTCACCAATCACCATAGTATTTTTTTCAGTCCTTTATAAACATTTGATGCCAAAAGGTTTGAATAATATGAATTTTAATCCAAACGGTTTGAAAAGTACTTTACAATTACAATATATAACTTATTGGGCGGCCTGACCAAATTCACATAGAAACATGAGTTCTAAATCTTTCATTCTCATAAGCTAACATATGGAATTGTTTTAAGATGGTCATACCAAAGATAATTTAGCTATTTGATTTTGAATTTTAAAACCCCTTAAGGTATCAAAAAATATCCAATTCTTTTGGGGGGGTTTAAACATTGAATTTGGGATTACTGCTATTAGCTAATAGAAACGCATTGAATAACAGATTCAGTACAAAAGTTTGGACACACCTACTCATTCAAGGGTTTTTCGTTATTTTTACTATTTTCTACATTGTAGAATAATAGTGAAGACATCAAAACTGTGAAATAACACATGTGGAATCGTGTAGTAACCAGAAAAGTGTTAAACAAATCAAAGTATATTTTATATTTTAGATTCTTCAAAGTAGCCACCCTTTGCCTTGATGACAGTTTTGCACACTCTTGACATTCTCTCAACCAGTTTCACGAGGTAGTCACCTGGAATGCATTTCAATTAACAGGTGTGCATTGTTAAAAGTTAATTTGTGGAATTTCTATCCTTCTGGATGCATTTGAGCCAATCAGTTGTGTTGTGACAAGGTAGGGGTGGTATACAGAAGATAGCCCTATTTGGTAAAATACCAAGTCCATATTATGGCAAAAACAGATCAAATAAGCAAAGAGAAATGACAGTCCATCATTGCTTTAAGACATGAAGGTAAATCAATCCGGAAAATGTCAAGTGCTATGATGAAACTGGCTCTCATGAGGACCGCCACAGGAAAGGAAGACCCAGAGTTACCTCTGTTGCAGAGGATAAGTTAATTAGAGTTAACTGCACCTCAGAAATTGCAGCCCAAATAAATGCTTCACATATTTCAAGTAACAGACACATCTCAACATCAACTGTTCAGAGGAGCCTGCATGAATCAGGCCTTCATGGTCGAATTGCTGCAAAGAAATCACTACTAAAGGACACCAATAAGAAGAAGAGACTTGCTTGGGCCATGAAACACGAGCAATGGACATTAGACTGGTGGAAATCTGTCCTTTGGTCTGATGAGTCCAAATTTGAGATTTTTGGTTCCAACCACCGTGTCTTTGTGAGACGCAGAGTAGGTGGACAGATGATCTCTGCACGTGTGGTTCCCACCGTGAAGCATGGAGGAGGAGGTATGATGGTTTTGGGGTGCTTTGCTTGTGAGACTGTCTGTGATTTATTTAGAATTCAAGGCACACTTAGCCAGCATGGCTACCACAGCATTCTGCAGCAATACGCCATCCCATCTGGTTTGGGTTTAGTGGGACTATCATTTGTTTTTCAACAGGACAATGACCCAACACACCTCCAGGTTGTGTAAGGGCTATTTGACCAAGGAGAGTGATGGAGTGCTGCATCATATGACCTGGCCTCCACAATCACCTGACCTCAACCCAGTTGAGATGGTTTGGGATGATTCGGACGGCAGAGTGAAGGAAAAGCAGCAAACAAGTGCTCAGCATATGTGGGAACTCCTTCAAGACTGTCGGAAAAGCATTCCTCATGAAGCTGGTTGTGAGAATGCCAAGAGTGTACAAAGCTGTCATCAAAGTAAAGGTAGGCTACTTTGAAGAATCTAAAATCTAAAATCTATTTTGATTTGTTTAACACTTTTTTGGTTACTATATGATTCCATATGTGTTATTTCATAGTTTTGATGTCTTCACCATTATTCTACAATTTAGAAAATAGTAAAAATAAAGAAAAGCCCTTGAAACTTTTGACTGGTATTATATATGAAATAATAGTAACTAGTGGACTGTTTGGTTTTCCATAGGTCATACAGTACATCATAATGATATATTTTTACATTGTGAAATGTATTTAATAGGGAAAATATTCAATGTGATGTAGATTAAAACCTATGGATATACAGACAGCAGCAAAACATTAGAACAGTCAATATACAGCATGGAACTATTTTGCAATTCCAGTAACAAAGTAGAAAACAGTGTCCTGTTTTGGTGCTTGATCCTAATTCAGACAACAAGAATACTATAAAATGTTTGATTACCATCAGGTGCCTCCTGAGCGGATTAGCAGTCTAAGGCACTGCATCGCAATGCTTGAGGCGTCACTACAGCCCCGAGTTCGATCCCAGGCTGTGTCACAGCAGGCCGTGACCGAGAGAACTATGAGGCGGCGCACAATTGGCCCAGCGTCATCCGGGTTCGGGGAGGGTTTAGCCGGCCGGAATTTCCTAGACAATGATTTGATTTGAATTGATAGTTATTTAAATGGAAACCCTTCACAGAGCACCACAGTATTCTTTTTCAGGCTATTTATAAACATTTGATCCCAAAATGTTTGAATAATATTAATTTTAATCCAACGGTTTGAAAAGTACTTTTAAAACAACAATATATAACTTCTTGGGCGACCTGACCAAATTCACATAGAAATGTGAGTTATAGATCTTTCATTCTAATTGAAAGCAAATCTCAGAAGAAGTAGATATTTTCTATGTGCGCTATTTCTATGCTTCCCGTTATTAAGTTTTATTTTTGCCCTTTTTACTTTTAGTTTTGTACACCAGCTTCAAGCAGGTAAAATACAATATTCTCTGTTATGCAAAATATATTTCCCAGCGGTTTAGATGGTACAATGATTTTCCAAACAATGACTGCTTGTTTTGTCACATAAACTGAAATGAGGCAAACTATTTTATCAACCAGGAAATGGTGGAGCGATTTCTGCATAGTTAATCTTTAAATGTTCTTTCAAGCATATGGAATTGTTTTAAGATGGTCATACCAAGGATCATTAAGCTGTTTGATTTGGACGTTTAAAACACCTTAAGGTATAGAAAAATATACACAGCATATCATTTTGTTGTTGTTGATAAAACATGGAAATCGGCATTACTGCTATTAGCCAATAGAAACGCATTGAATATCAGATTCACTACATGGAACAACTGATAATCCCCAAAAAAATCTAAAGGAAGTTTGTTCTGAAGTGTCTGTCCTATATCTGAGAGATATAAGAAAGATCAGGAAACTAATATTATTTTCTTTTTTTTAACATATTTATCCCATTATTTTAGGCACTGAACTATCTCAATATACAGTGCATTCGGAAAGTATTCAGACCGCTTCCCTTTTTCCACATTTTGTTACGTTAAAGCCTTATTCTTAAATGGATTAAATACAAAAAAGTCTTCATGAATGAGTTACAGTGAGGGAAAAAAGTATTTGATCCCCTGCTGATTTTGTACGTTTGCCCACTGACAAAGACTTGATCAGTCTATAATTTTAATAGTAGGTTTATTTGAACAGTGAGAGACAGAATAACAACAAAAAAATCCAGAAAAACGCATGTCAAAAATGTTATAAATTGATTTGCATTTTAATGAGGGAAATAAGTATTTGACCCCTCTGCAACACATGACTTAGTACTTGGTGGCAAAACCCTTGTTGGCAATCACAGAGGTCAGACGTTTCTTGTAGTTGGCCACCAGGTTTGCACACATCTCAGGAGGGATTTTGTCCCACTTCTCTTTGCAGATCTTCTCCAAGTCATTAAGGTTTCGAGGCTGACGTTTGGCAACTCGAACCTTCAGCTCCCTCCACAGATTTTCTATGGGATTAAGGTCTGGAGACTGGCTAGGCCACTCCAGGACCTTAATGTGCTTCTTCTTGAGCCACTCCTTTGTTGCCTTGGCCGTGTGTTTTGGGTCATTGTCATGCTGGAATACCCATCCATGACCCATTTTCAATGTCCTGGCTGAGGGAAGGAGGTTCTCACCCAAGATTTGACGGTACATGGCGCCGTCCATCGTCCCTTTGATGCAGTGAAGTTGTCCTGTCCCCTTAGCAGAAAAACACCCCCAAAGCATAATGTTTCCACCTCCATGTTTGATGGTGGGGATGGTGTTCTTGGGGTCATAGGCAGCATTCCTCCTCCTCCAAACACGGCGAGTTGAGTTGATGCCAAAGGGCTTTCACCCAGTTTTCCTCTGAATCATTCAGATGTTCATTGGCAAACTTCAGACGGGGCTGTATATGTGCTTTCTTGAGCAGGGGGACCTTGCGGGCGCTGCAGGATTTCAGTCCTTCACGGCGTAGTGTGTTACCAATTGTTTTCTTGGTGACTATGGTCCCAGCTGCCTTGAGATCATTGACACGATCCTCCCGTGTAGTTCTGGGCTGATTCCTCACCGTTCTCATGATCATTGCAACTCCACGGGGTGAGATCTTGCATGGAGCCCCAGGCCGAGGGAGATTGACAGTTCTTTTGTGTTTCTTCCATTTGCGAATAATCACACCAACTGTTGTCACCTTCTCACCAAGCTGCTTGGCGATGGTCTTGTAGCCCATTCCAGCCTTGTGTAGGTCTACAATCTTGTCCCTGACATCCTTGGGGAGCTCTTTGGTCTTGGCCACGGTGGAGAGTTTGGAATCTGATTGATTGATTGCTTCTGTGGACTGGTGTCTTTTATACAGGTAACAAACTGAGGTTAGGAGCACTCCCTTTAAAAGTGTGCTCCTAATCTCAGCTCGTTACCTGTATAAAAGACACCTGGGAGCCAGTAATCTTTCTGATTGAGAGGGGGTCAAATACTTATTTCCCTCATTAAAATGCAAAAATCAATTTATAACATTTTTGACATGTGTTTTTCTGGATTTTTTTGTTGTTATTCTGTCTCTCACTGTTCAAATAAACCTAACATAAAAATGATAGACTGATCATTTCTTTGTCAGTTGGCAAACGCAAAAAAATCAGCAGGGGATCAAATACTTTTTTCCCTCACTGTACATATGGGGTAAACAAAACATCAAGTCAAAAATACAACAGAAAATATATATAGAGTGTGTGCGAATGTAGTAAGTTATGGAGATAAGGCAATAAATAGGCCATAGTGCAAAATAGTTACAATTTCGTATTAACACTTGAATGATTGATGTGCAAATAGAGATACTGGGGTGCAAATTAGCAAAATAAATAACAATATGGGGATGAGGTAGTTGGGTAGGCTAATTTCAGAATGGCTGTGTACAGGTGCAGTGATCAGTAAGCTGCTCTGACAACTGACGCTTAAAGTTAGTGAGGGAGATAAGAGTCTCCAGCTTCAGAGATTTTTGCAGTTTGTTCCAGTCATTGGCAGCAGAGAACTGAAGGAATGGCAGCCAAAGGAGGTGTTGGGTTTGAGGATGACCAGTGAGATATACCTGCTGGAGCGCAGACTACGGGTGTGTGTTGCTATGGTGACCAGTGAGCTAAGATAAGACGGGGATTTGCCTAGCAGTGATTTATAGATGACCTGGAGCCAGTGGGTTTGGCGACGAATATGTAGTGAGGTCCAGCCAACAAGAGCGTACAGGTCACAATGGTGGGTAGTATATGGGGCTTTGGTGACAAAACGGATGGCACTGTGATAGACTACATCCAATTTGCTGAGTAGAGTGTTGGAGGCTATTTTGTTAATGACATCGCCGAAGTCAAGGATCGGTAGGATAGTCCGTTTTACGAGGGCATGTTTGGCAGCATGAGTGATCATCCTTGAGATGTTTCCAATCAGGCCTTTATGGTAGAGTGGCCAGAAGGAAGCCACTCCTCAGTAAAAGGCACATGACAGCCCACTTGGAGTTTCCAAAAGGCTCCTAAAGGACTCTCAGACCATGAGAAACAAGATTCTCTGGTCTGATGAAACCAAGATTGAACTCTTTGGCCTGAATGCCAAGCGTCACATCTGGAAGAAATCTGGCACCATCCCTACGGTGAAGCATGGTGGTGGCAGCATCATGCTGTGGGGATGTTTTTCAGCGGCAGGGACATGGAGACTAGTCAGGATCGAGGGAAATATTAACGGAGCAAAGTACAGAGAGATCCTTGATGAAAACCTGCTCCAGAACGCTCAGGACCTTAGACTGGGCTGAAGGTTCACCTTCCAATAGGACAACAACCCTAAGTACTGAGTAAAGGGTCTGAATACTTATGTACATTTGGTATTTCCGTTTTTTATTTTTCGTACATTTGCAAGAATTTTAAAAACGTGTTATTGCTTTGTCATTATGGGGTATTGTGTGTAGATTGATGAGGGGATAAAAACAATTTAATCAATTTTAGAATAAGGCTCTAACGTAACAATGGAATTTAGAATAAGGCTCTAACGTAATGTGGAAAACGTCAAGGGGTCTGAATACTTTCCGAATGCACTGTACACTTCCATTATTTAGTTTTTATTGTGAGGCTTTTGGGCGAACTAGGGCAAAACAGAGAAAACCATCCTGTTCATGAGAGTCTGAGCTTTAGACAGAGGGGTCAGATTAGTGTAGACAGAAGTAGGAAGAAGAGACTGTACCAACTTCAGGTGAGCCTTGTGAGGCTTGTGAGCATCCTAGTGCCAAACGGAGTCTCAGCTTTCAATAGAGTGGTGATAATAGTTTGTAGGCCAAACCGGACGCTACAGACATTTTTGTGAGAAGACCAATTTTCGGGATGTCTCATGGTCTGACAAACACCGCTCTAGCTCTGCCACCTTCCACCGCAGATATCGGCAGATGCGGTGGATTGAGAAGCAACCAATGCAAAAACCCACATATCTCTATGTCACACCCTGATCTGTTTCACCTGTCTTTGTGATTGTCTCCACCCCCCTCCAGGTGTCACCCAACTTCCCCATTATCCCCAGTGTATTTATACCTGTGTTCTCTGTTTGTCTGTTGCCAGTTTGTTTTGTTTCGTCAAAACTACCAGCGGTTTTCCCCTTGCGCCTGTCTTTCTCAAGTTCCTGTTTTCTAGTTTTCCCGGTATTGACCATTCTGCCTGCCCTGACGCTGAGACTGCCTGCCGTTCTGTACCTTTTGGACTCTGATCTGGGTTACTGACTTCTGCCTGCCCTTGACCTGTTGTTTGCCTGCCCCCTGTTTTTGTAATAAACTTTTGTTACTTCGACAATGTCTGCATCTGGGGCTTCTCCTGAAACGTGTTACTCTAGCTTAAACAGACAGATTTTTATGGGGATTTTTGTATTATGTTAATTAGACTTATCCTGAAGCCACAGCGCTCTCTTCACAATATCTATTTCCTTTTGTGGGAGCATTGCAAAATGTTGATTGGGATGTTTGACCTGGTTTGACGTACATTGTAAAATAAAGAAACTTTTCTGCATGTTTTTTTATTTCTGCATGACAAAAAAATCAACAAGGAAATTAGCTCTTTATCAATGGGGGTCAATGGGGAAGAAGGATCGTTTTCCACAAAGGTGGGCGTGGTCTAGGGGAATGCCTTAACCGTGGTATATTGGCCATATACCACACCCACACATACCTTATTGCTTAATTATAGTATTTGTTGAGTTCTAATGAATGGTAAGAAAACCTTCCTATCCCATGACAAATTATACTGTTTTGATAGAGCTATTTAGTTTTGTGACAGGTATTAAGTTAGGACGGTGTAGTTTTGTCAAACACACTTCAGTTTAGTGGGTCTACATACAGTTTTTTGACAAAAGTGGTAGAGCAATAGAGAAATGAATATAATTGCAACACAAAACAAGAAACAACTGCACTAAACATGTATTATGAATTTAAAACAGTGCTAAACATGTATGAGGCTTGAAAGTTGTTTATTGGGCAATCAAAATACTACACGTCACCCATATAGAATTACACCATTTATTCACTTCATTTATCCAGTAACCAATCAATCATGTTTCAAGACAAAGTATGTTTATGCATAAAATGTACACTTCTTTCAGAAACACTAAACTAGTGCTACTCAGTATTTGAAGGACAGGCTTTTGTAATAATTTTGTTTAATTTTTTTGTTAATCAGTGATTGTTTGATTGATTGACTGATATAGTAGTCTTATTGATGATGTCACAGTTAGTTGATGGTTTATTCCATAAGGAGACTGGAGAGGATCTCCGACGGCCCCATGCTGGTCGCTTCTCACCAAATTCTGCGAAAAAATTTAGAAAGCGCAGAAATAGCTGCTTCATCTTCAGCCACTGAGGAAGAGAGATTTTCCATTTTAGCAAATCATTTCAAATAAAAACCAGACCACTCAAACACTTACACACGTAAAGTAGTATAATTATTGTTCACTTTACAAAAAGTTGTTTTCACTTTTCACCAAGTCTAATCACATGACATTACTGGTAAAGTCTTTGATCTCATCCAGCTGCAATGTGTAAAAACGGAATAATGCACAGCAGCATTTTGCATCATAACACTCAACATTAGATATTGTAGTTGAGAGGTAAGGAGTGCCAATTTGAATTAGGGCATGATTAGGTGCTATGACAGTACAATACAATATAATATTTTAAAATACATGCCAAAACTTTCCAATTGTATTTCCAACTAAATTCCAATATTCACCCTACTTGTATTTTTAAAGAACATTTTTCCAAATACTTGCTTCGAAATGTATTTGAAATTAATAGAAATAAAAATAAATAGTATTTGAACCCGGATTTGGTACTTTTTTCACACACACACGCACACGCACACACACACACTAGACGTACCTTCCATGGGGATAGCTTCATTGAGTGTACTTGCTGCTAACAGGACACTCACAAGAGCGAACAGCAGTATCACAATCTGGATCTTCATCCTTTATTAAAGCACAGATAGCACAACAGGTCAAAACACACACAGGGTCCTCTTTCTCTGCCAGAGCACAGAGAGCACACCAGGTTAACAAAAATGCACAGTCTGCCGTGACAGGGATGGACCGAGTAGTGTCCAGCTGTATACAGCTTTCACATTTGAGAAAAGAAGTGGCTCAGTGAAAGCAAACTTACCTCTGAGTTGGAAGATTCTGGTTGATGCTGGTTGTCTGCTGGTGTCTTCTGGACCTCAGTAGTAGAGTAGTGGAGTGTCTCTCTGTCATCTCTGTCTTATACTCTCTCTGCAGATACCTGCCCCGTCCTGCCACACCTCTCACAGTCAAAACACAAACCAGTTTACATCACAGCCATGTCAATAATCTCTGTCATGAACCCCCTTGAGGGTCTTTCACCCCCTGAAAAAAGAATGTGTACGCTTGTTTTAGGTTTTTTTTCAATTGGTTTTGCACATGCACTCAAAACAATCATGATATCCTCTATACAATAGTTTGTCATTTGTCATTGCAAATGCTCAACGTTTTTCTACAAATTACACAAAACATTAGACACAACCCTATACACATAAAGCAAACATCTACTATGTAAAGAATGTGAAACTTAACAAAATATTTTGTTCACGGTCCATAATATCGATTATTCTCATAACGCTATATCTCTACCACCAACATGTCAACTCTTTGCATGTGATCGACGAGGATGTTTTTAGTTAGTGTTTCTTGAGCAATGATGTGACTAATGGTAAGATGACCTTATTTATTCATTTCTAAAATGTTCTATAAGCAAGAATCCACTTGGACTTTATGGGGTATTTTGTGTAGATCAGTGACACAAAATCTCAATTGAATTTATTTACATTTCAGGCTGTAACAATAAAATGTGGAAAAAGTAAAGGGGTGTGAATGCTTCCTGAAGGCACTGTATCTAAGTTTTCAGGGGGTGTTAGTTAATATAGCAAAATAAATCTTCTCATTAGATGACAAATGGTACTGTTCTGGTAGTAATATACATTTGAGACAGGTTTTGTAAGTTCTGATGGTGTTAGTGCATTTTGCAAAATAAATGTGTTGTTTTTGGCAAACACACATCAGTTTAGTGGGCTGCATCAACTGTTTTGCAAAAGTGAACCCTGATTCCAGAAAAGAGTTCAAGCAATAGTAACAAACTATAATATATTTGTTGCCATAATGTAATGAATGGTGAGACTACTTTGTCATTAGATAACAAATTCCACTGTTGAGATACATGTATGTATTTTAAGTTGAAGCACCAATCATAAATGTCATCTCAGGCCTACAGCGTGTTCTCGGCTAAGATAAACCAATAACATCTGTACTTAGGTAACACTTTCTTGATGGGATAGTCAATATGCGGACGTCGGTAAGGGCCTGGAGACGTCCTGGTAGAGAATACACTCTAGGGCTAACATCACCGTCATGTGAGACCTACAGTGTGTTGTATGATAAGCTATTGCCAATAACAATTTTGAGGGTTTTAGTTAATGAAAAATACATTTTCTAATCAGATAAAAAATGATACTGTTTCGATAGTTATTTAAAAGGAAACCCTTCACAGAGCACCACAGTATTCTTTTTCAGGCTATTTATCAACATTTGATCCCAAAATGTTTGAATAATATTAATTTTAATCCAACGGTTTGAAAAGTACTTTTAAAACTATATATAACTTCTTGGGTGACATGACCAAATTCACATAGAAATTGAGTTATAGATCTTTCATTCTAATTGAAAGCAAGTCTCATAAGCGGTAGATCTGTTCTATGTGCGCTATTTCTATGCTTCCCTTCCCAGTTTTTTTTGTTGCCCTTTTTCTTTTAGTTTTGTACACCAGCTTCAAGCAGGTAAAATACAATATTTTGTGTCATACAAAATGTTTCCCAGCGGTTTAGATGGTACAATGATTTTCTACACAATGACTGCTTGTTTTGTCACAAACTGAAATTAGGCAAAATATTTGATCAACCAGGAAATGGTGAAGCGATTTCTGCATAGTTAATCTTTAAACGTTCTTTCAAGCAACAATACTCCCAATTGGTATTAGATAGAATGTCGTGTCCCCACCCACCTTGGTGGAAAACAACACGTGGTTACCTCGGTTACCCCAATGGCTCACAGCAAAAACGTAACCTTTTTCAAACTCTATAACTCTATATCTCTACCACCAACATCTCAACTCTTTGCATGTGATTGTTAACCTCCCTAAATATATATCAAATTATAGTAACTAGTGGAGTGTTTGGTTTTTTCATAGTTTATACAGTACATCATTACATTGGGAAATGTATTTAATAGGGAAAATATTCAATGTGATGTAGATTCAAACATATGGCTATACAGACAGTAGCAAAACATTTGAACAGTCGATATACAGCATGGAACACTTTTACAATTCCAGTAACAAAGTAGAAAACAGTGTCCTGTTTTGGTGCTTGATCCTAATTCAGACAAAAAGAACACAATAAAACGTTTGATTACCATCTCGTACCATTTACTCTTGTTCATATATGAGGATGCAGCCCCCACCATGCTTGAAAATATGAACAGTGGTACTCAGTGATGTGTTGTGTTGGATTTGCCCCAAACATAACGCTTTGTATTCAGGATAAAAAGTTCATTTCTTGCAGCATTACTTAAGTGCCTTGTTGCACACAGGATGCATGTTTTGGAATATTTGTATTCCGCCATCTCAAATGGCAAAGATGGCGGACAATGGACAGAGATGGCGCCGGAGAAGATGGCTGCCGTTTTACAGCCCTCTAACCAATTCTACTATTATGTGAGTTTTTTTCGCGTTATTTGTAATTTATTCTGTACATAATGTTTCTGCCATCGTCTCTTATAACCTAAAAGAGCTTCTGGATATCAGGACAGCGATTACTCACCTCGTATTGGACGAAGATTTTTTCTTCAACGAGTCAGACGTGAAGGATATCCTACAGACACCCGACAAGGCCCAAATCCCCGTCATTCGCAGGAGAAAGAGACTGAGATATCGTGGACGGGGTGCCTTGTAAGGATCCGACGGCGAGCGAGTAAACTGCCTCTTCCATCAATCCTATTAGCCAATGTTCAATCATTTGAAAATAAATTAGATTACCTAAGATTACGGTTATCCTACCAATGGAACATTAAAAACTGTAATATCTTGGCTGAACGACGACATGGACAACATACAGCTGACGGCTTTGGTGACTAAACGGATGGCACTGTGATAGACTACATCCAATTTGCTGAGTAGAGTGTTGGAGGCTATTTTGTTAATGACATCGCCGAAGTCAAGGATCGGTAGGATAGTCCGTTTTACGAGGGCATGTTTGGCAGCATGAGTGATCATCCTTGAGATGTTTCCAATCAGGCCTTTATGGTAGAGTGGCCAGAAGGAAGCCACTCCTCAGTAAAAGGCACATGACAGCCCACTTGGAGTTTCCAAAAGGCTCCTAAAGGACTCTCAGACCATTAGAAACAAGATTCTCTGGTCTGATGAAACCAAGATTGAACTCTTTGGCCTGAATGCCAAGCGTCACATCTGGAAGAAATCTGGCACCATCCCTACGGTGAAGCATGGTGGTGGCAGCATCATGCTGTGGGGATGTTTTTCAGCGGCAGGGACATGGAGACTAGTCAGGATCGAGGGAAAGATTAACGGAGCAAAGTACAGAGAGATCCTTGATGAAATCCTGCTCCAGAACGCTCAGGACCTTAGACTGGGCTGAAGGTTCACCTTCCAATAGGACAACAACCCTAAGTACTGAGAAAAGGGTCTGAATACTTATGTACATTTGGTATTTCAGTTTTTTATTTTTTGTACATTTGCAAGAATTTTTAAAAACGTGTTATTGCTTTGTCATTATGGGGTATTGTGTGTAGATTGATGAGGGGATAAAAACAATTTAATCAATTTTAGAATAAGGCTCTAACGTAACAAAATGTGGAAAACGTCAAGGGGTCTGAATACTTTCCGAATGCACTGTACACTTCCATTATTTAGTTTTTATTGTGAGGCTTTTGGGCGAACTAGGGCAAAACAGAGAAAACCATCCTGTTCATGAGAGTCTGAGCTTTAGACAGAGGGGTCAGATTAGTGTAGACAGAAGTAGGAAGAAGAGACTTTACCAACTTCAGGTGAGCCTTGTGAGGCTTGTGAGCATCCTAGTGCCGAACGGAGTCTCAGCTTTCAATAGAGTGGTGATAATAGTTTGTAGGCCAAACCGGACGCTACAGAAATTTTTGTGAGAAGACCAATTTTCGGGATGTCTCATGGTCTGACAAACACCGCTCTAGCTCTGCCACCTTCCACCGCAGATATCGGCAGATGCGGTGGATTGAGAAGCAACCAATGCAAAAACCCACATATCTCTATGTCACACCCTGATCTGTTTCACCTGTGTTTGTGATTGTCTCCACCCCCCTCCAGGTGTCGCCCATCTTCCCCATTATCCCCAGTGTATTTATACCTGTGTTCTCTGTTTGTCTGTTGCCAGTTTGTTT
Organism: Coregonus lavaretus; assembly: GCF_964263955.1. Taxonomy (NCBI): domain Eukaryota; kingdom Metazoa; phylum Chordata; class Actinopteri; order Salmoniformes; family Salmonidae; genus Coregonus; species Coregonus lavaretus. The sequence goes on from NC_140007.1 coordinate 42,246,470, forward strand.
TGTTTCGTCAAAACTACCAGCGGTTTTCCCCTTGCGCCTGTCTTTCTCAAGTTCCTGTTTTCTAGTTTTCCCGGTATTGACCATTCTGCCTGCCCTGACGCTGAGACTGCCTGCCGTTCTGTACCTTTTGGACTCTGATCTGGGTTACTGACTTCTGCCTGCCCTTGACCTGTTGTTTGCCTGCCCCCTGTTTTTGTAATAAACTTTTGTTACTTCGACAATGTCTGCATCTGGGGCTTCTCCTGAAACGTGATACTCTAGCTTAAACAGACAGATTTTTATGGGGATTTTTGTATTATGTTAATTAGACTTATCCTGAAGCCACAGCGCTCTCTTCACAATATCTATTTCCTTTTGTGGGAGCATTGCAAAATGTTGATTGGGATGTTTGACCTGGTTTGATGTACATTGTAAAATAAAGAAACTTTTCTGCATGTTTTTTTATTTCTGCATGACAAAAAAATCAACAAGGAAATTAGCTCTTTATCAATGGGGGTCAATGGGGAAGAAGGATCGTTTTCCACAAAGGTGGGCGTGGTCTAGGGGAATGCCTTAACCGTGGTATATTGGCCATATACCACACCCACACATACCTTATTGCTTAATTATAGTATTTGTTGAGTTCTAATGAATGGTAAGAAAACCTTCCTATCCCATGACAAATTATACTGTTTTGATAGAGCTATTTAGTTTTGTGACAGGTATTAAGTTAGGACGGTGTAGTTTTGTCAAACACACTTCAGTTTAGTGGGTCTACATACAGTTTTTTGACAAAAGTGGTAGAGCAATAGAGAAATGAATATAATTGCAACACAAAACAAGAAACAACTGCACTAAACATGTATGATGAATTTAAAACAGTGCTAAACATGTATGAGGCTTGAAAGTAGTTTATTGGGCAATCAAAATACTACACGTCACCCATATAGAATTACACCATTTATTCACTTCAATTATCCAGTAACCAATCAATCATGTTTCAAGACAAAGTATGTTTATGCATAAAATGTACACTTCTTTCAGAAACACTAAACTAGTGCTACTCAGTATTTGAAGGACAGGCTTTTGTAATATAATTTTGTCTAATTTTTTGTTAATCAGTGATTGTTTGATTGATTGACTGATATAGTAGTCTTATTGATGATGTCACAGTAAGCTGATGGTTAATTCCATAAGGAGACTGGAGAGGATCTCCGACGGCCCCATGCTGGTCGCTTCTCACCCCATTCCGCGAAAAATTTTAGAAAGCGCATAAATAGCTGCTTCATCTTCAGCCACTGAGGAAGAGAGATTTTCCATTTTAGCAAATCATTTCAAATAAAAACCAGACCACTCAAACACTTACACACGTAAAGTAGTATAATTATTGTTCACTTTACAAAAAGTTGTTTTCACTTTTCACCAAGTCTAATCACATGACATTACTGGTAAAGTCTTTGATCTCATCCAGCTGCAATGTGTAAAAACGGAATAATGCACAGCAGCATTTTGCATCAGAACACTCAACATTAGATATTGTAGTTGAGAGGTAAGGAGTGCCAATTTGAATTAGGGCATGATTAGGTGCTATGACAGTACAATACAATATAATATTTTAAAATACATGCCAAAACTTTCCAATTGTATTTCCAACTAAATTCCAATATTCACCCTACTTGTATTTTTAAAGAACATTTTTCCAAATACTTGCTTCGAAATGTATTTGAAATTAATAGAAATAAAAATAAATAGTATTTGAACCCGGATTTGGTACTTTTTTCACACACACACGCACACGCACACACACACACTAGACGTACCTTCCATGGGGATAGCTTCATTGAGTGTACTTGCTGCTAACAGGACACTCACAAGAGCGAACAGCAGTATCACAATCTGGATCTTCATCCTTTATTAAAGCACAGATAGCACAACAGGTCAAAACACACACAGGGTCCTCTTTCTCTGCCAGAGCACAGAGAGCACACCAGGTTAACAAAAATGCACAGTCTGCCGTGACAGGGATGGACCGAGTAGTGTCCAGCTGTATACAGCTTTCACATTTGAGAAAAGAAGTGGCTCAGTGAAAGCAAACTTACCTCTGAGTTGGAAGATTCTGGTTGATGCTGGTTGTCTGCTGGTGTCTTCTGGACCTCAGTAGTAGAGTAGTGGAGTGTCTCTCTGTCATCGCTGTCTTATACTCTCTCTGCAGATACCTGCCCCGTCCTGCCACACCTCTCACAGTCAAAACACAAACCAGTTTACATCACAGCCATGTCAATAATCTCTGTCATGAACCCCCTTGAGGGTCTTTCACCCCCTGAAAAAAGAATGTGTACGCTTGTTTTAGTTTTTTTTTCAATTGGTTTTGCACATGCACTCAAAACAATCATGATATCCTCTATACAATAGTTTGTCATTTGTCATTGCAAATGCTCAACGTTTTTCTACAAATTACACAAAACATTAGACACAACCCTATACACATAAAGCAAACATCTACTATGTAAAGAATGTGAAACTTAACAAAATATTTTGTTCACGGTCCATAATATCGATTATTCTCATAACGCTATATCTCTACCACCAACATGTCAACTCTTTGCATGTGATCGACGAGGATGTTTTTAGTTAGTGTTTCTTGAGCAATGATGTGACTAATGGTAAGATGACCTTATTTATTAATTTCTAAAATGTTCTATAAGCAAGAATCCACTTGGACTTTATGGGGTATTTTGTGTAGATCAGTGACACAAAATCTCAATTGAATTTATTTACATTTCAGGCTGTAACAATAAAATGTGGAAAAAGTAAAGGGGTGTGAATGCTTCCTGAAGGCACTGTATCTAAGTTTTCAGGGGGTGTTAGTTAATATAGCAAAATAAATCTTCTCATTAGATGACAAATGGTACTGTTCTGGTAGTAATATACATTTGAGACAGGTTTTGTAAGTTCTGATGGTGTTAGTGCATTTTGCAAAATAAATGTGTTGTTTTTGGCAAACACACATCAGTTTAGTGGGCTGCATCAACTGTTTTGCAAAAGTGAACCCTGATTCCAGAAAAGTGTTCAAGCAATAGTAACAAACTATAATATATTTGTTGCCATAATGTAATGAATGGTGAGACTACTTTGTCATTAGATAACAAATTCCACTGTTGAGAGACATGTATGTATTTTAAGTTGAAGCACCAATCATAAATGTCATCTCAGGCCTACAGCGTGTTCTCGGCCAAGATAAACCAATAACATCTGTACTTAGGTAACACTTTCTTGAAGGGATAGTCAATATGCGGACGTCGGTAAGGGCCTGGAGACGTCCTGGTAGAGAATACACTCTAGGGCTAACATCACCGTCATGTGAGGCCTACAGTGTGTTGTATGATAAGCTATTGCCAATAACAATTTTGAGGGTTTTAGTTAATGAAAAATACATTTTCTAATCAGATAAAAAATGACACTGTTTCGATAGTTATTTAAAAGGAAACCCTTCACAGAGCACCACAGTATTCTTTTTCAGGCTATTTATCAACATTTGATCCCAAAATGTTTGAATAATATTAATTTTAATCCAACGGTTTGAAAAGTACTTTTAAAACTATATATAACTTCTTGGGCGACATGACCAAATTCACATAGAAATTGAGTTATAGATCTTTCATTCTAATTGAAAGCAAGTCTCATAAGCGGTAGATCTGTTCTATGTGCGCTATTTCTATGCTTCCCTTCCCAGTTTTTTTTTGTTGCCCTTTTTACTTTTAGTTTTGTACACCAGCTTCAAGCAGGTAAAATACAATATTTTGTGTTATACAAAATGTTTCCCAGCGGTTTAGATGGTACAATGATTTTCTACACAATGACTGCTTGTTTTGTCACAAACTGAAATTAGGCAAAATATTTTATCAACCAGGAAATGGTGAAGCGATTTCTGCATAGTTAATCTTTAAACGTTCTTTCAAGCAACAATACTCCCAATTGGTATTAGATAGAATGTCGTGTCCCCACCCACCTTGGTGGAAAACAACACGTGGTTACCTCGGTTACCCCAATGGCTCACAGCAAAAACGTAACCTTTTTCAAACTCTATAACTCTATATCTCTACCACCAACATCTCAACTCTTTGCATGTGATTGTTAACCTCCCTAAATATATATCAAATTATAGTAACTAGTGGAGTGTTTGGTTTTTTCATTGTTTATACAGTACATCATTACATTGGGAAATGTATTTAATAGGGAAAATATTCAATGTGATGTAGATTCAAACATATGGCTATACAGACAGTAGCAAAACATTTGAACAGTCGATATACAGCATGGAACACTTTTACAATTCCAGTAACAAAGTAGAAAACAGTGTCCTGTTTTGGTGCTTGATCCTAATTCAGACAAAAAGAACACAATAAAACGTTTGATTACCATCTCGTACCATTTACTCTTGTTCATATATGAGGATGCAGCCCCCACCATGCTTGAAAATATGAACAGTGGTACTCAGTGATGTGTTGTGTTGGATTTGCCCCAAACATAACGCTTTGTATTCAGGATAAAAAGTTCATTTCTTGCAGCATTACTTAAGTGCCTTGTTGCACACAGGATGCATGTTTTGGAATATTTGTATTCCGCCATCTCAAATGGCAAAGATGGCGGACAATGGACAGAGATGGCGCCGGAGAAGATGGCTGCCGTTTTACAGCCCTCTAACCAATTCTACTATTATGTGAGTTTTTTTCGCGTTATTTGTAATTTATTCTGTACATAATGTTTCTGCCATCGTCTCTTATAACCAAAAAGAGCTTCTGGATATCAGGACAGCGATTACTCACCTCGTATAGGACGAAGATTTTTTCTTCAACGAGTCAGACGTGAAGGATATCCTATAGACACCCGACAAGGCCCAAATCCCCGTCATTCGCAGGAGAAAGAGACTGAGATATCGTGGACGGGGTGCCTTGTAAGGATCCGACGGCGAGCGAGTAAACTGCCTCTTCCATCAATCCTATTAGCCAATGTTCAATCATTTGAAAATAAATTAGATGACCTATTATTACGGTTATCCTACCAATGGAACATTAAAAACTGTAATATCTTGGCTGAACGACGACATGGACAACATACAGCTGACGGCTTTGGTGACAAAACGGATGGCACTGTGATAGACTACATCCAATTTGCTGAGTAGAGTGTTGGAGGCTATTTTGTTAATGACATCGCCGAAGTCAAGGATCGGTAGGATAGTCCGTTTTACGAGGGCATGTTTGGCAGCATGAGTGATCATCCTTGAGATGTTTCCAATCAGGCCTTTATGGTAGAGCGGCCAGAAGGAAGCCACTCCTCAGTAAGAGGCACATGACAGCCCACTTGGAGTTTCCAAAAGGCTCCTAAAGGACTCTCAGACCATGAGAAACAAGATTCTCTGGTCTGATGAAACCAAGATTGAATTCTTTGGCCTGAATGCCAAGCGTCACATCTGGAAGAAATCTGGCACCATCCCTACGGTGAAGCATGGTGGTGGCAGCATCATGCTGTGGGGATGTTTTTCAGCGGCAGGGACATGGAGACTAGTCAGGATCGAGGGAAAGATTAACGGAGCAAAGTACAGAGAGATCCTTGATGAAATCCTGCTCCAGAACTCTCAGGACCTTAGACTGGGCTGAAGGTTCACCTTCCAATAGGACAACAACCCTAAGTACTGAGTAAAGGGTCTGAATACTTATGTAAATTTGGTATTTCAGTTTTTATTTTTTGTACATTTGCAAGAATTTCTAAAAACATGTTATTGCTTTGTCATTATGGGGTATTGTGTGTAGATTGATGAGGGGATAAAAACAATTTAATAAATTTTAGAATAAGGCTCTAACGTAACAAAATGTGGAAAATGTCAAGGGGTCTGAATACTTTCCGAATGCACTGTACACTTCCATTATTTCGTTTTTATTGTGTGGCTTTTGGGCGAACTAGGGCAAAACAGAGAAAACCATCCTGTTCATGAGAGTCTGAGCTTTAGACAGAGGGGTCAGATTAGTGAAGACAGAAGTAGGAAGAAGAGACTGTACCAACTTCAGGTGAGCCTTGTGAGGCTTGTGAGCATCCTAGTGCCAAACGGAGTCTCAGCTTTCAATAGAGTGGTGATAATAGTTTGTAGGCCAAACCGGACGCTACAAACATTTTTGTGAGAAGACCAATTTTCGGGATGTCTCATGGTCTGACAAACACCGCTCTAGCTCTGCCACCTTCCACCGCAGATATCGGCAGATGTGGTGGATTGAGAAGCAACCAATGCAAAAACCCACATATCTCTATGTCACACCCTGATCTGTTTCACCTGTCTTTGTGATTGTCTCCACCCCCCTCCAGGTGTCACCCATCTTCCCCATTATCCCCAGTGTATTTATACCTGTGTTCTCTGTTTGTCTGTTGCCAGTTTGTTTTGTTTCGTCAAAACTACCAGCGGTTTTCCCCTTGCGCCTGTCTTTCTCAAGTTCCTGTTTTCTAGTTTTCCCGGTATTGACCATTCTGCCTGCCCTGACGCTGAGACTGCCTGCCGTTCTGTACCTTTTGGACTCTGATCTGGGTTACTGACTTCTGCCTGCCCTTGACCTGTTGTTTGCCTGCCCCCTGTTTTTGTAATAAACTTTTGTTACTTCGACAATGTCTGAATCTGGGGCTTCTCCTGAAACGTGATACTCTAGCTTAAACAGACAGATTTTTATGGGGATTTTTGTATTATGTTAATTAGACTTATCCTGAAGCCACAGCGCTCTCTTCACAATATCTATTTCCTTTTGTGGGAGCATTGCAAAATGTTTATTGGGATGTTTGACCTGGTTTGACGTACATTGTAAAACAAAGAAACTTTTCTGCATGGTTTTTTATTTCTGCATGACAAAAAAATCAACAAGGAAATTAGCTCTTTATCAATGGGGGTCAATGGGGAAGATGGATCGTTTTCCACAAAGGTGGGCGTGGTCTAGGGGAATGCCTTAACCGTGGTATATTGGCCATATACCACACCCACACATACCTTATTGCTTAATTATAGTATTTGTTGAGTTCTAATGAATGGTAAGAAAACCTTCCTATCCCATGACAAATGATACTGTTTTGATAGAGGTATTTAGTTTTGTGACAGGTATTAAGTTAGGACGGTGTAGTTTTGTCAAACACACTTCAGTTTAGTGGGTCTACATACAGTTTTTTGACAAAAGTGGTAGAGCAATAGAGAAATGAATATAATTGCAACACAAAACAAGAAACAACTGCACTAAACATGTATTATGAATTTAAAACAGTGCTAAACATGTATGAGGCTTGAAAGTTGTTTATTGGGCAATCAAAATACTACACGTCACCCATATAGAATTACACCATTTATTCACTTCATTTATCCAGTAACCAATCAATCATGTTTCAAGACAAAGTATGTTTAGGCATAAAATGTACACTTCTTTCAGAAACACTAAACTAGTGCTACTCAGTATTTGAAGGACAGGCTTTTGTAATAATTTTGTTTAATTTTTTTGTTAATCAGTGATTGTTTGATTGATTGACTGATATAGTAGTCTTATTGATGATGTCACAGTTAGCTGATGGTTAATTCCATAAGGAGACTGGAGAGGATCTCCGACGGCCCCATGCTGGTCGCTTCTCACCCCATTCTGCGAAATAATTTAGAAAGCGCAGAAATAGCTGCTTCATCTTCAGCCACTGAGGAAGAGAGATTTTCCATTTTAGCAAATCATTTCAAATAAAAACCAGACCACTCAAACACTTACACACGTAAAGTAGTATAATTATTGTTCACTTTACAAAAAGTTGTTTTCACTTTTCACCAAGTCTAATCACATGACATTACTGGTAAAGTCTTTGATCTCATCCAGCTGCAATGTGTAAAAACGGAATAATGCACAGCAGCATTTTGCATCAGAACACTCAACATTAGATATTGTAGTTGAGAGGTAAGGAGTGCCAATTTGAATTAGGGCATGATTAGGTGCTATGACAGTACAATACAATATAATATTTTAAAATACATGCCAAAACTTTCCAATTGTATTTCCAACTAAATTCCAATATTCACCCTACTTGTATTTTTAAAGAACATTTTTCCAAATACTTGCTTCGAAATGTATTTGAAATTAATAGAAATAAAAATAAATAGTATTTGAACCCGGATTTGGTACTTTTTTCACACACACACGCACACGCACACACACACACTAGACGTACCTTCCATGGGGATAGCTTCATTGAGTGTACTTGCTGCTAACAGGACACTCACAAGAGCGAACAGCAGTATCACAATCTGGATCTTCATCCTTTATTAAAGCACAGATAGCACAACAGGTCAAAACACACACAGGGTCCTCTTTCTCTGCCAGAGCACAGAGAGCACACCAGGTTAACAAAAATGCACAGTCTGCCGTGACAGGGATGGACCGAGTAGTGTCCAGCTGTATACAGCTTTCACATTTGAGAAAAGAAGTGGCTCAGTGAAAGCAAACTTACCTCTGAGTTGGAAGATTCTGGTTGATGCTGGTTGTCTGCTGGTGTCTTCTGGACCTCAGTAGTAGAGTAGTGGAGTGTCTCTCTGTCATCTCTGTCTTATACTCTCTCTGCAGATACCTGCCCCGTCCTGCCACACCTCTCACAGTCAAAACACAAACCAGTTTACATCACAGCCATGTCAATAATCTCTGTCATGAACCCCCTTGAGGGTCTTTCACCCCCTGAAAAAAGAATGTGTACGCTTGTTTTAGTTTTTTTTTCAATTGGTTTTGCACATGCACTCAAAACAATCATGATATCCTCTATACAATAGTTTGTCATTTGTCATTGCAAATGCTCAACGTTTTTCTACAAATTACACAAAACATTAGACACAACCCTATACACATAAAGCAAACATCTACTATGTAAAGAATGTGAAACTTAACAAAATATTTTGTTCACGGTCCATAATATCGATTATTCTCATAACGCTATATCTCTACCACCAACATGTCAACTCTTTGCATGTGATCGACGAGGATGTTTTTAGTTAGTGTTTCTTGAGCAATGATGTGACTAATGGTAAGATGACCTTATTTATTAATTTCTAAAATGTTCTATAAGCAAGAATCCACTTGGACTTTATGGGGTATTTTGTGTAGATCAGTGACACAAAATCTCAATTGAATTTATTTACATTTCAGGCTGTAACAATAAAATGTTGAAAAAGTAAAGGGGTGTGAATGCTTCCTTGAAGGCACTGTATCTAAGTTTTCAGGGGGTGTTAGTTAATATAGCAAAATAAATCTTCTCATTAGATGACAAATGGTACTGTTCTGGTAGTAATATACATTTGAGACAGGTTTTGTAAGTTCTGATGGTGTTAGTGCATTTTGCAAAATAAATGTGTTGTTTTTGGCAAACACACATCAGTTTAGTGGGCTGCATCAACTGTTTTGCAAAAGTGAACCCTGATTCCAGAAAAGTGTTCCAGCAATAGTAACAAACTATAATATATTTGTTGCCATAATGTAATGAATGGTGAGACTACTTTGTCATTAGATAACAAATTCCACTGTTGAGATACATGTATGTATTTTAAGTTGAAGCACCAATCATAAATGTCATCTCAGGCCTACAGCGTGTTCTCGGCCAAGATAAACCAATAACATCTGTACTTAGGTAACACTTTCTTGAAGGGATAGTCAATATGCGGACGTCGGTAAGGGCCTGGAGACGTCCTGGTAGGGAATACACTCTAGGGCTAACATCACCGTCATGTGAGGCCTACAGTGTGTTGTATGATAAGCTATTGCCAATAACAATTTTGAGGGTTTTAGTTAATGAAAAATACATTTTCTAATCAGATAAAAAATGATACTGTTTCGATAGTTATTTAAAAGGAAACCCTTCACAGAGCACCACAGTATTCTTTTTCAGGCTATTTATCAACATTTGATCCCAAAATGTTTGAATAATATTAATTTTAATCCAACGGTTTGAAAAGTACTTTTAAAACTATATATAACTTCTTGGGCGACATGACCAAATTCACATAGAAATTGAGTTATAGATCTTTCATTCTAATTGAAAGCAAGTCTCATAAGCGGTAGATCTGTTCTATGTGCGCTATTTCTATGCTTCCCTTCGCAGTTTTTTTTTTGCCCTTTTTTACTTTTAGTTTTGTACACCAGCTTCAAGCAGGTAAAATACAATATTTTGTGTTATACAAAATGTTTCCCAGCGGTTTAGATGGTACAATGATTTTCTACACAATGACTGCTTGTTTTGTCACAAACTGAAATTAGGCAAAATATTTTATCAACAAGGAAATGGTGAAGCGATTTCTGCATAGTTAATCTTTAAACGTTCTTTCAAGCAACAATACTCCCAATTGGTATTAGATAGAATGTCGTGTCCCCACCCACCTTGGTGGAAAACAACACGTGGTTACCTCGGTTACCCCAATGGCTCACAGCAAAAACGTAACCTTTTTCAAACTCTATAACTCTATATCTCTACCACCAACATCTCAACTCTTTGCATGTGATTGTTAACCTCCCTAAATATATATCAAATTATAGTAACTAGTGGAGTGTTTGGTTTTTTCATAGTTTATACAGTACATCATTACATTGGGAAATGTATTTAATAGGGAAAATATTCAATGTGATGTAGATTAAAACCTATGGATATACAGAAAGTAGCAAAACATTTGAACAGTCGATATACAGCATGGAACACTTTTACAATTTCAGTAACAAAGTAGAAAACAGTGTCCTGTTTTGGTGCTTGATCCTAATTCAGACAAAAAGAACACAATAAAACGTTTGATTACCATCTCGTACCATTTACTCTTGTTCATATATGAGGATGCAGCCCCCACCTAGCTTGAAAATATGAACAGTGGTACTCAGTGATGTGTTGTGTTGGATTTGCCCCAAACATAACGCTTTGTATTCAGGATAAAAAGTTCATTTCTTGCAGCATTACTTAACTGCCTTGTTGCACACAGGATGCATGTTTTGGAATATTTGTAGTCCGCCATCTCAAATGGCAAAGATGGCGGACAATGGACAGAGATGGCGCCGGAGAAGATGGCTGCCGTTTTACAGCCCTCTAACCAATTCTACAATTATGTGAGTTTTTTTCTCGTTATTTGTAATTTATTCTGTACATAATGTTTCTGCCATCGTCTCTTATAACCAAAAAGAGCTTCTGGATATCAGGACAGCGATTACTCACCTCGTATTGGACGAATATTTTTTATTCAACGAGTCAGACGTGAAGGATATCCTACAGACACCCGACAAGGCCCAAATCCCCGTCATTCGCAGGAGAAAGAGACTGAGATATCGTGGACGGGGTGCCTTGTAAGGATCCGACGGCGAGCGAGTAAACTGCCTCTTCCATCAATCCTATTAGCCAATGTTCAATCATTTGAAAATAAATTAGATTACCTAAGATTACGGTTATCCTACCAATGGAACATAAAAAACTGTAATATCTTGGCTGAACGACGACATGGACAACACACAGCTGACGGCTTTGGTGACTAAACGGATGGCACTGTGATAGACTACATCCAATTTGCTGAGTAGAGTGTTGGAGGCTATTTTGTTAATGACATCGCCGAAGTCAAGGATCGGTAGGATAGTCAGTTTTACGAGGGCATGTTTGGCAGCATGAGTGATCATCCTTGAGATGTTTCCAATCAGGCCTTTATGGTAGAGTGGCCAGAAGGAAGCCACTCCTCAGTAAGAGGCACATGACAGCCCACTTGGAGTTTCCAAAAGGCTCCTAAAGGACTCTCAGACCATGAGAAACAAGATTCTATGGTCTGATGAAACCAAGATTGAATTCTTTGGCCTGAATGCCAAGCGTCACATCTGGAAGAAATCTGGCACCATCCCTACGGTGAAGCATGGTGGTGGCAGCATCATGCTGTGGGGATGTTTTTCAGCGGCAGGGACATGGAGACTAGTCAGGATCGAGGGAAAGATTAACGGAGCAAAGTGCAGAGAGATCCTTGATGAAATCCTGCTCCAGAACTCTCAGGACCTTAGACTGGGCTGAAGGTTCACCTTCCAATAGGACAACAACCCTAAGTACTGAGTAAAGGGTCTGAATACTTATGTAAATTTGGTATTTCAGTTTTTATTTTTTGTACATTTGCAAGAATTTCTAAAAACATGTTATTGCTTTGTCATTATGGGGTATTGTGTGTAGATTGATGAGGGGATAAAAACAATTTAATAAATTTTAGAATAAGGCTCTAACGTAACAAAATGTGGAAAATGTCAAGGGGTCTGAATACTTTCCGAATGCACTGTACACTTCCATTATTTCGTTTTTATTGTGTGGCTTTTGGGCGAACTAGGGCAAAACAGAGAAAACCATCCTGTTCATGAGAGTCTGAGCTTTAGACAGAGGGGTCAGATTAGTGAAGACAGAAGTAGGAAGAAGAGACTGTACCAACTTCAGGTGAGCCTTGTGAGGCTTGTGAGCATCCTAGTGCCAAACGGAGTCTCAGCTTTCAATAGAGTGGTGATAATAGTTTTTAGGCCAAACCGGACGCTACAAACATTTTTGTGAGAAGACCAATTTTCGGGATGTCTCATGGTCTGACAAACACCGCTCTAGCTCTGCCACCTTCCACCGCAGATATCGGCAGATGCGGTGGATTGAGAAGCAACCAATGCAAAAACCCACATATCTCTATGTCACACCCTGATCTGTTTCACCTGTCTTTGTGATTGTCTCCACCCCCCTCCAGGTGTCACCCATCTTCCCCATTATCCCCAGTGTATTTATACCTGTGTTCTCTGTTTGTCTGTTGCCAGTTTGTTTTGTTTCGTCAAAACTACCAGCGGTTTTCCCCTTGCGCCTGTCTTTCTCAAGTTCCTGTTTTCTAGTTTTCCCGGTATTGACCATTCTGCCTGCCCTGACGCTGAGACTGCCTGTCGTTCTGTACCTTTTGGACTCTGATCTGGGTTACTGACTTCTGCCTGCCCTTGACCTGTTGTTTGCCTGCCCCCTGTTTTTGTAATAAACTTTTGTTACTTCGACAATGTTTGCATCTGGGGCTTCTCCTGAAACGTGATACTCTAGCTTAAACAGACAGATTTTTATGGGGATTTTTGTATTATGTTAATTAGACTTATCCTGAAGCCACAGCACTCTCTTCACAATATCTATTTCCTTTTGTGGGAGCATTGCAAAATGTTGATTGGGATGTTTGACCTGGTTTGACGTACATTGTAAAACAAAGAAACTTTTCTGCATGGTTTTTTATTTCTGCATGACAAAAAAATCAACAAGGAAATTAGCTCTTTATCAATGGGGGTCAATGGGGAAGATGGATCGTTTTCCACAAAGGTGGGCGTGGTCTAGGGGAATGCCTTAACCGTGGTATATTGGCCATATACCACACCCACACATACCTTATTGCTTAATTATAGTATTTGTTGAGTTCTAATGAATGGTAAGAAAACCTTCCTATCCCATGACAAATGATACTGTTTTGATAGAGCTATTTAGTTTTGTGACAGGTATTAAGTTAGGACGGTGTAGTTTTGTCAAACACACTTCAGTTTAGTGGGTCTACATACAGTTTTTTGACAAAAGTGGTAGAGCAATAGAGAAATGAATATAATTGCAACACAAAACAAGAAACAACTGCACTAAACATGTATTATGAATTTAAAACAGTGCTAAACATGTATGAGGCTTGAAAGTTGTTTATTGGGCAATCAAAATACTACACGTCACCCATATAGAATTACACCATTTATTCACTTCATTTATCCAGTAACCAATCAATCATGTTTCAAGACAAAGTATGTTTATGCATAAAATGTACACTTCTTTCAGAAACACTAAACTAGTGCTACTCAGTATTTGAAGGACAGGCTTTTGTAATAATTTTGTTTAATTTTTTTGTTAATCAGTGATTGTTTGATTGATTGACTGATATAGTAGTCTTATTGATGATGTCACAGTTAGCTGATGGTTAATTCCATAAGGAGACTGGAGAGGATCTCCGACGGCCCCATGCTGGTCGCTTCTCACCCCATTCTGCGAAAAAATTTAGAAAGCGCAGAAATAGCTGCTTCATCTTCAGCCACTGAGGAAGAGAGATTTTCCATTTTAGCAAATCATTTCAAATAAAAACCAGACCACTCAAACACTTACACACGTAAAGTAGTATAATTATTGTTCACTTTACAAAAAGTTGTTTTCACTTTTCACCAAGTCTAATCACATGACATTACTGGTAAAGTCTTTGATCTCATCCAGCTGCAATGTGTAAAAACAGAATAATGCACAGCAGCATTTTGCATCAGAACACTCAACATTAGATATTGTAGTTGAGAGGTAAGGAGTGCCAATTTGAATTAGGGCATGATTAGGTGCTATGACAGTACAATACAATATAATATTTTAAAATACATGCCAAAACTTTCCAATTGTATTTCCAACTAAATTCCAATATTCACCCTACTTGTATTTTTAAAGAACATTTTTCCAAATACTTGCTTCGAAATGTATTTGAAATTAATAGAAATAAAAATAAATAGTATTTGAACCCGGATTTGGTACTTTTTTCACACACACACGCACACGCACACACACACACTAGACGTACCTTCCATGGGGATAGCTTCATTGAGTGTACTTGCTGCTAACAGGACACTCACAAGAGCGAACAGCAGTATCACAATCTGGATCTTCATCCTTTATTAAAGCACAGATAGCACAACAGGTCAAAACACACACAGGGTCCTCTTTCTCTGCCAGAGCACAGAGAGCACACCAGGTTAACAAAAATGCACAGTCTGCCGTGACAGGGATGGACCGAGTAGTGTCCAGCTGTATACAGCTTTCACATTTGAGAAAAGAAGTGGCTCAGTGAAAGCAAACTTACCTCTGAGTTGGAAGATTCTGGTTGATGCTGGTTGTCTGCTGGTGTCTTCTGGACCTCAGTAGTAGAGTAGTGGAGTGTCTCTCTGTCATCTCTGTCTTATACTCTCTCTGCCGATACCTGCCCCGTCCTGCCACACCTCTCACAGTCAAAACACAAACCAGTTTACATCACAGCCATGTCAATAATCTCTGTCATGAACCCCCTTGAGGGTCTTTCACCCCCTGAAAAAAGAATGTGTACGCTTGTTTTAGGTTTTTTTTCAATTGGTTTTGCACATGCACTCAAAACAATCATGATATCCTCTATACAATAGTTTGTCATTTGTCATTGCAAATGCTCAACGTTTTTCTACAAATTACACAAAACATTAGACACAACCCTATACACATAAAGCAAACATCTACTATGTAAAGAATGTGAAACTTAACAAAATATTTTGTTCACGGTCCATAATATCGATTATTCTCATAACGCTATATCTCTACCACCAACATGTCAACTCTTTGCATGTGATCGACGAGGATGTTTTTAGTTAGTGTTTCTTGAGCAATGATGTGACTAATGGTAAGATGACCTTATTTATTCATTTCTAAAATGTTCTATAAGCAAGAATCCACTTGGACTTTATGGGGTATTTTGTGTAGATCAGTGACACAAAATCTCAATTGAATTTATTTACATTTCAGGCTGTAACAATAAAATGTTGAAAAAGTAAAGGGGTGTGAATGCTTCCTTGAAGGCACTGTATCTAAGTTTTCAGGGGGTGTTAGTTAATATAGCAAAATAAATCTTCTCATTAGATGACAAATGGTACTGTTCTGGTAGTAATATACATTTGAGACAGGTTTTGTAAGTTCTGATGGTGTTAGTGCATTTTGCAAAATAAATGTGTTGTTTTTGGCAAACACACATCAGTTTAGTGGGCTGCATCAACTGTTTTGCAAAAGTGAACCCTGATTCCAGAAAAGTGTTCCAGCAATAGTAACAAACTATAATATATTTGTTGCCATAATGTAATGAATGGTGAGACTACTTTGTCATTAGATAACAAATTCCACTGTTGAGATACATGTATGTATTTTAAGTTGAAGCACCAATCATAAATGTCATCTCAGGCCTACAGCGTGTTCTCGGCCAAGATAAACCAATAACATCTGTACTTAGGTAACACTTTCTTGAAGGGATAGTCAATATGCGGACGTCGGTAAGGGCCTGGAGACGTCCTGGTAGGGAATACACTCTAGGGCTAACATCACCGTCATGTGAGGCCTACAGTGTGTTGTATGATAAGCTATTGCCAATAACAATTTTGAGGGTTTTAGTTAATGAAAAATACATTTTCTAATCAGATAAAAAATGATACTGTTTCGATAGTTATTTAAAAGGAAACCCTTCACAGAGCACCACAGTATTCTTTTTCAGGCTATTTATCAACATTTGATCCCAAAATGTTTGAATAATATTAATTTTAATCCAACGGTTTGAAAAGTACTTTTAAAACTATATATAACTTCTTGGGCGACATGACCAAATTCACATAGAAATTGAGTTATAGATCTTTCATTCTAATTGAAAGCAAGTCTCATAAGCGGTAGATCTGTTCTATGTGCGCTATTTCTATGCTTCCCTTCCCAGTTTTTTTTTGTTGCCCTTTTTACTTTTAGTTTTGTACACCAGCTTCAAGCAGGTAAAATACAATATTTTGTGTTATACAAAATGTTTCCCAGCGGTTTAGATGGTACAATGATTTTCTACACAATGACTGCTTGTTTTGTCACAAACTGAAATTAGGCAAAATATTTTATCAACCAGGAAATGGTGAAGCGATTTCTGCATAGTTAATCTTTAAACGTTCTTTCAAGCAACAATACTCCCAATTGGTATTAGATAGAATGTCGTGTCCCCACCCACCTT
Organism: Coregonus lavaretus; assembly: GCF_964263955.1. Taxonomy (NCBI): domain Eukaryota; kingdom Metazoa; phylum Chordata; class Actinopteri; order Salmoniformes; family Salmonidae; genus Coregonus; species Coregonus lavaretus. The sequence goes on from NC_140007.1 coordinate 42,263,280, forward strand.
GGTGGAAAACAACACGTGGTTACCTCGGTTACCCAAATGGCTCACAGCAAAAACGTAACCTTTTTCAAACTCTATAACTCTATATCTCTACCACCAACATCTCAACTCTTTGCATGTGATTGTTAACCTCCCTAAATATATATCAAATTATAGTAACTAGTGGAGTGTTTGGTTTTTTCATAGTTTATACAGTACATCATTACATTGGGAAATGTATTTAATAGGGAAAATATTCAATGTGATGTAGATTAAAACATATGGCTATACAGACAGTAGCAAAACATTTGAACAGTCGATATACAGCATGGAACACTTTTACAATTCCAGTAACAAAGTAGAAAACAGTGTCCTGTTTTGGTGCTTGATCCTAATTCAGACAACAAGAACACTATAAAACGTTTGATTACCATCTCGTACCATTTACTCTTGTTCATATATGAGGATGCAGCCCCCACCATGCTTGAAAATATGAACAGTGGTACTCAGTGATGTGTTGTGTTGGATTTGCCCCAAACATAACGCTTTGTATTCAGGATAAAAAGTTCATTTCTTGCAGCATTACTTAAGTGCCTTGTTGCACACAGGATGCATGTTTTGGAATATTTGTATTCCACCATCTCAAATGGCAAAGATGGCGGACAATGGACAGAGATGGCGCCGGAGAAGATGGCTGCCGTTTTACAGCCCTCTAACCAATTCTACTATTATGTGAGTTTTTTTCGCGTTATTTGTAATTTATTCTGTACATAATGTTTCTGCCATCGTCTCTTATAACCAAAAAGAGCTTCTGGATATCAGGACAGCGATTACTCACCTCGTATTGGACGAAGATTTTTTATTCAACGAGTCAGACGTGAAGGATATCCTACAGACACCCGACAAGGCCCAAATCCCCGTCATTCGCAGGAGAAAGAGACTGAGATATCGTGGACGGGGTGCCTTGTAAGGATCCGACGGCGAGCGAGTAAACTGCCTCTTCCATCAATCCTATTAGCCAATGTTCAATCATTTGAAAATAAATTAGATTACCTAAGATTACGGTTATCCTACCAATGGAACATTAAAAACTGTAATATCTTGGCTGAACGACGACATGGACAACATACAGCTGACGGCTTTGGTGACAAAACGGATGGCACTGTGATAGACTACATCCAATTTGCTGAGTAGAGTGTTGGAGGCTATTTTGTTAATGACATCGCCGAAGTCAAGTATCGGTAGGATAGTCAGTTTTACGAGGGCATGTTTGGCAGCATGAGTGATCATCCTTGAGATGTTTCCAATCAGGCCTTTATGGTAGAGTGGCCAGAAGGAAGCCACTCCTCAGTAAGAGGCACATGACAGCCCACTTGGAGTTTCCAAAAGGCTCCTAAAGGACTCTCAGACCATGAGAAACAAGATTCTCTGGTCTGATGAAACCAAGATTGAATTCTTTGGCCTGAATGCCAAGCGTCACATCTGGAAGAAATCTGGCACCATCCCTACGGTGAAGCATGGTGGTGGCAGCATCATGCTGTGGGGATGTTTTTCAGCGGCAGGGACATGGAGACTAGTCAGGATGGAGGGAAAGATTAACGGAGCAAAGTACAGAGAGATCCTTGATGAAATCCTGCTCCAGAATGCTCAGGACCTTAGACTGGGCTGAAGGTTCACCTTCCAATAGGACAACAACCCTAAGTACTGAGTAAAGGGTCTGAATACTTATGTGCATTTGGTATTTCAGTTTTTATTTTTTGTACATTTGCAAGAATTTCTAAAAACATGTTATTGCTTTGTCATTATGGGGTATTGTGTGTAGATTGATGAGGGGATAAAAACAATTTAATAAATTTTAGAATAAGGCTCTAACGTAACAAAATGTGGAAAACGTCAAGGGGTCTGAATACTTTCCGAATGCACTGTACACTTCCATTATTTAGTTTTTATTGTGAGGCTTTTGGGCGAACTAGGGCAAAACAGAGAAAACCATCCTGTTCATGAGAGTCTGATTTTTAGACAGAGGGGTCAGATTAGTGTAGACAGAAGTAGGAAGAAGAGACTGTACCAACTTCAGGTGAGCCTTGTGAGGCTTGTGAGCATCCTAGTGCCAAACGGAGTCTCAGCTTTCAATAGAGTGGTGATAATAGTTTGTAGGCCAAACCGGACGCTACAGACATTTTTGTGAGAAGACCAATTTTCGGGATGTCTCATGGTCTGACAAACACCGCTCTAGCTCTGCCACCTTCCACCGCAGATATCGGCAGATGCGGTGGATTGAGAAGCAACCAATGCAAAAACCCACATATGTCTATGTCACACCCTGATCTGTTTCACCTGTGTTTGTGATTGTCTCCACCCCCCTCCAGGTGTCGCCCATCTTCCCCATTATCCCCAGTGTATTTATACCTGTGTTCTCTGTTTGTCTGTTGCCAGTTTGTTTTGTTTCGTCAAAACTACCAGCGGTTTTGCCCTTGCGCCTGTCTTTCTCAAGTTCCTGTTTTCTAGTTTTCCCGGTATTGACCATTCTGCCTGCCCTGACGCTGAGACTGCCTGCCATTCTGTACCTTTTGGACTCTAATCTGGGTTACTGACTTCTGCCTGCCCTTGACCTGTTGTTTGCCTGCCCCCTGTTTTTGTAATAAACTTTTGTTACTTCGACAATGTCTGCATCTGGGGCTTCTCCTGAAACGTGATACTCTAGCTTAAACAGACAGATTTTTATGGGGATTTTTGTATTATGTTAATTAGACTTATCCTGAAGCCACAGCGCTCTCTTCACAATATGTATTTCCTTTTGTGGGAGCATTGCAAAATGTTGATTGGGATGTTTGACCTGGTTTGACGTACATTGTAAAATAAAGAAACTTTTCTGCATGTTTTTTTATTTCTGCATGACAAAAAAATCAACAAGGAAATTAGCTCTTTATCAATGGGGGTCAATGGGGAAGATGGATTGTTTTCCACAAAGGTGGGCGTGGTCTAGGGGAATGCCTTAACCGTGGTATATTGGCCATATACCACACCCACACATACCTTATTGCTTAATTATAGTATTTGTTGAGTTCTAATGAATGGTAAGAAAACCTTCCTATCCCATGACAAATGATACTGTTTTGATAGAGCTATTTAGTTTTGTGACAGGTATTAAGTTAGGACGGTGTAGTTTTGTCAAACACACTTCAGTTTAGTGGGTCTACATACAGTTTTTTGACAAAAGTGGTAGAGCAATAGAGAAATGAATATAATTGCAACACAAAACAAGAAACAACTGCACTAAACATGTATGATGAATTTAAAACAGTGCTAAACATGTATGAGGCTTGAAAGTAGTTTATTGGGCAATCAAAATACTACACGTCACCCATATAGAATTACACCATTTATTCACTTCATTTATCCAGTAACCAATCAATCATGTTTCAAGACAAAGTATGTTTATGCATAAAATGTACACTTCTTTCAGAAACACTAAACTAGTGCTACTCAGTATTTGAAGGACAGGCTTTTGTAATAATTTTGTTTAATTTTTTTGTTAATCAGTGATTGTTTGATTGATTGACTGATATAGTAGTCTTATTGATGATGTCACAGTTAGCTGATGGTTAATTCCATAAGGAGACTGGAGAGGATCTCCGACAGCCCCATGCTGGTCGCTTCTCACCCCATTCTGCGAAAATATCTAGAGAGCACAGAAATAGCTGCTTCATCTTCAGCCACTGAGGAAGAGAGATTTTCAATTTTAGCAAATCATTTCAAATAAAAACCAGACCACTCAAACACTTACACACGTAAAGTAGTATAATTATTGTTCACTTTACAAAAAGTTGTTTTCACTTTTCACCAAGTCTAATCACATGACATTACTGGTAAAGTCTTTGATCTCATCCAGCTGCAATGTGTAAAAACGGAATAATGCACAGCAGCATTTTGCATCAGAACACTCAACATTAGATATTGTAGTTGAGAGGTAAGGAGTGCCAATTTGAATTAGGGCATGATTAGGTGCTATGACAGTACAATACAATATAATATTTTAAAATACATGCCAAAACTTTCCAATTGTATTTCCAACTAAATTCCAATATTCACCCTACTTGTATTTTTAAAGAACATTTTTCCAAATACTTGCTTCGAAATGTATTTGAAATTAATAGAAATAAAAATAAATAGTATTTGAACCCGGATTTGGTACTTTTTTCACACACACACACACACACGCACACGCACACACACACACTAGACGTACCTTCCGTGGGGATAGCTTCATTGAGTGTACTTGCTGCTAACAGGACACTCACAAGAGCGAACAGCAGTATCACAATCTGGATCTTCATCCTTTATTAAAGCACAGATAGCACAACAGGTCAAAACACACACAGGGTCCTCTTTCTCTGCCAGAGCACAGAGAGCACACCAGGTTAACAAAAATGCACAGTCTGCCGTGACAGGGATGGACCGAGTAGTGTCCAGCTGTATACAGCTTTCACATTTGAGAAAAGAAGTGGCTCAGTGAAAGCAAACTTACCTCTGAGTTGGAAGATTCTGGTTGATGCTGGTTGTCTGCTGGTGTCTTCTGGACCTCAGTAGTAGAGTAGTGGAGTGTCTCTCTGTCATCTCTGTCTTATACTCTCTCTGCAGATACCTGCCCCGTCCTGCCACACCTCTCACAGTCAAAACACAAACCAGTTTACATCACAGCCATGTCAATAATCTCTGTCATGAACCCCCTTGAGGGTCTTTCACCCCCTGAAAAAAGAATGTGTACGCTTGTTTTAGGTTTTTTTTCAATTGGTTTTGCACATGCACTCAAAACAATCATGATATCCTCTATACAATAGTTTGTCATTTGTCATTGCAAATGCTCAACGTTTTTCTACAAATTACACAAAACATTAGACACAACCCTATACACATAAAGCAAACATCTACTATGTAAAGAATGTGAAACTTAACAAAATATTTTGTTCACGGTCCATAATATCGATTATTCTCATAACGCTATATCTCTACCACCAACATGTCAACTCTTTGCATGTGATCGACGAGGATGTTTTTAGTTAGTGTTTCTTGAGCAATGATGTGACTAATGGTAAGATGACCTTATTTATTAATTTCTAAAATGTTCTATAAGCAAGAATCCACTTGGACTTTATGGGGTATTTTGTGTAGATCAGTGACACAAAATCTCAATTGAATTTATTTACATTTCAGGCTGTAACAATAAAATGTGGAAAAAGTAAAGGGGTGTGAATTCTTCCTGAAGGCACTGTATCTAAGTTTTCAGGGGGTGTTAGTTAATATAGCAAAATAAATCTTCTCATTAGATGACAAATGGTACTGTTCTGGTAGTAATATACATTTGAGACAGGTTTTGTAAGTTCTGATGGTGTTAGTGCATTTTGCAAAATAAATGTGTTGTTTTTGGCAAACACACATCAGTTTAGTGGGCTGCATCAACTGTTTTGCAAAAGTGAACCCTGATTCCAGAAAAGAGTTCAAGCAATAGTAACAAACTATAATATATTTGTTGCCATAATGTAATGAATGGTGAGACTACTTTGTCATTAGATAACAAATTCCACTGTTGAGATACATGTATGTATTTTAAGTTGAAGCACCAATCATAAATGTCATCTCAGGCCTACAGCGTGTTCTCGGCTAAGATAAACCAATAACATCTGTACTTAGGTAACACTTTCTTGATGGGATAGTCAATATGCGGACGTCGGTAAGGGCCTGGAGACGTCCTGGTAGAGAATACACTCTAGGGCTAACATCACCGTCATGTGAGACCTACAGTGTGTTGTATGATAAGCTATTGCCAATAACAATTTTGAGGGTTTTAGTTAATGAAAAATACATTTTCTAATCAGATAAAAAATGATACTGTTTCGATAGTTATTTAAAAGGAAACCCTTCACAGAGCACCACAGTATTCTTTTTCAGGCTATTTATCAACATTTGATCCCAAAATGTTTGAATAATATTAATTTTAATCCAACGGTTTGAAAAGTACTTTTAAAACTATATATAACTTCTTGGGTGACATGACCAAATTCACATAGAAATTGAGTTATAGATCTTTCATTCTAATTGAAAGCAAGTCTCATAAGCGGTAGATCTGTTCTATGTGCGCTATTTCTATGCTTCCCTTCCCAGTTTTTTTTGTTGCCCTTTTTCTTTTAGTTTTGTACACCAGCTTCAAGCAGGTAAAATACAATATTTTGTGTTATACAAAATGTTTCCCAGCGGTTTAGATGGTACAATGATTTTCTACACAATGACTGCTTGTTTTGTCACAAACTGAAATTAGGCAAAATATTTTATCAACCAGGAAATGGTGAAGCGATTTCTGCATAGTTAATCTTTAAACGTTCTTTCAAGCAACAATACTCCCAATTGGTATTAGATAGAATGTCGTGTCCCCACCCACCTTGGTGGAAAACAACACGTGGTTACCTCGGTTACCCCAATGGCTCACAGCAAAAACGTAACCTTTTTCAAACTCTATAGCTCTATATCTCTACCACCAACATCTCAACTCTTTGCATGTGATTGTTAACCTCCCTAAATATATATCAAATTATAGTAACTAGTGGAGTGTTTGGTTTTTTCATAGTTTATACAGTACATCATTACATTGGGAAATGTATTTAATAGGGAAAATATTCAATGTGATGTAGATTCAAACATATGGCTATACAGACAGCAGCAAAACATTTGAACAGTCAATATACAGCATGGAACACTTTTACAATTCCAGTAACAAAGTAGAAAACAGTGTCCTGTTTTGGTGCTTGATCCTAATTCAGACAACAAGAACACTATAAAACGTTTGATTACCATCTCGTACCATTTACTCTTGTTCATATATGAGGATGCAGCCCCCACCATGCTTGAAAATATTAACAGTGGTACTCAGTGATGTGTTGTGTTGGATTTGCCCCAAACATAACGCTTTGTATTCAGGATAAAAAGTTCATTTCTTGCAGCATTACTTAAGTGCCTTGTTGCACACAGGATGCATGTTTTGGAATATTTGTATTCCGCCATCTCAAATGGCAAAGATGGCGGACAATGGACAGAGATGGCGCCGGAGAAGATGGCTGCCGTTTTACAGCCCTCTAACCAATTCTACTATTATGTGAGTTTGTTTCTTTGTAATTTATTCTGTACATAATGTTTCTGCCATCGTCTCTTATAACCAAAAAGAGCTTCTGGATATCAGGACAGCGATTACTCACCTCGTATTGGACGAAGATTTTTTCTTCAACGAGTCAGACGTGAAGGATATCCTACAGACACCCGACAAGGCCCAAATCCCCGTCATTCGCAGGAGGTATCGTGGACGGGGTGCCTTGTAAGGATCCGACGGCGAGCAAGTAAACTGCCTCTTCCACCAATCCTATTAGCCATTGTTCAATCATTTGAAAATAAATTATATGACCTAAGATTACGGTTATCCTACCAATGGAACATTAAAAACTGTAATATCTTATGTTTCATGGAGTCGTGGCTGAACGACGACATGGACAACATACAGCTGACGGGGTATACGCTACATCGGCAGGAGAGAACGGCTGACTACGGTAAGACAAGGGGTTGCGGTCTGTGTATATTTGTAAACAACAGCTGGTGCACAAAATCAAATATTAAGGAAGTCTCAAGGTTTTGCTCGCCTGAGGTAGAGTATCTTATGATAAGCTGTAGACCACACTATTTACCAAGAGAGTTTTCATCTATATTTTTCATAGCTGTCTATTTACCACCACAAACCAACGCTGGCATTAAGATTACTCTCAATGAGCTGTATAAGGCCATAAGTAAACAGGAAAACGCTCATCCAGAGGCAGCGTTCCTAGTGGCCGGGGACTTTAATGCAGGGAAACTTAAATCCGTTCTACCTAATTTCTACCAGCATGTTAAATGTGCAACCAGAGGAAAAGAAACTCTAGACCACCTTTACTCCACACACAGAGACCCATACAAAGCTCTCCCTCGCCCTCCATTTGGCAAATCTGACCATAACTCTATCCTCCTGATTCCTGCTTATAAGCAAAAACTAAAGCAGGAAGCACCAGTGACTCGGTTAATAAAAAAGTGGTAAGATGACGCAGATGCTAAGCTACAGGACTGTTTTGCTAGTACAGACTGGAACATGTTCCGGGATTCTTCAGATAGCATTGAGGAGTACACCACATCAGTCACTGGCTTCATCAATAAGTGCATCGATGATGTCGTCCCCACCGTGACCGTACGTACATACCCCAACCAGAAGCCATGGATTACAGACAACATTCGCACTGAGCTAAAGGGTAGAGCTGCCGCTTTCAAGGAGCGGGACTCTAACCCGGACGCTTATAAGAAATCCCGCTATGCCCTCCGACGAACCATCAAACAGGCAAAGAGTCAATACAGGACTAATATTGAATCGTACTACACCGGCTCTAATGCTCGTCGGATGTGGCAGGGCATGAAAACTATTACAGACTACAAAGGGAAGCACAGCCGCGAGCTGCCCAGTGACACGAGCCTACCAGACGAGCTAAATTACTTCTATGCTCGCTTCGAGGCAAGCAACACTGAAGCATGCATGAGAGCACTAGCTGTTCCGGATGACTATGTGATCCCGCTCTCCGTAGCCGATGTGAGTAAGACTTTTAAGCAGGTCAACATTCACAAGACGGATTACCAGGATGTGTACTCCGAGCATGTGCTGACCAACTGGCAAGTGTCTTCACTGACATTTTCAACATGTCCCTGACTGAGTCTGTAATACCAACATGTTTCAAGCAGACCACCATAGTCCCCGTGCCCAAGGACACTAAGATAACCTGCCTAAATGACTACGGACCCGTAGCACTGACGTCTGTAGCCATGAAGTGCTTTGAAAGGCTTGTCATGGCTCACATCAACACCATTATCCCAGAAACCCTAGACCCACTCCAATTTGCATACCGCCTCCACAGATCCACAGATGATGCCCTTTCCCACCTGGACAAGAGGAACACCTACATGAGAATGCTATTCATTGACTACAGCTCAGCGTTCAACACCATAGTGCCCTCAAAGCTCATCACTAAGCTAAGGGTCCTGGGACTAAACACCTCCCTTTGCAACTGGATCCTGGACTTCCTGACGGGCCGCCCCCAGGTGGTAAGGGTAGGTAACAACACATCTGCCAAGGGGGCCCCTCAGGGGTGCGTGCTCAGTCCCCTCCTGTACTCCCTGTTCACCCATGACTGCATGGCCAGGCACGACTCCAACACCATCATTAAGTTTGCCGACGACACAACAGTGGTAGGCCTGATCACCGACAACGATGAGACAGCCTGTAAGGAGGAGGTCAGAGACCTGGCCGTGTGGTGCCAGGATAACAACCTCTCCCTCAACGTGACCAAGACAAAGGAGATGATTGTGGACTATAGGAAAAAAAAGAGGACTGAGCACGCCCCCATTCTCATCGACGGGGCTGTAGTGGAACAGGTTGAGAGCTTCAAGTTCCTTGGTGTCCACATCACCAACGAACTATCATGGTCCAAACACACTAAGACAGTCGTGAAGAGGGCACGACAAAGCCTATTCCCCCTCAGGAGACTGAAAAGATTTGGCATGGGTCCTCAGATCCTCAAAAAGTTATACAGCTGCACCATCGAGAGCATCCTGACTGGTTGCATCACCGCATGGTATGGCAACTGCTTGGCCTCCAACCGCAAGGCACTACAGAGGGTCGTGGGTACGGCCCAGTACATCACTGGGGCCAAGCTTCCTGCCAACCAGGACCTCTATATCAGGGGGTGTCAGAGGAAGGCCCTCAAAATTGTCAAAGACTCCAGCCACCCTAGTCATAGACTGTTCTCTCTGCTACCGCACGGCAAGCGGTACCGGAGCGCCAAGTCTAGGTCCAAAAAGCTTCTCAACAGCTTCCACCCCCAAGCTATAAGACTCCTGAACAGCTAATCATGGCTACCCGGACTATTTGCACTGCCCCCCCCACCCCCACCCCATCTTTTTATGCTGCTGCTACTCTGTTAATTATTTATGCATAGTCACTTTAACTCTACCCACATGTACATATTACCTCAACTACCTCAACTAGCCGTTGCCCCCACACATTGACTTTGTACCGGTACCCCCCTGTATATAGCTTCCCTACTGTTATTTTATTTTACTTCAGCTCTTTTTTTTCTCAACACTTTTTTATTAAAAAATTAATTCATTGTTGGTTAAGGGCTCTAAGTAAGCATTTCACGGTAATGTGAAAGGACCCATGCCAACCTGTTGTATTCGGCGCATGTGGCAAATAAAATGTGATTTAGGTTAGTATTGTGGAGTAACTACAATGTGGTTGATCCATCCTAAGTTTTATCATATCACAGCCAATAAACTCTTTAAGTGTTTTAAAATCACCATTGGCCTCATGGTGAAATCACTGAGCGGTGTCCTTCCTCTTCGGCAACTGAGTAAGGAAGGACGCCTGTATCTTTGTAGTGACTGGGTGTATTGATATACCATCCAAAGTGTAATTAATAACTTCACCATGCTCAAAGGGATATTCAGCACCTGCAATTTTTTTTTACACATCTACCAATAGGTGCCATTTTCTGCGAGGTATTGAAAAAACTCCCTGGTTTTTGTGGTTGAATCTCTGTTTGAAATTCACTACTCGATTGAGGGACCTTATGGATGCGTGGGGTACAGAGATGGGGTAGTCTTTCAAAAATTATATTAACCACTATTATTGAACATGGAATGAGTCCATAGAACTTATTATGCAATTTGCAAAGCACATTTTTACTCCTGAACTTATTTAAGCTTGCCTTATCAAAGGGAGTGAATACTTATTGACTCAAGACATTTCAGCTAAACATTTTTTCTTAATTTCTCAAATGTTCTACAAACAAAAATTCCACTTGGACATGTTTGTGATGAGGTGTGAATGAAGGAGTCAGGCGCAGGAGGTAAAACACAGAAGTAAAGAGTTTATTCCGTTTACATAAATAAAACGCACCCAGCGTCAATACGAAACTATCACAAGGGAAATATTCCACCTTGGCAAAACAAATGGAAGAGTAGCTCAACCGAGCTATTCGCTCTCACAATGAAACAACCACTCATAAAGACAAGGGGAACAGAGGGAACACTTATACACATACTAATTAGGGGAATGAGCACCAGGTGTGTGTGATTGACAAGACAAGACATGACAAGTGGAGTGATGAGAATGGGATCGGCAGTAGCTAGTAAGCCGGTGACGACGAACGCCGAAACCTGCCCGAACAAGGAGGGGAGGCAGCCTCGGCGAAAGTCGTGACAATTATGGGGTATTGTGTGTAGATCAGTGACACAACATCTCAATGTAATTAATTTAAAATTCAGGTTGTAACATCAAAATGTGGAAAAAGAAAAGGGGGTGTGAATACTTCCGGAAGTTACTGTATCTAAGTTTTCAGGTTGTGTTAGTTAATATTGCAAAATAATTATTCTCATTGGTTGACAAATGGTACTGTTTTGATAGTTATTGAATGTTGTGACAGGTATTGTAAGTTTTGATGGTGTTAGTGCATTTTGCAAAATAAATGTGTTGTTTTTGGCAAACGCACTTCACTTTATTGGGCTCAACTCTTTTGCAAAGGTGAACCCTGATTCCAGAAAATTGTTCAAGAAATCGTGACAAACTGTAATATATTTTTTTCCATAATGTAATGAATGGTGAGACTACTTTGTCATTAGATAACAAATTCAACTGTTGAGATACATGTATGTATTTTAAGTTGAAGCACCAATCATAAATGTCATCTCAGGCCTACAGCGTGTTCTCGGCCAAGATAAACCAATAACATCTGTACTTAGGTAACACATTCTTTAAGGGATAGTCAATATGCGGACGTCGGTAAGGGCCTGGAGACGTCCTGGTAGAGAATACACTGTAGGGTAAACATCACTGTCATGTGAGGCCTACAATGTGTTGTATGCTAAGCTATTGCCAATAACAATTTTGAGGGTTTTAGTTAATTCAAATACATTTTCTAATTATACTGTTTTTATAGTTATTTAAAAGGACATATATGTAATAATGGGTAACGGACAAGGAAACCCTTCACCAATCACCATAGTATTATTTTTCAGTCTATTATAAACATTTGACCCAAAATGTTTGATAAATATGAATTTTAATCTAACGGTTTGAAAAGTACTTTTAAAACTAGAATAAATAACTTTTTGGGCGACATGACCAAATTCACATAGAAATGTGAGTTATAGGTATTTTATTTTAATTGAAAACAAGTTTCAGAAGCGGTAGATCTGTTCTATGTGTGCTATTTCTATGCTTCCCCTTCTTAAGTTTTGTTTTTGCACTTTTTACTTTTAGTTTTATACACCAGTTTCAAGCAGCTGAAATACATTCATTTTGGTTATGTAAAATATATTTCACAGCGGTTTTGAATGTTTTATTAGATTTTTCTACACAATGACTGCTTGTTTTGACACATAAACTGAAATTATGCTAACTATTTAATCAACCAGGAAATGGTGGAGCGATTTATGCATAGTTAATCTTTAAACGTTCTATCAAGCAACGATACTCCCAATCGGTATTAGATAGAACGTCGCGTCCCCACCCACCTTGGTGGAAAACAACACGTGGTTACCTCGGTTATCCCAATGGCTCACAGCAAAAACGTAACCTTTTTCCAAACACAATTTTCTTGTTTTCTGCTTGTTTTAGTCAGCTAACATATGGAATTTTTTTAAGATGGTCATACCAAAGATCATTTAGCTATTTGAGTTTGAATTTCCATTTAGAACCCTCTGTGGAAAGGGTTCTACCTGGAACTGAAAATGGTTCTATTATGGGGACATCCATAGACTTTCTATATGAGGTTTTTGGGGAAATACTTTCTGTTTCTCTATGAGGGTTTTGGGAAATTGGAGCATCATTTTCCCAGGAATTGGGTAAATACTTATTGTTTCTCTATGAGGTTAAGGGGAAATACTTTCTGTTTCTCCATGAGGTTAAGGGGAAATACTTTCTGTTTCTCTCTGAGGTTTTAGGGTACCATTAAACTTTACTGTACAAGATGTGATTAAATACAGTATTAATGTTCACTTGCTGTGTTTATCATTTGAAATGTATGAAGGAAGACTGTTTCAAAAATATCCCTTGTTCCAGTTTCAGTTTGTCTGTGTCACCAGCCCCTCCTATGTGTGACATTAGCTCTTCAACAGTGGTTAGTCTATCTGGTATTCAGTTGATTTAAGGTTTGATTTAAGGGGCCTCATTTATAAATGTTGTGTATGCACAAAATATTTGTGCGACTTTACTTTCATAAAATGTTTGTTTTATTTAATTCCAAGTCATCTATAGAGATGCTGCCTATGCTGTCTGACTAAATCATTATTTTGTAGTTCTTACTAAATCATTATTTTGTAGTTCTTCAAAGTAAATAAGGCATTATTTTATGACTTCTGAATACCAAATATCAATCCCTTAGATCATTTATTTTCAGGTAGAGATACCATGCGAAGCAACTGCTTTCTATCACTCTCTATCACAGTGTTATCTCTTCTCTCATTCTCCATTCCACACCGTTATTATTATACACCGAACAAAAATATAAATGCAACATGCGACAAATACTCCTCAGTCTCATCAACTGTCCGGGTGGCTGGTCTCAGACGATCCCTCAGGTGAAGATGCCGGATGTGGAGGTCCTGCAGTCAGCATGACAATTGCACGCTCCCTCAAAACTGCCCATTTTCGAGTGGCCTTTTATTGTCCCCAGCACAAGGTGCACCTGTGTAATGATCATGCTGTTTAATCAGCTTCTTGATATGCCACACCTGTCAGGTGGATGGATTATCTTGGCAAAGGAAAAATGGTAACTAACAGGGATGTAAACAAATGTGTGCACAACATTTGAGAGAAATAAGCTTTTTGTTCTTATGGGACATTTTTTGAATATTTTATTTCAGCTCATGAAACCAACACTTTACATGTTGCTTTTACATTTTTGTTCAGTAAAGCTCAGTTCTCCACACAGACCGGACGAGTAGGCGGCTGTGCAATGGATTATGGTCATTGAAGTTAATTACCACGCTTATTCGGAAGTCCCATTGTCTTACGACCGGTCGTAGATAAAGGGTAAGTCTCGAACAGGGTGGTCCCTGCGGAGGGTAAACCCAGAATGGGTAAGTCCCCAACAGGGTGGTCCCTGTGGAGGGTAAATCCTGAAAGGGTAAGTCCTGAACAGGGTGGTCCTGCGGAGGGTAAATCTCCAGTGGGGGGGTTTCTCGGCCAGACCCGTAAGGGGGGTGAAAGCACAGCCACAGTGGCCGTGAGGCCGTAGAGTGAGTTTGTGTATGGATAAATTGTCATGCTTGTGTACTCGTACGATAGGTTGTAGGAAAGTAGTCCAGGTTCTGGAGGATGGCCCCCTCCATGGTTGGAAAAGCAAAAGAATATTAGAACATTGTTTGAAAGTGATTTGTATGTATTAGCACAAGCAATAAGGAGAGAGGTTGGTTGATGCCCTATTGGGGCGGGGAACCGTGACAGATTTTGTGGAAATAGGAAGACAACTGTGAATAATTTTGGGAATATGTGTTGTCAACAACAGTGATATTTGAAGCGTGACATTGGTATAAGATATTAGGTCTCCCGTATTCTCCAGTAGTGAATTGGCAGACGCTTCCGTATTGGTTCTAATACAAGGTATCAGGTGCCGTAACCAATTAATAGGCACAAATACCATAACTACTCTCTGGGGAAGTGGGTATCCCTATCTTGGAAAATAGTTAGTAGAAGCCGTGTATTAGAGCCGTGAGTGAGGAAATCTAAACACCCTAGACACCGTTAAGAGAGGCGCAGAAATAACCACCATTGAAATTGCATCTGTGGTTTCTGACACTCCCGTAAAGGGGGAATAGAGGAGGAAAACTATAGCAAAACCATTGATGCGCACAAGCATTCTACCAATTCGGCTGGAATATGGGATTATTTTTGCAAACGGGATAAAATCGGTCAGCATTTCCCTGCTAACGGGAAATTCCAATCTAATAAAGAATTCAGAGATGCTATTGTGAGTTGGCACAATGACATAAAATATACATCAAAAGCTCAATACACCAGCGTTTTGATGTCAGAGTTCTATCAACAGAAAAGCAAAACCGATAAAACCAAAATTAGTAGATGTACTCAGCACCAAAAAGACTGGGTATGTGAGTACATTGATAGAATGTGCACGTCTGATTTGATGGTAGGTTTAAAACCTGTCAGCATAGAGAATACTAACGAAATGTACATTTTCTCCTCCCTATCTCTCCCTTTGAAATGTTTCCCGAGGCCGTTGTCTTGGGAGAGCAGTTAGTGAAATTATTCAGTTTTATAAATATAAAGGTACCCGGATCCGGCCTTAAAGGGAGCTCACAAATAAGTAAGGCCTGGCCATTTGTTTGTTTTTGCCCTACGTTTTTTTTCCCACACACACCAGCACACCATTTATGAATATTTGTTAGTGGTGTTAATACCGGGTCTGATTTAATTGTGTGGGGTCTTTTAATTTGGTTTTAGTAGGTTTTTCATGGGTTAGAAAGGATGCACCTTAAAGGGCACACAAATGACATTTTCTGAAGTATCTATTGTCCGAATTTTGGGTTGTACACGTGGAAGTTCTCCGGATAAGAAATGTACTGAGAAAGCCAATGTAAGTAAACCTGGTACACAGAATGTTTAAAATGTCTTTAAATAAGTAGTCTGAAGTACGGGGAAAGAAAGGGGGAAGAAAATACTTAATGGTGTTGAATGACCTCTGTCCTGACTTTCTGGTGAGGCCTGATCATCCTCACTAGAAAGGCTAGAGACACTGGGTGAGATTTAAGTATAATATGAAGAAGTGGATTGCTGGTGTTGTTTTGGTTGTTTAGTTTTTGTCTTTGTTTCAATACAAATCTCACCAGATTGGGTCTGCTGTATGGTCGAGAGTTCTCCCTAAGGGTTAGCCCTCTAACCTCTAACCTGACCCTGTAATTCTGCGGTGAGGTCGCCAATATGATAAGGGAGTATAAGACAATTTGCAAAATGGTTTCAACAGTGTGTTGTTATTCTCTTTGACGTTCGTCTTAGAAATTTTGTATTAAGAAAATTGGGAATGTATTAATTCGTCAAGCGGTGAATAATTTGTCTGGATTTCCCCTGTAGCTCAGTTGGTATAGCATGGCGCTTGCAACGCCAGGGTTGTGGGATCGTTTCCCACGGGGGGCCAGTATGAAAATTTATGCTTTCACTAACTGTAAGTCGCTCTGGATAAGAGCGTCTGCTAAATGACTAAAATGTAAATGATTTCCTGCATCAGAAATGCCTTAAACTGTTGTTCTGGTCTGTTCTCTCTCGAAGTTATGGTGATAGTGACTACAGACGGTATCTAGATGCATGGAAGGGACAATTCGACAGAGAACATTGTGAGCCTCACTCCCTCTAACCGGCTGAAGTAATGGCGACAATGGCTTCCACTACGGCCCTATCCTGCTGGCGTTCACTACGGCCCTGTCCTGCTGGCATTCACTACGGCCCTGTCCTGCTGGCATTCACTACGGCCCTGTCCTGCTGGCATTCCTTACGGCCCTGTCCTGCTGGCGTTCACTACGGCCCTGTCCTGCTGGCATTCACTACGGCCCTGTCCTGCTGGCATTCCTTACGGCCCTGTCCTGCTGGCATTCACTACGGCCCTGTCCTGCTGGCATTCACTACGGCCCTGTCCTGCTGGAGTTCACTACGGCCCTGTCCTGCTGGCATTCCTTACGGCCCTGTCCTGCTGGCATTCACTACGGCCCTGTCCTGCTGGCATTCACTACGGCCCTGTCCTGCTGGAGTTCACTACGGCCCTGTCCTGCTGGCATTCACTACGGCCCTGTCCTGCTGGCATTCACTACGGCCCTGTCCTGCTGGCGTTCACTACGGCCCTGTCCTGCACCACTTCTACTTGAGACCTGAGTCCGAGCCAGGAACCTGTGTGGCAGCAGGAGTGTGGCATGGGTCCTGAGCATGGAGAGAGATCACATCCAAACTCCTCTCATGCTACTGGTGTACTGGTCAGAAAATGGACAGGACATAATGGATCATACAGAATGGCGGTGGAGGCTCAGGTGAGAGATTTGTTTGCTTGGGAAAATCAGATTATTCCCCAGATATTGGAATCGGGACATTATCAAGGGCCATCCACTTTGACAGGCATGAGTTACATATGTGCCATTGTGAGGATGAATTGTAACGCTATCTGAAGAAGAAAATGAAGAGACGTCAGAAGAATGAGTGCCTGAAAGGAGGGGGGGGGGGGGGGGGGGGTAATCAACTGTGCCCGTAAATTGATTTAGGGTTGCCCTAAACTGTTTATTTTGGGTATCAGGTTGATTGTGGGGGTCTGTACACTGGGAAATGTATTGTAGTTTAGATAAAAAATGCATTGAGATACCGATCTGTCATTAACTCAAATATAAAATATATTTTGATTTGTTTCACACTTTTTTGTTTACTACATGATTCCATATGTGTTATTTCATAGTTTTGATATCTTCACTATTATTATACAATGTAAAAAATAGAAAAAATAAAGAAAAACCCTTGAATGAGTAGGTGTGTCCAAACGTTTGACTTGTAGTGTACATTCTGCCAGTGTCGGTGTGTGCTAAGTTGAGGGTCTTAAATCCGAGTGATAGACTCAACGTGAAGCACAACTGTCATTCTAAATTCGGGTTGGATAATTGATCAATTGTTTTAATTATGTGTCGGAAAGGAGAGAAGGAGAGAGAGCGCTGCCCCTAAGCTTTGAGGAGAGCACAAAGTGAGGGGAGGGTGTACTGCTCGTCCTGCAGGTGGCGAGTGGCGCAGTGGTCTAAGGCACTGCATCGGGAGACCCATTGGGCGGCGCACAATTGGCCCAGCGTCGTCCAGGGTAGGGGAGGGAATGGCCGGCAGGGATGTAGCTCAGTTGGTAGAGCATGTCGTTTGCAACGCCAGGGTTGTGGGTTCGATTCCCACGGGGGGCCAGTATGAAAAATATATAAAAAATAATAATGTATGCACTCACTAACTGTAAGTCTTATCCAGAGCGTCTGCTAAATGACTAAAATGTAAATGTTTCTGAAACAAATTGAATATTTGTAGAATTGAATTGATTGAGTTGGAGTGAGTAGTCATGCTGTACTTCGCTCCGCAGGTAATATGACACACATTACATTAAAATGGAACGATTTGATTAGTGTAATATTAGCTAGTTGTCTTTGTATCAAAGATAAAGGTGTAGTATAGAGAAACTATCGAGGTTACCTAGCCAGCTACATTAGTTTGCAGCGACGCCGTTTTTCAAACAAAGTCAACACCGCAGCCATTGCTAGCTAGCCAACACTACCAGCTAGCAGTACTGTAGCAACTAAATACCATTTTAGCCAGCTACATTCGTTCGCAGCGACGCCATTTTTTCAATCAAAGTCAACACCGCAGCCATTGCTAGCAAGCCAACACTACCAGCTAGCAGTACTGTAGCACCTAAACACAATATCATTTTAGTCAATGAGAAAGCTTCACTTTCTGAACATTCGAGATGTGTAGTCCACATGTGTAGCTAGCTTTGTGCTAGCTAGCCAACGTTTAATTATTTCTGTGTTATGAAAGGAATTTGTAACCAAGTATTGGTGCTAAACCATGTGTTATTGGATGCTAGCATGCTAGTTAGCTATGGCATCATAGGATACGATGCCCTGGGCGGTGTTCACGGAAGAATACTGTACCAAGTTAGCTAGCTGAATAAACAAAGTTAAAGTCTATTCCTAGAAAACATGGAACCGCTGTAGTTTACAACAATTATAATTTCTAAAGTGGAAGTTGGGAGAGTTATATTTGAGATTTTCAGTGAAAGGTAAGTGAGGGAGGCCCCGCTCTCTCGCTTCCTCAGATGTTTAGTTAATTTTATTCTGATCTCTTTTGCATTATTGTAGCCTTTTCTGTAGCCTGTCAACTATGTGTCTGTCTATCCCTGTTCTCTCCTCTCTGCACAGGCCATACAAACGCTTCACACCGTGTGGCTGCTGCCACTCTAATCTGGTGGTCCCTGCGTGCATGACCCACGTGGAGTTCCAGGTCTCCGGCAGCCTCTGGAACTGCCTTTCTGCGGCCAACAAGGCAGAGTTAATCTCAGCCTATGCTACCCTCCAGTCCCTCGACTTCTTCGCTCTGACGGAAACATGGATTACCACAGAAAACACTGCTACTCCTACTGCTCTTTCCTCGTCTGATCATGTGTTCTTGCATACCCCGAGAGCATCTGGTCAGCGCGGCGGTGGCACAGGAATCCTCATCTCTCCCAAGTGGACATTCTCTCTTTTCCCCCTGACCCATCTGTCTATCTCCTCATTTGAATTCCATGATGTCACAGTCACTAGCCCATTCAAGCTTAACATCCTTGTCATCTATCGCCCTCCAGGTTCCCTTTGAGAGTTCATCAATGAGCTTGACGCCTTGATAAGTTCCTTTCCTGAGGATGGCTCACCCCTCACAGTTTTGGGTGACTTTAACCTCCCTACCTCTGCCTTTGACTAATTTCTCTCTGCCTCCTTCTTTCCACTCCTTTCCTCTTTTGACCTCACCCTCTCACCGTCCCCCCCTACTCAAAAGGCAGGCAATACACTTGACCTCATCTTTACTAGATGCTGTTCTTCTACTAATCTCACTGCAACTCCCCTCCAAGACTCCGACCACTACTTTGTATCCTTTTCTCTCTTGCTCTCCTCCAACACTACTCACTCTGCCCCTTCTCAGATGGTAATGTTCCATCGCAACCTTCTCTCTCTCTCTCCGCTACTCTCTCCTCTTCCATCCTGTCATCTCTTCTCTCTGCTAAATCCTTCTCCCTCCGATCTCCTGATTCTGCCTCCTCAACCTTCCTCTCCTCCCTTTCTGCATCTTTTGACTCTCTATGTCCCCTATCCTCCCGGCCGGCTCGGTCCTCCCCTCCTGCTCCGTGGCTTGACGACTCATTCCGAGCTCACAGAACAGGGCTCCGGGCAGCCGAGCGGAAATTGAGGAAAACTAGACTCCCTGCGGACCTGTCATCTTTTCACTCCCTCCTCTCTACATTTTCTTCCTCTGTTTCTGCTGCTAAAGCCACTTTCTACCACTCTAAATTTCAAGCCTCTGCCTCTAACCCTAGGAAACTCTTTGCCACCTTCTCCTCCCTGCTGAATCCTCCTCCTCCTCACCCTCCCTCCTCCCTCTCTGTGGATGACTTCGTCAACCATTTTGAAAAGAAGGTTGACGACATCTGATCCTCATTTATTAAGTCAAATGACACCGCTGGTCCTGCTCACACTGCCCTACCCTATGCTTTGACGTCTTTCTCCCCTCTCTCTCCAGATGAAATCTTGTGACTTGTGACGGCCGGCCGCCCAACAACCTGCCCGCTTGACCCTATCCCCTCCTCTCTTCTCCAGACCATTTCCGGAGACCTTTGCCCTTACCTTACCTCGCTCATCAACTCATCCTTGACCGCTGGTTATGTCCCTTCCGTCTTCAAGAGAGCGAGAGTTGCACACCTCCTCAAAAAACCTACACTCGATCCCTCCGATGTCAAAACTCTTGAGCGTGCCGTCTCTAGCCAACTCTCCTGCTATCTCTCTCAGAACAACCTTCTTGACCCTAACCTGTCAGGCTTCAAGATGGGTCACTCAACCGTGACTGCTCTTTTCTGTGTCACGGAGCTCTCCGAACTGCCAAAGCTGACTCTCTATCCTCTGTTCTTATACTCCTAGATCTATCCGCTGCCTTTGAACCATCAGATCCTCCTCCCCACCCTCTCAGGGCAGGCTATGCTCAGGCTATGCACACTCTTGGATTGCATCCTACCTAGCAGGCCGCTACTACCAGGTGACGTCGAGAGGATCTGTGTCTACACCACGTGCTGTCACTACTGGTGTCCCCCAGGGCTCGGTTCTAGGCCCTCTCCTCTATACTCTTTATACAAAGTCACTCGGCTCCGTCATATCCTCACATGGTCTCTCCTATCATTGTTATGAGGATGACACTCAACTACTCTTCTCCTTCCACCTTCTGACACCCAGAAGGTGACACACATCTCTGCGTGCCTGGTAGACATCTCAGCTTGGATGTCGGCCCACCACCTCAAGCTCAACCTCGACAAGACGGAACTGCTCTTCCTCCCCGAGAAGGCCTGCCTGCTCAAAGACCTCTCCATCACGGTTGACAACTCCACAGTGTCACCCTCCCAGAGTGCAAAGAACCTTGTTGTGACCCTGGACAACACCCTGTCGTTCTCTGTAAACATCAAAGCAGTGACCGCTCCTGCAGCTTCATGCTCTACAACATCCGTACACAGGAAGTGGCGCAGTTCCTAGTACAGGCACGTGTCCTCTTCCGTCTGGAATACTGCAACTCACTGTTGTCTGGGCTCCCCGCTTGTGCCATCAAACCCCTGCAACTTATCCAACAACAAAATGTGGGAAAAGAAAAGGGATGTGAATTCTTCCTGAAGGCTTCCTGTACTTCCTGTATCTCAGTTTTCAGGGGGTGTTAATACAGCAAAAGAAATCCTCTCATTATTTGTTGTTTTTGGCAAAGGCACTTCACTTTAGTGGGCTACATCAATTGTTTTGCAACAGTGAACCCTGATTCCAGAAATGTGTTCAAGCAATCGTGACAAACGGTAATATATTTGTTTCCATTATGTAATGAATGGTGAGACTACTTTGTCATTAGATAACAAATTCAACTGTTGAGATACATGTATGTATTTTAACATTTTACATTTACATTTTAGTCATTTAGCAGACGCTCTTATCCAGAGTGACTTACAGTTAGTGATTACATTTTTTTTTTATATACTGGCCCCCCGTGGGAATCGAACCCACAACCCTGGCGTTGCAAACGCCATGCTCTATCAACTGAGCTACATCCCTGCCGGCCATTCCCTCCCCTACCCTGGACGACGCTGGGCCAATTGTGCGCCGCCCATGAGTCTCCCGGTCGCGGCCGGCTGCAACAGAGCCTGGATTCGAACCAGGATCTCTAGTGGCACAGTTAGCACTGCGATGTCATGTCAGGCCTACAGCGTGTTCTCGGCTAAGATAAACCAATAACATCTGTACTTAGGTAACACTTTCTTGAAGGGATAGTCAATATGCGGACGTCGGTACGGGCCAGGAGACGTCCTGGTAGAGAATACACTGTAGGGTAATCTTCACTGTCATGTGAGGCCTACAGTGTGTTTATGCTAAGCTATGGCCAATACTCAATTTTCAGCGGTTTAAGTTAATGCAAAATACATTTTCTAATTAGATAAAAAATTATACTGATTTGATAGTTATTTAAAAGGAAACCCTTCACCAAGCACCATAGTATTTTTTTTTCGGTCCTTTATAAACATTTGATGCCAAAAGGTTTGAATAATATGAATTTTAATCCAAACGGTTTGAAAAGTACTTTACAATTACAATATATAACTTATTGGGCGGCCTGACCAAATTCACATAGAAATGTGAGTTATAAATCTTTCATTCTCATAAGCTAACATATGGAATTGTTTTAAGATGGTCATACCAAAGATAATTTAGCTATTTGATTTTGAATTTTAAAACCCCGTAAGGTATCAAAACATATCCAATTCTTTTGGGGGGGTTTAAACATTGAATTTGGCATTACTGCTATTAGCTAATAGAAACGCATTGAATAACAGATTCAGTACAAAAGTTTGGACACACCTACTCATTCAAGGGTTTTTCGTTATTTTTACTATTTTCTACATTGTAGAATAATAGTGAAGATATCAAAACTGTGAAATAACACATGTGGAATCGTGTAGTAACCAGAAAAGTGTTAAACAAATCAAAATATATTTTATATTTTAGATTCTTCAAAGTAGCCACCCTTTGCCTTGATGACAGTTTTGCACACTCTTGACATTCTCTCAACCAGTTTCATGAGGTAGTCACCTGGAATGCATTTCAATTAACAGGTGTGCATTGTTAAAAGTTAATTTGTGGAATTTCTATCCTTCTGGATGCATTTGAGCCAATCAGTTGTGTTGTGACAAGGTAGGGGTGGTATACACAAGATAGCCCTATTTGGTACAATACCAAGTCCATATTATGGCAAAAACAGATCAAATAAGCAAAGAGAAATGACAGTCCATCATTGCTTTAAGACATGAAGGTAAATCAATCCGGAAAATGTCAAGTGCTATGATGAAACTGGCTCTCATGAGGACCGCCACAGAAAAGGAAGACCCAGAGTTACCTCTGTTGCAGAGGATAAGTTAATTAGAGTTAACTGCACCTCAGAAATTGCAGCCCAAATAAATGCTTCACAGAGTTCAAGTAACAGACACATCTCAACATCAACTGTTCAGAGGAGACTGCATGAATCAGGCCTTCATGGTCGAATTGCTGCAAAGAAATCACTACTAAAGGACACCAATAAGAAGAAGAGACTTGCTTGGGCCATGAAACACGAGCAATGGACATTAGACTGGTGGAAATCTGTCCTTTGGTCTGATGAGTCCAAATTTGAGATTTTTGGTTCCAACCACCGTGTCTTTGTGAGACGCAGAGTAGGTGGACAGATGATCTCTGCATGTGTGGTTCCCACCGTGAAGCATGGAGGAGGAGGTGTGATGGTTTTGGGGTGCTTTGCTTGTGAGACTGTCTGTGATTTATTTAGAATTCAAGGCACACTTAACCAGCATGGCTACCACAGCATTCTGCAGCAATACGCCATCCCATCTGGTTTGGGTTTAGTGGGACTATCATTTGTTTTTCAACAGGACAATGACCCAACACACCTCCAGGTTGTGTAAGGGCTATTTGACCAAGGAGAGTGATGGAGTGCTGCATCATATGACCTGGCCTCCACAATCACCTGACCTCAACCCAGTTGAGATGGTTTGGGATGAGTCGGACGGCAGAGTGAAGGAAAAGCAGCAAACAAGTGCTCAGCATATGTGGGAACTCCTTCAAGACTGTCGGAAAAGCATTCCTCATGAAGCTGGTTGTGAGAATGCCAAGAGTGTACAAAGCTGTCATCAAAGTAAAGGTAGGCTACTTTGAAGAATCTAAAATCTAAAATCTATTTTGATTTGTTTAACACTTTTTTGGTTACTATATGATTCCATATGTGTTATTTCATAGTTTTGATGTCTTCACCATTATTCTACAATTTAGAAAATAGTAAAAATAAAGAAAAGCCCCTGAATGAGTAGGTGTGTCCAAACTTTTGACTGGTATTATATATGAAATAATAGTAACTAGTGGACTGTTTGGTTTTCCATAGGTCATACAGTACATCATAATTATATATTTTTACATTGTGAAATGTATTTAATAGGGAAAATATTCAATGTGATGTAGATTCAAACATATGGCTATACAGACAGCAGCAAAACATTTGAACAGTCAATATACAGCATGGAACTCTTTTGCAATTCCAGTAACAAAGTAGAAAACAGTGTCCTGTTTTGGTGCTTGATCCTAATTCAGACAACAAGAACACTATAAAACGTTTGATTACCATCAGGTGCCTCCTGAGCGGATTAGCAGTCTAAGGCACTGCATCGCAATGCTTGAGGCATCACTACAGCCCCGAGTTCGATCCCAGGCTGTGTCACAGCAGGCCGTGACCGAGAGAACTATGAGGCGGCGCACAATTGGCCCAGCGTCAACCGGGTTCGGGGAGGGTTTGGCCAGCCGGAATTTCCTAGACAATGACTTGATTTGAATTGATAGTTATTTAAATGGAAACCCTTCACAGAGCACCACAGTATTCTTTTTCAGGCTATTTATAAACATTTGATCCCAAAATGTTTGAATAATATTAATTTTAATCCAACGGTTTGAAAAGTACTTTTAAAACAACAATATATAACTTCTTGGGCGACCTGACCAAATTCACATAGAAATGTGAGTTATAGATCTTTCATTCTAATTGAAAGCAAATCTCAGAAGAAGTAGATATTTTCTATGTGCGCTATTTCTATGCTTCCCGTTATTACGTTTTATTTTTGCCCTTTTTACTTTTAGTTTTGCTCACCAGCTTCAAGCAGGTAAAATACACTATTCTCTGTTATGCAAAATATATTTCCCAGCGGTTTAGATGGTACAATGATTTTCCAAACAATGACTGCTTGTTTTGTCACATAAACTGAAATGAGGCAAACTATTTTATCAACCAGGAAATGGTGGAGCGATTTCTGCATAGTTAATCTTTAAACGTTCTTTCAAGCATATGGAATTGTTTTAAGATGGTCATACCAAGGATCATTAAGCTGTTTGATTTGGACGTTTAAAACACCTTAAGGTATAGAAAAATATACACAGCATATAATTTTGTTGTTGTTGATAAAACATGGAAATCGGCATTACTGCTATTAGCCAATAGAAACGCATTGAATATCAGATTCACTACATGGAACAACAGATAATCCCCCAAAAAAATCTAAAGGAAGTTTGTTCTGAAGTGTCTGTCCTATATCTGAGAGATATAAGAAAGATCAGGAAACTAATATTATTTTCTTTTTTTTAACATATTTATCCCATTATTTTAGGCACTGAACTATCTCAATATACAGTGCATTCGGAAAGTATTCAGACCGCTTCCCTTTTTCCACATTTTGTTACGTTAAAGCCTTATTCTTAAATGGATTAAATACAAAAAAGTCTTCATGAATGAGTTACAGTGAGGGAAAAAAGTATTTGATCCCCTGCTGATTTTGTACGTTTGCCCACTGACAAAGACTTGATCAGTCTATAATTTTAATAGTAGGTTTATTTGAACAGTGAGAGACAGAATAACAACAAAAAAATCCAGAAAAACGCATGTCAAAAATGTTATAAATTGATTTGCATTTTAATGAGGGAAATAAGTATTTGACCCCTCTGCAACACATGACTTAGTACTTGGTGGCAAAACCCTTGTTGGCAATCACAGAGGTCAGACGTTTCTTGTAGTTGGCCACCAGGTTTGCACACATCTCAGGAGGGATTTTGTCCCACTTCTCTTTGCAGATCTTCTCCAAGTCATTAAGGTTTCGAGGCTGACGTTTGGCAACTCGAACCTTCAGCTCCCTCCACAGATTTTCTATGGGATTAAGGTCTGGAGACTGGCTAGGCCACTCCAGGACCTTAATGTGCTTCTTCTTGAGCCACTCCTTTGTTGCCTTGGCCGTGTGTTTTGGGTCATTGTCATGCTGGAATACCCATCCATGACCCATTTTCAATGTCCTGGCTGAGGGAAGGAGGTTCTCACCCAAGATTTGACGGTACATGGCGCCGTCCATCGTCCCTTTGATGCAGTGAAGTTGTCCTGTCCCCTTAGCAGAAAAACACCCCCAAAGCATAATGTTTCCACCTCCATGTTTGATGGTGGGGATGGTGTTCTTGGGGTCATAGGCAGCATTCCTCCTCCTCCAAACACGGCGAGTTGAGTTGATGCCAAAGGGCTTTCACCCAGTTTTCCTCTGAATCATTCAGATGTTCATTGGCAAACTTCAGACGGGGCTGTATATGTGCTTTCTTGAGCAGGGGGACCTTGCGGGCGCTGCAGGATTTCAGTCCTTCACGGCGTAGTGTGTTACCAATTGTTTTCTTGGTGACTATGGTCCCAGCTGCCTTGAGATCATTGACACGATCCTCCCGTGTAGTTCTGGGCTGATTCCTCACCGTTCTCATGATCATTGCAACTCCACGGGGTGAGATCTTGCATGGAGCCCCAGGCCGAGGGAGATTGACAGTTCTTTTGTGTTTCTTCCATTTGCGAATAATCACACCAACTGTTGTCACCTTCTCACCAAGCTGCTTGGCGATGGTCTTGTAGCCCATTCCAGCCTTGTGTAGGTCTACAATCTTGTCCCTGACATCCTTGGGGAGCTCTTTGGTCTTGGCCACGGTGGAGAGTTTGGAATCTGATTGATTGATTGCTTCTGTGGACTGGTGTCTTTTATACAGGTAACAAACTGAGGTTAGGAGCACTCCCTTTAAAAGTGTGCTCCTAATCTCAGCTCGTTACCTGTATAAAAGACACCTGGGAGCCAGTAATCTTTCTGATTGAGAGGGGGTCAAATACTTATTTCCCTCATTAAAATGCAAAAATCAATTTATAACATTTTTGACATGTGTTTTTCTGGATTTTTTTGTTGTTATTCTGTCTCTCACTGTTCAAATAAACCTAACATAAAAATGATAGACTGATCATTTCTTTGTCAGTTGGCAAACGCAAAAAAATCAGCAGGGGATCAAATACTTTTTTCCCTCACTGTACATATGGGGTAAACAAAACATCAAGTCAAAAATACAACAGAAAATATATATAGAGTGTGTGCGAATGTAGTAAGTTATGGAGATAAGGCAATAAATAGGCCATAGTGCAAAATAGTTACAATTTCGTATTAACACTTGAATGATTGATGTGCAAATAGAGATACTGGGGTGCAAATTAGCAAAATAAATAACAATATGGGGATGAGGTAGTTGGGTAGGCTAATTTCAGAATGGCTGTGTACAGGTGCAGTGATCAGTAAGCTGCTCTGACAACTGACGCTTAAAGTTAGTGAGGGAGATAAGAGTCTCCAGCTTCAGAGATTTTTGCAGTTCGTTCCAGTCATTGGCAGCAGAGAACTGAAGGAATGGCAGCCAAAGGAGGTGTTGGGTTTGAGGATGACCAGTGAGATATACCTGCTGGAGCGCAGACTACGGGTGTGTGTTGCTATGGTGACCAGTGAGCTAAGATAAGACGGGGATTTGCCTAGCAGTGATTTATAGATGACCTGGAGCCAGTGGGTTTGGCGACGAATATGTAGTGAGGTCCAGCCAACAAGAGCGTACAGGTCACAATGGTGGGTAGTATATGGGGCTTTGGTGACAAAACGGATGGCACTGTGATAGACTACATCCAATTTGCTGAGTAGAGTGTTGGAGGCTATTTTGTTAATGACATCGCCGAAGTCAAGGATCGGTAGGATAGTCCGTTTTACGAGGGCATGTTTGGCAGCATGAGTGATCATCCTTGAGATGTTTCCAATCAGGCCTTTATGGTAGAGTGGCCAGAAGGAAGCCACTCCTCAGTAAAAGGCACATGACAGCCCACTTGGAGTTTCCAAAAGGCTCCTAAAGGACTCTCAGACCATGAGAAACAAGATTCTCTGGTCTGATGAAACCAAGATTGAACTCTTTGGCCTGAATGCCAAGCGTCACATCTGGAAGAAATCTGGCACCATCCCTACGGTGAAGCATGGTGGTGGCAGCATCATGCTGTGGGGATGTTTTTCAGCGGCAGGGACATGGAGACTAGTCAGGATCGAGGGAAAGATTAACGGAGCAAAGTACAGAGAGATCCTTGATGAAAACCTGCTCCAGAACGCTCAGGACCTTAGACTGGGCTGAAGGTTCACCTTCCAATAGGACAACAACCCTAAGTACTGAGTAAAGGGTCTGAATACTTATGTACATTTGGTATTTCCGTTTTTTATTTTTTGTACATTTGCAAGAATTTTAAAAACGTGTTATTGCTTTGTCATTATGGGGTATTGTGTGTAGATTGATGAGGGGATAAAAACAATTTAATCAATTTTAGAATAAGGCTCTAACGTAACAATGGAATTTAGAATAAGGCTCTAACGTAATGTGGAAAACGTCAAGGGGTCTGAATACTTTCCGAATGCACTGTACACCTCCATTATTTAGTTTTTATTGTGAGGCTTTTGGGCGAACTAGGGCAAAACAGAGAAAACCATCCTGTTCATGAGAGTCTGAGCTTTAGACAGAGGGGTCAGATTAGTGTAGACAGAAGTAGGAAGAAGAGACTGTACCAACTTCAGGTGAGCCTTGTGAGGCTTGTGAGCATCCTAGTGCCAAACGGAGTCTCAGCTTTCAATAGAGTGGTGATAATAGTTTGTAGGCCAAACCGGACGCTACAGACATTTTTGTGAGAAGACCAATTTTCGGGATGTCTCATGGTCTGACAAACACCGCTCTAGCTCTGCCACCTTCCACCGCAGATATCGGCAGATGCGGTGGATTGAGAAGCAACCAATGCAAAAACCCACATATCTCTATGTCACACCCTGATCTGTTTCACCTGTCTTTGTGATTGTCTCCACCCCCCTCCAGGTGTCACCCAACTTCCCCATTATCCCCAGTGTATTTATACCTGTGTTCTCTGTTTGTCTGTTGCCAGTTTGTTTTGTTTCGTCAAAACTACCAGCGGTTTTCCCCTTGCGCCTGTCTTTCTCAAGTTCCTGTTTTCTAGTTTTCCCGGTATTGACCATTCTGCCTGCCCTGACGCTGAGACTGCCTGCTGTTCTGTACCTTTTGGACTCTGATCTGGGTTACTGACTTCTGCCTGCCCTTGACCTGTTGTTTGCCTGCCCCCTGTTTTTGTAATAAACTTTTGTTACTTCGACAATGTCTGCATCTGGGGCTTCTCCTGAAACGTGTTACTCTAGCTTAAACAGACAGATTTTTATGGGGATTTTTGTATTATGTTAATTAGACTTATCCTGAAGCCACAGCGCTCTCTTCACAATATCTATTTCCTTTTGTGGGAGCATTGCAAAATGTTGATTGGGATGTTTGACCTGGTTTGACGTACATTGTAAAATAAAGAAACTTTTCTGCATGTTTTTTTATTTCTGCATGAAAAAAAAATCAACAAGGAAATTAGCTCTTTATCAATGGGGGTCAATGGGGAAGAAGGATCGTTTTCCACAAAGGTGGGCGTGGTCTAGGGGAATGCCTTAACCGTGGTATATTGGCCATATACCACACCCACACATACCTTATTGCTTAATTATAGTATTTGTTGAGTTCTAATGAATGGTAAGAAAACCTTCCTATCCCATGACAAATTATACTGTTTTGATAGAGCTATTTAGTTTTGTGACAGGTATTAAGTTAGGACGGTGTAGTTTTGTCAAACACACTTCAGTTTAGTGGGTCTACATACAGTTTTTTGACAAAAGTGGTAGAGCAATAGAGAAATGAATATAATTGCAACACAAAACAAGAAACAACTGCACTAAACATGTATTATGAATTTAAAACAGTGCTAAACATGTATGAGGCTTGAAAGTTGTTTATTGGGCAATCAAAATACTACACGTCACCCATATAGAATTACACCATTTATTCACTTCATTTATCCAGTAACCAATCAATCATGTTTCAAGACAAAGTATGTTTATGCATAAAATGTACACTTCTTTCAGAAACACTAAACTAGTGCTACTCAGTATTTGAAGGACAGGCTTTTGTAATAATTTTGTTTAATTTTTTTGTTAATCAGTGATTGTTTGATTGATTGACTGATATAGTAGTCTTATTGATGATGTCACAGTTAGTTGATGGTTTATTCCATAAGGAGACTGGAGAGGATCTCCGACGGCCCCATGCTGGTCGCTTCTCACCAAATTCTGCGAAAAAATTTAGAAAGCGCAGAAATAGCTGCTTCATCTTCAGCCACTGAGGAAGAGAGATTTTCCATTTTAGCAAATCATTTCAAATAAAAACCAGACCACTCAAACACTTACACACGTAAAGTAGTATAATTATTGTTCACTTTACAAAAAGTTGTTTTCACTTTTCACCAAGTCTAATCACATGACATTACTGGTAAAGTCTTTGATCTCATCCAGCTGCAATGTGTAAAAACGGAATAATGCACAGCAGCATTTTGCATCATAACACTCAACATTAGATATTGTAGTTGAGAGGTAAGGAGTGCCAATTTGAATTAGGGCATGATTAGGTGCTATGACAGTACAATACAATATAATATTTTAAAATACATGCCAAAACTTTCCAATTGTATTTCCAACTAAATTCCAATATTCACCCTACTTGTATTTTTAAAGAACATTTTTCCAAATACTTGCTTCGAAATGTATTTGAAATTAATAGAAATAAAAATAAATAGTATTTGAACCCGGATTTGGTACTTTTTTCACACACACACGCACACGCACACACACACACTAGACGTACCTTCCATGGGGATAGCTTCATTGAGTGTACTTGCTGCTAACAGGACACTCACAAGAGCGAACAGCAGTATCACAATCTGGATCTTCATCCTTTATTAAAGCACAGATAGCACAACAGGTCAAAACACACACAGGGTCCTCTTTCTCTGCCAGAGCACAGAGAGCACACCAGGTTAACAAAAATGCACAGTCTGCCGTGACAGGGATGGACCGAGTAGTGTCCAGCTGTATACAGCTTTCACATTTGAGAAAAGAAGTGGCTCAGTGAAAGCAAACTTACCTCTGAGTTGGAAGATTCTGGTTGATGCTGGTTGTCTGCTGGTGTCTTCTGGACCTCAGTAATAGAGTAGTGGAGTGTCTCTCTGTCATCTCTGTCTTATACTCTCTCTGCAGATACCTGCCCCGTCCTGCCACACCTCTCACAGTCAAAACACAAACCAGTTTACATCACAGCCATGTCAATAATCTCTGTCATGAACCCCCTTGAGGGTCTTTCACACCCTGAAAAAAGAATGTGTACGCTTGTTTTAGTTTTTTTTTCAATTGGTTTTGCACATGCACTCAAAACAATCATGATATCCTCTATACAATAGTTTGTCATTTGTCATTGCAAATGCTCAACATTTTTCTACAAATTACGCAAAACATTAGACACAACCCTATACACATAAAGCAAACATCTACTATGTAAAGAATGTGAAACTTAACAAAATATTTTGTTCACGGTCCATAATATCGATTATTCTCATAACGCTATATCTCTACCACCAACATGTCAACTCTTTGCATGTGATCGACGAGGATGTTTTTAGTTAGTGTTTCTTGAGCAATGATGTGACTAATGGTAAGATGACCTTATTTATTAATTTCTAAAATGTTCTATAAGCAAGAATCCACTTGGACTTTATGGGGTATTTTGTGTAGATCAGTGACACAAAATCTCAATTGAATTTATTTACATTTCAGGCTGTAACAATAAAATGTGGAAAAAGTAAAGGGGTGTGAATGCTTCCTGAAGGCACTGTATCTAAGTTTTCAGGGGGTGTTAGTTAATATAGCAAAATAAATATTCTCATTAGATGACAAATGGTACTGTTCTGGTAGTAATATACATTTGAGACAGGTTTTGTAAGTTCTGATGGTGTTAGTGCATTTTGCAAAATAAATGTGTTGTTTTTGGCAAACACACATCAGTTTAGTGGGCTGCATCAACTGTTTTGCAAAAGTGAACCCTGATTCCAGAAAAGTGTTCAAGCAATAGTAACAAACTATAATATATTTGTTGCCATAATGTAATGAATGGTGAGACTACTTTGTCATTAGATAACAAATTCCACTGTTGAGATACATGTATGTATTTTAAGTTGAAGCACCAGTCATAAATGTCATCTCAGGCCTACAGCGTGTTCTCGGCCAAGATAAACCAATAACATCTGTACTTAGGTAACACTTTCTTGAAGGGATAGTCAATATGCGGACGTCGGTAAGGGCCTGGAGACGTCCTGGTAGAGAATACACTCTAGGGCTAACATCACCGTCATGTGAGGCCTACAGTGTGTTGTATGATAAGCTATTGCCAATAACAATTTTGAGGGTTTTAGTTAATGAAAAATACATTTTCTAATCAGATAAAAAATGATACTGTTTTGATAGTTATTTAAAAGGAAACCCTTCACAGAGCACCACAGTATTCTTTTTCAGGCTATTTATCAACATTTGATCCCATAATATTAATTTTAATCCAACGGTTTGAAAAGTACTTTTAAAACTATATATAACTTCTTGGGCGACATGACCAAATTCACATAGAAATTGAGTTATAGATCTTTCATTCTAATTGAAAGCAAGTCTCATAAGCGGTAGATCTGTTCTATGTGCGCTATTTCTATGCTTCCCTTCACAGTTTTTTTTTTGCCCTTTTTACTTTTAGTTTTGTACACCAGCTTCAAGCAGGTAAAATACAATATTTTGTGTTATACAAAATGTTTCCCAGCGGTTTAGATGGTACAATGATTTTCTACACAATGACTGCTTGTTTTGTCACAAACTGAAATTAGGCAAAATATTTGATCAACCAGGAAATGGTGAAGCGATTTCTGCATAGTTAATCTTTAAACGTTCTTTCAAGCAACAATACTCCCAATTGGTATTAGATAGAATGTCGTGTCCCCACCCACCTTGGTGGAAAACAACACGTGGTTACCTCGGTTACCCCAATGGCTCACAGCAAAAACGTAACCTTTTTCAAACTCTATAACTCTATATCTCTACCACCAACATCTCAACTCTTTGCATGTGATTGTTAACCTCCCTAAATATATATCAAATAATAGTAACTAGTGGAGTGTTTGGTTTTTTCATAGTTTATACAGTACATCATTACATTGGGAAATGTATTTAATAGGGAAAATATTCAATGTGATGTAGATTAAAACATATGGATATACAGACAGTAGCAAAACATTTGAACAGTCGATATACAGCATGGAACACTTTTACAATTCCAGTAACAAAGTAGAAAACAGTGTCCTGTTTTGGTGCTTGATCCTAATTCAGACAACAAGAACACTGTAAAACGTTTGATTACCATCTCGTACCATTTACTCTTGTTCATATATGAGGATGCAGCCCCCACCATGCTTGAAAATATGAACAGTGGTACTCAGTGATGTGTTGTGTTGGATTTGCCCCAAACATAACGCTTTGTATTCAGGATAAAAAGTTCATTTCTTGCAGCATTACTTAAGTGCCTTGTTGCACACAGGATGCATGTTTTGGAATATTTGTATTCCGCCATCTCAAATGGCAAAGATGGCGGACAATGGACAGAGATGGCGCCGGAGAAGATGGCTGCCGTTTTACAGCCCTCTAACCAATTCTACTATTATGTGAGTTTTTTTCGCGTTATTTGTAATTTATTCTGTACATAATGTTTCTGCCATCGTCTCTTATAACCAAAAAGAGCTTCTGGATATCAGGACAGCGATTACTCACCTCGTATTGGACGAAGATTTTTTCTTCAACGAGTCAGACGTGAAGGATATCCTACAGACACCCGACAAGGCCCAAATCCCCGTCATTCGCAGGAGAAAGAGACTGAGATATCGTGGACGGGGTGCCTTGTAAGGATCCGACGGCGAGCGAGTAAACTGCCTCTTCCATCAATCCTATTAGCCAATGTTCAATCATTTGAAAATAAATTAGATGACCTAAGATTACGGTTATCCTACCAATGGAACATTAAAAACTGTAATATCTTGGCTGAACGACGACATGGACAACATACAGCTGACGGCTTTGGTGACAAAACGGATGGCACTGTGATAGACTACATCCAATTTGCTGAGTAGAGTGTTGGAGGCTATTTTGTTAATGACATCGCCGAAGTCAAGGATCGGTAGGATAGTCCGTTTTACGAGGGCATGTTTGGCAGCATGAGTGATCATCCTTGAGATGATTCCAATCAGGCCTTTATGGTAGAGTGGCCAGAAGGAAGCCACTCCTCAGTAAAAGGCACATGACAGCCCACTTGGAGTTTCCAAAAGGCTCCTAAAGGACTCTCAGACCATGAGAAACAAGATTCTCTGGTCTGATGAAACCAAGATTGAACTCTTTGGCCTGAATGCCAAGCGTCACATCTGGAAGAAATCTGGCACCATCCCTACGGTGAAGCATGGTGGTGGCAGCATCATGCTGTGGGGATGTTTTTCAGCGGCAGGGACATGGAGACTAGTCAGGATCGAGGGAAAGATTAACGGAGCAAAGTACAGAGAGATCCTTGATGAAAACCTGCTCCAGAACGCTCAGGACCTTAGACTGGGCTGAAGGTTCACCTTCCAATAGGACAACAACCCTAAGTACTGAGTAAAGGGTCTGAATACTTATGTACCTTTGGTATTTCAGTTTTTTATTTTTTGTACATTTGCAAGAATTTTTAAAAACGTGTTATTGCTTTGTCATTATGGGGTATTGTGTGTAGATTGATGAGGGGATAAAAACAATTTAATCAATTTTAGAATAAGGCTCTAACGTAAAAAAATGTGGAAAACGTCAAGGGGTCTGAATACTTTCCGAATGCACTGTACACTTCCATTATTTAGTTTTTATTGTGAGGCTTTTGGGCGAACTAGGGCAAAACAGAGAAAACCATCCTGTTCATGAGAGTCTGAGCTTTAGACAGAGGGGTCAGATTAGTGTAGACAGAAGTAGGAAGAAGAGACTGTACCAACTTCAGTTGAGCCTTGTGAGGCTTGTGAGCATCCTAGTGCCAAACGGAGTCTCAGCTTTCAATAGAGTGGTGATAATAGTTTGTAGGCCAAACCGGACGCTACAGACATTTTTGTGAGAAGACCAATTTTCGGGATGTCTCATGGTCTGACAAACACCGCTCTAGCTCTGCCAC
The DNA here is from genome assembly GCF_964263955.1 of Coregonus lavaretus. Taxonomy (NCBI): domain Eukaryota; kingdom Metazoa; phylum Chordata; class Actinopteri; order Salmoniformes; family Salmonidae; genus Coregonus; species Coregonus lavaretus. The sequence goes on from NC_140007.1 coordinate 42,298,695, forward strand.
CTTCCACCGCAGACATCGGCAGATGCGGTGGATTGAGAAGCAACCAATGCAAAAACCCACATATCTCTATGTCACACCCTGATCTGTTTCACCTGTCTTTGTGATTGTCTCCACCCCCCTCCAGGTGTCGCCCATCTTCCCCATTATCCCCAGTGTATTTATACCTGTGTTCTCTGTTTGTCTGTTGCCAGTTTGTTTTGTTTCGTCAAAACTACCAGCGGTTTTGCCCTTGCGCCTGTCTTTCTCAAGTTCCTGTTTTCTAGTTTTCCCGGTATTGACCATTCTGCCTGCCCTGACGCTGAGACTGCCTGCCGTTCTGTACCTTTTGGACTCTAATCTGGGTTACTGACTTCTGCCTGCCCTTGACCTGTTGTTTGCCTGCCCCCTGTTTTTGTAATAAACTTTTGTTACTTCGACAATGTCTGCATCTGGGGCTTCTCCTGAAACGTGATACTCTAGCTTAAACAGACAGATTTTTATGGGGATTTTTGTATTATGTTAATTAGACTTATCCTGAAGCCACAGCGCTCTCTTCACAATATGTATTTCCTTTTGTGGGAGCATTGCAAAATGTTGATTGGGATGTTTGACCTGGTTTGACGTACATTGTAAAATAAAGAAACTTTTCTGCATGTTTTTTTATTTCTGCATGACAAAAAAATCAACAAGGAAATTAGCTCTTTATCAATGGGGGTCAATGGGGAAGAAGGATCGTTTTCCACAAAGGTGGGCGTGGTCTAGGGGAATGCCTTAACCGTGGTATATTGGCCATATACCACACCCACACATACCTTATTGCTTAATTATAGTATTTGTTGAGTTCTAATGAATGGTAAGAAAACCTTCCTATCCCATGACAAATGATACTGTTTTGATAGAGGTATTTAGTTTTGTGACAGGTATTAAGTTAGGACGGTGTAGTTTTGTCAAACACACTTCAGTTTAGTGGGTCTACATATAGTTTTTTGACAAAAGTGGTAGAGCAATAGAGAAATGAATATAATTGCAACACAAAACAAGAAACAACTGTACTAAACATGTATGATGAATTTAAAACAGTGCTAAACATGTATGAGGCTTGAAAGTAGTTTATTGGGCAATCAAAATACTACACGTCACCCATATAGAATTACACCATTTATTCACTTCATTTATCCAGTAACCAATCAATCATGTTTCAAGACAAAGTATGTTTATGCATAAAATGTACACTTCTTTCAGAAACACTAAACTAGTGCTACTCAGTATTTGAAGGACAGGCTTTTGTAATAATTTTGTTTAATTTTTTGTTAATCAGTGATTGTTTGATTGATTGACTGATATAGTAGTCTTATTGATGATGTCACAGTAAGCTGATGGTTAATTCCATAAGGAGACTGGAGAGGATCTCCGACGGCCCCATGCTGGTCGCTTCTCACCAAATTCTGCGAAAAAATTTAGAAAGCGCAGAAATAGCTGCTTCATCTTCAGCCACTGAGGAAGAGAGATTTTCCATTTTAGCAAATCATTTCAAATAAAAACCAGACCACTCAAACACTTACACACGTAAAGTAGTATAATTATTGTTCACTTTACAAAAAGTTGTTTTCACTTTTCACCAAGTCTAATCACATGACATTACTGGTAAAGTCTTTGATCTCATCCAGCTGCAATGTGTAAAAACGGAATAATGCACAGCAGCATTTTGCATCAGAACACTCAACATTAGATATTGTAGTTGAGAGGTAAGGAGTGCCAATTTGAATTAGGGCATGATTAGGTGCTATGACAGTACAATACAATATAATATTTTAAAATACATGCCAAAACTTTCCAATTGTATTTCCAACTAAATTCCAATATTCACCCTACTTGTATTTTTAAAGAAAATTTTTCCAAATACTTGCTTCGAAATGTATTTGAAATTAATAGAAATAAAAATAAATAGTATTTGAACCCGGATTTGGTACTTTTTTCACACACACACGCACACGCACACACACACACTAGACGTACCTTCCATGGGGATAGCTTCATTGAGTGTACTTGCTGCTAACAGGACACTCACAAGAGCGAACAGCAGTATCACAATCTGGATCTTCATCCTTTATTAAAGCACAGATAGCACAACAGGTCAAAACACACACAGGGTCCTCTTTCTCTGCCAGAGCACAGAGAGCACACCAGGTTAACAAAAATGCACAGTCTGCCGTGACAGGGATGGACCGAGTAGTGTCCAGCTGTATACAGCTTTCACATTTGAGAAAAGAAGTGGCTCAGTGAAAGCAAACTTACCTCTGAGTTGGAAGATTCTGGTTGATGCTGGTTGTCTGCTGGTGTCTTCTGGACCTCAGTAGTAGAGTAGTGGAGTGTCTCTCTGTCATCTCTGTCTTATACTCTCTCTGCAGATACCTGCCCCGTCCTGCCACACCTCTCACAGTCAAAACACAAACCAGTTTACATCACAGCCATGTCAATAATCTCTGTCATGAACCCCCTTGAGGGTCTTTCACCCCCTGAAAAAAGAATGTGTACGCTTGTTTTAGGTTTTTTTTCAATTGGTTTTGCACATGCACTCAAAACAATCATGATATCCTCTATACAATAGTTTGTCATTTGTCATTGCAAATGCTCAACGTTTTTCTACAAATTACACAAAACATTAGACACAACCCTATACACATAAAGCAAACATCTACTATGTAAAGAATGTGAAACTTAACAAAATATTTTGTTCACGGTCCATAATATCGATTATTCTCATAACGCTATATCTCTACCACCAACATGTCAACTCTTTGCATGTGATCGACGAGGATGTTTTTAGTTAGTGTTTCTTGAGCAATGATGTGACTAATGGTAAGATGACCTTATTTATTAATTTCTAAAATGTTCTATAAGCAAGAATCCACTTGGACTTTATGGGGTATTTTGTGTAGATCAGTGACACAAAATCTCAATTGAATTTATTTACATTTCAGGCTGTAACAATAAAATGTGGAAAAAGTAAAGGGGTGTGAATGCTTCCTGAAGGCACTGTATCTAAGTTTTCAGGGGGTGTTAGTTAATATAGCAAAATAAATCTTCTCATTAGATGACAAATGGTACTGTTCTGGTAGTAATATACATTTGAGACAGGTTTTGTAAGTTCTGATGGTGTTAGTGCATTTTGCAAAATAAATGTGTTGTTTTTGGCAAACACACATCAGTTTAGTGGGCTGCATCAACTGTTTTGCAAAAGTGAACCCTTATTCCAGAAAAGAGTTCAAGCAATAGTAACAAACTATAATATATTTGTTGCCATAATGTAATGAATGGTGAGACTACTTTGTCATTAGATAACAAATTCCACTGTTGAGATACATGTATGTATTTTAAGTTGAAGCACCAATCATAAATGTCATCTCAGGCCTACAGCGTGTTCTCGGCTAAGATAAACCAATAACATCTGTACTTAGGTAACACTTTCTTGAAGGGATAGTCAATATGCGGACGTCGGTAAGGGCCTGGAGACGTCCTGGTAGAGAATACCCTCTAGGGCTAACATCACCGTCATGTGAGGCCTACAGTGTGTTGTATGATAAGCTATTGCCAATAACAATTTTGAGGGTTTTAGTTAATGAAAAATACATTTTCTAATCAGATAAAAAATGATACTGTTTCGATAGTTATTTAAAAGGAAACCCTTCACAGAGCACCACAGTATTCTTTTTCAGGCTATTTATCAACATTTGATCCCAAAATGTTTGAATAATATTAATTTTAATCCAACGGTTTGAAAAGTACTTTTAAAACTATATATAACTTCTTGGGTGACATGACCAAATTCACATAGAAATTGAGTTATAGATCTTTCATTCTAATTGAAAGCAAGTCTCATAAGCGGTAGATCTGTTCTATGTGCGCTATTTCTATGCTTCCCTTCCCAGTTTTTTTTGTTGCCCTTTTTCTTTTAGTTTTGTACACCAGCTTCAAGCAGGTAAAATACAATATTTTGTGTTATACAAAATGTTTCCCAGCGGTTTAGATGGTACAATGATTTTCTACACAATGACTGCTTGTTTTGTCACAAACTGAAATTAGGCAAAATATTTTATCAACCAGGAAATGGTGAAGCGATTTCTGCATAGTTAATCTTTAAACGTTCTTTCAAGCAACAATACTCCCAATTGGTATTAGATAGAATGTCGTGTCCCCACCCACCTTGGTGGAAAACAACACGTGGTTACCTCGGTTACCCCAATGGCTCACAGCAAAAACGTAACCTTTTTCAAACTCTATAACTCTATATCTCTACCACCAACATCTCAACTCTTTGCATGTGATTGTTAACCTCCCTAAATATATATCAAATTATAGTACCTAGTGGAGTGTTTGGTTTTTTCATAGTTTATACAGTACATCATTACATTGGGAAATGTATTTAATAGGGAAAATATTCAATGTGATGTAGATTCAAACATATGGCTATACAGACAGTAGCAAAACATTTGAACAGTCGATATACAGCATGGAACACTTTTACAATTCCAGTAACAAAGTAGAAAACAGTGTCCTGTTTTGGTGCTTGATCCTAATTCAGACAACAAGAACACTATAAAACGTTTGATTACCATCTCGTACCATTTACTCTTGTTCATATATGAGGATGCAGCCCCCACCATGCTTGAAAATATGAACAGTGGTACTCAGTGATGTGTTGTGTTGGATTTGCCCCAAACATAACGCTTTGTATTCAGGATAAAAAGTTCATTTCTTGCAGCATTACTTAAGTGCCTTGTTGCACACAGGATGCATGTTTTGGAATATTTGTATTCCGCCATCTCAAATGGCAAAGATGGCGGACAATGGACAGAGATGGCGCCGGAGAAGATGGCTGCCGTTTTACAGCCCTCTAACCAATTCTACTATTATGTGAGTTTTTTTCGCGTTATTTGTAATTTATTCTGTACATAATGTTTCTGCCATCGTCTCTTATAACCTAAAAGAGCTTCTGGATATCAGGACAGCGATTACTCACCTCGTATTGGACGAAGATTTTTTCTTCAACGAGTCAGACGTGAAGGATATCCTACAGACACCCGACAAGGCCCAAATCCCCGTCATTCGCAGGAGAAAGAGACTGAGATATCGTGGACGGGGTGCCTTGTAAGGATCCGACGGCGAGCGAGTAAACTGCCTCTTCCATCAATCCTATTAGCCAATGTTCAATCATTTGAAAATAAATTAGATTACCTAAGATTACGGTTATCCTACCAATGGAACATTAAAAACTGTAATATCTTGGCTGAACGACGACATGGACAACATACAGCTGACGGCTTTGGTGACTAAACGGATGGCACTGTGATAGACTACATCCAATTTGCTGAGTAGAGTGTTGGAGGCTATTTTGTTAATGACATCGCCGAAGTCAAGGATCGGTAGGATAGTCCGTTTTACGAGGGCATGTTTGGCAGCATGAGTGATCATCCTTGAGATGTTTCCAATCAGGCCTTTATGGTAGAGTGGCCAGAAGGAAGCCACTCCTCAGTAAAAGGCACATGACAGCCCACTTGGAGTTTCCAAAAGGCTCCTAAAGGACTCTCAGACCATTAGAAACAAGATTCTCTGGTCTGATGAAACCAAGATTGAACTCTTTGGCCTGAATGCCAAGCGTCACATCTGGAAGAAATCTGGCACCATCCCTACGGTGAAGCATGGTGGTGGCAGCATCATGCTGTGGGGATGTTTTTCAGCGGCAGGGACATGGAGACTAGTCAGGATCGAGGGAAAGATTAACGGAGCAAAGTACAGAGAGATCCTTGATGAAATCCTGCTCCAGAACGCTCAGGACCTTAGACTGGGCTGAAGGTTCACCTTCCAATAGGACAACAACCCTAAGTACTGAGAAAAGGGTCTGAATACTTATGTACATTTGGTATTTCAGTTTTTTATTTTTTGTACATTTGCAAGAATTTTTAAAAACGTGTTATTGCTTTGTCATTATGGGGTATTGTGTGTAGATTGATGAGGGGATAAAAACAATTTAATCAATTTTAGAATAAGGCTCTAACGTAACAAAATGTGGAAAACGTCAAGGGGTCTGAATACTTTCCGAATGCACTGTACACTTCCATTATTTAGTTTTTATTGTGAGGCTTTTGGGCGAACTAGGGCAAAACAGAGAAAACCATCCTGTTCATGAGAGTCTGAGCTTTAGACAGAGGGGTCAGATTAGTGTAGACAGAAGTAGGAAGAAGAGACTTTACCAACTTCAGGTGAGCCTTGTGAGGCTTGTGAGCATCCTAGTGCCGAACGGAGTCTCTGCTTTCAATAGAGTGGTGATAATAGTTTGTAGGCCAAACCGGACGCTACAGAAATTTTTGTGAGAAGACCAATTTTCGGGATGTCTCATGGTCTGACAAACACCGCTCTAGCTCTGCCACCTTCCACCGCAGATATCGGCAGATGCGGTGGATTGAGAAGCAACCAATGCAAAAACCCACATATCTCTATGTCACACCCTGATCTGTTTCACCTGTGTTTGTGATTGTCTCCACCCCCCTCCAGGTGTCGCCCATCTTCCCCATTATCCCCAGTGTATTTATACCTGTGTTCTCTGTTTGTCTGTTGCCAGTTTGTTTTGTTTCGTCAAAACTACCAGCGGTTTTCCCCTTGCGCCTGTCTTTCTCAAGTTCCTGTTTTCTAGTTTTCCCGGTATTGACCATTCTGCCTGCCCTGACGCTGAGACTGCCTGCCGTTCTGTACCTTTTGGACTCTGATCTGGGTTACTGACTTCTGCCTGCCCTTGACCTGTTGTTTGCCTGCCCCCTGTTTTTGTAATAAACTTTTGTTACTTCGACAATGTCTGCATCTGGGGCTTCTCCTGAAACGTGATACTCTAGCTTAAACAGACAGATTTTTATGGGGATTTTTGTATTATGTTAATTAGACTTATCCTGAAGCCACAGCGCTCTCTTCACAATATCTATTTCCTTTTGTGGGAGCATTGCAAAATGTTGATTGGGATGTTTGACCTGGTTTGATGTACATTGTAAAATAAAGAAACTTTTCTGCATGTTTTTTTATTTCTGCATGACAAAAAAATCAACAAGGAAATTAGCTCTTTATCAATGGGGGTCAATGGGGAAGAAGGATCGTTTTCCACAAAGGTGGGCGTGGTCTAGGGGAATGCCTTAACCGTGGTATATTGGCCATATACCACACCCACACATACCTTATTGCTTAATTATAGTATTTGTTGAGTTCTAATGAATGGTAAGAAAACCTTCCTATCCCATGACAAATGATACTGTTTTGATAGAGCTATTTAGTTTTGTGACAGGTATTAAGTTAGGACGGTGTAGTTTTGTCAAACACACTTCAGTTTAGTGGGTCTACATACAGTTTTTTGACAAAAGTGGTAGAGCAATAGAGAAATGAATATAATTGCAACACAAAACAAGAAACAACTGCACTAAACATGTATGATGAATTTAAAACAGTGCTAAACATGTATGAGGCTTGAAAGTAGTTTATTGGGCAATCAAAATACTACACGTCACCCATATAGAATTACACCATTTATTCACTTCAATTATCCAGTAACCAATCAATCATGTTTCAAGACAAAGTATGTTTATGCATAAAATGTACACTTCTTTCAGAAACACTAAACTAGTGCTACTCAGTATTTGAAGGACAGGCTTTTGTAATAATTTTGTTTAATTTTTTTGTTAATCAGTGATTGTTTGATTGATTGACTGATATAGTAGTCTTATTGATGATGTCACAGTAAGCTGATGGTTAATTCCATAAGGAGACTGGAGAGGATCTCCGACGGCCCCATGCTGGTCGCTTCTCACCCCATTCCGCGAAAAATTTTAGAAAGCGCATAAATAGCTGCTTCATCTTCAGCCACTGAGGAAGAGAGATTTTCCATTTTAGCAAATCATTTCAAATAAAAACCAGACCACTCAAACACTTACACACGTAAAGTAGTATAATTATTGTTCACTTTACAAAAAGTTGTTTTCACTTTTCACCAAGTCTAATCACATGACATTACTGGTAAAGTCTTTGATCTCATCCAGCTGCAATGTGTAAAAACGGAATAATGCACAGCAGCATTTTGCATCAGAACACTCAACATTAGATATTGTAGTTGAGAGGTAAGGAGTGCCAATTCGAATTAGGGCATGATTAGGTGCTATGACAGTACAATACAATATAATATTTTAAAATACATGCCAAAACTTTCCAATTGTATTTCCAACTAAATTCCAATATTCACCCTACTTGTATTTTTAAAGAACATTTTTCCAAATACTTGCTTTGAAATGTATTTGAAATTAATAGAAATAAAAATAAATAGTATTTGAACCCGGATTTGGTACTTTTTTCACACACACACGCACACGCACACACACACACTAGACGTACCTTCCATGGGGATAGCTTCATTGAGTGTACTTGCTGCTAACAGGACACTCACAAGAGCGAACAGCAGTATCACAATCTGGATCTTCATCCTTTATTAAAGCACAGATAGCACAACAGGTCAAAACACACACAGGGTCCTCTTTCTCTGCCAGAGCACAGAGAGCACACCAGGTTAACAAAAATGCACAGTCTGCCGTGACAGGGATGGACCGAGTAGTGTCCAGCTGTATACAGCTTTCACATTTGAGAAAAGAAGTGGCTCAGTGAAAGCAAACTTACCTCTGAGTTGGAAGATTCTGGTTGATGCTGGTTGTCTGCTGATGTCTTCTGGACCTCAGTAGTAGAGTAGTGGAGTGTCTCTCTGTCATCTACATCCCTGTCTTATACTCTCTCTGTAGATACCTGCCCCGTCCTGCCACACCTCTCACAGTCAAAACACAAACCAGTTTACATCACAGCCATGTCAATAATCTCTGTCATGAACCCCCTTGAGGGTCTTTCACCCCCTGAAAAAAGAATGTGTACGCTTGTTTTAGGTTTTTTTTCAATTGGTTTTGCACATGCACTCAAAACAATCATGATATCCTCTATACAATAGTTTGTCATTTGTCATTGCAAATGCTCAACGTTTTTCTACAAATTACACAAAACATTAGACACAACCCTATACACATAAAGCAAACATCTACTATGTAAAGAATGTGAAACTTAACAAAATATTTTGTTCACGGTCCATAATATCGATTATTCTCATAACGCTATATCTCTACCACCAACATGTCAACTCTTTGCATGTGATCGACGAGGATGTTTTTAGTTAGTGTTTCTTGAGCAATGATGTGACTAATGGTAAGATGACCTTATTTATTAATTTCTAAAATGTTCTATAAGCAAGAATCCACTTGGACTTTATGGGGTATTTTGTGTAGATCAGTGACACAAAATCTCAATTGAATTTATTTACATTTCAGGCTGTAACAATAAAATGTGGAAAAAGTAAAGGGGTGTGAATGCTTCCTGAAGGCACTGTATCTAAGTTTTCAGGGGGTGTTAGTTAATATAGCAAAATAAATCTTCTCATTAGATGACAAATGGTACTGTTCTGGTAGTAATATACATTTGAGACAGGTTTTGTAAGTTCTGATGGTGTTAGTGCATTTTGCAAAATAAATGTGTTGTTTTTGGCAAACACACATCAGTTTAGTGGGCTGCATCAACTGTTTTGCAAAAGTGAACCCTGATTCCAGAAAAGTGTTCCAGCAATAGTAACAAACTATAATATATTTGTTGCCATAATGTAATGAATGGTGAGACTACTTTGTCATTAGATAACAAATTCCACTGTTGAGATACATGTATGTATTTTAAGTTGAAGCACCAATCATAAATGTCATCTCAGGCCTACAGCGTGTTCTCGGCCAAGATAAACCAATAACATCTGTACTTAGGTAACACTTTCTTGAAGGGATAGTCAATATGCGGACGTCGGTAAGGGCCTGGAGACGTCCTGGTAGGGAATACACTCTAGGGCTAACATCACCGTCATGTGAGGCCTACAGTGTGTTGTATGATAAGCTATTGCCAATAACAATTTTGAGGGTTTTAGTTAATGAAAAATACATTTTCTAATCAGATAAAAAATGATACTGTTTCGATAGTTATTTAAAAGGAAACCCTTCACAGAGCACCACAGTATTCTTTTTCAGGCTATTTATCAACATTTGATCCCAAAATGTTTGAATAATATTAATTTTAATCCAACGGTTTGAAAAGTACTTTTAAAACTATATATAACTTCTTAGGCGACATGACCAAATTCACATAGAAATTGAGTTATAGATCTTTCATTCTAATTGAAAGCAAGTCTCATAAGCGGTAGATCTGTTCTATGTGCGCTATTTCTATGCTTCCCGTTCTTAAGTTTTTTTTGTTGCCCTTTTTACTTTTAGTTTTGTACACCAGCTTCAAGCAGGTAAAATACAATATTTTGTGTTATACAAAATGTTTCCCAGCGGTTTAGATGGTACAATGATTTTCTACACAATGACTGCTTGTTTTGTCACAAACTGAAATTAGGCAAAATATTTTATCAACCAGGAAATGGTGAAGCGATTTCTGCATAGTTAATCTTTAAACGTTCTTTCAAGCAACAATACTCCCAATTGGTATTAGATAGAATGTCGTGTCCCCACCCACCTTGGTGGAAAACAACACGTGGTTACCTCGGTTACCCCAATGGCTCACAGCAAAAACGTAACCTTTTTCAAACTCTATAACTCTATATCTCTACCACCAACATCTCAACTCTTTGCATGTGATTGTTAACCTCCCTAAATATATATCAAATAATAGTAACTAGTGGAGTGTTTGGTTTTTTCATAGTTTATACAGTACATCATTACATTGGGAAATGTATTTAATAGGGAAAATATTAAATGTGATGTAGATTCAAACATATGGCTATACAGACAGTAGCAAAACATTTGAACAGTCAATATACAGCATGGAACTCTTTTACAATTCCAGTAACAAAGTAGAAAACAGTGTCCTGTTTTGGTGCTTGATCCTAATTCAGACAACAAGAACACTATAAAACGTTTGATTACCATCTCGTACCATTTACTCTTGTTCATATATGAGGATGCAGCCCCCACCATGCTTGAAAATATGAACAGTGGTACTCAGTGATGTGTTGTGTTGGATTTGCCCCAAACATAACGCTTTGTATTCAGGATAAAAAGTTCATTTCTTGCAGCATTACTTAAGTGCCTTGTTGCACACAGGATGCATGTTTTGGAATATTTGTATTCCGCCATCTCAAATGGCAAAGATGGCGGACAATGGACAGAGATGGCGCCGGAGAAGATGGCTGCCGTTTTACAGCCCTCTAACCAATTCTACTATTATGTGAGTTTGTTTCGAGTTATTTGTAATTTATTCTGTACATAATGTTTCTGCCATCGTCTCTTATAACCAAAAAGAGCTTCTGGATATCAGGACAGCGATTACTCACCTCGTATTGGACGAAGATTTTTTCTTCAACGAGTCAGACGTGAAGGATATCCTACAGACACCCGACAAGGCCCAAATCCCCGTCATTCGCAGGAGATATCGTGGACGGGGTGCCTTGTAAGGATCCGACGGCGAGCAAGTAAACTGCCTCTTCCACCAATCCTAGTAGCCAATGTTCAATCATTTGAAAATAAATTATATGACCTAAGATTACGGTTATCCTACCAATGGAACATGAAAAACTGTAATATCTTATGTTTCACGGAGTCGTGGCTGAACGACGACATGGACAACATACAGCTGACGGGGTATACGCTACATCGGCAGGAGAGAACGGCTGACTCCGGTAAGACAAGGGGTTGCGGTCTGTGTATATTTGTAAACAACAGCTGGTGCACAAAATCAAATACTAAGGAAGTCTCAAGGTTTTGCTCGCCTGAGGTAGAGTATCTTATGATAAGCTGTAGACCACACTATTTACCAAGAGAGTTTTCATCTATATTTTTCATAGCTGTCTATTTACCACCACAAACCAACGCTGGCATTAAGATTGCACTCAATGAGCTGTATAAGGCCATAAGTAAACAGGAAAACGCTCATCCAGAGGCAGCGTTCCTAGTGGCCGGGGACTTTAATGCAGGGAAACTTAAATCCGTTCTACCTAATTTCTACCAGCATGTTAAATGTGCAACCAGAGGAAAATAAACTCTAGACCACCTTTACTCCACACACAGAGACCCATACAAAGCTCTCCCTCGCCCTCCATTTGGCAAATCTGACCATAACTCTATCCTCCTGATTCCTGCTTATAAGCAAAAACTAAAGCAGGAAGCACCAGTGACTCGGTTAATAAAAAAGTGGTAAGATGACGCAGATGCTAAGCTACAGGACTGTTTTGCTAGTACAGACTGGAACATGTTCTGGGATTCTTCAGATAGCATTGAGGAGTACACCACATCAGTCACTGGCTTCATCAATAAGTGCATCGATGATGTCGTCCCCACCGTGACCGTACGTACATACCCCAACCAGAAGCCATGGATTACAGACAACATTCGCACTGAGCTAAAGGGTAGAGCTGCCGCTTTCAAGGAGCGGGACTCTAACCCGGACGCTTATATGAAATCCCGCTATGCCCTCCGACGAACCATCAAACAGGCAAAGAGTCAATACAGGACTAATATTGAATCGTACTACACCGGCTCTAACGCTCGTCGGATGTGGCAGGGCTTGAAAACTATTACAGACTACAAAGGGAAGCACAGCCGCGAGCTGCCCAGTGACACGAGCCTACCAGACGAGCTAAATTACTTCTATGCTCGCTTCGAGGCAAGCAACACTGAAGCATGCATGAGAGCACTAGCTGTTCCGGATGACTATGTGATCCCGCTCTCCGTAGCCGATGTGAGTAAGACTTTTAAGCAGGTCAACATTCACAAGACGGATTACCAGGACGTGTACTCCGAGCATGTGCTGACCAACTGGCAAGTGTCTTCACTGACATTTTCAACATGTCCCTGACTGAGTCTGTAATACCAACATGTTTCAAGCAGACCACCATAGTCCCCGTGCCCAAGGACACTAAGATAACCTGCCTAAATGACTACGGACCCGTAGCACTGACGTCTGTAGCCATGAAGTGCTTTGAAAGGCTGGTCATGGCTCACATCAACACCATTATCCCAGAAACCCTAGACCCACCCCAATTTGCATACCGCCTCAACAGATCCACAGATGATGCCCTTTCCCACCTGGACAAGAGGAACACCTACATGAGAATGCTATTCATTGACTACAGCTCAGCGTTCAACACCATAGTGCCCTCAAAGCGCATCACTAAGCTAAGGGTCCTGGGACTAAACACCTCCCTTTGCAACTGGATCCTGGACTTCCTGACGGGCCGCCCCCAGGTGGTAAGGGTAGGTAACAACACATCTGCCAAGGGGGCCCCTCAGGGGTGCGTGCTCAGTCCCCTCCTGTACTCCCTGTTCACCCATGACTGCATGGCCAGGCACGACTCCAACACCATCATTAAGTTTGCCGACGACACAACAGTGGTAGGCCTGATCACCGACAATGATGAGACAGCCTGTAAGGAGGAGGTCAGAGACCTGGCCGTGTGGTGCCAGGATAACAACCTCTCCCTCAACGTGACCAAGACAAAGGAGATGATTGTGGACTATAGGAAAAAAAAGAGGACTGAGCACGCCCCCATTCTCATCGACGGGGCTGTAGTGGAACAGGTTGAGAGCTTCAAGTTCCTTGGTGTCCACATCACCAACGAACTATCATGGTCCAAACACACTAAGACAGTCGTGAAGAGGGCACGACAAAGCCTATTCCCCCTCAGGAGACTGAAAAGATTTGGCATGGGTCCTCAGATCCTCAAAAAGTTATACAGCTGCACCATCGAGAGCATCCTGACTGGTTGCATCACCGCATGGTATGGCAACTGCTTGGCCTCCAACCGCAAGGCACTACAGAGGGTCGTGGGTACGGCCCAGTACATCACTGGGGCCAAGCTTCCTGCCAACCAGGACCTCTATATCAGGGGGTGTCAGAGGAAGGCCCTCAAAATTGTCAAAGACTCCAGCCACCCTAGTCATAGACTGTTCTCTCTGCTACCGCACGGCAAGCGGTACCGGAGCGCCAAGTCTAGGTCCAAAAAGCTTCTCAACAGCTTCCACCCCCAAGCTATAAGACTCCTGAACAGCTAATCATGGCTACCCGGACTATTTGCACTGCCCCCCCCACCCCCACCCCATCTTTTTATGCTGCTGCTACTCTGTTAATTATTTATGCATAGTCACTTTAACTCTACCCACATGTACATATTACCTCAACTACCTCAACTAGCCGTTGCCCCCACACATTGACTCTGCACCGGTACCCCCCTGTATATAGCTTCCCTACTGTTATTTTATTTTACTTCAGCTCTTTTTTTTCTCAACACTTTTTTATTAAAAAATTAATGCATTGTTGGTTAAGGGCTCTAAGTAAGCATTTCACGGTAATGTGAAAGGACCCATGCCAACCTGTTGTATTCGGCGCATGTGGCAAATAAAATGTGATTTAGGTTAGTATTGTGGAGTAACTACAATGTGGTTGATCCATCCTAAGTTTTATCATATCACAGCCAATAAACTCTTTAAGTGTTTTAAAATCACCATTGGCCTCATGGTGAAATCACTGAGCGGTGTCCTTCCTCTTCGGCAACAGAGTAAGGAAGGACGCCTGTATCTTTGTAGTGACTGGGTGTATTGATATACCATCCAAAGTGTAATTAATAACTTCACCATGCTCAAAGGGATATTCAGCACCTGCAATTTTTTTTTTACACATCTACCAATAGGTGCCCTTTTCTGCGAGGCATTGAAAAAACTCCCTGGTTTTTGTGGTTGAATCTCTGTTTGAAATTCACTACTCGATTGAGGGACCTTATGGATGCGTGGGGTACAGAGATGGGGTAGTCTTTCAAAAATTATATTAACCACTATTATTGAACATGGAATGAGTCCATACAACTTATTATGCAATTTGCAAAGCACATTTTTACTCCTGAACTTATTTAAGCTTGCCTTATCAAAGGGAGTGAATACTTATTGACTCAAGACATTTCAGCTAAACATTTTTTCTTAATTTCTCAAATGTTCTACAAACAAAAATTCCACTTGGACATGTTTGTGATGAGGTGTGAATGAAGGAGTCAGGCGCAGGAGGTAAAACACAGAAGTAAAGAGTTTATTCCGTTTACATAAATAAAACGCACCCAGCGTCAATACGAAACTATCACAAGGGAAATATTCCACCTTGGCAAAACAAATGGAAGAGTAGCTCAACCGAGCTATTCGCTCTCACAATGAAACAACCACTCATAAAGACAAGGGGAACAGAGGGAACACTTATACACAGACTAATTAGGGGAATGAGCACCAGGTGTGTGTGATTGACAAGACAAGACGTGACAAGTGGAGTGATGAGAATGGGATCGGCAGTAGCTAGTAAGCCGGTGACGACGAACGCCGAAACCTGCCCGAACAAGGAGGGGAGGCAGCCTCGGCGGAAGTCGTGACAATTATGGGGTATTGTGTGTAGATCAGTGACACAACATCTCAATGTAATTAATTTAAAATTCAGGTTGTAACATCAAAATGTGGAAAAAGAAAAGGGGTGTGAATACTTCCGGAAGTTACTGTATCTAAGTTTTCAGGTTGTGTTAGTTAATATTGCAAAATAATTATTCTCATTGGTTGACAAATGGTACTGTTTTGATAGTTATTGAATGTTGTGACAGGTATTGTAAGTTTTGATGGTGTTAGTGCATTTTGCAAAATAAATGTGTTGTTTTTGGCAAACGCACTTCACTTTATTGGGCTCAACTCTTTTGCAAAGGTGAACCCTGATTCCAGAAAATTGTTCAAGAAATCGTGACAAACTGTAATATATTTTTTTCCATAATGTAATGAATGGTGAGACTACTTTGTCATTAGATAACAAATTCAACTGTTGAGATACATGTATGTATTTTAAGTTGAAGCACCAATCATAAATGTCATCTCAGGCCTACAGCGTGTTTTCGGCCAAGATAAACCAATAACATCTGTACTTAGGTAACACATTCTTTAAGGGATAGTCAATATGCGGACGTCGGTAAGGGCCTGGAGACGTCCTGGTAGAGAATACACTGTAGGGTAAACATCACTGTCATGTGAGGCCTACAGTGTGTTGTATGCTAAGCTATTGCCAATAACAATTTTGAGGGTTTTAGTTAATTCAAATACATTTTCTAATTATACTGTTTTTATAGTTATTTAAAAGGACATATATGTAATAATGGGTAACGGACAAGGAAACCCTTCACCAATCACCATAGTATTCTTTTTCAGTCTATTATAAACATTTGACCCAAAATGTTTGATAAATATGAATTTTAATCTAACGGTTTGAAAAGTACTTTTAAAACTAGAATAAATAACTTTTTGGGCGACATGACCAAATTCACATAGAAATGTGAGTTATAGGTATTTTATTTGAATTGAAAACAAGTTTCAGAAGCGGTAGATCTGTTCTATGTGTGCTATTTCTATGCTTCCCCTTCTTAAGTTTTGTTTTTGCACTTTTTACTTTTAGTTTAATACACCAGTTTCAAGCAGCTGAAATACATTCATTTTGGTTATTTTGGATTTTTCTACACAATGACTGCTTGTTTTGACACATAAACTGAAATTATGCTAACTATTTAATCAACCAGGAAATGGTGGAGCGATTTATGCATAGTTAATCTTTAAACGTTCTATCAAGCAACGATACTCCCAATCGGTATTAGATAGAACGTCGCGTCCCCACCCACCTTGGTGGAAAACAACACGTGGTTACCTCGGTTATCCCAATGGCTCACAGCAAAAACGTAACCTTTTTCCAAACACAATTTTCTTGTTTTCTGCTTGTTTTAGTCAGCTAACATATGGAATTTTTTTAAGATGGTCATACCAAAGATCATTTAGCTATTTGAGTTTGAATTTCCATTTAGAACCCTCTGTGGAAAGGGTTCTACCTGGAACTGAAAATGGTTCTATTATGGGGACATCCGAAGAAACCTTTTAGGTTCTAGAAAGCACCTTTTTTTCTAAGAGTGTACTACCCCACCCATAGACTTTCTATATGAGGTTTTTGGGGAAATACTTTCTGTTTCTCTATGAGGGTTTTGGGAAATTGGAGCATCATTTTCCCAGGAATTGGGTAAATACTTATTGTTTCTCTATGAGGTTAAGGGGAAATACTTTCTGTTTCTCCATGAGGTTAAGGGGAAATACTTTCTGTTTCTCTCTGAGGTTTTAGGGTACCATTAAACTTTACTGTACAAGATGTGATTAAATACAGTATTAATGTTCACTTGCTGTGTTTATCATTTGAAATGTATGAAGGAAGACTGTTTCAAAAATATCCCTTGTTCCAGTTTCAGTTTGTCTGTGTCACCAGCCCCTCCTCTGTGTGACATTAGCTCTTCAAAAGTGGTTAGTCTATCTGGTATTCAGTTGATTTAAGGTTTGATTTAAGGGGCCTCATTAATAAATGTTGTGTATGCACAAAATATTTGTGCGACTTTACTTTCATAAAATGTTTGTTTTATTTAATTCCAAGTCATCTATAGAGATGCTGCCTATGCTGTCTGACTAAATCATTATTTTGTAGTTCTTACTAAATCATTATTTTGTAGTTCTTCAAAGTAAATAAGGCATTATTTTATGACTTCTGAATACCAAATATCAATCCCTTAGATCATTTATTTTCAGGTAGAGATACCATGCGAAGCAACTGCTTTCTATCACTCTCTATCACAGTGTTATCTCTTCTCTCATTCTCCATTCCACACCGTTATTATTATACACCGAACAAAAATATAAATGCAACATGCGACAAATACTCCTCAGTCTCATCAACTGTCCGGGTGGCTGGTCACAGACGATCCCTCAGGTGAAGATGCCGGATGTGGAGGTCCTGCAGTCAGCATGACAATTGCACGCTCCCTCAAAACTGCCCATTTTCGAGTGGCCTTTTATTGTCCCCAGCACAAGGTGCACCTGTGTAATGATCATGCTGTTTAATCAGCTTCTTGATATGCCACACCTGTCAGGTGGATGGATTATCTTGGCAAAGGAAAAATGGTAACTAACAGGGATGTAAACAAATGTGTGCACAACATTTGAGAGAAATAAGCTTTTTGTTCTTTTGGGACATTTTTTGAATATTTTATTTCAGCTCATGAAACCAACACTTTACATGTTGCTTTTACATTTTTGTTCAGTAAAGCTCAGTTCTCCACACAGACCGGACGAGTAGGCGGCTGTGCAATGGATTATGGTCATTGAAGTTAATTACCACGCTTATTCGGAAGTCCCATTGTCTTACGACCGGTCGTAGATAAAGGGTAAGTCTCGAACAGGGTGGTCCCTGCGGAGGGTAAACCCAGAATGGGTAAGTCCCCAACAGGGTGGTCCCTGTGGAGGGTAAATCCTGAAAGGGTAAGTCCTGAACAGGGTGGTCCTGCGGAGGGTAAATCCCTAGTGGGGGGGTTTCTCGGCCAGACCCGTAAGGGGGGTGAAAGCACAGCCACAGTGGCCGTGAGGCCGTAGAGTGAGTTTGTGTATGGATAAATTGTCATGCTTGTGTACTCGTACGATAGGTTGTAGGAAAGTAGTCCAGGTTCTGGAGGATGGCCCCCTCCATG
The DNA here is from genome assembly GCF_964263955.1 of Coregonus lavaretus. NCBI lineage: Eukaryota > Metazoa > Chordata > Actinopteri > Salmoniformes > Salmonidae > Coregonus > Coregonus lavaretus. The sequence goes on from NC_140007.1 coordinate 42,317,338, forward strand.
GTTGGAAAAGCAAAAGAATATTAGAACATTGTTTGAAAGTGATTTGTATGTATTAGCACAAGCAATAAGGAGAGAGGTTGGTTTATGCCCTATTGGGGCGGGGAACCGTGACAGATTTTGTGGAAATAGGAAGACAACTGTGAATAATTTTGGGAATATGTGTTGTCAACAACAGTGATATTTGAAGCGTGACACTGGTATAAGACATTAGGTCTCCCGTATTCTCCAGTAGTGAATTGGCAGACGCTTCCGTATTGGTTCTAATACAAGGTATCAGGTGCCGTAACCAATTAATAGGCACAAATACCATAACTACTCTCTGGGGAAGTGGGTATCCCTATCTTGGAAAATAGTTAGTAGAAGCCGTGTATTAGAGCCGTGAGTGAGGAAATCTAAACACCCTAGACACCGTTAAGAGAGGCGCAGAAATAACCACCATTGAAATTGCATCTGTGGTTTCTGACACTCCCGTAAAGGGGGAATAGAGGAGGAAAACTATAGCAAAACCATTGATGCGCACAAGCATTCTACCAATTCGGCTGGAATATGGGATTATTTTTGCAAACAGGATAAAATCGGTCAGCATTTCCCTGCTAACGGGAAATTCCAATCTAATAAAGAATTCAGAGATGCTATTGTGAGTTGGCACAATGACATAAAATATACATCAAAAGCTCAATACACCAGCGTTTTGATGTCAGAGTTCTATCAACAGAAAAGCAAAACTGATAAAACCAAAATTAGTAGATGTACTCAGCACCAAAAAGACTGGGTATGTGAGTACATTGATAGAATGTGCACGTCTGATTTGATGGTAGGTTTAAAACCTGTCAGCATAGAGAATACTAACGAAATGTACATTTTCTCCTCCCTATCTCTCCCTTTGAAATGTTTCCCGAGGCCGTTGTCTTGGGAGAGCAGTTAGTGAAATTATTCAGTTTTATAAATATAAAGGTACCCGGATCCGGCCTTAAAGGGAGCTCACAAATAAGTAAGGCCTGGCCATTTGTTTGTTTTTGCCCTACATTTTTTTTCCACACACACCAGCACACCATTTATGAATATTTGTTAGTGGTGTTAATACCGAGTCTGATTTAATGGTGTGGGGTCTTTTAATTTGGTTTTAGTAGGTTTTTCATGGGTTAGAAAGGATGCACCTTAAAGGGCACACAAATGACATTTTCTGAAGTATCTATTGTCCGAATTTTGGGTTGTACACGTGGAAGTTCTCCGGATAAGAAATGTACTGAGAAAGCCAATGTAAGTAAACCTGGTACACAGAATGTTTAAAATGTCTTTAAATAAGTAGTCTGAAGTACGGGGAAAGAAAGGGGAAAGAAAATACTTAATGGTGTTGAATGACCTCTGTCCTGACTTTCTGGTGAGGCCTGATCATCCTCACTAGAAAGGCTAGAGACACTGGGTGAGATTTAAGTATAATATGAAGAAGTGGATTGCTGGTGTTGTTTTGGTTGTTTAGTTTTTGTCTTTGTTTCAGTACAAATCTCACCAGATTGGGTCTGCTGTATGGTCGGGAGTTCTCCCTAAGGGTTAGCCCTCTAACCTCTAACCTGACCCTGTAATTCTGCGGTGAGGTCGCCAATATGATAAGGGAGTATAAGACAATTTGCAAAATGGTTTCAACAGTGTGTTGTTATTCTCTTTGACATTCGTCTTAGAAATTTTGTATTACGAAAATTGGGAATGTATTAATTAGTCAAGCGGTGAATAATTTGTCTGGATTTCCCCTGTAGCTCAGTTGGTATAGCATGGCGCTTGCAACGCCAGGGTTGTGGGTTCGTTTCCCACGGGGGGCCAGTATGAAAATGTATGCTTTCACTAACTGTAAGTCGCTCTGGATAAGAGCGTCTGCTAAATGACTAAAATGTAAATGATTTCCTGTTGTTCTGGTCTGTCCTCTCTCGAAGTTATGGTGATAGTGACTACAGACGGTATCTAGATGCATGGAAGGGACAATTCGACAGAGAACATTGTGAGCCTCACCCCCTCTAACCAGCTGAAGTAATGGCGACAATGGCATCCACTACGGCCCTTTCCTGCTGGCGTTCACTACGGCCCTGTCCTGCTGGCATTCACTACGGCCCTGTCCTGCACCACTTCTACTTGAGACCTGAGTCCGAGCCAGCAACCTGTGTACGGGCAGCAGGAGTGTGGCATGGGTCCTGAGCATGGAGAGAGATCACATCCAAACTCCTCTCATGCTGCTGGTGTACTGATCAGAAAATGGACAGGACATAATGGATCATACAGAATGGTGGTGGAGGCTCAGATGAGAGATTTGTTTGCTTGGGAAAATCAGATTATTCCCCAGATATTGGAATCGGGACATTATCAAGGGCCATCCACTTTGACAGGCATGAGTTACATATGTGCCATTGTGAGGATGAACTGTAACGCTATCTGAAGAAGAGGGGGGGGGGGGGGGTAATCAACTGTGCCCATAAATTGATTTAGGGTTGCCCTAAACTGTTTATGTTGGGTATCAGGTTGATTGTGTGGGTCTGTACACTGGGAAATGTATTGTAATTTAGATTAAAAATGCATTGAGATACCGATCTGTCATTAACTCAAATATAAAATATATTTTGATTTGTTTCACACTTTTTTGTTTACTACATGATTCCATATGTGTTATTTCATAGTTTTGATGTCTTCACTATTATTATACAATGTAAAAAATGTAAAAAATAAAGAAAAATCCTTGAATGAGTAGGTGTGTCCAAACGTTTGACTTGTAGTGTACATTCTGCCAGTGTGTGCTAAGTTGAGGGTCTTAAATCCGAGTGATAGACTCAACGTGAAGCACAACTGTCATTCTAAATTCGGGTTGGATAGTTGATCAATTGTTTTAATTATGTGTCGGAAAGGAGAGAAGGAGAGAGAGCGCTGCCGCTAAGCTTTGAGGAGAGCACAAAGTGAGGGGAGGGTGTACTGCTCGTCCTGCAGGTGGCGAGTGGCGCAGTGGTCTAAGGCACTGCATCGGGAGACCCATTGGGCGGCGCACAATTGGCCCAGCGTTGTCCAGGGTAGGGGAGGGAATGGCGCAACGCCAGGGTTGTGGGTTCGATTCCCACGGGGGGCCAGTATGAAAAAAATATAAAAAATAATAATGTATGCACTCACTAACTGTAAGTCTTATCCAGAGCGTCTGCTAAATGACTAAAATGTAAATGTTTCTGAAACAAATTGAATATTTGTAGAATTGAATTGATTGAGTTGGAGTGAGTAGTCATGCTGTACTTCGCTCCGCAGGTAATATGACACATATTACATTAAAATGGAACGATTTGATTAGTGTAATATTAGCTAGTTGTCTTTGTATCAAAGATAAAGGTGTAGTATAGAGAAACTATCGAGGTTAGCTAGCCAGCTACATTCGTTTGCAGCGACGCCGTTTTTCAAACAAAGTCAACACCGCAGCCATTGCTAGCTAGCCAACACTACCAGCTAGCAGTACTGTAGCAACTAAATACAATATCATTTTAGCCAGCTACATTCGTTCGCAGCGACGCCATTTTTTCAAACAAAGTCAACACCGCAGCCATTGCTAGCAAGCCAACACTACCAGCTAGCAGTACTGTAGCACCTAAACACAATATCATTTTAGTCAATGAGAAAGCTTCACTTTCTGAACATTCGAGATGTGTAGTCCACATGTGTAGCTAGCTTTGTGCTAGCTAGCCAACGTTTAATTATTTCTGTGTTATGAAAGGAATTTGTAACCAAGTATTGGTGCTAAACCATGTGTTATTGGATGCTAGCATGCTAGTTAGCTATGGCATCATAGGATACGATGCCCTGGGCGGTTTTCACGGAAGAATACTGTACCAAGTTAGCTAGCTGAATAAACGAAGTTAAAGTCTATTCCTAGAAAACATGGAACCGCTGTAGTTTACAACAATTATAATTTCTAAAGTGGAAGTTGGGAGAGTTATATTTGAGATTTTCAGTGAAAGGTAAGTGAGGGAGGCCCCGCTCTCTCGCTTCCTCAGATGTTCAGTTAATTTTATTCTGATCTCCTTTGCATTATTGTAGCCTTTTCTGTAGCCTGTCAACTATGTGTCTGTCTATCCCTGTTCTCTCCACTCTGCACAGGCCATACAAACGCTTCACACCGTGTGGCTGCTGCCACTCTAATCTGGTGGTCCCTGCGTGCATGACCCACGTGGAGTTCCAGGTCTCCGGCAGCCTCTGGAACTGCCTTTCTGCGGCCAACAAGGCAGAGTTCATCTCAGCCTATGCTACCCTCCAGTCCCTCGACTTCTTGGCGCTGACGGAAACATGGATTAGCACAGAAAACACTGCTACTCCTACTGCTCTTTCCTCGTCTGATCATGTGTTCTTGCATACCCCGAGAGCATCTGGTCAGCGCGGCGGTGGCACAGGAATCCTCATCTCTCCCAAGTGGACATTCTCTCTTTTCCCCCGGACCCATCTGTCTATCTCCTCATTTGAATTCCATGCTGTCACAGTCACTAGCCCATTCAAGCTTAACATCCTTATCATTTATCGCCCTCCAGGTTCCCTTGGCGAGTTCATCAATGAGCTTGACGCCTTGCTAAGTTCCTTTCCTGAGGATGGCTCACCCCTCACAGTTCTGGGTGACTTTAACCTCCCTACCTCTGCCTTTGACTAATTTATCTCTGCCTCCTTCTTTCCACTCCTTTCCTCTTTTGACCTCACCATCTCACCGTCCCCCCCTACTCAAAAGGCAGGCAATACACTTGACCTCATCTTTACTAGATGCTGTTCTTCTACTAATCTCACTGCAACTCCCCTCCAAGTCTCCGACCACTACTTTGTATCCTTTTCTCTCTTGCTCTCCTCCAACACTACTCACTCTGCTCCTTCTCAGATGGTAATGTGCCATCGCAACCTTCTCTCTCTCTCTCCCGCTACTCTCTCCTCTTCCATCCTGTCATCTCTTCTCTCTGCTAAATCCTTCTCCCTCCGATCTCCTGATTCTGCCTCCTCAACCTTCCTCTCCTCCCTTTCTGCATCTTTTGACTCTCTATGTCCCCTATCCTCCCGGCCGGCTCGGTCCTCCCCTCCTGCTCCGTGGGTTGACGACTCATTCCGAGCTCACAGAACAGGGCTCCGGGCAGCCGAGCGGAAATTGAGGAAAACTAGACTCCCTGCGGACCTGTCATCTTTTCACTCCCTCCTCTCTACATTTTCTTCCTCTGTTTCTGCTGCTAAAGCCACTTTCTACCACTCTAAATTTCAAGCCTCTGCCTCTAACCCTAGGAAGCTCTTTGCCACCTTCTCCTCCCTGCTGAATCCTCCTCCTCCTCACCCTCCCTCCTCCCTCTCTGTGGATGACTTCGTCAACCATTTTGAAAAGAAGGTTGACGACATCTGATCCTCATTTATTAAGTCAAATGACACCGCTGGTCCTGCTCACACTGCCCTACCCTATGCTTTGACGTCTTTCTCCCCTCTCTCTCCAGATGAAATCTTGTGACTTGTGACGGCCGGCCGCCCAACAACCTGCCCGCTTGACCCTATCCCCTCCTCTCTTCTCCAGACCATTTCCGGAGACCTTTGCCCTTACCTTACCTCGCTCATCAACTCATCCTTGACCGCTGGTTATGTCCCTTCCGTCTTCAAGAGAGCGAGAGTTGCACCCCTCCTCAAAAAACCTACACTCGATCCCTCCAATGTCAAAACTCTTGAGCGTGCCGTCTCTAGCCAACTCTCCTGCTATCTCTCTCAGAACAATCTTCTTGACCCTAACCTGTCAGGCTTCAAGATGGGTCACTCCACCGAGACTGCTCTTTTCTGTGTCACGGAGCTCTCCGAACTGCCAAAGCTGACTCTCTATCCTCTGTTCTCATACTCCTAGATCTATCCGCTGCCTTTGAACCATCAGATCCTCCTCCCCATCCTCTCAGGGCAGGCTATGCTCAGGCTATGCACACTCTTGGATTGCATCCTACCTAGCAGGCCGCTACTACCAGGTGACGTCGAGAGGATCTGTGTCTACACCACGTGCTGTCACTACTGGTGTCCCCCAGGGCTCGGTTCTAGGCCCTCTCCTCTATACTCTTTACACAAAGTCACTCGGCTCCGTCATATCCTCACATGGTCTCTCCTATTATTGTTATGAGGATGACACTCAACTACTCTTCTCCTTCCACCTTCTGACACCCAGAAGGTGACACACATCTCTGCGTGCCTGGTAGACATCTCAGCTTGGATGTCGGCCCACCACCTCAAGCTCAACCTCGACAAGACGGAACTGCTCTTCCTCCCCGAGAAGGCCTGCCTGCTCAAAGACCTCTCCATCACGGTTGACAACTCCACAGTGTCACCCTCCCAGAGTGCAAATAACCTTGGTGTGACCCTGGACAAAACCCTGTCGTTCTCTGTAAACATCAAAGCAGTGACCGCTCCTGCAGCTTCATGCTCTACAACATCCGTACACAGGAAGTGGCGCAGTTCCTAGTACAGGCACGTGTCCTCTTCCGTCTGGAATACTGCAACTCACTGTTGTCTGGGCTCCCCGCTTGTGCCATCAAACCCCTGCAACTTATCCAACAACAAAATGTGGGAAAAGAAAAGGGATGTGAATTCTTCCTGAAGGCTTCCTGTACTTCCTGTATCTCAGTTTTCAGGGGGTGTTAATACAGCAAAAGAAATCCTCTCATTATTTGTTGTTTTTGGCAAAGGCACTTCACTTTAGTGGGCTACATCAATTGTTTTGCAACAGTGAACCCTGATTCCAGAAATGTGTTCAAGCAATCGTGACAAACGGTAATATATTTGTTTCCATTATGTAATGAATGGTGAGACTACTTTGTCATTAGATAACAAATTCATATAGTATATATATAATTCAAATAGTGGCACAGTTAGCACTGCGATGTCATGTCAGGCCTACAGCGTGTTCTCGGCTAAGATAAACCAATAACATCTGTACTTAGGTAACACTTTCTTTAAGGGATAGTCAATATGCGGACGTCGGTACGGGCCAGGAGACGTCCTGGTAGAGAATACACTGTAGGGTAATCTTCACTGTCATGTGAGGCCTACAGTGTGTTTATGCTAAGCTATGGCCAATACTCAATTTTCAGCGGTTTAAGTTAATGCAAAATACATTTTCTAATTAGATAAAAAATTATACTGATTTGATAGTTATTTAAAAGGAAACCCTTCACCAAGCACCATAGTATTTTTTTCGGTCCTTTATCAACATTTGATGCCAAAAGGTTTGAATAATATGAATTTTAATCCAAACGGTTTGAAAAGTACTTTACAATTACAATATATAACTTATTGGGCGGCCTGACCAAATTCACATAGAAACGTGAGTTATAAATCTTTCATTCTCATAAGCTAACATATGGAATTGTTTTAAGATGGTCATACCAAAGATAATTTAGCTATTTGATTTTGAATTTTAAAACCCCTTAAGGTATCAAAAAATATCCAATTCTTTTGGGGGGGTTTAAACATTGAATTTGGCATTACTGCTATTAGCTAATAGAAAAGCATTGAATAACAGATTCAGTACAAAAGTTTGGACACACCTACTCATTCAAGGGTTTTTCGTTATTTTTACTATTTTCTACATTGTAGAATAATAGTGAAGATATCAAAACTGTGAAATAACACATGTGGAATCGTGTAGTAACCAGAAAAGTGTTAAACAAATCAAAATATATTTTATATTTTAGATTCTTCAAAGTAGCCACCCTTTGCCTTGATGACAGTTTTGCACACTCTTGACATTCTCTCAACCAGTTTCATGAGGTAGTCACCTGGAATGCATTTCAATTAACAGGTGTGCATTGTTAAAAGTTAATTTGTGGAATTTCTATCCTTCTGGATGCATTTGAGCCAATCAGTTGTGTTTTGACAAGGTAGGGGTGGTATACAGAAGATAGCCCTATTTGGTACAATACCAAGTCCATATTATGGCAAAAACAGATCAAATAAGCAAAGAGAAATGACAGTCCATCATTGCTTTAAGACATGAAGGTAAATCAATCCGGAAAATGTCAAGTGCTATGATGAAACTGGCTCTCATGAGGACCGCCACAGGAAAGGAAGACCCAGAGTTACCTCTGTTGCAGAGGATAAGTTAATTAGAGTTAACTGCACCTCAGAAATTGCAGCCCAAATAAATGCTTCACAGAGTTCAAGTAACAGACACATCTCAACATCAACTGTTCAGAGGAGCCTGCATGAATCAGGCCTTCATGGTCGAATTGCTGCAAAGAAATCACTACTAAAGGAAACCAATAAGAAGAAGAGACTTGCTTGGGCCATGAAACACAAGCAATGGACATTAGACTGGTGGAAATCTGTCCTTTGGTCTGATGAGTCCAAATTTGAGATTTTTGGTTCCAACCACCGTGTCTTTGTGAGACGCAGAGTAGGTGGACAGATGATCTCTGCATGTGTGGTTCCCACCGTGAAGCATGGAGGAGGAGGTGTGATGGTTTTGGGGTGCTTTGCTTGTGAGACTGTCTGTGATTTATTTAGAATTCAAGGCACACTTAACCAGCATGGCTACCACAGCATTCTGCAGCAATACGCCATCCCATCTGGTTTGGGTTTAGTGGGACTATCATTTGTTTTTCAACAGGACAATGACCCAACACACCTCCAGGTTGTGTAAGGGCTATTTGACCAAGGAGAGTGATGGAGTGCTGCATCATATGACCTGGCCTCCACAATCACCTGACCTCAACCCAGTTGAGATGGTTTGGGATGAGTCGGACGGCAGAGTGAAGGAAAAGCAGCAAACAAGTGCTCAGCATATGTGGGAACTCCTTCAAGACTGTCGGAAAAGCATTCCTCATGAAGCTGGTTGTGAGAATGCCAAGAGTGTACAAAGCTGTCATCAAAGTAAAGGTAGGCTACTTTGAAGAATCTAAAATCTAAAATCTATTTTGATTTGTTTAACACTTTTTTGGTTACTATATGATTCCATATGTGTTATTTCATAGTTTTGATGTTTTCACCATTATTCTACAATTTAGAAAATAGTAAAAATAAAGAAAAGCCCTTGAAACTTTTGACTGGTATTATATATGAAATAATAGTAACTAGTGGACTGTTTGGTTTTCCATAGGTCATACAGTACATCATAATGATATATTTTTACATTGTGAAATGTATTTAATAGGGAAAATATTCAATGTGATGTAGATTAAAACCTATGGATATACAGACAGCAGCAAAACATTAGAACAGTCAATATACAGCATGGAACTCTTTTGCAATTCCAGTAACAAAGTAGAAAACAGTGTCCTGTTTTGGTGCTTGATCCTAATTCAGACAACAAGAATACTATAAAACGTTTGATTACCATCAGGTGCCTCCTGAGCGGATTAGCAGTCTAAGGCACTGCATCGCAATGCTTGAGGCGTCACTACAGCCCCGAGTTCGATCCCAGGCTGTGTCACAGCAGGCCGTGACCGAGAGAACTATGAGGCGGCGCACAATTGGCCCAGCGTCATCCGGGTTCGGGGAGGGTTTAGCCGGCCGGAATTTCCTAGACAATGATTTGATTTGAATTGATAGTTATTTAAATGGAAACCCTTCACAGAGCACCACAGTATTCTTTTTCAGGCTATTTATAAACATTTGATCCCAAAATGTTTGAATAATATTAATTTTAATCCAACGGTTTGAAAAGTACTTTTAAAACAACAATATATAACTTATTGGGCGACCTGACCAAATTCACATAGAAATGTGAGTTATAGATCTTTCATTCTAATTGAAAGCAAATCTCAGAAGAAGTAGATATTTTCTATGTGCGCTATTTCTATGCTTCCCGTTATTAAGTTTTATTTTTGCCCTTTTTACTTTTAGTTTTGTACACCAGCTTCAAGCAGGTAAAATACAATATTCTCTGTTATGCAAAATATATTTCCCAGCGGTTTAGATGGTACAATGATTTTCCAAACAATGACTGCTTGTTTTGTCACATAAACTGAAATGAGGCAAACTATTTTATCAACCAGGAAATGGTGGAGCGATTTCTGCATAGTTAATCTTTAAATGTTCTTTCAAGCATATGGAATTGTTTTAAGATGGTCATACCAAGGATCATTAAGCTGTTTGATTTGGACGTTTAAACCACCTTAAGGTATAAAAAAATATACACAGCATATAATTTTGTTGTTGTTGATAAAACATGGAAATCGACATTACTGCTATTAGCCAATAGAAACACATTGAATATCAGATTCACTACATGGAACAACAGATAATACCCCAAAAAATCTAAAGGAAGTTTGTTCTGAAGTGTCTGTCCTATATCTGAGAGATATAAGAAAGATCAGGAAACTAATATTATTTTCTTTTTTTTAACATATTTATCCCATTATTTTAGGCACTGAACTATCTCAATATACAGTGCATTCGGAAAGTATTCAGACCCCTTCCCTTTTTCCACATTTTGTTACGTTACAGCTTTATTCTTAAATGGATTAAATACAAAAAAGTCTTCATGAATGAGTTACAGTGAGGGAAAAAAGTATTTGATCCCCTGCTGATTTTGTACGTTTGCCCACTGACAAAGACATGATCAGTCTATAATTTTAATAGTAGGTTTATTTGAACAGTGAGAGACAGAATAGCAACAAAAAAATCCAGAAAAACACATGTCAAAAATGTTATAAATTGATTTGCATTTTAAAGAGGGAAATAAGTATTTGACCCCTCTGCAACACATGACTTAGTACTTGGTGGCAAAACCCTTGTTGGCAATCACAGAGGTCAGACGTTTCTTGTAGTTGGCCACCAGGTTTGCACACATCTCAGGAGGGATTTTGTCCCACTTCTCTTTGCAGATCTTCTCCAAGTCATTAAGGTTTCGAGGCTGACGTTTGGCAACTCGAACCTTCAGCTCCCTCCACAGATTTTCTATGGGATTAAGGTCTGGAGACTGGCTAGGCCACTCCAGGACCTTAATGTGCTTCTTCTTGAGCCACTCCTTTGTTGCCTTGGCCGTGTGTTTTGGGTCATTGTCATGCTGGAATACCCATCCATGACCCATTTTCAATGTCCTGGCTGAGGGAAGGAGGTTCTCACCCAAGATTTGACGGTACATGGCGCCGTCCATCGTCCCTTTGATGCAGTGAAGTTGTCCTGTCCCCTTAGCAGAAAAACACCCCCAAAGCATAATGTTTCCACCTCCATGTTTGATGGTGGGGATGGTGTTCTTGGGGTCATAGGCAGCATTCCTCCTCCTCCAAACACGGCGAGTTGAGTTGATGCCAAAGGGCTTTCACCCAGTTTTCCTCTGAATCATTCAGATGTTCATTGGCAAACTTCAGACGGGGCTGTGTATGTGGTTTCTTGAGCAGGGGGACCTTGCGGGCGCTGCAGGATTTCAGTCCTTCACGGCGTAGTGTGTTACCAATTGTTTTCTTGGTGACTATGGTCCCAGCTGCCTTGAGATCATTGACACGATCCTCCCGTGTAGTTCTGGGCTGATTCCTCACCGTTCTCATGATCATTGCAACTCCACGGGGTGAGATCTTGCATGGAGCCCCAGGCCGAGGGAGATTGACAGTTCTTTTGTGTTTCTTCCATTTGCGAATAATCACACCAACTGTTGTCACCTTCTCACCAAGCTGCTTGGCGATGGTCTTGTAGCCCATTCCAGCCTTGTGTAGGTCTACAATCTTGTCCCTGACATCCTTGGGGAGCTCTTTGGTCTTGGCCATGGTGGAGAGTTTGGAATCTGATTGATTGATTGCTTCTGTGGACTGGTGTCTTTTATACAGGTAACAAACTGAGGTTAGGAGCACTCCCTTTAAAAGTGTGCTCCTTATCTCAGCTCGTTACCTGTATAAAAGACACCTGGGAGCCAGTAATCTTTCTGATTGAGAGGGGGTCAAATACTTATTTCCCTCATTAAAATGCAAAAATCAATTTATAACATTTTTGACATGTGTTTTTCTGGATTTTTTTGTTGTTATTCTGTCTCTCACTGTTCAAATAAACCTAACATAAAAATGATAGACTGCTCATTTCTTTGTCAGTTGGCAAACGCACAAAATCAGCAGGGGATCAAATACTTTTTTCCCTCACTGTACATATGGGGTAAACAAAACATAAAGTCAAAAATACAACAGAAAATATATATAGAGTGTGTGCGAATGTAGTAAGTTATGGAGATAAGGCAATAAATAGGCCATAGTGCAAAATAGTTACAATTTCGTATTAACACTGGAATGATAGATGTGCAAAAGATGATGTGCAAATAGAGATACTGGGGTGCAAATTAGCAAAATAAATAACAATATGGGGATGAGGTAGTTGGGTAGGCTAATTTCAGAATGGCTGTGTACAGGTGCAGTGATCGGTAAGCTGCTCTGACAACTGACGCTTAAAGTTAGTGAGGGAGATAAGAGTCTCCAGCTTCAGAGATTTTTGCAGTTCGTTCCAGTCATTGGCAGCATAGAACTGAAGGAATGGCAGCCAAAGGAGGTGTTGGGTTTGAGGATGACCAGTGAGATATACCTGCTGGAGCGCAGACTACGGGTGTGTGTTGCTATGGTGACCAGTGAGCTAAGATAAGACGGGGATTTGCCTAGCAGTGATTTATAGATGACCTGGAGCCAGTGGGTTTGGCGACGAATATGTAGTGAGGTCCAGCCAACAAGAGCGTACAGGTCACAATGGTGGGTAGTATATGGGGCTTTGGTGACAAAACGGATGGCACTGTGATAGACTACATCCAATTTGCTGAGTAGAGTGTTGGAGGCTATTTTGTTAATGACATCGCCGAAGTCAAGGATCGGTAGGATAATCAGTTTTACGAGGGCATGTTTGGCAGCATGAGTGATCCTCCTTGAGATGTTTCCAATCAGGCCTTTATGGTAGAGTGGCCAGAAGGAAGCCACTCCTCAGTAAAAGGCACATGACAGCCCACTTGGAGTTTCCAAAAGGCTCCTAAAGGACTCTCAGACCATGAGAAACAAGATTCTCTGGTCTGATAAAACCAAGATTGAACTCTTTGGCCTGAATGCCAAGCGTCACATCTGGAAGAAATCTGGCACCATCCCTACGGTGAAGCATGGTGGTGGCAGCATCATGCTGTGGGGATGTTTTTCAGCGGCAGGGACATGGAGACTAGTCAGGATCGAGGGAAAGATTAACGGAGCAAAGTACAGAGAGATCCTTGATGAAATCCTGCTCCAGAACGCTCAGGACCTTAGACTGGGCTGAAGGTTCACCTTCCAATAGGACAACAACCCTAAGTACTGAGTAAAGGGTCTGAATACTTATGTACATTTGGTATTTCAGTTTTTTATTTTTTGTACATTTGCAAGAATTTCTAAAAACGTGTTATTGCTTTGTCATTATGGGGTATTGTGTGTAGATTGATGAGGGGATAAAAACAATTTAATCAATTTTAGAATAAGGCTCTAACGTAACAAAATGTGGAAAACGTCAAGGGGTCTGAATACTTTCCGAATGCACTGTACACTTCCATTATTTAGTTTTTATTGTGAGGCTTTTGGGCGAACTAGGGCAAAACAGAAAAAACCATCCTGTTCATGAGAGTCTGAGCTTTAGACAGAGGGGTCAGATTAGTGTAGACAGAAGTAGGAAGAAGAGACTGTACCAACTTCAGGTGAGCCTTGTGAGGCTTGTGAGCATCCTAGTGCCAAACGGAGTCTCAGCTTTCAATAGAGTGGTGATAATAGTTTGTAGGCCAAACCGGACGCTACAGACATTTTTGTGAGAAGACCAATTTTCGGGATGTCTCATGGTCTGACAAACACCGCTCTAGCTCTGCCACCTTCCACCGCAGATATCGGCAGATGCGGTGGATTGAGAAGCAACCAATGCAAAAACCCACATATCTCTATGTCACACCCTGATCTGTTTCACCTGTCTTTGTGATTGTCTCCACCCCCCTCCAGGTGTCGCCCATCTTCCCCATTATCCCCAGTGTATTTATACCTGTGTTCTCTGTTTGTCTGTTGCCAGTTTGTTTTGTTTCGTCAAAACTACCAGCGGTTTTCCCCTTGCGCCTGTCTTTCTCAAGTTCCTGTTTTCTAGTTTTCCCGGTATTGACCATTCTGCCTGCTCTGACGCTGAGACTGCCTGCCGTTCTGTACCTTTTGGACTCTGATCTGGGTTACTGACTTCTGCCTGCCCTTGACCTGTTGTTTGCCTGCCCCCTGTTTTTGTAATAAACTTTTGTTACTTCGACAATGTTTGCATCTGGGGCTTCTCCTGAAACGTGATACTCTAGCTTAAACAGACAGATTTTTATGGGGATTTTTGTATTATGTTAATTAGACTTATCCTGAAGCCACAGCGCTCTCTTCACAATATCTATTTCCTTTTGTGGGAGCATTGCAAAATGTTGATTGGGATGTTTGACCTGGTTTGACGTACATTGTAAAATAAAGAAACTTTTCTGCATGTTTTTTTATTTCTGCATGACAAAAAAATCAACAAGGAAATTAGCTCTTTATCAATGGGGGTCAATGGGGAAGAAGGATCGTTTTCCACAAAGGTGGGCGTGGTCTAAGGGAATGCCTTAACCGTGGTATATTGGCCATATACCACACCCACACGTACCTTATTGCTTAATTATAGTATTTGTTGAGTTCTAATGAATGGTAAGAAAACCTTCCTATCCCATGACAAATGATACTGTTTTGATAGAGCTATTTAGTTTTGTGACAGGTATTAAGTTAGGACGGTGTAGTTTTGTCAAACACACTTCAGTTTAGTGGGTCTACATACAGTTTTTTGACAAAAGTGGTAGAGCAATAGAGAAATGAATATAATTGCAACACAAAACAAGAAACAACTGCACTAAACATGTATGATGAATTTAAAACAGTGCTAAACATGTATGAGGCTTGAAAGTAGTTTATTGGGCAATCAAAATACTACACGTCACCCATATAGAATTACACCATTTATTCACTTCATTTATCCAGTAACCAATCAATCATGTTTCAAGACAAAGTATGTTTATGCATAAAATGTACACTTCTTTCAGAAACACTAAACTAGTGCTACTCAGTATTTGAAGGACAGGCTTTTGTAATATAATTTTGTTTAATTTTTTGTTAATCAGTGATTGTTTGATTGATTGACTGATATAGTAGTCTTATTGATGATGTCACAGTTAGCTGATGGTTAATTCCATAAGGAGACTGGAGAGGATCTCCGACGGCCCCATGCTGGTCGCTTCTCACCCCATTCTGCGAAAAAATTTAGAAAGCGCAGAAATAGCTGCTTCATCTTCAGCCACTGAGGAAGAGAGATTTTCCATTTTAGCAAATCATTTCAAATAAAAACCAGACCACTCAAACACTTACACACGTAAAGTAGTATAATTATTGTTCACTTTACAAAAAGTTGTTTTCACTTTTCACCAAGTCTAATCACATGACATTACTGGTAAAGTCTTTGATCTCATCCAGCTGCAATGTGTAAAAACGGAATAATGCACAGCAGCATTTTGCATCAGAACACTCAACATTAGATATTGTAGTTGAGAGGTAAGGAGTGCCAATTTGAATTAGGGCATGATTAGGTGCTATGACAGTACAATACAATATAATATTTTAAAATACATGCCAAAACTTTCCAATTGTATTTCCAACTAAATTCCAATATTCACCCTACTTGTATTTTTAAAGAACATTTTTCCAAATACTTGCTTCGAAATGTATTTGAAATTAATAGAAATAAAAATAAATAGTATTTGAACCCGGATTTGGTACTTTTTTTACACACACACGCACACGCACACACACACACTAGACGTACCTTCCATGGGGATAGCTTCATTGAGTGTACTTGCTGCTAACAGGACACTCACAAGAGCGAACAGCAGTATCACAATCTGGATCTTCATCCTTTATTAAAGCACAGATAGCACAACAGGTCAAAACACACACAGGGTCCTCTTTCTCTGCCAGAGCACAGAGAGCACACCAGGTTAACAAAAATGCACAGTCTGCCGTGACAGGGATGGACCGAGTAGTGTCCAGCTGTATACAGCTTTCACATTTGAGAAAAGAAGTGGCTCAGTGAAAGCAAACTTACCTCTGAGTTGGAAGATTCTGGTTGATGCTGGTTGTCTGCTGGTGTCTTCTGGACCTCAGTAGTAGAGTAGTGGAGTGTCTCTCTGTCATCTACATCCCTGTCTTATACTCTCTCTGCAGATACCTGCCCCGTCCTGCCACACCTCTCACAGTCAAAACACAAACCAGTTTACATCACAGCCATGTCAATAATCTCTGTCATGAACCCCCTTGAGGGTCTTTCACACCCTGAAAAAAGAATGTGTACGCTTGGTTTAGGTTTTTTTTCAATTGGTTTTGCACATGCACTCAAAACAATCATGATATCCTCTATACAATAGTTTGTCATTTGTCATTGCAAATGCTCAACGTTTTTCTACAAATTACACAAAACATTAGACACAACCCTATACACATAAAGCAAACATCTACTATGTAAAGAATGTGAAACTTAACAAAATATTTTGTTCACGGTCCATAATATCGATTATTCTCATAACGCTATATCTCTACCACCAACATGTCAACTCTTTGCATGTGATCGACGAGGATGTTTTTAGTTAGTGTTTCTTGAGCAATGATGTGACTAATGGTAAGATGACCTTATTTATTCATTTCTAAAATGTTCTATAAGCAAGAATCCACTTGGACTTTATGGGGTATTTTGTGTAGATCAGTGACACAAAATCTCAATTGAATTTATTTACATTTCAGGCTGTAACAATAAAATGTTGAAAAAGTAAAGGGGTGTGAATGCTTCCTGAAGGCACTGTATCTAAGTTTTCAGGGGGTGTTAGTTAATATAGCAAAATAAATACTCTCATTAGATGACAAATGGTACTGTTCTGGTAGTAATATACATTTGAGACAGGTTTTGTAAGTTCTGATGGTGTTAGTGCATTTTGCAAAATAAATGTGTTGTTTTTGGCAAACACACATCAGTTTAGTGGGCTGCATCAACTGTTTTGCAAAAGTGAACCCTGATTCCAGAAAAGTGTTCAAGCAATAGTAACAAACTATAATATATTTGTTGCCATAATGTAATGAATGGTGAGACTACTTTGTCATTAGATAACAAATTCCACTGTTGAGAGACATGTATGTATTTTAAGTTGAAGCACCAATCATAAATGTCATCTCAGGCCTACAGCGTGTTCTCGGCCAAGATAAACCAATAACATCTGTACTTAGGTAACACTTTCTTGAAGGGATAGTCAATATGCGGACGTCGGTAAGGGCCTGGAGACGTCCTGGTAGAGAATACACTCTAGGGCTAACATCACCGTCATGTGAGGCCTACAGTGTGTTGTATGATAAGCTATTGCCAATAACAATTTTGAGGGTTTTAGTTAATGAAAAATACATTTTCTAATCAGATAAAAAATGACACTGTTTCGATAGTTATTTAAAAGGAAACCCTTCACAGAGCACCACAGTATTCTTTTTCAGGCTATTTATCAACATTTGATCCCAAAATGTTTGAATAATATTAATTTTAATCCAACGGTTTGAAAAGTACTTTTAAAACTATATATAACTTCTTGGGCGACATGACCAAATTCACATAGAAATTGAGTTATAGATCTTTCATTCTAATTGAAAGCAAGTCTCATAAGCGGTAGATCTGTTCTATGTGCGCTATTTCTATGCTTCCCTTCCCAGTTTTTTTTTGTTGCCCTTTTTACTTTTAGTTTTGTACACCAGCTTCAAGCAGGTAAAATACAATATTTTGTGTTATACAAAATGTTTCCCAGCGGTTTAGATGGTACAATGATTTTCTACACAATGACTGCTTGTTTTGTCACAAACTGAAATTAGGCAAAATATTTTATCAACCAGGAAATGGTGAAGCGATTTCTGCATAGTTAATCTTTAAACGTTCTTTCAAGCAACAATACTCCCAATTGGTATTAGATAGAATGTCGTGTCCCCACCCACCTTGGTGGAAAACAACACGTGGTTACCTCGGTTACCCCAATGGCTCACAGCAAAAACGTAACCTTTTTCAAACTCTATAACTCTATATCTCTACCACCAACATCTCAACTCTTTGCATGTGATTGTTAACCTCCCTAAATATATATCAAATTATAGTAACTAGTGGAGTGTTTGGTTTTTTCATTGTTTATACAGTACATCATTACATTGGGAAATGTATTTAATAGGGAAAATATTCAATGTGATGTAGATTCAAACATATGGCTATACAGACAGTAGCAAAACATTTGAACAGTCGATATACAGCATGGAACACTTTTACAATTCCAGTAACAAAGTAGAAAACAGTGTCCTGTTTTGGTGCTTGATCCTAATTCAGACAAAAAGAACACAATAAAACGTTTGATTACCATCTCGTACCATTTACTCTTGTTCATATATGAGGATGCAGCCCCCACCATGCTTGAAAATATGAACAGTGGTACTCAGTGATGTGTTGTGTTGGATTTGCCCCAAACATAACGCTTTGTATTCAGGATAAAAAGTTCATTTCTTGCAGCATTACTTAAGTGCCTTGTTGCACACAGGATGCATGTTTTGGAATATTTGTATTCCGCCATCTCAAATGGCAAAGATGGCGGACAATGGACAGAGATGGCGCCGGAGAAGATGGCTGCCGTTTTACAGCCCTCTAACCAATTCTACTATTATGTGAGTTTTTTTCGCGTTATTTGTAATTTATTCTGTACATAATGTTTCTGCCATCGTCTCTTATAACCAAAAAGAGCTTCTGGATATCAGGACAGCGATTACTCACCTCGTATAGGACGAAGATTTTTTCTTCAACGAGTCAGACGTGAAGGATATCCTATAGACACCCGACAAGGCCCAAATCCCCGTCATTCGCAGGAGAAAGAGACTGAGATATCGTGGACGGGGTGCCTTGTAAGGATCCGACGGCGAGCGAGTAAACTGCCTCTTCCATCAATCCTATTAGCCAATGTTCAATCATTTGAAAATAAATTAGATGACCTATTATTACGGTTATCCTACCAATGGAACATTAAAAACTGTAATATCTTGGCTGAACGACGACATGGACAACATACAGCTGACGGCTTTGGTGACAAAACGGATGGCACTGTGATAGACTACATCCAATTTGCTGAGTAGAGTGTTGGAGGCTATTTTGTTAATGACATCGCCGAAGTCAAGGATCGGTAGGATAGTCCGTTTTACGAGGGCATGTTTGGCAGCATGAGTGATCATCCTTGAGATGTTTCCAATCAGGCCTTTATGGTAGAGCGGCCAGAAGGAAGCCACTCCTCAGTAAGAGGCACATGACAGCCCACTTGGAGTTTCCAAAAGGCTCCTAAAGGACTCTCAGACCATGAGAAACAAGATTCTCTGGTCTGATGAAACCAAGATTGAATTCTTTGGCCTGAATGCCAAGCGTCACATCTGGAAGAAATCTGGCACCATCCCTACGGTGAAGCATGGTGGTGGCAGCATCATGCTGTGGGGATGTTTTTCAGCGGCAGGGACATGGAGACTAGTCAGGATCGAGGGAAAGATTAACGGAGCAAAGTACAGAGAGATCCTTGATGAAATCCTGCTCCAGAACGCTCAGGACCTTAGACTGGGCTGAAGGTTCACCTTCCAATAGGACAACAACCCTAAGTACTGAGAAAAGGGTCTGAATACTTATGTACATTTGGTATTTCAGTTTTTTATTTTTTGTACATTTGCAATAATTTTTTAAAACGTGTTATTGCTTTGTCATTATGGGGTATTGTGTGTAGATTGATGAGGGGATAAAAACAATTTAATCAATTTTAGAATAAGGCTCTAACGTAACAAAATGTGGAAAACGTCAAGGGGTCTGAATACTTTCCGAATGCACTGTACACTTCCATTATTTAGTTTTTATTGTGAGGCTTTTGGGCGAACTAGGGCAAAACAGAGAAAACCATCCTGTTCATGAGAGTCTGAGCTTTAGACAGAGGGGTCAGATTAGTGTAGACAGAAGTAGGAAGAAGAGACTTTACCAACTTCAGGTGAGCCTTGTGAGGCTTGTGAGCATCCTAGTGCCGAACGGAGTCTCAGCTTTCAATAGAGTGGTGATAATAGTTTGTAGGCCAAACCGGACGCTACAGAAATTTTTGTGAGAAGACCAATTTTCGGGATGTCTCATGGTCTGACAAACACCGCTCTAGCTCTGCCACCTTCCACCGCAGATATCGGCAGATGCGGTGGATTGAGAAGCAACCAATGCAAAAACCCACATATCTCTATGTCACACCCTGATCTGTTTCACCTGTGTTTGTGATTGTCTCCACCCCCCTCCAGGTGTCGCCCATCTTCCCCATTATCCCCAGTGTATTTATACCTGTGTTCTCTGTTTGTCTGTTGCCAGTTTGTTTTGTTTCGTCAAAACTACCAGCGGTTTTCCCCTTGCGCCTGTCTTTCTCAAGTTCCTGTTTTCTAGTTTTCCCGGTATTGACCATTCTGCCTGCCCTGACGCTGAGACTGCCTGCCGTTCTGTACCTTTTGGACTCTGATCTGGGTTACTGACTTCTGCCTGCCCTTGACCTGTTGTTTGCCTGCCCCCTGTTTTTGTAATAAACTTTTGTTACTTCGACAATGTCTGCATCTGGGGCTTCTCCTGAAACGTGATACTCTAGCTTAAACAGACAGATTTTTATGGGGATTTTTGTATTATGTTAATTAGACTTATCCTGAAGCCACAGCGCTCTCTTCACAATATCTATTTCCTTTTGTGGGAGCATTGCAAAATGTTGATTGGGATGTTTGACCTGGTTTGACGTACATTGTAAAATAAAGAAACTTTTCTGCATGTTTTTTTATTTCTGCATGACAAAAAAATCAACAAGGAAATTAGCTCTTTATCAATGGGGGTCAATGGGGAAGAAGGATCGTTTTCCACAAAGGTGGGCGTGGTCTAGGGGAATGCCTTAACCGTGGTATATTGGCCATATACCACACCCACACATACCTTATTGCTTAATTATAGTATTTGTTGAGTTCTAATGAATGGTAAGAAAACCTTCCTATCCCATGACAAATGATACTGTTTTGATAGAGCTATTTAGTTTTGTGACAGGTATTAAGTTAGGACGGTGTAGTTTTGTCAAACACACTTCAGTTTAGTGGGTCTACATATAGTTTTTTGACAAAAGTGGTAGAGCAATAGAGAAATGAATATAATTGCAACACAAAACAAGAAACAACTGTACTAAACATGTATGATGAATTTAAAACAGTGCTAAACATGTATGAGGCTTGAAAGTAGTTTATTGGGCAATCAAAATACTACACGTCACCCATATAGAATTACACCATTTATTCACTTCATTTATCCAGTAACCAATCAATCATGTTTCAAGACAAAGTATGTTTATGCATAAAATGTACACTTCTTTCAGAAACACTAAACTAGTGCTACTCAGTATTTGAAGGACAGGCTTTTGTAATAATTTTGTTTAATTTTTTTGTTAATCAGTGATTGTTTGATTGATTGACTGATATAGTAGTCTTATTGATGATGTCACAGTTAGCTGATGGTTAATTCCATAAGGAGACTGGAGAGGATCTCCGACAGCCCCATGCTGGTCGCTTCTCACCAAATTCTGCGAAAAAATTTAGAAAGCGCAGAAATAGCTGCTTCATCTTCAGCCACTGAGGAAGAGAGATTTTCCATTTTAGCAAATCATTTCAAATAAAAACCAGACCACTCAAACACTTACACACGTAAAGTAGTATAATTATTGTTCACTTTACAAAAAGTTGTTTTCACTTTTCACCAAGTCTAATCACATGACATTACTGGTAAAGTCTTTGATCTCATCCAGCTGCAATGTGTAAAAACGGAATAATGCACAGCAGCATTTTGCATCATAACACTCAACATTAGATATTGTAGTTGAGAGGTAAGGAGTGCCAATTTGAATTAGGGCATGATTAGGTGCTATGACAGTACAATACAATATAATATTTTAAAATACATGCCAAAACTTTCCAATTGTATTTCCAACTAAATTCCAATATTCACCCTACTTGTATTTTTAAAGAACATTTTTCCAAATACTTGCTTCGAAATGTATTTGAAATTAATAGAAATAAAAATAAATAGTATTTGAACCCGGATTTGGTACTTTTTTCACACACACACGCACACGCACACACACACACTAGACGTACGTTCCATGGGGATAGCTTCATTGAGTGTACTTGCTGCTAACAGGACACTCACAAGAGCGAACAGCAGTATCACAATCTGGATCTTCATCCTTTATTAAAGCACAGATAGCACAACAGGTCAAAACACACACAGGGTCCTCTTTCTCTGCCAGAGCACAGAGAGCACACCAGGTTAACAAAAATGCACAGTCTGCCGTGACAGGGATGGACCGAGTAGTGTCCAGCTGTATACAGCTTTCACATTTGAGAAAAGAAGTGGCTCAGTGAAAGCAAACTTACCTCTGAGTTGGAAGATTCTGGTTGATGCTGGTTGTCTGCTGGTGTCTTCTGGACCTCAGTAGTAGAGTAGTGGAGTGTCTCTCTGTCATCTCTGTCTTATACTCTCTCTGCAGATACCTGCCCCGTCCTGCCACACCTCTCACAGTCAAAACACAAACCAGTTTACATCACAGCCATGTCAATAATCTCTGTCATGAACACCCTTGAGGATATTTCACCCCCTGAAAAAAGAATGTGTACGCTTGTTTTAGGTTTTTTTTCAATTGGTTTTGCACATGCACTCAAAACAATCATGATATCCTCTATACAATAGTTTGTCATTTGTCATTGCAAATGCTCAACGTTTTTCTACAAATTACACAAAACATTAGACACAACCCTATACACATAAAGCAAACATCTACTATGTAAAGAATGTGAAACTTAACAAAATATTTGGTTCACGGTCCATAATATCGATTATTCTCATAACGCTATATCTCTACCACCAACATGTCAACTCTTTGCATGTGATCGACGAGGATGTTTTTAGTTAGTGTTTCTTGAGCAATGATGTGACTAATGGTAAGATGACCTTATTTATTAATTTCTAAAATGTTCTATAAGCAAGAATCCACTTGGACTTTATGGGGTATTTTGTGTAGATCAGTGACACAAAATCTCAATTGAATTTATTTACATTTCAGGCTGTAACAATAAAATGTGGAAAAAGTAAAGGGGTGTGAATGCTTCCTGAAGGCACTGTATCTAAGTTTTCAGGGGGTGTTAGTTAATATAGCAAAATAAATCTTCTCATTAGATGACAAATGGTACTGTTCTGGTAGTAATATACATTTGAGACAGGTTTTGTAAGTTCTGATGGTGTTAGTGCATTTTGCAAAATAAATGTGTTGTTTTTGGCAAACACACATCAGTTTAGTGGGCTGCATCAACTGTTTTGCAAAAGTGAACCCTGATTCCAGAAAAGTGTTCAAGCAATAGTAACAAACTATAATATATTTGTTGCCATAATGTAATGAATGGTGAGACTACTTTGTCATTAGATAACAAATTCCACTGTTGAGATACATGTATGTATTTTAAGTTGAAGCACCAATCATAAATGTCATCTCAGGCCTACAGCGTGTTCTCGGCCAAGATAAACCAATAACATCTGTACTTAGGTAACACTTTCTTGAAGGGATAGTCAATATGCGGACGTCGGTAAGGGCCTGGAAACGTCCTGGTAGAGAATAAACTGTAGGGCTAACATCACCGTCATATGAGGCCTACAGTGTGTTGTATGATAAGCTATTGCCAATAACAATTTTGAGGGTTTTAGTTAATGAAAAATACATTTTCTAATCAGATAAAAAATGATACTGTTTCGATAGTTATTTAAAAGGAAACCCTTCACAGAGCACCACAGTATTCTTTTTCAGGCTATTTATCAACATTTGATCCCAAAATGTTTGAATAATATTAATTTTAATCCAACGGTTTGAAAAGTACTTTTAAAACTATATATAACTTCTTGGGCGACATGACCAAATTCACATAGAAATTGAGTTATAGATCTTTCATTCTAATTGAAAGCAAGTCTCATAAGCGGTAGATCTGTTCTATGTGCGCTATTTCTATGCTTCCCTTCCCAGTTTTTTTTGTTGCCCTTTTTACTTTTAGTTTTGTACACCAGCTTCAAGCAGGTAAAATACAATATTTTGTGTTATACAAAATGTTTCCAAGCGGTTTAGATGGTACAATGATTTTCTACACAATGACTGCTTGTTTTGTCACAAACTGAAATTAGGCAAAATATTTTATCAACCAGGAAATGGTGAAGCGATTTCTGCATAGTTAATCTTTAAACGTTCTTTCAAGCAACAATACTCCCAATTGGTATTAGATAGAATGTCGTGTCCCCACCCACCTTGGTGGAAAACAACACGTGGTTACCTCGGTTACCCAAATGGCTCACAGCAAAAACGTAACCTTTTTCAAACTCTATAACTCTATATCTCTACCACCAACATCTCAACTCTTTGCATGTGATTGTTAACCTCCCTAAATATATATCAAATTATAGTAACTAGTGGAGTGTTTGGTTTTTTCATAGTTTATACAGTACATCATTACATTGGGAAATGTATTTAATAGGGAAAATATTCAATGTGATGTAGATTAAAACCTATGGATATACAGACAGTAGCAAAACATTTGAACAGTCGATATACAGCATGGAACACTTTTACAATTCCAGTAACAAAGTAGAAAACAGTGTCCTGTTTTGGTGCTTGATCCTAATTCAGACAAAAATAACACAATAAAACGTTTGATTACCATCTCGTACCATTTACTCTTGTTCATATATGAGGATGCAGCCCCCACCTTGCTTGAAAATATGAACAGTGGTACTCAGTGATGTGTTGTGTTGGATTTGCCCCAAACATAACGCTTTGTATACAGGATAAAAAGTTCATTTCTTGCAGCATTACTTAAGTGCCTTGTTGCACACAGGATGCATGTTTTGGAATATTTGTATTCCGCATTCTCAAATGGCAAAGATGGCGGACAATGGACAGAGATGGCGCCGGAGAAGATGGCTGCCGTTTTACAGCCCTCTAACCAATTCTACTATTATGTGAGTTTTTTTCGCGTTATTTGTAATTTATTCTGTACATAATGTTTCTGCCATCGTCTCTTATAACCAAAAAGAGCTTCTGGATATCAGGACAGCGATTACTCACCTCGTATTGGACGAAGATTTTTTCTTCAACGAGTCAGACGTGAAGGATATCCTACAGACACCCGACAAGGCCCAAATCCCCGTCATCCGCAGGAGAAAGAGACTGAGATATCGTGGACGGGGTGCCTTGTAAGGATCCGACGGCGAGCGAGTAAACTGCCTCTTCCATCACTCCTATTAGCCAATGTTCAATCATTTGAAAATAAATTAGATGACCTAAGATTACGGTTATCCTACCAATGGAACATTAAAAACTGTAATATCTTGGCTGAACGACGACATGGACAACATACAGCTGACGGCTTTGGTGACAAAACGGATGGAACTGTGATAGACTACATCCAATTTGCTGAGTAGAGTGTTGGAGGCTATTTTGTTAATGACATCGCCGAAGTCAAGGATCGGTAGGATAGTCCGTTTTACGAGGGCATGTTTGGCAGCATGAGTGATCATCCTTGAGATGTTTCCAATCAGGCCTTTATGGTAGAGTGGCCAGAAGGAAGCCACTCCTCAGTAAAAGGCACATGACAGCCCACTTGGAGTTTCCAAAAGGCTCCTAAAGGACTCTCAGACCATGAGAAACAAGATTCTCTGGTCTGATGAAACCAAGATTGAACTCTTTGGCCTGAATGCCAAGCGTCACATCTGGAAGAAATCTGGCACCATCCCTACGGTGAAGCATGGTGGTGGCAGCATCATGCTGTGGGGATGTTTTTCAGCGGCAGGGACATGGAGACTAGTCAGGATCGAGGGAAAGATTAACGGAGCAAAGTACAGAGAGATCCTTGATGAAATCCTGCTCCAGAACGCTCAGGACCTTAGACTGGGCTGAAGGTTCACCTTCCAATAGGACAACAACCCTAAGTACTGAGTAAAGGGTCTGAATACTTATGTACATTTGGTATTTCAGTTTTTTATTTTTTGTACATTTGCAAGAATTTCTAAAAACGTGTTATTGCTTTGTCATTATGGGGTATTGTGTGTAGATTGATGAGGGGATAAAAACAATTTAATCAATTTTAGAATAAGGCTCTAACGTAACAAAATGTGGAAAACGTCAAGGGGTCTGAATACTTTCCGAATGCACTGTACACTTCCATTATTTAGTTTTTATTGTGAGGCTTTTGGGCGAACTAGGGCAAAACAGAGAAAACCATCCTGTTCATGAGAGTCTGAGCTTTAGACAGAAGGGTCAGATTAGTGTAGACAGAAGTAGGAAGAAGAGACTGTACCAACTTCAGGTGAGCCTTGTGAGGCTTGTGAGCATCCTAGTGCCAAACGGAGTCTCAGCTTTCAATAGAGTGGTGATAATAGTTTGTAGGCCAAACCGGACGCTACAGACATTTTTGTGAGAAGACCAATTTTCGGGATATCTCATGGTCTGACAAACACCGCTCTAGCTCTGCCACCTTCCACCGCAGATATCGGCAGATGCGGTGGATTGAGAAGCAACCAATGCAAAAACCCACATATCTCTATGTCACACCCTGATCTGTTTCACCTGTCTTTGTGATTGTCTCCACCCCCCTCCAGGTGTCGCCCATCTTCCCCATTATCCCCAGTGTATTTATACCTGTGTTCTCTGTTTGTCTGTTGCCAGTTTGTTTTGTTTCGTCAAAACTACCAGCGGTTTTCCCCTTGCGCCTGTCTTTCTCAAGTTCCTGTTTTCTAGTTTTCCCGGTATTGACCATTCTGCCTGCCCTGACGCTGAGACTGCCTGCCGTTCTGTACCTTTTGGACTCTGATCTGGGTTACTGACTTCTGCCTGCCCTTGACCTGTTGTTTGCCTGCCCCCTGTTTTTGTAATAAACTTTTGTTACTTCGACAATGTTTGCATCTGGGGCTTCTCCTGAAACGTGATACTCTAGCTTAAACAGACAGATTTTTATGGGGATTTTTGTATTATGTTAATTAGACTTATCCTGAAGCCACAGCGCTCTCTTCACAATATCTATTTCCTTTTGTGGGAGCATTGCAAAATGTTGATTGGGATGTTTGACCTGGTTTGACGTACATTGTAAAATAAAGAAACTTTTCTGCATGTTTTTTTATTTCTGCATGACAAAAAAATCAACAAGGAAATTAGCTCTTTATCAATGGGGGTCAATGGGGAAGAAGGATCGTTTTCCACAAAGGTGGGCGTGGTCTAGGGGAATGCCTTAACCGTGGTATATTGGCCATATACCACACCCACACATACCTTATTGCTTAATTATAGTATTTGTTGAGTTCTAATGAATGGTAAGAAAACCTTCCTATCCCATGACAATTGATACTGTTTTGATAGAGCTATTTAGTTTTGTGACAGGTATTAAGTTAGGACGGTGTAGTTTTGTCAAACACACTTCAGTTTAGTGGGTCTACATACA
Source organism: Coregonus lavaretus (assembly GCF_964263955.1). Classification (NCBI taxonomy): domain Eukaryota; kingdom Metazoa; phylum Chordata; class Actinopteri; order Salmoniformes; family Salmonidae; genus Coregonus; species Coregonus lavaretus. Next base: position 42,344,919 of record NC_140007.1, read on the forward strand.
GTTTTTTGACAAAAGTGGTAGAGCAATAGAGAAATGAATATAATTGCAACACAAAACAAGAAACAACTGCACTAAACATGTATGATGAATTTAAAACAGTGCTAAACATGTATGAGGCTTGAAAGTTGTTTATTGGGCAATCAAAATACTACACGTCACCCATATAGAATTACACCATTTATTCACTTCATTTATCCAGTAACCAATCAATCATGTTTCAAGACAAAGTATGTTTATGCATAAAATGTACACTTCTTTCAGAAACACTAAACTAGTGCTACTCAGTATTTGAAGGACAGGCTTTTGTAATATAATTTTGTTTAATTTTTTGTTAATCAGTGATTGTTTGATTGATTGACTGATATAGTAGTCTTATTGATGATGTCACAGTTAGCTGATGGTTAATTCCATAAGGAGACTGGAGAGGATCTCCGACGGCCCCATGCTGGTCGCTTCTCACCCAAACAGGTTAAACAATTTAGAAAGCGTAGAAATAAATTCTTCATCTTCAGCCACTGAGGAAGAGACATTTTCCATTTTAGCAAATCATTTCAAATAAAAACCAGACCACTCAAACACTTACACACGTAAAGTAGTATAATTATTGTTCACTTTACAAAAAGTTGTTTTCACTTTTCACCAAGTCTAATCACATGACATTACTGGTAAAGTCTTTGATCTCATCCAGCTGCAATGTGTAAAAACGGAATAATGCACAGCAGCATTTTGCATCAGAACACTCAACATTAGATATTGTAGTTGAGAGGTAAGGAGTGCCAATTTGAATTAGGGCATGATTAGGTGCTATGACAGTAGAATACAATATAATATTTTAAAATACATGCCAAAACTTTCCAATTGTATTTCCAACTAAATTCCAATATTCACCCTACTTGTATTTTTAAAGAACATTTTTCCAAATACTTGCTTCGAAATGTATTTGAAATTAATAGAAATAAAAATAAATAGTATTTGAACCCGGATTTGGTACTTTTTTCACACACATATGCACGCACACGCACACGCACACACACACACACACACACTAGACGTACCTTCCCTGGGGACAGCTTCATTGAGTGTACTTGCTGCTGACAGGACACTCACAAGAGTGAACAGCAGTATCACAATCTGGATCTTCATCCTTTATTAAAGCACAGATAGCACAACAGGTCAAAACACACACAGGGTCCTCTTTCTCTGCCAGAGCACAGAGAGCACACCAGGTTAACAAAAATGCACAGTCTGCTGTGACAGGGATGGACCGAGTAGTGTCCAGCTGTATACAGCTTTCACATTTGAGAAAAGAAGTGGCTCAGTGAAAGCAAACTTACCTCTGAGTTGGAAGATTCTGGTTGATGCTGGTTGTCTGCTGATGTCTTCTGGACCTCAGTAGTAGAGTAGTGGAGTGTCTCTCTGTCATCTACATCCCTGTCTTATACTCTCTCTGTAGATACCTGCCCCGTCCTGCCACACCTCTCACAGTCAAAACACAAACCAGTTTACATCACAGCCATGTCAATAATCTCTGTCATGAACACCCTTGAGGGTTTTTCACCCCCTGAAAAAAGAATGTGTACGCTTGTTTTAGGTTTTTTTCAATTGGTTTTGCACATGCACTCAAAACAATCATGATATCCTCTATACAATAGTTTGTCATTTGTCATTGTTCACACACTAACAGCAAATGCTGAAAGTTTTTCTACAAATTACACAAAAGATTAGACACAACCCTATACACATAAATCAATTATCTACTATGTAAAGAATGTGAAACTTAACAAAATATTTTGTTCACGGTCCATAATATCGATTATTCTCATAACGCTATATCTCTACCACCAACATGTCAACTCTTTGCATGTGATCGACGAGGATGTTTTTAGTTAGTGTTTCTTGAGCAATGATGTGACTAATGGTAAGATGACCTTATTTATTAATTTCTAAAATGTTCTATAAGCAAGAATCCACTTGGACTTTATGGGGTATTTTGTGTAGATCAGTGACACAAAATCTCAATTGAATTTATTTACATTTCAGGCTGTAACAATAAAATGTTGAAAAAGTAAAGGGGTGTGAATGCTTCCTGAAGGCACTGTATCTAAGTTTTCAGGGGGTGTTAGTTAATATAGCAAAATACATATTCTCATTAGATGACAAATGGTACTGTTCTGGTAGTAATATACATTTGAGACAGGTTTTGTAAGTTCTGATGGTGTTAGTGCATTTTGCAAAATAAATGTGTTGTTTTTGGCAAACACACATCAGTTTAGTGGGCTGCATCAACTGTTTTGCAAAAGTGAACCCTGATTCCAGAAAAGTGTTCAAGCAATAGTAACAAACTATAATATATTTGTTGCCATAATGTAATGAATGGTGAGACTACTTTGTCATTAGATAACAAATTCCACTGTTGAGATACATGTATGTATTTTAAGTTGAAGCACCAATCATAAATGTCATCTCAGGCCTACAGCGTGTTCTCGGCCAAGATAAACCAATAACATCTGTACTTAGGTAACACTTTCTTGAAGGGATAGTCAATATGCGGACGTCGGTAAGGGCCTGGAGACGTCCTGGTAGGGAATACACTCTAGGGCTAACATCACCGTCATGTGAGGCCTACAGTGTGTTGTATGATAAGCTATTGCCAATAACAATTTTGAGGGTTTTAGTTAATGAAAAATACATTTTCTAATCAGATAAAAAATGATACTGTTTCGATAGTTATTTAAAAGGAAACCCTTCACAGAGCACCACAGTATTCTTTTTCAGGCTATTTATCAACATTTGATCCCAAAATGTTTGAATAATATTAATTTTAATCCAACGGTTTGAAAAGTACTTTTAAAACTATATATAACTTCTTGGGCGACATGACCAAATTCACATAGAAATTGAGTTATAGATCTTTCATTCTAATTGAAAGCAAGTCTCATAAGCGGTAGATCTGTTCTATGTGCGCTATTTCTATGCTTCCCTTCGCAGTTTTTTTTTTGCCCTTTTTACTTTTAGTTTTGTACACCAGCTTCAAGCAGGTAAAATACAATATTTTGTGTTATACAAAATGTTTCCCAGCGGTTTAGATGGTACAATGATTTTCTACACAATGACTGCTTGTTTTGTCACAAACTGAAATTAGGCAAAATATTTTATCAACCAGGAAATGGTGAAGCGATTTCTGCATAGTTAATCTTTAAACGTTCTTTCAAGCAACAATACTCCCAATTGGTATTAGATAGAATGTCGTGTCCCCACCCACCTTGGTGGAAAATAACACGTGGTTACCTCGGTTACCCCAATGGCTCACAGCAAAAACGTAACCTTTTTCAAACTCTATAACTCTATATCTCTACCACCAACATCTCAACTCTTTGCATGTGATTGTTAACCTCCCTAAATATATATCAAATTATAGTAACTAGTGGAGTGTTTGGTTTTTTCATAGTTTATACAGTACATCATTACATTGGGAAATGTATTTAATAGGGAAAATATTCAATGTGATGTAGATTAAAACCTATGGATATACAGACAGTAGCAAAACATTTGAACAGTCGATATACAGCATGGAACACTTTTACAATTTCAGTAACAAAGTAGAAAACAGTGTCCTGTTTTGGTGCTTGATCCTAATTCAGACAAAAAGAACACAATAAAACGTTTGATTACCATCTCGTACCATTTACTCTTGTTCATATATGAGGATGCAGCCCCCACCATGCTTGAAAATATGAACAGTGGTACTCAGTGATGTGTTGTGTTGGATTTGCCCCAAACATAACGCTTTGTATTCAGGATAAAAAGTTCATTTCTTGCAGCATTACTTAACTGCCTTGTTGCACACAGGATGCATGTTTTGGAATATTTGTATTCCGCCATCTCAAATGGCAAAGATGGCGGACAATGGACAGAGATGGCGCCGGAGAAGATGGCTGCCGTTTTACAGCCCTCTAACCAATTCTACAATTATGTGAGTTTTTTTCGCGTTATTTGTAATTTATTCTGTACATAATGTTTCTGCCATCGTCTCTTATAACCAAAAGGAGCTTCTGGATATCAGGACAGCGATTACTCACCTCGTATTGGACGAAGATTTTTTATTCAACGAGTCAGACGTGAAGGATATCCTACAGACACCCGACAAGGCCCAAATCCCCGTCATTCGCAGGAGAAAGAGACTGAGATATCGTGGACGGGGTGCCTTGTAAGGATCCGACGGCGAGCGAGTAAACTGCCTCTTCCATCAATCCTATTAGCCAATGTTCAATCATTTGAAAATAAATTAGATTACCTAAGATTACGGTTATCCTACCAATGGAACATTAAAAACTGTAATATCTTGGCTGAACGACGACATGGACAACATACAGCTGACGGCTTTGGTGACTAAACGGATGGCACTGTGATAGACTACATCCAATTTGCTGAGTAGAGTGTTGGAGGCTATTTTGTTAATGACATCGCCGAAGTCAAGGATCGGTAGGATAGTCAGTTTTACGAGGGCATGTTTGGCAGCATGAGTGATCATCCTTGAGATGTTTCCAATCAGGCCTTTATGGTAGAGTGGCCAGAAGGAAGCCACTCCTCAGTAAGAGGCACATGACAGCCCACTTGGAGTTTCCAAAAGGCTCCTAAAGGACTCTCAGACCATGAGAAACAAGATTCTCTGGTCTGATGAAACCAAGATTGAATTCTTTGGCCTGAATGCCAAGCGTCACATCTGGAAGAAATCTGGCACCATCCCTACGGTGAAGCATGGTGGTGCCAGCATCATGCTGTGGGGATGTTTTTCAGCGGCAGGGACATGGAGACTAGTCAGGATCGAGGGAAAGATTAACAGAGCAAAGTACAGAGAGATCCTTGATGAAATCCTGCTCCAGAACTCTCAGGACCTTAGACTGGGCTGAAGGTTCACCTTCCAATAGGACAACAACCCTAAGTACTGAGTAAAGGGTCTGAATACTTATGTAAATTTGGTATTTCAGTTTTTATTTTTTGTACATTTGCAAGAATTTCTAAAAACATGTTATTGCTTTGTCATTATGGGGTATTGTGTGTAGATTGATGAGGGGATAAAAACAATTTAATAAATTTTAGAATAAGGCTCTAACGTAACAAAATGTGGAAAATGTCAAGGGGTCTGAATACTTTCCGAATGCACTGTACACTTCCATTATTTCGTTTTTATTGTGTGGCTTTTGGGCGAACTAGGGCAAAACAGAGAAAACCATCCTGTTCATGAGAGTCTGAGCTTTAGACAGAGGGGTCAGATTAGTGAAGACAGAAGTAGGAAGAAGAGACTGTACCAACTTCAGGTGAGCCTTGTGAGGCTTGTGAGCATCCTAGTGCCAAACGGAGTCTCAGCTTTCAATAGAGTGGTGATAATAGTTTGTAGGCCAAACCGGACGCTACAAACATTTTTGTGAGAAGACCAATTTTCGGGATGTCTCATGGTCTGACAAACACCGCTCTAGCTCTGCCACCTTCCACCGCAGATATCGGCAGATGCGGTGGATTGAGAAGCAACCAATGCAAAAACCCACATATCTCTATGTCACACCCTGATCTGTTTCACCTGTCTTTGTGATTGTCTCCACCCCCCTCCAGGTGTCACCCATCTTCCCCATTATCCCCAGTGTATTTATACCTGTGTTCTCTGTTTGTCTGTTGCCAGTTTGTTTTGTTTCGTCAAAACTACCAGCGGTTTTCCCCTTGCGCCTGTCTTTCTCAAGTTCCTGTTTTCTAGTTTTCCCGGTATTGACCATTCTGCCTGCCCTGACGCTGAGACTGCCTGTCGTTCTGTACCTTTTGGACTCTGATCTGGGTTACTGACTTCTGCCTGCCCTTGACCTGTTGTTTGCCTGCCCCCTGTTTTTGTAATAAACTTTTGTTACTTCGACAATGTTTGCATCTGGGGCTTCTCCTGAAACGTGATACTCTAGCTTAAACAGACAGATTTTTATGGGGATTTTTGTATTATGTTAATTAGACTTATCCTGAAGCCACAGCGCTCTCTTCACAATATCTATTTCCTTTTGTGGGAGCATTGCAAAATGTTGATTGGGATGTTTGACCTGGTTTGACGTACATTGTAAAACAAAGAAACTTTTCTGCATGGTTTATTATTTCTGCATGACAAAAAAATCAACAAGGAAATTAGCTCTTTATCAATGGGGGTCAATGGGGAAGATGGATCGTTTTCCACAAAGGTGGGCGTGGTCTAGGGGAATGCCTTAACCGTGGTATATTGGCCATATACCACACCCACACATACCTTATTGCTTAATTATAGTATTTGTTGAGTTCTAATGAATGGTAAGAAAACCTTCCTATCCCATGACAAATGATACTGTTTTGATAGAGGTATTTAGTTTTGTGACAGGTATTAAGTTAGGACGGTGTAGTTTTGTCAAACACACTTCAGTTTAGTGGGTCTACATACAGTTTTTTGACAAAAGTGGTAGAGCAATAGAGAAATGAATATAATTGCAACACAAAACAAGAAACAACTGCACTAAACATGTATTATGAATTTAAAACAGTGCTAAACATGTATGAGGCTTGAAAGTTGTTTATTGGGCAATCAAAATACTACACGTCACCCATATAGAATTACACCATTTATTCACTTCATTTATCCAGTAACCAATCAATCATGTTTCAAGACAAAGTATGTTTATGCATAAAATGTACACTTCTTTCAGAAACACTAAACTAGTGCTACTCAGTATTTGAAGGACAGGCTTTTGTAATAATTTTGTTTAATTTTTTTGTTAATCAGTGATTGTTTGATTGATTGACTGATATAGTAGTCTTATTGATGATGTCACAGTTAGCTGATGGTTAATTCCATAAGGAGACTGGAGAGGATCTCCGACGGCCCCATGCTGGTCGCTTCTCACCCCATTCTGCGAAAAAAATTTGAAAGCGCAGAAATAGCTGCTTCATCTTCAGCCACTGAGGAAGAGAGATTTTCCATTTTAGCAAATCATTTCAAATAAAAACCAGACCACTCAAACACTTACACACGTAAAGTAGTATAATTATTGTTCACTTTACAAAAAGTTGTTTTCACTTTTCACCAAGTCTAATCACATGACATTACTGGTAAAGTCTTTGATCTCATCCAGCTGCAATGTGTAAAAACGGAATAATGCACAGCAGCATTTTGCATCAGAACACTCAACATTAGATATTGTAGTTGAGAGGTAAGGAGTGCCAATTTGAATTAGGGCATGATTAGGTGCTATGACAGTACAATACAATATAATATTTTAAAATACATGCCAAAACTTTCCAATTGTATTTCCAACTAAATTCCAATATTCACCCTACTTGTATTTTTAAAGAACATTTTTCCAAATACTTGCTTCGAAATGTATTTGAAATTAATAGAAATAAAAATAAATAGTATTTGAACCCGGATTTGGTACTTTTTTCACACACACACGCACACGCACACACACACACTAGACGTACCTTCCATGGGGATAGCTTCATTGAGTGTACTTGCTGCTAACAGGACACTCACAAGAGCGAACAGCAGTATCACAATCTGGATCTTCATCCTTTATTAAAGCACAGATAGCACAACAGGTCAAAACACACACAGGGTCCTCTTTCTCTGCCAGAGCACAGAGAGCACACCAGGTTAACAAAAATGCACAGTCTGCCGTGACAGGGATGGACCGAGTAGTGTCCAGCTGTATACAGCTTTCACATTTGAGAAAAGAAGTGGCTCAGTGAAAGCAAACTTACCTCTGAGTTGGAAGATTCTGGTTGATGCTGGTTGTCTGCTGACGTCTTCTGGACCTCAGTAGTAGAGTAGTGGAGTGTCTCTCTGTCATCTCTGTCTTATACTCTCTCTGCAGATACCTGCCCCGTCCTGCCACACCTCTCACAGTCAAAACACAAACCAGTTTACATCACAGCCATGTCAACAGGGGCGGTGTGTTCATTAGGGCGATATGGGCGACGCACTGCCAAACGGGAAAAGGAATGGATTTTTTTTCTAATCAATTATATCACGGCAACAGTAGTTATCAGTGTTCTAATCTAGACGTCTGATCTGCCACTTAATGTCCAATCAGGCTAAAGTCGTGCTTCAAATGGCCCCCCCCCCCCCCCCTTTTGGGGCGATTTCAGTCAGGTTGAAAATCGCCCAGAAGTCTCTCATAGACTCCCATGTAAAATCTATTTTTTTTCAAATATCAGAGCTTTCAATACAATCTCTATGGGTTTCTGAGGGCTTGCACTTACGCGCTTTCGTCATACGTAACATAACCATGAACGTAACTAAGAAAAGAGCGGGTAGCAGCGTCAATCAATTCACGTACTACTGGTAAGATGGCTATAGCGTTCAGTGCAACTCGATTGTCTCTTTGAAATAAGTTACTTTTTGTCGGCGAACAAATCAAGATAAATTGGCAACGAAACAATTAGGACCTCCCAGACCAAATTTAATAATTCAACAGGTTTCTACTAAAGGCGGAAAGTCCTACACCCGAGGATTTTCCAAAAATTGGTACGAACGAAAAACCTGGCTAGCAGGCTGCGATGTAGCTAATGCAGTCTTCTGCTACCCCCTGCTTACTCTTTCACCCTGAAGGCGGCACGGCAGACAGCACCGCTTGGACAGCGACTGGTGTGTAACGGACATGCAACATCTTTCAGGAAAGATTAAGAAACATGAGCTGTCAAAGACCCACATGGATAGCTGTTTGAGATTGTCTGCTTTGGGGAGAGTGAACATTGCCACTCAACTGGATGAGGGATACAGGCTAGCTGTCCGCCGCCACAACGATGAGGTTAGTGTTGATAATCACAAGTTTACTGGAGAACTGAGACCAAGTAGAGACTTTGGACAGGGTGGATATGGTATAATAAAGGCAGTTTATTCAGAGGTAAAGATATCTGGAATCGTGTGCACGGACCCGTTCGTTATCTGAAGAGAGCCCCGAAACATTGTGTGCAGACATTTTATGCAATAAATGAAGTAGGTTGAATCTAGTAGTTCTGATCTTCTGATTGGTCCTGATGAGTTGGGCGAGGTCCCCTCCAGGCTAGTGTCACTGTTGCATTGGCTCTGAGTCGGGTCCTCTGTCTTCAAATGTTCAGCCTAGGAGAGGGGATTTTTGTGTGTGTGTGTGTGTGTGTGTGTTTAACAGTGATGATGTGTGTGTGTGTGTGTTTGTGTGTGTGTGTGTGTGTGTCCTCAGAGCAAGAACTCGTGAGTTGGAAGAACTGAGAGGCCTATGGCGTGGGTGTTGTCCTTGGCCACCTGCTGACAAGGCTGACAAGATAGGACCCTTTTGTCCATTGTTATTGGATAGGAACAGAACTTATAACCAGCTCCTGACCTAAATAGATCTTAGCACAACATTTTACTCAACATATCATATTCCATATTCACTATAACAAATATATTTACTACGACATTAGCAAGAACCGCCACATCCTCAGCCGGCTAATCCAGTGTGTGAAGTTTTGCGGAGTGTTTGAGTTAGCTTTGCGAGGCAAAGATGAAACTGAGGGCTCCACCAACCCTGGTAAGCCAACACTTTTGAGATCAGTCAATAAATGCTTCTGGTATTGACTTATATGCTGCCCCTGTCTTCATGTTGTTGCTGGACATATCTTTTTTAAAATGTGTGTAGATCACCTAAATCATCAGAAAAATTGCCCCCCCTAGGAATTTTTTCAGGAGCCGCCACTGCATGTCAATAATCTCTGTCATGAACCCCCTTGAGGGTATTTCACCCCCTGAAAAAAGAATGTGTACGCTTGTTTTAGGTTTTTTTTCAATTGGTTTTGCACATGCACTCAAAACAATCATGATATCCTCTATACAATAGTTTGTCATTTGTCATTGCAAATGCTCAACGTTTTTCTACAAATTACACAAAACATTAGACACAACTCTATACACATAAAGCAAACATCTACTATGTAAAGAATGTGAAACTTAACAAAATATTTTGTTCACGGTCCATAATATCGATTATTCTCATAACGCTATATCTCTACCACCAACATGTCAACTCTTTGCATGTGATCGACGAGGATGTTTTTAGTTAGTGTTTCTTGAGCAATGATGTGACTAATGGTAATATGACCTTATTTATTCATTTCTAAAATGTTCTATAAGCAAGAATCCACTTGGACTTTATGGGGTATTTTGTGTAGATCAGTGACACAAAATCTCAATTGAATTTATTTACATTTCAGGCTGTAACAATAAAATGTGGAAAAAGTAAAGGGGTGTGAATGCTTCCTGAAGGCACTGTATCTAAGTTTTCAGGGGGTGTTAGTTAATATAGCAAAATAAATCTTCTCATTAGATGACAAATGGTACTGTTCTGGTAGTAATATACATTTGAGACAGGTTTTGTAAGTTCTGATGGTGTTAGTGCATTTTGCAAAATAAATGTGTTGTTTTTGGCAAACACACATCAGTTTAGTGGGCTGCATCAACTGTTTTGCAAAAGTGAACCCTGATTCCAGAAAAGTGTTCAAGCAATAGTAACAAACTATAATATATTTGTTGCCATAATGTAATGAATGGTGAGACTACTTTGTCATTAGATAACAAATTCCACTGTTGAGATACATGTATGTATTTTAAGTTGAAGCACCAATCATAAATGTCATCTCAGGCCTACAGCGTGTTCTCGGCCAAGATAAACCAATAACATCTGTACTTAGGTAACACTTTCTTGAAGGGATAGTCAATATGCGGACGTCGGTAAGGGCCTGGAAACGTCCTGGTAGAGAATAAACTGTAGGGCTAACATCACCGTCATATGAGGCCTACAGTGTGTTGTATGATAAGCTATTGCCAATAACAATTTTGAGGGTTTTAGTTAATGAAAAATACATTTTCTAATCAGATAAAAAATGATACTGTTTCGATAGTTATTTAAAAGGAAACCCTTCACAGAGCACCACAGTATTCTTTTTCAGGCTATTTATCAACATTTGATCCCAAAATGTTTGAATAATATTAATTTTAATCCAACGGTTTGAAAAGTACTTTTAAAACTATATATAACTTCTTGGGCGACATGACCAAATTCACATAGAAATTGAGTTATAGATCTTTCATTCTAATTGAAAGCAAGTCTCATAAGCGGTAGATCTGTTCTATGTGCGCTATTTCTATGCTTCCCTTCCCAGTTTTTTTTGTTGCCCTTTTTACTTTTAGTTTTGTACACCAGCTTCAAGCAGGTAAAATACAATATTTTGTGTTATACAAAATGTTTCCAAGCGGTTTAGATGGTACAATGATTTTCTACACAATGACTGCTTGTTTTGTCACAAACTGAAATTAGGCAAAATATTTTATCAACCAGGAAATGGTGAAGCGATTTCTGCATAGTTAATCTTTAAACGTTCTTTCAAGCAACAATACTCCCAATTGGTATTAGATAGAATGTCGTGTCCCCACCCACCTTGGTGGAAAACAACACGTGGTTACCTCGGTTACCCAAATGGCTCACAGCAAAAACGTAACCTTTTTCAAACTCTATAACTCTATATCTCTACCACCAACATCTCAACTCTTTGCATGTGATTGTTAACCTCCCTAAATATATATCAAATTATAGTAACTAGTGGAGTGTTTGGTTTTTTCATAGTTTATACAGTACATCATTACATTGGGAAATGTATTTAATAGGGAAAATATTCAATGTGATGTAGATTAAAACCTATGGATATACAGACAGTAGCAAAACATTTGAACAGTCGATATACAGCATGGAACACTTTTACAATTCCAGTAACAAAGTAGAAAACAGTGTCCTGTTTTGGTGCTTGATCCTAATTCAGACAAAAATAACACAATAAAACGTTTGATTACCATCTCGTACCATTTACTCTTGTTCATATATGAGGATGCAGCCCCCACCTTGCTTGAAAATATGAACAGTGGTACTCAGTGATGTGTTGTGTTGGATTTGCCCCAAACATAACGCTTTGTATACAGGATAAAAAGTTCATTTCTTGCAGCATTACTTAAGTGCCTTGTTGCACACAGGATGCATGTTTTGGAATATTTGTATTCCGCATTCTCAAATGGCAAAGATGGCGGACAATGGACAGAGATGGCGCCGGAGAAGATGGCTGCCGTTTTACAGCCCTCTAACCAATTCTACTATTATGTGAGTTTTTTTCGCGTTATTTGTAATTTATTCTGTACATAATGTTTCTGCCATCGTCTCTTATAACCAAAAAGAGCTTCTGGATATCAGGACAGCGATTACTCACCTCGTATTGGACGAAGATTTTTTCTTCAACGAGTCAGACGTGAAGGATATCCTACAGACACCCGACAAGGCCCAAATCCCCGTCATCCGCAGGAGAAAGAGACTGAGATATCGTGGACGGGGTGCCTTGTAAGGATCCGACGGCGAGCGAGTAAACTGCCTCTTCCATCACTCCTATTAGCCAATGTTCAATCATTTGAAAATAAATTAGATGACCTAAGATTACGGTTATCCTACCAATGGAACATTAAAAACTGTAATATCTTGGCTGAACGACGACATGGACAACATACAGCTGACGGCTTTGGTGACAAAACGGATGGAACTGTGATAGACTACATCCAATTTGCTGAGTAGAGTGTTGGAGGCTATTTTGTTAATGACATCGCCGAAGTCAAGGATCGGTAGGATAGTCCGTTTTACGAGGGCATGTTTGGCAGCATGAGTGATCATCCTTGAGATGTTTCCAATCAGGCCTTTATGGTAGAGTGGCCAGAAGGAAGCCACTCCTCAGTAAAAGGCACATGACAGCCCACTTGGAGTTTCCAAAAGGCTCCTAAAGGACTCTCAGACCATGAGAAACAAGATTCTCTGGTCTGATGAAACCAAGATTGAACTCTTTGGCCTGAATGCCAAGCGTCACATCTGGAAGAAATCTGGCACCATCCCTACGGTGAAGCATGGTGGTGGCAGCATCATGCTGTGGGGATGTTTTTCAGCGGCAGGGACATGGAGACTAGTCAGGATCGAGGGAAAGATTAACGGAGCAAAGTACAGAGAGATCCTTGATGAAATCCTGCTCCAGAACGCTCAGGACCTTAGACTGGGCTGAAGGTTCACCTTCCAATAGGACAACAACCCTAAGTACTGAGTAAAGGGTCTGAATACTTATGTACATTTGGTATTTCAGTTTTTTATTTTTTGTACATTTGCAAGAATTTCTAAAAACGTGTTATTGCTTTGTCATTATGGGGTATTGTGTGTAGATTGATGAGGGGATAAAAACAATTTAATCAATTTTAGAATAAGGCTCTAACGTAACAAAATGTGGAAAACGTCAAGGGGTCTGAATACTTTCCGAATGCACTGTACACTTCCATTATTTAGTTTTTATTGTGAGGCTTTTGGGCGAACTAGGGCAAAACAGAGAAAACCATCCTGTTCATGAGAGTCTGAGCTTTAGACAGAAGGGTCAGATTAGTGTAGACAGAAGTAGGAAGAAGAGACTGTACCAACTTCAGGTGAGCCTTGTGAGGCTTGTGAGCATCCTAGTGCCAAACGGAGTCTCAGCTTTCAATAGAGTGGTGATAATAGTTTGTAGGCCAAACCGGACGCTACAGACATTTTTGTGAGAAGACCAATTTTCGGGATATCTCATGGTCTGACAAACACCGCTCTAGCTCTGCCACCTTCCACCGCAGATATCGGCAGATGCGGTGGATTGAGAAGCAACCAATGCAAAAACCCACATATCTCTATGTCACACCCTGATCTGTTTCACCTGTCTTTGTGATTGTCTCCACCCCCCTCCAGGTGTCGCCCATCTTCCCCATTATCCCCAGTGTATTTATACCTGTGTTCTCTGTTTGTCTGTTGCCAGTTTGTTTTGTTTCGTCAAAACTACCAGCGGTTTTCCCCTTGCGCCTGTCTTTCTCAAGTTCCTGTTTTCCCGGTATTGACCATTCTGCCTGCCCTGACGCTGAGACTGCCTGCCGTTCTGTACCTTTTGGACTCTGATCTGGGTTACTGACTTCTGCCTGCCCTTGACCTGTTGTTTGCCTGCCCCCTGTTTTTGTAATAAACTTTTGTTACTTCGACAATGTTTGCATCTGGGGCTTCTCCTGAAACGTGATACTCTAGCTTAAACAGACAGATTTTTATGGGGATTTTTGTATTATGTTAATTAGACTTATCCTGAAGCCACAGCGCTCTCTTCACAATATCTATTTCCTTTTGTGGGAGCATTGCAAAATGTTGATTGGGATGTTTGACCTGGTTTGACGTACATTGTAAAATAAAGAAACTTTTCTGCATGTTTTTTTATTTCTGCATGACAAAAAAATCAACAAGGAAATTAGCTCTTTATCAATGGGGGTCAATGGGGAAGAAGGATCGTTTTCCACAAAGGTGGGCGTGGTCTAGGGGAATGCCTTAACCGTGGTATATTGGCCATATACCACACCCACACATACCTTATTGCTTAATTATAGTATTTGTTGAGTTCTAATGAATGGTAAGAAAACCTTCCTATCCCATGACAATTGATACTGTTTTGATAGAGCTATTTAGTTTTGTGACAGGTATTAAGTTAGGACGGTGTAGTTTTGTCAAACACACTTCAGTTTAGTGGGTCTACATACAGTTTTTTGACAAAAGTGGTAGAGCAATAGAGAAATGAATATAATTGCAACACAAAACAAGAAACAACTGCACTAAACATGTATGATGAATTTAAAACAGTGCTAAACATGTATGAGGCTTGAAAGTTGTTTATTGGGCAATCAAAATACTACACGTCACCCATATAGAATTACACCATTTATTCACTTCATTTATCCAGTAACCAATCAATCATGTTTCAAGACAAAGTATGTTTATGCATAAAATGTACACTTCTTTCAGAAACACTAAACTAGTGCTACTCAGTATTTGAAGGACAGGCTTTTGTAATATAATTTTGTTTAATTTTTTGTTAATCAGTGATTGTTTGATTGATTGACTGATATAGTAGTCTTATTGATGATGTCACAGTTAGCTGATGGTTAATTCCATAAGGAGACTGGAGAGGATCTCCGACGGCCCCATGCTGGTCGCTTCTCACCCAAACAGGTTAAACAATTTAGAAAGCGTAGAAATAAATTCTTCATCTTCAGCCACTGAGGAAGAGACATTTTCCATTTTAGCAAATCATTTCAAATAAAAACCAGACCACTCAAACACTTACACACGTAAAGTAGTATAATTATTGTTCACTTTACAAAAAGTTGTTTTCACTTTTCACCAAGTCTAATCACATGACATTACTGGTAAAGTCTTTGATCTCATCCAGCTGCAATGTGTAAAAACGGAATAATGCACAGCAGCATTTTGCATCAGAACACTCAACATTAGATATTGTAGTTGAGAGGTAAGGAGTGCCAATTTGAATTAGGGCATGATTAGGTGCTATGACAGTACAATACAATATAATATTTTAAAATACATGCCAAAACTTTCCAATTGTATTTCCAACTAAATTCCAATATTCACCCTACTTGTATTTTTAAAGAACATTTTTCCAAATACTTGCTTCGAAATGTATTTGAAATTAATAGAAATAAAAATAAATAGTATTTGAACCCGGATTTGGTACTTTTTTCACACACATATGCACGCACACGCACACGCACACACACACACACACACACTAGACGTACCTTCCCTGGGGACAGCTTCATTGAGTGTACTTGCTGCTGACAGGACACTCACAAGAGTGAACAGCAGTATCACAATCTGGATCTTCATCCTTTATTAAAGCACAGATAGCACAACAGGTCAAAACACACACAGGGTCCTCTTTCTCTGCCAGAGCACAGAGAGCACACCAGGTTAACAAAAATGCACAGTCTGCTGTGACAGGGATGGACCGAGTAGTGTCCAGCTGTATACAGCTTTCACATTTGAGAAAAGAAGTGGCTCAGTGAAAGCAAACTTACCTCTGAGTTGGAAGATTCTGGTTGATGCTGGTTGTCTGCTGATGTCTTCTGGACCTCAGTAGTAGAGTAGTGGAGTGTCTCTCTGTCATCTACATCCCTGTCTTATACTCTCTCTGTAGATACCTGCCCCGTCCTGCCACACCTCTCACAGTCAAAACACAAACCAGTTTACATCACAGCCATGTCAATAATCTCTGTCATGAACCCCCTTGAGGGTCTTTCACACCCTGAAAAAAGAATGTGTACGCTTGTTTTAGGGTTTTTTTCAATTGGTTTTGCACATGCACTCAAAACAATCATGATATCCTCTATACAATAGTTTGTCATTTGTCATTGCAAATGCTCAACGTTTTTCTACAAATTACACAAAACATTAGACACAACCCTATACACATAAAGCAAACATCTACTATGTAAAGAATGTGAAACTTAACAAAATATTTTGTTCACGGTCCATAATATCGATTATTCTCATAACGCTATATCTCTACCACCAACATGTCAACTCTTTGCATGTGATCGACGAGGATGTTTTTAG
Organism: Coregonus lavaretus; assembly: GCF_964263955.1. Classification (NCBI taxonomy): domain Eukaryota; kingdom Metazoa; phylum Chordata; class Actinopteri; order Salmoniformes; family Salmonidae; genus Coregonus; species Coregonus lavaretus. Next base: position 42,361,421 of record NC_140007.1, read on the forward strand.
TTAGTGTTTCTTGAGCAATGATGTGACTAATGGTAAGATGACCTTATTTATTCATTTCTAAAATGTTCTATAAGCAAGAATCCACTTGGACTTTATGGGGTATTTTGTGTAGATCAGTGACACAAAATCTCAATTGAATTTATTTACATTTCAGGCTGTAACAATAAAATGTGGAAAAAGTAAAGGGGTGTGAATGCTTCCTGAAGGCACTGTATCTAAGTTTTCAGGGGGTGTTAGTTAATATAGCAAAATAAATCTTCTCATTAGATGACAAATGGTACTGTTCTGGTAGTAATATACATTTGAGACAGGTTTTGTAAATTCTGATGGTGTTAGTGCATTTTGCAAAATAAATGTGTTGTTTTTGGCAAACACACATCAGTTTAGTGGGCTGCATCAACTGTTTTGCAAAAGTGAACCCTGATTCCAGAAAAGTGTTCAAGCAATAGTAACAAACTATAATATATTTGTTGCCATAATGTAATGAATGGTGAGACTACTTTGTCATTAGATAACAAATTTCACTGTTGAGATACATGTATGTATTTTAAGTTGAAGCACCAATCATAAATGTCATCTCAGGCCTACAGCGTGTTCTCGGCTAAGATAAACCAATAACATCTGTACTTAGGTAACACTTTCTTTAAGGGATAGTCAATATGCGGACGTCGGTAAGGGCCTGGAGACGTCCTGGTAGAGAATACACTCTAGGGCTAACATCACCGTCATGTGAGGCCTACAGTGTGTTGTATGATAAGCTATTGCCAAAAACAATTTTGAGGGTTTTAGTTAATGAAAAATACATTTTCTAATCAGATAAAAAATGATACTGTTTTGATAGTTATTTAAAAGGAAACACTTCACAGAGCACCACAGTATTATTTTTCAGGCTATTTATCAACATTTGATCCCATAATATTAATTTTAATCCAACGGTTTGAAAAGTACTTTTAAAACTATATATAACTTCTTAGGCGACATGACCAAATTCACATAGAAATTGCGTTATAGATCTTTCATTCTAATTGAAAGCAAGTCTCATAAGCGGTAGATCTGTTCTATGTGCGCTATTTCTATGCTTCCCGTTCTTAAGTTTTTTTTGTTGCCCTTTTTACTTTTAGTTTTGTACACCAGCTTCAAGCAGGTAAAATACAATATTTTGTGTTATACAAAATGTTTCCCAGCGGTTTAGATGGTACAATGATTTTCTACACAATGACTGCTTGTTTTGTCACAAACTGAAATTAGGCAAAATATTTTATCAACCAGGAAATGGTGAAGCGATTTCTGCATAGTTAATCTTTAAACGTTCTTTCAAGCAACAATACTCCCAATTGGTATTAGATAGAATGTCGTGTCCCCACCCACCTTGGTGGAAAACAACACGTGGTTACCTCGGTTACCCAATGGCTCACAGCAAAAACGTAACCTTTTTCAAACTCTATAACTCTATATCTCTACCACCAACATCTCAACTCTTTGCATGTGATTGTTAACCTCCCTAAATATATATCAAATAATAGTAACTAGTGGAGTGTTTGGTTTTTTCATAGTTTATACAGTACATCATTACATTGGGAAATGTATTTAATAGGGAAAATATTAAATGTGATGTAGATTCAAACATATGGCTATACAGACAGTAGCAAAACATTTGAACAGTCAATATACAGCATGGAACTCTTTTACAATTCCAGTAACAAAGTAGAAAACAGTGTCCTGTTTTGGTGCTTGATCCTAATTCAGACAACAAGAACACTATAAAACGTTTGATTACCATCTCGTACCATTTACTCTTGTTCATATATGAGGATGCAGCCCCCACCATGCTTGAAAATATGAACAGTGGTACTCAGTGATGTGTTGTGTTGGATTTGCCCCAAACATAACGCTTTGTATTCAGGATAAAAAGTTCATTTCTTGCAGCATTACTTAAGTGCCTTGTTGCACACAGGATGCATGTTTTGGAATATTTGTATTCCGCCATCTCAAATGGCAAAGATGGCGGACAATGGACAGAGATGGCGCCGGAGAAGATGGCTGCCGTTTTACAGCCCTCTAACCAATTCTACTATTATGTGAGTTTGTTTCGAGTTATTTGTAATTTATTCTGTACATAATGTTTCTGCCATCGTCTCTTATAACCAAAAAGAGCTTCTGGATATCAGGACAGCGATTACTCACCTCGTATTGGACGAAGATTTTTTCTTCAACGAGTCAGACGTGAAGGATATCCTACAGACACCCGACAAGGCCCAAATCCCCGTCATTCGCAGGAGATATCGTGGACGGGGTGCCTTGTAAGGATCCGACGGCGAGCAAGTAAACTGCCTCTTCCACCAATCCTATTAGCCAATGTTCAATCATTTGAAAATAAATTATATGACCTAAGATTACGGTTATCCTACCAATGGAACATTAAAAACTGTAATATCTTATGTTTCACGGAGTCGTGGCTGAACGACGACATGGACAACATACAGCTGACGGGGTATACGCTACATCGGCAGGAGAGAACGGCTGACTCCGGTAAGACAAGGGGTTGCGGTATGTGTATATTTGTAAACAACAGCTGGTGCACAAAATCAAATACTAAGGAAGTCTCAAGGTTTTGCTCGCCTGAGGTAGAGTATCTTATGATAAGCTGTAGACCACACTATTTACCAAGAGAGTTTTCATCTATATTTTTCATAGCTGTCTATTTACCACCACAAACCAACGCTGGCATTAAGATTGCACTCAATGAGCTGTATAAGGCCATAAGTAAACAGGAAAACGCTCATCCAGAGGCAGCGTTCCTAGTGGCCGGGGACTTTAATGCAGGGAAACTTAAATCCGTTCTACCTAATTTCTACCAGCATGTTAAATGTGCAACCAGAGGAAAATAAACTCTAGACCACCTTTACTCCACACACAGAGACCCATACAAAGCTCTCCCTCGCCCTCCATTTGGCAAATCTGACCATAACTCTATCCTCCTGATTCCTGCTTATAAGCAAAAACTAAAGCAGGAAGCACCAGTGACTCGGTTAATAAAAAAGTGGTAAGATGACGCAGATGCTAAGCTACAGGACTGTTTTGCTAGTACAGACTGGAACATGTTCTGGGATTCTTCAGATAGCATTGAGGAGTACACCACATCAGTCACTGGCTTCATCAATAAGTGCATCGATGATGTCGTCCCCACCGTGACCGTACGTACATACCCCAACCAGAAGCCATGGATTACAGACAACATTCGCACTGAGCTAAAGGGTAGAGCTGCCGCTTTCAAGGAGCGGGACTCTAACCCGGACGCTTATATGAAATCCCGCTATGCCCTCCGACGAACCATCAAACAGGCAAAGAGTCAATACAGGACTAATATTGAATCGTACTACACCGGCTCTAACGCTCGTCGGATGTGGCAGGGCTTGAAAACTATTACAGACTACAAAGGGAAGCACAGCCGCGAGCTGCCCAGTGACACGAGCCTACCAGACGAGCTAAATTACTTCTATGCTCGCTTCGAGGCAAGCAACACTGAAGCATGCATGAGAGCACTAGCTGTTCCGGATGACTATGTGATCCCGCTCTCCGTAGCCGATGTGAGTAAGACTTTTAAGCAGGTCAACATTCACAAGACGGATTACCAGGACGTGTACTCCGAGCATGTGCTGACCAACTGGCAAGTGTCTTCACTGACATTTTCAACATGTCCCTGACTGAGTCTGTAATACCAACATGTTTCAAGCAGACCACCATAGTCCCCGTGCCCAAGGACACTAAGATAACCTGCCTAAATGACTACGGACCCGTAGCACTGACGTCTGTAGCCATGAAGTGCTTTGAAAGGCTGGTCATGGCTCACATCAACACCATTATCCCAGAAACCCTAGACCCACTCCAATTTGCATACCGCCTCAACAGATCCACAGATGATGCCCTTTCCCACCTGGACAAGAGGAACACCTACATGAGAATGCTATTCATTGACTACAGCTCAGCGTTCAACACCATAGTGCCCTCAAAGCGCATCACTAAGCTAAGGGTCCTGGGACTAAACACCTCCCTTTGCAACTGGATCCTGGACTTCCTGACGGGCCGCCCCCAGGTGGTAAGGGTAGGTAACAACACATCTGCCAAGGGGGCCCCTCAGGGGTGCGTGCTCAGTCCCCTCCTGTACTCCCTGTTCACCCATGACTGCATGGCCAGGCACGACTCCAACACCATCATTAAGTTTGCCGACGACACAACAGTGGTAGGCCTGATCACCGACAACGATGAGACAGCCTGTAAGGAGGAGGTCAGAGACCTGGCCGTGTGGTGCCAGGATAACAACCTCTCCCTCAACGTGACCAAGACAAAGGAGATGATTGTGGACTATAGGAAGAAAAAAGAGGACTGAGCACGCCCCCATTCTCATCGACGGGGCTGTAGTGGAACAGGTTGAGAGCTTCAAGTTCCTTGGTGTCCACATCACCAACGAACTATCATGGTCCAAACACACTAAGACAGTCGTGAAGAGGGCACGACAAAGCCTATTCCCCCTCAGGAGACTGAAAAGATTTGGCATGGGTCCTCAGATCCTCAAAAAGTTATACAGCTGCACCATCGAGAGCATCCTGACTGGTTGCATCACCGCATGGTATGGCAACTGCTTGGCCTCCAACCGCAAGGCACTACAGAGGGTCGTGGGTACGGCCCAGTACATCACTGGGGCCAAGCTTCCTGCCAACCAGGACCTCTATATCAGGGGGTGTCAGAGGAAGGCCCTCAAAATTGTCAAAGACTCCAGCCACCCTAGTCATAGACTGTTCTCTCTGCTACCGCACGGCAAGCGGTACCGGAGCGCCAAGTCTAGGTCCAAAAAGCTTCTCAACAGCTTCCACCCCCAAGCTATAAGACTCCTGAACAGCTAATCATGGCTACCCGGACTATTTGCACTGCCCCCCCCACCCCCACCCCCACCCCATCTTTTTATGCTGCTGCTACTCTGTTAATTATTTATGCATAGTCACTTTAACTCTACCCACATGTACATATTACCTCATTTACCTCAACTAGCCGTTGCCCCCACACATTGACTCTGCACCGGTACCCCCCTGTATATAGCTTCCCTACTGTTATTTTATTTTACTTCAGCTCTTTTTTTTCTCAACACTTTTTTATTAAAAAATTAATGCATTGTTGGTTAAGGGCTCTAAGTAAGCATTTCACGGTAATGTGAAAGGACCCATGCCAACCTGTTGTATTCGGCGCATGTGGCAAATAAAATGTGATTTAGGTTAGTATTGTGGAGTAACTACAATGTGGTTGATCCATCCTAAGTTTTATCATATCACAGCCAATAAACTCTTTAAGTGTTTTAAAATCACCATTGGCCTCATGGTGAAATCACTGAGCGGTGTCCTTCCTCTTCGGCAACTGAGTAAGGAAGGACGCCTGTATCTTTGTAGTGACTGGGTGTATTGATATACCATCCAAAGTGTAATTAATAACTTCACCATGCTCAAAGGGATATTCAGCACCTGCATTTTTTTTTTTACACATCTACCAATAGGTGCCCTTTTCTGCGAGGCATTGAAAAAACTCCCTGGTTTTTGTGGTTGAATCTCTGTTTGAAATTCACTACTCGATTGAGGGACCTTATGGATGCGTGGGGTACAGAGATGGGGTAGTCTTTCAAAAATTATATTAACCACTATTATTGAACATGGAATGAGTCCATACAACTTATTATGCAATTTGCAAAGCACATTTTTACTCCTGAACTTATTTAAGCTTGCCTTATCAAAGGGAGTGAATACTTATTGACTCAAGACATTTCAGCTAAACATTTTTTCTTCATTTCTCAAATGTTCTACAAACAAAAATTCCACTTGGACATGTTTGTGATGAGGTGTGAATGAAGGAGTCAGGCGCAGGAGGTAAAACACAGAAGTAAAGAGTTTATTCCGTTTACATAAATAAAACGCACCCAGCGTCAATACGAAACTATCACAAGGGAAATATTCCACCTTGGCAAAACAAATGGAAGAGTAGCTCAACCGAGCTATTCGCTCTCACAATGAAACAACCACTCATAAAGACAAGGGGAACAGAGGGAACACTTATACACAGACTAATTAGGGGAATGAGCACCAGGTGTGTGTGATTGACAAGACAAGACGTGACAAGTGGAGTGATGAGAATGGGATCGGCAGTAGCTAGTAAGCCGGTGACGACGAACGCCGAAACCTGCCCGAACAAGGAGGGGAGGCAGCCTCGGCGGAAGTCGTGACAATTATGGGGTATTGTGTGTAGATCAGTGACACAACATCTCAATGTAATTAATTTAAAATTCAGGTTGTAACATCAAAATGTGGAAAAAGAAAAGGGGTGTGAATACTTCCGGAAGTTACTGTATCTAAGTTTTCAGGTTGTGTTAGTTAATATTGCAAAATAATTATTCTCATTGGTTGACAAATGGTACTGTTTTGATAGTTATTGAATGTTGTGACAGGTATTGTAAGTTTTGATGGTGTTAGTGCATTTTGCAAAATAAATGTGTTGTTTTTGGCAAACGCACTTCACTTTATTGGGCTCAACTCTTTTGCAAAGGTGAACCCTGATTCCAGAAAATTGTTCAAGAAATCGTGACAAACTGTAATATATTTTTTTCCATAATGTAATGAATGGTGAGACTACTTTGTCATTAGATAACAAATTCAACTGTTGAGATACATGTATGTATTTTAAGTTGAAGCACCAATCATAAATGTCATCTCAGGCCTACAGCGTGTTTTCGGCCAAGATAAACCAATAACATCTGTACTTAGGTAACACATTCTTTAAGGGATAGTCAATATGCGGACGTCGGTAAGGGCCTGGAGACGTCCTGGTAGAGAATACACTGTAGGGTAAACATCACTGTCATGTGAGGCCTACAGTGTGTTGTATGCTAAGCTATTGCCAATAACAATTTTGAGGGTTTTAGTTAATTCAAATACATTTTCTAATTATACTGTTTTTATAGTTATTTAAAAGGACATATATGTAATAATGGGTAACGGACAAGGAAACCCTTCACCAATCACCATAGTATTCTTTTTCAGTCTATTATAAACATTTGACCCAAAATGTTTGATAAATATGAATTTTAATCTAACGGTTTGAAAAGTACTTTTAAAACTAGAATAAATAACTTTTTGGGCGACATGACCAAATTCACATAGAAATGTGAGTTATAGGTATTTTATTTGAATTGAAAACAAGTTTCAGAAGCGGTAGATCTGTTCTATGTGTGCTATTTCTATGCTTCCCCTTCTTAAGTTTTGTTTTTGCACTTTTTACTTTTAGTTTTATACACCAGTTTCAAGCAGCTGAAATACATTCATTTTGGTTATTTTGGATTTTTCTACACAATGACTGCTTGTTTTGACACATAAACTGAAATTATGCTAACTATTTAATCAACCAGGAAATGGTGGAGCGATTTATGCATAGTTAATCTTTAAACGTTCTATCAAGCAACGATACTCCCAATCGGTATTAGATAGAACGTCGCGTCCCCACCCACCTTGGTGGAAAACAACACGTGGTTACCTCGGTTATCCCAATGGCTCACAGCAAAAACGTAACCTTTTTCCAAACACAATTTTCTTGTTTTCTGCTTGTTTTAGTCAGCTAACATATGGAATTTTTTTAAGATGGTCATACCAAAGATCATTTAGCTATTTGAGTTTGAATTTCCATTTAGAACCCTCTGTGGAAAGGGTTCTACCTGGAACTGAAAATGGTTCTATTATGGGGACATCCGAAGAACCCTTTTAGGTTCTAGAAAGCACCTTTTTTTCTAAGAGTGTACTACCCCACCCATAGACTTTCTACATGAGGTTTTTGGGGAAATACTTTCTGTTTCTCTATGAGGGTTTTGGGAAATTGGAGCATCATTTTCCCAGGAATTGGGTAAATACTTATTGTTTCTCTATGAGGTTAAGGGGAAATACTTTCTGTTTCTCCATGAGGTTAAGGGGAAATACTTTCTGTTTCTCTCTGAGGTTTTAGGGTACCATTAAACTTTACTGTACAAGATGTGATTAAATACAGTATTAATGTTCACTTGCTGTGTTTATCATTTGAAATGTATGAAGGAAGACTGTTTCAAAAATATCCCTTGTTCCAGTTTCAGTTTGTCTGTGTCACCAGCCCCTCCTCTGTGTGACATTAGCTCTTCAAAAGTGGTTAGTCTATCTGGTATTCAGTTGATTTAAGGTTTGATTTAAGGGGCCTCATTTATAAATGTTGTGTATGCACAAAATATTTGTGCGACTTTACTTTCATAAAATGTTTGTTTTATTTAATTCCAAGTCATCTATAGAGATGCTGCCTATGCTGTCTGACTAAATCATTATTTTGTAGTTCTTACTAAATCATTATTTTGTAGTTCTTCAAAGTAAATAAGGCATTATTTTATGACTTCTGAATACCAAATATCAATCCCTTAGATCATTTATTTTCAGGTAGAGATACCATGCGAAGCAACTGCTTTCTATCACTCTCTATCACAGTGTTATCTCTTCTCTCATTCTCCATTCCACACCGTTATTATTATACACCGAACAAAAATATAAATGCAACATGCGACAAATACTCCTCAGTCTCATCAACTGTCCGGGTGGCTGGTCACAGACGATCCCTCAGGTGAAGATGCCGGATGTGGAGGTCCTGCAGTCAGCATGACAATTGCACGCTCCCTCAAAACTGCCCATTTTCGAGTGGCCTTTTATTGTCCCCAGCACAAGGTGCACCTGTGTAATGATCATGCTGTTTAATCAGCTTCTTGATATGCCACACCTGTCAGGTGGATGGATTATCTTGGCAAAGGAAAAATGGTAACTAACAGGGATGTAAACAAATGTGTGCACAACATTTGAGAGAAATAAGCTTTTTGTTCTTATGGGACATTTTTTGAATATTTTATTTCAGCTCATGAAACCAACACTTTACATGTTGCTTTTACATTTTTGTTCAGTAAAGCTCAGTTCTCCACACAGACCGGACGAGTAGGCGGCTGTGCAATGGATTATGGTCATTGAAGTTAATTACCACGCTTATTCGGAAGTCCCATTGTCTTACGACCGGTCGTAGATAAAGGGTAAGTCTCGAACAGGGTGGTCCCTGCGGAGGGTAAACCCAGAATGGGTAAGTCCCCAACAGGGTGGTCCCTGTGGAGGGTAAATCCTGAAAGGGTAAGTCCTGAACAGGGTGGTCCTGCGGAGGGTAAATCCCTAGTGGGGGGGTTTCTCGGCCAGACCCGTAAGGGGGGTGAAAGCACAGCCACAGTGGCCGTGAGGCCGTAGAGTGAGTTTGTGTATGGATAAATTGTCATGCTTGTGTACTCGTACGATAGGTTGTAGGAAAGTAGTCCAGGTTCTGGAGGATGGCCCCCTCCATGGTTGGAAAAGCAAAAGAATATTAGAACATTGTTTGAAAGTGATTTGTATGTATTAGCACAAGCAATAAGGAGAGAGGTTGGTTTATGCCCTATTGGGGCGGGGAACCGTGACAGATTTTGTGGAAATAGGAAGACAACTGTGAATAATTTTGGGAATATGTGTTGTCAACAACAGTGATATTTGAAGCGTGACACTGGTATAAGACATTAGGTCTCCCGTATTCTCCAGTAGTGAATTGGCAGACGCTTCCGTATTGGTTCTAATACAAGGTATCAGGTGCCGTAACCAATTAATAGGCACAAATACCATAACTACTCTCTGGGGAAGTGGGTATCCCTATCTTGGAAAATAGTTAGTAGAGGCCGTGTATTAGAGCCGTGAGTGAGGAAATCTAAACACCCTAGACACCGTTAAGAGAGGCGCAGAAATAACCACCATTGAAATTGCATCTGTGGTTTCTGACACTCCCGTAAAGGGGGAATAGAGGAGGAAAACTATAGCAAAACCATTGATGCACTACAAGAAGCGCACAAGCATTCTACCAATTCGGCTGGAATATGGGATTATTTTTGCAAACGGGATAAAATCGGTCAGCATTTCCCTGCTAACGGGAAATTCCAATCTAATAAAGAATTCAGAGATGCTATTGTGAGTTGGCACAATGACATAAAATATACATCAAAAGCTCAATACACCAGCGTTTTGATGTCAGAGTTCTATCAACAGAAAAGCAAAACCGATAAAACCAAAATTAGTAGATGTACTCAGCATCAAAAAGACTGGGTATGTGAGTACATTGATAGAATGTGCACGTCTGCTTTGATGGTAGGTTTAAAACCTGTCAGCATAGAGAATACTAACAAAATGTACATTTTCTCCTCCCTATCTCTCCCTTTGAAATGTTTCCCGAGGCCGTTGTCTTGGGAGAGCAGTTAGTGAAATTATTCAGTTTTATAAATATAAAGGTACCCGGATCCGGCCCTAAAGGGAGCTCACAAATAAGTAAGGCCTGGCCATTTGTTTGTTTTTGCCCTACATTTCTTTCCACACACACCAGCACACCATTTATGAATATTTGTTAGTGGTGTTAATACCGGGTCTGATTTAATTGTGTGGGGTCTTTTAATTTGGTTTTAGTAGGTTTTTCATGGGTTAGAAAGGATGCACCTTAAAGGGCACACAAATGACATTTTCTGAAGTATCTATTGTCCGAATTTTGGGTTGTACACATGGAAGTTCTCCGGATAAGAAATGTACTGAGAAAGCCAATGTAAGTAAACCTGGTACACAGAATGTTTAAAATGTCTTTAAATAAGTAGTCTGAAGTCCAGGGAAAGAAAATACTTAATGGTGTTGAATGACCTCTGTCCTGACTTTCTGGTGAGATCATCCTCACTAGAAAGGCTAGAGACACTGGGTGAGATTTAAGTATAATATGAAGAAGTGGATTGCTGGTGTTGTTTTGGTTGTTTAGTTTTTGTCTTTGTTTCAATACAAATCTCACCAGATTGGGTCTGCTGTATGGTTCTCCCTAAGGGTTAGCCCTCTAACCTCTAACCTGACCCTGTAATTCTGCGGTGAGGTCGCCAATATGATAAGGGAGTATAAGACAATTTGCAAAATGGTTTCAACAGTGTGTTGTTATTCGCTTTGACGTTCGTCTTAGAAATTTTCTATTAAGAAAATTGGGAATGTATTAATTAGTCAAGCGGTGAATAATTTGTCTGGATTTCCCCTGTAGCTCAGTTGGTATAGCATGGCGCTTGCAACGCCAGGGTTGTGGGTTCGTTTCCCACGGGGGGCCAGTATGAAAAGTATGCTTTCACTAACTGTAAGTCACTCTGGATAAGAGCGTCTGCTAAATGACTAAAATGTAAATGATTTCCTGCATCAGAAATGCCTTAAACTGTTGTTCTGGTCTGTCCTCTCTCGAAGTTATGGTGATAGTGACTACAGACGGTATCTAGATGCATGGAAGGGACAATTCGACAGAGAACATTGTGAGCCTCACCCCCTCTAACCGGCTGAAGTAATGGCGACAATGGCATCCACTACGGCCCTGTCCTGCTGGCATTCACTACGGCCCTGTCCTGCTGGCATTCACTACGGCCCTGTCCTGCTGGCATTCACTACGGCCCTGTCCTGCTGGCATTCCTTACGGCCCTGTCCTGCTGGCATTCACTACGGCCCTGTCCTGCTGGCATTCACTACGGCCCTGTCCTGCTGGCGTTCACTATGGCCCTGTCCTGCTAACATTCACTACGGTCCTGCTGGCATTCCCTATGGCCCTGTCCTGCTGGCATTCACTACGGCCCTGTCCTGCTGGCATTCCCTACGGCCCTGTCCTGCTGGCATTCACTACGGCCCTGCCCTGCTGGCATTCACTACGGCCCTGTCCTGCTGGAGTTCACTACGGCCCTGTCCTGCTGGCGTTCACTACGGCCCTGTCCTGCTGGCATTCACTACGGCCCTGTCCTGCACCACTTCTACTTGAGACCTGAGTCCAAGCCAGCAACCTGTGTACGGGCAGCAGGAGTGTGGCATGGGTCCTGAGCATGGAGAGAGATCACATCCAAACTCCTCTCATGCTGCTGGTGTACTGGTCAGAAAATGGACAGGACATAATGGATCATACAGAATGGCGGTGGAGGCTCAGGTGAGAGATTTGTTTGCTTGGGAAATCAGATTGTTCCCCAGATATTGGAATCGGGACATTATCAAGGGCCATCCACTTTGACAGGCATGAGTTACATACAGTGGGGGAAAAAAGTATTTAGTCAGCCACCAATTGTGCAAGTTCTCCCACTTAAAAATATGAGAGAGGCCTGTAATTTTCATCATAGATACACGTCAACTATGACAGACAAAATGAGGAAAAAAAATCCAGAAAATCACATTGTAGGATTTGTAATGAATTTATTTGCAAATTATGGTGGAAAATAAGTATTTGGTCACCTACAAACAAGCAAGATTTCTGGCTCTCACAGACCTGTAACTTCTTCTTTAAGAGGCTCCTCTGTCCTCCACTCGTTACCTGTATTAATGGCACCTGTTTGAACTTGTTATCAGTATAAAAGACACCTGTCCACAACCTCAAACAGTCACACTCCAAACTCCACTATGGCCAAGACCAAAGAGCTGTCAAAGGACACCAGAAACAAAATTGTAGACCTGCACCAGGCTGGGAAGACTGAATCTGCAATAGGTAAGCAGCTTGGTTTGAAGAAATCAACTGTGGGAGCAATTATTAGGAAATGGAAGACATACAAGACCACTGATAATCTCCCTCGATCTGGGGCGCCACGCAAGATCTCACCCCGTGGGGTCAAAATGATCACAAGAACGGTGAGCAAATATCCCAGAACCACACGGGGGGACCTAGTGAATGACCTGCAGAGAGCTGGGACAAAAGTAACAAAGCCTACCATCAGTAACACACTACGCCGCCAGGGACTCAAATCCTGCAGTGCCAGATGTGTCCCCCTGCTTAAGCCAGTACATGTCCAGGCCCGTCTGAGGTTTGCTAGAGTGCATTTGGATGATCCAGAAGAGGATTGGGAGAATGTCATATGGTCAGATGAAACCAAAATAGAACTTTTTGGTAAAAACTCAACTCGTCGTGTTTGGAGGACAAAGAATGCTGAGTTGCATCCAAAGAACACCATACCTACTGTGAAGCATGGGGGTGGAAACATCATGCTTTGGGGCTGTTTTTCTGCAAAGGGACCAGGACGACTGATCCGTGTAAAGGAAAGAATGAATGGGGCCATGTATCGTGAGATTTTGAGTGAAAACCTCCTTCCATCAGCAAGGGCATTGAAGATGAAAGGTGGCTGGGTCTTTCAGCATGACAATGATCCCAAACACACTGCCCGGGCAACGAAGGAGTAGCTTCGTAAGAAGCATTTCAAGGTCCTGGAGTGGCCTAGCCAGTCTCCAGATCTCAACCCCATAGAAAATCTTTGGAGGGAGTTGAAAGTCCGTGTTGCCCAGCGACAGCCCCAAAACATCACTAATCTAGAGGAGATCTGCATGGAGGAATGGGCCAAAATACCAGCAACAGTGTGTGAAAACCTTGTGAAGACTTACAGAAAACGTTTGACCTGTGTCATTGCCAACAAAGGGTATATAACAAAGTATTGAGAAACTTTTGTTATTGACCAAATACTTATTTTCCACCATAATTTGCAAATAAATTCATAAAAAATCCTACAATGTGATTTTCTGGAATTTTTTTTCTCATTTTGTCTGTCATATTTGACGTGTACCTATGATGAAAATTACAGGCCTCTCTCATCTTTTTAAGTGGGAGAACTTGCACAATTGGTGGCTGACTAAATACTTTTTCCCCCACTGTATGTGCCATTGTGAGGATGAACTGTAACGCTATCTGAAGAAGAAAATGAAGAGACGTCAGAAGAATGAGTGCCTGAAAGGAGGGGGGGGGGGTAATCAACTGTGCCCGTAAATTGATTTAGGGTTGCCCTAAACTGTTTATTTTGGGTATCAGGTTGATTGTGGGGGTCTGTACACTGGGAAATGTATTGTAATTTAGATTAAAAATGCATTGAGATACCGATCTGTCATTAACTCAATTATAAAATATATTTTGATTTGTTTCACACTTTTTTGTTTACTACATGATTCCATATGTGTTATTTCATAGTTTTGATGTCTTCACTATTATTATACAATGTAAAAAATAGAAAAAATAAAGAAAAACCCTTGAATGAGTAGGTGTGTCCAAACGTTTGACTTGTAGTGTACATTCTGCCAGTGTCGGTGTGTGCTAAGTTGAGGGTCTTAAATCCGAGTGATAGACTCAACGTGAAGCACAACTGTCATTCTAAATTCGTGTTGGATAATTGATCAATTGTTTTAATTATGTGTCGGAAAGGAGAGAAGGAGAGAGAGCGCTGCCCCTAAGCTTTGAGGAGAGCACAAAGTGAGGGGAGGGTGTACTGCTCGTCCTGCAGGTGGCGAGTGGCGCAGTGGTCTAAGGCACTGCATCGGGAGACCCATTGGGCGCTGCACAATTGGCCCAGCGTCGTCCAGGGTAGGGGAGGGAATGGCCGGCAGGGATGTAGCTCAGTTGGTAGAGCATGTCGTTTGCAACGCCAGGGTTGTGGGTTCGATTCCCACGGGGGGGGGGGGCAGTATGAAAAAAATAAAAAAAATTATAATGTATGCACTCACTAACTGTAAGTCTTATCCAGAGCGTCTGCTAAATGACTAAAATGTAAATGTTTCTGAAACAAATTGAATATTTGTAAGAATTTATTGAGTTGGAGTGAGTAGTCATGCTGTACTTCGCTCCGCAGGTAATATGACACACATTACATTAAAATGGAACGATTTGATTAGTGTAATATTAGCTAGTTGTCTTTGTATCAAAGATAAAGGTGTAGTATAGAGAAACTATCGAGGTTAGCTAGCCAGCTACATTCGTTTGCAGCGACGCCGTTTTTCACAACAAAGTCAACACCGCAGCCATTGCTAGCTAGCCAACACCACCAGCTAGCAGTACTGTAGCAACTAAATACAATATCATTTTAGCCAGCTACATTCGTTCGCAGCGACGCCATTTTTTCAAACAAAGTCAACACGGCAGCCATTGCTAGCAAGCCAACACTACCAGCTAGCAGTACTGTAGCACCTAAACACAATATCATTTTAGTCAATGAGAAAGCTTCACTTTCTGAACATTCGAGATGTGTAGTCCACATGTGTAGCTAGCTTTGTGCTAGCTAGCCAACGTTTAATTATTTCTGTGTTATGAAAGGAATTTGTAACCAAGTATTGGTGCTAAACCATGTGTTATTGGATGCTAGCATGCTAGTTAGCTATGGCATCATAGGATACGGTGCCCTGGGCGGTTTTCACAGAAGAATACTGTACCAAGTTAGCTAGCTGAATAAACGAAGTTAAAGTCTATTCCTAGAAAACATGGAACCGCTGTAGTTTACAACAATTATAATTTCTAAAGTGGAAGTTGGGAGAGTTATATTTGAGATTTTCAGTGAAAGGTAAGTGAGGGAGGCCCCGCTCTCTCGCTTCTTCAGATGTTTAGTTAATTTTATTCTGATCTCCTTTGCATTATTGTAGCCTTTTCTGTAGCCTGTCAACTATGTGTCTGTCTATCCCTGTTCTCTCCTCTCTGCACAGGCCATACAACGCTTCACACCGCTTGGCTGCTGCCACTCTAATCTGGTGGTCCCTGCGTGCATGACCCACGTGGAGTTCCAGGTCTCCGGCAGCCTCTGGAACTGCCTTTCTGCGGCCAACAAGGCAGAGTTAATCTCAGCCTATGCTACCCTCCAGTCCCTCGACTTCTTGGCGCTGACGGAAACATGGATTACCACAGAAAACACTGCTACTCCTACTGCTCTTTCCTCGTCTGATCATGTGTTCTTGCATACCCCGAGAGCATCTGGTCAGCGCGGCGGTGGCACAGGAATCCTCATCTCTCCCAAGTGGACATTCTCTCTTTTCCCCCTGACCCATCTGTCTATCTCCTCATTTGAATTCCATGCTGTCACAGTCACTAGCCCATTCAAGCTTAACATCCTTATCATTTATCGCCCTCCAGGTTCCCTTGGAGAGTTCATCAATGAGCTTGACGCCTTGATAAGTTCCTTTCCTGAGGATGGCTCACCCCTCACAGTTCTGGGTGACTTTATCCTCCCTACCTCTGCCTTTGACTATTTTCTCTCTGCCTCCTTCTTTCCACTCCTTTCCTCTTTTGACCTCACCCTCTCACCATCCCCCTACTACTCAAAAGGCAGGCAATACACTTGACCTCATCTTTACTAGATGCTGTTCTTCTACTAATCTCACTGCAACTCCCCTCCAAGTCTCCGACCACTACTTTGTATCCTTTTCTCTCTTGCTCTCCTCCAACACTACTCACTCTGCCCCTTCTCAGATGGTAATGTGCCGTCGCAACCTTCTCTCTCTCTCTCCGCTACTCTCTCCTCTTCCATCCTATCATCTCTTCTCTCTGCTAAATCCTTCTCCCTCCGATCTCCTGATTCTGCCTCCTCAACCCTCCTCTCCTCCTTTTCTGCATCCTTTGACTCTCTATGTCCCCTATCCTCCCGGCCGGCTCGGTCCTCCCCTCCTGCTCCGTGGCTTGACGACTCATTCCGAGCTCACAGAACAGGGCAGCCGAGCGGAAATTGAGGAAAACTAGATTCCCTGCGGACCTGTCATCTTTTCACTCCCTCCTCTCTACATTTTCTTCCTCTGTTTCTGCTGCTAAAGCCACTTTCTACCACTCTAAATTTCAAGCCTCTGCCTCTAACCCTAGGAAGCTCTTTGCCACCTTCTCCTCCCTGCTGAATCCTCCTCCTCCTCACCCTCCCTCCTCCCTCTCTGTGGATGACTTCGTCAACCATTTTGAAAAGAAGGTTGACGACATCTGATCCTCATTTATTGAGTCAAATGACACCGCTGGTCCTGCTCACACTGCCCTACCCTATGCTTTGACTTCTTTTTCCCCTCTCTCTCCAGATGAAATCTTGTGACTTGTGACGGCCGGCCGCCCAACAACCTGCCCGCTTGAGCCTATCCCCTCCTCTCTTCTCCAGACCAATTCCGGAGACCTTTGCCCTTACCTTACCTCGCTCATCAACTCATCCTTGACCGCTGGTTATGTCCCTTCCGTCTTCAAGAGAGCGAGAGTTGCACCGCTCCTCAAAAAACCTACACTCGATCCCTCCGATGTCAACAACTGCAGACCAGTATCCCTTCTTTCTTTTCTCTCCAAAACTCTTGAGCGTGCCGTCTCTAGCCAACTCTCCCGCTATCTCTCTCAGAACAACCTTCTTGACCCTAACCTGTCAGGCTTCAAGATGGGTCACTCAACCGAGACTGCTCTTTTCTGTGTCACGGAGCTCTCCGAACTGCGAAAGCTGACTCTCTATCCTCTGTTCTCATACTCCTAGATCTATCCGCTGCCTTTGAACCATCAGATCCTCCTCCCCACCCTCTCAGGGCAGGCTATGCTCAGGCTATGCACACTCTTGGATTGCATCCTACCTAGCAGGCCGCTACTACCAGGTGACGTCGAGAGGATCTGTGTCTACACCACGTGCTGTCACTACTGGTGTCCCCCAGGGCTCGGTTCTAGGCCCTCTCATCTATATTCTTTATACAAAGTCACTCGGCTCCGTCATATCCTCACATGGTCTCTCCTATCATTGTTATGAGGATGACACTCAACTACTCTTCTCCTTCCACCTTCTGACACCCAGAAGGTGACACACATCTCTGCGTGCCTGGTAGACATCTCAGCTTGGATGTCGGCCCACCACCTCAAGCTCAACCTCGACAAGACGGAACTGCTCTTCCTCCCCGAGAAGGCCTGCCTGCTCAAAGACCTCTCCATCACGGTTGACAACTCCACAGTGTCACCCTCCCAGAGTGCAAAGAACCTTGGTGTGACCCTGGACAACACCCTGTCGTTCTCTGTAAACATCAAAGCAGTGACCGCTCCTGCAGCTTCATGCTCTACAACATCCGTACACAGGAAGTGGCGCAGTTCCTAGTACAGGCACGTGTCCTCTTCCGTCTGGAATACTGCAACTCACTGTTGTCTGGGCTCCCCGCTTGTGCCATCAAACCCCTGCAACTTATCCAACAACAAAATGTGGGAAAAGAAAAGGGATGTGAATTCTTCCTGAAGGCTTCCTGTACTTCCTGTATCTCAGTTTTCAGGGGGTGTTAATACAGCAAAAGAAATCCTCTCATTATTTGTTGTTTTTGGCAAAGGCACTTCACTTTAGTGGGCTACATCAATTGTTTTGCAACAGTGAACCCTGATTCCAGAAATGTGTTCAAGCAATCATGACAAACGGTAATATATTTGTTTCCATTATGTAATGAATGGTGAGACTACTTTGTCATTAGATAACAAATTCAACTGTTGAGATACATGTATGTATTTTAAGTTGAAGCACCAATCATAAATGTCATGTCAGGCCTACAGCGTGTTCTCGGCTAAGATAAACCAATAACATCTGTACTTAGGTAACATTTTCTTTAAGGGATAGTCAATATGCGGACGTCGGTACGGGCCAGGAGACGTCCTGGTAGAGAAAACACTGCAGGGTAATCTTCACTGTCATGTGAGGCCTACAGTGTGTTTATGCTAAGCTATGGCCAATACTCAATTTTCAGCGGTTTAAGTTAATGCAAAATACATTTTCTAATTAGATAAAAAATTATACTGATTTGATAGTTATTTAAAAGGAAACCCTTCACCAAGCACCATAGTATTTTTTTCGGTCCTTTATAAACATTTGATGCCAAAAGGTTTGAATAATATGAATTTTAATCCAAACGGTTTGAAAAGTACTTTACAATTACAATATATAACTTAATGGGCGGCCTGACCAAATTCACATAGAAACGTGAGTTCTAAATCTTTCATTCTCATAAGCTAACATATGGAATTGTTTTAAGATGGTCATACCAAAGATAATTTAGCTATTTGATTTTGAATTTTAAAACCCCTTAAGGTATCAAAAAATATCCGATTATTTTGGGGGGGTTTAAACATTGAATTTGGCATTACTGCTATTAGCTAATAGAAACGCATTGAATAACAGATTCAGTACAAAAGTTTGGACACACCTACTCATTCAAGGGTTTTTCGTTATTTTTACTATTTTCTACATTGTAGAATAATAGTGAAGACATCAAAACTGTGAAATAACACATGTGGAATCGTGTAGTAACCAGAAAAGTGTTAAACAAATCAAAATATATTTTATATTTTAGATTCTTCAAAGTAGCCACCCTTTGCCTTGATGACAGTTTTGCACACTCTTGACATTCTCTCAACCAGTTTCATGAGGTAGTCACCTGGAATGCATTTCAATTAACAGGTGTGCATTGTTAAAAGTTAATTTGTGGAATTTCTATCCTTCTGGATGCATTTGAGCCAATCAGTTGTGTTGTGACAAGGTAGGGGTGGTATACAGAAGATAGCCCTATTTGGTAAAATACCAAGTCCATATTATGGCAAAAACAGATCAAATAAGCAAAGAGAAATGACAGTCCATCATTGCTTTAAGACATGAAGGTAAATCAATCCGGAAAATGTCAAGTGCTATGATGAAACTGGCTCTCATGAGGACCGCCACAGGAAAGGAAGACCCAGAGTTACCTCTGTTGCAAAGGATAAGTTAATTAGAGTTAACTGCACGTCAGAAATTGCAGCCCAAATAAATGCTTCACATATTTCAAGTAACAGACACATCTCAACATCAACTGTTCAGAGGAGCCTGCATGAATCAGGCCTTCATGGTCGAATTGCTGCAAAGAAATCACTACTAAAGGACACCAATAAGAAGAAGAGACTTGCTTGGGCCATGAAACACGAGCAATGGACATTAGACTGGTGGAAATCTGTCCTTTGGTCTGATGAGTCCAAATTTGAGATTTTTGGTTCCAACCACCGTGTCTTTGTGAGACGCAGAGTAGGTGGACAGATGATCTCTGCATGTGTGGTTCCCACCGTGAAGCATGGAGGAGGAGGTATGATGGTTTTGGGGTGCTTTGCTTGTGAGACTGTCTGTGATTTATTTAGAATTCAAGGCACACTTAGCCAGCATGGCTACCACAGCATTCTGCAGCAATACGCCATCCCATCTGGTTTGGGTTTAGTGGGACTATCATTTGTTTTTCAACAGGACAATGACCCAACACACCTCCAGGTTGTGTAAGGGCTATTTGACCAAGGAGAGTGATGGAGTGCTGCATCATATGACCTGGCCTCCACAATCACCTGACCTCAACCCAGTTGAGATGGTTTGGGATGAGTCGGACGGCAGAGTGAAGGAAAAGCAGCAAACAAGTGCTCAGCATATGTGGGAACTCCTTCAAGACTGTCGGAAAAGCATTCCTCATGAAGCTGGTTGTGAGAATGCCAAGAGTGTACAAAGCTGTCATCAAAGTAAAGGTAGGCTACTTTGAAGAATCTAAAATCTAAAATCTATTTTGATTTGTTTAACACTTTTTTGGTTACTATATGATTCCATATGTGTTATTTCATAGTTTTGATGTTTTCACCATTATTCTACAATTTAGAAAATAGTAAAAATAAAGAAAAGCCCTTGAAACTTTTGACTGGTATTATATATGAAATAATAGTAACTAGTGGACTGTTTGGTTTTCCATAGGTCATACAGTACATCATAATGATATATTTTTACATTGTGAAATGTATTTAATAGGGAAAATATTCAATGTGATGTAGATTAAAACCTATGGATATACAGACAGCAGCAAAACATTAGAACAGTCAATATACAGCATGGAACTCTTTTGCAATTCCAGTAACAAAGTAGAAAACAGTGTCCTGTTTTGGTGCTTGATCCTAATTCAGACAACAAGAATACTATAAAACGTTTGATTACCATCAGGTGCCTCCTGAGCGGATTAGCAGTCTAAGGCACTGCATCGCAATGCTTGAGGCGTCACTACAGCCCCGAGTTCGATCCCAGGCTGTGTCACAGCAGGCCGTGACCGAGAGAACTATGAGGCGGCGCACAATTGGCCCAGCGTCATCCGGGTTCGGGGAGGGTTTAGCCGGCCGGAATTTCCTAGACAATGATTTGATTTGAATTGATAGTTATTTAAATGGAAACCCTTCACAGAGCACCACAGTATTCTTTTTCAGGCTATTTATAAACATTTGATCCCAAAATGTTTGAATAATATTAATTTTAATCCAACGGTTTGAAAAGTACTTTTAAAACAACAATATATAACTTATTGGGCGACCTGACCAAATTCACATAGAAATGTGAGTTATAGATCTTTCATTCTAATTGAAAGCAAATCTCAGAAGAAGTAGATATTTTCTATGTGCGCTATTTCTATGCTTCCCGTTATTAAGTTTTATTTTTGCCCTTTTTACTTTTAGTTTTGTACACCAGCTTCAAGCAGGTAAAATACAATATTCTCTGTTATGCAAAATATATTTCCCAGCGGTTTAGATGGTACAATGATTTTCCAAACAATGACTGCTTGTTTTGTCACATAAACTGAAATGAGGCAAACTATTTTATCAACCAGGAAATGGTGGAGCGATTTCTGCATAGTTAATCTTTAAATGTTCTTTCAAGCATATGGAATTGTTTTAAGATGGTCATACCAAGGATCATTAAGCTGTTTGATTTGGACGTTTAAACCACCTTAAGGTATAAAAAAATATACACAGCATATAATTTTGTTGTTGTTGATAAAACATGGAAATCGACATTACTGCTATTAGCCAATAGAAACACATTGAATATCAGATTCACTACATGGAACAACAGATAATACCCCAAAAAATCTAAAGGAAGTTTGTTCTGAAGTGTCTGTCCTATATCTGAGAGATATAAGAAAGATCAGGAAACTAATATTATTTTCTTTTTTTTAACATATTTATCCCATTATTTTAGGCACTGAACTATCTCAATATACAGTGCATTCGGAAAGTATTCAGACCCCTTCCCTTTTTCCACATTTTGTTACGTTACAGCTTTATTCTTAAATGGATTAAATACAAAAAAGTCTTCATGAATGAGTTACAGTGAGGGAAAAAAGTATTTGATCCCCTGCTGATTTTGTACGTTTGCCCACTGACAAAGACATGATCAGTCTATAATTTTAATAGTAGGTTTATTTGAACAGTGAGAGACAGAATAGCAACAAAAAAATCCAGAAAAACACATGTCAAAAATGTTATAAATTGATTTGCATTTTAAAGAGGGAAATAAGTATTTGACCCCTCTGCAACACATGACTTAGTACTTGGTGGCAAAACCCTTGTTGGCAATCACAGAGGTCAGACGTTTCTTGTAGTTGGCCACCAGGTTTGCACACATCTCAGGAGGGATTTTGTCCCACTTCTCTTTGCAGATCTTCTCCAAGTCATTAAGGTTTCGAGGCTGACGTTTGGCAACTCGAACCTTCAGCTCCCTCCACAGATTTTCTATGGGATTAAGGTCTGGAGACTGGCTAGGCCACTCCAGGACCTTAATGTGCTTCTTCTTGAGTCACTCCTTTGTTGCCTTGGCCGTGTGTTTTGGGTCATTGTCATGGTGGAATACCCATCCACGACCCATTTTCAATGCCCTGGCTGAGGGAAGGAGGTTCTCACCCAAGATTTGACGGTACATGGCGCCGTCCATCGTCCCTTTGATGCAGTGAAGTTGTCCTGTCCCCTTAGCAGAAAAACACCCCCAAAGCATAATGTTTCCACCTCCATGTTTGATGGTGGGGATGGTGTTCTTGGGGTCATAGGCAGCATTCCTCCTCCTCCAAACACGGCGAGTTGAGTTGATGCCAAAGGGCTTTCACCCAGTTTTCCTCTGAATCATTCAGATGTTCATTGGCAAACTTCAGACGGGGCTGTATATAATAATATAGTATATGTGCTTTCTTGAGCAGGGGGACCTTGCGGGCGCTGCAGGATTTCAGTCCTTCACGGCGTAATGTGTTACCAATTGTTTTCTTGGTGACTATGGTCCCAGCTGCCTTGAGATCATAGACAAGATCCTTCCGTGTAGTTCTGGGCTGATTCCTCACCGTTCTCATGATCATTGCAACTCCACGGGGTGAGATCTTGCATGGAGCCCCAGGCCGAGGGAGATTGACAGTTCTTTTGTGTTTCTTCCATTTGCGAATAATAACACCAACTGTTGTCACCTTCTCACCAAGCTGCTTGGCGATGGTCTTGTAGCCCATTCCAGCCTTGTGTAGGTCTACAATCTTGTCCCTGACATCCTTGGGGAGCTCTTTGGTCTTGGCCATTGTGGAGAGTTTGGAATCTGATTGATTGATTGATTCTGTGGACTGGTGTCTTTTATACAGGTAACAAACTGAGATTAGGAACACTCCCTTTAAAAGTGTGCTCCTAATCTCAGCTCGTTACCTGTATAAAAGACACCTGGGAGCCAGAAATCTTTCTGATTGAGAGGGGGTCAAATACTTATTTCCCTCATTAAAATGCAAATCAATTTATAACATTTTTGACATGTGTTTTTCTGGATTTTGTTGTTGTTATTCTGTCTCTCACTGTTCAAATAAACCTAACATTACAATTATAGACTGATCATTTCTTTGTCAGTTGGCAAACATACAAAATCAGCAGGGGATCTAATACTTTTTTCCCCTCACTGTACATATGGGGTAAACAAAACATAAAGTCAAAAATACAACAGAAAATATATATAGAGTGTGTGCGAATGTAGTAAGTTATGGAGGTAAGGCAATAAATAGGCCATAGTGCAAAAAAGTTACAATTTCGTATTAACACTGGAATGATAGATGTGCAAAAGATGATGTGCAAATAGAGATACTGGGGTGCAAATTAGCAAAATAAATAACAATATGGGGATGAGGTAGTTGGGTGGGCTAATTTCAGAATGGCTGTGTACAGGTGCAGTGATCGGTAAGCTGCTCTGACAACTGACGCTTAAAGTTAGTGAGGGAGATAAGTGTCTCCAGCTTCAGAGATTTTTGCAGTTCGTTCCAGTCATTGGCAGCAGAGAACTGAAGGAATGGCAGCCAAAGGAGGTGTTGGGTTTGGGGATGACCAGTGAGATATACCTGCTGGAGCGCAGACTACGGGTGGGTGTTGCTATGGTGACCAGTGAGCTAAGATAAGACGGGGATTTGCCTAGCAGTGATTTATAGATGACCTGGAGCCAGTGGGTTTGGCGACGAATATGTAGTGAGGGCCAGCCAACAAGAGCGTACAGGTCACAATGGTGGGTAGTATATGGTGGTCCTCTGTAGCTCAGCTGGTAGAGCACGGCGCTTGTAACGCCAGGGTAGTGGGTTCGATCCCCGGGACCACCCGTACACAAAAATGTATGCACGCATGACTGTAAGTCACTTTGGATAAAAGCGTCTGCTAAATGGCATATTATATTATTATTATATATGGGGCTTTGGTGATGTAGTGTATTGACAATATGATGGTGTTAAATGTTTTTTAAATGGAACTGAAAGAATGTTGATTTTTGGTATCAAGAGGGAAGGTTTTAGGGTGACGCCACATATGACAGACCGGAAGTATGTTGTAGACACGGGGATTGGACAGTAGAGGGAGCCATTCACATCTTGGAAGGTTATATATAAGGGTGGAACAACGGCGGAGGGGCAGAACACAGTAAGATTTATTTGGGACTGTTTCTCCGGATCTCCGCGGGTCTGTGAACTTATGCTGTAACCTCGTGGTCTTAATAAAAGTCTCTAAAACACGATACAGCCTAAGGGGATTCTTTGATCGACAGCAATACCCACCAGCATTCGACGCGATACCACAGTGACAAAACGGATGGCACTGTGATAGACCACATCCAATTTGATGAGTAGAGTGTTGGAGGCTATTTTGTTAATGACATCGCCGAAGTCAAGGATCGGTAGGATAGTCAGTTTTACGAGGGCATGTTTGGCAGCATGAGTGATCATCCTTGAGATGTTTCCAATCAGGCCTTTATGGTAGAGTGGCCAGAAGGAAGCCACTCCTCAGTAAAAGGCACATGACAGCCCACTTGGAGTTTCCAAAAGGCTCCTAAAGGACTCTCAGACCATGAGAAAAAGATTCTCTGGTCTGATGAAACCAAGATTGAACTCTTTGGCCTGAATGCCAAGCGTCACATCTGGAAGAAATCTGGCACCATCCCTACGGTGAAGCATGGTGGTGGCAGCATCATGCTGTGGGGATGTTTTTCAGCGGCAGGGACATGGAGACTAGTCAGGATCGAGGGAAAGATGAACGGAGCAAAGTACAGAGAGATCCTTGATGAAATCCTGCTCCAGAACGCTCAGGACCTTAGACTGGGCTGAAGGTTCAACTTCCAATAGGACAACAACCCTAAGTACTGAGTAAAGGGTCTGAATACTTATGTAAATTTGGTATTTCCGTTTTCTATTTTTTGTACATTTGCAAGAATTTCTAAAAACGTGTTATTGCTTTGTCATTATGGGGTATTGTGTGTAGATTGATGAGGGGATAAAAACAATTTAATCAATTTTAGAATAAGGCTCTAACGTAACAAAATGTGGAAAACGTCAAGGGGTCTGAATACTTTCCGAATGCACTGTACACTTCCATTATTTAGTTTTTATTTTGAGGCTTTTAGGTGAACTAGGGCAAAACAGAAAAAACCATCCTGTTCATGAGAGTCTGAGCTTTAGACAGAGGGGTCAGATTAGTGTAGACAGAAGTAGGAAGAAGAGACTGTACCAACTTCAGGTGAGCCTTGTGAGGCTTGTGAGCATCCTAGTGCCAAACAGAGTCTCAGCTTTCAATAGAGTGGTGATAATAGTTTGTAGGCCAAACCGGACGCTACAGACATTTTTGTGAGAAGACCAATTTTCGGGATGTCTCATGGTCTGACAAACACCGCTCTAGCTCTGCCACCTTCCACCGCAGATATCGGCAGATGCGGTGGATTGAGAAGCAACCAATGCAAAAACACACATATCTCTATGTCACACCCTGATCTGTTTCACCTGTCTTTGTGATTGTCTCCACCCCCCTCCAGGTGTCGCCCATCTTCCCCATTATCCCCAGTGTATTTTTACCTGTGTTCTCTGTTTGTCTGTTGCCAGTTTGTTTTGTTTTGTCAAAACTACCAGCGGTTTTCCCCTTGCGCCTGTC
Source organism: Coregonus lavaretus (assembly GCF_964263955.1). NCBI lineage: Eukaryota > Metazoa > Chordata > Actinopteri > Salmoniformes > Salmonidae > Coregonus > Coregonus lavaretus. The sequence goes on from NC_140007.1 coordinate 42,387,509, forward strand.
TTTCTCAAGTTCCTGTTTTCTAGTTTTCCCGGTATTGACCATTCTGCCTGCTCTGACGCTGAGACTGCCTGCCGTTCTGTACCTTTTGGACTCTGATCTGGGTTACTGACTTCTGCCTGCCCTTGACCTGTTGTTTGCCTGCCCCCTGTTTTTGTTATAAACTTTTGTTACTTCGACAATGTCTGCATCTGGGGCTTCTCCTGAAACGTGATACTCTAGCTTAAACAGACAGATTTTTATGGGGATTTTTGAATTATGTTAATTAGACTTATCCTGAAGCCACAGCGCTCTCTTCACAATATCTATTTCCTTTTGTGGGAGCATTGCAAAATGTTGATTGGGATGTTTGACCTGGTTTGACGTACATTGTAAAATAAAGAAACTTTTCTGCATGGTTTTTTATTTCTGCATGACAAAAAAATCAACAAGGAAATTAGCTCTTTATCAATGGGGGTCAATGGGGAAGATGGATCGTTTTCCACAAAGGTGGGCGTGGTCTAGGGGAATGCCTTAACCGTGGTATATTGGCCATATACCACACCCACACATACCTTATTGCTTAATTATAGTATTTGTTGAGTTCTAATGAATGGTAAGAAAACCTTCCTATCCCATGACAAATGATACTGTTTTGATAGAGCTATTTAGTTTTGTGACAGGTATTAAGTTAGGACGGTGTAGTTTTGTCAAACACACTTCAGTTTAGTGGGTCTACATACAGTTTTTTGACAAAAGTGGTAGAGCAATAGAGAAATGAATATAATTGCAACACAAAACAAGAAACAACTGCACTAAACATGTATGATGAATTTAAAACAGTGCTAAACATGTATGAGGCTTGAAAGTAGTTTATTGGGCAATCAAAATACTACACGTCACCCATATAGAATTACACCATTTATTCACTTCATTTATCCAGTAACCAATCAATCATGTTTCAAGACAAAGTATGTTTATGCATAAAATGTACACTTCTTTCAGAAACACTAAACTAGTGCTACTCAGTATTTGAAGGACAGGCTTTTGTAATATAATTTTGTTAAATTTTTTGTAATCAGTGATTGTTTGATTGATTGACTGATATAGTAGTCTTATTGATGATGTCACAGTTAGCTGATGGTTAATTCCATAAGGAGACTGGAGAGGATCTCCGACGGCCCCATGCTGGTCGCTTCTCACCCAAACATGCTCAACAATTTAGAAATCGTAGAAAAAAATTCTTGATCTTCAGCCACTGAGGAAGAGAGATTTTCCATTTTAGCAAATCATTTCAAATAAAAACCAGACCACTCAAACACGTAAAGTAGTATAATTATTGTTCACTTTACAAAAAGTTGTTTTCACTTTTCACCAAGTCTAATCACATGACATTACTGGTAAAGTCTTTGATCTCATCCAGCTGCAATGTGTAAAAACGGAATAATGCACAGCAGCATTTTGCATCAGAACACTCAACATTAGATATTGTAGTTGAGAGGTAAGGAGTGCCAATTTGAATTAGGGCATGATTAGGTGCTATGACAGTACAATACAATATAATATTTTAAAATACATGCCAAAACTTTCCAATTGTATTTCCAACTAAATTCCAATATTCACCCTACTTGTATTTTTAAAGAACATTTTTCCAAATACTTGCTTCGAAATGTATTTGAAATTAATAGAAATAAAAATAAATAGTATTTGAACCCGGATTTGGTACTTTTTTCACACACATACGCACACGCACACACACACACACTAGACGTACCTTCCCTGGGGACAGCTTCATTGAGTGTACTTGCTGCTGACAGGACACTCACAAGAGCGAACAGCAGTATCACAATCTGATTCTTCATCCTTTATTAAAGCACAGATAGCACAACAGGTCAAAACACACACAGGGCCCTCTTTCTCTGCCAGAGCACAGAGAGCACACCAGGTTAACAAAAATGCACAGTCTGCTCTGACAGGGATGGACCGAGTAGTGTCCAGCTGTATACAGCTTTCACATTTGAGAAAAGAAGTGGCTCAGTGAAAGCAAACTTACCTCTGAGTTGGAAGATTCTGGTTGATGCTGGTTGTCTGCTGATGTCTTCTGGACCTCAGTAGTAGAGTAGTGGAGTGTCTCCCTGTCATCTACATCCCTGTCTTATACTCTCTCTGCAGATACCTGCCCCGTCCTGCCACACCTCTCACAGTCAAAACACAAACCAGTTTACATCACAGCCATGTCAATAATCTCTGTCATGAACACCCTTGAGGGTTTTTCACCCCCTGAAAAAAGAATGTGTACGCTTGTTTTAGGTTTTTTTCAATTGGTTTTGCACATGCACTCAAAACAATCATGATATCCTCTATACAATAGTTTGTCATTTGTCATTGTTCACACACTAACAGCAAATGCTGAAAGTTTTTCTACAAATTACACAAAAGATTAGACACAACCCTATACACATAAATCAATTATCTACTATGTAAAGAATGTGAAACTTAACAAAATATTTTGTTCACGGTCCATAATATCGATTATTCTCATAACGCTATATCTCTACCACCAACATGTCAACTCTTTGCATGTGATCGACGAGGATGTTTTTAGTTAGTGTTTCTTGAGCAATGATGTGACTAATGGTAAGATGACCTTATTTATTCATTTCTAAAATGTTCTATAAGCAAGAATCCACTTGGACTTTATGGGGTATTTTGTGTAGATCAGTGACACAAAATCTCAATTGAATTTATTTACATTTCAGGCTGTAACAATAAAATGTGGAAAAAGTAAAGGGGTGTGAATGCTTCCTGAAGGCACTGTATCTAAGTTTTCAGGGGGTGTTAGTTAATATAGCAAAATAAATATTCTCATTAGATGACAAATGGTACTGTTCTGGTAGTAATATACATTTGAGACAGGTTTTGTAAGTTCTGATGGTGTTAGTGCATTTTGCAAAATAAATGTGTTGTTTTTGGCAAACACACATCAGTTTAGTGGGCTGCATCAACTGTTTTGCAAAAGTGAACCCTGATTCCAGAAAAGTGTTCAAGCAATAGTAACAAACTATAATATATTTGTTGCCATAATGTAATGAATGGTGAGACTACTTTGTCATTAGATAACAAATTCCACTGTTGAGATACATGTATGTATTTTAAGTTGAAGCACCAATCATAAATGTCATCTCAGGCCTACAGCGTGTTCTCGGCCAAGATAAACCAATAATATCTGTACTTAGGTAACACTTTCTTGAAGGGATAGTCAATATGCGGACGTCGGTAAGGGCCTGGAGACGTCCTGGTAGAGAATACACTCTAGGGCTAACATCACCGTCATGTGAGGCCTACAGTGTGTTGTATGATAAGCTATTGCCAATAACAATTTTGAGGGTTTTAGTTAATGAAAAATACATTTTCCAATCAGATAAAAAATTATACTGTTTCGATAGTTATTTAAAAGGAAACCCTTCACAGAGCACCACAGTATTCTTTTTCAGGCTATTTATAAACATTTGATCCCAAAATGTTTGAATAATATTAATTTTAATCCAACGGTTTGAAAAGTACTTTTAAAACTATATATAACTTATTGGGCGACATGACCAAATTCACATAGAAATTGAGTTATAGATCTTTCATTCTAATTGAAAGCAAGTCTCATAAGCGGTAGATCTGTTCTATGTGCGCTATTTCTATGCTTCCCGTTCTTAAGTTTTATTTTTGCCCTTTTTACTTTTAGTTTTGTACACCAGCTTTAAGCAGGTAAAATACAATATTTTGTGTTATACAAAATGTTTCCCAGCGGTTTAGATGGTACAATGATTTTCTACACAATGACTGCTTGTTTTGTCACAAACTGAAATTAGGCAAAATATTTTATCAACCAGGAAATGGTGAAGCGATTTCTGCATAGTTAATCTTTAAACGTTCATTCAAGCAACAATACTCCCAATTGGTATTAGATAGAATGTCGTGTCCCCACCCACCTTGGTGGAAAACAACACTCGGTTACCCCAATGGCTCACAGCAAAAACGTAACCTTTTTCAAACTCTATAACTCTATATCTCTACCACCAACATCTCAACTCTTTGCATGTGATTGTTAACCTCCCTAAATATATATGAAATAATAGTAACTAGTGGAGTGTTTGGTTTTTTCATAGTTTATACAGTACATCATTACATTGGGAAATGTATTTAATAGGGAAAATATTAAATGTGATGTAGATTCAAACATATGGCTATACAGACAGTAGCAAAACATTTGAACAGTCAATATACAACATGGAACACTTTTACAATTCCAGTAACAAAGTAGAAAACAGTGTCCTGTTTTGGTGCTTGATCCTAATTCAGACAACAAGAACACTATAAAACGTTTGATTACCATCTCGTACCATTTACTCTTGTTCATATATGAGGATGCAGCCCCCACCATGCTTGAAAATATGAACAGTGGTACTCAGTGATGTGTTGTGTTGGATTTGCCCCAAACATAACGCTTTGTATTCAGGATAAAAAGTTAATTTCTTGCAGCATTACTTAAGTGCCTTGTTGCACACAGGATGCATGTTTTGGAATATTTGTATTCCTCAAATGGACGGAGATGGCGGACAATGGACAGAGATGGCGTCGGAGAAGATGGCTGCCGTTTTACAGCCCTCTAACCAATTCTACTATTATGTAAGTTTTTTTCGCGTTATTTGTATTTTATTCTGTACATAATGTTTCTGCCATCGTCTCTTATAACCAAAAATAGCTTCTAGATATCAGGACAGCGATTACTCATCTCGTATTGGACGAAGATTTTTTCTTCAACGAGTCAGACGTGAAGGATATCCTACAGACACCTGACAAGGCCCAAATCCCCGTCATTCGCAGGAGAAAGAGACTGAGATATCGTGGACGGGGTGCCTTGTAAGGATCCGACGGCGAGCGAGTAAACTGCCTCTTCCATCAATCCTATTAGCCAATGTTCAATCATTTGAAAATAAATTAGATGACCTAAGATTACGGTTATCCTACCAATGGAACATTAAAAACTGTAATATCTTGGCTGAACGACGACATGGACAACATACAGCTGACGGGATATACGCTACATCGGCAGGAGAGAACGGCTGACTCCGGTAAGACAAGGGGTTGCGGTCTGTGTATATTTGTAAACAACAGCTGGTGCACAAAATCAAATACTAAGGAAGTCTCAAGGTTTTGCTCGCCTGAGTTAGAGTATCTTATGATAAGCTGTAGACCACACTATTTACCAAGAGAGTTTTCATCTATATTTTTCATAGCTGTCTATTTACCACCACAAACCAACGCTGGCATTAAGATTGCACTCAATGAGCTGTATAAGGCCATAAGTAAACAGGAAAACGCTCATCCAGAGGCAGCGTTCCTAGTGGCCGGGGACTTTAATGCAGGGAAACTTAAATCCGTTCTACCTAATTTCTACCAGCATGTTAAATGTGCAACCAGAGGAAAAAAAACTAGACCACCTTTACTCCACACACAGAGACCCATACAAAGCTCTCCCTCGCCCTGCATTTGGCAAATCTGACCATAACTCTATCCTCCTGATTCCTGCTTATAAGCAAAAACTAAAGCAGGAAGCACCAGTGACTCGGTTAATAAAAAAGTGGTAAGATGACGCAGATGCTAAGCTACAGGACTGTTTTGCTAGGAGAGACTGGAACATGTTCCGGGATTCTTCAGATAGCATTGAGGAGTACACCACATCAGTCACTGGCTTCATCAATAAGTGCATCGATGATGTCGTCCCCACCGTGACCGTATGTACATACCCCAACCAGAAGCCATGGATTACAGACAACATTCGCACTGAGCTAAAGGGTAGAGCTGCCGTTTTCAAGGAGCTGGACTCTAACCCGGATGCTTATAAGAAATCCCGCTATGCCCTCCGACGAACCATCAAACAGGCAAAGAGTCAATACAGGACTAAGATTGAATCGTACTACACCGGCTCTAACGCTCGTCGGATGTGGCAGGGCTTGAAAACTATTACAGACTACAAAGGGAAGCACAGCCGCGAGCTGCCCAGTGACACAAGCCTACCAGACGAGCTAAATTACTTCTATGCTCGCTTCGAGGCAAGCAACACTGAAGCATGCATGAGAGCACTAGCTGTTCCGGATGACTGTGATCCCGCTCTCCGTAGCCGATGTGAGTAAGACTTTTAAGCAGGTCAACATTCACAAGACGGATTACCAGGACGTGTACTCCGAGCATGTGCTGACCAACTGGCAAGTGTCTTCACTGATATTTTCACATGTCCCTGACTGAGTCTGTAATACCAACATGTTTCAAGCAGACCACCATAGTCCCCGTGCCCAAGGACACTAAGATAACCTGCCTAAATGACTACGGACCCGTAGCACTGACGTCTGTAGCCATGAAGTGCTTTGAAAGGCTGGTCATGGCTCACATCAACACCATTATTCCAGAAACCCTAGACCCACTCCAATTTGCATACCGCCTCAACAGATCCACAGATGATGCCCTTTCCCACCTGGACAAGAGGAACACCTACAGTGAGCTCCATAATTAATTGGACAGTGACCATTGTTTTGTTATTTTGGTTCTGTACTCTAGCACTTTGAGTTTGAAAGGATACAATGACAATGAGCGTGAAGTGCAGACTGTCAGCTTTAATTTGAGGGTATTTTCATACATATCGGATGAACCGTTTAGAAATGACAGCACCTTTTGTACATGGTCCCCCCATTTTAAGGTACTACAATTATTTGTTAAATTGGCTTCACAGATGTGTGTCGTTAGGCAGGTGTATTCATTTGTGTCGTTAGTGAATGCAGGAGAGCTGTTGATGAATAGTAATGATTCTAGACGTTGCTATTGCCTTTGGAGGTTGTTATTGGGGTGTGACAACATGAGGAAGACAGCAGTGTCGATGCAAATGAAGTTGGCCGTCATAAGGCTCAGAAATGAAAATCAATCATTCAGGAACATTGCAAAAACCCTGGCCATGCCCAAGTCAACAGTTTTGTTCATCATTAACAAGAAAAAAACAACCGGTGAACTCAATTATGTCGAAAGACCCGGTAGACAGAGGAAGACCACTGTAGTGGATGACCGGAGAATACTCTCTATGGTGAAGAAAAAAACCCTGATAACAGCCCAACAGATCAAAAACACTCTCCTGGATGCAGGTGTAGATGTGTCAAAGTCTACCATACGCAGAAGACTACACCAGCAGGACTACAGAGGGTACACTACAAGATGCAAACCACTGATAAGCCTGAAGAACAGAAAGGCGAGATTACAGTTTGCTAAAAAGCACCTAAAAGAGCCCCAAGAGTTCTGGAAAAAAGTATTGTGGACAGATGAGACAAAGATTAACATGTACCAGAGTGATGGAAAGACAAAAGTGTGGAGAAAAAAAAGAAATGCCCATGATCCAAAGCATACCACCTCATCCATGAAACATGGTGGAGGGGGTGTTATGGCTTGGGTCTGTATGGCTGCCAGTGGAACAGGCTCACTTGTCTTCATCGATGATGCGACTGCAGACAGAAGTAGAACAATGAATTCTGAAGTCTACAGAAATATTTTATCTGCTCAGATAAAACCAAATGCCTCCAAACTTATTGGACGGCACTTAATCATGCAACAAGACAATGACCCTAAACATACTGCTAGAGCAACAAAGGGGTTTTTGATGGCCAAAAAGTGGAAAATCCTTGACTGGCCGAGTCAATCACCAGATCTGAATCCAATTGAACATGCATTTTACATGCTGAAGAGGAGACTTAAGGCAATAAGTCCCCGAAACAAGCAGGAACTTAAGATGGCTGCAGTACAGGCCTGGCAGAGCAAGATACCCAGCGTCTGGTGATGGCGATGCATCGCAGACTTCAAGCAGTCATTGCATGCAAAGGATATGCGACCAAATATTAACAATGATTACTTTATTCTACATTATGTTAAACTGTCCAATGTTTTTTGATGCCCGAAAATGGGGGGGACCATGTACAAAAGCTTCTATAATTCGTAAACGGTTCATCCGATATGTATGAAAATACCCTCAAATTAAAGCTGACAGTCTGCACTTCACCCTCATTGTCATTGTATCCTTTCAAACTCAAAGTGCTAGAGTACAGAACCAAAATAACAAAATAATGGTCACTGTCCAGTGAATTATGGAGCTCACTGTACATGAGAATGCTATTCATTGACTACAGCTCAGCGTTCAACACCATAGTGCCCTCAAAGCTCATCACTAAGCTAAGGGTCCTGGGACTAAACACCTCCCTTTGCAACTGGATCCTGGACTTCCTGACGGGCCGCCCCCAGGTGGTAAGGGTAGGTAACAACACATCTGCCAAGGGGGCCCCTCAGGGGTGCGTGCTCAGTCCCCTCCTGTACTCCCTGTTCACCCATGACTGCATGGCCAGGCACGACTCCAACACCATCATTAAGTTTGCCGACGACACAACAGTGGTAGGCCTGATCACCGACAACGATGAAACAGCCTGTAAGGAGGAGGTCAGAGACCTGGCCGTGTGGTGCCAGGATAACAACCTCTCCCTCAACGTGACCAAGAAAAAGGAGATGATTGTGGACTATAGGAAAAAAAAGAGGACTGAGCACGCCCCCATTCTCATCGACGGGGCTGTAGTGGAACAGGTTGAGAGCTTCAAGTTCCTTGGTGTCCACATCACCAACGAACTATCATGGTCCAAACACACTAAGACAGTCGTGAAGAGGGCACGACAAAGCCTATTCCCCCTCAGGAGACTGAAAAGATTTGGCATGGGTCCTCAGATCCTCAAAAAGTTATACAGCTGCACCATCGAGAGCATCCTGACTGGTTGCATCACCGCATGGTATGGCAACTGCTTGGCCTCCAACCGCAAGGCACTACAGAGGGTCGTGGGTACGGCCCAGTACATCACTGGGGCCAAGCTTCCTGCCAACCAGGACCTCTATATCAGGGGGTGTCAGAGGAAGGCCCTCAAAATTGTCAAAGACTCCAGCCACCCTAGTCATAGACTGTTCTCTCTGCTACCGCACGGCAAGCGGTACCGGAGCGCCAAGTCTAGGTCCAAAAGGCTTCTCAACAGCTTCCACCCCCAAGCTATAAGGCTCCTGAACAGCTAACCATGGCTACCCGGACTATTTGCACTGCCCCCCCCCCATCTTTTTATACTGCTGCTACTCTGTTAATTATTTATGCATAGTCACTTTAACTCTACCCACATGTACATATTACCTCAACTACCTCAACTAGCCGTTGCCCCCACACATTGAATCTGCACCGGTACCCCCCTGTATATAGCCTCCCTACTGTTATTTTATTTTACTTCAGCTCTTTTTTTTCTCAACACTTTTTTATTAAAAAATGTATGCATTGTTGGTTAAGGGCTGTAAGTAAGCATTTCACGGTAATGTCTACACCTGTTGTATTCGGGGGCATGTGGCAAATAAAATGTGATTTAGGTTAGTATTGTGGAGTAACTACAATGTGGTTGATCCATCCTCAGTTTTATCATATCACAGCCAATAAACTCTTTAAGTGTTTTAAAATCACCATTGGCCTCATGGTGAAATAACTGAGCGGTGTCCTTCCTCTTCGGCAACTGAGTAAGGAAGGACGCCTGTATCTTTGTAGTGACTGGGTGTATTGATACACCATCCAAAGTGTAATTAATAACTTCACCATGCTCAAAGGGATATTCAGCACCTGCAATTTTTCTTTTTACACATCTACCAATCGGTGCCCTTTTTTGCAAGGCATTGAAAAAACTCCCTGGTTTTTGTGGTTGAATCTGTGTTTGAAATTCACTACTCGATTGAGGGACCTTATGGATGCGTGGGGTACAGAGATGGGGTAGTCTTTCAAAAATTATATTAACCACTATTATTGAACATGGAATGAGTCCATACAACTTATTATGCAATTTGCTAAGCACATTTTTACTCCTGAACTTATTTAAGCTTGCCTTCTCAAAGGGAGTGAATACTTATTGACTCAAGACATTTCAGCTAAACATTTTTTCTTAATTTCTCAAATGTTCCACAAACAAAAATTCCACTTGGACATGTTTGTGATGAGGTGTGAATGAAGGAGTCAGGCGCAGGAGGTAAAACACAGAAGTAAAGAGTTTATTCCGTTTACATAAATAAAACGCACCCAGCGTCAATACGAAACTATCACAAGGGAAATATTCCACCTTGGCAAAACAAATGGAAGAGTGGCTCAACCGAGCTATTCGCTCTCACAATGAAACAATCACTCACAAAGACAAGGGGAACAGAGGGAACACTTATACACATACTAATTAGGGAAATGAGCACCAGGTGTGTGTGATTGACAAGACATGACATGACAAGTGGAGTGATGAGAATGGGATCGGCAGTAGCTAGTAAGCCGGTGACGACGAACGCCGAAACCTGCCCGAACAAGGAGGGGAGGCAGCCTCGGCGGAAGTCGTGACAATTATGGGGTATTGTGTGTAGATCAGTGACACAACATCTCAATGTAATTAATTTAAAATTCAGGTTGTAACATCAAAATGTGGAAAAAGAAAAGGGGGTGTGAATACTTCCGGAAGTTACTGTATCTAAGTTTTCAGGTTGTGTTAGTTAATATTGCAAAATAAATATTCTCATTAGTTGACAAATGGTACTGTTTTGATAGTTATTTAATGTTGTGACAGGTATTGTAAGTTTTGATGTTGTTAGTGCATTTTGCAAAATAAATGTGTTGTTTTTGGCAAACGCACTTCACTTTATTGGGCTCAACGCTTTTGCAAAGGTGAACCCTGATTCCAGAAAAGTGTTCAAGTAATCGTGACAAACTGTAATATATTTTTTTCCATAATGTAATGAATGGTGAGACTACTTTGTCATTAGATAACAAATTCAACTGTTGAGATACATGTATGTATTTTAAGTTGAAGCACCAATCATAAATGTCATCTCAGGCCTACAGCGTGTTCTCGGCCAAGATAAACCAATAACGTCTGTACTTAGGTAACACTTTCTTGAAGGGATAGTCAATATGCGGACGTCGGTAAGGGCCTGGAGACGTCCTGGTAGAGAATACACTCTAGGGCTAACATCACCGTCATGTGAGGCCTACAGTGTGTTCTATGCTAAGCTATTGCCGATAACAATTTTGAGGGTTTTAGTTAATTCAAATACATTTTCTAATTATACTGTTTTTATAGTTATTTAAAAGGACATATATGTAATAATGGGTAACGGACAAGGAAACCCTTCACCAATCACCATAGTATTATTTTTCAGTCTATTATAAACATTTGACCCAAAATGTTTGATAAATATGAATTTTAATCTAACGGTTTGAAAAGTACTTTTAAAACTAGAATAAATAACTTTTTGGGCGACATAACCAAATTCACATAGAAATGTGAGTTATAGGTATTTTATTTTAATTGAAAACAAGTTTCAGAAGCGGTAGATCTGTTCTATGTGTGCTATTGTCACGATCGTCGGGAACAGAGGACCAATGTGCAGCGTTGAAGGCGAACATAGTTTTTATTTAATGATTACACAAACAAAACAACAAACGATAACGTGACGTCCTCGGTCTAACACAAACCACACTGGAACAAGATCCCACAAATACTGTGGAAAAACAGACTGTTTAAATATGGTTCCCAATCAGAGACAACCAGCAACAGCTGACACTCGTTGCCTCTGATTGAGAACCACTCTGGCCAACATAGAAACACAATAACTAGAACACCCTAGAAACACAAAACACAAAGAACACTCACACCCTGGCTCAACATACAAGCGTCCCCAGAGCCAGGGCGTGACAGTACCCCCCCCCAAAGGCACGGACTCCGACCGCGCCAACAGAACACCACAGGGGAGGGACCGGGTGGGCACTCCGCCTTGGCGGCGGATCCGGCTCCGGGCATGATCCCCACTCCCTCTCTAACCCCCCACCGTACCCCTGGTCCGGTCTGGCCCTGCTGGACGGAGCTGGACTGAACACTGGAGGAGCGGATTGCTCTAGCTCCGGAGTGGAGCAGCTGACCGGTACCGGACCAGGCACCGGTGGAACAGGCACGGGCTGTGCCGGACTGACGACGCACACCACTGGCTTGGTGCGGGGAACAGGAGCGGGCCGGACCGGGCTGACGAAGCGCACCACTGTCTTGGTGCAGAGAGCAGGAATGGACCGGGCCGGGCTGGCGACGCGCACCACTGACTTGGTGCGGGGAGCAGGAACAGGCCGGGCCGGGTTGGTGACGCGCACCATAGGTTTGGTGCGGGGAGCAGGAACAGGCCGGACCGGGCTGACGAAGCGCACCATAGGCTTGGTGCGGGGAGCAGGAACAGGCCGGACCGGGCTGACGAAGCGCACCATAGGCTTGGTGCGGGGAGCAGGAACAGGCCGGGCCGGGCTGGCGACGTGCACCATAGGCTTGGTGCCGGGAGCAGGAGCGGGCCGGACCGGGCTGACGAAGCGCACCATAGGCTTGGTGCGGGGAGCAGGAACAGGCCGGGCCGGGCTGGCGACGCGCACCACTGACTTGGTGCGGGGAGCAGGAGCAGGCCGGGCCGGGTTGGCGACGCGCACCATAGGCTTGGTGCGGGGAGCAGGCCGGACCGGGCTGACGAAGTGTACCATAGGCTTGGTGCGGGGAGCAGGAACAGGCCGGGCCGGGCTGGCGACGCGCACCATAGGCTTGGTGTGGGGAGCAGGAACAGGCCGGGCCGGGCTGGCGACGCGCACCATAGGCTCGGTGCGGGGATCAGAAACAGGCCGGGCCGGGCTGACGACACGCACCACAGGCTCGATGCGAGGAACAGGAACAGGCCGGACCGTACTGGGGACACACACCACTGGCCCTACGCAGGGATCAGGAACGGGCCGGACCGGACTGGTAACACACCCCAGTACCTCTCGCCGTGCCTCTACACTTTCCCTCTCCTCTGTGACCAGTGGCCCCCTTAACCTGGCGGCCTCCTCTGCAAACCCGCTGGACCGCTCCATCGCGGCCTCCTGCTGCCCCGTCGTCCACGGCGTGAGCCTCCCCCTAAAAAATGTTTGGGTGTCTCTCCTCCCCGTGGACCAAGCCTCCCTATCTCTCGCCAGACTCTTCCTCCACTGCTCCAAAGTCCAACCACTCTGCTCTTCACTAGGCTTGACCCAGTCGAGGTTGCCACGGAGATCCGCTAGCGATTCCCCTGGCGATGGCTCCTGGACACGCTTTTTGGTCCAGTTTTGGTGGGATCTTCTGTCACGATCGTCGGGAACATATTTATTAAATAAAGATCACACGAACAAAAACAACAAAACGATAACGTGACATCCTTGGCTCAAACACAACCTACTTGGAACAAGATCCCACAAACACTGTGGGAAAACTGGCTGCTTAAGTATGGTTCTAAATCAGAGACAACAAGCAACAGCTGATACACGTTGCCTCTGATTGAGAACCACACTGGCCAACATAGAAATACAATACTAGAATGGAAAACAAAGAGCACAAAACATACACTCTACACACCCTGGCTCAACATAAAAGAGTCCCTAGAGCCAGGGCGTGACAGCTATTGTAACAACAAAATGTGAAAAAAGTAAAGGAGTGTGAATGCTTCCTGAAGGCACTGTATCTAAGTTTTCAGGGGGTGTTAGTTAATATAGCAAAACAAATCTTCTCATTAGATGACAAATGGTACTGTTCTGATAGTTATATACATTTGAGACAGGTTTTGTAAGTTCTGATGGTGTTAGTGCATTTTGCAAAATAAATGTGTTGTCTTTGGCAAACACACATCAGTTTAGTGGGCTGCATCAACTGTTTTGCAAAAGTGAACCCTGATTCCAGAAAAGTGTTCAAGCAATAGTAACAAACTATAATATATTTGTTGCCATAATGTAATGAATGGTGAGACTACTTTGTCATTAGATAACACATTCCACTGTTGAGATACATGTATGTATTTTAAGTTGAAGCACCAATCATAAATGTCATCTCAGGCCTACAGCGTGTTCTCGGCCAAGATAAACCAATAATATCTGTACTTAGGTAACACTTTCTTGAAGGGATAGTCAATATGCGGACGTCGGTAAGGGCCTGGAGACGTCCTGGTAGAGAATAAACTCTAGGGCTAACATCACCGTCATGTTAGGCCTACAGTGTGTTGTATGATAAGCTATTGCCAATAACAATTTTGAGGGTTTTAGTTAATGAAAAATACATTTTCCAATCAGATAAAAAAATTATACTGTTTCGATAGTTATTTAAAAGGAAACCCTTCACAGAGCACCACAGTATTCTTTTTCAGGCTATTTATAAACATTTGATCCCAAAATGTTTGAATAATATTAATTTTAATCCAACGGTTTGAAAAGTACTTTTAAAACTATATATAACTTCTTGGGCGACATGACCAAATTCACATAGAAATTGAGTTATAGATCTTTCATTCTAATTGAAAGCAAGTCTCATAAGCGGTAGATCTGTTCTATGTGCGCTATTTCTATGCTTCCCGTTCTTAAGTTTTATTTTTGCCCTTTTTACTTTTAGTTTTGTACACCAGCTTCAAGCAGGTAAAATACAATATTTTGTGTTATACAAAATGTTTCCCAGCGGTTTAGATGGTACAATGATTTTCTACACAATGACTGCTTGTTTTGTCACAAACTGAAATTAGGCAAAATATTTTATCAACCAGGAAATGGTGAAGCGATTTCTGCATAGTTAATCTTTAAACGTTCTTTCAAGCAACAATACTCCCAATTGGTATTAGATAGAATGTCGTGTCCTCACCCACCTTGGTGGAAAACAACACGTGGTTACCTCGGTTACCCCAATGGCTCACAGCAAAAACGTAACATTTTTCAAACTCTATAACTCTATATCTCTACCACCAACATCTCAACTCTTTGCATGTGATTGTTAACCTCCCTAAATATATATGAAATAATAGTAACTAGTGGAGTGTTTGGTTTTTTCATAGTTTATACAGTACATCATTACATTGGGAAATGTATTTAATAGGGAAAATATTAAATGTGATGTAGATTCAAACATATGGCTATACAGACAGTAGCAAAACATTTGAACAGTCAATATACAACATGGAACACTTTTACAATTCCAGTAACAAAGTAGAAAACAGTGTCCTGTTTTGGTGCTTGATCCTAATTCAGACAACAAGAACATTATAAAACGTTTGATTACCATCTCGTACCATTTACTCTTGTTCATATATGAGGATGCAGCCCCCACCATGCTTGAAAATATGAACAGTGGTACTCAGTGATGTGTTGTGTTGGATTTGCCCCAAACATAACGCTTTGTATTCAGGATAAAAAGTTCATTTCTTGCAGTATTACTTAACTGCCTTGTTGCACACAGGATGCATGTTTTGGAATATTTGTATTCCTCAAATGGACGGAGATGGCGGACAATGGACAGAGATGGCGTCGGAGAAGATGGCTGCCGTTTTACAGCCCTCTAACCAATTATACTATTATGTAAGTTTTTTTCGCGTTATTTGTAATTTATTCTGTACATAATGTTTCTGCCATCGTCTCTTATAACCAAAAAGAGCTTCTAGATATCAGGACAGCGATTACTCACCTCGTATTGGACGAAGATTTTTTCTTCAACGAGTCAGACGTGAAGGATATCCTACACACACCCGACAAGGCCCAAATCCCCGTCATTTGCAGGATAAATAGACTGATATATCGTGGACGGGGTGCCTTGTAAGGATCCGACGGCGAGCGAGTAAACTGCCTCTTCCATCAATCCTATTAGCCAATGTTCAATCATTTGAAAATAAATTAGATGACCTAAGATTACAGTTATCCTACCAATGGAACATTAAAAACTGTAATATCTTGGCTGAACGACGACATGGACAACATACAGCTGACGGGATATACGCTACATCGGCAGGAGAGAACGGCTGACTCCGGTAAGACAAGGGGTTGCGGTCTGTGTATATTTGTAAACAACAGCTGGTGCACAAAATCAAATACTAAGGAAGTCTCAAGGTTTTGCTCGCCTGAGGTAGAGTATCTTATGATAAGCTGTAGACACACTATTTACCAAGAGAGTTTTCATCTATATTTTTCATAGCTGTCTATTTACCACCACAAACCAACGCTGGCATTAAGATTGCACTCAATGAGCTGTATAAGGCCATAAGTAAACAGGAAAACGCTCATCCAGAGGCAGCGTTCCTAGTGGCCGGGGACTTTAATGCAGGGAAACTTAAATCCGTTCTACCTAATTTCTACCAGCATGTTAAATGTGCAACCAGAGGAAAAAAAACTCTAGACCACCTTTACTCCACACACAGAGACCCATACAAAGCTCTCCCTCGCCCTCCATTTGGCAAATCTGACCATAACTCTATCCTCCTGATTCCTGCTTATAAGCAAAAACTAAAGCAGGAAGCACCAGTGACTCGGTTAATAAAAAAGTGGTAAGATGACGCAGATGCTAAGCTACAGGACTGTTTTGCTAGGACAGACTGGAACATGTTCCGGGATTCTTCAGATAGCATTGAGGAGTACACCACATCAGTAACTGGCTTCATCAATAAGTGCATCGATGATGTCGTCCCCACCGTGACTGTACGTACATACCCCAACCAGAAGCCATGGATTACAGACAACATTCGCACTGAGCTAAAGGGTAGAGCTGCCGCTTTCAAGGAGCGGGACTCTAACCCGGACGCTTATAAGAAATCCCGCTATGCCCTCCGACGAACCATCAAACAGGCAAAGAGTCAATACAGGACTAAGATTGAATCGTACTACACCGGCTCTAACGCTCGTCGGATGTGGCAGGGCTTGAAAACTATTACAAACTACAAAGGGAAGCACAGCCGCGAGCTGCCCAGTGATACAAGCCTACCAGACGAGCTAAATTACTTCTATGCTCGCATCGAGGCAAGCAACACTGAAGCATGCATGAGAGCATTAGCTGTTCCGGATGACTATGTGATCCTGCTCTCCGTAGCCGATGTGAGTAAGACTTTTAAGCAGGTCAACATTCACAAGACGGATTACCAGGACGTGTACTCCGAGCATGTGCTGACCAACTGGCAAGTGTCTTCACTGACATTTTCAACATGTCCCTGACTGAGTCTGTAATACCAACATGTTTCAAGCAGACCACCATAGTCCCCGTGCCCAAGGACACTAAGATAACCTGCCTAAATGACTACGGACCCGTAGCACTGACGTCTGTAGCCATGAAGTGCTTTGAAAGGCTGGTCATGGCTCACATCAACACCATTATCCCAGAAACCCTAGACCCACTCCAATTTGCATACCGCCTCAACAGATCCACAGATGATGCCCTTTCCCACCTGGACAAGAGGAACACCTACATGAGAATGCTATTAATTGACTACAGCTCAGCGTTCAACACCATAGTGCCCTCAAAGCTCATCACTAAGCTAAGGGTCCTGGGACTAAACACCTCCCTTTGCAACTGGATCATGGACTTCCTGACGGGCCGCCCCCAGGTGGTAAGGGTAGGTAACAACACATCTGCCAAGGGGGCCCCTCAGGGGTGCGTGCTCAGTTCCCTCCTGTACTCCCTGTTCACCCATGACTGCATGGCCAGGCACGACTCCAACACCATCATTAAGTTTGCCGACGACACAACAGTGGTAGGCCTGATCACCGACAACGATGAGACAGCCTGTAAGGAGGAGGTCAGAGACCTGGCCGTGTGGTGACAGGATAACAACCTCTCCCTCAACGTGACCAAGACAAAGGAGATGATTGTGGACTATAGGAAAAAAAAGAGGACTGAGCACGCCCCCATTCTCATCGACGGGGCTGTAGTGGAACAGGTTGAGAGCTTCAAGTTCCTTGGTGTCCACATCACCAACGAACTATCATGGTCCAAACACACTAAGACAGTCGTGAAGAGGGAACGACAAAGCCTATTCCCCCTCAGGAGACTGAAAAGATTTGGCATGGGTCCTCAGATCCTCAAAAAGTTAAACAGCTGCACTATTGAGAGCATCCTGACTGGTTGCATCGCCTCATGGTATGGCAACTGCTTGGCCTCCAACCGCAAGGCACTACAGTGGGTCGTGGGTACGGCCCAGTACATCACTGGGGCCAAGCTTCCTGCCAACCAGGACCTCTATATCAGGGGGTGTCAGAGGAAGGCCCTCAAAATTGTCAAAGACTCCAGCCACCCTAGTCATAGACTGTTCTCTCTGCTACCGCACGGCAAGCGGTACCGGAGCGCCAAGTCTAGGTCCAAAAGGCTTCTCAACAGCTTCCACCCCCAAGCTATAAGACTCCTGAACAGCTAATCATGGCTACCCGGACAATTTGCACTGCCCCCCCCCCCCCCCACACCCCCACCCCATCTTTTTATGCTGCTGCTACTCTGTTAATTATTTATGCATAGTCACTTTAACTCTACCCACATGTACATATTACCTCAACTACCTCAACTAGCCGTTGCCCCCACACATTGACTCTGCACCGGTACCCCCCTGTATATAGCCTCCCTACTGTTATTTTATTTTACTTCAGCTCTTTTTTTTCTCAACACTTTTTTATTAAAACATTTATGCATTGTTGGTTAAGGGCTGTAAGTAAGCATTTCACGGTAATGTCTACACCTGTTGTATTCGGGGGCATGTGGCAAATAAAATGTGATTTAGGTTAGTATTGTGGAGTAACTACAATGTGGTTGATCCATCCTCAGTTTTATCATATCACAGCCAATAAACTCTTTAAGTGTTTTAAAATCACAATTGGCCTCATGGTGAAATCACTGAGCGGTGTCCTTCCTCTTCGGCAACTGAGTAAGGAAGGACGCCTGTATCTTTGTAGTGACTGGGTGTATTGATACACCATCCAAAGTGTAATTAATAACTTCACCATGCTCAAAGGGATATTCAGCACCTGCAATTTTTCTTTTTACACATCTACCAATCGGTGCCCTTTTTTGTGAGGCATTGAAAAAACTCCCTGGTTTTTGTGGTTGAATCTGTGTTTGAAATTCACTACTCGATTGAGGGACCTTATGGATGCGTGGGGTACAGAGATGGGGAAGTCTTTCAAAAATTATATTAACCACTATTATTGAACATGGAATGAGTCTATACAACTTATTATGCAATTTGCTAAGCACATTTTTACTCCTGAACTTATTTAAGCTTGCCTTATCAAAGGGAGTGAATACTTATTGACTCAAGACATTTCAGCTAAACATTTCTTCTTAATTTCTCAAATGTTCTACAAACAAAAATTCCACTTGGACATGTTTGTGATGAGGTGTGAATGAAGGAGTCAGGCGCAGGAGGTAAAACACAGAAGTAAAGAGTTTATTCCGTTTACATAAATAAAACGCACCCAGCGTCAATACGAAACTATCACAAGGGAAATATTCCACCTTGGCAAAACAAATGGAAGAGTGGCTCAACCGAGCTATTTGCTCTCACAATGAAACAATCACTCACAAAGACAAGGGGAACAGAGGGAACACTTATACACATACTAATTAGGGAAATGAGCACCAGGTGTGTGTGATTGACAAGACATGACATGACAAGTGGAGTGATGAGAATGGGATCGGCAGTAGCTAGTAAGCCGGTGACGACGAACGCCGAAACCTGCCCGAACAAGGAGGGGAGGCAGCCTCGGCGGAAGTCGTGACAATTATGGGGTATTGTGTGTAGATCAGTGACACAACATCTCAATGTAATTAATTTAAAATTCAGGTTGTAACATCAAAATGTGGAAAAAGAAAAGGGGGTGTGAATACTTCCGGAAGTTACTGTATCTAAGTTTTCAGGTTGTGTTAGTTAATATTGCAAAATAAATCTTCTCATTGGTTGACAAATGGTACTGTTTTGATAGTTATTTAATGTTGTGACAGGTATTGTAAGTTTTGATGTTGTTAGTGCATTTTGCAAAATAAATGTGTTGTTTTTGGCAAACGCACTTCACTTTATTGGGCTCAACTCTTTTGCAAAGGTGAACCCTGATTCCAGAAAAGTGTTCAAGCAATAGTAACAAACTATAATATATTTTTTTCCATAATGTAATGAATGGTGAGACTACTTTGTCATTAGATAACAAATTCAACTGTTGAGATACATGTATGTATTTTAAATTGAAGCACCAATCATAAATGTCATCTCAGGCCTACAGCGTGTTCTCGGCTAAGATAAACCAATAACATCTGTACTTAGGTAACACATTATTTGAGGGATAGTCAATATGCGGACGTCGGTAAGGGCCTGGAGACGTCCTGGTAGAGAATACACTGTAGGGTAAACATCACTGTCATGTGAGGCCTACAGTGTGTTGTATGCTAAGCCATTGCCGAGAACAATTTTGAGGGTTTTAGTTAATTCAAATACATTTTCTAATTATACTGTTTTTATAGTTATTTAAAAGGACATATATGTAATAATGGGTAACGGACAAGGAAACCCTTCACCAATCACCATAGTATTATTTTTCAGTCTATTATAAACATTTGACCCAAAATGTTTGATAAATATGAATTTTAATCTAACGGTTTGAAAAGTACTTTTAAAACTAGAATAAATAACTTTTTGGGCGACATAACCAAATTCACATAGAAATGTGAGTTATAGGTATTTTATTTTAATTGAAAACAAGTTTCAGAAGCGGTAGATCTGTTCTATGTGTGCTATTTTCACGATCGTCGGGAACAGAGGACCAATGTGCAGCGTTGAAGGCGAACATACTTTTTATTTAATGATTACACAAACAAAACGATAACGTGACGTCCTCGGTCTAACACAAACCACACTGGAACAAGATCCCACAAATACTGTGGAAAAACAGACTGTTTAAATATGGTTCCCAATCAGAGACAACCAGCAACAGCTGACACTCGTTGCCTCTGATTGAGAACCACTCTGGCCAACATAGAAACACAATAACTAGAACACCCTAGAAACAAAAAGAACACTCACACCCTGGCTCAACATACAAGCGTCCCCAGAGCCAGGGCGTGACAGTACCCCCCCCCCCAAAGGCACGGAGTCAAGGATCGGTAGGATAGTCAGTTTTACGAGGGCATGTTTGGCAGCATGAGTGATCATCCTTGAGATGTTTCCAATCAGGCCTTTATGGTAGAGTGGCCAGAAGGAAGCCACTCCTCAGTAAAAGGCAAATGACAGCCCACTTGGAGTTTCCAAAAGGCTCCTAAAGGACTCTCAGATCATGAGAAACAAGATTCTCTGGTCTGATGAAACCAAGATTGAACTCTTTGGCCTGAATGCCAAGCGTCACATCTGGAAGAAATCTGGCACCATCCCTACAGTGAAGCATGGTGGTGGCAGCGTCATGCTGTGGGGATGTTTTTCAGCGGCAGGGACATGGAGACTAGTCAGGATCGAGGGAAAGATGAACGGAGCAAAGTACAGAGAGATCCTTGATGAAATCCTGCTCCAGAACGCTCAGGACCTTAGACTGGGCTGAAGGTTCAACTTCCAATAGGACAACAACCCTAAGTACTGAGTAAAGGGTCTGAATACTTATGTAAATTTGGTATTTCAGTTTTTAATTTTTTGTACATTTGCAAGAATTTCTAAAAACGTGTTATTGCTTTGTCATTATGGGGTATTGTGTGTAGATTGATGAGGGGATAAAAACAATTTAATCAATTTTAGAATAAGGCTCTAACGTAACAAAATGTGGAAAACGTCAAGGGGTCTGAATACTTTCCGAATGCACTGTACACTTCCATTATTTCGTTTTTATTGTGAGGCTTTTAGGCGAACTAGGGCAAAACAGAAAAAAAACATCCTGTTCATGAGAGTCTGAGCTTTAGACAGAGGGGTCAGATTAGTGTAGACAGAAGTAGGAAGAAGAGACTGTACCAACTTCAGGTGAGCCTTGTGAGGCTTGTGAGCATCCTAGTGCCAAACAGAGTCTCAGCTTTCAATAGAGTGGTGATAATAGTTTGTAGGCCAAACCGGACGCTACAGACATTTTTGTGAGAAGACCAATTTTCGGGATGTCTCATGGTCTGACAAACACCGCACTAGCTCTGCCACCTTCCACCGCAGATATCGGCAGATGCGGTGGATTGAGAAGCAACCAATGCAAAAACCCACATATCTCTATGTCACACCCTGATCTGTTTCACCTGTCTTTGTGATTGTCTCCACCCCCCTCCAGGTGTCGCCCATCTTCCCCATTATCCCCAGTGTATTTATACCTGTGTTCTCTGTTTGTCTGTTGCCAGTTTGTTTTGTTTCGTCAAAACTACCAGCGGTTTTCCCCTTGCGCCTGTCTTTCTCAAGTTCCTGTTTTCTAGTTTTCCCGGTATTGACCATTCTGCCTGCTCTGACGCTGAGACTGCCTGCCGTTCTGTACCTTTTGGACTCTGATCTGGGTTACTGACTTCTGCCTGCCCTTGACCTGTTGTTTGCCTGCCCCCTGTTTTTGTAATAAACTTTTGTTACTTCGACAATGTCTGCATCTGGGGCTTCTCCTGAAACGTGATACTCTAGCTTAAACAGACAGATTTTTATGGGGATTTTTGAATTATGTTAATTAGACTTATCCTGAAGCCACAGCGCTCTCTTCACAATATCTATTTCCTTTTGTGGGAGCATTGCAAAATGTTGATTGGGATGTTTGACCTGGTTTGACGTACATTGTAAAATAAAGAAACTTTTCTGCATGGTTTTTTATTTCTGCATGACAAAAAAATCAACAAGGAAATTAGCTCTTTATCAATGGGGGTCAATGGGAAAGGTGGGCGTGGTCTAGGGGAATGCCTTAACCGTGGTATATTGGCCATATACCACACCCACACATACCTTATTGCTTAATTATAGTATTTGTTGAGTTCTAATGAATGGTAAGAAAACCTTCCTATCCCATGACAAATGATACTGTTTTGATAGAGCTATTTAGTTTTGTGACAGGTATTAAGTTAGGACGGTGTAGTTTTGTCAAACACACTTCAGTTTAGTGGGTCTACATACAGTTTTTTGACAAAAGTGGTAGAGCAATAGAGAAATGAATATAATTGCAACACAAAACAAGAAACAACTGCACTAAACATGTATGATGAATTTAAAACAGTGCTAAACATGTATGAGGCTTGAAAGTAGTTTATTGGGCAATCCAAATACTACACGTCACCCATATAGAATTACACCATTTATTCACTTCATTTATCCAGTAACCAATCAATCATGTTTCAAGACAAAGTATGTTTATGCATAACATGTACACTTCTTTCAGAAACACTAAACTAGTGCTACTCAGTATTTGAAGGACAGGCTTTTGTAATATAATTTTGTTTAATTTTTTGTTAATCAGTGATTGTTTGATTGATTGACTGATATAGTAGTCTTATTGATGATGTCACAGTTAGCTGATGGTTAATTCCATAAGGAGACTGGAGAGGATCTCCGACGGCCCCATGCTGGTCGCTTCTCACCCAAACAGGTTAAACAATTTAGAAAGCGTAGAAATAAATTCTTCATCTTCAGCCACTGAGGAAGAGACATTTTCCATTTTAGCAAATCATTTCAAATAAAAACCAGACCACTCAAACACTTACACACGTAAAGTAGTATAATTATTGTTCACTTTACAAAAAGTTGTTTTCACTTTTCACCAAGTCTAATCACATGACATTACTGGTAAAGTCTTTGATCTCATCCAGCTGCAATGTGTAAAAACGGAATAATGCACAGCAGCATTTTACATCAGAACACTCAACATTAGATATTGTAGTTGAGAGGTAAGGAGTGCCAATTTGACATAGAGCATGATTAGGTGCTATGACAGTAAAATACAATATAATATTTTAAAATACATGCCAAAACTTTCCAATTGTATTTCCAACTAAATTCCAATATTCACCCTACTTGTATTTTTAAAGAACATTTTTCCAAATACTTGCTTCGAAATGTATTTGAAATTAATAGAAATAAAAATAAATAGTATTTGAACCCGGATTTGGTACTTTTTTCACACACATACGCACACACACACACTAGACGTACCTTCCCTGGGGACAGCTTCATTGAGTGTACTTGCTGCTGACAGGACACTCACAAGAGCGACCAGCAGTATCACAATCTGGATCTTCATCCTTTATTAAAGCACAGATAGCACAACAGGTCAAAACACACACAGGGTCCTCTTTCTCTGCCAGAGCACAGAGAGCACACCAGGTTAACAAAAATGCACAGTCTGCTGTGACAGGGATGGACCGAGTAGTGTCCAGCTGTATACAGCTTTCACATTTGAGAAAAGAAGTGGCTCAGTGAAAGCAAACTTACCTCTGAGTTGGAAGATTCTGGTTGATGCTGGTTGTCTGCTGATGTCTTCTGGACCTCAGTAGTAGAGTAGTGGAGTGTCTCTCTGTCATCTACATCCCTGTCTTATACTCTCTCTGTAGATACCTGCCCCGTCCTGCCACACCTCTCACAGTCAAAACACAAACCAGTTTACATCACAGCCATGTCAATAATCTCTGTCATGAACACCCTTGAGGGTTTTTCACCCCCTGAAAAAAGAATGTGTACGCTTGTTTTAGGGTTTTTTCAATTGGTTTTGCACATGCACTCAAAACAATCATGATATCCTCTATACAATAGTTTGTCATTTGTCATTGTTCACACACTAACAGCAAATGCTGAAAGTTTTTCTACAAATTACACAAAAGATTAGACACAACTCTATACACATAAATCAAACATCTACTATGTAAAGAATGTGAAACTTAACAAAATATTTTGTTCACGGTCCATAATATCGATTATTCTCATAACGCTATATCTCTACCACCAACATGTCAACTCTTTGCATGTGATCGACGAGGATGTTTTTAGTTAGTGTTTCTTGAGCAATGATGTGACTAATGGTAAGATGACCTCATTTATTAATTTCTAAAATGTTCTATAAGCAAGAATCCACTTGGACTTTATGGGGTATTTTGTGTAGATCAGTGACACAAAATCTCAATTGAATTTATTTACATTTCAGGCTGTAACAATAAAATGTTGAAAAAGTAAAGGGGTGTGAATGCTTCCTGAAGGCACTGTATCTAAGTTTTCAGGGGGTGTTAGTTAATATAGCAAAATAAATATTCTCATTAGATGACAAATGGTACTGTTCTGGTAGTAATATACATTTGAGACAGGTTTTGTAAGTTCTGATGGTGTTAGTGCATTTTGCAAAATAAATGTGTTGTTTTTGGCAAACACACATCAGTTTAGTGTGCTGCATCAACTGTTTTGCAAAAGTGAACCCTGATTCCAGAAAAGTGTTCAAGCAATAGTAACAAACTATAATATATTTGTTGCCATAATGTAATGAATGGTGAGACTACTTTGTCATTAGATAACAAATTCCACTGTTGAGATACATGTATGTATTTTAAGTTGAAGCACCAATCATAAATGTCATCTCAGGCCTACAGCGTGTTCTCGGCCAAGATAAACCAATAATATCTGTACTTAGGTAACACTTTCTTGAAGGGATAGTCAATATGCGGACGTCGGTAAGGGCCTGGAGACGTCCTGGTAGAGAATACACTCTAGGGCTAACATCACCGTCATGTGAGGCCTACAGTGTGTTGTATGATAAGCTATTGCCAATAACAATTTTGAGGGTTTTAGTTAATGAAAAATACATTTTCCAATCAGATAAAAAATTATACTGTTTCGATAGTTATTTAAAAGGAAACCCTTCACAGAGCACCACAGTATTCTTTTTCAGGCTATTTATAAACATTTGATCCCAAAATGTTTGAATAATATTAATTTTAATCCAACGGTTTGAAAAGTACTTTTAAAACTATATATAACTTATTGGGCGACATGACCAAATTCACATAGAAATTGAGTTATAGATCTTTCATTCTAATTGAAAGCAAGTCTCATAAGCGGTAGATCTGTTCTATGTGTGCTATTTCTATGCTTCCCGTTCTTAAGTTTTATTTTTGCCCTTTTTACTTTTAGTTTTGTACACCAGCTTTAAGCAGGTAAAATACAATATTTTGTGTTATACAAAATGTTTCCCAGCGGTTTAGATGGTACAATGATTTTCTACACAATGACTGCTTGTTTTGTCACAAACTGAAATTAGGCAAAATATTTTATCAACCAGGAAATGGTGAAGCGATTTCTGCATAGTTAATCTTTAAACGTTCTTTCAAGCAACAATACTCCCAATTGGTATTAGATAGAATGTCGTGTCCCCACCCACCTTGGTGGAAAACAACATGTGGTTACCTCGGTTACCCCAATGGCTCACAGCAAAAACGTAACCTTTTTCAAACTCTATAACTCTATATCTCTACCACCAACATCTCAACTCTTTGCATGTGATTGTTAACCTCCCTAAATATATATGAAATAATAGTAACTAGTGGAGTGTTTGGTTTTTTCATAGTTTATACAGTACATCATTACATTGGGAAATGTATTTAATAGGGAAAATATTAAATGTGATGTAGATTCAAACATATGGCTATACAGACAGTAGCAAAACATTTGAACAGTCAATATACAACATGGAACACTTTTACAATTCCAGTAACAAAGTAGAAAACAGTGTCCTGTTTTGGTGCTTGATCCTAATTCAGACAACAAGAACACTATAAAACGTTTGATTACCATCTCGTACCATTTACTCTTGTTCATATATGAGGATGCAGCCCCCACCATGCTTGAAAATATGAACAGTGGTACTCAGTGATGTGTTGTGTTGGATTTGCCCCAAACATAACGCTTTGTATTCAGGATAAAAAGTTCATTTCTTGCAGCATTACTTAAGTGCCTTGTTGCACACAGGATGCATGTTTTGGAATATTTGTATTCCTCAAATGGACGGAGATGGCGGACAATGGACAGAGATGGCGTCGGAGAAGATGGCTGCCGTTTTACAGCCCTCTAACCAATTCTACTATTATGTAAGTTTTTTCGCGTTATTTGTATTTTATTCTGTACATAATGTTTCTGCCATCGTCTCTTATAACCAAAAATAGCTTCTAGATATCAGGACAGCGATTACTCATCTCGTATTGGACGAAGATTTTTTCTTCAACGAGTCAGACGTGAAGGATATCCTACAGACACCCGACAAGGCCCAAATCCCCGTCATTCGCAGGAGAAAGAGACTGAGATATCGTGGACGGGGTGCCTTGTAAGGATCCGACGGCGAGCGAGTAAACTGCCTCTTCCATCAATCCTATTAGCCAATGTTCAATCATTTGAAAATAAATTAGATGACCTAAGATTACGGTTATCCTACCAATGGAACATTAAAAACTGTAATATCTTGGCTGAACGACGACATGGGCAACATACAGCTGACGGGATATACGCTACATCGGCAGGAGAGAACGGCTGACTCCGGTAAGACAAGGGGTTGCGGTCTGTGTATATTTGTAAACAACAGCTGGTGCACAAAATCAAATACTAAGGAAGTCTCAAGGTTTTGCTCGCCTGAGGTAGAGTATCTTATGATAAGCTGTAGACCACACTATTTACCAAGAGAGTTTTCATCTATATTTTTCATAGCTGTCTATTTACCACCACAAACCAACGCTGGCATTAAGATTGCACTCAATGAGCTGTATAAGGCCATAAGTAAACAGGAAAACGCTCATCCAGAGGCAGCGTTCCTAGTGGCCGGGGACTTTAATGCAGGGAAACTTAAATCCGTTCTACCTAATTTCTACCAGCATGTTAAATGTGCAACCAGAGGAAAAAAAACTAGGCCACCTTTACTCCACACACAGAGACCCATACAAAGCTCTCCCTCGCCCTGCATTTGGCAAATCTGACCATAACTCTATCCTCCTGATTCCTGCTTATAAGCAAAAACTAAAGCAGGAAGCACCAGTGACTCGGTTAATAAAAAAGTGGTAAGATGACGCAGATGCTAAGCTACAGGACTGTTTTGCTAGGAGAGACTGGAACATGTTCCGGGATTCTTCAGATAGCATTGAGGAGTACACCACATCAGTCACTGGCTTCATCAATAAGTGCATCGATGATGTCGTCCCCACCGTGACCGTATGTACATACCCCAACCAGAAGCCATGGATTACAGACAACATTCGCACTGAGCTAAAGGGTAGAGCTGCCGCTTTCAAGGAGCGGGACTCTAACCCGGACGCTTATAAGAAATCCCGCTATGCCCTCCGACGAACCATCAAACAGGCAAAGAGTCAATACAGGACTAAGATTGAATCGTACTACACCGGCTCTAACGCTCGTCGGATGTGGCAGGGCTTGAAAACTATTACAGACTACAAAGGGAAGCACAGCCGCGAGCTGCCCAGTGACACAAGCCTACCAGACGAGCTAAATTACTTCTATGCTCGCTTCGAGGCAAGCAACACTGAAGCATGCATGAGAGCACTAGCTGTTCCGGATGACTGTGATCCCGCTCTCCGTAGCCGATGTGAGTAAGACTTTTAAGCAGGTCAACATTCACAAGACGGATTACCAGGACGTGTACTCCGAGCATGTGCTGACCAACTGGCAAGTGTCTTCACTGATATTTTCACATGTCCCTGACTGAGTCTGTAATACCAACATGTTTCAAGCAGACCACCATAGTCCCCGTGCCCAAGGACACTAAGATAACCTGCCTAAATGACTACGGACCCGTAGCACTGACGTCTGTAGCCATGAAGTGCTTTGAAAGGCTGGTCATGGCTCACATCAACACCATTATTCCAGAAACCCTAGACCCACTCCAATTTGCATACCGCCTCAACAGATCCACAGATGATGCCCTTTCCCACCTGGACAAGAGGAACACCTACAGTGAGCTCCATAATTCATTGGACAGTGACCATTGTTTTGTTATTTTGGTTCTGTACTCTAGCACTTTGAGTTTGAAAGGATACAATGACAATGAGCGTGAAGTGCAGACTGTCAGCTTTAATTTGAGGGTATTTTCATACATATCGGATGAACCGTTTAGAAATGACAGCACCTTTTGTACATGGTCCCCCCATTTTAAGGTACTACAATTATTTGTTAAATTGGCTTCACAGATGTGTGTCGTTAGGCAGGTGTATTCATTTGTGTCGTTAGTGAATGCAGGAGAGCTGTTGATGAATAGTAATGATTCTAGACGTTGCTATTGCCTTTGGAGGTTGTTATTGGGTGTGACAACATGAGGAAGACAGCAGTGTCGATGCAAATGAAGTTGGCCGTCATAAGGCTCAGAAATGAAAATCAATCATTCAGGAACATTGCAAAAACCCTGGCCATGCCCAAGTCAACAGTTTTGTTCATCATTAACAAGAAAAAAACAACCGGTGAACTCAATTATGTCGAAAGACCCGGTAGACAGAGGAAGACCACTGTAGTGGATGACCGGAGAATACTCTCTATGGTGAAGAAAAAACCCCTGATAACAGCCCAACAGATCAAAAACACTCTCCTGGATGCAGGTGTAGATGTGTCAAAGTCTACCATACGCAGAAGACTACACCAGCAGGACTACAGAGGGTACACTACAAGATGCAAACCACTGATAAGGCTGAAGAACAGAAAGGCGAGATTACAGTTTGCTAAAAAGCACCTAAAAGAGCCCCAAGAGTTCTGGAAAAAAGTATTGTGGACAGATGAGACAAAGATTAACATGTACCAGAGTGATGGAAAGACAAAAGTGTGGAGAAAAAAAAGAAATGCCCATGATCCAAAGCATACCACCTCATCCATGAAACATGGTGGAGGGGGTGTTATGGCTTGGGCCTGTATGGCTGCCAGTGGAACAGGCTCACTTGTCTTCATCGATGATGCGACTGCAGACAGAAGTAGAACAATGAATTCTGAAGTCTACAGAAATATTTTATCTGCTCAGATAAAACCAAATGCCTCCAAACTCATTGGACGGCACTTAATCATGCAACAAGACAATGACCCTAAACATACTGCTAGAGCAACAAAGGGGTTTTTGATGGCCAAAAAGTGGAAAATCCTTGACTGGCCGAGTCAATCACCAGATCTGAATCCAATTGAACATGCATTTTACATGCTGAAGAGGAGACTTAAGGCAATAAGTCCCCGAAACAAGCAGGAACTTAAGATGGCTGCAGTACAGGCCTGGCAGAGCATCACCAGGGAAGATACCCAGCGTCTGGTGATGGCGATGCATCGCAGACTTCAAGCAGTCATTGCATGCAAAGGATATGCGACCAAATATTAACAATGATTACTTTATTCTACATTATGTTAAACTGTCCAATGTTTTTTGATGCCCGAAAATGGGGGGGACCATGTACAAAAGCTTCTATAATTCGTAAACGGTTCATCCGATATGTATGAAAATACCCTCAAATTAAAGCTGACAGTCTGCACTTCACCCTCATTGTCATTGTATCCTTTCAAACTCAAAGTGCTAGAGTACAGAACCAAAATAACAAAATAATGGTCACTGTCCAGTGAATTATGGAGCTCACTGTACATGAGAATGCTATTCATTGACTACAGCTCAGCGTTCAACACCATAGTGCCCTCAAAGCTCATCACTAAGCTAAGGGTCCTGGGACTAAACACCTCCCTTTGCAACTGGATCCTGGACTTCCTGACGGGCCGCCCCCAGGTGGTAAGGGTAGGTAATAACACATCTGCCAAGGGGGCCCCTCAGGGGTGCGTGCTCAGTCCCCTCCTGTACTCCCTGTTCACCCATGACTGCATGGCCAGGCACAACTCCAACACCATCATTAAGTTTGCCGACGACACAACAGTGGTAGGCCTGATCACCGACAACGATGAAACAGCCTGTAAGGAGGAGGTCAGAGACCTGGCCGTGTGGTGCCAGGATAACAACCTCTCCCTCAACGTGACCAAGACAAAGGAGATGATTGTGGACTATAGGAAAAAAAAGAGGACTGAGCACGCCCCCATTCTCATCGACGGGGCTGTAGTGGAACAGGTTGAGAGCTTCAAGTTCCTTGGTGTCCACATCACCAACGAACTATCATGGTCCAAACACACTAAGACAGTCGTGAAGAGGGCACGACAAAGCCTATTCCCCCTCAGGAGACTGAAAAGATTTGGCATGGGTCCTCAGATCCTCAAAAAGTTATACAGCTGCACCATCGAGAGCATCCTGACTGGTTGCATCACCGCATGGTATGGCAACTGCTTGGCCTCCAACCGCAAGGCACTACAGAGGGTCGTGGGTACGGCCCAGTACATCACTGGGGCCAAGCTTCCTGCCAACCAGGACCTCTATATCAGGGGGTGTCAGAGGAAGGCCCTCAAAATTGTCAAAGACTCCAGCCACCCTAGTCATAGACTGTTCTCTCTGCTACCGCACGGCAAGCGGTACCGGAGCGCCAAGTCTAGGTCCAAAAGGCTTCTCAACAGCTTCCACCCCCAAGCTATAAGACTCCTGA
Source organism: Coregonus lavaretus (assembly GCF_964263955.1). NCBI lineage: Eukaryota > Metazoa > Chordata > Actinopteri > Salmoniformes > Salmonidae > Coregonus > Coregonus lavaretus. Next base: position 42,418,879 of record NC_140007.1, read on the forward strand.
ACAGCTAACCATGGCTACCCGGACTATTTGCACTGCCCCCCCCCCCCATCTTTTTATACTGCTGCTACTCTGTTAATTATTTATGCATAGTCACTTTAACTCTACCCACATGTACATATTACCTCAACTACCTCAACTAGCCGTTGCCCCCACACATTGACTCTGCACCGGTACCCCCCTGTATATAGCCTCCCTACTGTTATTTTATTTTACTTCAGCTCTTTTTTTTCTCAACACTTTTTTATTAAAAAATGTATGCATTGTTGGTTAAGGGCTGTAAGTAAGCATTTCACGGTAATGTCTACACCTGTTGTATTCGGGGGCATGTGGCAAATAAAATGTGATTTAGGTTAGTATTGTGGAGTAACTACAATGTGGTTGATCCATCCTCAGTTTTATCATATCACAGCCAATAAACTCTTTAAGTGTTTTAAAATCACCATTGGCCTCATGGTGAAATAACTGAGCGGTGTCCTTCCTCTTCGGCAACTGAGTAAGGAAGGACGCCTGTATCTTTGTAGTGACTGGGTGTATTGATACACCATCCAAAATGTAATTAATAACTTCACCATGCTCAAAGGGATATTCAGCACCTGCAATTTTTCTTTTTACACATCTACCAATCGGTGCCCTTTTTTGCAAGGCATTGAAAAAACTCCCTGGTTTTTGTGGTTGAATCTGTGTTTGAAATTCACTACTCGATTGAGGGACCTTATGGATGCGTGGGGTACAGAGATGGGGTAGTCTTTCAAAAATTATATTAACCACTATTATTGAACATGGAATGAGTCCATACAACTTATTATGCAATTTGCTAAGCACATTTTTACTCCTGAACTTATTTAAGCTTGCCTTCTCAAAGGGAGTGAATACTTATTGACTCAAGACATTTCAGCTAAACATTTTTTCTTAATTTCTCAAATGTTCCACAAACAAAAATTCCACTTGGACATGTTTGTGATGAGGTGTGAATGAAGGAGTCAGGCGCAGGAGGTAAAACACAGAAGTAAAGAGTTTATTCCATTTACATAAATAAAACGCACCCAGCGTCAATACGAAACTATCACAAGGGAAATATTCCACCTTGGCAAAACAAATGGAAGAGTGGCTCAACCGAGCTATTCGCTCTCACAATGAAACAATCACTCACAAAGACAAGGGGAACAGAGGGAACACTTATACACATACTAATTAGGGAAATGAGCACCAGGTGTGTGTGATTGACAAGACATGACATGACAAGTGGAGTGATGAGAATGGGATCGGCAGTAGCTAGTAAGCCGGTGACGACGAACGCCGAAACCTGCCCGAACAAGGAGGGGAGGCAGCCTCGGCGGAAGTCGTGACAATTATGGGGTATTGTGTGTAGATCAGTGACACAACATCTCAATGTAATTAATTAAAAATTCAGGTTGTAACATCAAAATGTGGAAAAAGAAAAGGGGGTGTGAATACTTCCGGAAGTTACTGTATCTAAGTTTTCAGGTTGTGTTAGTTAATATTGCAAAATAAATATTCTCATTAGTTGACAAATGGTACTGTTTTGATAGTTATTTAATGTTGTGACAGGTATTGTAAGTTTTGATGTTGTTAGTGCATTTTGCAAAATAAATGTGTTGTTTTTGGCAAACGCACTTCACTTTATTGGGCTCAACGCTTTTGCAAAGGTGAACCCTGATTCCAGAAAAGTGTTCAAGTAATCGTGACAAACTGTAATATATTTTTTTCCATAATGTAATGAATGGTGAGACTACTTTGTCATTAGATAACAAATTCAACTGTTGAGATACATGTATGTATTTTAAGTTGAAGCACCAATCATAAATGTCATCTCAGGCCTACAGCGTGTTCTCGGCCAAGATAAACCAATAACGTCTGTACTTAGGTAACACTTTCTTGAAGGGATAGTCAATATGCGGACGTCGGTAAGGGCCTGGAGACGTCCTGGTAGAGAATACACTCTAGGGCTAACATCACCGTCATGTGAGGCCTACAGTGTGTTCTATGCTAAGCTATTGCCGATAACAATTTTGAGGGTTTTAGTTAATTCAAATACATTTTCTAATTATACTGTTTTTATAGTTATTTAAAAGGACATATGTAATAATGGGTAACGGACAAGGAAACCCTTCACCAATCACCATAGTATTATTTTTCAGTCTATTATAAACATTTGACCCAAAATGTTTGATAAATATGAATTTTAATCTAACGGTTTGAAAAGTACTTTTAAAACTAGAATAAATAACTTTTTGGGCGACATAACCAAATTCACATAGAAATGTGAGTTATAGGTATTTTATTTTAATTGAAAACAAGTTTCAGAAGCGGTAGATCTGTTCTATGTGTGCTATTGTCACGATCGTCGGGAACAGAGGACCAATGCGCAGCGTTGAAGGCGAACAGTTTTTATTTAATGATTACACAAACAAAACAACAAACGATAACGTGACGTCCTCGGTCTAACACAAACCACACTGGAACAAGATCCCACAAATTCTGTGGAAAAACAGACTGTTTAAATATGGTTCCCAATCAGAGACAACCAGCAACAGCTGACACTCGTTGCCTCTGATTGAGAACCACTCTGGCCAACATAGAAACACAATAACTAGAACACCCTAGAAACACAAAACACAAAGAACACTCACACCCTGGCTCAACATACAAGCGTCCCCAGAGCCAGGGCGTGACAGTACCCCCCCCAAAGGCACGGACTCCGACCGCGCCAACAGAACACCACAGGGGAGGGACCGGGTGGGCACTCCGCCTTGGCGGCGGATCCGGCTCCGGGCATGATCCCCACTCCCTCTCTAACCCCCCACCGTACCCCTGGTCCGGTCTGGCCCTGCTGGACGGAGCTGGACTGAACACTGGAGGAGCGGATTGCTCTAGCTCCGGAGTGGAGCAGCTGACCGGTACCGGACCAGGCACCGGTGGAACAGGCACGGGCTGTGCCGGACTGACGACGCACACCACTGGCTTGGTGCGGGGAACAGGAGCGGGCCGGACCGGGCTGACGAAGCGCACCACTGACTTGGTGCGGGGAGCAGGAACAGGCCGGGCCGGGTTGGCGACGCGCACCATAGGCTTGGTGCGGGGAGCAGGAACAGGCCGGACCGGGCTGACGAAGCGCACCATAGGCTTGGTGCGGGGAGCAGGAACAGGCCGGGCCGGGCTGGCGACGTGCACCATAGGCTTGGTGCGGGGAGCAGGAGCGGGCCGGACCGGGCTGACGAAGCGCACCATAGGCTTGGTGCGGGGAGCAGGAACAGGCCGGGCCGGGCTGGCGACGCGCACCACTGACTTGGTGCGGGGAGCAGGAGCAGGCCGGGCCGGGTTGGCGACGCGCACCATAGGCTTGGTGCGGGGAGCAGGCCGGACCGGGCTGACGAAGTGCACCATAGGCTTGGTGCGGGGAGCAGGAACAGGCCGGGCCGGGCTGGCGACGCGCACCATAGGCTTGGTGTGGGGAGCAGGAACAGGCCGGGCCGGGCTGGCGACGCGCACCATAGGCTCGGTGCAGGGATCAGAAACAGGCCGGGCCGGGCTGACGACACGCACCACAGGCTCGATGCGAGGAACAGGAACAGGCCGGACCGTACTGGGGACACACACCACTGGCCCTACGCAGGGATCAGGAACGGGCCGGACCGGACTGGTAACACACCCCAGTACCTCTCGCCGTGCCTCTACACTTTCCCTCTCCTCTGTGACCAGTGGCCCCCTTAACCTGGCGGCCTCCTCTGCAAACCCGCTGGACCGCTCCATCGCGGCCTCCTGCTCCCCCGTCGTCCACGGCGTGAGCCCCCCCCTAAAATTTTTTGGGGTGTCTCTCCTCCCTGTGGACCAAGCCTCCCTATCTCTCGCCAGACTCTTCCTCCACTGCTCCAAAGTCCAACCACTCTGCTCTTCATTTGGCTTGACCCAGTCGAGACTCTTCCTCCACTGCTCCCAAGTCCACCCTCTCTGCTCTTCACTAGGCTTGACCCAGTCGAGGTTGCCACGGAGATCCGCTAGCGATTCCCCTGGCGATGGCTCCTGGACACGCTGCTTGGTCCAGTTTTGGTGGGATCTTCTGTCACGATCGTCGGGAACAGAGGACCAATGCGCAGCGTTATTTGCGAACATATTTATTAAATAAAGATCACACGAACAAAAACAACAAAACGATAACGTGACATCCTTGGCTCAAACACAACCTACTTGGAACAAGATCCCACAAACACTGTGGGAAAACTGGCTGCTTAAGTATGGTTCTAAATCAGAGACAACAAGCAACAGCTGATACACGTTGCCTCTGATTGAGAACCACACTGGCCAACATAGAAATACAATACTAGAATGGAAAACAAAGAGCACAAAACATACACTCTACACACCCTGGCTCAACATAAAAGAGTCCCTAGAGCCAGGGCGTGACAGCTATTGTAACAACAAAATGTGAAAAAAGTAAAGGAGTGTGAATGCTTCCTGAAGGCACTGTATCTAAGTTTTCAGGGGGTGTTAGTTAATATAGCAAAATAAATCTTCTCATTAGATGACAAATGGTACTGTTCTGATAGTTATATACATTTGAGACAGGTTTTGTAAGTTCTGATGGTGTTAGTGCATTTTGCAAAATAAATGTGTTGTCTTTGGCAAACACACATCAGTTTAGTGGGCTGCATCAACTGTTTTTCAAAAGTGAACCCTGATTCCAGAAAAGTGTTCAAGCAATAGTAACAAACTATAATATATTTGTTGCCATAATGTAATGAATGGTGAGACTACTTTGTCATTAGATAACACATTCCACTGTTGAGATACATGTATGTATTTTAAGTTGAAGCACCAATCATAAATGTCATCTCAGGCCTACAGCGTGTTCTCGGCCAAGATAAACCAATAATATCTGTACTTAGGTAACACTTTCTTGAAGGGATAGTAAATATGCGGACGTCGGTAAGGGCCTGGAGACGTCCTGGTAGAGAATACACTCTAGGGCTAACATCACCGTCATGTGAGGCCTACAGTGTGTTGTATGATAAGCTATTGCCAATAACAATTTTTTGGGTTTTAGTTAATGAAAAATACATTTTCCAATCAGATAAAAAATGATACTGTTTCGATAGTTATTTAAAAGGAAACCCTTCACAGAGCACCACAGTATTCTTTTTCAGGCTATTTATAAACATTTGATCCCAAAATGTTTGAATAATATTAATTTTATTCCAACGGTTTGAAAAGTACTTTTAAAACTATATATAACTTCTTGGGCGACATGACCAAATTCACATAGAAATTGAGTTATAGATCTTTCATTCTAATTGAAAGCAAGTCTCATAAGCGGTAGATCTGTTCTATGTGCGCTATTTCTATGCTTCCCGTTCTTAAGTTTTATTTTTGCCCTTTTTACTTTTAGTTTTGTACACCAGCTTCAAGCAGGTAAAATACAATATTTTGTGTTATACAAAATGTTTCCCAGCGGTTTAGATGGTACAATGATTTTCTACACAATGACTGCTTGTTTTGTCACAAACTGAAATTAGGCAAAATATTTTATCAACCAGGAAATGGTGAAGCGATTTCTGCATAGTTAATCTTTAAACGTTCTTTCAAGCAACAATACTCCCAATTGGTATTAGATAGAATGTCGTGTCCTCACCCACCTTGGTGGAAAACAACACGTGGTTACCTCGGTTACCCCAATGGCTCACAGCAAAAACGTAACATTTTTCAAACTCTATAACTCTATATCTCTACCACCAACATCTCAACTCTTTGCATGTGATTGTTAACCTCCCTAAATATATATGAAATAATAGTAACTAGTGGAGTGTTTGGTTTTTTCATAGTTTATACAGTACATCATTACATTGGGAAATGTATTTAATAGGGAAAATATTAAATGTGATGTAGATTCAAACATATGGCTATACAGACAGTAGCAAAACATTTGAACAGTCAATATACAACATGGAACACTTTTACAATTCCAGTAACAAAGTAGAAAACAGTGTCCTGTTTTGGTGCTTGATCCTAATTCAGACAACAAGAACACTATAAAACGTTTGATTACCATCTCGTACCATTTACTCTTGTTCATATATGAGGATGCAGCCCCCACCATGCTTGAAAATATGAACAGTGGTACTCAGTGATGTGTTGTGTTGGATTTGCCCCAAACATAACGCTTTGTATTCAGGATAAAAAGTTCATTTCTTGCAGTATTACTTAACTGCCTTGTTGCACACAGGATGCATGTTTTGGAATATTTGTATTCCTCAAATGGACGGAGATGGCGGACAATGGACAGAGATGGCGTCGGAGAAGATGGCTGCCGTTTTACAGCCCTCTAACCAATTCTACTATTATGTAAGTTTTTTTCGCGTTATTTGTAATTTATTCTGTACATAATGTTTCTGCCATCGTCTCTTATAACCAAAAAGAGCTTCTAGATATCAGGACAGCGATTACTCACCTCGTATTGGACGAAGATTTTTTCTTCAACGAGTCAGACGTGAAGGATATCCTACACACACCCGACAAGTCCCAAATCCCCGTCATTTGCAGGATAAATAGACTGATATATCGTGGACGGGGTGCCTTGTAAGGATCCGACGGCGAGCGAGTAAACTGCCTCTTCCATCAATCCTATTAGCCAATGTTCAATCATTTGAAAATAAATTAGATGACCTAAGATTACAGTTATCCTACCAATGGAACATTAAAAACTGTAATATCTTGGCTGAACGACGACATGGACAACATACAGCTGACGGGATATACGCTACATCGGCAGGAGAGAACGGCTGACTCCGGTAAGACAAGGGGTTGCGGTCTGTGTATATTTGTAAACAACAGCTGGTGCACAAAATCAAATACTAAGGAAGTCTCAAGGTTTTGCTCGCCTGAGGTAGAGTATCTTATGATAAGCTGTAGACACACTATTTACCAAGAGAGTTTTCATCTATATTTTTCATAGCTGTCTATTTACCACCACAAACCAACGCTGGCATTAAGATTGCACTCAATGAGCTGTATAAGGCCATAAGTAAACAGGAAAACGCTCATCCAGAGGCAGCGTTCCTAGTGGCCGGGGACTTTAATGCAGGGAAACTTAAATCCGTTCTACCTAATTTCTACCAGCATGTTAAATGTGCAACCAGAGGAAAAAAAACTCTAGACCACCTTTACTCCACACACAGAGACCCATACAAAGCTCTCCCTCGCCCTCCATTTGGCAAATCTGACCATAACTCTATCCTCCTGATTCCTGCTTATAAGCAAAAACTAAAGCAGGAAGCACCAGTGACTCGGTTAATAAAAAAGTGGTAAGATGACGCAGATGCTAAGCTACAGGACTGTTTTGCTAGGACAGACTGGAACATGTTCCGGGATTCTTCAGATAGCATTGAGGAGTACACCACATCAGTAACTGGCTTCATCAATAAGTGCATCGATGATGTCGTCCCCACCGTGACCGTACGTACATACCCCAACCAGAAGCCATGGATTACAGACAACATTCGCACTGAGCTAAAGGGTAGAGCTGCCGCTTTCAAGGAGCGGGACTCTAACCCGGACGCTTATAAGAAATCCTGCTATGCCCTCCGACGAACCATCAAACAGGCAAAGAGTCAATACAGGACTAAGATTGAATCGTACTACACCGGCTCTAACGCTCGTCGGATGTGGCAGGGCTTGAAAACTATTACAAACTACAAAGGGAAGCACAGCCGCGAGCTGCCCAGTGATACAAGCCTAGCAGACGAGCTAAATTACTTCTATGCTCGCTTCGAGGCAAGCAACACTGAAGCATGCATGAGAGCATTAGCTGTTCCGGATGACTATGTGATCCTTCTCTCCGTAGCCGATGTGAGTAAGACTTTTAAGCAGGTCAACATTCACAAGACGGATTACCAGGACGTGTACTCCGAGCATGTGCTGACCAACTGGCAAGTGTCTTCACTGACATTTTCAACATGTCCCTGACTGAGTCTGTAATACCAACATGTTTCAAGCAGACCACCATAGTCCCCGTGCCCAAGGACAGTAAGATAACCTGCCTAAATGACTACGGACCCGTAGCACTGACGTCTGTAGCCATGAAGTGCTTTGAAAGGCTGGTCATGGCTCACATCAACACCATTATCCCAGAAACCCTAGACCCACTCCAATTTGCATACCGCCTCAACAGATCCACAGATGATGCCCTTTCCCACCTGGACAAGAGGAACACCTACATGAGAATGCTATTAATTGACTACAGCTCAGCGTTCAACACCATAGTGCCCTCAAAGCTCATCACTAAGCTAAGGGTCCTGGGACTAAACACCTCCCTTTGCAACTGGATCATGGACTTCCTGACGGGCCGCCCCCAGGTGGTAAGGGTAGGTAACAACACATCTGCCAAGGGGGCCCCTCAGGGGTGCTTGCTCAGTCCCCTCCTGTACTCCCTGTTCACCCATGACTGCATGGCCAGGCACGACTCCAACACCATCATTAAGTTTGCTGACGACACAACAGTGGTAGGCCTGATCACCGACAACGATGAGACAGCCTGTAAGGAGGAGGTCAGAGACCTGGCCGTGTGGTGCCAGGATAACAACCTCTCCCTCAACGTGACCAAGACAAAGGAGATGATTGTGGACTATAGGAAAAAAAAGAGGACTGAGCACGCCCCCATTCTCATCGACGGGGCTGTAGTGGAACAGGTTGAGAGCTTCAAGTTCCTTGGTGTCCACATCACCAACGAACTATCATGGTCCAAACACACTAAGACAGTCGTGAAGAGGGAACGACAAAGCCTATTCCCCCTCAGGAGACTGAAAAGATTTGGCATGGGTCCTCAGATCCTCAAAAAGTTAAACAGCTGCACCATTGAGAGCATCCTGACTGGTTGCATCACCTCATGGTATGGCAACTGCTTGGCCTCCAACCGCAAGGCACTACAGTGGGTCGTGGGTACGGCCCAGTACATCACTGGGGCCAAGCTTCCTGCCAACCAGGACCTCTATATCAGGGGGTGTCAGAGGAAGGCCCTCAAAATTGTCAAAGACTCCAGCCACCCTAGTCATAGACTGTTCTCTCTGCTACCGCACGGCAAGCGGTACCGGAGCGCCAAGTCTAGGTCCAAAAGACTTCTCAACAGCTTCCACCCCCAAGCTATAAGACTCCTGAACAGCTAATCATGGCTACCCGGACTATTTGCACTGCCCCCCCCCCACCCCCACCCCATCTTTTTATGCTGCTGCTACTCTGTTAATTATTTATGCATAGTCAGTTTAACTCTACCCACATGTACATATTACCTCAACTACCTCAACTAGCCGTTGCCCCCACACATTGACTCTGCACCGGTACCCCCCTGTATATAGCCTCCCTACTGTTATTTTATTTTACTTCAGCTCTTTTTTTTCTCAACACTTTTTTATTAAAACATTTATGCATTGTTGGTTAAGGGCTGTAAGTAAGCATTTCACGGTAATGTCTACACCTGTTGTATTCGGGGGCATGTGGCAAATAAAATGTGATTTAGGTTAGTATTGTGGAGTAACTACAATGTGGTTGATCCATCCTCAGTTTTATCATATCACAGCCAATAAACTCTTTAAGTGTTTTAAAATCACAATTGGCCTCATGGTGAAATCACTGAGCGGTGTCCTTCCTCTTCGGCAACTGAGTAAGGAAGGACGCCTGTATCTTTGTAGTGACTGGGTGTATTGATACACCATCCAAAGTGTAATTAATAACTTCACCTTGCTCAAAGGGATATTCAGCACCTGCAATTTTTCTTTTTACACATCTACCAATCGGTGCCCTTTTTTGTGAGGCATTGAAAAAACTCCCTGGTTTTTGTGGTTGAATCTGTGTTTGAAATTCACTACTCGATTGAGGGACCTTATGGATGCGTGGGGTACAGAGATGGGGAAGTCTTTCAAAAATTATATTAACCACTATTATTGAACATGGAATGAGTCTATACAACTTATTATGCAATTTGCTAAGCACATTTTTACTCCTGAACTTATTTAAGCTTGCCTTATCAAAGGGAGTGAATACTTATTGACTCAAGACATTTCAGCTAAACATTTCTTCTTAATTTCTCAAATGTTCTACAAACAAAAATTCCACTTGGACATGTTTGTGATGAGGTGTGAATGAAGGAGTCAGGCGCAGGAGGTAAAACACAGAAGTAAAGAGTTTATTCCGTTTACATAAATAAAACGCACCCAGCGTCAATACGAAACTATCACAAGGGAAATATTCCACCTTGGCAAAACAAATGGAAGAGTGGCTCAACCGAGCTATTCGCTCTCACAATGAAACAATCACTCACAAAGACAAGGGGAACAGAGGGAACACTTATAAACATACTAATTAGGGAAATGAGCACCAGGTGTGTGTGATTGACAAGACATGACATGACAAGTGGAGTGATGAGAATGGGATCGGCAGTAGCTAGTAAGCCGGTGACGACGAACGCCGAATCCTGCCCGAACAAGGAGGGGAGGCAGCCTCGGCGGAAGTCGTGACAATTATGGGGTATTGTGTGTAGATCAGTGACACAACATCTCAATGTAATTAATTTAAAATTCAGGTTGTAACATCAAAATGTGGAAAAAGAAAAGGGGGTGTGAATACTTCCGGAAGTTACTGTATCTAAGTTTTCAGGTTGTGTTAGTTAATATTGCAAAATAAATCTTCTCATTGGTTGACAAATGGTACTGTTTTGATAGTTATTTAATGTTGTGACAGGTATTGTAAGTTTTGATGTTGTTAGTGCATTTTGCAAAATAAATGTGTTGTTTTTGGCAAACGCACTTCACTTTATTGGGCTCAACTCTTTTGCAAAGGTGAACCCTGATTCCAGAAAAGTGTTCAAGCACTAGTAACAAACTATAATATATTTTTTTCCATAATGTAATGAATGGTGAGACTACTTTGTCATTAGATAACAAATTCAACTGTTGAGATACATGTATGTATTTTAAATTGAAGCACCAATCATAAATGTCATCTCAGGCCTACAGCGTGTTCTCGGCTAAGATAAACCAATAACATCTGTACTTAGGTAACACATTATTTGAGGGATAGTCAATATGCGGACGTCGGTAAGGGCCTGGAGACGTCCTGGTAGAGAATACACTGTAGGGTAAACATCACTGTCATGTGAGGCCTACAGTGTGTTGTATGCTAAGCTATTGCCGAGAACAATTTTGAGGGTTTTAGTTAATTCAAATACATTTTCTAATTATACTGTTTTTATAGTTATTTAAAAGGACATATATGTAATAATGGGTAACGGACAAGGAAACCCTTCACCAATCACCATAGTATTATTTTTCAGTCTATTATAAACATTTGACCCAAAATGTTTGATAAATATGAATTTTAATCTAACGGTTTGAAAAGTACTTTTAAAACTAGAATAAATAACTTTTTGGGCGACATAACCAAATTCACATAGAAATGTGAGTTATAGGTATTTTATTTTAATTGAAAACAAGTTTCAGAAGCGGTAGATCTGTTCTATGTGTGCTATTTTCACGATCGTCGGGAACAGAGGACCAATGCGCAGCGTTGAAGGCGAACATACTTTTTATTTAATGATTACACAAACAAAACGATAACGTGACGTCCTCGGTCTAACACAAACCACACTGGAACAAGATCCCACAAATACTGTGGAAAAACAGACTGTTTAAATATGGTTCCCAATCAGAGACAACCAGCAACAGCTGACACTCGTTGCCTCTGATTGAGAACCACTCTGGCCAACATAGAAACACAATAACTAGAACACCCTAGAAACAAAAAGAACACTCACACCCTGGCTCAACATACAAGCGTCCCCAGAGCCAGGGCGTGACAGTACCCCCCCTCCAAAGGCACGGAGTCAAGGATCGGTAGGATAGTCAGTTTTACGAGGGCATGTTTGGCAGCATGAGTGATCATCCTTGAGATGTTTCCAATCAGGCCTTTATGGTAGAGTGGCCAGAAGGAAGCCACTCCTCAGTAAAAGGCAAATGACAGCCCACTTGGAGTTTCCAAAAGGCTCCTAAAGGACTCTCAGATCATGAGAAACAAGATTCTCTGGTCTGATGAAACCAAGATTGAACTCTTTGGCCTGAATGCCAAGCGTCACATCTGGAAGAAATCTGGCACCATCCCTACGGTGAAGCATGGTGGTGGCAGCATCATGCTGTGGGGATGTTTTTCAGCGGCAGGGACATGGAGACTAGTCAGGATCGAGGGAAAGATGAACGGAGCAAAGTACAGAGAGATCCTTGATGAAATCCTGCTCCAGAACGCTCAGGACCTTAGACTGGGCTGAAGGTTCAACTTCCAATAGGACAACAACCCTAAGTACTGAGTAAAGGGTCTGAATACTTATGTAAATTTGGTATTTCAGTTTTTAATTTTTTGTACATTTGCAAGAATTTCTAAAAACGTGTTATTGCTTTGTCATTATGGGGTATTGTGTGTAGATTGATGAGGGGATAAAAACAATTTAATCAATTTTAGAATAAGGCTCTAACGTAACAAAATGTGGAAAACGTCAAGGGGTCTGAATACTTTCCGAATGCACTGTACACTTCCATTATTTAGTTTTTATTGTGAGGCTTTTAGGCGAACTAGGGCAAAACAGAAAAAAAACATCCTGTTCATGAGAGTCTGAGCTTTAGACAGAGGGGTCAGATTAGTGTAGACAGAAGTAGGAAGAAGAGACTGTACCAACTTCAGGTGAGCCTTGTGAGGCTTGTGAGCATCCTAGTGCCAAACAGAGTCTCAGCTTTCAATAGAGTGGTGATAATAGTTTGTAGGCCAAACCGGACGCTACAGACATTTTCGGGATGTCTCATGGTCTGACAAACACCGCACTAGCTCTGCCACCTTCCACCGCAGATATCGGCAGATGCGGTGGATTGAGAAGCAACCAATGCAAAAACCCACATATCTCTATGTCACACCCTGATCTGTTTCACCTGTCTTTGTGATTGTCTCCACCCCCCTCCAGGTGTCGCCCATCTTCCCCATTATCCCCAGTGTATTTATACCTGTGTTCTCTGTTTGTCTGTTGCCAGTTTGTTTTGTTTCGTCAAAACTACCAGCGGTTTTCCCCTTGCGCCTGTCTTTCTCAAGTTCCTGTTTTCCCGGTATTGACCATTCTGCCTGCTCTGACGCTGAGACTGCCTGCCGTTCTGTACCTTTTGGACTCTGATCTGGGTTACTGACTTCTGCCTGCCCTTGACCTGTTGTTTGCCTGCCCCCTGTTTTTGTAATAAACTTTTGTTACTTCGACAATGTCTGCATCTGGGGCTTCTCCTGAAACGTGATACTCTAGCTTAAACAGACAGATTTTTGAATTATGTTAATTAGACTTATCCTGAAGCCACAGCGCTCTCTTCACAATATCTATTTCCTTTTGTGGGAGCATTGCAAAATGTTGATTGGGATGTTTGACCTGGTTTGACGTACATTGTAAAATAAAGAAACTTTTCTGCATGGTTTTTTATTTCTGCATGACAAAAAAATCTACAAGGAAATTAGCTCTTTATCAATGGGGGTCAATGGGGAAGATGGATCGTTTTCCACAAAGGTGGGCGTGGTCTAGGGGAATGCCTTAACCGTGGTATATTGGCCATATACCACACCCACACATACCTTATTGCTTAATTATAGTATTTGTTGAGTTCTAATGAATGGTAAGAAAACCTTCCTATCCCATGACAAATGATACTGTTTTGATAGAGCTATTTAGTTTTGTGACAGGTATTAAGTTAGGACGGTGTAGTTTTGTCAAACACACTTCAGTTTAGTGGGTCTACATACAGTTTTTTGACAAAAGTGGTAGATCAATAGAGAAATGAATATAATTGCAACACAAAACAAGAAACAACTGCACTAAACATGTATGATGAATTTAAAACAGTGCTAAACATGTATGAGGCTTGAAAGTAGTTTATTGGGCAATCAAAATACTACACGTCACCCATATAGAATTACACCATTTATTCACTTCATTTATCCAGTAACCAATCAATCATGTTTCAAGACAAAGTATGTTTATGCATAAAATGTACACTTCTTTCAGAAACACTAAACTAGTGCTACTCAGTATTTGAAGGACAGGCTTTTGTAATATAATTTTGTTAAATTTTTTGTTAATCAGTGATTGTTTGATTGATTGACTGATATAGTAGTCTTATTGATGATGTCACAGTTAGCTGATGGTTAATTCCATAAGGAGACTGGAGAGGATCTCCGACGGCCCCATGCTGGTCGCTTCTCACCCAAACATGCTCAACAATTTAGAAATCGTAGAAAGAAATTCTTCATCTTCAGCCACTGAGGAAGAGAGATTTTCCATTTTAGCAAATCATTTCAAATAAAAACCAGACCACTCAAACACGTAAAGTAGTATAATTATTGTTCACTTTACAAAAAGTTGTTTTCACTTTTCACCAAGTCTAATCACATGACATTACTGGTAAAGTCTTTGATCTCATCCAGCTGCAATGTGTAAAAACGGAATAATGCACAGCAGCATTTTGCATCAGAACACTCAACATTAGATATTGTAGTTGAGAGGTAAGGAGTGCCAATTTGAATTAGGGCATGATTAGGTGCTATGACAGTACAATACAATATAATATTTTAAAATACATGCCAAAACTTTCCAATTGTATTTCCAACTAAATTCCAATATTCACCCTACTTGTATTTTTAAAGAACATTTTTCCAAATACTTGCTTCGAAATGTATTTGAAATTAATAGAAATAAAAATAAATAGTATTTGAACCCGGATTTGGTACTTTTTTCACACACATACGCACACGCACACGCACACACACACACACTAGACGTACCTTCCCTGGGGACAGCTTCATTGAGTGTACTTGCTGCTGACAGGACACTCACAAGAGCGAACAGCAGTATCACAATCTGGATCTTCATCCTGTATTAAAGCACAGATAGCACAACAGGTCAAAACACACACAGGGTCCTCTTTCTCTGCCAGAGCACAGAGAGCACACCAGGTTAACAAAAATGCACAGTCTGCTGTGACAGGGATGGACCGAGTAGTGTCCAGCTGTATACAGCTTTCACATTTGAGAAAAGAAGTGGCTCAGTGAAAGCAAACTTACCTCTGAGTTGGAAGATTCTGGTTGATGCTGGTTGTCTGCTGATGTCTTCTGGACCTCAGTAGTAGAGTAGTGGAGTGTCTCTCTGTCATCTACATCCCTGTCTTATACTCTCTCTGCAGATACCTGCCCCGTCCTGCCACACCTCTCACAGTCAAAACACAAACCAGTTTACATCACAGCCATGTCAATAATCTCTGTCATGAACACCCTTGAGGATATTTCACCCCCTGAAAAAAGAATGTGTACGCTTGTTTTAGGGTTTTTTCAATTGGTTTTGCACATGCACTCAAAACAATCATGATATCCTCTATACAATAGTTTGTCATTTGTCATTGTTCACACACTAACAGCAAATGCTGAAAGTTTTTCTACAAATTACACAAAAGATTAGACACAACTCTATACACATAAATCAATTATCTACTATGTAAAGAATGTGAAACTTAACAAAATATTTTGTTCACGGTCCATAATATCGATTATTCTCATAACGCTATATCTCTACCACCAACATGTCAACTCTTTGCATGTGATCGACGAGGATGTTTTTAGTTAGTGTTTCTTGAGCAATGATGTGACTAATGGTAAGATGACCTTATTTATTAATTTCTAAAATGTTCTATAAGCAAGAATCCACTTGGACTTTATGGGGTATTTTGTGTAGATCAGTGACACAAAATCTCAATTGAATTTATTTACATTTCAGGCTGTAACAATAAAATGTTGAAAAAGTAAAGGGGTGTGAATGCTTCCTGAAGGCACTGTATCTAAGTTTTCAGGGGGTGTTAGTTAATATAGCAAAATAAATATTCTCATTAGATGACAAATGGTACTGTTCTGATAGTTATATACATTTGAGAAAGGTTTTGTAAGTTCTGATGGTGTTAGTGCATTTTGCAAAATAAATGTGTTGTTTTTGGCAAACACACATCAGTTTAGTGGGCTGCATCAACTGTTTTGCAAAAGTGAACCCTGATTCCAGAAAAGTGTTCAAGCAATAGTAACAAACTATAATATATTTGTTGCCATAATGTAATGAATGGTGAGACTACTTTGTCATTAGATAACAAATTTCACTGTTGAGATACATGTATGTATTTTAAGTTGAAGCACCAATCATAAATGTCATGTCAGGCCTACAGCGTGTTCTCGGCTAAGATAAACCAATAACTTCTGTACTTAGGTAACACTTTCTTGAAGGGATAGTCAATATGCGGACGTCGGTAAGGGCCTGGAGACGTCCTGGTAGAGAATACACTGTAGGGTAAACATCACTGTCATGTGAGGCCTACAGTGTGTTGTATGCTAAGCTATTGCCGATAACAATTTTGAGGGTTTTAGTTAATTCAAATACATTTTCTAATTATACTGTTTTTATAGTTATTTAAAATGACATATATGTAATAATGGGTAACGGACAAGGAAATCCTTCACCAATCACCATAGTATTATTTTTCAATCTATTATAAACATTTGACCCAAAATGTTTGATAAATATGAATTTTAATCTAACGGTTTGAAAAGTACTTTTAAAACTAGAATAAATAACTTTTTGGGCGACATAACCAAATTCACATAGAGATGTGAGTTATAGGTATTTTATTTGAATTGAAAACAAGTTTCAGAAGCGGTAGATCTGTTCTATGTGTGCTATTGTCACGATCGTCGGGAACAGAGGACCAATGCGCAGCGTTGAAGGCGAACATACTTTTTATTTAATGATTACACAAACAAAACAACAAACGATAACGTGATGTCCTCGGTCTAACACAAACCACACTGGAACAAGATCCCACAAATACTGTGGAAAAACAGACTGTTTAAATATGGTTCCTAATCAGAGACAACCAGCAACAGCTGACACTCGTTGCCTCTGATTGAGAACCACTCTGGCCAACATAGAAACACAATAACTAGAACACCCTAGAAACACAAACACTCACACCCTGGCTCAACATACAAGCGTCACCAGAGCCAGGGCGTGACAGTACCCCCCCCCAAAGGCACGGACTCCGACCGCGCCAACAGAACACCACAGGGGAGGGACCGGGTGGGCACTCCGCCTTGGCGGCGGATCCGGCTCGGGGCATGATCCCCACTCCCTCTCTAACCCCCCACCGTACCCCTGGTCCGGTCTGGCCCTGCTGGCCGGAGCTGGACTGAACACTGGAGGAGCGGATTGCTCTAGCTCCGGAGTGGAGCAGCTGACCGGTACCGGACCAGGCACCGGTGGAACAGGCACGGGCTGTGCCGGACTGACGACGCAGACCACTGGCTTGGTGTGGGGAGCAGGAACAGGCCGAGCCGGGCTGGCGACGTGCACCATAGGATTGGTGCGGGGAGCAGGAGCGGGCCGGACCGGGCTGACGAAGCGCACCACTGTCTTGGTGCAGAAATGGACCGGGCCGGGCTGGCGAAGCGCACCACAAACTTGGTGCGGGGAGCAGGAACAGGCCGGGCCGGGTTGGCGACGCGCACCATAGGCTTGGTGCGGGGAGCAGGAACAGGCCGGACCGGGCTGACGAAGCGCACCATAGGCTTGGTGCGGGGAGCAGGAACAGGCCGGACCGGGCTGACGAAGCGGAACATAGGCTTGGTGCGGGGTGCAGGAACAGGCCGGGCCGGGCTGGCGACGTGCACCATAGGCTTTGTGCGGGGAGCAGGAGCGGGCCGGACCGGGATGACGAAGCGCACCATAGGCTTGGTGCGGGGAGCAGGAACAGGCCGGACCGGGCTGACGAAGCGCACCATAGGCTTGGTGCGGGGAGCAGGAACAGGCCGGGCCGGGCTGGCGACGCGCACCATAGGCTTGGTGCGGGGAGCAGGAACAGGCCGGGCAGGGCTGGCGACGCGCACCATAGGCTCGGTGCGGGGATCAGAAACAGGCCGGGCCGGGCTGACGACACGCACCACAGGCTCGATGCGAGGAACAGGAACAGGCCGGACCGTACTGGGGACACACACCACTGGCCCTACGCAGGGATCAGGAACGGGCCGGACCGGACTGGTAACACACCCCAGTACCTCTCGCCGTGCCTCTACACTTTCCCTCTCCTCTGTGACCAGTGGCCCCCTTAACCTGGCGGCCTCCTCTGCAGACCGCTCCATCGCGGCCTCCTGCTGCCCCGTCGTCCACAGCGTGAGCCCCCCCCTAAATTTTTTTTGGGTGTCTCTCCTCCCCGTGGACCAAGCCTCCCTATCTCTCGCCAGACTCTTCCTCCACTGCTCCAAAGTCCAATCACTCTGCTCTTCATTTGGCTTGACCCAGTCGAGACTCTTCCTCCACTGCTCCCAAGTCCACCCTCTCTGCTCTTCACTAGGCTTGACCCAGTCGAGGTTGCCACGGAGATCCGCTAGCGATTCCCCTGGCGATGGCTCCTGGACACGCTGCTTGGTCCAGTTTTGGTTGGATCTTCTGTCACGATCGTCGGGAACAGAGGACCAATGCGCAGCGTTATTTGCGAACATATTTATTTAATGAAGATCACACGAACAAAAACAACAAAACGATAACGTGACATCCTTGGCTCAAACACAACCTACTTGGAACAAGATCCCACAAACACTGTGGGAAAACTGGCTGCTTAAGTATGGTTCTAAATCAGAGACAACAAGCAACAGCTGATACACGTTGCCTCTGATTGAGAACCACACTGGCCAACATAGAAATACAATACTAGAATGGAAAACAAAGAGCACAAAACATACACTCTACACACCCTGGCTCAACATAAAAGAGTCCCTAGAGCCAGGGCGTGACAGCTATTGTAACAACAAAATGTGAAAAAAGTAAAGGGGTGTGAATGCTTCCTGAAGGCACTGTATCTAAGTTTTCAGGGGGTGTTAGTTAATATAGCAAAATAAATATTCTCATTAGTTGACAAATGGTACTGTTCTGATAGTTATATACATTTGAGACAGGTTTTGTAAGTTCTGATGGTGTTAGTGCATTTTGCAAAATACATGTGTTGTTTTTGGCAAACACACATCAGTTTAGTGGGCTGCATCAACTGTTTTGCAAAAGTGAACCCTGATTCCAGAAAAGTGTTCAAGCAATACATTTACATTTACATTTGAGTCATTTAGCAGACGCTCTTATCCAGAGCGACTTACAAATTGGTGCATTCACCCTATAGCCAGTGGGATAACCACTTTCCAATTGTTTTATTTATTTTATTTTATTTTTATTTTTTTTTGGGGGGGGGGGGGGGTTTGGGTAGAAGGATTACTACCCATTGGGGTGCCAGAGCAGCGAACAGTTTTGACTGGGCTGAGCGGGAACTATGCTTCCGCAGAGGAAGGGGAGCCAGCAGGCCAGAGGTGGATGAACGCAATGCCCTCGTTTGGGTGTAGGGACTGATCAGAGAATGAAGGTACGGAGGTGCCGTTCCCCTCACTGCTCCATAGGCAAGCACCATGGTCTTGTAACGGATGCGAGCTTCAACTGGAAGCCAGTGGAGTGTGCGGAGGAGGGGGGTGACGTGAGAGAACTTGGGAAGGTTGAACACCAGACGGGCTGCGGCATTCTGGATGAGTTGTAGGGGTTTAATGGCACGGGCAGGGAGCCCAGCCAACAGTGAGTTGCAGTAATCCAGACGGGAGATGACAAGTGCCTGGATTAGGACCTGTGCCGCTTCCTGTGTAAGGCAGGGTTGTACTCTCCGAATGTTGGAGAGCATGAACCTGCAGGATCGGGTCACCGCCTTGATGTTAGCGGAGAACGACAGGGTGTTGTCCAGGGTCACGCCAAGGCTCTTCGCACTCTCGGAGGAGGACACAACGGAGTTGTCAACCGTGATGGCGAGATCATGGAACGGGCAGTCCTTCCCCGGGAGGAAGAGCAGCTCCGTCTTGCCAGGGTTCAGCTTGAGGTGGTGATCCGTCATCCATACTGATATGTCTGCCAGACATGCAGAGATGCGATTCGCCACCTGGTTATCAGAAGGGGGAAAGGAGAAGATTAGTTGTGTATCGTCAGCGTAGCAATGATAGGAGAGGCCATGTGAGGATATGACAGAGCCAAGTGACTTGGTGTATAGGGAGAAAAGGAGAGGGCCTAGAACTGAGCCCTGGGGGACACCAGTGGTGAGAGCACGTGGTGCGGAGACAGCTTCTCGCCACGCCACTTGGTAGGAGCGACCGGTCAGGTAGGACGCAATCCAGGAGTGAGCCGCGCCGGAGATGCCCAGCTCGGAGAGGGTGGAGAGGAGGATCTGATGGTTCACAGTATCAAAGGCAGCAGACAGGTCTAGAAGGACAAGAGCAGAGGAGAGAGAGTTAGCTTTAGCAGTGCGGAGAGCCTCCGTGACATAGAGAATAGCAGTCTCAGTTGAATGACCAGTCCTGAAACGTGACTGGTTTGGATCAAGAAGGTCATTCTGAGAGAGATAGCAAGAGAGTTTGTTAAAGACGGCAATCTCAATAGTTTTGGAAATAAAAGAAAGAAGGGATACTGGTCTGTAGTTGTTGACATCAGTGGGATCGAGTGTTGGTTTTTTGAGAAGGGGTGCAACTCTCGCTCTCTTGAAGACGGAAGGGACATAGCCAGCGGTCAAGGATGAGTTGATCAGCGAGGTGAGGTAGGGGAGAAGGTCACCGGAGATGGTCTGGAGAAGAGAGGAGGGGATGGGGTCAAGCGGGCAGGTTGTTGGGCGGCCTGCAGTCACTAGTCGCAAGATTTTATCTGGAGAGAGAGGGGAGAAAGAAGTCAAAGCACAGTGTGAGCAGGACCAGCAGTGTCATTAGACTTAACAAACGAGGATCGGAGGTCGTCTATAGTAACAAACTATAATATATTTGTTGCCATAATGTAATGAATGGTGAGACTACTTTGTCATTAGATAACAAATTCCACTGTTGAGATACATGTATGTATTTTAAATTGAAGCACCAATCATAAATGTCATCTCAGGCCTACAGCGTGTTCTCGGCCAAGATAAACCAATAATATCTGTACTTAGGTAACACTTTCTTGAAGGGATAGTCAATATGTGGACGTCGGTAAGGGCCTGGAGACGTTCTGGTAGAGAATACACTCTAGGGCTAACATCACCGTCATGTGAGACCTACAGTGTGTTGTATGATAAGCTATTGCATATAACAATTTTAAGGGTTTTAGTTAATGAAAAATAAATTTTCTAATCAGATAAAAAATGATACTGTTTCGATAGTTACTTAAAAGGAAACCCTTCACAGAGCACCACAGTATTCTTTTTCAGGCTATTTATAAACATTTGATCCCAAAATGTTTGAATAATATTAATTTTAATCCAACGGTTTGAAAAGTACTTTTAAAACTATATATAACTTCTTGGGCGACATGACCAAATTCACATAGAAATGGAGTTATAGATCTTTCATTCTAATTGAAAGCAAGTCTCATAAGCGGTAGATCTGTTCTATGTGCGCTATTTCTATGCTTCCCGTTCTTAAGTTTTATTTTTGCCCTTTTTACTTTTAGTTTTGTACACCAGCTTCAAGCAGGTAAAATACAATATTTTGTGTTATACAAAATGTTTCCCAGCGGTTTAGATGGTACAATGATTTTCTACACAATGACTGCTTGTTTTGTCACAAACTGAAATTAGGCAAAATATTTTATCAACCAGGAAATGGTGAAGCGATTTCTGCATAGTTAATCTTTAAACGTTCTTTCAAGCAACAATACTCCCAATTGGTATTAGATAGAATGTCGTGTCCCCACCCACCTTGGTGGAAAACAACACGTGGTTACCTCGGTTACCCCAATGGCTCACAGCAAAAACGTAACCTTTTTCAAACTCTATAACTCTATATCTCTACCACCAACATCTCAACTCTTTGCATGTGATTGTTAACCTCCCTAAATATATATGAAATAATAGTAACTAGTGGAGTGTTTGGTTTTTTCATAGTTTATACAGTACATCATTACATTGGGAAATGTATTTAATAGGGAAAATATTAAATGTGATGTAGATTCAAACATATGGCTATACAGACAGTAGCAAAACATTTGAACAGTCAATATACAACATGGAACACTTTTACAATTCCAGTAACAAAGTAGAAAACAGTGTCCTGTTTTGGTGCTTGATCCTAATTCACACAACAAGAACACTACAAAACGTTTGATTACCATCTCGTACCATTTACTCTTGTTCATATATGAGGATGCAGCCCCCACCATGCTTGAAAATATGAACAGTGGTACTCAGTGATGTGTTGTGTTGGATTTGCCCCAAACATAACGCTTTGTATTCAGGATAAAAAGTTCATTTCTTGCAGTATTACTTAACTGCCTTGTTGCACACAGGATGCATGTTTTGGAATATTTGTATTCCTCAAATGGACGGAGATGGCGGACAATGGACAGAGATGGCGTCGGAGAAGATGGCTGCCGTTTTACAGCCCTCTAACCAATTCTACTATTATGTACGTTTTTTTCGCGTTATTTGTAATTTATTCTGTACATAATGTTTCTGCCATCGTCTCTTATAACCAAAAAGAGCTTCTAGATATCAGGACAGTGATTACTCATCTCGTATTGGACGAAGATTTTTTCTTCAACGAGTCAGACGTGAAGGATATCCTACAGACACCTGACAAGGCCCAAATCCCCGTCATTCGCAGGAGAAAGAGACTGAGATATCGTGGACGGGGTGCCTTGTAAGGATCCGACGGCGAGCGAGTAAACTGCCTCTTCCATCAATCCTATTAGCCAATGTTCAATCATTTGAAAATAAATTAGATGACCTAAGATTACGGTTATCCTACCAATGGAACATTACAAACTGTAATATCTTGGCTGAACGACGACATGGACAACATACAGCTGACGGGATATACGCTACATCGGCAGGAGAGAACGGCTGACTCCGGTAAGACAAGGGGTTGCGGTCTGTGTATATTTGTAAACAACAGCTGGTGCACAAAATCAAATACTAAGGAAGTCTCAAGGTTTTGCTCGCCTGAGGTAGAGTATCTTATGATAAGCTGTAGACCACACTATTTACCAAGAGAGTTTTCATCTATATTTTTCATAGCTGTCTATTTACCACCACAAACCAACGCTGGCATTAAGATTGCACTCAATGAGCTGTATAATGCCATAAGTAAACAGGAAAACGCTCATCCAGAGGCAGCGTTCCTAGTGGCCGGGGACTTTAATGCAGGGAAACTTAAATCCGTTCTACCTAATTTCTACCAGCATGTTAAATGTGCAACCAGAGGAAAAAAAACTCTAGACCACCTTTACTCCACACACAGAGATCCATACAAAGCTCTCCCTCGCCCTCCATTTGGCAAATCTGACCATAACTCTATCCTCCTGATTCCTGCTTATAAGCAAAAACTAAAGCAGGAAGCACCAGTGACTCGGTTAATAAAAAAGTGGTAAGATGACGCAGATGCTAAGCTACAGGACTGTTTTGCTAGGACAGACTGGAACATGTTCCGGGATTCTTCAGATAGCATTGAGGAGTACACCACATCAGTCACTGGCTTCATCAATAAGTGCATCGATGATGTCGTCCCCACCGTGACCGTACGTACAGTGGGGAAAAAAAGTATTTAGTCAGCCACCAATTGTGAAAGTTCTCCCACTTAAAAAGATGAGAGAGGCCTGTAATTTTCATCATAGGTACACGTCAACTATGACAGACAAAATGAGGAAAAAAAATCCAGAAAATCACATTGTAGGATTTTTTATGAATTTATTTGCAAATTATGGTGGAAAATAAGTATTTGGTCAATAACAAAAGTTTCTCAATACTTTGTTATATACCCTTTGTTGGCAATGACACAGGTCAAACGTTTTCTGTAAGTCTTCACAAGGTTTTCACACACTGTTGCTGGTATTTTGGCCCATTCCTCCATGCAGATCTCCTCTAGAGCAGTGATGTTTTGGGGCTGTCGCTGGGCAACACGGACTTTCAACTCCCTCCAAAGATTTTCTATGGGGTTGAGATCTGGAGACTGGCTAGGCCATTCCAGGACCTTGAAATGCTTCTTACGAAGCCACTCCTTCGTTGCCCGGGCGGTGTGTTTGGGATCATTGTCATGCTGAAAGACCCAGCCACGTTTCATCTTCAATGCCCTTGCTGATGGAAGGAGGTTTTCACTCAAAATCTCATGATACATGGCCCCATTCATTCTTTCCTTTACACGGATCAGTCGTCCTGGTCCCTTTGCAGAAAAACAGCCCCAAAGCATGATGTTTCCACCCCCATGCTTCACAGTAGGTATGGTGTTCTTTGGATGCAACTCAGCATTCTTTGTCCTCGAAACACGACGAGTTGAGTTTTGACCAAAAAGTTCTATTTTGGTTTCATCTGACCATATGACATTCTCCCAATCCTCTTCTGGATCATCCAAATGCACTCTAGCACGGGCCTGGACATGTACTGGCTTAAGCAGGGCACTGCAGGATTTATGTCCCTGGCGGCGTAGTGTGTTACTGATGGTAGGCTTTGTTACTTTGGTCCCAGCTCTCTGCAGGTCATTCACTAGGTCCCCCCGTGTGGTTCTGGGATTTTTGCTCACCGGTCTTGTGATCATTTTGACCCCACGGGGTGAGATCTTGCGTGGAGCCCCAGATCGAGGGAGATTATCAGTGGTCTTGTATGCCTTCCATTTCCTAATAATTGCTCCCACAGTTGATTTCTTCAAACCAAGCTGCTTACCTATTGCAGATTCAGTCTTCCCAGCCTGGTGCAGGTCTACAATTTTGTTTCTGGTGTCCTTTGACAGCTCTTTGGTCTTGGCCATAGTGGAGTTTGGAGTGTGACTGTTTGAGGTTGTGGACAGGTGTCTTTTATACTGATAACAAGTTCAAACAGGTGCCATTAATACAGTTAACGAGTGGAGGACATAGGAGCCTCTTAAAGAAGAAGTTACAGGTCTGTGAGAGCCAGAAATCTTGCTTGTTTGTAGGTGACCAAATACTTATTTTCCACCATAATTTGCAAATAAATTCCTTAAAAATCCTACAATGTGATTTTCTGGAATTTTTTTCCACAATTTGTCTCTCATATTTGACGTGTACTTATGATGAAAATTACAGGCCTCTCTCATCTTTTTAAGTGGGAGAACTTGCACAATTGGTGGCTGACTAAATACTTTTTTTCCCCACTGTACATACCCCAACCAGAAGCCATGGATTACAGACAACATTCGCACTGAGCTAAAGGGTAGAGGTGCCGCTTTCAAGGAGCGGGACTCTAACCCGGACGCTTATAAGAAATCCCGCTATGCCCTCCGACGAACCATCAAACAGGCAAAGAGTCAATACAGGACTAAGATTGAATCGTACTACACCGGCTCTAACGCTCGTCGGATGTGGCAGGGCTTGAAAACTATTACAGACTACAAAGGGAAGCACAGCCGCGAGCTGCCCAGTGACACGAGCCTACCAGACGAGCTAAATTACTTATATGCTCGCTTCGAGGCAAGCAACACTGAAGCATGCATGAGAGCACTAGCTGTTCCGGATGACTATGTGATCCCGCTCTCCGTAGCCGATGTGAGTAAGACTTTTAAGCAGGTCAACATTCACAAGACGGATTACCAGGACGTGTACTCCGAGCATGTGCTGACCAACTGGCAAGTGTCTTCACTGACATTTTCAACATGTCCCTGACTGAGTCTGTAATACCAACATGTTTCAAGCAGACCACCATAGTCCCCGTGCCCAAGGACACTAAGATAACCTGCCTAAATGACTACGGACCCGTAGCACTGACGTCTGTAGCAATGAAGTGCTTTGAAAGGCTGGTCATGGCTCACATCAACACCATTATCCCAGAAACCCTAGACCCACTCCAATTTGCATACCGCCTCAACAGATCCACAGATGATGCCCTTTCCCACCTGGACAAGAGGAACACCTACATGAGAATGCTATTCATTGACTACAGCTCAGCGTTCAACACCATAGTGCCCTCAAAGCTCATCACTAAGCTAAGGGTCCTGGGACTAAACACCTCCCTTTGCAACTGGATCCTGGACTTCCTGACGGGCCGCCCCCAGGTGGTAAGGGTAGGTAACAACACATCTGCCAAGGGGGCCCCTCAGGGGTGCGTGCTCAGTCCCCTCCTGTACTCCCTGTTCACCCATGACTGCATGGCCAGGCACGACTCCAACACCATCATTAAGTTTGCCGACGACACAACAGTGGTAGGCCTGATCACCGACAACGATGAGACAGCCTGTAAGGAGGAGGTCAGAGACCTGGCCGTGTGGTGCCAGGATAACAACCTCTCCCTCAACGTGACCAAGACAAAGGAGATGATTGTGGACTATAGGAAAAAAAAGAGGACTGAGCACGCCCCCATTCTCATCGACGGGGCTGTTGTGGAACAGGTTGAGAGCTTCAAGTTCCTTGGTGTCCACATCACCAACGAACTATCATGGTCCAAACACACTAAGACAGTCGTGAAGAGGGCACGACAAAGCCTATTCCCCCTCAGGAGACTGAAAAGATTTGGCATGGGTCCTCAGATCCTCAAAAGGTTATACAGCTGCACCATCGAGAGCATCCTGACTGGTTGCATCACCGCATGGTATGGCAACTGCTTGGCCTCCAACCGCAAGGCACTACAGAGGGTCGTGGGTACGGCCCAGTACATCACTGGGGCCAAGCTTTCGTCCAACCAGGACCTCTATATCAGGGGGTGTCAGAGGAAGGCCCTCAAAATTGTCAAAGACTCCAGCAACCCTAGTTATAGACTGTTCTCTCTGCTACCGCACGGCAAGCGGTACCGGAGCGCCAAGTCTAGGTCCAAAAGGCTTCTCAACAGCTTCCACCCCCAAGCTATAAGACTCCTGAACAGCTAATCATGGCTACCCGGACTATTTGCACTGCCCCCCCCCCACCCCCACCCCATCTTTTTATGCTGCTGCTACTCTGTTAATTATTTATGCATAGTCACTTTAACTCTACCCATATGTACATATTACCTCAACTACCTCAACTAGCCGTTGCCCCCACACATTGACTCTGCACCGGTACCCCCCTGTATATAGCCTCCCTACTGTTATTTTATTTTACTTCAGCTCTTTTTTTTCTCAACACTTTTTTATTAAAACATTTATGCATTGTTGGTTAAGGGCTGTAAGTAAGCATTTCACGGTAATGTCTACACCTGTTGTATTCGGGGGCATGTGGCAAATAAAATGTGATTTAGGTTAGTATTGTGGAGTAACTACAATGTGGTTGATCCATCCTCAGTTTTATCATATCACAGCCAATAAACTCTTTAAGTGTTTTAAAATCACCATTGGCCTCATGGGGAAATCACTGAGCGGTGTCCTTCCTCTTCGGCAACTGAGTAAGGAAGGACGCCTGTATCTTTGTAGTGACTGGGTGTATTGATACACCATCAAAAGTGTAATTAATAACTTCACCATGCTCAAAGGGATATTCAGCACCTGCAATTTTCTACCAATCGGTGCCCTTTTTTGCAAGGCATTGAAAAAACTCCCTGGTTTTTGTGGTTGAATCTGTGTTTGAAATTCACTACTCGATTGAGGGACCTTATGGATGCGTGGGGTACAGAGATGGGGTAGTCTTTCAAAAATTATATTAACCACTATTATTGAACATGGAATGAGTCCATACAATTTATTATGCAATTTGCTAAGCACATTTTTACTCCTGAACTTATTTAAGCTTGCCTTATCAAAGGGAGTGAATACTTATTGACTCAAGACATTTCAGCTAAACATTTTTTCTTAATTTCTCAAATGTTCTACAAACAAAAATTCCACTTGGACATGTTTGTGAAGAGGTGTGAATGAATGAGTCAGGCGCAGGAGGTAAAACACAGAAGTAAAGCGTTTATTCCGTTTACATAAATAAAACGCACCCAGCGTCAATACGAAACTATCACAAGGGAAATATTTCACCTTGGCAAAACAAATGGAAGAGTGGCTCAACCGAGCTATTCGCTCTCACAATGAAACAATCACTCACAAAGACAAGGGGAACAGAGGGAACACTTATACACATACTAATTAGGGAAATGAGCACCAGGTGTGTGTGATTGACAAGACATGACATGACAAGTGGAGTGATGAGAATGGGATCGGCAGTAGCTAGTAAGCCGGTGATGACGAACGCCGAAACCTGCCCGAACAAGGAGGGGAGGCAGCCTCGGCGGAAGTCGTGACAATTATGGGGTATTGTGTGTAGATCAGTGACACAATTAATTTAAATTAATTAATTTAAAATTCAGGTTGTAACATCAAAATGTGGAAAAAGAAAAGGGGGTGTGAATACTTCCAGAAGTTATTGTATCTAAGTTTTCAGGTTGTGTTAGTTAATATTGCAAAATAAATATTCTCATTGGTTGACAAATGGTACTGTTTTGATAGTTATTTAATGTTGTGACAGGTATTGTAAGTTTTGATGTTGTTGGTGCATTTTGCAAAATAAATGTGTTGTTTTTGGCAAACACACTTCACTTTATAGGGCTCAACGCTTTTTCAAAAGTGAACCCTGATTCCAGAAAAGTGTTCAAGCAATAGTAACAAACTATAATATATTTGTTGCCATAATGTAATGAATGGTGAGACTACTTTGTCATTAGATAACAAATTCCACTGTTGAGATACATGTATGTATTTTAAGTTGAAGCACCAATCATAAATGTCATCTCAGGCCTACAGCGTGTTCTCGGCCAAGATAAACCAATAATATCTGTACTTAGTTAACACATTCTTTGAGGGATAGTCAATATCCCGGTAAGGGCCTGGAGACGTCCTGGTAGAGAATACACTGTAGGGTAAACATCACTGTCATGTGAGGCCTACAGTGTGTTGTATGCTAAGCTATTGCCGATAACAATTTTGAGGGTTTTAGTTAATTCAAATACATTTTCTAATTATACTGTTTTTATAGTTATTTAAAAGGACATATGTAATAATGGGTAACGGACAAGGAAACCCTTCACCAATCACCATAGTATTATTTTTCAGTCTATTATAAACATTTGACCCAAAATGTTTGATAAATATGAATTTTAATCTAACGGTTTGAAAAGTACTTTTAAAACTAGAATAAATAACTTTTTGGGCGACATAACCAAATTCACATAGAAATGTGAGTTATAGGTATGTTATTTTAATTGAAAACAAGTTTCAGAAGCGGTAGATCTGTTCTATGTGTGCTATTGTCACGATCGTCGGGAACAGAGGACCAATGCGCAGCGTTGAAGGCGAACATACTTTTTATTTAATGATTACACAAACAAAGCAACAAACGATAACGTGACGTCCTCGGTCTAACACAAACCACATTGGAACAAGATCCCACAAATACTGTGGAAAAACAGACTGTTTAAATATGGTTCCTAATCAGAGACAACCAGCAACAGCTGACACTCGTTGCCTCTGATTGAGAACCACTCTGGCCAACATAGAAACACAATAACTAGAACACCCTAGAAACACAAAGAACACTCACACCCTGGCTCAACATACAAGCGTCCCCAGAGCCAGGGCGTGACAGTACCCCCCCCCCCCCCAAAGGCACGGACTCCGACCGCGCCAACAGAACACCACAGGGGAGAGACCGGGTGGGCACTCCACCTTGGCGGCGGATCCGGCTCCGGGCATGATCCCCACTCCCTCTCTAACCCCCCACCGTACCCCTGGTCCGGTCTGGCCCTGCTGGCCGGAGCTGGACTGAACACTGGAGGAGCGGATTGCTCTAGCTCCGGAGTGGAGCAGCTGACCGGTACCGGACCAGGCACCGGTGGAACAGGCACGGGCTGTGCCGGACTGACGACGCACACCACTGGCTTGGTGTGGGGAGCAGGAACAGGCCGGACCGGGCTGACGAAGCGCACCATAGGCTTGGTGCGGGGAGCAGGAACAGGCGGGCCAGGCTGACGAAGCGCACCATAGGCTTGGTGCGGGGAGCAGGAACAGGCCGGGCCGGGCTGGCGACGTGCACCATAGGCTTGGTGTGGGGAGCAGGAGCGGGCCGGACCGGGCTGACGAAGCGCACCATAGGCTTGGTGCGGGGAGCAGGAACAGGCCAGGCCGGGCCGGGCTGGCGACGCGCACCATAGGCTTGGTGCGGGGAGCAGGAACGGGCCGGACCGGGCTGACGAAGCGCACCATGTGCGGGGAGCAGGAACAGGCCAGGCTGGGCCGGGCTGGCGACGCGCACCATAGGCTTGGTGCGGGGAGCAGGAACAGGCCAGGCCGGGCTGGCGACGCGCACCATAGGCTTGGTGCGGGGAGCAGGAACAGGCCGGGCTGGGCTGGCGACGCGCACCATAGGCTCGGTGCGGGGATCAGAAACAGGCCGGGCCGGGCTGACGACACGCACCACAGGCTCGATGCGAGGAACAGGAACAGGCCGGACCGTACTGGGGACACATACCACTGGCCCTACGCAGGGATCAGGAACGGGCCGGACCGGACTGGTAACTCACCCCAGTACCTCTCGCCGTGCCTCTACACTTTCCCTCTCGTCTGTGACCAGTGGCCCCCTTAACCTGGCGGCCTCCTCTGCAAACCCGCTGGACCGCTCCATCGCGGCCTCCTGCTGCCCATGTCGTCCACGGCGTGAGCCCCCCCCCTAATTTTTTTTTGGGTGTCTCTCCTCCCCGTGGACCAAGCCTCCCTATCTCTCGCCAGACTCTTCCTCCACTGCTCCAAAGTCCAACCACTCTGCTCTTCACTAGGCTTGACCCAGTCGAGGTTGCCACGGAGATCCGCTAGCGATTCCCCTGGCGATGGCTCCTGGACACGCTGCTTGGTCCAGTTTTGGTGGGATCTTCTGTCACGATCGTCGGGAACAGAGGACCAATGCGCAGCGTTATTTGCGAACATATTTATTAAATAAAGATCACACGAACAAAAACAACAAAACGATAACGTGACATCCTTGGCTCAAACACAACCTACTTGGAACAAGATCCCACAAACACTGTGGGAAAACTGGCTGCTTAAGTATGGTTCTAAATCAGAGACAACAAGCAACAGCTGATACACGTTGCCTCTGATTGAGAACCACACTGGCCAACATAGAAATACAATACTAGAATGGAAAACAAAGAGCACATAACATACACTCTACACACCCTGGCTCAACATAAAAGAGTCCCTAGAGCCAGGGCGTGACAGCTATTGTAACAACAAAATGTGAAAAAAGTAAAGGGGTGTGAATGCTTCCTGAAGGCACTGTATCTAAGTTTTCAGGGGGTGTTAGTTAATATAGCAAAATAAATCTTCTCATTAGATGACAAATGGTACTGTTCTGATAGTTATATACATTTGAGACAGGTTTTGTAAGTTCTGATGGTGTTAGTGCATTTTGCAAAATAAATGTGTTGTCTTTGGCAAACACACATCAGTTTAGTGGGCTGCATCAACTGTTTTGCAAAAGTGAACCCTGATTCCAGAAAAGTGTTCAAGCAATAGTAACAAACTATAATATATTTTTTCCATAATGTAATGAATGGTGAGACTACTTTGTCATTAGATAACAAATTCCACTGTTGAGATACATGTATGTATTTTAAGTTGAAGCACCAATCATAAATGTCATCTCAGGCCTACAGCGTGTTCTCGGCTAAGATAAACCAATAATATCTGTACTTAGGTAACACTTTCTTGAAGGGATAGTCAATATGCGGACGTCGGTAAGGGCCTGGAGACGTCCTGGTAGAGAATACACTCTAGGGCTAACATCACCGTCATGTGAGACCTACAGTGTGTTGTATGATAAGCTATTGCCAATAACAATTTTGAGGGTTTTAGTTAATGAAAAATACATTTTCTAATTATACTGTTTTTATAGTTATTTAAAAGGACATATATGTAATAATGGGTAACGGACAAGGAAACCCTTCACCAATCACCATAGTATTTTTTTTCAGTCTATTATAAACGTTTGACCCAAAATGTTTGATAAATATGAATTTTAATCTAACGGTTTGAAAAGTACTTTTAAATCTAGAATAAATAACTTTTTGGGCGACATAACCAAATTCACATAGAAATGTGAGTTATAGGTATTTTATTTTAATTGAAAACAAGTTTCAGAAGCGGTAGATCTGTTCTATGTGTGCTATTGTCACGATCGTCGGAAACAGAGGACCAATGCGCAGCGTTGAAGGCGAACATACTTTTTATTTAATGATTACACAAACAAAACAACAAACGATAACGTGACGTCCTCGGTCTAACACAAACCACACTGGAACAAGATCCCACAAATACTGTGGAAAAACAGACTGTTTAAATATGGTTCCCAAACAGACACAACCAGCAACAGCTGACACTCGTTGCCTCTGATTGAGAACCACACTGGCCAACATAGAAATACAATACTAGAATGGAAAACAAAGAGCACATAACATACACTCTACACACCCTGGCTCAACATAAAAGAGTCCCTAGAGCCAGGGCGTGACAGCTATTGTAACAACAAAATGTGAAAAAAGTAAAGGGGTGTGAATGCTTCCTGAAGGCACTGTATCTAAGTTTTCAGGGGGTGTTAGTTAATATAGCAAAATAAATCTTCTCATTAGATGACAAATGGTACTGTTCTGATAGTTATATACATTTGAGACAGGTTTTGTAAGTTCTGATGGTGTTAGTGCATTTTGCAAAATAAATGTGTTGTCTTTGGCAAACACACATCAGTTTAGTGGGCTGCATCAACTGTTTTGCAAAAGTGAACCCTGATTCCAGAAAAGTGTTCAAGCAATAGTAACAAACTATAATATATTTTTTCCATAATGTAATGAATGGTGAGACTACTTTGTCATTAGATAACAAATTCCACTGTTGAGATACATGTATGTATTTTAAGTTGAAGCACCAATCATAAATGTCATCTCAGGCCTACAGCGTGTTCTCGGCTAAGATAAACCAATAATATCTGTACTTAGGTAACACTTTCTTGAAGGGATAGTCAATATGCGGACGTCGGTAAGGGCCTGGAGACGTCCTGGTAGAGAATACACTCTAGGGCTAACATCACCGTCATGTGAGACCTACAGTGTGTTGTATGATAAGCTATTGCCAATAACAATTTTGAGGGTTTTAGTTAATGAAAAATACATTTTCTAATCAGATAAAAAATGATACTGTTTTGATAGTTATTTAAAAGGAAACACTTCACAGAGCACCACAGTATTATTTTTCAGGCTATTTATCAACATTTGATCCCATAATATTAATTTTAATCCAACGGTTTGAAAAGTACTTTTAAAACTATATATAACTTCTTAGGCGACATGACCAAATTCACATAGAAATTGCGTTATAGATCTTTCATTCTAATTGAAAGCAAGTCTCATAAGCGGTAGATCTGTTCTATGTGCGCTATTTCTATGCTTCCCGTTCTTAAGTTTTTTTTGTTGCCCTTTTTACTTTTAGTTTTGTACACCAGCTTCAAGCAGGTAAAATACAATATTTTGTGTTATACAAAATGTTTCCCAGCGGTTTAGATGGTACAATGATTTTCTACACAATGACTGCTTGTTTTGTCACAAACTGAAATTAGGCAAAATATTTTATCAACCAGGAAATGGTGAAGCGATTTCTGCATAGTTAATCTTTAAACGTTCTTTCAAGCAACAATACTCCCAATTGGTATTAGATAGAATGTCGTGTCCCCACCCACCTTGGTGGAAAACAACACGTGGTTACCTCGGTTACCCCAATGGCTCACAGCAAAAACGTAACCTTTTTCAAACTCTATAACTCTATATCTCTACCACCAACATCTCAACTCTTTGCATGTGATTGTTAACCTCCCTAAATATATATCAAATTATAGTAACTAGTGGAGTGTTTGGTTTTTTCATAGTTTATACAGTACATCATTACATTGGGAAATGTATTTAATAGGGAAAATATTCAATGTGATGTAGATTCAAACATATGGCTATACAGACAGTAGCAAAACATTTGAACAGTCGATATACAGCATGGAACTCTTTTACAATTCCAGTAACAAAGTAGAAAACAGTGTCCTGTTTTGGTGCTTGATCCTAATTCAGACAACAAGAACACTATAAAACGTTTGATTACCATCTCGTACCATTTACTCTTGTTCATATATGAGGATGCAGCCCCCACCATGCTTGAAAATATGAACAGTGGTACTCAGTGATGTGTTGTGTTGGATTTGCCCCAAACATAACGCTTTGTATTCAGGATAAAAAGTTCATTTCTTGCAGCATTACTTAAGTGCCTTGTTGCACACAGGATGCATGTTTTGGAATATTTGTATTCCGCCATCTCAAATGGCAAAGATGGCGGACAATGGACAGAGATGGCGCCGGAGAAGATGGCTGCCGTTTTACAGCCCTCTAACCAATTCTACTATTATGTGAGTTTGTTTCGAGTTATTTGTAATTTATTCTGTACATAATGTTTCTGCCATCGTCTCTTATAACCAAAAAGAGCTTCTGGATATCAGGACAGCGATTACTCACCTCGTATTGGACGAAGATTTTTTCTTCAACGAGTCAGACGTGAAGGATATCCTACAGACACCCGACAAGGCCCAAATCCCCGTCATTCGCAGGAGATATCGTGGACGGGGTGCCTTGTAAGGATCCGACGGCGAGCAAGTAAACTGCCTCTTCCACCAATCCTATTAGCCAATGTTCAATCATTTGAAAATAAATTATATGACCTAAGATTACGGTTATCCTACCAATGGAACATTAAAAACTGTAATATCTTATGTTTCACGGAGTCGTGGCTGAACGACGACATGGACAACATACAGCTGACGGGGTATACGCTACATCGGCAGGAGAGAACGGCTGACTCCGGTAAGACAAGGGGTTGCTGTCTGTGTATATTTGTAAACAACAGCTGGTGCACAAAATCAAATACTAAGGAAGTCTCAAGGTTTTGCTCGCCTGAGGTAGAGTATCTTATGATAAGCTGTAGACCACACTATTTACCAAGAGAGTTTTCATCTATATTTTTCATAGCTGTCTATTTACCACCACAAACCAACGCTGGCATTAAGATTGCACTCAATGAGCTGTATAAGGCCATAAGTAAACAGGAAAACGCTCATCCAGAGGCAGCGTTCCTAGTGGCCGGGGACTTTAATGCAGGGAAACTTAAATCCGTTCTACCTAATTTCTACCAGCATGTTAAATGTGCAACCAGAGGAAAATAAACTCTAGACCACCTTTACTCCACACACAGAGACCCATACAAAGCTCTCCCTCGCCCTCCATTTGGCAAATCTGACCATAACTCTATCCTCCTGATTCCTGCTTATAAGCAAAAACTAAAGCAGGAAGCACCAGTGACTCGGTTAATAAAAAAGTGGTAAGATGACGCAGATGCTAAGCTACAGGACTGTTTTGCTAGTACAGACTGGAACATGTTCTGGGATTCTTCAGATAGCATTGAGGAGTACACCACATCAGTCACTGGCTTCATCAATAAGTGCATCGATGATGTCGTCCCCACCGTGACCGTACGTACATACCCCAACCAGAAGCCATGGATTACAGACAACATTCGCACTGAGCTAAAGGGTAGAGCTGCCGCTTTCAAGGAGCGGGACTCTAACCCGGACGCTTATATGAAATCCCGCTATGCCCTCCGACGAACCATCAAACAGGCAAAGAGTCAATACAGGACTAATATTGAATCGTACTACACCGGCTCTAACGCTCGTCGGATGTGGCAGGGCTTGAAAACTATTACAGACTACAAAGGGAAGCACAGCCGCGAGCTGCCCAGTGACACGAGCCTACCAGACGAGCTAAATTACTTCTATGCTCGCTTCGAGGCAAGCAACACTGAAGCATGCATGAGAGCACTAGCTGTTCCGGATGACTATGTGATCCCGCTCTCCGTAGCCGATGTGAGTAAGACTTTTAAGCAGGTCAACATTCACAAGACGGATTACCAGGACGTGTACTCCGAGCATGTGCTGACCAACTGGCAAGTGTCTTCACTGACATTTTCAACATGTCCCTGACTGAGTCTGTAATACCAACATGTTTCAAGCAGACCACCATAGTCCCCGTGCCCAAGGACACTAAGATAACCTGCCTAAATGACTACGGACCCGTAGCACTGACGTCTGTAGCCATGAAGTGCTTTGAAAGGCTGGTCATGGCTCACATCAACACCATTATCCCAGAAACCCTAGACCCACTCCAATTTGCATACCGCCTCAACAGATCCACAGATGATGCCCTTTCCCACCTGGACAAGAGGAACACCTACATGAGAATGCTATTCATTGACTACAGCTCAGCGTTCAACACCATAGTGCCCTCAAAGCGCATCACTAAGCTAAGGGTCCTGGGACTAAACACCTCCCTTTGCAACTGGATCCTGGACTTCCTGACGGGCCGCCCCCAGGTGGTAAGGGTAGGTAACAACACATCTGCCAAGGGGGCCCCTCAGGGGTGCGTGCTCAGTCCCCTCCTGTACTCCCTGTTCACCCATGACTGCATGGCCAGGCACGACTCCAACACCATCATTAAGTTTGCCGACGACACAACAGTGGTAGGCCTGATCACCGACAACGATGAGACAGCCTGTAAGGAGGAGGTCAGAGACCTGGCCGTGTGGTGCCAGGATAACAACCTCTCCCTCAACGTGACCAAGACAAAGGAGATGATTGTGGACTATAGGAAAAAAAAGAGGACTGAGCACGCCCCCATTCTCATCGACGGGGCTGTAGTGGAACAGGTTGAGAGCTTCAAGTTCCTTGGTGTCCACATCACCAACGAACTATCATGGTCCAAACACACTAAGACAGTCGTGAAGAGGGCACGACAAAGCCTATTCCCCCTCAGGAGACTGAAAAGATTTGGCATGGGTCCTCAGATCCTCAAAAAGTTATACAGCTGCACCATCGAGAGCATCCTGACTGGTTGCATCACCGCATGGTATGGCAACTGCTTGGCCTCCAACCGCAAGGCACTACAGAGGGTCGTGGGTACGGCCCAGTACATCACTATGGCCAAGCTTCCTGCCAACCAGGACCTCTATATCAGGGGGTGTCAGAGGAAGGCCCTCAAAATTGTCAAAGACTCCAGCCACCCTAGTCATAGACTGTTCTCTCTGCTACCGCACGGCAAGCGGTACCGGAGCGCCAAGTCTAGGTCCAAAAAGCTTCTCAACAGCTTCCACCCCCAAGCTATAAGACTCCTGAACAGCTAATCATGGCTACCCGGACTATTTGCACTGCCCCCCCCCACCCCCACCCCATCTTTTTATGCTGCTGCTACTCTGTTAATTATTTATGCATAGTCACTTTAACTCTACCCACATGTACATATTACCTCAACTACCTCAACTAGCCGTTGCCCCCACACATTGACTCTGCACCGGTACCCCCCCTGTATATAGCTTCCCTACTGTTATTTTATTTTACTTCAGCTCTTTTTTTTCTCAACACTTTTTTATTAAAAAATTAATGCATTGTTGGTTAAGGGCTCTAAGTAAGCATTTCACGGTAATGTGAAAGGACCCATGCCAACCTGTTGTATTCGGCGCATGTGGCAAATAAAATGTGATTTAGGTTAGTATTGTGGAGTAACTACAATGTGGTTGATCCATCCTAAGTTTTATCATATCACAGCCAATAAACTCTTTAAGTGTTTTAAAATCACCATTGGCCTCATGGTGAAATCACTGAGCGGTGTCCTTCCTCTTCGGCAACTGAGTAAGGAAGGACGCCTGTATCTTTGTAGTGACTGGGTGTATTGATATACCATCCAAAGTGTAATTAATAACTTCACCATGCTCAAAGGGATATTCAGCACCTGCAATTTTTTTTTTACACATCTACCAATAGGTGCCCTTTTCTGCGAGGCATTGAAATAACTCCCTGGTTTTTGTGGTTGAATCTCTGTTTGAAATTCACTACTCGATTGAGGGACCTTATGGATGCGTGGGGTACAGAGATGGGGTAGTCTTTCAAAAATTATATTAACCACTATTATTGAACATGGAATGAGTCCATACAACTTATTATGCAATTTGCAAAGCACATTTTTACTCCTGAATTTATTTAAGCTTGCCTTATCAAAGGGAGTGAATACTTATTGACTCAAGAGATTTCAGCTAAACATTTTTTCTTAATTTCTCAAATGTTCTACAAACAAAAATTCCACTTGGACATGTTTGTGATGAGGTGTGAATGAAGGAGTCAGGCGCAGGAGGTAAAACACAGAAGTAAAGAGTTTATTCCGTTTACATAAATAAAACGCACCCAGCGTCAATATGAAACTATCACAAGGGAAATATTCCACCTTGGCAAAACAAATGGAAGAGTAGCTCAACCGAGCTATTCGCTCTCACAATGAAACAACCACTCATAAAGACAAGGGGAACAGAGGGAACACTTATACACAGACTAATTAGGGGAATGAGCACCAGGTGTGTGTGATTGACAAGACAAGACATGACAAGTGGAGTGATGAGAATGGGATCGGCAGTAGCTAGTAAGCCGGTGACGACGAACGCCGAAACCTGCCCGAACAAGGAGGGGAGGCAGCCTCGGCGGAAGTCGTGACAATTATGTTGTATTGTGTGTAGATCAGTGACACAACATCTCAATGTAATTAATTTAAAATTCAGGTTGTAACATCAAAATGTGGAAAAAGAAAAGGGGTGTGAATACTTCCGGAAGTTACTGTATCTAAGTTTTCAGGTTGTGTTAGTTAATATTGCAAAATAATTATTCTCATTGGTTGACAAATGGTACTGTTTTGATAGTTATTGAATGTTGTGACAGGTATTGTAAGTTTTGATGGTGTTAGTGCATTTTGCAAAATAAATGTGTTGTTTTTGGCAAACGCACTTCACTTTATTGGGCTCAACTCTTTTGCAAAGGTGAACCCTGATTCCAGAAAATTGTTCAAGAAATCGTGACAAACTGTAATATATTTTTTTCCATAATGTAATGAATGGTGAGACTACTTTGTCATTAGATAACAAATTCAACTGTTGAGATACATGTATGTATTTTAAGTTGAAGCACCAATCATAAATGTCATCTCAGGCCTACAGCGTGTTCTCGGCCAAGATAAACCAATAACATCTGTACTTAGGTAACACATTCTTTAAGGGATAGTCAATATGCGGACGTCGGTAAGGGCCTGGAGACGTCCTGGTAGAGAATACACTCTAGGGCTAACATCACCGTCATGTGAGGCTTACAGTGTGTTGTATGCTAAGCTATTGCCAATAACAATTTTGAGGGTTTTAGTTAATTCAAATACATTTTCTAATTATACTGTTTTTATAGTTATTTAAAAGGACATATATGTAACAATGGGTAACGGACAAGGAAACCCTTCACCAATCACCATAGTATTCTTTTTCAGTCTATTATAAACATTTGACCCAAAATGTTTGAGAAATATGAATTTTAATCTAACGGTTTGAAAAGTACTTTTAAAACTAGAATAAATAACTTTTTGGGCGACATGACCAAATTCACATAGAAATGTGAGTTATAGGTATTTTATTTTAATTGAAAACAATTTTCAGAAGCGGTAGATCTGTTCTATGTGTGCTATTTCTATGCTTCCCCTTCTTAAGTTTTGTTTTTGCGCTTTTTACTTTTAGTTTTATACACCAGTTTCAAGCAGCTGAAATACAATCATTTTGGTTATGTAAAATATATTTCACAGCGGTTTTGAATGTTTTATTTGATTTTTCTACACAATGACTGCTTGTTTTGACACATAAACTGAAATTAGGCAAACTATTTTATCAACCAGGAAATGGTGGAGCGATTTCTGCATAGTTAATCTTTAAACGTTCTTTCAAGCAACAATACTCCCAATCGGTATTACATAGAACGTCGTGTCCCCACCAACCTTGGTGGAAAACAACACGTGGTTACCTCGGTTATCCCAATGGCTCACAGCAAAAACGTAACCTTTTTCAAACACAATTTTCTTGTTTTCTGCTTGTTTTAGTCAATTATAAAACAACATTTAAGAAAAGTAAAACATGTGTAAGGATTACTTTTCCAACATTGCCTGCTACCAAGCGTTCTCGCTACTTAGAAAAATGAAATATTGTAGGTCTTTCATCATGCCCCTTTTCATGGTGGCGCTAGCCATGTGAGTGAGTGCTAGATAGCTAGCTACCAACCGGAACATTGGCTAGCTAGCCAGGACCAACAACACAAACAAACAGACTATACAGCTAGAAGTAGTGAGTGGGGTTACAAGTGAACTATACTAAACAAGTTAAATGTATTACTGTGAGTCTAGAGTCTAAGCCCTGTTTAAGCCGTGGGATGGGGGGGGTTCTAAGATAAGATATGGAATTTTTATAAGATGGTCATACCAAAGATCATTTAGCTATTTGAGTTTGAAGGTATCAAAAAACATAATTTTTTGGGGCGCTGAAACATTGAATTTGGCATTACTGCAATTAGCTCATAGAAACACATTAAATAACAGATTCACTACAAAAGTTTGGACACACCTACTCACTCAAGGGTTTTTCTATATATTTTTTTACTATTTTCTACGTTGTAGAATAATAGTGAAGACATCAAAACTATGAAATAACACACATGGAATCATGTAGTAACCAAAAAAGTATTAACCACTACGGGATTGGTGTCCCATATACGGGACGGTTGAGCTAACGCGCGCTAATGTGATTAGCATGACTGTTTGAAGTAACAGCAAACTTTCCAGGTCATAGCCATGTAAGCAGAAAGCTTACATTTTTGTTAATCTAACTGCACTGTCCAATTTACAGTAGCTATTACATTGAAAAAATACCATGCTATTGTTTGAGGAGAGTGCACAACAACAAAAAATGTATCACTGCAACTGGTTTGATACATTCACCTCTGAAGGTAAATAATGTACTTACATTCAGTAATCATACACTGATGTGTCATCCTAAGGGTCCCAGAGATAAAATGTAGCATAGTTTTGTTTGATAAAATCAATTTTTATATTCAAATGTAGGAACTGGGTTCTACAGTTTGAACCCCTGCTGTCTCTGGTTCCACACCCACCCCGCCAGGCCATCTAGATGTGTATAAGCTAATGTATGACATTCCTGGGAGTGTGTAAACATACATTTTGTATTACCATATCATTTTTCATAGTGTTGATGTCTTCACTATTATTCTACAATGTAAAAAATTGTAAAAATAAAGAAAAACCCTTGAATGAGTAGGTGTGTCCAAACTTTTGACTGGTAGTGTATATACACACACGCACATATATACATATAAATTGTTTTGGGGTCCGGACCCTTAGTGGCCCGGGGCCCTAATCGACCACTTATGTCGCTTATGCCTTTAGCCGGCCCTGCTGGTGGTTATGCAATGCACACTCATACACTCTTAGAATAAAAGGGTTCCAAAAGGGTTCTTAGGCTGTCCCCATACGATAACACTTTCAGGTTCCAGGTAGAACCCTTTTTGGTTTCAGGTAGAACCCTTTTGGGTTCCATTTAGAACCCTCTGTGGAAAGTGTTTTACATTGAATGAAAAAGGGTTCTACCTGGAACTGAAAAGGGTTCTTAGAAGGGATCTCCTATGGGGACATCCGAATAACCTTTTAGGTTCTAGAAAGCACCTTTTTTTCTAAGAGTGTACTACCCCACCCATAGACTTTCTATATGAGGTTTTTGGGGAAATACTTTCTGTTTCTCTATGAGGGTTTTGGGAAATTGGAGCATCATTTTCCCAGGAATTGGGTAATTACTTCTTGTTTCTCTATGAGGTTAAGGGGAAATACTTTCTGTTTCTCTCTGAGGTTTTAGAATACCATTCAACTTTATTGTACAAGATGTGATTAAATACAGTATTAATGTTCACTTGCTGTGTTTATCATTTGAAATGTATGAAGGAAGACTGTTTCAAAAATATCCCTTGTTCCAGTTTCAGTTTGTCTGTGTCACCAGCCCCTCCTCTGTGTGACATTAGCTCTTCAAAAGTGGTTAGTCTATCTGGTATTCAGTTGATTTAAGGTTTGATTTAAGGGGCCTCATTTATAAATGTTGTGTATGCACAAAATATTTGTGCGACTTTACTTTAATAAAATGTTTGTTTTATTTAATTCCAAGTCATCTATAGAGATGCTGCCTATGCTGTCTGACTAAATCATTATTTTGTAGTTCTTACTAAATCATTATTTTGTAGTTCTTCAAAGTAAATAAGGCATTATTTTATGACTTCTGAATACCAAATATCAATCCCTTAGATCATTTATTTTCAGGTAGAGGTACCATGCGAAGCAACTGCTTTCTATCACTCTCTATCACAGTGTTATCTCTTCTCTCATTCTCCATTCGACACCGTTATTATTATACACCGAACAAAAATATAAATGCAACATGCGACAAATACTCCTCAGTCTCATCAACTGTCCGGGTGGCTGGTCTCAGACGATCCCTCAGGTGAAGATGCCGGATGTGGAGGTCCTGCAGTCAGCATGACAATTGCACGCTCCCTCAAAACTGCCCATTTTCGAGTGGCCTTTTATTGTCCCCAGCACAAGGTGCACCTGTGTAATGATCATGCTGTTTAATCAGCTTCTTGATATGCCACACCTGTCAGGTGGATGGATTATCTTGGCAAAGGAAAAATGGTAACTAACAGGGATGTAAACAAATTTGTGCACAACATTTGAGAGAAATAAGCTTTTTGTGCGTATGGGAAATTTTTTGAATATTTTATTTCAGTTCATGAAACCAACACTTTACATGTTGCTTTTACATTTTTGTTCAGTAAAGCTCCGTTCTCCACACAGACCGGACGAGTAGGCGGCTGTGCAATGGATTATGGTCATTGAAGTTAATTACCACGTTTTCTGTGCTAAACAAAATGAATTCAAATAATTGAACCAAGGCTCGTTCCAAATGGTAGATGGGTTGCCCCTTCCTGTATTCCCATATCTTGCAATGTGTTCACGTAGAAATGTATCAAATTGGCTGACAACTTTAAGCATACCCAAATAATTGCCATTTGAGATGGAACCAAATATTTATTGTAATTCCATTGTGAATTCATGCAACATATCTTGACAGGCATATAACTTGACCACATCAGTGCATTCGTTACGATAAAGTTAAGTCATTTGTTAATTTAGAGACAGGTGTGAAAGTGAAACCATTGTTGAAATACTATAAATGACTGAGATAGTGGGAAAACAAATTAGGCTGATCTTGCTCTGTGGGAAGATGTGGCACACACTGCATTTCACAGAGAGCGCTTTTTTTTAGAGAGATGGGACTTTTTTTGTTGCAGAAAGTACAGATTAGCTGTTTCCCTAAACCAATCTTATAGGATTTTTGCGAGGATTTAAGATCTACTTTAAAATGGCAAACGCATGACATTCCGGTGCACATCCAAGTGCTATTCACCCTCGGGTTTTTGGCAACGGGCACTTTTCAGCGGGAGCTTGACTATCGGCATCTCACAGCCCTCGATGAGCCTATGTTTTGGATGCAAGCATCAGCAAAAGGAACTGTAACATACAATTTCCATACACCATCGCACAACAGGTTGAAGTCAAGAGGGGTTTCTTTGCCATCAATTGGTTCCCAAATAAGAACGGAGCGAAAGAAGGCACCCACAACGCCATAAAAGCACCATCCTAAAACGAGTTCAACTCTGTGAACAAAAATGGCTTCCTTCCACTCTTAATGTGCAGGTGCTAGGTTATGTGATGCGCAAAAGATGCTGCTGAATGTGGTGGCAAGGTGGAGCGCACAACTCATTAATTCTGCAGAACTACAGTACAATGTTGGCCTATACAGGAGGGAGCTGTTGAGGATGGATTACCAATTGGTGAGTGTTGTATGCTCATTTGAAGTATATTTGCCATTGCTAAAGCAACTTGAATTGTTCTCTTTGTAGGTATGTTTTTATATTTACTCGTCAAGCCACAACTGAGCGAACCAAATAAAAAGTTTTGGTTGTACTTTGACAATCTCTTTTTTTTCGTTCTTTTTTTTTTTGGTTGTGCTGTTGTATTTCAGCGTTCTATATTCCCCATGGGCTTTAAGTCTTGTATCAATGCACTGCTCTCATTCTGTTTATAAAGCCCTCTTGTGAAAACTTAATTCAGGGATGGGCAACTGGGGGCACATGGCCCCCCGTTTTGAAGGCCCTCAGCTAAACAAAATTAGGAACCCAGTCGGGTTCTTTTCTACTTTTGCAAGTTAGAATAGTAGACAACACAAGATGCAATTTCGAAATTTGGGTGTGCTTCAGCAGTTTTTCTCTTGTTATGTCAGTCACTGATAGTCACTCAATTAGCCCATGTCAGCTAACATTTTTTAGATTTGTAAATTAGTCTAGCGGCCAGCTATCTAAATTAAGTAATCACTGTCAAATTACCGGCCGGGGGCCCCCATTTTGTTAGTCAGTCTCACTCAGATATCATATTAAAACCGGT
The DNA here is from genome assembly GCF_964263955.1 of Coregonus lavaretus. Classification (NCBI taxonomy): domain Eukaryota; kingdom Metazoa; phylum Chordata; class Actinopteri; order Salmoniformes; family Salmonidae; genus Coregonus; species Coregonus lavaretus. Next base: position 42,463,404 of record NC_140007.1, read on the forward strand.
AAACATTTCTTTCTACTCTTTTCTACTTTTTTTTTTAATTGCAGGAAATTAGTTATAAAATTGCAAAATATTCTCTCCGCTCCATGGCAAAATGGGTAGAATAGTAGAAAACATTGCTTTAAAACTAAATGTTCTCTACTCCCTATGGCAAAATGTGTTGAATTACACGAAATTAACTCTAAAAGGTAAAAATGTTCTCCACTGTCAAGAGGGGGGCTGCAAAAATTTTTTGCTCGCAATGTGGTTGGGGGGTGGGGGGGGGGTGGGGGGGGTACGCACATGTGGGTACGCAGACCCGCAAGCAACTGCAGCCCTTCATGATGAGTTCAGATTTTTTGTGGCCCCCACTCCCATCAAAGTTGCCCATCCCTGCCTTACTTCATTGTTAAATTCCAGACATTTTTTTTATTTATTTTTTATTTCACCTTTATTTAACCAGGTAAACCAGTTGAGAACAAGTTCTCATTTACAACTGCGACCTGGCCAAGATAAAGCATAGCAGTGCGATAAAAACAACAACACAGAGTTACATATGGGGTAAAAAAAATAAAAAATAAAAAAAAATAAAAAAAATACAACAGAAATACAATTAATATACAGTGTGCAAATTTAGCAAGTTATGGAGGTAAGGCAATAAAATAGGCTATAGTGCAAAATAATTACAATTTAGTATTAACACTGGAATGATGTGCAAGAGATGATGTGCAAATAGAGATACTGGGGTACAGATGAGCAAAATAAATAACAATATAGGGATGAGGTAGTTGGGCGGGCTAATTTCAGATGGGCTGTGTACAGGTGCAGTGATCGGTAAGGTGCTCTGACAACTGATGCTTAAAGTTAGTGAGGGAGATAAGCGTCTCCAGCTTCAGAGATTTTTGCAATTTGTTCCAGTCATTGGCAGCAGAGAACTGGAAGGAATTGCGGCCAAAGGAGGTGTTGGCTTTGGGGATGACCAGTGAGATATACCCGCTGGAGCGCAGACTACGGGTGGGTGTTGCTATGGTGACCAATGAGCTAAGATAAGGCGGGGATTTGCCTAGCAGTGATTTATAGATGGCCTGGAGCCAGTGGGTTTGGCGACGAATATGTAGTGAGGACCAGCCAACAAGAGCGTACAGGTCACAGTGGTGGGTATTATATGGGGCTTTGGAGACAAAACGGATGGCACTGTGATAGACAACATCCAATTTGCTGAGTAGAGTGTTGGAGGCTATTTTGTAAATGACATCGCCGAAGTCAAGGATCGGTAGGATAGTCAGTTTTACAAGGGCATGTTTGGCAGCATGAGTGAAGGAGGCTTTGTTGCGAAATAGGAAACCGATTCTAGATTTAACTTTGGATTGGAGATTCTTAATGTGAGTCTGGAAGGAGAGTTTACAGTCTAACCAGACACCTAGATATTTGTAGTTGTCCACGTACTCTAGGTCAGACCCGTCTAGAGTAGTGATTCTAGTCGGGTGGGCGGGTGCAAGCAGCGTTCGGTTGAAGAGCATGCATTTTGTTTTACTAGTGTTTAAGAGCAGTTGGAGGCTACTGAAGGAGTGTTGTATGGAATTGAAGCTCGTTTGGAGGTTTGTTAACACAGTGTCCAATGAAGGGCCAGATGTATACAAAATGGTGTCGTCTGCGTAGAGGTGGATCTGAGAGTCACCAGCAGCAAGAGCGACGTCATTGATATACACAGAGAAAAGAGTTGGCCCAAGAATTGAACCCTGTGGCACCCCCATAGAGACTGCCATAGGTCCAGACAACAGGCCCTCCGATTTGACACATTGAACTCTATCTGAGAAGTAGTTGGTGAACCAGGCGAGGCAGTCATTAGAGAAACCAAGGCTATTTAGTCTGCCAATAAGAATGCGGTGGTTGACAGAGTCGAAAGCCTTGGCCAGGTCAATGAAAACGGCTGCACAGTACTGTCTATTATCGATCGCGGTTATAATATCATTTAGGACCTTGAGCGTGGCTGAAGTGCACCCATGACCAGCTCGGAAACCGGATTGCATAGCGGAGAAGGTACGGTGGGATTCGAAATGGTTGGTGATCTGTTTGTTGACTTGGCTTTCAAAACCTTTTGAAAGGCAGGGCAGGATGGATATGGGTCTGTAACAGTTTGGATCTAGAGTGTCACCCCCTTTGAAGAGGGGGATGACCGCGGCAGCTTTCCAATCTCTGGGGATCTCAGACGTTACGAAAGAGAGGTTGAACAGGCTAGTAATAGGGGTTGCGACAATTTCGGCGGCTAGTTTTAGAAAGAAAGGGTCCAGATTGTCTAGTCCAGATGATTTGTAGGGGTCCAGATTTTGCAGCTCTTTTAGAACATCAGCTGTCTGGATTTGTGTGAAGGAGAAGCGGGGGGGCATTGGCAAGTTGCAGCGGAGGGTGCAGAGCTGGTGGCCGGGGTAGTGGTAGCCAGGTGGAAAGCATGGCCAGCCGTAGCAAAATGCTTGTTGAAATTCTCGATTATTGTAGATTTATCGGTGGTGATAGTGTTTCCTAGCCTCAGTGCAGTGGGCAGCTGGGAGGAAGTGCTCTTATTTTCCATGGACTTTACAGTGTCCCAAAACTTTTTGGAGTTAGTGCTACAGGATGCAAATTTCTGTTTGAAAAAGTTAGCCTTTGCTTTCCTAACTGCTTGTGTATATTGGTTCCTAACTTCCCTGAAAAGTTGCATATCACGGGGGCTATTTGATGCTAATGCAGTACGCCACAGGATGTTTTTGTGCTGGTCAAGGGCAGTCAAGTCTGAGGAGAACCAGGGGCTATATCTGTTCTTAGTTCTGTATTTTTTGAATGGGGCATGTCTATTTAAGATTGAGAGGAAATTACTTTTAAAGAACAACCAGGCATCCTCTACTGACGGTCATCAGACCCGATCACAGGGATGGCTAACTCTGGAGATCCCTTCAGTCTCCACTGAGTTAAGGAGTGAACTTTATTTCTAATGAGGTTTACATGGAGAAAATCTGACCTCTCGTTGTATTGGGCAGTTCAATGGTGAGAAATGTCTCAGTCCCTGGAGCAAAAAACGTACAGGACATCAACGTACAGGACATCAATAAGCTGCACACAAACATTATAAACCAGCATCCGGAAATCATAGTTCATGTGGGATTCAATGACATTATGAAGGGCAGCTCAGAACAGCTGAAGATGGATTTTAAAGAACTGATTGGGTCTCTTCTTGACACCAACACATGCTCTATAATATCTGGCCCTGTGCCCTCCCTAAATCGTGGCATTGAACATTTCAACAGACTTTTAGCCCTCCATAACTGGCAACGAGACTATTGCAGCTCTGTGGGTAACATGTATTATTTTGTTACCTTCTGCAAATGAAGCTTGTTTTATAAGGAGGATGGGATCCACCCAAATCATTTGGGTTCCTGTATCCTTTTACAGCATGATAAGGCTGCGTTGAGACAATTACTTATCAATGACCCAAGCCCAGCTCAGTTAATCCCTACCATTGTGTCGCTGAGTTGTCACAATGCTTCAGCAAATGTACATTATCCCAGGGGTGTTGGAAGACACAATATAAGTAACCTAATTTACAGTGCATTCGGTAAGTATTCAGACCCCTTGACTTTTTTCACATTTTGTTACCTATTTCCCTCATCAATCTACACACAATACCCCATAATGACAAAGCAAAAACAGGTTTTTAGAAATGTGTACAAATTTATAAAAAATTTAAAACTGAAATATAACATTTACATACGTTTTCAGTCCCTTTTCTCAGTACTGTATTGAAGCACCTTTGGCGGCGATTACAGCCTCGAGTCTTCTTGTGTATGACGCTACAAGCTTGGCACACCTGTATTTGGGGGGTTTCTCCCATTCTTCACTGCAGACCCTCTCAAGCTCTGCACAGCTATTTTCAGGTCTCTCCAGAGATGTTCGATCAGGTTCAAGTCCGGGCTCTGGCTGGGCCACTCAAGGACAATCAGAGACTTGTCCCAAAGCCATTCCTGCATTGTCTTGGCAGTGTGCTTAGGGTCGTTGTCCTGTTGGAAGGTAAACCTTCACCCCAGTCTGAGGTACTGAGCGCTCTCGAGCAGGTTTTCATCAAGGATCTCTCTGTACTTTGCTCCGTTCAACAGTCCCTCGATCCTGACTAGTCTCCCAGTCCCTGCTGCTGCAAAGCATCCCCACAGTATGATAATGCCACCACCATGCTTCACCGTAGGGATGGTGCCAGGTTTCCTCCAGACGTGTCGCTTGGCATTCATGCCAAAGAGTTCAATCTTGGTTTCATCGGACCAGAGAATCTTGTTTCTTATGGTCTGAGAGTCATTATGGGCCTTTTGGCAAACTCCAAGCGGGCTGTCGTGCCTTTTACTGAGGAGTGGCTTCTGTCTGGCCACTGTACCATAAAGGCCTGAAATATGGAGTGCTGTAGAGATGGTTGTCCTTCTGGGAGGTTCTCCCATCTCCACAGCGGAATGCTGGAGCTCTGTCAGAGTGACCATCGGGTAAGTATGATCCCCAATCAGAGACAACGAGCGACAGCTGCCTCTGAAAGGGGAACCACACCGGCCAACATAGATCTAAAACACCTAGATCACAAACATAGAAAAAACAACATAGAAAATCCACACCCTGACTCAACATATAAGAGTCCCCTGAGTCAGGGCGTGACAGTTCCCCCCCCCCAAAGGTGCGGACTCCGACCGCACAACATAAACATAACAGGGTAGGGGCCGGGTGGGCATTCCACCTCGGAGGCGGATCCGGCTCCGGGCGTGACGACCTCTTACTCTCCGCCTCCCTGTTGCGCCCCTGGTCTGGTCTGGACCTCGGCGCGCTCCTTCCCCTCTCCTTCCTCCCACGATGTACCAAGCCCTGTCTGGGCCCTGGTGTGGGAGACCCCGAACCTGGAGAGGGGCTGACGTCTGGATCTGGACTGGAGCCGTTGACCGGAGTTGGACCAGACGACGGTGGAGCGGACTGCTCTGGCTCCGGACTGGAGCCGCTGACCGGAGCTGGATCAGGCACCGGTGGAACGGGCACGGGCCGTGCCGGACTGGACACTCGCACCACAGGTCTGGTGCGAGGAGCAGGAACGGGCCGGACCTGACTAGGAACACGCACCACTGGCTTGGTGCGAGGAGCAGGAACAGGCCGGGCCGGGCTGGCGACGCGCACCACTGGCTTGGTGCGAGGAGCAGGTTCAGGCCGGGCCGGGCTGGCGACGCGCACCACTGGCTTGGTGCGAGGAGCAGGAACAGGCCGGGCCGGGCTGGCGACGCGCACCACTGGCTTGGTGCGAGGAGCAGGTTCAGGCCGGGCCGGGCTGGCGACGCGCACCACTGGCTTGGTGCGAGGAGCAGGAACAGGCCGGGTCGGACTGGGAACACGCACCACTGGCTTGGGGCGAGGAGCAGGAACAGGCCGGGCCGGGCTGGCGACGCGCACCACTGGCTTGGTGCGAGGAGAAGGAACAGGCCGGGCCGGGCTCGCGACGCGCACCACTGGCTTGGTGCGAAGAGCAGGAACAGACCGGGCCGGGCTGGCGACGCGCACCACTGGCTTGGTGCGAGGAGCAGGAACAGGCCGGACCGGGCTGTGGACGCGCACCACTGACTTGGTGCGAGGAGCAGGAACAGGCCGGGCCGGGGTGGCGACGCGCACCACTGGCTTGGTGCGAGGAGCAGGAACAGGCCGGGCCGGGCTGGCGACGCGCACCACTGGCTTGGTGGGAGGAACAGGAACAGGCCGGGCCGGGCTCGCGACGCGCACCACTGGCTTGGTGCGAAGAGCAGGAACAGACCGGGCCGGGCTGGCTACGCGCACCACTGGCTTGGTGCGAGGAGCAGGAACAGGCCGGGCCGGGCTGGCGACGCGCACCACTGGCTTGGTGCGAGGAGCAGGAACAGGCCGGGCCGGGATGGCGACGCGCTTCACTGGCTTGGTGCGAGGAGCAGGAACAGGCCGGGCCGGGCTCGCGACGCGCACCACTGGCTTGGTGGGAGGAGCAGGAACAGGCCGGGCCGGGTTGGCGACGCGCACCACTGGCTTGGTGCGAGGAGCAGGAACAGGCCGGGCCGGGCTGGCGACGCGCACCACTGGCTTGGTGCGAGGAGCAGGAACAGGCCGGGCCAGGCTGGTGACGCGCACCACTGGCTTGGTGCGAGGAGCAGGAACAGGCCGGGCCGGGCTGGCGACGCGCACCACTGGCTTGGTGCGAGGAGCAGGAACAGGCCGGGCCGGGCTGGCGACGCGCACCACTGGCTTGGTGCGAGGAGCAGGAACAGGCCGGGCCGGGCTGGCGACGCGCACCACTGGCTTGGTGCGAGGAGCAGGAACAGGCCGGGCCGGGCTAGCGACGCGCACCACTGGCTTGGTGCGAGGAGCAGGAACAGGCCGGGCCTGGCTGGCGACGCGCACCACTGGCTTGGTGCGAGGAGCAGGAACAGGCCGGGCCGGACTGGGTAAACGCACCACTGGCTTGGTGCGAGGAGCAGGAACAGGCCGGGCCGGGCTGGCGACGCACACCACTGGCTTGGTGCGAGGAGCAGGAACAGGCCGGGTTGGACTGGGAACACGCACCACTGGCTTGGTGTGAGGAGCAGGAACAGACCGGGCCGGGTTGGCGACGCGCACCACTTGCTTGTTGCGAGGAGCAGGAACAGGCCGGGCCGGGCTGGTGACGCGCACCACTGGCTTGGTGCGAGTAGCAGGAACAGGCCGGGCCGGGCTGGCGACGCGCACCACTGGCTTGGTGCGAGTATCAGGAACAGGCCGGGCCTGGCTGGCGACGAGCACCACTTGCTTGGTGCGAGGAGCAGGAACAGGCCGGGCCGGGCCGGGCTGGCGACGCACACCACTGGCTTGGTGCGAGGAGCAGGAACAGGCCGGGCCGGGCTGGCGACGCACACCACTGGCTTGGTGCGAGGAGCAGGAACAGGCCGGGTTGGACTGGGAACACGCACTACTGGCTTGGTGCGAGGAGCAGGAACAGACCGGGCCGGGCTGGCTACGCGCACCACTGGCTTGGTGCGAGGGACAGGAACAGGCCGGGCCGGGCTGGCGACGCGCACCACTGGCTTGGTGCGAGGAGCAGGAACAGGCCGGGACGGGCTGGCGACGCGCACCACTGGCTTGGTGCGAGGAGCAGGAACGGGCCGGGCCGGACTGAGAACACGCACCACTGTCTTGGTGCGGGGAGCAGGAACAGGCCGGGCCGGACTGGGAACACACACCACAGGTCTGGTGCGAGGAGCAGGAACAGGCCGGGCCGGGCTGGCGACGCACACCACTGGTTTGGTGCGAGGATCAGGAACGGGCCGGGCCGGGCTGGCGACGCGCACCACTGGCTTGGTGCGAGGAGCAGGAACGGGCCGGGCCGGACTGGGAACACGCACCACAGGTCTTGTGCGAGGAGCAGGAACGGGCCTGACAGGACTGGGAACACACACCACTGGCTAAGTGCGAGGAACAGGAACGGGCCGGACCGGACTGTGAAGGCGGACTGGAAGTCTGGAGTGGTACAGTGCGTTTCTCCGCATACCTGGGTTCCATTATTAACCCCCGCTCCTGATGCTGCCTAACCAGCTCCTCTCGCCGTGCCTCTACTTCCTCCTTCTCCCTACGCGCCTCCTGTAGTGCCTCCTCCTGAATGGATCGCTCCCGCTCTATTCTATCTAACAGCCCCCGTAATATGGTGGCCTCCTCTCTTACCCGGCACTCCTCTTCCCGTGAGGACTCCTCCGGGAGCCCCCACGAGTTAGGGAACAGAAACTCGTCGTCGTCGTCATCCTTCGACTCCTCAGTATAATACTGTTCCCACTCCTCTTCCCATGGTCGTAGGGACCCAATCTGGAAACCCACCGGGTGCAGTGGTCGGGGCTCTTCTCTCTCGTTCCCCGACCACCCCTTTAGCCCCCACCCAACATTTTCTTGGGGCTGCTTCTCGGGCTTCCTCCTCGGCCGGCTTCCGTGTTGCCGTTGCTCCTCTCCTGCCTGGGCTTCCTTCTTCGCCCAGGGTCATTTTCCCGCAAATATCTCCTCCCATGACCAAATCTTCCCCACCTGTGTCCAGGGTGTTCGGTCCTCCTGGGCACGCTGTTTGGTCCGTGTTTGTTGGGATCTTCTGTCACGGACATTTAAGGACGGGTCAGACCAAGGTGCAGCGTGAAATGCGTACATGTTTATTTAACTGATAAACACACGACAAAACAACAAACCAACGAAACGTGAAGTCCTAAGGCTACACACAAAACAAGCCTCTAAACACGGAACAAGATCCCAAGCTTCCTCTGATTGGGAACCACACCGGCCAACATAGATCTAAAACACCTAGATCACAAACATAGAAAAAACAACATAGAAAATCCACACCCTGACTCAACATATAAGAGTCCCCTGAGTCAGGGCGTGACATGAATGAGTAGGTGTGTACAAACTTTTGACTGGGACTGTATGTAAATAAGGTATTTGTGTTTTTAATTTTTATACATGTGCAAAAAAGGCTGTAACGTAACAAAATGTGGAAAAAGGGAAGGGGTCTGAATACTTTCCAAAGGCACTGTACATCTATTTTGTATAGTGATGGAGTTAATTTTGATTAATCTAAATCCCTTGGAACAATGTTCATCCACTCCAGTGATGATCATCAATAGGGTTATAAGGATCACTCAATAATGGGGCAGTTAAATACATTGGTAAGCCTAATCATTTTTCAATATTTTCAATCTGGTAGTAGGGAAGAAATCCATAAAAAATATTTGAAAACAATCATGATGAACAATTATAAAAATATTAACTCACTTCTTTTTTTTCTCTCTCCCTTTCTGGAGATATTTACAGTATTACTTCTGAAGTGCTTCAAACTCCATGATGCATGCGGTCGAGCAGAGTACAGAATAGGTGATGAGTGCTGTCCTATGTGTTCTCCTGGTAAGATATACCTTTATATAAGGGTGTGAGGTAATATCATTTCTGGATTGTGTTAAAATGAAGAGTGAAATCCAATCAATTTATGCAAAACACCCAAGGAATTACAGAAATAGTTCTGAACAACACTCATTGTATTTGTCTGTGGCCTAGATTAGAGGAGCAACTATGGTAGCATTGCTTTGATGTGTTTGAAGGATGCACTAATGTCCCAATTTGTTGAGGGACGCACTTGTGGACACATTAATGGACTATTTATATGTTACACAGAGAGTCAGGACTCAGCTCTGAGTGTCTCTGAAATCTCAACTAGTCCATCAAAGTTTTTCTGAAATATCTGATGATCATCTTGATTGACTAAGTGCTTATGTTTTGATCATTTCCCCGTCAGGAAACCATGTACACAAGCACTGCACTGAGTTCACCAGTACATCCTGTGTACCCTGTATTGACTCCACGTTCCTTGGCGAGCCAAACGGTCTCATGAGATGTGAACCGTGTACCATCTGTGACTCAGGTCAGTAAAGCCAGACATAAAACACGTGTTTTCAATGTGATGTGTGAATAAAAACAGCACATCTTAGCCTTATAATAAACTCCATGTGTTTTTCCTAGGTTTGGGTTTGAAGGTAAAGCAGCCATGTAGACCTTCATCAGACACTGTCTGTGGGACACTGGAGGGGTTCTACTGTCTAGACCCAACTAAGGATGGTTGTAGAGCAGCCCAGAGACACAGCAGCTGTAAACCTGGTCAATACATCAGCCACACAGGTTGGTCTCCTCTCAAGTATTCAACATGATTTTTCCATGATTTCTAGTGTGCCAAGGTACTCTACTGAATTTAAAAGTAGCTGATCGTTTGATTGATTGAAATCATTGGACAATTAAAATTAAGTCAAGATAAGTACATGGGAAAAGTTTAAGTACAATGTTTACAAGTTTGTTTTGGGAAGTATAGTTTTTTATTTATGTTTAAACCTCCATTTGTACAGGAACAACATCTACAGATACTGTGTGTTCTGACTGCACTGGTGATACTTATTCAGATGGATCATTAACAGCCTGCCAGTCACACACTGGGTAAGTGTGGCTTACACAAATAGTTTCCCCCCTAAATACAAAGTTACCTAACACACATCTAAAACTGAAAGATGTATGACCAAGTTATAAAGGAATCATTAATGGCCAGTATTTATCTGTTTATAGATGTGAATCCTTGGGACTTCAGGAAATGAAACCAGGATCTCCTTGGTCGGATTCAGAGTGTGGACCACAACTATCCCATTCCACAGCTAGAAGCGGAATGTGTGCTGTGGCATCCATGACAGTTCTCATGATATTAGCTGGAGCTGTTTCCTTATTAATATTAGTGAGAAAAAGAATTCTATCTGTTTCTAACAAAAGCGATCTCTAGTGTTCTGGAACAGAACCGTTATTTACAAATCTTGAGAACCGGTTTATATAATGTTGTTTTGTTTTTGTTTATTTTCCTTTAGTTAACATTTTAGTCAACCTTGAGGGTTCAAAGGCAGAGGGATAGATGGTACTGTTAAAGTTAGAGCACTGCTGTGGTAATCAGTATATGGCTGTATACCCATCAAACCTTATCAAATGGACAAAAGTCACAACTTGTTGTTCAGTACATGAGCTGAAATACTTTCACAGAACTCTGAAATATACAGTGCAGAGGAGTCCCTCCTTCCTCCCTGACCTCTGGCCACATACTCATTATGAGAAATGATCAGTTCTGTCAGCTTCTCTTGAAGCACAGAGATCTCTTGGTCTTTCTACAAACACTCCTCTTCAAACTCTGACAGGCGAGTGCTTTGCTCACCTAACATCAGTATGTTCTGCTCCTGTAAAAAGAGGGATTACAATACTACAACTACAGTCACTACCAACCTCTAATATGGTGCACAGCCCACTGAGCCAACCATAGTGCTAGCAACCATCAGATCCTTCTAGATCTACTAGGGGACATTAAAAGTGTACACAAGGTTTTCAGACTGGGCCACACTAATCTGTATAAAAGTATGTACTTTCTCATGTAGTAGGGTCATGTACCATGGTACCTTCCCCCCTGTGTCATCAGACATGGTGGTACTGGTGAAGTTAGGCTTGTTCTGATGACCTTCTCTGGCTGCCCCTGGGTCCAAGCAGACTAAACTGGTAATTTCCCTTTCTAGAGTCATTAACCTGCAGGTTTCAGAGAAAAACATTTCCAGTTGAGCATGGTTGTAGAAGCACAACACTGGCTGAAAGGTTACAAACAATCCAACGGCTTAAAGGGGCTGACAATTACACTTTTAAAGGCAACCAAAGGTAAAATGTGGACTTTATTACAGATTCATACATTTCAATAAGCTGGCAACATTAATTAACTTACACCTGAGGGAAGGGGCAGATTTAGGGATGACTTTTGGATGATCTGCTGATGCTCTGGAACATGATGGACACTTCTGATTGTCCTCAACTAAAGGGCACATGGACCTTCTCTCTCTGACCGTTGAAAGGATTCCTTGTCATTGACAGTGTCAGATTAGTCTTTCAAAAGAAGTGACTGTAGCCTCTCGAGTGGCGCAGCCATTGGATTGTTTGTAACATTTCTCCTTTGCCAAGATAATCCATCCACCTGACAGGTGTGGCATATCAAGATTCTGATGAAACATTACACAGGTGCACCTTGTGCTGGGGACAATACAAGTTTTGTCATAAGAAACTAGCTCCCTGGTATACAGAAAATGGTATACAGAAAATACCCGAGCTTTGAAGCAAGCTTCCAGGAAATTGGAACGGAAATGGCGCCACACCAAACTGGAAGTCTTCCGACTAGCTTGGAAAGACAGTACCGTGCAGTACCGAAGAGCCCTCACTGCTGCTCGATCATCCTACTTTTCCAACTTAATCGAGGAAAATAAGAACAATCCAAAATTTCTTTTTGATACTGTTGCAAAGCTAACTAAAAAGCAGCATTCCCCAAGAGAGGATGGTTTTCACTTCAGCAGTGATAAATTCATGAACTTCTTTGAGGAAAAGATCATGACCATTAGAAAGCAAATTACGGACTCCTCTTTGAATCTGCGTATTCCTCCAGGGCTTAGCTGTCCTGGATCTGCACAGCTCTGCGAGGGCCTGGGATCGGGAGAGACACTTAAGTGTTTTAGTACTATATCTCTTGACACAATGATGAAAATAATCATGGCCTCTAAACCTTCAAGCTGCATACTGGATCCTATTCCTACTAAACTGCTGAAGGAGCTGCTTCCTGTGCTTGGCCCTCCTATGTTGAACATAATAAACAGCTCTCTATCCACCGGATGTGTACCAAACTCACTAAAAGTGGCAGTGATAAAGCCTCTCTTGAAAAAGCCAAACCTTGACCCGGAAAATATAAAAAACTATCGGCCTATATCGAATCTTCCATTCCTCTCAAAAATTTTAGAAAAAGCTGTTGCGCAGCAACTCACTGCCTTTCTGAAGACAAACAATGTATACGAAATGCTTCAGTCTGGTTTTAGACCCCATCATAGCACTGAGACTGCACTTGTGAAGGTGGTAAATGACCTTTTAATGGCGTCAGACCGAGGCTCTGCATCTGTCCTCGTGCTACTAGACCTTAGTGCTGCCTTTGACACCATCGATCACCACATTCTTTTGGAGAGACTGGAAACCCAAATTGGTCTACACGGACAAGTTCTGGCCTGGTTTAGATCCTACCTGTCGGAAAGATATCAGTTTGTCTCTGTGAATGGTCTGTCCTCCGACAAATCAACTGTACATTTCGGTGTTCCTCAAGGTTCCGTTTTAGGACCACTATTGTTTTCACTATATATTTTACCTCTTGGGGATGTTATTCGAAAACATAATGTTAACTTTCACTGCTATGCGGATGACACACAGCTGTACATTTCAATGAAGCATGGTGAAGCCCCAAAATTGCCCTCGCTAGAAGCCTGTGTTTCAGACATAAGGAAGTGGATGGCTGAAAACTTTTTACTTTTAAACTCGGACAAAACAGAGATGCTTGTTCTAGGTCCCAAGAAACAAAGAGATCTTCTGTTAAATCTGACAATTCATCTTGATGGTTGTAAAGTCGTCTCAAATAAAACTGTGAAGGACCTAGGCGTTACTCTTGACCCTGATCTCTCTTTTGACGAACATATCAAGACTGTTTCAAGGACAGCTTTTTTCCATCTACGTAACATTGCAAAAATCAGAAATCTTCTGTCCAAAAATGATGCAGAAAAATTAATCCATGCATTTGTTACTTCTAGGTTAGACTACTGCAATGCTCTATTTTCCGGCTACCCGGATAAAGCACTAAATAAACTTCAGTTAGTGCTAAATACGGCTGCTAGAATCCTGACTAGAACCAAGAAATTTGATCATATTACTCCAGTGCTAGCTTCCCTACACTGGCTTCCTGTTAAGGCAAGGGCTGATTTCAAGGTTTTACTGTTAACCTATAAAGCGTTACATGGGCTTGCTCCTACCTATCTTTCCGAGTTGGTCCTGCCGTACATACCAATACGTACGCTACGGTCACAAGACGCAGGCCTCCTAATTGTCCCTAGAATTTCTAAGCAAACAGCGGGAGGCAGGGCTTTCTCCTATAGATCTCCATTTTTATGGAACAGTCTGCCTACCCATGTGAGAGACGCAGACTCGGTCTCAACCTTTAAGTCTTTACTGAAGACTTATCTCTTCAGTAGGTCATATGATTGAGTGTAGTCTGGCCCAGGAGTGTGAAGGTGAACGGAAAGGCTGGAGCAACGAACAGCCCTTGCTGTCTCTGCCAGGCCGGTTCCCCTCTCCACTGGGGTTCTCTGCCTCTAACCCTGTTGCAGGGGCTGAGTCACTGGCTTGCTGGTGCTCTTTCATGCCGTCCCTGGGAGGGGTGCGTCACTTGAGTGGGTTGAGTTACTGACGTGATCTTCCTGTCTGGGTTGGCGCCCCCCCCCTTGGTTTGTGCTGTGGTGGAGACCTCTGTGGGCTATACTCGGCCTTGTCTCAGGATTGTAAGTTGGTGGTTGGGGATATCCCTCTAGTGGTGCGGGGGCTGTGCTTTGGCGGAGTGGGTGGGGTTATATCCTTCCTGTTTGGCCCTGTCCGGGGGTTTCTTCGGATGGGGCCACAGTGTCTCCGGACCGCTCCTGTCTCAGCCTCCAGTATTTATGCTGCAGTAGTTTATGTGTCGGGGGGCTGGGGTTAGTTGGTTATACCTGGAGTACTTCTCCTGTCTTATCCAGTGTCCTGTGTGAATTTAAGTATGCTCTCTCTAATTCTCTCGTTCTCTCTTTCTCTCTGAGAACCTGAGCCCTAGGACCATACGTCAGGACTACCGGGCATGATGACACCTTGCTGTCCCCAGTCCGCCTGGCCTTGCTGCTATTCCAGTTTCAACTGTTCTGCCTGCGGCTACGAAACCCCTACCTGTCCCAGACCTGCTGTTTTCAACTCTTAATGATCGGCTATGAAAAGCCAACTGAGAGACCTGAGCCCTAGGACCATACGTCGGGACTACCGGCCGTGGTGACTCCTTGCTGTCCCCAGTCCGCCTGGCCTTATTGCTATTCCAGTTTAAACTGTTCTGCCTGCGGTTATGGAACCCCTACCTGTCCCAGACCTGCTGTTTTAAACTCTAATGATCGGCTATGAAAAGCCAACTGAGATTTATTCCTGATTATTATTTGACCATGCTTGTCACTTATGAACATTTTTGAACATCTTGGCATGGTTCTGTTATAATCTCCACCCGGCACAGCCAGAAGAGGACTGGCCACCCCTCATAGCCTGGTTCCTCTCTAGGTTTCTTCCTAGGTTTTGCCTTTCTAGGGAGTTTTTCCTAGCCACCGTGCTTCTACACCTGCATTACTAGCTGTTTGGGGTTTTAGGCTGGGTTTCTGTACAGCACTTCGAGATATTAGCTGATGTAAGAAGGGCTATATAAAATAAAATTGATTGAAATTGATTGATGTAGTGTCTGAGGGTCTATGATTTTGCTGAGGTTTGCAAAAAGTGTGTTAGAGGAAACTTGGCTCTGCTTTCGGAAACATCTGGAAATCAATCAATCAATCAATTTTATTTTAAATAGCCCTTCTTACATCAGCTAATATCTCGAAGTGCTGTACAGAAACCCAGCCTAAAACCCCAAACAGCTAGTAATGCAGGTGTAGAAGCACGGTGGCTAGGAAAAACTCCCTAGAAAGGCGAAAACCTAGGAAGAAACCTAGAGAGGAACCAGGCTATGAGGGGTGGCCAGTCCTCTTCTGGCTGTGCCGGGTGGAGATTACAACAGAACCATGCCAAGATGTTAAAAAATGTTCATAAGTGACAAGCATGGTCAAATAATAATCAGGAATAAATCTCAGTTGGCTTTTCATAGCCGATCATTAAGAGTTGAAAACAGCAGGTCTGGGACAGGTAGGGGTTCCATAACCGCAGGCAGAACAGTTGAAACTGGAATAGCAGCAAGGCCAGGCGGACTGGGGACAGCAAGGAGTCACCACGGCCGGTAGTCCCGACGTATGGTCCTAGGGCTCAGGTCTCTCAGTTGGCTTTTCATAGCCGATCATTAAGAGTTGAAAACAGCAGGTCTGGGACAGGTAGGGGTTTCGTAACCGCAGGCAGAACAGTTGAAACTGGAATAGCAGCAAGGCCAGGCGGACTGGGGACAGCAAGGTGTCATCATGCCCGGTAGTCCTGACGTATGGTCCTAGGGCTCAGGTTCTCAGAGAGAAAGAGAGAACGAGAGAATTAGAGAGAGCATACTTAAATTCACACAGGACACTGGATAAGACAGGAGAAGTACTCCAGGTATAACCAACTAACCCCAGCCCCCCGACACATAAACTACTGCAGCATAAATACTGGAGGCTGAGACAGGAGCGGTCCGGAGACACTGTGGCCCCATCCGAAGAAACCCCCGGACAGGGCCAAACAGGAAGGATATAACCCCACCCACTCTGCCAAAGCACAGCCCCCGCACCACTAGAGGGATATCCTCAACCACCAACTTACAATCCTGAGACAAGGCCGAGTATAGCCCACAGAGGTCTCCACCACAGCACAAACCAAGGGGGGGCGCCATTACTACATTCCTGGAAAAGAGGATATGGGAAGATATGTGATTGGTGTATTAAAATCACGCCATATTATGTCACATAGGATATAAATACCATGTCTTAAACAAAGAAGAAAGAGACAACATATTGGATCAACAGATTGGCCGTTTCTCTCCAGATATAACTGCAGATATCTGTAAATTAATACTGTGAACTTTGATACAATAAATCTTTATAATCAAAGAACAGTGTAAGCGGACTTCTTATCATCACAGCATAATTAGCAACGTTGACTTGGACACCACATTTAATGGCGACGAGGTTTTTGGGACGTGCTGCCTCTTTTCTCTGCATTCCATTAATGGGCTACGAAGTGACTCCCGCTCAAGATGCCGGCAGATAAGTTGAGATTTCTCACAGTTTTTGGGCGCTGGTCGGTTCGTGTGCTTGCGCATGTGTGTGCGTTCAGACGTACCGTCAAAGGACTTGTGTGTGCGCTTTGCTGTTATTTGCTGTGTGATGAGAATTCCGTTCTAAATTTTTACATTTGTTTGCGTTGGAAACAACGCAAACAGGGGGGAATGTATATAGGAATTATTGACACTGGGCACACATATTTTGGCTTGGAAAAAAATGTGAGAGAGTGTCCAGGAAAAGCATGAAGGAATAAGGCCAGGAAATAAGGAAAAGTATACTTTTAGGACGTCGCTGATTTAAGGAAGCCCTCAAAACGAGGCGATCATTATGATGGGCCATGAATCTTGATAGTTATTAGATTAACTCTCAAACAGTTCTGGGAACTGCAGATTGTAGAATATATATTCAATTGTATGTTACCTCTCAGAATCTATTTGACGAAGTATTTGTCTACAACCTGAGGTAGCAGAAATTTAGGAAGGAATATAAAGGAAAATAGGAGCGACGGTAGCATGCTTATTTTATTGTATGAACGGATGCATTCTTGTTTGAACTGTGTATGTGTGTGTATGAGAGGAACAGAGCCTATGTCTCTGTGTGTGTATGAGAGGAGAACCTATGTCTGTGTGAGAGAGAAAAAAAAAAAGAGGTCTCTGATGTGTTCCAGCTGTGTGTCGACTAAGGCTATGACAACAGGGGTTTTAGTCTTTTGTAAGGAAATATGTTAGTTAAGGTTAAAACCTTATGAGTCTCTATAAAAAGAGAACGTTCATTAACTATTAGAATAGCATGACCCTACAGGGAGGACTTTTTAAGAAGTGTATAGAGATGTTTTGTAATTGATAACAACATAACTATGAATCTGTAGATTAGGATAAGTGCAGATAACAAACTTGGAAGTAGGATTTGTGTTCTATGTTCTATGTTTTCGTGTTCGTTTGTGAGCTCTGTTAAGTGTTATTGTTTGTCAAAGGGGGAGAGAACGGAGCGATAGCTGGTCTGTCTACTCTGTTGTTTAGCTGGGAGAGAGCTTTTTAGGAGAGTTCTGTTCACTCTGAAATCGCATTGGTGACTGAACTGCGCACGCGTGGGATTTTATGAGTTTAGAGTTACGTAGAACAGATGTGCCACTCCCCTGCCTCCACTGAACTGCTGGGAGACGCAGTCTTAGAGCAGACAAAGAGGGAGGGGGAGACTTGCACACAAGTGGAATGTTCTGCTTGTTGAATTAACTGTTGCTTGACTGTGAAACTGTTTGGTTGATATCGGTTGAGTTGATGAATGAGAGATATATTGACGGATTAAAAATAATAATAATAAAATAAATAAATAAAATAAAATGTTATTGAGCTATTTATAATATTCCTGAGTTAAGCTGTTTGTATATTTCTCAGCGTGAATGTGAACATAAGTATGCATAAAAAACTAAATTCTTGTCTGTTCCTTTGTTCTTCTGTCATATGAGAGACGAGTAGGAGGAGACAGAAAAAGAGAGGAAGTGCTGACGTCATGACATCACGCGACAGAGTGTGCGACTGATCCAGTCAAAATCAAGGCCAGTACTGTTCTTATCCACAAAACCTACTTTCCCTTACAGGATATAATACATACATTGTGTATACATAGAATATTTCATGTTGTGACCATTTCGCAGGAACTTGGCAACAGACTGATGAATTGATGTAATTGTTAATTCCACATTAGAGTTTTTGTGAATGACTTGTTTTGATGATAGTTGTGTTGGAAATCCAGCATTGACATTATTCTGTAAAATTAAGGTAATTGGGTGATTATTAAGCAATTGGTTTGTGAGTGCTGTAGTGTTGCTGGATTACAGGTCCTTCCTTTTTGGATTGCTCTGGAGTTTACTACTTTCCTTTACCTTTCCTGATCGGATGTGGTAAGATTGCCACTAATCAATAATTTGGTAAAATAAAATTCATAAAATAAATTGATATATTGATTAATTAATTGATTAATTGATTAATTAATTATTTTTAATTAAATAAAAAAAATGGATAAAAAAAAAGAAATAAAAAAAGAAGAGGGAAACATATAACAGAGTCGTTACAATGGGGAAAAAGGACATCAAAACTACAAAAGCAATTACTCCTCTTGATGTAGTACAGAATAGTAATCCTCTAGTTAATGGTATTGCAAGGTTATCTGAAAAATTGAATAAACGTTGGCCTGACATTGAACAATGTGAGTTTTAATTTTTTTTTAAACAACCATGGCCAGTGGAAGGGACTCTTAACCCAGACGTCATCAAGATAATGCAAGTGCTTGTATCCACGTATAAGGCAGATCAAAAGAAGGGGAAAAAAGGACAACAACGTAAAGAAAAGAGACAAAGAGAGCTGGGTGTTCTTAAGCTGTTTGAAAATGAAGGACAAAAACTGATAAAAGATACAAAAGATAAAAGAGACAGAGGTACATAGAAAATGGCAAAAGAAGTGAAGGTAACAGAAAAACTAATGGCAGAAGTCAATACACCTTTCTCACATATGGATTCAGCAAAAACACCCCCACCTTATGAGAAAGAAGTCAAGTTTAAGGACGTCTATCCTCAGCTTCCAGTGATCATTCAGGAGGGTGATTATTGCATCAGAGATGAAGATGAACGAATAATAGAGAGAGGACAAGCAGAAACGACCATAAAGATGAATCCAAACTCCAAAAGTAGGAAGAAAACGAGATGTCTGGAAACTAAGGGTAGAGTGAGGTTCAGGAGGATGGAACTTGATGATGATGATGATGATGATGATCAGAGTGATTCAGAAGAGATCATGGGTGGATATGACCCTGTCATCAGACAGAGGTTGGCCAGAGCGGAAAGAAGGGGTGATGGAAGTTGGAAGAAGAAGAATATAAGTGATTCGAGTTCTGATGAAAATGAAGATGGAGACAACGATGAAGATTTGGAGATTAAAGGTGCTTCATATTCAAGAGGATTTTATCCTACAATGACTAGCACAGAAGAAATAGAACAAGATATAGATTGATGCATATCATGCCTGGATAAGGCCAATAATTTAGAAGAAGTAAGACAATTGGAAGAACAACTCAAGAAGCTGAAGATACAGAAGAAAAAACTGCTGAAAAAAGGATCCCAAGAATTAGAGAAGAAGTATACATTGAGGCCAAGACAAGGGAGCACAAGTAAGAAGATGATGCCAGTGATCATTCGAGGACAAAACCTAGAATATAAGCCTTTGCAGAATACCGATATGTCAGATATACTTGAGAAGCTGCCTACTCTTCAAGATGGAGCATATCCTTGGATTTCAAAGTTGGAAGAAATTATGGTGGGAACACAGTCTGCCATAGGAGACATTAAGAGACTTTTGGCTAATCTCCTTGGGATTCCAGGCATGGAAGACATTTTTCAGAGAGCTGGACTTCATAGATATGTGGGGACTGCAGTGAACGACCCTGAATTGTTGGATGCAAGTAGAAATCGGCTGTGGAGAGCACTGAGAGATACGTTTCCAACAAATGTGCATCCTGACAACATTCTGATTGATCCACTAGGACAACAAGAAAATCTGAGAGCCTACGTGTCAAGAGTTCATCAAGTGTGGAGAAATATTACCGGAAATGATCCAGATGTGAGTCAAATTGAGCAGTCAATCTTGAGAGCTAAACTACAGATGGGACTGCCCTCACCAATAAGAAGCAAACTGGCAGAGGTGGTTGGACTTGGAAGCATGACAAAAGGTGTCTATACAGATCATATAGCCCATCAAGTGGATCTGCACCGGAAAAAGGAACACAACCAGAAAGAACAGGACCAAGAAACTCTCAGAAAACTCAATCAAATACAACTGGTGGAGAATAAGAAGGAGAAGAAAAGCTTTGGTTATGAAGAATCAGTGTGAACCAAATCAACAATCACTGCTACAGCTTCAACTGAACAAGGTCAAATGCAATTGTACCAGCCACAACTAGTGGTACAAGTTGTTTCATATCCATAGACAGTTTCTGGACAGAGACAGAATTGGAGAGGAAGAGGACGAGAAGACTTAGAAAGAGGAAGAGGAGGAAGATTTAAGCCATACTTCCAGCAATCTTCAGAAGTGTGTTATAATTGTGGACAGGTTGGTCACTTTGCCCGTGAGTGTAATGGGCCAGGAGGAAACACCAGAGGAATTTCAGAGGAAAATACAGGAGCAAGTCAAGATCATCTGGAGGACAGGTGAACCCTTATAGGGGCAAGGAGCAAGGATTCTAGAGGTGCCCAGAAGATCCGAAAGGGGGGTGTCAGCTGGTAGCATCAGGACCGGAAAAAGATCCAACAATTGAAGTGAAAATAAACAATGGACTATGGAAAGTGATGATGGATAGCGGAACGGCTTTTATCTGTGTTCGGCCTGAAGATGCTACACATCTCCCTATGTCCAATCAACTAATTAGGACAATCGGATTTGAGGGAGTGAAACAGCTGATTCCTCTTACGGAACCAATTGAGCTCTGCTATGAAAATCAGAAAATTACAATACCCATACTAGTATCAGAACATACACCTATTGCATTGTTGGGAAGAGATGCATTGTGTAAATTGAACTGTACAATAAAATGTACACCAGACGACTGTCTGGTAGAGGTGCCAAAGGAAAATGTTTACCAATTGTCGATGACGACAGAGATGGATTCTTCTTCAGTATTCTGGATTGGAAATCTCAGTGAAGATTTTTTGAAGCAGGCTAAGATATGGGAGAAATTCGTTGTGACAAACATGCCAGATGCGAGGCTTCCGGAATATCCATTTCATTGTACGCTCAAGTATTTCAAGAATGCTGCTCAATCGGACTCAGAGGAATGGTTGAGTCATCAACCAAAGAAAGTTCAACTCAGCTCATGTTGCATAATTTTAGGACCACAAGGAGCAGCTATGAAGATAAACACAGACGATTATCTGGATAAAGAATTTGAGATTGAGAAGAGTGTGCCACATGTAACCTTGTTGGTTTCGGAAGGCTATGAGCAGAAGCAAATAGGAGAAATGATGACAGAAGCAGAGAAAGCTGTTTTCATACCGATGAAAGAGAATTTGGCGATTTGGAGGAGTGAAGATCATCGATTTCTCAAAATCATGATTTCGGCTCAAGGACAAGGAGAGCCACAAGCTGTACGGATGACACATGAATCTATTTGCAGTGTGAAGATGGATTCAGACCCTATGAAAGAGAAGATGTTGCAAAAAGTTCAAGAATGTTTGTGATATCAAAGTAGTACTGATATTGGACATATGAAATCAGCCCAATTGAGGTGAAAGTTGAACTTCGACGAGGAGGAAGACCTCCTTGGAAGAATCAGTATCCATTGAAAGATGAAGCAATCCAAGGGATTGAACCAGGAATTGAAGGACTTTCAAAAGCAAGTGTTTTGAAGACAATAGAAAAATCCTTAGAGTAGGAATCAAATGTTGTTTTGGGAGAAACCATGAGGGGTTGTTAGTAACGCCTCTGGACCTATTAGGTCTGATGATTTAGGAAGCACATGGGTTAGCTCATGTTGCAAAAGGGGAGATTAGGAGAAAGATCACAAAGGAGTATGGTTTTTGGAATCATATTTGCTTGAATAGGTTGACTATGTCATAGGCAGGTGCACAATCTGTCCAAAATAATGTGTGACTGTTATTTTTGGTTACATTCCTACACCAAGAGGTGCATAAGATGTCCACCTAAGCTAAAAGATGCTCAGTCGGTTGCAAAGTTCTTGTGCAAAGAAGTCATAAGCAGGTGGGAATTTCCCGATTTAATATCCTCAGAAAATGGGAGAGAGTTTTGTGAATAAATCAGTGAAATGGTTTTAGAAAAAATTAGTGGGAAAGGAATTTGTGGTTAAATCAGTGAAATGGTTTTTGAAAAAAATTGAAAACTAGGGTTGAAATAATTATAGGACATTTTGAATATCTGATTGTGGGATAGTTATATTATTGTGATATTTAGTATTTTCTTATGAATCCAAGGGGGGAAATGGAATTCATATCATTTTTGGAATTCTTATATTTTTAGTTGATATTGAAGTTTTAATTTGAATGTGTTGTTTTGCAAAAGATACTGTTTGGTCTTTTCTTTTCATCCAGAAGCATATGGAAATGTGTAGAGGGGACTCAAATACTCAAACATGGACAACATGAATGGACTGGAGAAAGTGGAACAAGGAAGGTGTGGAAATGTTCAGATTCCATTATCGACGTCGCATTGAAAGTCGACACTGTGGAGGAGCTGCAGTGTAGTGGACTACATTCCAGTGTTATATTATTTCTGTATTAATTTTTGAAGAGTTATGTTTTCTGTTGTTGGGTACATGTGGGGACCTCAGATGTTTTTGTTTATTTCGTTGCTTAGGGATATTGGGTCTAGGCAGGGACAGAGAGAATCCACAGGAGGGTCCGATGGGTCGACCAGCCTGAATGTGGACATTTTTGATTGTATTTTGTTTGCTGGGGTTTTCATGTGTATTCAATTGCATCATAGCTTAAAATGCATTGATAAAGATGTATAAATTGATCTGGAGTACTTAGGTGGTCGCCTAGGGCAGAGGGGCCGTGAGAGAATTTTCCTGTCTTGATTGACTGATGGATATTTGGAATGAAAGCTGCCAGACAGGTTTTTCGCTCTTACACTCCATAACAATTTATTTACACTCCATAACAATTTATTTACACTCCATAACAATTTATTTACACTACATACAAAAATGTGTCTATATAAACATGTGTTTACTCTCCATAAATGTTGGTTTATTGCTAAAGTTACTCAAGAACAAAAATTGTTATTTGTCATAATTCTATTCTTTTTGTTTTCGAGACTTAATTAGTCTCGAAGGGGGGAAATATGTAGTGTCTGAGGGTCTATGATTTTGCTGAGGTTTGCAAAAAGTGTGTTAGAGGAAACTTGGCTCTGCTTTCGGAAACATCTGGAAAGCATTACTACATTCCTGGAAAAGAGGATATGGGAAGATATGTGAAAAGCCAGGGATTGGTGTATTAAAATCACGCCATATTATGTCACATAGGATATAAATACCATGTCTTAAACCAGTGCTTCTCAATTATTTTCTGTTACGCCCCCCCTAAGAAGAAGTAAACATTTCGCGCCCCCCAACTCTCCGCCACGACTGTAAATAGCATAATTTGTCTATCAAATTGTTATAAGTACACCTCTGCATAACATTGTATCCTTATTAACATTAAAGAAAACTAAAAAAGAAAGAAATATAGATCAACTTACAACAAAGAATAACTTTATTAACATTGTTTTTTAGTCTGTAACAGAAAATACTTAAAGTGCATCAATTTGCCTGAAATTTAAAAAAAAATTCAAACCTTATTTAAACTGTAAACATTTTTTGACCATTTGATACTGAAAAATAAAATAAAATATAATCAATAAATAATAATACATTCAAATTGATCAGCAACATTAACTCAGGAGCACAATATATGAAACACTTTGACCTATAAAACAAAAATGAATAAAACAATTTGTGCTGATTTTTTAAAATCAAAATGAGGAAGTCAGGATTAATGGCTACAATGAGCACGTTTTGCAGTGCACAGCTTTTCGAAGCGGGGTTTGAAGCATGATACTGCAACTCTCAGCTCCTGCTCAATGTTTAGCTGGGACCTGTACTTGGTCTTCAGTGCAGCAACAGCAGAGAAGCCAGTCTCACAAAGATAAGATGTTGCAAAAGGAAGAAGAATGCCCCATGGCCCTCTGCCCTAAGAGTGGATACTGCCTCTCTACACTCAGCCAGAATTCACTCAGTGTCTGTGATGTGAACCTCAGTCTCAATGTGGAGTCAGACGTCATATCAATGAACTGGTCCTCCTCTGCAGAGCTGAAACCAGTTGGAGCTGGTGCATTAAAAGGATCTCTGACCCAGTCATATTGGGAACTGTTTTCAGGGAAGTACTTTTTAAAGAATCCCATCAGTGATGAAATATGCTCCTTAATATATGGAATCACTGAGGTGGCATCATAGTCAGTAGTGTCAACAAATTCATGCAGGTTCTCGAATGAATCAATATTTCCTTCATCAAGTCGCCTGCCCCACATTGCAAGCTTTCGAGTGAAAGAGCTGATCTTGTCTGTGACCTGAGGGAGGTGTTTATCTTTCCCTTGAAGCTGTAGATTTAGTTCATTTAGCTTTCCAAATATATCACTCAGGTAGGCCAGCTTTGCCAGGAAGTTCTCATCACTAAATTTTTCTGCGAGGTCATACTTGTGCTCCTGCTCCGAAAACATTCTTATCTGCTCTCTGAGCTCAAAAACTCAGGACAAGACTTTTCCTCGTGACAGCCACCTTGCTGTGAAACAGCACAGCTTGATGTTCAGCTCCCATCTCCTCACAGATAGCAGAGAAGACTCTTGTTTTTAGTGGTCTGGTCTTTATAAAATTGACTACACCTACAATGTCAGTCATAACCTCACTTAATTCAGAGGAAAGGTGCCTTGATGCTAGTGCTTCTCTGTGTATAACACAGTGTGTCCACTCAGCATTAGGTGAGGCCTTCTTGATGAGTGCCCGAAGTCCTTTTCTCATCCCTGCCATGGTCTGTGCACCATCACTGCAAACACCAATGCAGTTCTCCCACTTTAGCCCATTCTCAGTCAGGAAGCAGTTCAGCATTTTGAATAGCTCTTCAGCTGTGGCTCTGTCCCTGACATATTTACAAAAAAGTAGATCCTCACACAGGGAGTTTGTCATGTCAAAACATACATAAGTTTCTTTGAGTTTATCTACCAGCTGTTCTTTAAGATTGTTAGCAATGTCATTTATACGTCTGGCGACAGTGTCATTGGACAGAGGGATAGTTTTTATTTTTGCAGCACTTGCGTCATCCAGCATGACAGAGACCATGTCTAATGCTGCAGGCAGTATCAGCTCCTCTGCTATGTGTGGTTTTTTTTTGCACTGAGCAATTTGGTACGCCACCTTATATGATGCTAACAGTGCACGCTGGTTTACTGAAGTAGCATTCACAAAGCGGGACGATTGTTGGCAATATTCGGCACGTTTTCGCTGAAAAAACTCACGCGGCTTATCAGCGTGATTGGGGTGTAATGTCTTTAAGTGACGCCTTAATTTATTTGGCTTCATGCTGTCCGCTGCCAAAAATTTTAGACACAGTAAACATACCGGTCTTTCCTCGTCTCCCACCGTAGTCACAGTGAAGCCAAGCGCTACATACGCTTCGTCATATTTCCTCGTCTTAGCTTTCGGGAGACTTACGTTTGTCTCATTATCTCCGTCTCTCTCCGCCTTTCTTTTCATCCCTGTTAAATATTTTTCCATGGTGTCTCTTAAGGGTTTGTTATCAGCACTTCATATCTCCTGCTCTGTGCTGTGTGCTCTTGTTCGGTGCAAAAAAAACCTACTCCCTGCGGCAAAAAAAATACATGTTCCACGGGGTCACACGCGCCCCCCCTGGCATTGCTCCGAGCCCCACCAGGGGGGCGCGCCCCACTATTTGAGAAGGACTGTCTTAAACAAAGAAGAGAGAGACAACATATTGGATCAACAGATTGGCCATTTCTCTCCAGATATAACTGCAGATATCTGTAAATTAATACTGTGAACTTTGATACAATAAATCTTTATAATCAAAGAACAGTGTAAGCGGACTTCTTATCATCACAGCATAATTAGCAACGTTGACTTGGACACCACACACACAACACAATGCCACAGGTGTCTCAAGTTTTGAGGGAGTGTGCAATTGGAATGCGGACTACAGGAATGTTCACCAGAGCTGTTGCCAGAGAATTGAATGTTCATTTTTCTACCATAAGCTGCCTCCAACGTCGTTTTAGAGAATTTGGCATTACGTCCAACCGGCCTCACTACCGCAGACCACAGGTAACCACGCCAGACCAGGACCTCCACATCCGGCTTCTTCACCTGTGGGATGAGTATTTCTGTCTGTAATAAAGCCCTTTTGTGGGGAAAAACTCATTATGATTGGCTGGGCCTGGCTCCCCAGTGGGTGGGCCTATGCCCTCCCAGGCCCACCCATGGCTGCATCCCTGCCCAGTCATGTGAAATCCATAGATTAGGGCCTAATGAATTTATTTAAATTGACTGATTTCCTTATGCACTGTAACTCAGTAAAATATTTGAAATTGTTGCATGCTGCATTTATATTTTTGTTCAGTATATTTTGAAAACAGGATGAAGCATTTTATTTACGTTTCTACGTGGAATTTTCCTCACAATTTCAACTTATATGTCACGCCCTTGCTCTGGGGACTCTTAAAGGTTGAGCCAGGGTGTGGATTTTTCTATGTTTAGATTTTCTATGTTTTCGTTCTAGATCGTTTAGATCTATGTTGGCCAGGGTGGTTCCCAATCAGAGGCAGCTGTAGCTCGTTGTCTCTGATTGGGGACAATACTTAGGCAGCCTGTTTTGCACTAGTCTTTGTGGGATCTTGTTCCGTAAGGTTTGTTTTGTATTAACCTAGGACGTCACGTATCGTTTGGTTTGTTGTTTTGTTTGTGTTGTGTACGAAATAAAATATATGCTTATCACGCTGCGCCTTGGTCCGTGTCTTCAGTCGACGATCGTGACAGTATACATAGTTCTGATGATTTCTTGAAATTAGATTGATGTAACAACCTGTTAGTCAGGTGATGTCAATGCGTTATTTACAACGCTGGTTGAAATTAGATTAAAACAGTACTGGTTGATGACCTTTTTAAAATCCAATGTATTTTCCAAGTTACAATACTTTGACAAATTGCATTGAAACAACAAGTGTTTGCCCCGTGGGTTGCTGCTCTCATAATTGTTTACAGTTTAGTCATTTAGCAGACGCTCTTATCCAGAGCCACTTACAGGAGCAATTAGGGTTAAGTACCTTGCTCAATGGCACATGGGACAGATTTTTCACCTAGTCAGCTCAAGGACTCGAACCAGCAATCTTTCGGTTACTGGCCAAACACTTTTAAGCCCTAGGCTACCTACCTTAGCTGAGAGCTCTTTCCTGAAAATGGAAACAAAATATAGTTCAGTGTTGATTCCAAAGTTTGTGGTATGTGACTGCTTCACCTTTTCCTCTCTGTTGAAACCTTTGGATCAAGCCCACTGGAAACTCCTAGTCTAGTGGTATTGTTTTCAGCGGGAACCCCATTGTTTTGCCAGAATTTCTGGCGACCCCACCCCTGCCCAAATCAAAATATGGATGCAATTTAATGAAACAATTCAAATCTGTACATTTGTCTTTTTACATCAACAAATAACCTAATTTCTAATTTTAAAAAACAATAAATACATTTACTCAATAAAATTGTATTTTAAAATTACCCTCCTGAAAAAAGTATATTGTCCGTACAATAATCTGTGCTCTTCATTTTTTGTTCCCCAAATATAAAGATATTTTGTGAAGATATGTGTCGCGACCCCTTTGAATAATACTGCTCTACTCCATGTCTCCCCCAATGCTTTTAGATTGGAAGGAAGTAGTGCGCGTGTGCACACTTATTTGGGATATCCATTTTTTGACTTATAAATATATGATATATACCCACTGATCCTTGAAGAATATACCTTATAAATGCGTCATGAGCTTAGTTCAACTGTCGCACCCCATCAGAACCCAAAATATAAGCTTGTTCACTCCAATGTTTGAAAAAGTACAGTAAATGTAAAACAAACAATATATCGCCTCAAAACATGGTTAAAACTATAATTTTGATATCATGGATGATCAGTCCCACATCCATAGCTCTGTCTATGAATTTGAGAGTGGTTACATTTCTCCAGGCCCATCCCTCAGCTTTTTCCCGAAACAGGGGTGTGGAAAACGCTATGTTATTGTTTCAGCTGCTGATTGCCGCTTTAAGGTAAGGCTTGGGGAAAGGCATAAACATCAACATTGGGTTAACATACTGCCGTGCACCGCCATTCATTTTCTGCTGGTTATATATACACTACCTTTTTGTTTTGGTCAGAGCCTGGTGTAGTGATATTGATGGTTTCTCACAACTAATGGCTTCTACGGTTGTGGCTAAATGGAGTATAGCTACAGACAAAAGTGACTTTACGTAGCAGGTTAGGAGAACTAACGCAACAGGTTAGATGAATTAACGTAGCAGGTTAGGAGCATTAGGTGAAGGTTAGGAAAACGTTTAGGGAAGAGGTTTAGCTAAAATGCTACAGTTGTCCCTGACGTGACAACTGGAGCTGCAACCATACTCCATCTAGCCCCAACCGTAGAAGCCATCAACTCCGAGAAACCATCAATATCACTAAACCGAAATTGGTATAGCTTACAACTGGCACTACCATAGGAAATTGTGAATGGCTTGGAACCAGCTTGGCACTGCATTTCAGCCAATCAGATTGCAGATTTCTCTGAACCGTTTTTGATCTTCCCAGTTGTTTTCCTGAATTTCCCGATATCTTTTCACCCAAAGGTCCCAGGGTTCCGGTCTAGAAGCACGCTTTCCACTGTGCAAGAGGACACTTTGGGTATTACAGTTTAGCTGAAGTAGAGCCCAAAAAGACAATTCCCATAGACTGCCCCATAGAGAGGGCCAAAAAGACAATTCCCATAGACGGCCCCATAGCGAAGTCCAAAAAGACAATTCCCATAGACGGCCCCATAGCAAAGTCCAAAAAGACAATTCCCATAGACGGCCCCATAGAGAAGTCCAAAAATACAATTCTCAAAGACGGCCCCATAGAGAAGTCCAAAAAAAGCAAATTAATTACTTAAAAATCATACAATGTGATTTTCTGGATTTTTGTTTTAGATTCCGTCTCTCACAGTTGAAGTGTACCTATGATAAAAATTACAGACCTCTACATGCTTTGTAAGTAGGAAAACCTGCAAAATCGGCAGTGTATCAAATACTTGTTCTCCCCACTGTAAGTTGTGATTCCCTTTCATTGTCTCTGGATCCTCCAAGCAGAACTCGGCGTAAATGCGCTCTCTTACACTGTCTGTGACTCAGTGTTGGACTGTCTGTCACAGTGTGCACCTCTCTCACTCAGGGACAGCTATGTCACAAGGTTATGAATATATATGTACAATTGAAGTCGGAAGTTTACATACACTTAGGCTGGTGTCATTAAAACTTGTTTTTCAACCACTCCACACATTTCTTGTTAACAAACTATAGTTTTGGCAAATCTACTTTGTGCATGACACAATTAATTTTTCCAACAATTCTTTACAGACATATTATTTCACTTATAATTCACTGTATCACAATTCCAGTGGGTCAAAAGTTTACATACACTAAATTGACTGTGCCTTTAAACAGCTTGGAAAATTCCAGAAAAATATGTCATGGCTTTAGAAGCTTCTGATAGGGTAATTGACATCATTTGAGTCAATTGGAGGTGTACCTGTGGATGTATTTCAAGGCCTACCTTCAAACGCAGTGCCTCTTTGCTTGACATCATGGGAAAATCAAAATAAATCAGCCAAGACCTCAGAAAAAAATTTGTAGACCTCCACAAGTCTGGTTCATCCTTGGGAGCAATTTCCAAACGCCTGAAGGAACCACTTTCATCTGTACAAACAATAGTACGCAAGTATAAACACCATGGAACCACGCAGCCGTCATACCGCTCAGGAAGGAGACACGTTCTGTCTCCTAGAGATTAACGTACTTTGGTGCGGAAAGGGCAAATCAATCCCAGAACAACAGCAAAGGACCTTGTGAAGATGCTGGAGGAAACAGGTACAAAAGTATCTATATCCACAGTAAAACAAGTCCTATATCGACATAACCTGAAAGGCCGCTCAGCAAGGAAGAAGCCACTACTCCAAAACCGTCATGAAAAAGCCAGACTACGGTTTGCAACTGCACATGGGGACAAAGATCATACTTTTTGGAGAAATGTCCTCTGGTCTGATGAAACAAAAATACAACTGTTTGGCCATAATGACCTTGTTATGTTTGGAGGAAAAAGGGGGTGCCTTGCAAGCCGAAGAACACGATCCCAACCGTGAAGCACGGGGGTGGCAGCATCATGCTGTGGGGGTGCTTTGCTGCAGGAGGGACTGGTGTACTTCACAAAATAGATGGCATCATGAGGAAGGAAAATGATGTGGATATATTGAAGGAACATCTCAAGACATCAGTCAGGAAGTTAAAGCTTGGTCGCAAATGGGTCTTCCAAATGGACAATGACCCCAAGCATACTTCCAAAGTTGTGGCGAAATGGCTTAAGGACAACAAGTCATGGTATTGGAGTGGCCATCACAAAGCCCTGACCTCATCCTATAGAAAATGTGTGGGCAGAACTGAAAAAGCGTGTGCGATCAAGGAGGCCTATAAACCTGACTCAGTTACACCAGCTCTGTCAGGAGGAGTGGGCCAAAATTCACCCAACTTATTGTGGGAAGCTAGTGGAAGGCTACCTGAAATGTTTGACCCAAGTTAAACAATTTAAAGGCAATGCTACCAAATACTAATTGAGTGTATGTAAACTTCTGACCCACTGGGAATGTGATGAATGAAATAAAAGCTGAAATAAATCCTTCTCTCTACTATTATTCTGACATTTCACATTCTTAAAATAAAGTGGTGATCCACACTGACCTAAGATAGGGAATTTTTACTATGATTAAATGTCAGGAATTGTGAAAAACTGAGTTTAAATGTATTTGGCTAAGGTGTATGTAAACTTCCGACTTCAACTGTATATATATATATATATATATATATATATATATACCCTACCGTTCAAAAGTTTGGGTTCACTTAGAAATGTCCTTGTTTTCGAAAGAAAAGCAAATTTTTTGTCCATTAAAATAACATAAAATTGATCAGAAATACAGTGTAGACATTGTTAATGTTGTAAATGGCTATTGTAGCTGGAAGCGGCTGATTTTTAATGGAATATCTACATAGGCGTAAAGAGGCCCATTTTCAGCAACCATCAGTCCTGTGTTCCAATGGCACATTGTGTTTGCTAATCCAAGTTTATCATTTTAAAAGGCTAAATGATCATTAGAAAACCCTTTTGCAATTATGTTAGCACAGCTGAAAACTGTGGTGCTGATTAAAGAAGCAATAAAACTGGCCTTCTTGAGACTAGTTGAGTATCTGGAGCATCAGCAATTGTGTGTTTGTGGGTTCGATTACAGGCTCAAAATGGCCAGAAACAAAGAACTTTCTTCTGAAACCCGTCAGTCTATTCTTGTTCTGAGAAATGAAGGCTATTCCATGCGAGAAATTGCCAAGAAACTGAAGATCTCGTACAATGCTGTGTACTACTCCCTTCACAGAACAGCGCAAATTGGCTCTAACCAGAATAGAAAGAGGAGTGGGAGGCCCCGGTGCACAACTGAGCAAGAGGACAAATACATTAGAGTGTCTAGTTTGAGAAACAGATGCCTCACAGGTCCTCAATTGGCAGCTTCGTTAAATAGGACCCACAAACCACCAGTCTCAACGTCAATAGTGAAGAGGCGACTCTGGAATGCTGACCTTCTAGGCAGAGTTGCAAAGAAAAAGCCATATCTCAGACTGGCCAATAAAAATAAAATATTAAGATGGGCAAAATAACACACACTGGAGAGAGGAAGATTGGAAAGAAGTGTTATGGACAGACAAATCTAAATTTGAGGTGTTCGGATCACAAAGAATAACATTTGTGAGACGCAGACCAAATGAAAAGATGCTGGAGGAGTGCTTGATTACATTTACATTTACATTTACGTCATTTAGCAGACGCTCTTATCCAGAGCGACTTACAAATTGGTCCATTCACCTTATAGCCAGTAGCCAGTGGGATAACCACTTTAAAATGTTTTTTCTTTTTTTTTCTTTTTTGGGGGGGTGGGGTGGGGTAAGGGGGTGTAGAAGGATTACTTTATCCATCTGTCAAGTATGGTGGAGGCAATGCGATGGTCTGGGGGTGCTTTGGTAGTGGTAAAGTGGGAGATTTGTACAGGGTAAAAGGGATCTTGAAGAAGGAAGGCTATCACTCCATTTTGCAACGCCATGCCATACCCTGTGGACAATAACCCAAAGCGCAGCTCCAAACTATGCAATAACTATTTAGGGAAGAAGCAGTCAGCTGGTATTCTGTCTATAATGGAGTGGCCAGCACAGTCACCGGATCTCAACCCTATTGAGCTGTTGTGGGAGCAGCTTGACCGTATGGTACGTAAGAAGTGTCCATCAAGCCAATCCAACTTGTGGGAGGTGCTTCAGGAAGCATGGAGTGAAATCTCTTCAGATTACCTCAACAAATTGACAACTGGAATGCCAAAGGTCTGCAAAGCTGTAATTGCTGCAAATTGAGGATTATTTGATGAATGCAAAGTTTAAAGGACACAATTATTATTTCAATTAAAAATCATTATTTCTAAACTTGTCAATGACTACATTTCCTGTTCATTTTGCTATATTTCCAATTCAAACACATTTCACATATGTTTTCATGGAAAACAAGGACATTTCTATGTGACCCCAAACTTTTGAACGGTAGTATATATATATATATATATATATATATATATATATATATACAGTACCAGTCAAACGTTTGGATACACCTACTCATTCCAGGGTTTTTCTTAATTTGTACTATTTTCTACATTGTAGAATAATAGTGAAGACATCAAAACTATGAAAGAACACATATGGAATCATGAAGTAAACAAAAAAGTGTTAAACAAATCAAAATATATTTTATATTTCAGATTCTTCAAAGTAGCCACCATTTGCCTTGATGCAGATTGCACACTCTTGGCATTCTCTCAACCAGCTTCACCTGGAATGCTTTTCCAACAGACTAGAAGGAGTTCCCACATATGCGGAGCACTTGTTGGCTGCATTTCCTTCACTCTGCTGTCCGACTCATCCCAAACCATCTCAATTGGGTTGAGGTCGGGGGATTGTGGAGGCCAGGTAATCTGATGCAGCACTCCATCACTCTCCTTCTTGGTAAAATAGCCCTTACACAGCCTGGAGGTGTGTTGGGTAATTGTCCTGTTGAAAATCAAATGATAGTCCCACTAAGCCCAAACCAGATGGGATGGCGTATTGCTGCAGAATGCTGTGGGAGCCATGCTGGTTAAGTGTGCCTTGAATTCTAAATAAATCACAGACTGTGTCACCAGCAAAGCACCTCCACACCTCCACACCTCCTCCTCCATTGTCAGGTTTGACGTGTATGCGGAAAACGAAGTCAAGCACAGGACACCGAGCTACTGGCAGACGTACTTTACTAAAGACAGTAATGAAATTACAAAAACCAAAACCTCCAAACAGGGAGGAAACAACACTAGCATACAACAGTACTGCCGACCTAACGGAGAACAATCACACACAACAAACAAATGAGAGACAGGGTTTTTTAAAGGGAACAAACAATACATACCAAACAAGACAAACACCGAAACATAGATCGGTAGCAGCTAGTACTCCAGGGATGACGAGCGCCGAAGCCTGCCCGAGCAAGGAGGAGGACCAGCCTCGGCTGAATCCGTGACAGTACCCCCCTCCAGCCGTGCGCCGACCCCGGCCTCGGGACGGTCAGGAGGACGCGGAGCAGGGCGTGTCGGATGACTCCGGTGGTAATCCCTCAACATGGAGGGATCTAGGATGTCCCTCCTAGGGACCCAGCACCGTTCCTCCGGACCGTACCCATCCCACTCCACGAGATACTGCAGGTCCCCCATCCAACGCCTCGAATCCAAGATGGAACGGACTGAGTATGCCGGAGCCCCCTCGATGTCCAATGGGGGCGGAGGAGCCTCTCATACCTCACTCTCCTGGAGTGGACCAGCTACCACCAGCCTGAGGAGAGACACATGGAACGAGGGGTTAATGCGATAATCATTTGGTAGTTGTAACCTGTAACATACCTCGTTCAATCTCCTCAGGACTTTAAATGGCCCCACAAACCGCCGACCCAGCTTCCGGCAGGGCAGGCGAAGGGGCAGGTTTCGGGTCGAGAGCCACACCCGATCTCCCGGTGCATACACCGGAGCCTCACTACGGTGGCGATCGGCGCTCGCCTTCTGCCGCCTGATAGCCCGTTGCAGATGGACATGCGCAGCGTTCCATGTTTCTTCCGAGCGCCGAAACCACTCGTCCACCACAGGGGCTTCGATCTGGCTCTGATGCCAAGGTGCCAGGACCGGCTGATAACCCAGCACACACTGAAAAGGCGTAAGGTTAGTGGAGGAGTGGCAGAGTGAGTTTTGGGCTATCTCTGCCCAGGGGATATATCCCGACCACTCCCCCTGCCGGTCCTGGCAAAAGGACCTCAGAAACCTACCCACATCCTGGTTCACTCTCTCCACCTGCCCATTACTCTCGGGGTGAAAACCCGAGGTAAGGCTAATCGAGACCCCCAGACGTTCCATAAACGCCCTCCAGACTCTAGAGGTGAACTGGGGACCCCGATCAGACACTATATCCTCAGGTACCCCGTAGTGCCGGAAGACGTGTGTAAACAGGGCGTCAGCAGTTTGTAGGGCTGTAGGGAGACCTGGCATAGGAATGAGATGGCAGGCCTTTGAAAACCGATCCACAACGACCAAGATCGTCGTGTTCCCCTGGGAGGGGGGAAGGTCTGTGACAAAATCCACCGATAGGTGAGACCACGGCCGTTTTGGAACGGGTAGGGGTTGTAACTTCCCTCTGGGCAGGTGTCTAGGCGCCTAACACTGGGTGCACACCGAGCAGGAGGAAACATAAACCCTCACGTCCTTAGCTAAAGTGGGCCACCAGTACTTCCCACTAAGGCAGTGCACTGTCTGACCAATAGCAGGATGACCAGAGGAGGGTGACATGTGAGCCCAATATATCAATCGATCACGAACCTCGAGCGGCACGTACTTCCGACCCTCTGGACACTGTGGGGGAGTAGGATCGGTACGTAACGCCCGCTCGATGTCCGCATCAACCTCCCACAACACCGGTGCCACCAGTCAAGACTCCAGCAGTATGGGAGTGGGCTCAATGGACCTCTCCCCTGTGTCATATAGTCTGGACAGAGTGTCTGCCTTAGTGTTCTGTGACCCTGGTCTATAGGTGAGCTTAAACACAAATCGGGTAAAAAACATAGCCCACCTTGCCTGGCGAGGGTTCAGCCTCCTCGCTGCCCGGATGTACTCCAGGTTACAATGGTCAGTCAAAATGAGAAAAGGGTGGTTAGCCCCCTCAAGCCAATTTCTCCACACCTTCAGGGCTTGAACCACAGCCAATAGCTCCCTGTCCCCCACGTCATAATTGCGCTCCGCCGGACTGAGCTTCTTAGAAAAGAAAGCACAGGGGCGGAGTTTTGGTGGCGTACCCGAGCGCTGAGACAGTACAGCACCGATCCCAGCCTCGGACGCATCCACTTCAACTTGGAACGCCAAAGAGGGATCCGGATGTGCCAGCACCGGAGCCGAGTTTAACAGGTCCTTCAGATGTCTAAAAGCCCTGTCCACCTCAGTCGACCACTGCAGACACACCGGACCCCCCTTTAGCAGGGAGGTAATGGGAGCTGCTACCTGTCCAAAGCCCCAGATAAACCTCTGGTAGTAATTGGCAAAACCCAAGAACCGCTGCACTTCCATCACCGTGGTGGGAGTCTGCCAATTACGCACGGCTGAAACGCGGTCAATCTCCATCTCCACCCCTGACGCGGACAACCGATGCCCCAGGAAGGAGATGGACTCCTGGAAGAACAGACATTTCTCCGCCTTCACAAACAGGTCATGCTCCAACAGTCTACCAAGCACCCGACACACCAGGGACACATGCTCGGCGCGTGTAGCGGAGTATATTAGAATGTCATCAATATACACCACTACACCCTGTCCATGCAAGTTCCGGAAAATCTCGTCCACAAACGATTGGAAGACTGAAGGAGCATTCATTAAACCGTATGGCATGACTAGGTACTCATAGTGACCCGAGGTTGTACTGAATGCTGTCTTCCACCCATCTCCCTCCCTAATGCGCACCAGCTTGTACGCGCTCCTGAGATCCAATTTTGTGAAGAATCGTGCCCTGTGTAATGACTCCGTCATACTAGCAATCAGAGGGAGAGGATAGCTGTATTTGATTGTGATCTGATTGAGACCATGGTAATCAATACACGGGTGTAAACCCCCATCCTTCTTCTTCACAAAAAAGAAACTCGATGATGCAGGGGAAGTGGACGGCCGTATGTATCCCTGTCCCAGAGATTCTGTGACATATGTCTCCATAGCATCCGTCTCCTCCTGAGACAGAGGATACACATGACTACGAGGAAGCGCAGCGCCTACTTGGAGGTCTATCGCACAATCCCCCTGTCGATGAGGTGGTAATTGAGTCGCCTTCTTTTTACAGAAGGCGAGTGCCAAATCGGCACACTCAGGTGGAATGTGCATGGGGGGAACTTGGTTCGGACTTTCCACCGTCGTTGCCCCTACGGAAATACCTACACACCGCCCGAAACACTGATCAGACCATCCCTTGAGAGCCCTCCGTTGCCATGAAATGTTGGGGTCATGAGATTAACCAGGGAAGTCCCAACACCACGGGAAACGCAGGAGAATCAATCAAATACAAACAAATTATCTCCTCATGTTGACAGTTGCGGCGTCTATTCCCCCCCACTCGGCGTTGGCCCACTCCAGCACCTTGCCGGACAGGCAGGAGATGAGGGCGGACACGCTCTCGAATCCCGAGGGCACCGGGTGGATGGTTGCCAGGTAGAGTTCAACGTGGAGCAGGAAACCCTGACACCCGGCAGCTGTGCCATCATAAGCCCTCGGGAGCGAGAGCCGAATCCCACTGGACCCCGGAGGTGAAGCGATGGGCATCGCCGATGGTGGTGGTATCGTCGGAGGAGGTGTTGGCAGACCACCTCTTTCCCATCGCTCCATAGTGCTCACCACCCGTTCCATTGCGGTGCCGAGAGCCTGGATCATGGCCGCTTGTTGTTCGACGCGTTCCTCCAATGATCCAGCTGGCACCGCCGCTCCTGCTGACTCCATGTGAGGTGTGTGATTCTGTCAGGTTTGACATGTATGCGGAAAACGAAGTCAAGCGCAGGACACCGAGCTACTGGCAGACGTACTTTACTAAACACAGTAATGAAAGTACAAAAACCAAAACCTCCAAACAGGGAGGAAACAACACTAGCATACAACAGTACTGCCGACCTAACGGAGAACAATCACACACAACAAACAAATGAGAGACAGGGTTTTTTAAAGGGAATACAATCAACACTAATGGGACACAGGTGTAAACAATACAGACCAAACAAGACAAACACCGAAACATAGATCGGTAGCAGCTAGTACTCCGGGGACGACGAACGCCGAAGCCTGCCCGAGCAAGGAGGAGGAGGAGCCTCGGCTGAATCCGTGACATCCATACTTTACGTTGGGAACTACACATGCAGAGATTATCCGTTCACCCACACCGTGTCTCACAAAGACACAGCGGTTGGAACCAAAAATCTCCAATTTGGACTCCAGACCAAAGGACAAATTTCCAGCGGTCTAATGTCCATTGCTCATGTTTCTTGGCCCAAGCAGGTCTCTTCTTATTATTGGTGTCCTTTATTAGTGGTTTCTTTGCAGCAATTCGACCATAAAGGCCTGATTCACACAGTCCCCTCTGAATAGTTGATGTTGAGATGTGTCTGTTACTTGAACTCTGTGAAGCATTTATTTGGGGTGCAATTTCTGAGGCTGGTAACTCTAATGAACTTATCCTCTGCAGCAGAGGTAACTCTGGGTCTTCCATTCCTGTGGCAGTCCTCATGAGAGCCAGTTTCATCATAGTGCTTGATGGTTTTTGCGACTGCACTTGAAGAAACTTTCTAAGTTCTTGAAATGTTCCGTATTGACTGACCTTCATGTCTTAAAGTAATGATGGACTGTCATTTCTCTTTGCTTAATTGAGCTGTTCTTGCCATAATACGGACTTGGTCTTTTACCAAATAGGGCTATCTTCTGTATACCCCCCCCCCCCCCCCCCCCCCCCCCCCCAACTACCTTGTCACAACACAACTGATTGGCTCAAACGCATTAAGATGGAAATAAATTCCACAAATTAACTTTTACGAAGGCACACCTGTTAATTGAAATGCATTTCAGGTGTCTACCTTATGAAGCTGGTTGAGTGAATGCCAATATTGTGCAAAGCTGTCATAAAGGCAAAGGGTGGCTATTTGAAGAAACTCAAATATAAAATATATATTGATTTGTTTGATTGGTTACTACATGATTCCACATGTGTTATTTCATAGTTTTGATGTCTTCACTATTATTCTACAATGTAGAAAATAATAAAAATAAAGAAAAACCCTTGAATGAGTAGGTGTGTCCAAACTTTTGACTGGTACTGTATGTAGAAATTATATATATATATATATATATATATATATATATATATATATATATATATATATATATATATATATATTGTAGCTGTTTCAGGGGTTGTGTGGTGGATGGACGGTATGTGCCTGCGAGGTTTCTTTGTTTTCTGGCTGCCAGGTCAACGGACAGCAATGTGAAGTATTTCCCAGAGGCAGGACCATGGACAGCTCAGGGGAAAACTTATAGACTGCAGCAGAACAGCCACACCTGTCTCCAGTTGTAATCAGAGCCAAGCTGCAGACAAGTGAAACCAATCAGGGCCTCTACTTAACCACGCCCTGGGTTTTCTTGGTCTTTTATCTGATGATCATCTTGATTGACTAAGTGCTTATGTTTTGATCATTTCCCCGTCAGGAAACCATGTACACAAGCACTGCACTGAGTTCACCAGTACATCCTGTGTACCCTGTATTGACTCCACGTTCCTTGGCGAGCCAAACGGTCTCATGAGATGTGAACCGTGTACCATCTGTGACTCAGGTCAGTAAAGCCAGACATAAAACACGTGTTTTCAATGTGATGTGTGAATAAAAACAGCACATCTTAGCCTTATAATAAACTCCATGTGTTTTTCCTAGGTTTGGGTTTGAAGGTAAAGCAGCCATGTAGACCTTCATCAGACACTGTCTGTGGGACACTGGAGGGGTTCTACTGTCTAGACCCAACTAAGGATGGTTGTAGAGCAGCCCAGAGACACAGCAGCTGTAAACCTGGTCAATACATCAGCCACACAGGTTGGTCTCCTCTCAAGTATTCAACATGATTTTGTCATGATTTCTAGTGTGCCAAGGTACTCTACTGAATTAAAAGTAGCGGATCGTTTGATTGATTGATTGAAATCATTAGACAATTAAAATTCAGTCAAGAAGAGTACATGGGAAAAGTTTAAGTACGATGTTTACAAGTTTGTTTTGGGAAGTCTAGTTTTTTAAATAATTTAAACGTATCTTTAAACCTCCATTTATGCAGGAACAACATCTACAGATACTGTGTGTTCTGAATGGCCACAGTTGGTGCAGGGGACGGCCTCCCTACTAGTCTCTCTCTTGGTCTCCCTAGCTCCAGCACCTCCGAGCGCCATAGGGGTCGGCTCGGAAGTGCTGGGGGATGGAATGGACGGCCCTGAATCCGGACGTCCGTGGGTAGCCAACAGGGTATCCAGGCGAATTGACATGTCCACCAGTTGGTCGATGCTGAGGTTGGTGTCCCTGCAGGCCAATTCCCGACGCACGTCCTCCCTCAGGCTACATCTGTAGTGGTCGATGAGGGCCCTCTCATTCCATCCCGCGTTGGCAGCCAGCATCCGGAAGTCCAGCGCGAACTCCTGTGCGCTCCTCCTCCCCTGCCTGAGGTGGAATAGACGCTTACCCGCCGCTTTTCCCTCTGGTGGATGATCGAAAACTGCCCTGAAGCGCCGGGTGAACTCCGCATAGTTGACAGTTGCGGCGTCTATTCCCCCCCACTCGGCGTTGGCCCACTCCAGCACCTTGCCGGACAGGCAGGAGATGAGGGCGGACACGCTCTCGTATCTCGAGGGCACCGGGTGGATGGCTGCCAGGTAGAGTTCAACATGGAGCAGGAAACCCTGACACCCGGCAGCTGTGCCATCATAAGCCCTCGGGAGCGAGAGCCGAATCCCACTGGACCCCGGAGGTGAAGCGATGGGCATCGACGATGGTGGTGGTATCGTCGGAGGAGGTGTTGGCAGACCCCCTCTTTCCCATCGCTCCATAGTGCTCACCACCCGTTCCATTGCGGTGCCGAGAGCCTGGATCATGGCCGCTTGTTGTTCGACGCGTTCCTCCATTGATCCAGCTGGCACCGCCGCTCCTGCTGACTCCATGTGAGGTGTGTGATTCTGTCAGGTTTGACATGTATGCGGAAAACAAAGTCAAGCGCAGGACACCGAGCTACTGGCAGACGTACTTTACTAAACACAGTAATGAAAGTACAAAAACCAAAACCTCCAAACAGGGAGGAAACAACACTAGCATACAACAGTACTGCCGACCTAACGGAGAACAATCACACACAACAAACAATTGAGAGACAGGGTTTTTTAAAGGGAATGCAATCAACACTAATGGGACACAGGTGTAAACAATACAGACCAAACAAGACAAACACCGAAACATAGATCGGTAGCAGCTAGTACTCCGGGGTTAGACTTCCCAGGTAGACTAGAGGGGAGGCAGGTAGACTAGAGGGGAGGCAGGTAGACTAGAGGGGAGGCAGGTAGACTAGTGGGGAGGCAGGTAACCCAGCGGTAAAGAGCGTTAGGCCCATCGCGGCCAGACGTACATAGCCATAACAGAAATGTTTGTGACCTTATTTGACCTTTTCTGCAGCTTTTGAGACACGGTTCGTTCCCACCTTGGGGCACTACTTGTTGGGTAATTAAAACATTAAACAATCACAATACAGTAACTTTTGGTCACTCTATTATGGATTATTATTCTAATATGTATTCATTATAGAATTGTCATTTATTAATGATAATATTAATGATAAACCTTTTTTTACTGCACTCTAGAGAGTTGTAGGCCTAGATATCTTACAATGTATTTACATATTTACAGACTGTCTGTGTGTGTGTCAGTTTGTCCGGAGCGATGTGGATGGGTAGCCAGGAAATGGCCTTGGTATATTAAAAATACTTTTGCAGGACAATAAACATATTAGCCTGCCACTCCTGGGAACCCTGTACATATGTGAGGGCTGTTGGGGCCCCATTTCAGCTCCAGATGACAAAACCTCCACACACTCCCAGAGGGTTGCAGGTCTGCCGACTTCCTTTTGGTCATTCATTTTAAATCAGAGAAATATCTAATAAACCAAACTGTTTCTTTAACTGTGAATGCACTTTATTGCACACAATCCTCAAATAAAATGTAGCATACATAAAATCAACAATGTATTTACATTGGGTCTAGTGTGTGTGTGTGAGTGAGAGAGAGGCATGTTTTTCTACTCAGAAAAAAGCACACAGAAATTCCTCAAACTGCACACTTGAGCTATACTCTTTTATAATATTATCAATCACACTATGATTTGATAGATATTTAGAGTAATGGTGTAGATTTTTATAATGGATGTGTCGGCATAGATATCTCCAACCCCCCCAAAAAAATGGAGCATACATAAAATAAACAAGTAATTACGATTTATTTACATTGGGGATAATGTGTGTGTGACAGGGAGACAGAGAGAGAGAGAGAGAGAGTGTGTGCATGTTGTGTTTTATTTTTCCTTGTCAGCCACCCATCTCTTCTTTGTCAGTCTTGATAGGCCTAGTGTATGCACTTCTGGTGAGGCTGTCGGGCAGTGGTGGAGTGCATGGCAGATCTGAAAGAGAGATGCACAAAGAGACAGTAAGTATACAGCTCAACAACATGTCTGTGTGCACATCTGTTGGTGTGAGTGAGCATATGTAATATAATTCTGAATTACCTGTATCCATCTGGGAATCCTCAAAAGTTTCTCCCTTCACGGCCAGTGTAGTAGGAACTGGTGCAGCCGGTAAATGAAATACCACAGCAGAGGACCACTGTGACAGCAGCTGAAGTGCTGGGGGTGGCAGAGCTAAAAGAGAGAGGCACAATTTTTTAAACTGACAATAATCATACAACTAAACAGACTGAACGAGTGTAAGGCCTAGATTCAATCAGATCAAGCGTTAACTGCCGATAGCCGACACCCGCATAGCTGATGTTTTGGCGGTGTCAGAGGTGTAACTGTGTTGGAGCTGTCAAATTGGTAAGCAGCTGTTCTTGATCATTGTCACAAAGCTACACCCGTCCTACTTGAGTTACAAGTTCAGAATGAGAAAGTGTAGGCTATATAGAACTAATGACGCTCAAATTCAAAACCATTGAAAAAAATAATGAGGATTTATATCAGCCAAATGGAGGTGTAGATTACATCTCACATTCCAGTGTTCAAACTTGTAAACAGGGATGAGATTTCTGTTCATGCGACTCCGTGCAGCCAATGGCAATGTCCACTTTAGGTATAATGCCAGGAGCCGCTTGTGGATTTGACAGCTCTAACACAGTCCCACCTCAGACATCGCCAAAACAACCACTATGCGGATGTCGGCTAAAGTGAACATGATTGATTAGAGCCCCAAGTGAGGGAGACTATGCGTGTGTATACATGTACTGTACGTGTGTGTGATAATTACCTGGACCACATAACATTGCTTCGGGTCCACAGGCCTCTGGAAGTTCCAGCCTGCCACTCCAGGCCTGGAACAGCTTGGTGGAAACACTGTTACCTGTCAACCACCGAGCCTGGTTGGCAGATCTGAAAGATAGGCACAATATTATGATTATTTTAATGACAAACCCTTGAATACACACTAACATAAATTAAGTATGTTTGTGTGTGTGTGTGTGTGTGTGTGTGTGTGTGTGTGTGTGTTTGTGTGTGTGTGTGTGTGTGTGTGTGTGTGTGTGTGTGTGTGTGTGTGTGTGTGTGTGTGTGTGTGTGTGTGTGTGTGTGTGTGTGTGTGTGTGTGTATGTGTGTGGGTGTGGGTGTGTGTATACACTACCAATCAAAAGTTTGGACAGGCCTATTCATTCAAGGGTTTTTCTTTATTTTTACTATTTTTTACATTGTAGAATAATAGTGAAGTCATCAAGACTATGAAATAACACATATGGAATCATGTAGTAACCAAAAAAGTGTTAAACAAATCAAAATATATTTTATATTTGAGATTCTTCAAATAGCCACCCTTTGCCTTGATGACACCTTTGTACACGCTTGGCATTCTCTCAACCAGCTTCATGAGGTAGTC
Source organism: Coregonus lavaretus (assembly GCF_964263955.1). Taxonomy (NCBI): domain Eukaryota; kingdom Metazoa; phylum Chordata; class Actinopteri; order Salmoniformes; family Salmonidae; genus Coregonus; species Coregonus lavaretus. Next base: position 42,506,943 of record NC_140007.1, read on the forward strand.
ACCTGGAATGCATTTCAATTAACAGGTGTGCCTTCTTAAAAGTTAATTTGTGGAATTTATTTCCATCTTAATGCGTTTGAGCCAATCAGTTGTGTTGTGACAAGGCAGGGGGTATACAGAAGATAGCCCTATTTGGTAAAAGACCAACTCCATATTATAGCAAGAACAGCTCAAATAAGCAAAGAGAAACAACAGTCCATCATACTTTAAGACATGAAGGTCAGTCAAAACAGAACATTTCAAAAACTTTGAGAGTTTCTTCAAGAGCAGTCGCAAAAACCATCAAGAGCTATGATGAAACTAGCTCTCATGAGGACCGCCACAGGAATGGAAGACCCAGAGTTAGCTCTGCTGCAGAGAATAAGTTCATTAGAGTTACTAGCCTCAGAAATTGCTTTGGTCTGGAGCCCAAATTGGAGCATTTTGGTTCCAACTGCCGTGGCTTTCTGAGACGCGGTGTGGGTGAATGGATGATCTCCGCATGTGTATTTCCCACCGTAAAGCATGGAGGAGGAGGTGTTATTGTGTGGGGGTGCTTTGCTGGTGACACTGTCTTTGACTTATTTAGAATTCAAGGCACACTTAACCAGCATGGCTACCACAGCATTCTGCAGCGATACGCCATCCCATCTGGTTTGGGCTTAGTGGGACTATCATTTATTTTTCAATAGGACAATGACCCAACACACCTCCAGGCTGTGTAAGGTCTATTTTACCAAGAAGGAGAGTGATGGAGTGCTGCATCAGATGACCTGGCCTCCAGAATCACCCGACCTCAATCCAATTGAGATGGTTTGGGATGAATCGGACCGCAGAGTGAAGGAAAAGCAGCCAACAAGTGCTCAGCATATGTGGGAACTCCTTCAAGACTGTTGGAAAAGCATTCCAGGTGAAGCTGGTTGAGAGAATGCCAAGAGTGTGCAAAGCTGTCATCAAGGCAAAGGGTGGCTATTTGAAGAATCTCAAATAAAATATATATTTTGATTTGTTTAACACTTTTTTGGTTACTACATGATTCCATATGTGTTATTTCATAGTCTTGATGTCTTCACTTTTATTCTACAATGTAGAAAATAGTAAAAATAAAGAAAAACCCTTCAGTGAGTAGGTGTGTCCAAACTTTTGACAGGTACTGTATATCGGGCAACCACGCAGCAGACTTCGTTTTCCCAACTGCTCATTGTACTTCTGTGTTATTCTGACTCAGAAGTGTGTCAACCTGACCACATCCTTGTAGTAGGACATTCAGTGATTAGCTTTGGAAAAGTAAAGTAAAGTAAAAAGGATATCAAATATTCCGATCTGGATTGATAAGTAGGCTAAATCATGTGAAGTTACAAAACCTCTAGGGCTTAGTTAAATTAAATAAAGGATGCAGGACCTGAGCTCTAGGACCATGCCTCAGGACTACATGGCCGGAGGAGTCCTGGCTGTCCCCAGTCCACTTGGTCGTGCTGCTGATCCAGTCTCTGCTGTTTCTGTCTGCGGTTATGGAACCCTGACCTTCTCAGGGCTCCCTGGAAGTGCTACCTTGTCACAGACCTGCTGTTTGGTCCTGTCTCTCTCTACTGGACCTGCTGTCTCAACCTCTAAATGCTCGACTATGAAAAACCAACTGGTATTTACCCCTGAGGTGCTGAACTATTGCACCCTTTATAACCACTGATTATTATTTGACCCTGCTGGTCATCTATGAACATTTAAACGTCTTGAAGAACGATCTGGCCTAAATGGCTGTACTCTTTTATAATCTCCACCAGCACAGCTAGAAGAAGACTGGCCACCCCTCAGAGCCTGGCTCATCTCTAGGTTTCTTCCTAGGTTCCTGGCTTTCTATTAGATTTTTCCTAGCAACTGTGCTTCTACATCTGCATTGCTTGCTCTTTGGGGTTTTAGGCTGGGTATCTGCTTAAGCACATTGTGACAACTGCTGATGTAAAAGGGGCTTTATAAAATACATTTCATTGATTGCTTGTATATGCTTCTATTCATGTCAGTAACTCTAAATATGACATTGAGTTATCTTAAATTTCCTCAATAGGAAGTTGTACCTTAAGCCAACAATTTTTCCTGGTCTTTCCTGCTGGGGACAGACTGGGGGCTTCAGGTTAGGGAATGGAGGACCTAGAGAATTGGAATATTAACTATAATTAGTGCCCACATTTATTAATTAAATGTAATGAGTTAGCTGTGTATCTCATCTGATTGAGAATTGCTGATGATACTGTATATGTCAATGATCTTTCGAAAATCTGCCACTGAACCACATAATTCTATCTAGGCAGAGTGCACACAATGGTTAGCTTATTTTACCAGGTCAAAAATAACACAATTTTGTCAAGGGAGACCTGGCAAAGAGGACAGAGCTCTCAAGTAAAAGGCTTATCCATAGCAGCAGCTATTGTATGGATTAAGACAATGTGACATGACCACAGCTGCATGAATTTGTGATCTCTCTGTAATATTAGCTAATTTAACAATTTCCAGACCCAACGAAAAACAGAACAGTAGGAAGGCTATTGACTGTTATTGTATTGTAGCCTAATCTACCCCACCCCATCTACCAACTACTAGCTAGTTACATTACATTTAGTAATGTTGTACTGTAGCCTACCGTACACCACATTAACCACTGACCTAGATAGCTAGTGATAGCTTAGCATTAGCTAGATAGCAGCGCTAGCATGTTAGCTATCAAACTATCTATCCAGTAAGAAAGTCGGTCAAAAAGGAAAGAAACTATGTTAAGCCATGCTGATTTAGTAAAATAAGTCCAATCTGACTGAAATAATTAACAGTCTGAACGCACATTTCTGTGACTCACTATCTAACTTTAGCTTTCTAACTGAGTGATTGCTGCTGCTGGGTGAAAAATATGCAAGTCTTCCTGTTTACAGTGTTCACTATGGAAAATCAGACTAGCGGCACAAAACCAAACCCCATTGACAATACATGGTAAATGTAATGAATACTCGGACAGAGTGGTAAGATCCAATCGCAGAATAGCGATGCTTTATTAGAGTACAGACAAGGGAATAGCTTAATCGTGGTCGGGCGGGCTGTGGTCAAAACCGGGCCAGGCATAGACAGGCAGAGGTACCAATGGAGCGGGCTTAGTCGTAGTCGAGGGCACAGGCACAGGATCAGAGGACGGTAATCACTGGTTAGACAAGCAGAGGATTAAGCAATACGGGGAGTCAAACAAAAAGGCACAGGTCGGATACACGGGTAATCAAAAACAACAAACTCTCTCTCTCTCGGAACAAAACGCTTAGCAAGTCACAATGGAACAATACCTCGCGCCGACTGAGCTTCTGAGCACACCTTAAATCCTACACTAATTACTGACAGGTGTGCTCAGAACTCAGGTGAACCAGATCGAGTCTGATGACTCCCCCTCTCTGTAGATCGGGGAAGTGTCAGACTCTGTCTAGACCCTGCCAACCCCCGATCCCTTACAGTAAATGGTTTAGGGCTGTTTAGCCAAACCGCCGCGAGCCTGCGCCGGGACAGGTTGTACTGCCCTCTAGTATCAGTAGCATTAACAGATATGAACTAAGTCTAATGTCAATCCAATACCAATACAAGCTATTTGTCATTGATCCACTGAGTCTGTCTGTGATCCTCCAGGTTGTAGTCCAGCTGCAGGAGGAAGTGTCCCAGAGGAAACAGGAAGTAGCTGAGGTTAAAGGTCAGACTAGGCAGCTCAGCCGGGCGCTGAAGGTGGAGAGAGAAGCCCAGAGGAGCCTGAGGAGAGAGGTCCAGGTCTGCCAGGAGTCCATTGACTCTCTGAACCTGCAGAGCAACAACAGCCTAGTGGCTCTGGAGTAGATACAGACCAGGGTATGATTGACCTCTCTCCTCATTCATAGTCATCTGGAGTACAGACCAGGGTATGACTGACCTCTCTCCTCATTCATAGTCATCTGGAGTACAGACCAGGGTATGACTGACCTCTCTCCTCATTCATAGTCATCTGGAGCACAGATCAGGGTATGACTGACCTCTCACCTCATTCATAGTCATCTGGAGTACAGACCAGGGTATGACTGACCTCTCTCCTCATTCATAGTCATCAAGAGAACAGACCAGGGTGTAACTGACCTCTCTCCTCATTCATAGTCATCTGGCGTACAGACCAGGGTATGACTGACCTCTCCCCTCATTCATAGTAATCTGGAGTACAGACCAGGGTATGACTGACCTCTCACCTCATTCATAGTCATCTGGAGTACAGACCAGGGTATGACTGACCTCCCTCCTCATTCATAGTAATCTGGAGAACAGACCAGGGTATGACTGACCTCTCACCTCCTTCATAGTAATCTGGAGTACAGACCAGGGTATGACTGACCTCTCTCCTCATTCATAGTCATCTGGAGAACAGACCAGGGTGTAACTGACCTCTCTCCTCATTCATAGTCATCTGGAGAACAGACCAGGGTGTAACTGACCTCTCTCCTCATTCATAGTCATCTGGAGTACAGACCAGGGTATGACTGACCTCTCTCCTCATTCATAGTCATCTGGAATACAGACCAGGGTATGACTGACCTCTCTCCTCATTCATAGTCATCTGGAGTACAGACCAGGGTATGACTGACCTCTCTCCTCATTCATAGTCATCAAGAGAACAGACCAGGGTGTAACTGACCTCTCTCCTCATTCATAGTCATCTGGAGTACAGACCAGGGTATGACTGACCTCTCCCCTCATTCATAGTCATCTGGAGTACAGACCAGGGTATGACTGACCTCTCACCTCATTCATAGTCATCTGGAGTACAGACCAGGGTATGACTGACCTCCCTCCTCATTCATAGTAATCTGGAGAACAGACCAGGGTATGACTGACCTCTCACCTCCTTCATAGTAATCTGGAGTACAGACCAGGGTATGACTGACCTCTCTCCTCATTCATAGTCATCTGGAGAACAGACCAGGGTATGACTGACCTCTCTCCTCATTCATAGTAATCTGGAGAACAGACCAGGGTATGACTGACCTCTCACCTCCTTCATAGTAATCTGGAGTACAGACCAGGGTATGACTGACCTCTCTCCTCATTCATAGTCATCTGGAGTACAGACCAGGGTATGACTGACCTCTTTCCTCATTCACAATCATCTTAATCATGCTGCTACTGAATGCAATGATGTAGTCACCGATGATGTAGTCACCAATGATATAGTCACCAGTGATGTAGTGTAGTGTTGAGTCAAATGTTGCTAGTTATGCCGTAACAAAGGAGTCCGCTTATACTGAACTTTGATCATAAGTTTTATTCATATCACAAGATTTCAGCATAAGTGTACAGGTGTCCAGATCACCCGGAGAGCAGTGGTTCCCAAATTGCAATGGCCGCTCTGGTCTTCTTTGTCTCCATCCAGTATATATAATCTTCCCCAAAATATGGGTGGCTCCCTCTACTGTCCAATCCCCTGTCTTGTATGGGGCGTCACCCTAAAAACGGCTCTCTTTCTTCTAAATAAACATCCTCTCAAGTTCCACTTAAAACCTTATCAAAGTCATAATCTTAATACACTACAGTAGTCACCAATGATGTAGTGACCAATGATGTAGTCACCAATGATGTAGTCACCAATGATGCAATGATGTTAACTATACGTTTATAGATAGTATGCAATGATGTAGTTATGAAAACAACAGAAAGGCCTGCACACTGTCTGTATCGAATTACCACCTTTAATCACAATGTTTCTAACCTGTTTTTATGTATACTTTATTAGCCCAGCACCTACCTTTTTAAGGATCTGACCACAAACATTTCTATAGCAATCATGTAAGGCATTAATAGGAAGGCATACTTAATGAAGGATTTATGAAGTGTTTATAAGTAGATCAACTATTAATTATAGGTTAGTTTATTAATTCATAATTAAACCTGGTTCCATGTCTTCCAGTGTGAGAGGCTGAGATTGAAGATCATCCAGGCTGTGTTCTCTTCTCCTGGAGCCAAACAACCCCAGACTGAAGTCAAATTCAATCAATCAAATGTATTTATAAAGCCCTTTTTACATCAGCAGATGTCACAAAGTGATATACAGAAACCCAGCCTAAAACCCCAAACAGTAAGCAATGCAGATGGCTGGGAAAAACTCCCTAGAAAGGCAGGAACCTAGGAAGAAACCTATGGAGGAACCAGGGTCTGAGGGATGGCCAGTGCTCTTCTGGCTGTGCCGGATGGAGATTATAAGAATACATGGCCATTAAGGCCAGATTGAAGTCAGTGATCAGGCTCTTCTCTCCACCATGCAGGTACCTCTACGGAGTAGTTTGATTGAAATTTGATAAAGATTCATCCAGGTCAATGTTTTGTACGCCGCAGATAACAGATTCCCAAACAGGTTAAACACATAAATCTACTGGATACTATACATGTCATCCAATTTTTTTGTCATTTTCTGACTTCAAAAGGTACAACCTGGTAAAAATGAAGGTTGATTAAGTAAAATACCAAATTTACCAGAACTGATGCCCCTGTATCAGCCATTCCAATAGTAATGCTAGTGTTTACCAATAAACTATGCCCATGCAAATTTGGAAGCTTTAAAACATTGCATAAAATACTGATTGATTTTTGTTTGTTTTAGAAAATCATTGATGACAGTTCAAAGTTCTACCAAAAACTGAATCAAGAAGTAGAGCAAATCCCTCCTCTTACTTTGTGATGTACAGGGAGCTAAAGCTGAGGCTGGGGGAGTGAAAACAACAGCTCCAACACCACAGAAGAAGATCTAACGAGAGAAAGCAGCAGCTCCAACACCACAGAAGAAGATCTAATGTCACACACAGTGGAGGAACTCCTGACAGCTGCAACTGGAAGGGATATTTTTGAAGCAGGCGTCCTCCATGCATTTCGAATAATAAACACTTATGGCAATTGTATATACTTTTGTAATCGCCAATCAGAATGCTACAACTGAACATAGACTGACCTGCACCTGTTCTGATAGGCCTATTTAATCTAATCTCCAAGGTTACACTAAAACAGAGTAAATCCTTGAGTGTGGCTGTAACTGTTACACTTGTCCGCCATCTTGTGGAATGACATGTACATTAATTTAGGCTACTACTGGAATCAATTCACTAGTGGCCTAGGTATTTTTTAAAATTGAGCAACAAATGTTTTATTTGTCAAATTAACAGCAAAATATAAGGCACTCTTGCTGAATGGATGTTGATTATTTTCACAATATTAACAAATGTACAAGTGTTTTGTGCCCATACAAATTACTGTACAGAAAAACAACAAGTAATGTAAAATGTATCAGATCATTTAAATAGAATTTACATAGAATTGTTATTCAAATATTCTGCTAAACGGTTTGGTTAGAAGGCACAAGTAAAGAATGTTCATATCACATTTTATTTTTCTAACACAATTAACAGTACAAAATGACATGGTCTTGATATACAGTTCATTCGAAAAGTTTTCAGACCCCTTGACTTTTTACACATTTTGTTATGTGACAACCTTCTTCTAAAATTGATTAAATTGGAAAAACAGAAATATCACATTTACATAAGTATTCAGACCCTTTACTCAGTGCTTTGTTGAAGCACCTTTGGCAGCGATTACAGCCTCAAATCTTCTTGGGTATGACGCTACAAACTTGGCATACCTGTATTTGGGGAGTTTCTCCAATTCTTCTCTACAGATCCTCTCAAGCTCTGTCAGGTTGCATGGGGAGCGTCGCTGCACAGCTATTTTCAGGTCTCTCCAGAGATGTTAGATCGGGTTCAAATCCGGACTCTGGCTGGGCCACTAAAGGACATTCAGAGACTTGTTCCAAAGCCACTCCTGCGTTGTCTTGGCTGTGTGCTTAGGGTCGTTGTCCTTTTGGAAGGTGAACCTTCACCCCAGTCTGTGGTCCTGAGTGCTCTGGAGCAGGTTTTCATCAAGGTTCTCTCTGTACTTTGCTCCGTTCATCTTTCCCTCGATCCTGACTAGTCTCCCAGTCCCTGCCGCTGAAAAGCATCCCCACAGCATGATGCTGCCACCACCACGCTTCGCCGTAGGGATGGTGCCATGTTTCCTCCAGACCTGACGCTTGGCATTCAGGCCAAAGAGTTCAATCTTGGTTTCATCAGACAAGATCATCTTGTTTCTCCTTTATGGTAGAGTCCTTTAGGGGCCTTTTGGCAAACTCCAAGCGGCCTGTCATGTGCCTTTTACTGAGGAGTGGCTTCCGTCTGACCACTCTACCATAAAGGCCTGATTGGTGGACTGCTGCAGAGATGGTTGTCCTTCTGGAAGGTTCTCCCATCTCCACAGAGGAACTCTGGAGCTCTGTCAGATTGACCATCGGGTTCTTGGTCACCTACCTGACCAAGGCCCTTCTCCCCCGATTGCTCAGTTTGGCCGGGCGGCCAGCTCTTGGAAGAGTCTTGATGGTTCCAAACTTCATCAATTTTAGAATAATGGAGGCCACTGTGTCCTTGGGAAACTTCAATGCTGCAGAAATTTTTTGGTACCCTTCCCCAGATCTGTGCCTTGACACAATCCTGTCTCGGAGCTCAACTGACAATTCCTTCGACCTCATGGCTTGGATTTTGCTCTGACATGCACTGTCAATTGTGGGACCATATGTAGACAGGTGTGTGCATTTCCATATCCTGTCCAATCAATTGAATTTACCACAGGTAGACTCCAATCAAGTTGTATAAACATCTCAATGATGATCAATGGAAACCGGATGCACCTGAGCTCAATTTCGAGTCTCACAGCAAAGGGTCTGAATACTTATGTAAATACGGTATTTCTGTTTTTATTTTTAATACATTTGCTCAAATTCTAATATCCTGTTTCTGCTTCGCCATTATGGGGTATTGTGTGTAGATTGATGAGGATTTTTATTTAATCCATTTTAGAATAAGGCTGTAACATAACAAAATGTGGAAAAAGTCAAGGGGTCTGAATATTTTCGGAATGCACTGTAGGATGTTGCAAAAACAACTAAGGCTAAAGAACAGGTGAATCAAGATCCCAGTAATTTTGTCTGAATACAGTCAACTCCTGATAAATCCTAAGTGGATTAGTCAAAATTAAAGTGGAAGTGCATTGCAGTTCATTTTATCCACGGCGGTGTGGATATCTTCACGCTCCAGTTCTGGTGTGTGGCATCCATGACACTTCATCTGAGTACAGTGGATGGATCATTTATGATATTGCACATTTTCAATGGTACACTTTCAAACTCAGCTCCCAGATTAGTGCAGGCTGCGAGATGCGACTGACATTTCAAGTGAGAATTTTTTTTATAATTATTATTATTTTTTATTTTTTTATTGGTCATTTAGCAGACGCTCTTATCCAGAGCGACTTACAAGAGCAATTAGGGTTAAGGGCCTTGCTCAAGGGCACATCGACAGATTTTTCACCTAGTCGGCTCGGGGATTAGAACCAGCGACCTTTCGGTTACTGGCCCAACGCTCTTACCCACTAAGCTACCTGCCGCCCTGAGAAGGGAGAGAGCGAGAGTGGGGGGTGGACATGGAGGGCGCATGGCTTGAAGCACTGAACATCATGATGTGAATTGGACTGTGTTTAGGCTATTACTAGCATCAGAACTTCACTGAATTACATAATTATATACTAGACATTAGGAATACTTTTGGAACATAAAATAACATTATATAAACCTGTTCTCAAGATTTGTAAATAACGGTTCTGTTCCAGAAGACTAGACATCACTTTTGTTCCCAGATCAGTTTCGGTTTCTTGAAATAAATGTTGGTTCTGTTTTGGTTCTGTTCCCTGAACTGGTTCGAACCCCTAATTTTAAACATTATGTCTCTTCTGTTTCCACTCTGGAAAAACAAGACGCAAAACAAGTATAATTTGGTTAGTTATTACTAAGATAATCCGACAAATATTAAACCAAATGGACGATGTACAGGAAGTTTTGGATTGACAGGGGCGCACACACACGCACTCTCTCAATTATTTTTACATTTAGCTCTTAGGGTTAAGTGCCTTGCTCAAGGGCACATTGACAGAATAGTTTTTTCTGCCACCTAGTCTGCTTAGGGATTCGAACCAGCGATCTTTCGGTTATTGGCCTAACACTCTTAACCGCTAGGTTACCTGCCGCTCCTCTCTCTGACTCACTCACACAAACACTTAAAAAGAATTCACACACACTATTCACACACACTAAACAATAATTTAGAGATGCAATAGAAACAGATACATTTATTTTTCTCAGTACCATTAATAAGGAAACAGCTCCAGCTAATATCATGAGAACTGTCATGGATGCCACAGCACTGCTTCTAGCTGTGGAATGGGATAGTTGTGGTCCACACTCTGAATCCGACCAAGGGGATCCTGGTTTCATTTCCTGAAGTCCCAAGGATTCACATCTATAAACAGATAAATACTGGCCATTAATGATTCATTTATAACTTGGTCATACATCTTTCAGTTTTAGATGTGTGTAAGGTAACTTTGTATTTAGGATAAAAACTATTTGTGTAAGCCACACTTACCCAGTGTGTGACTGGCAGGCTGGAGTTGCAAACGCCATGCTCTACCAACTGAGCTACACAGGGCCCAACCTGCATGAGAGGAGACCAACCTGTGTGGCTGATGTATTGACCAGGTTTACAGCTGCTGTGTCTCTGGGCTGCTCTACAACCATCCTTAGTTGGGTCTAGACAGTAGAACCCCTCCAGTGTCCAACAGACAGTGTCTGATGAAGGTCTACATGGCTGCTTTACCTTCAAACCCAAACCTATGGAGAAAACATGGCATGTATTATCTGATGCAGATACAACTGAGATATCCTCATAGCATAACATCATATCAGTGTGTGTGTGTGTGGGTTTCAGTGCAGACACACAGGACCACTCTTACCTGGATCACAATTGGTTCACACTTTGCATTTTATGAGACCATTGGGCTCATCAAGGAATGTAGAATCAACACAGGGCACACAGATGGTGCTGGTGAATTCAGTACAATGCTTATGTACATGATTTCCTGCAGAAGAGAGAATCACAATGTCATGTTTTTCTGTTGGTGTTGACGATGTATTAATGTCTGGTGATTCATATGATGTAAAGAGAGGCTCCTTACCTTGTGAACACATGGGACAACATTCATCCCCTATTCTGTACTCGGCTCTACCACATGCAATACAGGATCCAATGCTTTCAAGCACCAGAATAATAGGTATCTGGAACTAGATTAAAAAATATATATGTTTTATCACAAAATCGAAACAGCTATTTAGCAAAATTCTAACCAAAATATTAACATTTCAAATATAATTATTGTAATTATGTGGGACCATTTTTAACAGTCTTTTGTGAGTGTGGTGGCGCCCCCTGGTGTGAATGAATTGAGAGTACTGTGTGGTGTCAGACATTTTCGTTGCATGAAACATGCCAAGCCACAAAATGTGCAAATCAGAAATGTTTCACTTACAGTCCATATCAAGCTTTCAAACTGTGCCATGGTTCCTCAATCCGCACCAAGTCATTGGAAGACCCACACGCTTGATTTGTAAAATTCTTAGGAGTTATGAAGTAACTCCTAAGTGAGTGCTTAACAGAAATAGTCCAGCACACTGGCCATCTTGATGCTTCCAACAATTGAATGGATCACAACGTAATGGATCTATTGATCCATTCAATTGTTCAATTGTTGGAAGCGTCAAGATTGCCAGTGTGCTGGAGTGTTTCTTGATGGACAAAACAACCACACAAAAAGTACACTGCATGACCAAAAGTATGTGGGCACCTGCTCGTCGATCATCTCATTCCAAAATCATGGGCATTAATATGGAGTTGGTCCCCCCTTTGCTACTATAACAGCATCTACTCTTCTGGGAAGGCTTTCCACTTGATTTTGGAACATTGCTTTAGGGACTTGCTTCCATTCAGTCACAAGAGCATTAGTGAGGTCGGGCACTGATGTTGGACGATTAGGCCTGGCTCGCAGTCGACGTTCCAATTAATCCCAAAGGTGTTTGATGGGGTTGATGTCAGGGCTCTGTGCAGACCAGTCAAGTTCTTCCACACTGATCTCGACAAACCATTTCTGTATGGACCTCGCTTTGTGCACGGGGGCATTGTCATGCTGAAACAGGAAAGGGCCTTCCCCAAACTGTTGGAAGCACAGAATCGTCTAGAACAGGGCTGCCTGGAGATCTACTGACCTGTAGGTTTTCAGTCCAAACCTAATGTAGCATATCTGATTCAGCTAGTTAAGGTCTTAAGGAGAATCAGGTGTGCTAAATTAGGGTTGGACTGAAAACCCACAGGACGGTAGATCTCCAGGAAGAGGGTTGGGCAGCCCTGGTCTAGAATGTCATTGTATGCTATAGCATTAAGATTTCCCTTCACTGGAACAAGGGGCCTAGCCCGAACCATGAAAAACAACCCCAGACCATTATTCCTCCTCCACGAAACTTTACAGATGTATGATTCATCACTCCAGAGAACGGGTTTCCACTGCTCCAGAGTCCAATGGCGACGAGCTTTATACCACTCCAGCCGACGCTTGGCATTGCGCATGGTGATCTTAGGCTTGTGTGCGCCTGCTCGGCCATGGAAACCCATTTCATGAAGCTCCCGACGAACAGTTATTGTGCTGACATTGCTTCCAGAGGCAGTTTGGAACTCGGTAGTGAGTGTTACAACCGAGGACAGATGATTTTTATGCGCTTCAGCACTCGGCGGTCCCTTTCTGTGAGCTTGTGTGCTCCTAGATGTTTCCACTTCACAATAACAGCACTTACAGTTGACCGGGGCAGCTCTAGCAAGGCAGAAATTTGACAAACTGACTTGTTGGAAAGGTGGCATCCTATGACAGTACCACGTTGAAAGTCACTGAGCTCTTCAGTAAGGCCATTCTACTGCCAATGTTTGTCTATGGAGATTTCATGGCTGTGTGCTTGATTTTATACACCTGTCAGCAACGGGTGTGGCTGAAATAGCCGAATCCACTCATTTGAAAGGGTGTCCACATACTTTTGTATATATAGTGTATTTGTCACTGACGATACGAAGTTGAATTTGAGACTGAACAAAGCAGGTATCCTCTATTCTAATCCTTGAGCACAGTAATGCTTGCTACTTCTCTCGTCTCTATGGTAGTGGCACATAGCATGTGAATATCCATGTATAGTATGAGTGGGTTTACATGAAGGCAAGTCCTGCCTTCTCCAGTCCTATCAAATTAGTCATTTCTTCAAAATGTCTTTTTAAGTAGGCTAGCCTATTTGAAAAGGCGTAGATATTCTACCCAAGAAAGTTCATTTGGTAACTATCGGGCAATTTAATGCCAACAGAAATTGTATTTTAATTTCATAAAAGGATATTACATTTGAATTTAATATTTTTGAATTTGTATTGAACAAATTGAATCAGTGTATTCATAAATTGAACTTATAGTTCATGATTCCAAACTGAAATGCATGAATACGGCATTCAGCTTTCAAATGTAATTTTAATTAAATTAAATATTAAAATGCAATATTTATATATTCAGTTTCAATATGGTAAATATTGCATTAATTGTCTGTGTATCAAGTTTACAAACTATAATTTCAAGTTGATCAAAGTTTAATATATTCAACTTCTCAGATGCATTCAGATTCAGTTTTAAATTCAGAAAACATTCTGTTACTTTGCCAGCCAGGAATGGTAGGAGAGGAGAACATATGGAATCAAGCGCTCTCTGTGGTAAACAGAAGCTTTTAGCGATTTCTGAATTTATTTTCCTCAAACCATTTTGTTAAGTTCCCCAGCAAGAAAACCAAATAATGTTGGTGCTAAAAGTCCAACCTCAAAACATAAATGGAAAAACCAAAAGCTGTAACACCTTTCCCCTTAAGACTACAAATATATCCTATATTTATGTTGGACAAGTTTGCTCACCACCAACAGAAAACTACTTCCATCTCACAACACGATCAACTTAAATGTGTCCCCTTCTCCAATATAAACATAGTGTCTAATGGCTGTCAACAATGAAATGCCAGACAAAACACACAACTCTTTTATTTATTTTTAAATGTACCTATGCTTGGTTATTTATTTATTTTTTACAACATTTTCTTATTTACCTTTTTTTTCTTCTTTTTTTCTATAGTATAAACTATAATAATATAGTAATATAATCTATATAATCTATATATATCTATAAACTCCGTTTTGAGAAACTCTAATCATGTATGTTTCTATAACTCTCACCCCCTTGGAATGAGCCCAACCAAAACTCATCCCCAAAATATGCAGTCAAAATAAATTGTGAGCCAGGGCTACACAGTGGATAAACGCAAAACACAAAACTTATTGACTGCCCACCTTTGAAAGACAATCAGCTACCAAGTTGTCCTTACCACGGACATGCCTGATTTCAAGGGGAAATTCCTGTAATATCTGTAGGAACTTTCCTCTCGTGATTTTCCTCAGTGGAATTGCCTCAGGGAAACAAGTGGCAGCGTATATGATGGTTAAGACAAACTGTTTTTTCCACTCTTTGCTTTGGGCAAAGGACCAACACAATCCACCAGAGCCCTGCTGAAAGGTTAGTCAAAAGCAGGTATAGGCTACAAAGGTGCAACCGGCACAATTTGGTAGCTTAGTGGTTAAGAGCGTTGTGCCAGTAACCGAAAGGTTGCTGGTTCTAATCCCCGAGCCGACTAGGTGAAAAATCTGTCGATGTGCCCTTGAGCAAGGCACTTAACCCTAATTGCTCCTGTAAGTCGCTCTGGATAAGAGCGTCTGATAAATAAATAAATAATTTTAAAAAACACAACATCCTGTTTCTGACCAGGCCAGTAGAAGTTACGCAAGATACAGTCATATGTCTTGTTGACCCCAAGATGGCCAACCATCATGAGCCAACCTCAGTATCTCTTGTTGAAGCGTAACTGGAACAATAATTAGAGATACACTGGGCCAATCATCCTGCCCAGAAGTGGCGCGAGAACGCTATTTCCTCATTATAACACCATCTCTGTCAAAGTAACCCACACGAACTTCAGCAAATTCGTATCTCAGCAAAAAGAGGGGAGAGGGAAACATCTTCTAAGGATATCCTTTCCATGCCCAATTTAATCTGACTCTTGTGACTGACTGGTTTAGAACCAGATCTCCTGCATGTCACAAGACTGTGTCAGCCCACTTAGCTAAAGCATAGAAATGTGACTTCATTTTGATTGTAGGGATCAATTCAGGAAGTTCATGTAAAGGCTGACATGCTGCTTGCTTAACATGTATTAGTTTCCGCTGATTCATACCAAGACCTGAAAAGTTCCATTGTCTGGTGCACAGGAGACCTGGGTTAGAACCCCACCGGTCAAACTAACACATCTTCAGGTCTCCGGCAAGGTTGCTCATCACATGCTTGGATCACCAAACTACCTCTGTTGCACTCTCATTAAATGGGGTGCACAACAGAAAGTTTTGTTGTTGTGCAGTAGGCCTGATTTCAAATCCAGTCAGTTGTATTGGTGCCGTGATCTCTGACCACGCCCCCTGACTTTGAGAAGTTCCAACGCGACATGCATCAAAACACACCCATCTCATTAGTAGTGGTGAGATAAGATACATTATGTCAGACTAATATGCAATTGACTGTCATAGCCCCACATTAAAAGTATGTGATGGTGAGTTGAGAAGACAATCAGATATACTGTTAATGTTTTTTCTATTGGCTGCCATAGCCCCAAATAAAAAAGTGAACATTGGCTGTTAATTACATTTTTTCTTCACATGGTTGGGGTCGCAAGAATTTTCAGATATCAAAATGGTGTCATGGGCCAAACGTTTGGAAACCCCTGCGCTATGGCAGCAGGCCTGCCTGCTCTGATTGGAGGAGCAGACCGCAAGAAGTGAGAGGAGAAAAAAACGCAAGGAAATCAAGATAGCATTGGCAGCTGTACAGATTTCTCAAACACAGCAGAAGGCTAAAACTATATGATGTCCCATCTCCTTATTAATTCAGCCACTTAGATAACTAGCAAGTTAAACGTAGGGGTTGTGTTAACGCAGAATTCTCAATGTTTCACGCAGAAAAAAAATATTAAACACATAAGAAATATCGAGCTGTGTTTTGTAAACGGAGATCTAAAATGCTTCTTATTGTAATTTCTGCTAGGCATCTGACAAATGTTGTGTGTGCTTCAGTTGTACTTCTCCGCTCTCATATTCACCAATGGGCATTCTATCAGCAGACAGCACTCTGACTGTACTTTTCAGTTTAGCCTACTTTTCTCCGGTAAAATGCAAGATTATCTTCAAGCAAAACATTAGGAAATGTAGCTGGCTACATTATTTCTATGATAAACATTAGAAATGTGATGGCCATGCATCATTTTGGCAAAAAAGACCTTGCTTTTTCATTGTAAGCTCATTTATTTGAGTGACTGCTAGCCAAATAGCGCTGCACTTCTGTTGTCATCTGATGAAAATAAGCAATTTTCTGCTGAATGTGTTGCACTAATGTATTTTCTGTAAAGGAAAACTATAGTTGCATGTCCCTGAACACTATAAAAAAATAATGTATTGGTCACATGCACCGAATACAACAGGTTTAGACTTTACAGTGAAAATCTTATTTACGAGACCATTCCCAACATTGCAGAGTGATAGAAATGATTAATAGAAAATGACTCAAGTAAAACTGAAAGTCATCCAGTAAAATACTACTCGAGTCAAAGTCTACAAATATTTGGTTTCAAATATACTTAAGTATTAAAAGTAAATGGAATTGTTAAAATATACATACAAGTAAAAGTATACATCATTTCAAATTCCTTATATTAAGCAAACCAGATGGAAAAAATGTATGTATTTTGGGGTTTTTACAGATAGCCAGGGGCACACTCCAACACTCAGACATAATTTACAAACGAAGAATTTGTGTTTTGTGAGTCGGCCTGATCAGAGGCAGTAGGGATGACCAGGGATGTTCTCTTGATAAGTGCGTGAATTTGACTATTTTCCTGTCAAAATGTAACGAGTACTTTGGGTGTCAGGGGAAATGTTTGGATTAAAAAGTAAATTATTTTCTTTAGGAATGTAGAAGTAAAAGTAAAAGTTGGCAAAAATATACATTACATTTACATTTTCGTCATTTAGCAGACGCTCTCATCCAGAGCGACTTACAAATTGGTGCATTCACCTTATGATAGCCAGTGGGACAACCACTTTACAATACATATATTATCTATATATATATATATTATTTAAAAAATTGGGGGGGTAGGGGGAGGGTAGAATGATTAATTTTATCCTGTCCCAGGTATTCCTTAAAGAGGTGGGGTTTCAAGTGTCTCCGGAAGGTGGTGAGTGACTCCGCTGTCCTGGCGTCGTGAGGGAGCTTGTTCCACCATTGGGGTGCCAGAGCAGCGAACAGTTTTCACTGGGCTGCACGGGAACTGTGCTTCTGCAGAGGTAGGGGGGCCAGCAGGCCAGAGGTGGATGAACGCAATGCCCTCGTTTGGGTGTAGGGACTGATCAGAGCCTGAAGGTACGGAGGTGCCGTTCCCCTCACAGCTCCGTAGGCAAGCACCATGGTCTTGTAGCAGATGCGGGCTTCAACTGGAAGCCAGTGGAGTGTGCGGAGGAGCGGGGTGACGTGAGAGAACTTGGGAAGGTTGAACACCTGACGGGCTGCAGCGTTCTGGATGAGTTGTAGGGGTTTAATGGCACAGGCAGGGAGCCCAGCCAACAGCGAGTTGCAGTAATCCAGACGGAAGATGACAAGTGCCTGGATTAGGACCTGTGCCGCTTCCTGTGTAAGGTTGGGTCGTACTCTGCGAATGTTGTAGAGCATGAACCTACAGGATCGGGTCATCACTTTGATGTTAGCGGAGAACGACAGGGTGTTGTCCAGGGTCACGCCAATGTTCTTTGCACTCTGGGAGGAGGACACAACGGAGTTGTCAACCGTAATGGCAAAATCATGAAGCGGGCAGTCCTTCCCCAGGAGGAAGAGCAGCTCCGTCTTGCCGAGGTTCAGCTTGATAAAGTAAATAAATAATACTACAGATACCCCCCAAAACTACGTAAGTAGTACTTTAAAGTATTTTTACCTAAGTGCTTTACACCACTGGTGACTAGGCAATCAGTATACAGTGCATTCGGAACATTTTGTTACGTTACAGCCTTATTCTAAAATTGATTAAATTAATGTTTGTCCTCATCAATCTACACACAATACCACATAATGGCAAAGCGAAAACAGAAATACCTTATTTACATAAGTATTCAGACCCTTTGCTACAAGACTCGAAATTGAGCTCAGGTGCATCCACATGAGTTATAGATCTGTCATTCTCATCGAAAGCAAGTCTAAGAAGCGGAAGAGCTGTTCTATGTGCACTATTTCTATGCTTCCCGTTCTTAAGTTTAGTTATTGTGACTTTTACTTTTGGTTTTGTACGTCAGCTTCATACAGCTGAAAGTACAATATTTTTGGTTATGGAAAATATATTTCACAGTGGTTTAGATGGTACACTGATTCTCTACACTATACTTGCTTGTTTTGTCACATAAACTGAAATATTAGAGTTTTAGCAACCAGGAAATGGCAGAGCGATTTCTGCATAGTGCACCTTTAAATAGAACACATTGGCTGCTTAGCCAATTATATTATTTACATTTTAGTCATTTAGCAGACGCTCTTATCCAGAGCAACTTACAGTTAGTGCATACATTATTTATTTTTTCATACTGGCCCCCCCGTGGGAATCGAACCCACAACCCTGGCGTTGCAAACACCATGCTCTACCAACTGAGCTACATCCCTCCCGGCCATTCCCTCCCCTACCCTGGGCCAATTGTGCGCCGCCCCATGGGTCTCCCGGTCACGGCCGGCTACAACAGAGCCTGGATTCGAACCAGGATCTCTAGTGGCACAGCTAGCACTGCGATGCAGTGCCTTAGACCACTGCGCCATTATGGCTGTTGCATCCCATTGAAGTTCATTGTGATGGTAATGACGTTAGCATTAACATTAGCCTACTACATTTAGCCACATGTTGAACTTCCATCCTCTCAGGCCAGGGGCACAATGTATACATTTATGGTTGGATCAGAATCGCCGTTATAATCATTAGCCAGTACGGAGCATTAAGTAAAACCACAAGTCCAAATCCCTATCTCCATCCATGACTAACTTAGGAATGGGCTGATTACAGCTAGCTAGCCACTGGAGGACAACAACACAACGAGATGCAACAATTTAAAAAAAAATCTGTCAGTGACGTTTGGATTCTGGTGATGTGATTGGTTTGAAGCCAAATCCAAACTGGCTTCCCTTGACACTTTTTTTTGGTGCGCCAGGACCATTCACAGCTGAGCTCACTTAGTTTAGCTCAATGCTGATTGGCTCTTATGTTATTTTTATCAAGGGAAGTCAAATGCTCGCTGGCTTCCTTTGCATTCAATGCAACAGTCAGCAACAATGTCATACTCTTTTTGACCAGACAGCATCAGATAGTTGGGCTACAAATAATGAAACAGGGAGCACTGTTTTCGTTCGCTCGGATGCTTTCTCCAGTGAGATACATTCAGCGAATTGAAGGACATTTATGACACACAGAGAAAAAGGTTGAAAATGTCAGTGAAGAACCCCCCGTTGTACATTTTTTTGGGGAAGTCTGACTTCCCTTGGCATCTATAAATATATACCACTGGTGACTATTGCATGGTTGTATTTATCATCATGAGTATGAGGTGCATGTTCCGGATGACTGTGTGATCACGCTCTCCGTAGCTGATGTGAGTAAGACCTTTAAATAGGTCAACATTCGCAAGGCCAGACGGATTAGTGTCTTCACTGACATTTTCAACCTGTCCCTGACTGAGTCTGTAAAACCAACATGTTTCAAGCAGACCACCATAGTCCCTGTGCCGAAGAACACCAAGGTAACCTGCCTAAATGACTACCAACCCGTAGCACTCACGTCTGTAGCCATGAAGTGCTTTGAAAGGCTGGTCATGGCTCACATCAACACCATTATCCCAGAAACCCTAGACCCACTCCAATTTGCATACTGCCCCAAAACATCCACAGATGATGCAATCTCTATTGCACTCCACAATGCCCTTTCCCACCTGGACAAAAGGAACACCTACATGAGAATGCTATTAATTTACTACAGCTCAGCGTTCAACACCATAGTGCCCTCAAAGCTCATCACTAAGCTAAGGACCCTGGGACTAAACACCTCCTTTTGCAACTGGATCCTGGACTTCCTGACGGGCCGCCCCCAGGTGGTAAGGGTAGGTAACAACACATCTGCCACGCTGATCCTCAACACGGGGGCCCCTCACGGGTGCTTGCTCAGTCCCCTCCTGTACTCCCTGTTCACCCATGACTGCATGGCCAGGCACGACTCCAACACCATCATTAAGTTTGCCGACGACACAACAATGGTAGGCCTAATCACCGACAACGATGAGGCAGCCTATAGGTAAGTCAGAGACCTGGCCGTGTGGTGCCAGGATAACAACCTTTCCCTCAACGTGATCAAGACAAAGGAGATGACTGTGGACTACAGGAAAAGGAGGACCGAGCACGCCCACATTCTCATCGACGGGGCTGTAGTGGAGCAGGTTGAGAGCTTCAAGTTCCTGAGCTGCATGTTGCAGTGCTCTCTCAACACACACACCCCTCTGGCCCACCACTCACTCACTCAGCAACAGACTGCCTCACTACCTGATAGTCAGCAGCAGCAGGTCACAGTTTTTGTTTTTAAGATAAATGCCATGGTGGCCGTGGTGCAACTTAGAAGTAGCCCAAAAACCCAGCAACCTGCGAGCAATACATTTTCACCCGCGACATCGTTTTAAATATAGCCCAATTTTCTAGAAACCACAAACATGGCAACCCTGATTCAAACCCACTGATTGGCTTCTTCTTCTTCTTCTTCTTCTTCTTCTTCTTCTTCTATATGGCGGTTGGCAACCAACTTTAAGATGCATTACCACCACCAACTGGACTGGAGTGTGGACCAGAGACAGGGAAGGTCTAAATCCTAGCCAATATTCTCGTCTCCCTAAAGAAGCGAAATACATAATTAAATACTACCTGCCTGAAGATTTCCCCAGTAGTTCACTTAATTTTGGCTCTTCAACCCCATTACTCCTCAAATCTAATAACAATCACTCCATTTCCCTCCCATATTTCTGTCACTGAAATTGAACATGTTCCACTGTCTTGATGATCACACCTCCCAGTCGGATGTTTTCCCTCCAATTTCAATGTACTATTGAGCCTTGTGTGTCCCAGTCTCAGCCTTGTGACTACACTTTCCTCCCTTCTCTCTCGGCCTGAGGACTTCCCTGCCCCCACCTTTTTCCTGGATATTATACAGGTGTCTTCACTTTCCCTCTTTTTTCCACAACTCTTGCCATTTGTTTTTAACCACCGTTTCATCAACCCCTTGGCTTCTGCTTTACTGATTGACAATTCCATCTCAACATTAGGATGTTTAAGAGCCTGCTTGGCGATAACATCCACTTCCTCATTCCCATCTACTCCCACATGAACTGGTACCCAGAGGAACATCACAAATACCCCCATCTGTCCCACCATATACAAGCACTGCAAAACCTCATACAATACATCCTGTCTGCTCCAAGACACAAATTAATTTAAGCCCATCAGTGTTGCACAGGAGTCAAAGCAGATGACTACACTGTCTGGCCTCACTTCCTCCAACCACCCTGCCTGCTGATTGGCTGAAAGAGCACATTTTTACATATTCACTGATCATCTTATTACTGTTGAGACTTTTTAGTTGATTTCAGTGTCCTTTCATGTATCTAGCCTAGGCTACATATTGCAAAATACACTTAACCCCATGACATGTCGCAGTCGCCTATGCTATCACTTTCACTTGCTTAGGGAAATCATCTAATCACATGCGCATGTAGTCTACATCAACACAATTTATTTTTAAAAAAAACATCTGACTCATGCTTTGATTTTATTTTTATTTTGCAGCTTCACATACGGACTGTTCAAGTTTAATTAACCACCCAGCGGATAATTTAAAAGAATTGTAGCCTATGAGGAAGACAGCAATGGTCGTCACTATTTACCACAGCCACAAAGTCATAAAACTCGCCTATTTATGTCATTTGTTGGGTACAGTAGGCACTTGCTTTTGTTGGTAATTGCTTCAATATAGCCTGTTCAAAACTTTAGTGAAGGTTTAAACCAATTCGCAAGTGTTTTGTTTCATTCTGTTGAGCCATTTTCTTTGGCGAAATTAAGTTCCAACTGTAATGCTGTGTTTTCCGCAATATAATATCCTGCTCGTAATTTCCCTATAAACAATGACTTGACATGCTTTTGATATTACCCTAATAAAGTTTAGAAACATTTGTGAAGGTTTGGTCTGGTGTGGCTATTATGAATATTTAGCTACTGCAGGCCTATGATATGAAGGCAGTGCGTACCAGCGCTCCAACTGACTCCGACAGTTCAACTTGAGGTGAGGAAGAATGTTTCCGGGCCTACCAGAGTCTACCTCTTGAACCATGAGGTGGACAACTATTGTTTTTGGAAAGTAGCCTAAAATCCAATAAAAGCAAAAGGCTATAAAGTTTAGCATATGCTACACATCCAAACACAAGGAATAGTGTTTTTGTAATTTGTAATAGGTTGTTTTTAAGGAGACATAAATGTGGCTCATTTGGCTGTTGATGGCGCTGGCTGCGCCAGGTCGGATCTGAATGCATATGGATGTCAAGTAAATTTCTCAAGTGTTGGGTAAATTAAAATATTCCCTGTCATCCAGCGCCAAATTTTTCTAAAGGAAACCCTGAAATTGTTTGCATGAAAATCTGTTGCTAATTGGATGGAAACCTAGCTATAGACACTCTAAAGACTCTGGCAAGTGCTCTAGTCCAGTGTCACTTTGATTATTCCTGCGCATCATAAGCTACCATCCAAACAAGCTTGCAAGAGTTTTACTTAAACTCCCCCCTCATACTCATCTGGAGGTTAAGTATTTTTTCATCTGTAGCTCTGTAATGTGTCTGTATCTCTGCAATTGTATATGTACATTCGGAAATTGTCAAGGCAAGCATTCGATACTGGGTAAGCCTACAAAGCAGGGAGGGATGTATTTTCTGTTTGTCGAGATTGACATAGTCTATTTATTGTGGTGTTGAAAACGTAAACCATGATATTTAAGTTCATTTAACATTTAGTCATCGTCATTATTTATGGAACCAACTGGCTTAAAAAAAAAAATAACGATTATATTGTTTACAAACAGTGGAGTAAAACAAACTAATATTTTGGGTTGGACTGTCACGCCCTGATCTGTTTCACCTGTCTTGTGCTTGTCTCCACCCCCCACCAGGTGTCTCCTATTTGTTCCCATTATCCCCTGTGTATCTATTCCGGTGTTTTCTGTTTGTCTGTTGCCAGTTCGTCTTGTCCCGTCAAGTCTTACCAGCGTGTTTTCCCATTTTCGAGTTTTTCTAGTTGCTGTTTTCTAGTCCTCCCGGTTCTGACCATTCTGCCTGCCCTGACCCTGCCCTGACCCTGCCCCTGCCCTGACCCTGCCCTGACCCTGAGCCTGCCTGCCGTTCTGCCTGCCCTGACCCTGAGCCTGCCCTGACCCTGAGCCTGCCTGCCGTTCTGTACGTTATTGACTCTGATCTGGATTACTGACCTCTGCCTGCCCTTGACCTGTCGTTTCCCTGCTCCCTGTTTTGTAATAAACATCTGTTATTCGAACTGTCTGCATCTGGGTCTTATCCTGAGTCCTGATATGGACATTGCATCATATTCTTACTCTTTTAATTAATGGCATCAACATATTGCAAAACTAATGAAACCAATGACCGACCAATCAACACTCTTGCAAAACTAATGAAGAAATATGTGCAAAAGCAACATATATCTTAGAACGAAAAACTGTATAAATTCAGTATATCTTCCTCTAAATGTATGTCAAAATTGTGCATGGTATGTAAGTTTAGTATCACCTATCAACCAATCCAGTGCATTTTTGTTTAAATATGTTTTGGGGAAATCAACAACACGTCAAAGGATTCAACTACTGAAAACTGAAACAAACAAATGGATCAAACAGATCAATCCCACTTTTGTTGAAGGCGTTTGGTGGTGGTGGTAAACACCATCACCCGGCTCTACCAGGGGAATGCTTAAGTTGGTCTCCCACAGCTCTGCGTATGTCATGTGACTTCTGTCATCCGATCACTCCAAGCTGCATTAAGTCTTGATGCACGAATGTCACATTGTGCTCACATTAGGTTCAGATCTGCCAGGATGCTCGGCTGGTAGAGCACGGCGCTTGTAACGCCAAGGTAGTGGGTTCGATCCCCGGGACCACCCATACACAAAAATGTATGCACGCATGACTGTAAGCCGCTTTGGATAAAAGCGTCTGCTAAATGGTATATTATTATTATTGTGTTCGGAATGTGACATAGTCTGGACGCAATCAAGCCACCGAATATGTATAAGCAATGTGAAGAGATGAGGTGAATGAGTGGGGAAAAGTACTCTCTACACAAATTACTTTCTTTCATAATAACAAAGAACAAATGTGGGTTTCTGAGGGGAAATCATGTCATACAGCCAGAAGGGGAGAGAAACTACATGAATATCGGTGGACAATCTTTCATTAATGTAAATGAACATCTAAACCATGTGACCTCTCACCTCTCTGGCTGTAGAAGTGTTCTCCCTCAACAGCTCTCAGACTGTGCTCCACCCTCGCTGGGTCCTCAGAGGAGAGGAAAGCTGGGACGGGATGGAAGGATGAATGGATCGATCATTCAACAAGTCAGTAAATCTAAAGGGAGTGTTGATTAGCTTAAATATCCATCTCTCACCCATGGAGAGACCTATATTCTGTATCTTACCCTCCAGACGGTCTCGGGGTAGCGAGGTTGGGTGGCTTGGCTCATCCCCTGGTCAGCTGACATCGCAGGGGGAGAGTGAATAATCACTGGTTCATACACACACAGAACAGGGACATAGAGAGACTAGTTAATACAACATTACTATAGAGAGAAATAGCAATGGCGTCTTTTTGTAGGCACTAACTCCACCAGGGTTTGTTGTACAAAGCCTGTGGGGAAATGAATGGTGTTTTGGTAGGGGTTTTCAATAAATGTAGAAAACAAGGTCTGTGGTAAACACAGGCTTAGAAGTTTGTTCTATGAGATAATCATCAGCTAACGTCACTTGTGAATTTCTAAGCATTTATGTAATCATAAAAAGCACATAAACGCTTCATAATTCATCTAGGTCATGTTAACTGACTGATATTATCTCATTGAACAAAACGTATAATATTTCCTAAGCCTGTTTTAACCTCAGACCTTATTTTCGGCGTTTATCCCAAAACTCTATTCTTTCCCCATACGTTTTCCCCATAGGAATGTCTGAACAAACCAGAGGACTACAATCCGGTTATGGGTTTGATTATGATACTGCTATCTCTTACCTATCCAGCTCTGAGTCTGGGTTTGATTATGATACTGCTATCTCTTACCTATCCAGCTCTGAGTCTGGGTTTGATTATGATACTGCTATCTCTTACCTATCCAGCTCTGAGTCTGGGTTTGATTATGATACTGCTATCTCTTACCTATCCAGCTCTGAGTCTGGGTTTGATTATGATACTGCTATCTCTTACCTATCCAGCGCTGAGTCAGCTCCTGATTTCTGGGCCACTGAAGCAGACTGGGATGGTACTGCCTGAGAGGGTACAGTCTGCCCTTTGACCTCTTGAGGAGGATCCAATGTCATCAAGCGGCTTTGTTTGTTCATCAGACAGTGGAGTCATAAGTGAGAGCAGCTCCTTGGTCTCATCTGTGAGAAAGTCTTAATACACCCTTCCCTGTGTCCTACACAGGACGGATAACAAGGCAGTCATAGCCTACTGTAGGGGTGCATCACAATAGTCTACAGTGGCTTCCTCTATCTCCTTTCTTTCATTGTCACTGATCTGAACAGGAGATAGGTGAAAGCATTATGGTATTTGTTTTCACCCGTCCAGTTCTTTCAGATCAGGAGGCCAGGAGGGCATGGTGGGACAGGGGGAGCAGGATCTGCCTTCGTCATATGATTAGGAAAGTCCCTGTAGTTCTTTAATGAAACGTGTTGGGCGGAGAGTTGAAAGTACACAAGGCTTGCAGGCTTCGATATACATTCTGTTTACCGTCTGAATAGTCTTGAGAAATTCATCATAATATTACTACTAAACTGCAAATAGTTATATTGTTAGACTACTTTAACTTTAAATCCATTTGTCAAGAGATTGAAAACAGGAAGAGGGGGGAGTTTTATGAGGAAGGAAACCTTGGCCTACAGCTTAGAGTTAAAACAACATGTACAGTTGTGTAACAGGGACTGTTACGGAGGGGGAAGTTTTAAAAGCCCATTGCTCTTTTATTTCGTTCAGTTCGATGATTTGCATCTAGTCATAGGTTATAACTATGTGTTTTGTGGGGGGACATTGCGAGCTCACAGAAAAGGGCTCCGGGCAGCCGAGCGGAAATGGAGGAAAACTAGACTCCCTGCGGACCTGTCATCTTTTCACTCCCTCCTCTCTACATTCTCTACCTCTGTTTCCGCTGCTAAAGCCACTTTCTACCACTCTAAATTTCAAGCCTCTGCCTCTAACCCTAGGAAGCTCTTTGCCACCTTCTCCTCCCTGCTGAATCCTCCTCCTCCTCCCCCTCTCTGTGGATGACTTCGTCAACCATTTTGAAAAGAAGGTTGACGACATCCGATCCTCATTTATCAAGTCAAATGACACTGCTGGTCCTGCTCACACTGCCCTACCCTATGCTTTGACTTCTTTCTCCCCTCTCTCTCCAGATGAAATCTTGCGACTTGTGACGGCCAGCCGCCCAACAACCTGCCCGCTTGACCCTATCCCCTCCTCTCTTCTCCAGATCATTTCCGGAGACCTTCTCCCTTACCTCACCTCGCTCATCAACTCATCCTTGACCGCTGGCAATGTCTCTTCCGTCTTCAAGAGAGCGAGAATTGCACCCCTCCTCAAAAAACCTACACTCGATCCCTCTGATGTCAACAACTACAGACCAGTATCCCTTCTTTCTTTTCTCTCCAAAACTCTTGAGCGTGCCGTCTCTAGCCAACTCTCCTGCTATCTCTCTCAGAATTACCTTCTTGATCCAAACCAGTCAGGTTTCAAGACTGGCCATTCAACTGAGACTGCTCTTCTCTGTGTCACGGAGGCTCTCTGCACTGCTAAAGCTAACTCTCTCTCCTCTGCTCTTATCCTTCTAGACCTATCCGCTGCCTTTGATACTGTGAACCATCAGATACTCCTCTCCCACCCTCTCAGAGTTGGGCATCTCCGGCGCTGCTCACTCTTGGATTGCGTCCTACCTGACAGGTCGCTCCTACCAGGTGGCGTGGCGAGAATCTGTCTCCGCACCACGTGCTCTCACCACTGGTGTCCCCCAGGGCTCAGTTCTAGGCCCTCTCCTATTCTCTCTATACACCAAGTCACTTGGCTCTGTCACAACCTCACATGGTCTCTCCTATCATTGCTACGCAGACGACACACAATTGATTTTCTCCTTTCCCCCTTCTGATAACCAGGTGGCGAATCGCATCTCTGCATGTCTGGCAGACATATCAGTGTGGATGTCAGATCACCACCTCAACTGAACCTTGGCAAGACGGAGCTGCTCTTCCTCCCGGGGAAGGACTGCCCGCTCCATGATCTCACCATCACGGTTGACAACTCCTCCCAGAGTGCAAAGCACCTTGGCGTGACCCTGGACAACACCCTGTCGTTCTCCGCTAACATCAAAGCGGTGACCCGATCCTGCAGGTTCATGCTCTACAACATTCGCAGAGTACGACCCTACCTTACACAGAAAGCGACACAGGTCCTAATCCAGGCACTTGTCATCTCCCGTCTGGATTACTGCAACTCGCTGTTGGCTGGGCTCCCTGCCTGTGCCATTAAACCCCTACAACTTATCCAGAACGCCGCAGCCCATCTGGTGTTCGACCTTCCCAAGTTCTCTCATGTCACCCCGCTCCTCCGCACACTCCACTGGCTTCCAGTTGAGGCTCGCATCTATTACGAGACCATGGTGCTTGCCTACGGAGCTGTGAGGGGAACGGCACCTCCTTACCTTCAGTCTCTGATCAGACCCTACACCCAAACGAGGGCACTACGTTCATCCACCTCTGGCCTGCTAGCTCCCCTACCTCTACGGAACCACAGTTCCCGCTCAGCCCAGTCAAAGCTATTCGCTGCTCTGGCACCCCAATGGTGGAACAAGCTCCCCCACGACGCCAGGACAGCGGAGTCACTGACCACCTTCCGGAGACACTTGAAACCCCACCTCTTTAAGGAACACCTGGAATAGTATAAAGTAATCCTTCTACCCCCCCCCCCCCCCCCCCCCCATAAAAAAAAGAAGAAGAAAAAAGTGGTTGTACCACTGGCTATCATAAGTTGAATGCACCAATGTGTAAGTTGCTCTGGATAAGAGCGTCTGCTAAATAATGTAAATGTAAATGTCATGTTAAGACTGTCAACTGTAAATGATATGTCTATGGTAATCCAGTAAAACAGTGCTTTTGGGTGAATATGTTTCCCTCAGAACTGTGGATAGAAGTGTATTTACTTGCTGGAAATAGAACAGGTGTCACAAGGGAAAAAAAGAAGTGATACTATCTAGGCTACATTTCTAGGGCCAATTCAGCAGAACATTTTTGAATTCATGCATATCGTGCAGTTGAAAGTCATGCTGACAAACAACCTTAATGATTAGTACAACTTGTGTTCTAATTTTGTATCGTGCGGGCGCCATGTGTGGGTTCAGTGGCCTTTTAGTGTTGTCCTTCTCCTTTCCCAGGGTTCCCAGTTTACCACAAGTTTCCCTGTTTAACAGACACAATGCATTGCTCCAATAACTTTCAAAAGATTATTCCGAAGTTTGCCCCCACAAATGTATTTTCCTATGAATGAAGTCGCACATACAGTGGGGATAAAAAGTATTTAGTCAGCCACCAATTGTGCATGTTCTCCCACTTAAAAAGATGAGAGAGGCCTGTAATTTTCATCATAGGTACACGTCAACTATGACAGACAAATTGAGGGAAAAAAATCCAGAAAATCACATTGTAGGATTTTTAATGAATTTATTTGCAAATTATGGTGGAAAATAAGTATTTGGTCACCTACAAACGAGCAAGATTTCTGGCTCTCACAGACCTGTAACTTCTTCTTTAAGAGGCTCCTCTGTCCTCCACACGTTACCTGTATTAATGGCACATGTTTGAACTTGTTATCAGTATAAAAGACACCTGTCCACAACCTCAAACAGTCACACTCCAAACTCCACTATGGCCAAGACCAAAGAGCTGTCAAAGGACACCAGAAACAAAATTGTAGACCTGCACCAGGCTGGGAAGACTGAATCTGCAATAGGTAAGCAGCTTGGTTTGAAGAAATCAACTGTGGGAGCAATTATTAGGAAATGGAAGACATACAACACCACTGATAATCTCCCTCGATATGGGGCTCCACGCAAGATCTCACCCCGTGGGGTCAAAATGATCACAAGAACGGTGAGCAAAAATCCCAGAACCACACGGGGGGACCTAGTGAATGACCTGCAGAGAGCTGGGACCAAAGTAACAAAGCCTACCATCAGTAACACACTACGCCGCCAGGGACTCAAATCCTGCAGTGCCAGACGTGTCCCCCTGCTTAAGCCAGTACATGTCCAGGCCCGTCTGAAGTTTGCTAGAGTGCATTTGGATGATCCAGAAGAGGATTGGGAGAATGTCATATGGTCAGATGAAACCATCGTGTTTGGAGGACAAAGAATGCTGAGTTGCATCCAAAGAACACCATACCTACTGTGAAACATCATGCTTTGGGGCTGTTTTTCTGCAAAGGGACCAGGACGACTGATCCGTGTAAAGGAAAGAATGAATGGGGCCATGTATCGTGAGATTTTGAGTGAAAACCTCCTTCCATCAGCAAGGGCATTGAAGATGAAACGTGGCTGGGTCTTTCAGCATGACAATGATCCCAAACACACCGCCCGGGCAACGAAGGAGTGGCTTCGTAAGAAGCATTTCAAGGTCCTGGAGTGGCCTAGCCAGTCTCCAGATCTCAACCCCATAGAAAATCTTTGGAGGGAGTTGAAAGTCCGTGTTGCCCAGCGACAGCCCCAAAACATCACTGCTCTAGAGGAGATCTGCATGGAGGAATGGGCCAAAATACCAGCAACAGTGTGTGAAAACCTTGTGAAGACTTACAGAAAACGTTTGACCTGTGTCATTGCCAACAAAGGGTATATAACAAGGTATTGAGAAACTTTTGTTATTGACCAAATACTTATTTTCCACCATAATTTGCAAATAAATTCATAAAAAATTCTACAATGTGATTTCCTGGATTTTTTTTTCTCATTTTCTCTGTCATAGTTGACGTGCACCTCTGATGAAAATTACAGGCCTCTCTCATCTTTTTAAGTGGGAGAACATGCACAATTGGTGGCTGACTAAATACTTTTTTTCCCCACTGTAAATGCAGAAATAATTTTTGTACATATTTGCACGAATTGAGTGTGAGATTATGAAATTAAAATGATTTTGCAGAATGAGATTGGGATAATACTAAATACTTCTAAATACTGCACAATTTTAAAATTTGCCCTCCAATTCCCTCTTCCCCAAAACGTGTTAATATTGTACTATAAATTGTGCCTTCCTGTATTATACTTAAGCTAAAATGTTTATTCTATTCTACTGAGACATTTACTTTATGTTCATATTGTTATCTTTTATTATTTCTTATTGTTGTTGCATTGTCGCGAAGGAACCTGCAAGTGAGCATTTCATTGGATGATGTTTACCATATGCTGTACATACGACTAATAAAACTTGAAATGTAATAACCTTCACAATTTAAAATAATCCAATAGAATAAATGTAATCCAAAAACCTCATGACATCATAATGATTGAGTGAATGTTGACAGAAGACCAACCTGTGTGGCTGATGTATTGACCAGGTTTACAGCTGCTGTGTCTCTGGGCTGCTCTACCACCATCCTTAGTTGAGTGTCTACAGCAGTAAAAAGCTATTCGGTGGGGCAAGTGGGGACAGGTTCATACATCCCCATGTGCTAACAGAATGTGGAGTCCCTGACTGTGATGGGGGCTTGAATCTGGGGAGAGAAGTAACTTGGAATTTATCAATAATTTACTTACATTCTGGACAATGTTTTGCAGTACAATAGTTTGTCATATATTCTTGGATCATATCATTCGTCTTAACACTGATGACTTCATGAAGTAATATACCACACACATTTACTTATAAATATGTTTGAAATTCTTTTAACTCATAAAAACTATTCCGTACACATATTTTGAACATCTTGAAGGTTTGCCTTACCGTTTCCAGTTCCCACAGACAGCATTGGTATATCCTGATCTGGGGATGTCTATCAGATAGAATCAGTCATTAGTCAAACACATTGGGCCAGTTTCCCGGACAGAGATTAAGCCCAGTCCTGGACAAAGAAGCACATTCAATGGAGATTCTCCATTTAAAGTGATTTTTAGTCCAAGGATAGGCTTAGTCTATGTCCGGGAAACTGGCCCATTAAATTACTATTTTACAGCCAGAAAATATTATTTAGTAATACAATGTGATGAAATATATTCATTGATTTCCAAACATACCTGTGTAGGTGTTTGAGGGTCTATGAAAAAGACAGATGTTCAATATTGTAATAAACATACCATGACGTTAACAAACAGTAGTAATCTACACCAGACCTGGGTTCAAATACTATTTAGGGCATATCAGTTACTTTCAAGGACATTTGGAAATCCTTTTTTTTTTTTTTTTTTACAAGTAGTTGAATATTGGAATGTATTTGGAAATACACATTAAAAGTATTGGCATGTATTTTTAAATACTCAAATACACAGTATTTATACAAATATTTAAATACTCTCTTGCAATTGAACCAGGTCTGTTTGGTATTTGAAATAATGATTTGGAAATAAATATTAGAAAATACTTTTAAATAGTAGGCTATTTATAGGAAAGTATTTGAACATATTTTCAAATAGTTCCAATAGAAGTAGTTGATCCGGGCCACACTATTTGAAAATATTTAAATACACAGAAACATTTGATTAAAAAAAAAAATCATCAAATACACATGTATTTCAACCCAGGTCTGATCAACACTATATGAGAAGTAGAAAACGTAGCATTCACAAGGTATACTGAATATCACAGGCAACAATGAATGGCACTATCTGCAATATTAAAGCTGATCTACCCCCTTTAAAATAAAATAAAATCTCAATAAAAAACAACTGCAGCTATAAAGCCTGAC
Source organism: Coregonus lavaretus (assembly GCF_964263955.1). Lineage (NCBI taxonomy): Eukaryota > Metazoa > Chordata > Actinopteri > Salmoniformes > Salmonidae > Coregonus > Coregonus lavaretus. The sequence goes on from NC_140007.1 coordinate 42,539,350, forward strand.
ACAAACAAAAATGTCACAACACCACCAACTATGTGTAGCTCAGTTGGTAGAGCATGGTGCTTGCAACGCCAGGGTTGTGGGTTTGTTTCCCACGGGGGGCCAGTATGAAAACAAAATTAATCAAAAAATATGTATGCACTCACTAACTGTAAAGTCGCTCTGGATAAGAGTGTCTGCTAAATGACTAAAATGTAATGTAAAATGTATGATTGTAGCTGTGGTAAGGGAAGTTCCAGTCACGACTTCTTCCGAAGCTGCCTCCTCTCCTTGTTCGGGCAGGCTTCGGCGTTCCTCATCTCATCATTTGTTTTGTCTTGTTTATTACACACACCTGGTTCATATCCCCCTCATCAGTACCTGTATAAGTGTTCCCTCTGCCCCCTTGTCTTTGTGTGTGATTGTTTATTGTGATGGTTATTATAGATCAGTGGAGCTCTTTTGTATTTTGTATCGCCGGGATATTCATCCATGTGCCTTGTTGTTTTTCAGTGTGCCGTATTTCCGCACTGGAGTGTTTTACGCATCGCTGCGTACCGCTGTGTTACGGAATAAACCATTTATTCTGTGATTTACCCTCCTGCGCCTGACTCCTTCTAAATCACGCATCACAGAATCACACACACACCATGGAGTCAGCAGGAGAAGGGAACATGCCTGGAGTCTGGACCAGCTGAGTGACCGGATCCAGCCACCCACACCCCAGCACCCAGAGGGATTCACCTATCCCGACCGAGGGAGTATGAAGGGACAGCTGCCCGCTGCCAAGGATTCCTCCTGCAGCTGGACCTCTACTTCTCTACCATCAGCCCGGCTCCATCGGAGCGGGAGAAGGTGTCCGCCCTCGTCTCCTCCCTCTCGGAGAAAGCCCTGGAGTGGGACAACGCGGTCTGGAGTGAAGGAGGAGATGCGTTGGACCAATACAGGGAGTTCGCTCGCATCTTTCGGGCAGTCTTCGATCACCTGCCCGAAGGAAGAGACACAGGCGAGTGGCTGGTCCAACTGAGGCAGGGGACAAGGACCGCGCAGGACTTTACCCTGGAGTTTCGAACTCTAGCGGCTGGGTCCGGGTGGAACGAGCGGGCCCTCATCAACCGCTTCCGGTGCAGCCTGCGAGAGGACGTCCGAAGGGAGCTAGCCTGCCGGGACACCAGGTTGACTTTCAACCAGCTGGTGGACATGGCCATCCGGTTAGACAACCTGCTAGCTTCAAGAGGATGTTCTGGAAGTGGCCTGAACGTTTCACCCCCCTTCAACCCGGATTCCGTTATGATGGAGCTGGGTGGTGCAGCGATCCAGGAGAACGGAGGACGACAGCTCCAGAGACCTGTCCGTGTGGTGCCAGGATAACAACCTCTCCCTCAACGTGACCAAGACAAAGGAGATGATTGTGGACTACAGGGGAAAAAAAGAGGACTGAGCACGCCCCCATTATCATCGACGGGGCTGTAGTGGAACAGGTTGAGAGCTTCAAGTTCCTTGGTGTCCACATCAACAAACTATCATGGTCCAAACACACCAAGACAGTTGTGAAGAGGGCTTGACAAAGCCTATTCCCACCCAGGAGACTGAAAGGATTTGGCTTGGGTCTTCAGATCCTCAAAAAATTGTACAGCTGCACCGTCGAGAGCATCCTGACTGGTTGCATCACTGCCTGGTATGGCAACTGCTCGGCTTACGACAGCAAGGCACTACAGAGGGTAGCGCGTACGGCCCAGTACATCACTGGGGCCAAGCTTCCTGCCATCCAGGACCTCTATACCAGGCGGTGTCAGAGGAAGGCCCTCAAAATTGTCAAAGACTCCAGCCACCCTAGTCATAGACTGTTCTCTCTTCTACCGCACGGCAAGCGGTACCGGAGTGCCAAGTCTAGGTCCAAAAGACTTCTCAACAGCTTCTACCCCCAAGCCATAAGACTCCTGAACAGCTAATTATGGCTACCCAGACTATTTGCACTGCCCCCCACCCCCACCCCCCACCCCATCTTTTTACGCTGCTGCTACTCTGTTAATTATTTATGCATAGTCACTTTAACTCTACCCACATGTACATATTACTTCAACTACCTCAACTAGCCGGTGCCCCCGCACATTGACTCTGCACCGGTACCCCCCTGTATATATAGTCTCCCTACTGTTATTTTATTTGACTTCTGCTCTTTTTTTCTCAACACTTTTTTGTTGTTGTTTTACTTTACTTTTTTTATTAAAAATAAATGCACTGTTGGTTAAGGGCTGTAAGTAAGCATTTCACTGTAATGTCTGCACCTGTTGTATTAGACGCATGTGGCCAATACATTACATTTACATTTACACCATGGTCTTGTAACGGATGCGAGCTTCAACTGGAAGCCAGTGGAGTGTGCGGAGGAGGGGGGTGACGTGAGAGAACTTGGGAAGGTTGAACACCAGACGGGCTGCGGCATTCTGGATGAGTTGTAGGGGTGAACCTCGGCAAGACGGAGCTGCTCTTCCTCCCGGGGAAGGAATGCCCGTTCCATGATCTCGCCATCACGGTTGACAACTCTGTTGTATCCTCCTCCCAGAGTGCAAAGAGCCTTGGCGTGACCCTGGACAACACCCTGTCGTTCTCCGCTAACATTAAGGCGGTGACCAGCTCCTGTAGGTTCATGCTCTACAACATTTGCAGAGTACGACCCTGCCTTACACAGGAAACGGCACAGGTCCTAATCCAGGCACTTGTCATCTCCCGTCTGGATTATTGCAACTCGCTGTTGGCTGGGCTCCCTGCCTGTGCCATTAAACCCCTACAACTCATCCAGAACGCCGCAGCCAGTCTGGTGTTCAACCTTCCCAAGTTCTCTCACGTCACCCCGCTCCTCCGCACACTCCACTGGCTTCAGTTGAAGCTCGCATCTGCTACAAGACCATGGTGCTTGCCTACGGAGCTGTGAGGGGAACGGCACCTCCGTACCTTCAGGCTCTGATCAGTCCCTACACCCAAACTTGGGCATTGCGTTCATCCACCTCTGGCCTGCTGGCCCCCCTACCTCTGTGGAAGCACAGTTCCCGCTCAGCCCAGTCAAAACTGTTCGCTGCTCTGGCACCCCAATGGTGGAACAAGCTCCCTCACGACGCCAGGACAGCGGAGTCACTCACCACCTTCCGGAGAAACTTGAAACCCCACCTCTTTAAGGAATACCTGGGATAGGATAAAGTAATCCTTCTACCCCCCCTTACTCCACCCCCAAAACAAAAAAACAAACATTATATAGTGGTTGTCCCACTGCCTATCATAAGGTGAATGCACCTATTTGTAAGTCGCTCTGGATAAGAGCGTCTGCTAAATGACGAAAAATGTAAATGTAAAAGGTCTACATCGATGACATTCTGGTGTATTCCGCAACGCGCCCCGAGCATGTGTCCCTGGTTCGCAGAGTGCTGGGCCGACTGTTGGAACATGACCTTTATGCCAAGGCAGAAAAGTGTCTGTTTTTCCAACAGTCCGTCTCCTTCCTCGGATACCACATTACCACCTCAGGTGTGGAGATGGAGGGAGACCGCATTTCAGCCGTAAGTAATTGGCCGACTCCCACCACGGTAAAGGAGGTGCAGCACTTTATTGGCTTTGCCAACTACTATCAGAGGTTTATCCGGGGCTTTGGCAAGGTCACAGCTCCCATCACCTCTCTGTTGAAGGGTGGGCCATCCCGGCTCCGCTGGTCTGCTGAGGCTGACAGGGCATTCAGTAACCTGAAGGTTCTGTTCACCTCAGCCCCGGTACTGGCCCATCCCGATCCATCACTACCGTTCGTAGTGGAGGTGGATGCGTCCGAGGTAGGGATAGGCGCTGTCCTATCTCAACGCTAGGGCACGCCACCCAAGCTCCGCCCCTGTGCCTTCTTCTCCAAGAAGCTCAGCCCGGCGGAGCAGAACTACAACATTGGTGATCGGGAGCTGTTGGCTGTTGTCAGAGCCCTGACCATGTGGAGGCACTGGCTCGAGGGGGCGAAACACCCTTTCCTCGTCTGGACTGACCACCGTAACCTGGAGGAGGCAGAACCCTCGCCAGGCCAGGTAGGCCCTGTTCTGCACCTGGTTTGAATTTACACTGTCCTACATACCGGGTACAAAGAATGTGAAGGCAGACGCAATGTCACGGCTGTACGACACAGAGGAGACGCCCATAGACAACACGCCCATACTCCCGGCCTCCTGCATTGTGGCGCCGGTAGTGTGGGCGGTGGGCGCGGACATAGAGCGGGCGTTACGCACAGAGCCATCTCCACCTCAGTGCCCAGCTGGGCTGTGGCACGTGGCGTCTCTTGTCCGTGACCGTCTGATCTATTGGGCACACATGTCCCCCTCCTCTGGTCACTCTGCCTGACTGGAAAGTACTGGTGGCCTACCTTGGCTAAGGACGTGAGGGTGTATGTCTCCTCCTGCTCAGTGTGCACCCAGAGTAAGGAACATAGGCACCTCCCAGCGGGTAAGTTACATCTCTTACCAGTTCCACAATGGCCATGGTCCCACTTGTGTATTGCCTTCAGTACCTCGTGGAGTGGGAGGGGTATGGTCCAGAGGAGCGGTGCTGGGTCCCGGTTTGGGATATCCTCGATCCCTCCCTGTTGCGGGATTTCCACCGTCGCCATCCGGCTCGCCCTGCTCCGCGTCTACCTGGCCGTCCCCGAGGCCGGTGTCGGTGCGCTGCTGGAGCTGCGCGTCAAGGGGGGGGTACTGTCACGACTTCCTCCGAAGCTGCCTCCTCTCCTTGTTCGGGCAGGCTTCGGCGTTCGTCGTCACCGGCCTTCTAGCCACTGCTGCTCCTCATCTCATCATTCCATTTGTTTTGTCTTGTTTATTACACACACCTGCTTCATATCCCCTCATCAGTACCTGTATAAGTGTTCCCTCTTCCCCCTTGTCTTTGTGTGTGATTGTTTATTGTGGTGGTTATTATAGCTCAGTGGAGCTCTTTTGTATTTTGTATCGCTGGGATATTCATCCATGTGCCTTGTTGTTTTCCAGTGCGCCGTATTTCCGCACTGGAGTGTTTTACGCATTGATGCTTACCGCTGTGTTACGGAATAAACCACTTATTCTGTGATTTTCCCTTCTGCGCCTGACTCCTTCTAAATCACACATCACAGTTCCTCTGCATTTTGAATCTGACCAAGGAGTTCCTGGATTCATTTTCTCAAGTCCCAAGGATTCACATCTATGCTAAAGACATAAATACAGGTATGTTTTCTTAAAGGTCCATTGCAGCTGTTTTTATCTCAATATCAAATATATTCTAGGTAATAACTAAGTACCTTACTGTGATTGTTTTCAATTAAAATTGTAAAAAAATAGAAAGAGCAATTTTGCTAAGACTGTCTGGGAGTGGTTTCAGTGGGTATTGGAAAACTCAGAATTAGCTGTTCTTGGAAGAAAGATTTGGGAACTCTCTTTCCTATTGGACTATTGACTAATTTATCATGGAAGGCCAAAACCTCCTCCCACCAAAACAGACTGAAATGTCAGGTGGTCTTTTCAAACAGCACTTACACTAACAGAGAATTATCATAATTGTAACAATTTCACATTATTATTCCAACCTCATACTTCGGAAATATATATACAACACAGGAAAATCATATTTTTGACTGCACTGGGCCTTTAAGTTTCAATTTGAGGATAATAATGATTGTATCTGTATATCTTCAGGGGAATAACCATTTAAACTAAGTAATAATTTCCACACTTACTCTGTGTGTGGTTGACAAGATGTTAATGATCCATATGAATACGTTTTACAAGGGCAGTCAGCACACACAGTATCTGTAGATGTTGTTCCTGCACAAATACATGTTGAAACGTTAATGAAAAATTCCATTAGGTTTTTTCCCCCACTTCTTTAATTCCATTAACTGTTAGTGATTATTCAAACTAAAGTTAACAACTTGACTCAATTGAATTATGACAACACAATTAGTATAATGAGTGAGACAGAAGACCAACCTGTGTGGCTGATGTATTGACCAGGTTTACAGCTGCTGTGTCTCTGGGCTGCTCTACAACCATCCTTAGTTGGGTCTAGACAGTAGAACCCCTCCAGTGTCCCACAGACAGTGTTTGATGAAGGTGTACATGGCTGCTTTACCTTCAAACCCAAACCTTTGGAGAATAAATGGCATGTATTATATGATGCAGATACAACTGACATATTCTCGTAGCATAATAGCAGAGACTAACATATCAGTGTCTGTGTCAGGATTTCAGTGCAGACCACAGGAGGTGGGTGCCACCTTAATTGGGGAGAACAGGCTCGTGGTAATGACTGGAGCAAAATCAGTGGAATGGTATCAAATACATCCAACACATGGTTTCCAGGTGTTTGATGCCATTCCATTTGCTCCATTCCGGCCATTATTACGAGCAGTCCTCCCCTCAATAGCCTCCACGGGTGCAGACACAAAGTACCATTCTAACCTGGATCACAATTGGTACACACTTTGAATTTTATGAGACCATTGGGCTCATCAAGGAATGTAGAATCAACACAGGGCACACGGCTGGTGCTGGTGAATTCAGTACAATGCTTATAAACACGATTTCCTGCAGAAGAGAGAATCACAATGTCATGTTATTCTGTTAGTGTTGATAATGTCTGGTGATTCATATGATGTAAAGAGACAGTCCTAACCTGGTGAACACATGGGACAACATTCATCCCCTATTCTGTAGTCATCTCTACCACATGCAATTCAGGATCCAATGCTTTCGAGCACCATAATAGGTCTCTGGAAGAAGAGAAAATCTAAACTGATGGTGTGTATTCATCAAACTTACAGAAGTAGTTAACATAATTCTAACCCAAATATTCACATTTCAAATATAATACTTGTAATTATGTGGGACCATCTTAAACAGGCTTTTGTGAGTGTGGTGGCGCCCCCTGGTGTGTTTTTATTTTGTCTTTAAAGGTGTGACACCAGACCCAAGATCTCATAGGTTACTTGCAAATTCAGTCAATAAATGTGAAAATGTGCTTCTCTCCACCATGTTTTTTCTACAAGGTTTCAGTAAAATGGACAGAACTAGTAGGCTAATAATAACTCAGATTTATATTTCATAGAGGAAATACAGTATTTACATTGATCATTTGTTTTTGAAGAAATCTAAAGTATTCATAAAAATTACAGAGCTAGTTCTAACCAAAGTATTCAGATTTCAAATATAATGATTGTAAATAAGTAGGACGGTTTTAAACAGGCTTTTGTGAGTGTGGTGGCGCCCCCTGGTGTAAATGAATTGAGAGTACTGTGTGGTGTCAGACATTTTCGTTGCATGAAACATGCCAAGCCACAAAATGTGCAAATCAGAAATGTTTCACTTACAGTCCATATCAAGCTTTCAAACTGTGCCATGGTTCCTCAATCATCACCAACTCACTGGAAGACCCACACACTGGATTTGTCATTAGGAGTTTTGAAGAATCGAGATGAACTGACCTGTAGACTTCATGTATTTTAGTACATGTACTGTATAGTAAGAATAGCTCAATTATATTCTGCACAAATATTGCTTGTACTGCCCTGATATATATACAGTGGGGAGAACAAGTATTTGATACACTGCCGATTTTGCAGGTTTTCCTACTTACAAAGCATGTAGAGGTCTGTAATTTTTATCATAGGTACACTTCAACTGTGAGAGACAGAATCTAAAACAAAAATCCAGAAAATCACATTGTATGATTAAGTAATTAATTTGCATTTTATTGCATAACATAAGTATTTGATCACCTACCAACCAGTAAGAATTCTGGCTCTCACAGACCTGTTAGTTTTTCTTTAAGAAGCCCTCCTGTTCTCCACTCATTACCTGTATTAACTGCACCTGTTTGAACTCGTTACCTGTATAAAAGACACCTGTCCACACACTCAATCAAACAGACTCCAACCTCTCCACAATGGCCAAGACCAGAGAGCTGTGTAAGGACATCAGGGATAAAATTGTAGACCTGCACAAGGCTGGGATGGGCTACAGGACAATAGGCAAGCAGCTTGGTGAGAAGGCAACAACTGTTGGCGCAATTATTAGAAAATGGAAGAAGTTCAAGATGACGGTCAATCAAAATCGGTCTGGGGCTCCATGCAATATCTCACCTCATGGGATATCAATGATCATGAGGAAGGTGTGGGATCAGCCCAGAACTACACGGCAGGACCTGGTCAATGACCTGAAGAGAGCTGGGACCACAGTCTCAAAGAAAACCATTAGTAACACACTACGCCGTCAAGGATTAAAATCCTGCAGCGCACGCAAGGTCCCCCTGCTCAAGCCAGCGCATGTCCAGGCCCGTCTGAAGTTTGCCAATGACCATCTGGATGATCCAGAGGAGGAATGGGAGAAGGTCATGTGGTCTGATGAGACAAAAATAGAGCTTTTTGGTCTAAACTCCACTCGCCGTGTTTGGAGGAAGAAGAAGGATGAGTACAACCCCAAGAACACCATCCCAAACGTGAAGCATGGAGGTGGAAACATCATTCTTTGGGGATGCTTTTCTGCAAAGGGGACAGGACAACTGCACCGTATTGAGGGGAGGATGGATGGGTCTTGGATGGGTCTTCCAGCATGACAACGACCCGAAACACACAGCCAGGGCAACTAAGGAGTGGCTCCGTAAGAAGCATCTCAAGGTCCTGGAGTGGCCTAGCCAGTCTCCAGACCTGAACCCAACAGAACATCTTTGGAGGGAGCTGAAAGTCCGTATTGCCCAGCGACAGCCCCGAAACCTGAAGGATCTGAAGAAGGTCTGTATGGAGGAGTGGGCCAAAATCCCTGCTGCACTGTGTGCAAACCTGGTCAAGACCTACAGGAAACATATGATCTCTGTAATTGCAAACAAAGGTTTCTGTACCAAATATTAAGTTCTGCTTTTCTGATGTATCAAATACTTATGTCATGCAATAAAATGCAAATTAATTACTTAAAAATCATACAATGTGATTTTCTGGATTTTTTTTTTTTAGATTCCATCTCTCACAGTTGAAGTGTACCTATGATAAAAATTACAGACCTCTACTTGCTTTGTAAGTAGGAAAACCTGCAAAATCGGCAGTGTATCAAATACTTGTTCTCCCCACTGTATATATATGACTCGTTTTACTGTGGATATCGATACTTTTGAACCTGTTTTCTCCAGCATCTTCACAAGGTCCTTTTCCAAAAGATTTGCACTTTTCTCTCTCACCAAAGTACATTCATTTCTAGGAGACAGAACGCGTCTCCTTCCTATAACCTGAAAGGCCGCTCAGCAAAGAAGAAGCCACTTTCCAAAACCGCCATAAATGTGATAAGTGTGATAGAAGGAGTCAGAAGCAGGAGGGTTTAATCACCGAATACAGAGTTTATTCCGTCGTACACAATTGCGCTAGATAGCGACACACGAAAACAGGCACAGGGGAAACTCTCTACCCTGGCAATACACGGTACGGGATACTCCAACAATATACGGACACAGGGGAAATATCTACCCTGGCAATAAAACGTGCGAGTAGCTCCACCGAGCTACACTACTCTCACAAGAAACAATCACCCACAAGGACAAGGGGGGCAGAGGGAAGACGGACTAATGAGGGGATAAGAACCAGGTGTGTGTAATTGACAAGACAAGACAAATGGAATTATGATATATGGAGCGGCAGTGGCTAGTAAGCCGGTGACGATAAATGCCAAAGCCTGCCCGAACAAGGAGGGGAGGCAGCCTCGGCGGAAGTCATGACAGTACCCACCCCCCACCCCCCCCCTTGACATGCAGCTCCAGCAGCGCGCCGACCCCGTCCTCGGGCCAGGAGGACGCGGAGCAGGGCAAGCCGGAGGGCGACTGTGGAAATCCCGCAACAGGGCGAGATTGAGGATATCCCTCACCGGGACCCAGCACCGTTCCTCCGGACCGTACCCCTCCCACTCCACGAGGTACTGAAGGCCCCCCACCCGACGCCTCGAATTCAGGATGGAACGGACAGAGTACGCCGGAGCCCCCTCAATGTCCAGAGGAGGTGGAGGAACCTCCCTCACCTCAGACTCCTGGAGCGGACCAACCACCACCGGCTTGAGGAGAGACACATTAAACGAGGGGTTAATACAGTAATCGGGGGAAGGAATAACCTATAAGTGACCTCGTTGATTCTCCTCAGGACTTTGAATGGCCCCACAAACCGCAGGCTCAGCTTCCGGCAGGGCAGGCGGAGGGGCAGATTCCGGGTCGAGAGCCAGACCCGATCCCCCGGTATGAAGACCGGGGCCTCACTGCGGTGGCGGTCAGCGTTGGCCTTCTGACGACGCACGGCGCATTGGAGGTGGACGTGAGCAGCGTCCCACGTCTCCTCCACGTGCCGAAACCAGTCATCCACCGCAGGAGCCTCGGTCTGGCTCTGGTGCCATGGTGCCAGAACCGGTTGGTAACCTAAAACATATTGGAATGGCGTTAGATTAGTAGAGGAGTGGCCTGATTTACCCATTCCACCTTCCCATTTGACTCGGGGTGGAACCTAGAGGTCAGGCTGACCGAGACCCCCAGACGTTCCATGAACGCCTTCCAGAACTTGGACGTGAACTGGGGACCTTGGTCGGACACTATATCCTTTGGTACCCCGTAGTGCCGGAAGACCTGAGTAAACAGGGCCTCCGCAGTTTGCAGGGCCGTGGGGAGACCGGGCAGAGGAAGGAGGCGGCAGGACTTGGAAAAGAGATCCACAACAACCAGGATGGTGGTGTTAGCTTGTGAGAGGTGAAGATCAGTCAAAAAATCAACACTTAGGTGAGACCATGGTCGTTGTGGAACTGGTAAAGGTTGTAACTTACCCCGCTGGGAGGTGCCTAGCTGCCTTACTCTGGGCGCACACCGAGCAGGAGGAGACGTACACCCTCACGTCCTTAGCCAAAGTAGGCCACCAGTACTTTCCGGTCAGGCAGCGCACTGTACGACCGATACCTGGGTGACCAGAGGAGGGTGACGTGTGTGCCCAGTAGATCAGATGATCACGGATAAGAGCAGCCTAGCTGGACACTGAGGTGGAGATGGATCTGTGCGTAATGCCTGCTCTATATCCGCATCCATCGCCCATACTACCGGCGCCACAATGCAGGAGGCCGGGAGTATGGGGGTGTTGTCTCTGGGCCTCTCCTCTGTGTCATACAGCCGGGACAGTGCGTCTGCCTTCATGTTCTTCGTACCCGGAATGTATGACAGTGAAAAATCTAACCGGGTGAAGAATAGGGCCCACCTGGCCTGGCGAGGATTCAGCCTCCTCGCTGCCCTGTAGTACTCCAGGTTACGGTTGTCCGTCCAGACGAGGAAAGGGTGTTCCGCCCCTTCGAGCCAATATCTCCACACGGTCAAAGCTCGGACAACAGCCAACAGCTCCCGATCACCAACGTCGTAGTTCTGCTCTGCCGGGCTGAGCTTCTTAGAGAAGAAGGCACAGGGGTGGATCTTGGGTGGCGTGCCCGAGCATTGAGATAGGACAGCGCCTATACCTACCTCGGACGCATCCACCTCCACTACGAACGGTAGTAATGGATCGGGGTGGGCCAGTACTGGGGCTGAGGTGAACAGACCCCGCAGTCAGCCGGGACGGCCCACCCTTCAACAGGGATATAATGGGAGCTGCGACCATGCCAAAGCCCCGGATAAACCTTCGATAGTAGTTGGCGAAGCCAAGGAAGCGCTGCACCTCTTTAACCGTGGTTGGAGTCGGCCAATTACGCACGGCTGAAATGCGATCTCCCTCCATCTCCACACCTGAGGTGGTAATGAGGTATCCGAGGAAGGAGACGGACTGCTGGAAAAAAACACTTCTCTGCCTTGGCATGAAGGTCATTTTCCAACAGTCGAGCCAGCACTTTGCGAACCAGGGACACATGCTTGGCGCGCATGGTGGAATACACCAAGATGTCATCAATGTAGACCACCACACCGCGACCAAGCATGTCCCAAAACACCTCGTTCACAAAGGACTGGAAGACGGATGGAGCATTCATCAAACCGTTGGGCATCACCAGGTGTTCATAATGCCCCGTGGTTGTGCTGAATGCTGTCTTCCACTCATCCCCCTCCCGAACACGCACCAGGTTGTATGCACTCCTGAGATCTAGCTGCGCGGTCCTCGTCCCCTGCCTCAGGTGGACCAGCCGCTCACCCGCCTCTCGACCCTCGGGCGGTTGATCGAACACCCTGTAGTTCTCCAACGTGGCTCCTCCTTCGTTCCAAACCGTGTTGGCCCACTCCAGGGCTTTCCCCGAGAGGCAGGAAACGAGGACGGACACCTTCTCCCGCTTCGATGGGGCTGGCCTGATGCTGGAGAAGTAGAGCTCCAGTTGGAGGAGGAATCCTTGGCAGAGCGCCGCCGTCCCGTCAAACGCCCGTGGTCGGGATATCTGGATCCCTCCGGGTGCTGGGGTGTAGGTGGCTGGATCCGGTTGGCCAGCTGGTCTCGACAGATCCATCGCTTCCCCCAAGCTGGCCAGCATCGTGGAATGCTCCTGGACCCGTGCCACGACTCCAGGCATGCGCTCCTCTCCTGCTGACTCCTAAGCAAGGTGGGTGATTCTGTGATGAGTGTGATAGAAGGAGTCAGGCGCAGGAGGGTAAATCACAGAATACAGAGTTCATTCCATCGTACACAATTGCGCTAGATAGCGACACACGAAAACAGGCACAGGGGAAACTATCTACCCTGGCAATACATGGTACGGGATACACCAACAATATACAAGCACAGGGGAAATATCTACCCTGGCAATACAACGTGCGAGTAGCTCCACCGAGCTACACTACTCTCACAAGAAACAATCACCCACAAGGACAAGGGGGGCAGAGGGAAGACGGACTAATGAGGGGATAAGAACCAGGTGTGTGTAATTGACAAGACAAGACAAATGGAATTATGATATATGGAGCGGCAGTGGCTAGTAAGGTGGGGCTTGCAAGCTGAAGAACACCATCCCAACCGTGAAACATGGGGGTGGCAGCATCATGCTGTGGGGGTGCTTTGCTGCAGGAGGGACTGGTGCACTTCACAAAATAGATGGCATCATGAGGAAGGAAAATTATGTGGATATATTGAAGCAACATCTCAAGACATCAGTCAGGAAGTTAAAGCTTGGTCGCAAATGGGTCTTCCAAATGGACAATGACCCCAAGCATTCTTCCAAAGTTGTGGCGAAATGGCTTAAGGACAACAAGTCAGGGTATTGGAGTGGCCATCACAAAGCCCTGACCTCAAACCTATAGAAAATGTGTGGGCAGAACTGAAAACGCGTGTGCGAGCAAGGAGGTCTACAAACCTGACTCAATTACACCAGCTCTGTCAGGAGATATTGGCCAAAATTCACCCAACTTATTGTGGGAAGCTTGTGGAAGGCTACCCAAAACGTTTGACCCAAGTTAAACAATTTAAAGGCAATGCTACCAAATACTAATTGAGTGTAGGTAAACTTCTGACCCACTGGGAATGTGATGAAAGAAATAAAAGCTGAAATAAATAATTCTCTCTACTATTATTCTGACATTTCACATTCTTAAAATGAAGTGGTGATCCTAACTGACCTAAGACAGGGAATATTTACTAAGATTAAATGTCAGGAATTGTAAAACACTGAGTTTAAATGTATTTGGCTAAGGTGTATGTAAACTTCCGACTTCAACTGTATATACAGTGAGGGAAAAAAGTATTTGATCCCCTGCTGATTTTGTACGTTTGCCCACTGACAAAGAAATTATCAGTCTATAATTTTAATGGTAGGTTTATTTGAACAGTGATAGACAGAATAACAACAACAAAATCCAGAAAAAAACATGTCAAAAATGTTATAAATTAATTTGCATTTTAATGAGGGAAATAAGTATTTGACCCCTCTGCAAAACATGACTTAGTACTTGGTGGCAAAACCCTTGTTGGCAATCACAGAGGTCAGACGTTTCTTGTAGTTGGCCACAAGGTTTGCACACATCTCAGGAGGGATTTTGTTCCACTCCTCTTTGCAGATCTTCTCCAAGTCATTAAGGTTTCGAGGCTGACGTTTGGCAACTCGAACCTTCAGCTCCCTCCACAGATTTTCTATGGGATTAAGGTCTGGAGACTGGCTAGGCCACTCCAGGACCTTAATGTGCTTCTTCTTGAGCCACTCCTTTGTTGCCTTGGCTGTGTGTTTTGGGTCATTGTCATGCTGGAATACCCATCCAAGACCCATTTTCAATGCCCTGGCTGAGGTAAGGAGGTTCTCACCCAAGATTTGACAGTACATGGCCCCGTCCATCGTCCCTTTGATGCAGTGAAGTTGTCCTGTCCCTTTAGCAGAAAAACACCCCAAAAGCATAATGTTTCCACCTCCATGTTTGACGGTGGGGATGGTGTTCTTGGGGTCATAGGCAGCATTCCTCCTCCTCCAAACACGGCGAGTTGAGTTGATGCCAAAGAGCTTGATTTTGGTCTCATCTGACCACAACACTTTCACCCAGTTATCCTCTGAATCATTCAGATGTTCATTGGAAAACTTCAGACAGGCCTGTATGTGTGCTTTCTTGAGCAGGGGGACCTTGCGGGCGCTGCAGGATTTCAGTCCTTCACGGCGTAGTGTGTTACCAATTGTTTTCTTGGTGACTATGGTCCCAGCTGCCTTGAGATCATTGACAAGATTCTCCCGTTTAGTGCTGGGCTGATTCCTCACCGTTCTCATGATCATTGCAACTCCACGAGGTGAGATCTTGCATGGAGCCCCAGGCCGACGGAGATTGACAGTTATTTTGTGTTTCTTCCATTTGCGAATAATCGCACCAACTGTTGTCACCTTCTCACCAAGCTGCTTGGCGATGGTCTTGTAGCCCATTCCAGCCTTGTGTAGGTCTACAATCTTGTCCCTGACATCCTTGGAGAGCTCTTTGGTCTTGGCCATGGTGGAGAGTTTGGAATCTGATTGATTGATTGCTTCTGTGGACAGGTGTCTTTTATACAGGTAACAAGCTGAGATTAGGAGCACTGCCTTTAAGAGTGTGCTCCTTATTTCAGCTTGTTACCTGTATAAAAGAGCCAGAAATCTTTCTGATTGAGAGGGGGTCAAATACTTATTTCCCTCCTTAAAATGCAAATCAATTTATAACATTTTTGACATGCGTTTTTCTGGATTTTTTTGTTGTTATTCTGTCTCTCACTGTTCAAATAAACCTACCATTAAAATGATAGACTGAGCATTTCTTTGTCAGTGGGCAAACGTACAAAATCAGCAGGGGATTAAATACTTTTTTCCCTCACTGTATACACTGCAATGCTAGCTAGCTGTAGCTTATGCTTTCAGTACTAGATTCATTCTCTGATCATTTGATTGGGTGGACAACCTGTCAGTTCATACTGCAAGAGCTCTGATAGGTTGGAGGACGTCCTCTGGAAGTTGTAAGTCTATGGAAGGGAGTGAGACCCATGAGCCTCCTAGGTTTTGTATTGAAGTCAATGTATCCAGAGGAGGACGGCAGCTAGTTGTCCTCCGGCTACACCATGGTGCTACCCTACAGAGTGCTGTTGAGGCTATTGTAGACCATTGTCACGCCCTGACTTATGGGACTCTTGTATGTTGAGTCAGGGTGTGGATATCTCTGTTAGTATTTCTATGTTTGCATTCTATGTTGTGTGTTTCTATGTTTGGCCGGGTGTGATTCCCAATCAGAGGCAGCTGTCGCTCGTTGTCTCTGATTGGGAATCATACTTAAGTAGCCTGTTGGCACTCATTAGTTGTGGGATCTTGTTCCGTGTAGAGGCTTGTATTGTGTTTAGCGTGAGGACTTCACGTTACGCTGTTTTGTTGTTGTTGTTTGTGTGTTTATCGTTATAATAAACATGTATGCATTTCACGCTGCGCCTTGGTCTGACCCGTCCTTCAACGAACGTGACAACCATTGCAAAACAGTGTGTTTTAATCAGTTATTTGGTGACATGTCAATATATTTAGTATAGTTTTATCTAAAAAGGATAACTTTTTTAATGTTTCACTATTTATTTTTTATTCACTGAGGAGGATGGTCCTCCCCTTCCTCCTCTGAGGAGCCTCCACTGGTACATGTACAGTGGGGAGAACAAGTATTTGATACACTGCCAATTTTGCAGGTTTCCTACTTACAAAGCATGTAGAGGTCTGTAATTTTTTATCATAGGTACACTTCAACTGTGAGAGACGGAATCTAAAACCAAAATCCAGAAAATCACATTGTATGATTTTTAAGTAATTAATTTGCATTTTATTGCATGACATAAGTATTTGATACATCAGAAAAGCAGAACTTAGAATTTGGTACAGAAACCTTTGTTTGCAATTACAGAGATCATACGTTTCCTGTAGGTCTTGACCAGGTTTGCACACACTGCAGCAGGGATTTTGGCCCACTCCTCCATACAGACCTTCTCCAGATCCTTCAGGTTTCGGGGCTGTCGCTGGGCAATACGGACTTTCAGCTCCCTCCAAAGATTTTCTATTGGGTTAAGGTCTGGAGACTGGCTAGGCCACTCCAGGACCTTGAGATGCTTCTTACGGAGCCACTCTTTAGTTGCCCTAGCTGTGTGTTTCGGGTCGTTGTCATGCTGGAAGACCCAGCCACGACCCATCTTCAATGCTCTTACTGAGGGAAGGAGGTTGTTGGCCAAGATCTCGCGATACATGGCCCCATCCATCCTCCCCTCAATACGGTGCAGTCGTCCTGTCCCCTTTGCAGAAAAGCATCCCCAAAGAATGAGGTTTCTACCTCCATGCTTCACGGTTGGGATGGTGTTCTTGGGGTTGTACGCATCCTTCTTCTTCCTCCAAACACGGTGAGTGGAGTTTAGAACAAAAAGCTCTATTTTTGTCTCATCAGACCACATGACCTTCTCCCATTCCTCCTCTGGATCATCCAGATGGTCATTGGCAAACTTCAGAAGGGCCTGGACATGCGCTGGCTTGAGCAGGGGGACCTTGCGTGCGCTGCAGGATTTTAATCCATGACGGCGTAATGTGTTACTAATGGTTTTCTTTGAGACTGTGGTCCCAGCTCTCTTCAGGTCATTGACCAGGTCCTGCCGTGTAGTTCTGGGCTGATCCTTCACCTTCCTCATGATCATTGATGCCCCACGAGGTGAGATCTTGCATGGAGCCCCAGACCGAGGATGATTGACCGTCATCTTGAACTTCTAATAATTGCGCCAACAGTTGTTGCCTTCTCACCAAGCTGCTTGCCTTTTGTCCTGTAGCCCATCCCAGCCTTGTGCAGGTCTACAATTTTACCTGATGTCCTTACACAGCTCTCTGGTCTTGGCCATTGTGGAGAGGTTGGAGTCTGTTGGATTGAGTGTGTGGACAGGTGTCTTTTATACAGGTAACGAGTTCAAACAGGTGCAGTTTATACAGGTAATGAGTGGAGAACAGGAGGGCTTCTTAAAGAAAAACTAACAGGTCTGTGAGAGCCGGAATTCTTACTGGTTGGTAGGTGATCAAATACTTATGTCATGCAATAAAATGCAAATGATTTACTTAAAAATCATACAATGTGATTTTCTGGATTTTTGTTTTAGATTCCATCTCTCACAGTTGAAGTGTACCTATGATAAAAATTACAGACCTCTACATGCTTTGTAAGTAGGAAAACCTGCAAAATCGGCAGTGGATCAAATACTTGTTCTCCCCACTGTACATATATATAACTACATACAGCCTAATGAGATATATACAGTGGGGGAAAAAAGTATTTAGTCAGCCACCAATTGTGCATGTTCTCCCACTTAAAAAGATGAGAGAGGCCTGTAATTTTCATCATAGGTACACATCAACTATGACAGACAAAATGAGAAAAAGAAATCCAGAAAATCACATTGTAGGATTTTTAATGAATTTATTTGCAAATGATGGTGGAAAATAAGTATTTGGTCAATAACAAAAGTTTCTCAATACTTTGTTATATACCCTTTGTTGGCAAAGACACAGGTCAAACGTTTTCTGTAAGTCTTCACAAGGTTTTCACACACTGTTGCTGGTATTTTGGCCCATTGCTCCATGCAGATCTCCTCTAGAGCAGTGATGTTTTGGGGCTGTCGCTGGGCAACACGGACTTTCAACTCCCTCCAAAGATTTTCTATGGGGTTGAGATCTGGAGACTGGCTAGGCCACTCCAGGACCTTGAAATGCTTCGTACGAAGCCACTCCTTCGTTGCCCGGGCGGTGTGTTTGGGATCATTGTCATGCTGAAAGACCCAGCCACGTTTCATCTTCAATGCCCTTGCTGATGGAAGGAGGTTTTCACTCAAAATCTCACAATACATGGCCCCATTCATTCTTTCCTTTACACGGATCAGTCGTCCTGGTCCCTTTGCAGAAAAACAGCCCCAAAGCATGATGTTTCCACCCCCATGCTTCACAGTAGGTATGGTGTTCTTTGGATGCGACTCAGCATTCTTTGTCCTCCAAACACGACGAGTTTAGTTTTTACCAAAGAAGTTCTATTTTGGTTTCATCTGACCATATGACATTCTCCCAATCCTCTTCTGGATCATCCAAATGCACTCTAGCAAACTTCAGACGGGCCTGGACATGTACTGGCTTAAGCAGGGGGACACGTCTGGCACTGCAGGATTTGAGTCCCTGGCGGCGTAGTGTGTTACTGATGGTAGGCTTTGTTACTTTGGTCCCAGCTCTCTGCAGGTCATTCACTAGGTCCCCCCGTGTGGTTCTGGGATTTTTGCTCACCGTTCTTGTGATCATTTTGACCCCACGGGGTGAGATCTTGCGTGGAGCCCCAGATCGAGGGAGATTATCAGTGGTCTTGTATGTCTTCCATTTCCTAATAATTGCTCCCACAGTTGATTTCTTCAAACCAAGCTGCTTACCTATTGCAGATTCAGTCTTCCCAGCCTGGTGCAGGTCTACAATTTTGTTTCTGGTGTCCTTTGACAGCTCTTTGGTCTTGGCCATAGTGGAGTTTGGAGTGTGACTGTTTGAGGTTGTGGACAGGTGTCTTTTATACTGATAACAAGTTCAAACAGGTGCCATTAATACAGGTAATAAGTGGAGGACAGAGGAGCCTCTTAAAGAAGAAGTTACAGGTCTGTGAGAGCCAGAAATCTTGCTTGTTTGTAGGTGACCAAATACTTATTTTCCACCATAATTTGCAAATAAATTCATAAAAACTCCTACAATGTGATTTTCAGGATTTATTTTTCTCATTTTGTCTGTCATAGTTGACGTGTACCTATGATGAAAATTACAGGCCTCTCTCATCTTTTTAAGTGGGAGAACTTGCACAATTGGTGGCTGACTAAATACTTTTTTTCCCCACTGTATATACACAGTGCATTCGGAAAGTATTCAGACCCCCTCCCTTTTTCCACATTTTGTGACGTTACCACCTTATTCTAAAATTGATTAAATACATTATTCCTCATCAATCTACACACAATAAACCATGATGACAAAGCAAAAACTGTTTTTTAGAAATGTTTGCAAATGTATTAAAAATAAAAAACAGAAATACCTTATTTACAGAGGTATTCAGACCCTTTGCTATGAGACTTGAAATTGAGCTCATGTGCATCCTGTTTCCATTTATCATCCTTGAGATGTTTCTACAACTTGATTGGAGTCCACCTGTGGTAAATTAAATTGATTGGGCATGATTTGGAAAGGCACACACCTGTCTATTTGGTATTTTATTAGGATCCCCATTCGCTGTTGCAAAAGCAGCAGCTACTCTTCCTGGGGTCCCCACAAAACATGAAACATGACATAATACAGAACATTAATACACAAGGACAGCTCAAGGATAGAACTACATAAAAAAATTTTAAAGGCACACGTAGCCTACATATCAATACATACACACAAACTATCTAGGTCAAATAGGGGAGAGGCGTTGTGCCGTGAGGTGTTGCTTTATATGTTTTTTGAAACCAGTTTTGCTGTTTATTTGAGCAATATGAGATGGAACGGAGTTCCATGCAATAATGGCTCTATGTAATACTGTATGCTTTCTTGAATTTGTTCTGGATTTGGGGACGGTGAAAAGACCCCTGGTGGCATGTCTGGTGGGGTAAGTGTGTGTGTCAGAGCTGTGTGTAAGTTGACTATGCAAAAAATTTGGGATTTTCAACACATTAATTGTTCTTATAAAAAGAAGAAGTGATGCAGTCAGTCTCTCCTCAACTTTTAGCCAAGAGAGACTGGCATGCAGAGTATTTATGTCAGCCCTCTGATTACAATGAAGAGCAAGACGTGCCACTCTGTTTTTGGCCAGCTGCAGCTTAACTAGGTATTTCCTTGCAGCACTGGACCACACGACTGGACACGAATCAAGATTAGACAAAACTAGAGCCTGCAGAACTTGCTTTTTGGAGTGTAGTGTCAAAAAAGCAGAGCATCTCTTTATTACAGACAGACCTCTCTGCGTCTTTAAAACCATTGAATCTATATGTTTTGACCATGATAGTTTACAATCTAAGGTAACAGCAAGTAATTTAGTCTCCTCAACTTGTTCAACAGCCACAACATTCATTACCAGATTCAGCTGAGGTCTAGAACATAGGGAATGATTTGTACCAAATATAATGCTCTTAGTTTTAGAGATGTTCAGGACAAGTTTATTAGTGGCCACCCATTCCAAAACAGACTGCAACTTTTTGTTATGGGTTTTGTGACTTCATTAGCTGTGGTTGCTGATGCGTATATGGTTGAATCATCAGCATACATGGACACACATGCTTTGTTTAATGCCAGTGGCAGGTCATTGGTAAAAATAGAAAAGAGTAGAGGGCCTAGAGAGCTGCCCTGTTGTACACCACACTTTACATGTTTGACGTTAGAGAAGCTTCCATTAAAGAAAACAAATTGAGTTCTATTAGATAGATAGCTCTGAATCCACGATATGGCAGAGGTTGAAAAGCCATAACACATACGTTTTTTCAACAACAGGTTATGGTCAATAATATCAAAGGCTGCACTGAAATCTAACAGTACAGCTCCCACAATCTTCTTATTATCAATTTCTTTCAACCAATCATCAGTCATTTGTGTCAGTGCAGTACATGTTGAGTGCCCTTCCCTATAAGCATGTTGAAAGTCTGTTGTTAATTTGTTTACAGAGAAATAGCATTGTATTTGGTTAAACAAATTTTTTTCCAACAGTTTGCTAAGAGCTGGCAGCAAGCTTATAGGTCTACTGTTAGAACCAGTAAAGGCTGCTTTACAATACTTGGGTAGAGGAATTACTTTGGCTTCCCTCCAGGCCTGAGGACAAAGACTTTCCTCTAGGCTCAGATTAAAGATATGACAGATAGGAGTGGCTATAGAGTCAGCTACCATCCTCAGTAGCTTTCCATCTAAGTTGTCAATGCCAGGAGGTTTGTCATTATTGATCGATAACAATCATTTTTCCACCTCTTCCACACTAACTTAAAACTTGCAAAGCTTTTCTTTCATTATTGGCTCACTGTTCATTGTTGGCATTTCCTGCCTAAGTTTGCCCACTTTGCCAATGAAGTAATCATTAAAATAATTGGCAACATCAAATGGTTTTGTGATGAATAAGCCATCTGATTCGATGAAAGATGGAGTTGAATTTGTCTTTCTACCCATAATTTCATTTAAAGTACTCAAGTTTTTTTCAACAATTCTTTATATCATTGATCTTGGCTTCATAATACAGTTTCTTCTTCTTTTTGTTGAGTTTAGTGACATAATTTCTCAATTTGCAGTAAGTCAACCAGTCAGATGTGCAGCCAGACTTCTTAGCCGCTCTTTTTGCCCCATCGCTTTCAACCATACAGTTTTTCAATTCCTCATCAATCCATGGAGCCTTAACAGTTCTAACAGTCAGTTTCCTAACAGGTGCATGTTTATCAATAATGGAAGAAGCAATTTCATAAATTCAGCAAGTGCAGCATCTGATGCTACTTATTAATCACATCAGACCAACAAATATTTTTTACATCATCCACATATGGGTCACAGCTAAATCTTTTGAATGATCTCTTATACACTATTTTAGGCCCAGCTGTTGGAACTTTGGCTTTCCTGGATATAGCTACTATATTGTGATCACTGCATCCAATTGGTACGGATACAGTTTTAGAACAAAGTTCTACAGTATTAGTAAAAATGTGATCGATACATGTTGATGATCTTGTTCCTGTAGTGTTTGTAAAGACCCTGGTAGGTTGATTAATTACCTGAACCAGATAGCAGGCACTGGTTACAGTGAGAAGCTTCCTCTTGAAGCATTTCACACATATTATTTAAATACTGACTGTTCGCACTTGGTAGCCTATAGCAACACCCCAAAAGAAAAGGCTTTAGATGTGGCAAGTGAACCTGCAACCACAACACTTCAATAACACTTGATATAAGATCTTCTCTAAGCATTACAGGGATATGGCTCTGAATATATACAGCAACACCTCCCCCATAAGCAATTATGTCTCTTCTATAGATGTTATATTCTTGTATTGCTACTGCTGTATCATAAAATGAATTATCTAACTGAGTCTCAGAAACGGCTAATATATTAATGTTATCTGATGTTAACAAGTTATTGATTTCATGAACCTTATTTCTAAGGCTACATACAGTGGGGAGAACAAGTATTTGATACACTGACGATTTTGCAGGTTTTCCTACTTACAAAGCATGAAGAGGTCTGTAATTTTTATCATAGGTACACTTCAACTGTGAGAGACGGAATCTAATTTTTTTTCTCCAGAAAATCACATTGTATGATTAAGTAATTAATTTGCATTTTATTGCATGACATAAGTATTTGATCACCTACCAACCAGTAAGAATTCCGGCTCTCACAGACCTGTTAGTTTTTCTTTAAGAAGCCCTCCTGTTCTCCACTCATTACCTGTATTAACTGCACCTGTTTGAACTCGTTACCTGTATAAAAGACACCTGTCCACACACTCAATCAAACAGACTCCAACCTCTCCACAATGGACAAGACCAGAGAGCTGTGTAAGGACATCAGGGATAAAATTGTAGACCTGCACAAGGCTGGGATGGGCTACAGGACAATAGGCAAGCAGCTTGGTGAGAAGGCAACAACTGTTGGTGCAATTATTAGAAAATGGAAGAAGTTCAAGATGATGGTCAATCACCCTCGGTCTGGGGCTCCATGCAAGATCTCACCTCGTGGAGCATCAATGATCATGAGGAAGGTGAGGGATCAGCCCAGAACTATACGGCAGGACCTGGTCAATGACCTGAAGAGAGCTGGGACCACAGTCTCAAAGAAAACCATTAGTAACACACTACGCCATCATGGATTAAAATCCTGCAGCGCACGCAAGGTCCCCCTGCTCAAGCCAGCGCATGTCCAGGCCCGTCTGAAGTTTGCCAATGACCATCTGGATGATCCAGAGGAGGAATGGGAGAAGGTCATGTGGTCTGATGAGACAAAAATAGAGCTTTTTGGTCTAAACTCCACTCACCGTGTTTGGAGGAAGAAGAAGGATGAGTACAACCCCAAGAACACCATCCCAACCGTGAAGCATGGAGGTGGAAACATCATTCTTTGGGGATGCTTTTCTGCAAAGGGGACAGGACGACTGCACCATATTGAGGGGAGGATGGATGGAGCCATGTATCGCGAGATCTTGGCCAACAACCTCCTTCCCTCAGTAAGAGCATTGAAGATGGGTCGTGGCTGGGTCTTCCAGCATGACAACGACCCGAAACACACAGCCAGGGCAACGAAGGAGTGGCTCCGTAAGAAGCATCTCAAGGTCCTGGAGTGGCCTAGCCAGTCTCCAGACCTGAACCCAATAGAAAATCTTTGGAGGGAGCTGAAAGTCCGTATTGCCCAGCGACAGCCCCGAAACCTGAAGGATCTGGAGAAGGTCTGTATGGAGGAGTGGGCCAAAATCCCTGCTGCAGTGTGTGCAAACCTGGTCAAGACCTACAGGAAACATATGATCTCTGTAATTGCAGGTTTCTGTACCAAATATTAAGTTCAGCTTTTCTGATGTATCAAATACTTATGTCATGCAATACAATTAATTAAGTACTTAAAAATCATACAATGTGATTTTCTGGATTTTTGTTTTAGATTCCGTCTCTCACAGTTGAAGTGTACCTATGATAAAAAATTACAGACTTCTACATGCTTTGTAAGTAGGAAAACCTGCAAAATCGGCAGTGTATCAAATACTTGTTCTCCCCTCTGTATGTATTACAGACTCGGCAAGGGACAGGTTGAAAATGTCAGTGAAGACACTTGCCAGTTGGTTAGCGCATGCACGGAGTACATGTCCTGGTAATCCATCTGGCCATGTGGCCTTGTGAATGTTGACCTGTTTAAAGGTCTTACTCAAATCGGCTATGGCGAGCATGATCACATGTTGTACATGTTGGCTGGGTGGGGTTGGGGGGATGGGATTGGAGGTTGGGGGTGGAGACATGTTGGCTGGGTCGGGGGTGTTCTTCTTCTTATTTTAGCATTTTATTGAGTTAACTTTTGTCCATGCACCTGGTAGCACATAAGCTGTGTGAGTTTCCTAGTTCTTCATCATTCCAAGTAATAATTAAATGAGGGTATTTTATAAACCTGCCGTATACCAATTTTAACTTGCAAACAGTTTTTTTTTATCAGAGGCACAAATTATTATTCTTGTTACTCAATTGTATATCCACCTCACATGTCTATTTTCCTACAACTTTTTTGACTATTTCTGTTAAACACTCATATTCCATAGATCCCCTCATATTCCAATTATTCATGTAATTCATCTCTCTGATTCCTAAGGTTTTGATTAAGTCTTCAGGTCAGTTCATCAGTTCATGATACTCCATAACTCCTAAGAACTTCACAAATCCAGTGTGTGGGTCTTCCAGTGAGTTGGTGAGGATTGAGGAACCATGGCACAGTTTGAAAGCTTGATATGGATTGTAAGTAAAACATTTATGTTTTGCACATTTTGTAGCTTGGCATGTTTCACACAGCATAAATTCCTGGCACTACACAGTATGCTGAATTTTTACACACCAGGGGGCGCCACCCAGTGGCGATTTTAGCATGTAATTCTTGTTGGTGGAAACTCAAAAACAATTTTTAGATGCATGCCAGCAAAGCCACTACACAACACAACACTAAACAATACATTAATTGCACTATAACGGTGACAAACGGTGCCCACAAACTGTTAGGGCCTACATAAAGCTGTCCCGACAGCAGAGCTTTCCTTTCAGCACCATGGAGTGAATCCTTACCAACGCTACACCTGGCTGTCAGCGGAGCCTTGTCTGGCAGTGAAGCAGTTAATTCAGCCTCATTTACTGACTTTTTAAAAGATATGGCTGACTTGCTTAAACAGATGTGGTTTCTACTGACTCCTTGTGGATTTGTGTAAGTCGATAAGAACCTCATTGTCCTTCAATAATAACAAAAGCCAACATAAGTTTTGACCTTTGAACCATACACCAACATTACATTTATGTTCAGTAAATTCATAATGTTTGTTCTTATATCATTGACACTTAGCTCTAAGTTTAAGCAAGTGCAAGCAAACGAGTTGTGACGAGGTAGGCCTATTCGTTCAGCACTTTCAAAATGGCCACCGACAGAAATTCAAATAGATTCAGATAGAGGGAGAGAGAGAGAGAGAGACGCGGTTAGCCTACCATTTTAAGTATTTTATTATGTGGTCTAAAAAGGAAGGAAAATACATTCACGAGGATCCAATTTTATAGACAATATACCGACACATTGCGCAAACAAAACAACTCTCGCAATATCAACTGGAATTATATGGGTCTATTACTGAATGTTTTGTTGAAAACAAATATTTGAATGGGAAGAGACTGTTACTGGCAAACATGGTTACAGACACAACAACATTATATAGTATCCCCTCCTCGTGAAGAAAAGCACATATCTGAACTCACCGTTGTTGTGCTGTGCTCACTTGAACAGGAAGGTGGTGCGGCGGTCTTTCTTGTGGGCAAATGTTGTCATCAAAGGTGCTTTCAAGACAACTGGGAACTCTGAAAAAAACAAGGTTGAATCATGATGTCAGTGATCTTCAGGTCAGAGCTCTAGAAAGAGGCCAGAGTTCCCGGCTTGGAATTCCGAGTTGGATGACCGTTCAAACCGTATTTTCCCAGTCGGAGCTAGTTTTTTTCAGAGTTCCTAATTGTCTTGAACTCACTGAAGTGTGATATTTCCCAGTTCCGAGTTTCCAGTTGTTTTGAATGCGGCAGAAGTCATGCTGGATTGACAGCATGGCCAATGCGTTCAACCTTTACTGCCCCATGGTGTTGCGAGTGAATGTTTATCCTTTTAATCTTGGAAAAGAGACCATTTCAGACAACGTTTTAAATCCTTAAACCCAGACTTGGACCACACACCCTCTCCACCGAATAGCAGGCAGAGGGAAGCAAAATAATGATTGCTTTGCAACATTTGCAGTTAGCCACTGATTCCTTCCAAACCCCTCATTGTTGAATTGGCGATTTCCGACTTGTTGTGTAATGTTTATGTCCAATGGCCGATGAGCACCAATACCTTTTATCTATAATTGTCACGGTTTCGGCCGAGGCTGCTCCTCCTCCTGGTTCGGGCAGGCTTCGGCGGTCGTCGTCCCCGGAGTACTAGCTGCCACCGATCTATGTTTCATGTTCGTTTGGTTTTGTCTTGATGTTGTACACCTGTGTCTTGTTAGTCCTCGTTAATGTCCTATTTAGTTCTCGTTGGTTGTGTTTGTCTTTGTGTGTGATTGCTCTTCTGTTTTCGTGTTGGAGCTACGTACTTCCCTCCAGTGTTTTGGAAAGGTTTTTCGCACATGTTAGTGCGCCGTGATTTCGCCTTCGGGCTTATTGTGCTTATTTTCTACGTGAATATTGCACTAAAGTCTTTTGGACTGAGCTTCTGCGTCCTGCGCTTGATTCATGCACCACACCCACCTTCAGCACCCCTTGACAGAATCACACACCAGAATGGAATCAGCAGGATCTGCAGTTACGCCTGAGTCGCTGGAGGAACATGTCCGCGGCCAAGATGACCAGATACGACAACTGGGAACCGCGCTACAGGACGTCATCAATACCTTGCACCGATGGGAGGCCAGCGGGGTACCCACACCTCCACCTACCCTGCCAACCCCATCGGCCGGTCCACCAGTCCCAGGTCCGGAACCCAGGGGGATTCGGCTCTCGCTCCCGAGGGCGTATGACGGAACAGCTGCCGGGTGTCAGGGGTTCCTCCTGCAGGTGGAGCTCTACCTGGCCACTGTACACCCGGTGCCCTCGGGACACGAGAGCGTTTCCGCCCTCATCTCCTGTCTCACGGGCAAGGCGTTGGAGTGGGCTAACGCCGAGTGGAGGAAGATGGACGCCAACACCATCTCCTACGCCGAGTTCTCCCGTCGCTTCAAGGCCGTGTTCGACCATCCACCTGAGGGCAAAGCGGCGGGGGAGCGTCTAGTCCACCTGAGACAGGGGAGGAGGAGCGCACAGGCGTTTGCTTTAGAGTTCCGGACTCTAGCGGCGGACGCAGGATGGAATGAACGGGCCCTCATCGACCATTTTCGATGTAGCCTACGGGAGGACGTTCAACGTGAGTTGGCCTGCAGGGATACCCATCTCACCTTCGACCAGTTGGTCGATATGTCCATCCGTCTGGACACCCTGCTGGCCACCCGTGGACGTCCCGAGGGGGGTCCGTCCATTCCGCCCTCCGGCACCTCCGAGCCGAGCCCTATGGAGCTCGGGGGTGCCGGCGCTAGAGAAAGGAGGAGGAGGAGCCCGAGGGGGCCTGTCTCCTGCACCAAGTGCGGCCGTGGAGGGCACACTGCGGCCAGGTGCTGGGGAGGGTTCTCCGGGGGAGAAGACAACAGGCCACGCACTGGGGGGGCCTCCCAGGTGAGTAGACGTCCCACTTACCCAGAGCTTTCTGTTGCGCACTTTTGTATACCTGTTTGTTTTCCACAGGTTGCACCTCATTCCCAGCATAAGGCGCTAGTAGATTCAGGCGCAGCTGGGAATTTTGTTGATCGGAAGTTTTGTTTAGATTTAGGGATCCCTCTCCTACCTGTTGACAAACCTTTTCCTGTTCATGCCTTAGATAGCCGCCCGTTGGGGTCGGGGTTGATTAGGGAGATCACAGCGCCACTTAGGATGTGTGCGCAGGGGGGTCATGAAGAGACTATACAGCTGTATCTGATCGACTCTCCTGCGTACCCAGTGGTGCTGGGAATTCCCTGGTTAAGCACCCATAACCCTGCTATTTCGTGGCAACAGAAGGCTCTCGATGGGTGGTCTGCTCAGTGCGAGGGGCGATGTCTGGGTGTTTCCGTGGGGGCGACTTCGGTGGAAAGTCCAAACCAAGTGCCCGCACTGCACATTCCGCCTGAATATGGGGATTTAGCTCTCGTGTTTAGTAAAACTAGGGCGACGCAGTTGCCTCCTCATAGACAGGGGGATTGTGCGATTGATCTCCAGGCAGGAGCAGCGCTCCCACGGAGCCATGTGTATCCTTTGTCTCAAGAGGAGAGAAAAGCTATGGAGACTTACATAGCCAAATTTTTGAGACAGGGATACATTCGGCCCTCTACTTCTCCCGCCTCCTCGAGCTTCTTTTTTGTGAAGAAGAAAGATGGAGGGTTGCGCCCGTGCATTGATTACCGTGGTCTCAATCAGATTACTGTGAAATACAGTCATCCACTCCCTCTGATTGCGACCATGACGGAGTCATTGCATGGAGCGCGGTTTTTCACAAAATTGGATCTCAGGAGCGCGTATAACTTGGTGCGCATTAGGGAGGGCGACGAATGGAAGACAGCGTTTAGTACCACGTCAGGTCATTTCGAGTATCTTGTCATGCCATATGGGTTGATGAATGCTCCATCAGTCTTCCAATCCTTCGTAGATGACATTTTCCGGGATATGCAGGGACAAGGGGTGGTCGTGTACATTGATGATATTCTGGTGTACTCGTCTACCCGAGCCGAGCATGTAACCCTAGTGCGTCGTGTATTGAGGAGGCTGTTGGAGCACGACCTATATGTCAAGGCAGAGAAATGTCTGTTTTTCCAGGAGTCGGTCTCCTTTTTGGGTTATCGGTTGTCTGCGTCAGGGGTGAGAATGGAGGTGGATCGTGTGTCCGCTGTGCGTAATTGGCAAACCCCAACCACTGTAAAAGAGGTGCAGCAGTTTTTGGGCTTTGCGAATTACTACCGGAGGTTTATCCGGGGTTTTGGACAGGTGGCAGCTCCCATCACGTCCCTTCTGAAAGGGGGTCCGGTGCGCCTGCAGTGGTCAGCTGATGCGGACAGGGCCTTTGGGCGACTGAAGGACCTGTTTACGTCGGCTCCGGTGCTGGCGCATCCGGATCCCGCATTACCCTTTCAGGTTGAGGTGGACGCGTCTGAGGCAGGTATAGGGGCCGTTCTCTCTCAACGGTCCGGCACGCCACCTAAACTCCGCCCCTGTGCTTTTTACTCAAAAAAGCTCAGCCCGGCGGAGCGTAACTATGACGTTGGGGACAGGGAGCTGTTAGCTGTAGTTCAAGCCCTTAAGGTGTGGAGGCATTGGCTAGAGGGGGCTCAACACCCTTTCCTCATTTTGACTGACCATCGGAACCTGGAGTACATCCGGGCAGCGAGGAGACTGAACCCTCGCCAGGCTCGATGGAGTATGTTTCTCACCAGGTTCGTATTTAAAATCACGTACATCCCTGGGTCCCAGAATGGTAAGGCAGATGCGCTGTCCCGGCGGTATGACACGGAGTAGAGGTCCGTTGAGCCTACTCCCATACTACCGGAGTCTTGCCTTGTGGCACCGGTGGTGTGGGAGGTCGATGCCGAAATCGAGCGAGCGTTGCGTACCGACCCCAGCCCTCCACAGTGTCCTGAGGGTTGGAAGTACGTTCCGCTCGAGATTCGGGATCGACTCATTTACTGGGCTCACACGTCACCCTCCTCTGGACATCCGGGTATTGGCCGGACAGTGCATTGCCTTAGCACTAAATACTGGTGGCCCACTTTGGCTAGGGATGTGAGGGTTTATGTCTCCTCCTGCTCAGTGTGCGCCCAGTGTAAGGCGCCCCGACATCTGCCCAGGGGTAAGTTACAACCCCTGCCCGTTCCACAACGACCATGGTCCCACCTCTCGGTGGATTTTGTGACAGACCTTCCCCTCTCTCAGGGGAATACCACCATCCTGGTCGTTGTGGACCGGTTCTCTAAGGCCTGTCGTCTTCTCCCTATGTCGGGTCTTCCTACTGCCCTACAGACCGCTGAGGCCCTATTTACCCACGTCTTCCGGCATTACGGGGTACCCGAGGATATAGTGTCTGATCGAGGCCCCCAGTTTACCTCCCGTGTTTGGAGAGCGTTCATGGAGCGTTTGGGGGTCTCGGTCGTCCCCGGAGTACTAGCTGCCACCGATCTATGTTTCATGTTCGTTTGGTTTTGTCTTGATGTTGTACACCTGTGTCTTGTTAGTCCTCGTTAGTGTCCTATTTAGTTCTCGTTGGTTGTGTTTGTCTTTGTGTGTGATTGCTCTTCTGTTTTCGTGTTGGAGCTACGTACTTCCCTCCAGTGTTTTGGAGAGGTTTTTCGCACATGTTAGTGCGCCGTTTGTTTGACGCCTGTGTGCGCCGTAATTTCGCCTTTGGGCTTATTGTGCTTATTTTCTACGTGAATATTGCACTAAAGTATTTTGGACTGTGCTTCTGCGTCCTGCGCTTGATTCATGCACCACACCCAACTTCAGCACCCCTTGACAATAATTTATATGACAAGGATTGAAAATAATTTGCCAGTAGATTGTCGACGGGATTCATGATGATGACTGCTTGTCTAGCTTGCTAGCTAAGATTTTGAAAGTAACTTGATCAGTCCAATGTCACGATCGTTGAGAGACGGGTCAGACCAAGGTGCAGCGTGAAAAGCGTACATGTTTATATACTCAATAAACATACAACAAAAACAAACACCGTAACATGAAGTCCAAAAGGCTATACACATACCAGCCTAACAGGAACAAGATCCCAAAATAAAGGTAGGCAACATGGCTACCTAAGTATGATCCACAATCAGAGACAACGAGCGACCGCTGTCTCTGATTGGGAATCACACCTGGCCAAACATAGAAATACACATCTACAGTGAGGGAAAAAAGTATCTGATCCCCTGCTGATTTTGTACGTTTGCCCAGTGACAAAGACACGATCAGTCTATAATTTTAATGGTAGGTTTATTTGAACAGTGAGAGACAGAATAACAAACAAAAAAATTCAGAAAAAACGCATGTCAAAAATGTTATGAATTGATTTGCATTTTAATGAGGGAAATAAGTATTTGACCCCTCTGCAAAACATGACTTAGTACTTGGTGGCAAAACCCTTGTTGGCAATCACAGAGGTCAGACGTTTCTTGTAGTTGGCCACCAGGTTTGCACACATCTCAGGAGGGATTTTGTTCCACTCCTCTTTGCAGATCTTCTCCAAGTCATTAAGGTTTCGAGGCTGACGTTTGGCAACTCGAACCTTCAGCTCCCTCCACAGATTTTCTATGTGATTAAGGTCTGGAGACAGGCTAGGCCACTCCAAGACCTTAATGTGCTTCTTCTTGAGCCATTCCTTTGTTGCCTTGGCCGTGTGTTTTGTGTCATTGTCATGCTGGAATACCCATCCACGACCCATTTTCAATGCCCTGGCTGAGGGAAGGAGGTTCTCACCCAAGATTTGACAGTACAAAAGGAAATAATCTCCCAAATGTCACTATTTCTAAAACAAGCCATAGAAAGTTGGTTGCAATTTCAATTTAATCCTCCAGAAACGACAGAACAAATAATGCAACAAATATTGTGGTTAAATTCAAATATACTAATTGACAAAAAACCTTTATTTATTGACAGAATGTTTAAAAAAGGTATAATCTTCGTAAATGATATCATCGGTAGGACTGGTGGAGTTATGGCGCACATGCAGCTAATAAAAACATATGGAAATGTCTGCTCTACCCAAAATTACAACCAAATAATTGCAGCCTTACCGCAAAAGTGGAAGAGGAATGTTGAAGGGGGAGAAAGTAAGGAACTTGTCTGTCGGCCATGCATTAAAGAACATAATTGGTTAAGGAAAACTGTGATAAATAAAAAAGTATATCAGTTTCACTTAAGGACCAAAGGATTGACAGCAGTCCCATATAGATTGCAAAATAGTTGGGAAGAGATCTTTGACGTACCGATCCCATGGCATAGTGTTTATGAACTGACACGCAAAACGACACCGGATTCAAAAATTAGAATCTTTCAATTTAAATTATTATATAAAATTCTTGCTACCAATAGAATGTTATTTATATGGGGGATACAATCTTCCCAGCTCTGCAGATTTTGCTGTGAAGAGATAGAATCATTAGATCATTTGTTTTGGTTCTGTCCATTTGTAGCTTGTTTTTGGACACAGGTCCAGGAATGGCTAAAGGATTGCAATATTTACCTGGAACTAACCTTGCAGATAGCATTACTGGGTGATCTGAAAAGTCATAGTCAATCAATCAATAATATAATAATACTTTTAGCAAAAATGTTTATTTTTAATTCACAATCTGTAGAAGCAATGAGAATAGAAAGGTTCAGAACTTTTGTAAAACATCACAGTATGGTTGAAATATATATGGCAAATAGAAATCCTATATGGATGGTGTTAAGAGATAGATGGGAGGTATTGAATAGAGTTGAAGGATGGGACTAATAACAAATAACAACAAATAATAACAAAGATAGCTAATAATGTAAGCATACTGTGTCCATAATAGGTATATAGGTTGTATGTTGGGAGCTTTTGGGAAAGAGCACAGTTAGAAAGATATGGCATTTAGAAGCAAACCGGATGGACATCATGAAAATGATCGGAGAGGTTGAGAGTAGAAGAAGTTCAGGAGCAAAAAAATAAATAAATATATATATATATATATATATATATATATATATATATATATAGATATAGAATTATTGTAAAATTAACTCTGTCCATAAGGTGTAGATAGTAAGTATAGACCGGAAGTAGAGGCCTGGGCGTTGTTGTTCACTAATTTACTCCAAGTAGGGAAAGGATGGTGGGGTTGAAAAGTAATAAAGGGGAATATATATATATAAAAAATAAAAAAAACATGGGGGATTGGAAGTGATGCAGACAATTACATTGATAGAAGATACAATCTATCTGCAATATTAAGCTGATCCATCCCAAAAAAAAAAAAAAGATTTGACAGTACATGGACCCGTCTATTATCCCTTTGATGCGGTGAAGTTGTCCTGTCCCCTTTGCAGAAAAACACCCTCAAAGCATAATGTTTCCACCTCCACGTTTGACGGTGGGGATGGTGTTCTTGGGGTCATAGGCAGCATTCCTCCTCCTCCAAACACGGCGAGTTGAGTTGATGCCAAAGAGCTCAATTTTGGTCTCATCTGACCACAACACTTTCACCCAGTTCTCCTCTGAATCATTCATATGTTCATTGGCAAACTTCAGACGGCCCTGTATACGTGCTTTCTTGAGCAGGGGAACCTTGCGGGCGCTGCAGGATTTCAGTCCTTCACGGCGTAGTGTGTTACCAAATGTTTTCTTGGTGACTATGGTCCCAGCTGCCTTGAGATCATTGACAAGATCCTCCCGTGTAGTTCTGGGCTGATTTCTCACCGTTCTCATGATCATTGCAACTCCACGAGGTGAGATCTTGCATGGAGCCCCAGGCCGAGGGAGATTGATAGGTCTTTTGTGTTTCTTCTATTTGCGAATAATCGCACCAACTGTTGTCACCTTCTCACCAAGCTGCTTGGTGATGGTCTTGTAGCCCATTCCAGCCTTGTGTAGGTCTACAATCTTGTCCCTGACATCCTTGGAGAGGTCTTTGGTCTTGGCCATGGTGGAAAGTTTGGAATCTGATTGATTGATTGCTTCTGTGGACAGGTGTCTTTTATACAGGTAACAAGCTGAGATTAGGAGCACTCCCTTTAAGAGTGTGCTCCCAATCTCAGCTCGTTACCTGTATAAAAGACACCTGGGAGCCAGAAATCTTTCTGATTGAGAAGGGGTCAAATACTTATTTCCCTCATTAAAATGCAAATCAATTTATAACATTTTTGACATGCATTTTTCTGGATTTTTTTGTTGTTATTCTGTCTCTCACTGTTCAAATAAACCTACCATTAAAATTATAGACTGATCATTTCTTTGTCAGTGGGCAAACGTACAAAATCAGCAGGGGATCAAATACTTTTTTCCCTCACTGTAGATCCTTAACATAGAAATTCTAACATAGATCCTCACGCCCTGACTAAACCAACTAAAGACAACAGGCCTCTCAAGGCCAGGGCGTGACATCCAATCAAAGAAGAGAAAGAGAGCATGTTTGTATGCTGCTTTATTAACTCAATATTTTTTTTTTTACATTGTTTGCAAACGGATACGTGACATGAATTAATGCCAAAATAACATGCAAAACAGGCAAACCCCCCCGACACCCCCCCACACCTGTTTTGGGGCTCAAACCAGGTCCCACTGCCTGTATAAAATGGTCCTACATATTTACATTGATTTGAAATTAGAATAATATTGTTTGAATTGTGCTAACTAGTTCTTTAAGTTATATAAATACACATCAGTTTTGATTTTGGGAATTTGTTAACATTTTCTCTACTTCCAGATACCTAATATATTGGTGATTGTAAGCATCGGATCCTGTATTGCATGTGGTAGAGCCGAGTACAGAATAGGGGATGAATGTTGTCCCATGTGTTCACCAGGTAAGGAACCTCTCTTTACATCATCATCATAGGTTCATAAATGATCAACACCAATAGAAATTCCATACATTGTGATTCTCTCTTCCCCAGGAAATCGTGTACATAAGCATTGTACTGAATTCACCAGCACCTCCTGTGTGTCCTGTATTGATTCTACATTCCTTGATGAGCCCAATGGTCTCATGAAATGTGCACCATGTTCCAGCTGTGATTCAGGTGAGAGTTGTCCTGTATTTATACAATAGCCAGACTTTAATACTGAGGTAATGTGCTACAGGCTATATCAGATGTGATTTATGATTGACATTTGACTGGCTTAATATGTTTTTTTCAGATAATGAATGCAATGTGTTCTTCATAGGTTTGGGTTTGAGGGTAAAACAGCCATGCAAACCAGAATCAGATGATTTTTGCGGGCCACTGGAGGGGTTCTTTTGTCTGCTCTCTGACAAAGATGGTTGTAGAATAGCCCAGAGACACAGCAGCTGTAAACCTGGTCAATACATCCGTCACACAGGTTGGTCTCCTCTCAAGTATTCAACATGATTTTGTCATGATTTCTAGTGTGCCAAGTTACTCTACTGAATTAAAAGTAGCTGATCGTTTGATTGATTGATTGAAATCATTAGAGAATTAAAAATAAGTCAAGAAGAGTACATGGGGAAAGTTTAAGTACGATGTTTACAAGTTTGTTTTGGGATGTCTTGTTTTTTAATAATTTAAACGTATGTTTAAACCTCCATTTATGCAGGAACAACATCTACAGATACTGTGTGTTCTGACTGTACTGGTGATACTTATTCAGATGGATCATTAACAGCCTGCCAGTCACACACAGAGTAAGTGTGGCTTACACAAATAGTTTTTACCCTAAATACAAAGTTACCTAACACACATCTAAAACTGAAAGATGTATGACCAAGTTATAAATGAATCATTAATGGCCAGTATTTATCTGTTTATAGATGTGAATCCTTGGGACTTCAGGAAATGAAACCAGGATCCCCTTGGTCGGATTCAGAGTGTGGACCACAACTATCCCATTCAACAGCTAGAAGCAGTGCTGTGGCATCCATGACAGTGATATTAGCTGGAGCTGTTTACATTTTAGTCATTTAGCAGACACTCTTATCCAGAGTGACTTACAGTAGTGAGTGCATACATTTTCATTAATACTGGTCCCCCATGGGAATTGAACCAACAACCTTGGCATTGCAAACACCATGCGCTACCAACTGAGCTACACTGGACATAGTTTTAATAATAGTGAAAAAAAGAAAAAACTCAGATTCATTTTAGGAATTGTATCTGTTTCTATTGCATCTGTAAATTATTGTTAAGTGTGTGTATGAATTCTTTTTTAGTGTTTGTGTGTGTGCGTACGTGTGTGAGAGTGAGTGAGTGAGTCAGAGAGAGGACCACTGGGCGGCAGGTAGCCTAGCGGTTAACAGCGTTAGGCCAGTAACTGAAAGGTCGCCCGTTTGAATCCCTCAGCCGACTAGCTGACTAAGGTTGCTGTTTGGAATCCCTAAGCAGACTAGGTGGAAGAAAAAAAAATTATGTTGATCTGCCCTTCAGCAAGGGACTTAACCCTAAGAGCTTCTGCTAAATTATTTAAATGTACATTTTCTTCATGAAACAGAAACTGAACTGGGAACAAAAGAACAGAACTGTTATTTACAAATCTTGAAAACCGGTTTATATAATGTTATTTTAAGTTCCAAAAATATTCCTAATGTCTAGTATATAATTATGTAATTCAGTGAAGTTCTGATGCTAGTAATAGCCTACACACATTCCAATTCACATCATGATGTTCAGTGCTTCAAGCCATGCGCCCTCCATGTCCACCCCCCACTCTCGCTCTCTCCCCACCCGTAAAATGTCAGTCACATCTCGCAGCCTGCACTAATCTGGGAGCTGAGTTTGAAAGTGTACCATTGAAAACGTGCAATATCATCAATGATCACCATCCACTGTACTCAGATGAAGTGTCATGGATGCCACACACCAGAACTGGAGCGTGAAGATATCCACAGCGCCGTGGATAAAATGAACTGCATGCATTTCCACTTGAATTTTGACTAATCCAATGTGGATTTATCAGGAGTTGGCTGTATTCAGCCAACGTTACTGGGATCTGTGATCTTGATTCACCTGTTATTTAAAAATCAAATGTGATATGAACAGTCTTTACTTGTGCCTTTTAACAAAACTGGTTTGATGATTGCTTGAATTAAAATTCTATGTAAATTCTATTTAAATGATCTGATACATTTTACATTACTTGTTGTTTTTCTGTACAGTAATTTGTAATGGCACAAAACACTTGTACATTTGTTAATATTGTGAAAATAATCAACATACATTCAGCAAGTGTACCTTATTTTGTAAAAAAAATATGTTTTGCTAAATAAAACAAAAAACCTAGGCCACTAGTGAATTGATTCACACTCAATGACTTTACTCTGCTCTAGTGTAACCTTGGAGATTAGATTAAATAGGCCTATCAGAACAGGTGCAGGTCAGTCTATGTTTGGTTTTAGCATTCTGATTGGCGAATACAAAAGCATGTACAATTGCCATAAGTGTTTATTATTTGAAATGCATGGAGGACGCCCACTTCAAAATTATCCCTTCCAGTTGCAGCTGTCAGGAGTTCCTCCACTGTGTGTGACATTAGATCTTCTTCTGTGGTGTTGGAGCTGCTGCTTTCTCTCATTAGATCTTCTTCTGTGGTGTTGGAGCTGCTTTTTTCTCGCATTAGATCTTCTTCTGTGGTGATGGAGCTGCTGCTTTCACAGCCTTGATGATCTTCAATCTCACCTTTCATGCTGGAAGACATGGAACCAGGTTTATTATGACTTAATAAACAAACCGATAATTAATAGTTTATCTACTTAGAATCTCTTCATAAATCCTTCATTAAGTATTCCTTCCTATTAATACCTTACACCATTGCTATAGAAATGTTTGTGGTTAGATGCACATCCTTAAAAAGGTAGGTGCTGGGCTAATAAAGTATACATAAAAACAGGATTGAAACATTGTGATTAAAGGTGGTAATTCGATACAGACAGTGTGCAGTCCTTTCTGCTGTTTTCATAACTACATCATTGCATACTATCTAT
Organism: Coregonus lavaretus; assembly: GCF_964263955.1. Taxonomy (NCBI): domain Eukaryota; kingdom Metazoa; phylum Chordata; class Actinopteri; order Salmoniformes; family Salmonidae; genus Coregonus; species Coregonus lavaretus. Next base: position 42,577,244 of record NC_140007.1, read on the forward strand.
AAACGTATAGTTAACATCATTGCATCATTGGTTACAACATTATTGGTTACAACATCATTGGTGCCTACATCATGATAAGGATGACTATGAATGAGGAGAGAGGTCAGTCATACCCTGGTCTGTGCTCCAGATGACTATGAATGAGGAGAGAGGTCAGTAATGCCCTGGTCTGTATCTACTCCAGAGCCACTAGGCTGTTGTTGCTCTGCAGGTTCAGAGAGTCAATGGTCTCCTGGCAGACCTGGACCTCTCTCCTCAGGCTCCTCTGGGCTTCTCTCTCCACCTTCTGCGCCTGGCTGAGCTGCTTCGTCTGACCTTTAACCTCAGCTACTTCCTTTTTCCTCTGGGACACTTCCTCCTGCAGCTGGACTACAACCTGGAGGACCGCAATCAGTGGATCATTGACAAATACCTTGTATTTATATTGGATTAACATGAGACTTAGTTAATATCTGTTAAAGCTACTGCCACTAGAGGGCAGTACAACCTATCCAGTGACCGGATGTAAGCCCTGTGTTGCTGGAGATACATTATCTAAACCAGGGGTGTCAAACTCATTTTAGCTCAGGGGCCACATGGAGGAAAATCTATTCCCAAGTGGGCCGGACCGGAAAAATCATGGTATATATATAACTTAAAAACAACAACTTCAGATTGTTTTCTTTGTTTTAATACGATCAACATACAACATAAAGCTGGAGCCTGAGGACAGTGTGTCCAAAATAGTACAAGCACAACATCACTATTAATCATAAAACACGTCAAGTTTATTTGAAAATTCTAAAGAAAAAGAACACACAAACACACAATGCCTCAGTGATTAACAGAACGGTTTCACAGATCACAGAACTATATCAGGGTGTCATTTCTCAGGCAGAAATGTAGATAAGAATAATGAAATCCTGTTCCCCAAACAAGTGCAAGAACCACAGAGTCAAGAATAGGTTAAATATACAAATAAAATAAAATCAATTAAAAACAATAGCACATCAACATAAAAACATATAAACATAAAGCTGGAGCCTGAGGACAGTGTCCAAAAGCACAACATCACTATTAATCATAAAACACCTCAAGTTATTTGAAAGTTCTGAGGACAAAGAACACACAAACACACAATGCCTCAGTGATTCACAGAAGTATATCACAGATCACAGAACTATATCAGGGTGTCATTTCTCAGGCAGAAATGTAGATAAAAATAATGAAATCCTGTTCCCCAAACAAGTGCAAGAACCACAGAGTCAAGAATAGGTTAAATATACAAATAAAATAAAAACAATTAAAAACAATAGCACATCAACATAAAACCATATAAACATAAAGCTGGAGCCTGAGGACAGTGTCCAAAAGCACAACATCACTATTAATCATAAAACACCTCAAGTTATTTGAAAGTTCTGAGGACAAAGAACACACAAACACACAATGCCTCAGTGATTCACAGAAGTATATCACAGATCACAGAACTATATCAGGGTGTCATTTCTCAGGCAGAAATGTAGATAAAAATAATGAAATCCTGTTCCCCAAACAAGTGCAAGAACCACAGAGTCAAGAATAGGTTAAATATACAAATAAAATAAAATCAATTAAAAACAATAGCACATCAACATAAAAACATATAAACATAAAGCTGGAGCCTAAGGACAGTGTCCAAAAACACAACATCACTATTAATCATAAAACACCTCAAGTTATTTGAAAGTTCTGAGGACAAAGAACACACAAACACACAATGCCTCAGTGATTCACAGAACTGTTTCACAGATCACAGAACTATATCAGGGTGTCATTTCTCAGGCAGAAATGTAGATAAAAATAATGAAATCCTGTTCCCCAAACAAGTGCAAGAACCACAGAGTCAAGAATAGGTTAAATATACAAATAAAATAAAAACAATTAAAAACAATAGCACATCAACATAAAAACATATAAACATAAATCTGAAAGCGTTGCTCAAACTCCCGTAACAGTCCCGTTATTTTATCTTTGAACCGCTTCATGTCTGCCACATGTTGGGTCGCGCACACATTTTTCAGACAGGGGAAGTGAGCTGCATCACCACCGGCAAGTTGCGTCTCCCACAATGACAGCTTCAACTTGAAAGAACGTATGCTGTCATAATACTGCGTGACAACTTTGTTGCGCCCTTGCAGCTGTTTGTTCAAGTTATTCAGGTGCTCTGTAACATCCACCATAAATGCAAGGTCCGGCATCCATTCTGCGGAATGAAATTCTAACACTGGTTTGCCCTTTTCTTCCATGAACTGTTCAATTTCTTCTCGTAAATCAAAGAAACGCCTCAGCACAGCACCTCGGCTTAACCATCTTACCTCAGTGTGGTATGGCAGGCCATAGATGTGGTCTTTCTCTCTGAGAAGGCTGTCAAACTGACGGTGATTCAGGCTTCTGGATCGGATGAAATTAACAGTTTGGATGACCACCTTCATGACGTTATCCATCTTTAATGACTTGCAACACAAAGCCTCCTGGTGCAAAATACAGTGAAAAGTCAAAAAATCACGTCCTCCATTTGCAGATTGCACTTTCTCTCTGAACTTTGTCACAACGCCTGCTTTTTTCCCGATCATTGAGGGCGCACCATCTGTAGCCAGGCTGACAGCGCGGGACCAGTCCACTCCGACCCTGTCCAGCGCGCCGACGAGTGCGGTAAAAATATCAGCTGCTGTCGTTGTATCTGTCATCGGCACCAACTCCACGAACTCCTCGGTGACGGTCAATGTGTCATCAACTCCGCGGATGAAAAAATGGCCAGTTGTGCAACATCTGTAATGTCCGTGCTTTCATCAATTGCAACCGAAAACGCAATAAATGACTTTACTTTTTGCTTCAACTGGCTGTCCAAATCCACTGAAAGATCGGAAATCCTGTCTGCAACTGTGTTTCTTGTCAGGCTGATATTTGCAAAAGCCTGCCGCTTTTCAGGGCACACAATCTCCGCTGCCTTCATCATGCATGTTTTTACAAATTCAGCCTCACTAAATGGTTTTGAAGCCACTGCGATTTCATTAGCAATGAGGTAGCTAGCTTTCACTGCAGCGTCACTGATGTCTCGGCTGTGAGTAAACACAGACTGCTGTTTCTTCAGACCCGCCAACAGTTCATTCACCTTCTCTCATCTCCGCTGTCCTTGAAAGTTGTCATATTTGTCGGCATGAAGACTCACATAGTGGCGACGAAGGTTATATTCTTTCAGCACTGCAACATGCTCTGAACACACCAAACATACAGCTTTCCCATTCAATTCCGTGATTAAATAGGATGACCATTTTTCTTGGAACACTCTGCACTCTGCGTCCACTTTTCTCTTTTTTGACAGAGACATATTGGGGCAATGAGGGTGCCAAAGCACATAATGTTAAAAGTAGAAGCCGTAATAAATATCGCGGGCAAAACAAAGTAGCTCATTGGCTGCACGTGCTTGACCTACTTGCTCTGCCCCGGTATAAACAGTTTGCTTGCTTAACACAATTGCTATTGCGCCATCCAGTGGACGCAATTGGAACAGCAGTTTCTTTTCTATAAAAAAAATTTTTACTTTTTTTTTTAAAATCATCTCGCGGGCCGGATTAAACCCGTTTGCGGGCCTGATCCGGCCCGCGGGCCGTACGTTTGACACCCCTGATCTAAACCCTTTCTTTTACATTACTTGCCAATCTTTGAGGTTTCTCATTGAAGCATTCCTTGACATAATCAATGCACTTGTCCTAGTCTATTTACTTAGACATCCATGAGCAAAAAGTTACATCACAAAATGATGTACTTTGGTATCATTAAGAGCTGTGCAAGGCTTTTCACTAAGAACCACAAAAAACCCTGACTCAAGCAGAAAGAGGTGTAACCATGTTTCACATTCGAGAGGCAGGGGTTGGAACACTTCTGTTCTGTGGTCAGAGAGAGGATGTTTCTTCAAGTCTGACTTCAACTTTCACTTTCAGCTTGCTCTTATTGTAACAGTCAACAACATATCATGTTTCCAACCCCACACGGTAGATATGCTGTATTCTATTCTAGTGGACATTACACAGACACACAAGTACTGAGGCTTTCTAACTGTGAGTCAGGCTTTCTAACTTTGTCTCTTTGAGATGAAGTGTAGCGTATAAACAAAGTTATCTGATGAAGTAACAGGAAAGACGTGTCCCTACCTGCCTCAGGGTTCATTCTCCTCCTCCAGCATTATAGTGAGTTCCTCACACTGTCACGTAAACAGGTGAACTGAAAATAAAGGCAGGTTAAAGAGAAGTCACATTCACATTGTGTTTGAAAAACTTTAGGTGTGCTCAATTTAGACACAAAGGAAACAACTGAATAGTCCCAAAAGTGCAACCTCTGCCTCCCGATTAAGATAAATCATGAACACCTGAAATATTCATATAATTTGAAATAGGCTGGGTTTCTGTATAGCACTTTGTGACATCTGCTGATGTAAAAAGGGCTTTATAAATAAAATGTGTTTGATTTATTGAAATACATATTTGACCCAGGTCTGATTCACATATACAGCTATATAGCCTAATCTACAAATCTACACACTCAAAGCATGTTCATACCTGTCTAGACATGGCCTGTTACTGGGCCAACCGGTCCTTCAGCTGCTGTCTCAACTCATCCTGCTGGCCTTTAGCAGAGATCAGCTCTCCTTCCTTTATGGACAGAGTTCTACACAAGGAACTCACTGTACCTGCAGAGTACAAATACAGTATTGATTGGGATAACATACAATAAGAGTGTCACCTTTTATTGACAGGATTGTTCACACCTATCCAAACCTTTCAGTTCTCAGAGTACATAGGGGTTAAGGGGAAAGGGGCAAGGGGGAGATTTGGGATTGGGGGCTCCTCCTCCCACAGTTTAGGCTCTAAAGCTGTGTTTGATATTGTATCTCCTCTCCTACACACCAGAAGAGATCACATGATTCTTCCTGGCCTCCTCTAAGTCCCTCATCAGTTGTTCATTGGTTCTCTCCACTTCTCTCATCTGTTCAGTAAGTGATACTCTGTTGTCTTCCTCCTCACTGTCCACAGCATTCTCTGTATATCTGAAGAGCTGTGTTTGAGGCCATGTTCCAAGACTCAGACAAGGCCACCATGCAAGATTAGATCCGTTGTAGGTCTTATACCAGATGGTAACATTACGTGCAGTCTTTATATCAATTTCAAATTTTAACAAATGATTCATTCCTAACTCTGACAGTGTTAACTAAGGGTTAACCTCATGCTCTATGTCTTGGTGTTCTGTCTCAGAGTGAGTTGCTTCTTTGTCCAACAGGGCTCCGAACCCTCCATGTTCAACACCCCACCCAGGGCTGGCCTCTCTCAGCCTGTGGAGCTCCTCTTCTAGCCTGGTTATTTACATTTACATTTTACATTTTAGTCATTTAGCAGACGCTCTTATCCAGAGCGACTTACAGTTAGTGAATACATATTTTTTTATACTGGCCCCCTGTGGGAATCAAACCCACAACCCTGGCGTTGCAAACGCCATGCTCTATCAACTGAGCTACATCCCTGCCGGCCATTCCCTCCCCTACCCTGGACGACGCTGGGCCAATTGTGCGCCGCCCCATGGGTCTCCCGGTCGCGGCCAACTGCGACAGAGCCTGGATTCGAACCAGGATCTCTAGTGACACAGCTAGCACTCTGCGATGCAGTGCCTTAGACCACTGCGCCACTCAGGAGCCCACTCAGGAGTTATCTGCTGGCTCTTCTCCTGGACCTCCTTCTCCACCTCCCTCAGATTCCTGACCTCCTCTGACAGACGCACTATCAACTCCGACTTCAATACCTTCCCCCCTGTGTCCTCAGACATGGTGGTTCTGGTGAAGTTAGGCTTGTTCTGATGACCTTCTCTGGCTGCTCCTGGGTCCAAGCAGACTAAACCTGCCATTTCCTTTAGTGGAGCAATTAACCTGCAGGCTTCAGTGTCATGCAAGAAACATTCATTAACTTTCACTTTATTCATTAAACGTATAGTTTTCTTTTTACACAAGCTGTTTGTTTTACCTCTCCAGAACTAAACAAACGTTGATTTCAATGTTTTGTTTTGACGTGTTATTACCTATGGGCATATGCTTTTATTCATGGCAATTGCAAGGGTTACATTTTAAGTATCATCCATTCAATAAGCTAGCAACATGAGTAGTCCTGTCACCTTACACCGGAGGGAGGGGGCAGATTTAGGGATGACTTTGGGATGCTCTGCTGATGCTCTGGCACATGATGGACACTTCTGATTGTCCTCAACTAAAGGCAGATGGACCTTCTCTGTCAAGCCCTGGCTCTGGGGACTCTTAAATGTTGAGCCAGGGTGTGGATTGTCTATGTTTAGTTTTCTATGTTTTTTGTTCTAGATCGTTTAGATCTATGTTGGCCAGGGTGGTTCCCGATCAGAGGCAGCTGTAGCTCGTTGTCTCTGATTGGGGAACATACTTAGGCAGCCTGTTTGGCACTAGTCGGTGTGGGATCTTGTTCCGTAAAGGTTTGTTTTGTGTAACCTCAGGACTTCACGTATCATTTGTTTGTTGTTTTGTTCGTGTTGTGTGCTACAATAGAAATGTACGCTTATCACGCTGCGCCTTGGTTCCACGAGTCATTAAACGATCGTGACAGAAGATCCCACCAAAAGAGGACCAAGCAGCGTGTCCAGGAACAGACAGCCTGGACTTGGGAGGAGATCCTGGACGGGAAGGGATCCTGGACTTGGGAGGAGATTCAGGCCGGAATGGATCGCCGTCCTTGGGAGGAGACTGTGGAGGCGCGCTATAGAGAGGAGCAGCGGCAACACAGAGGGTACCGGCCGAGGAGGAAGCCCGAGAGACAGCCCCAATAAAACATTTTGGGGGGGCTAAAAGGGTGGTTGGCGGAGCCTAGGGTTAGAGCAGAGCCAACTCCCCGTACTCAGGCTAGGAAGTGTGTGACTGGGCAGGCTCCGTGTTATGCGGAGCCACGTACTGTGCCGCGAGTGTTCCGGCACAGTCCTGTACGTCCTGTGCTAGCACCACGCACGTGTCGTGCAAAGATGGGCATACAGCCAGTACAGAGTGTGCCGGCTCAACGCTCGTGGTCTCCAGTACGCCTCCTCGGTCCCGTATATCCTGCGCCAGTGCCACGTGCTGTAGCGCCAGTACGAGTGCACAGCCCCGTACGTCCTGTGCTGATGCCTCACACATATTGTGTGGAAATAGGCATTCAGCCAGGACGGGTTGTGTCAGCTCTCCGCTCCAGACCTCCAGTCCGCCTCCACAGTCCGGCCCGGCCCGTTCCGGCTCCCCGCAACAAGCCAGTGGTGCGTGTTCCCAGTCCAGTCCGGCCTGTTCCTGTCCCTCGCACCAAGCCAGTGGTGCGCGTCGCCAGTCCGGTCCGGCCTGTTCCTGTCCCTCGCACCAAGCCAGTGGTGCGCGTCGTCAGCCCGGTCCGGCCCGTTCCTGCTCCCCGCACCAAGCCAGTGGTGCGCGTCGTCAGCCCGGTCCGGCCCGTCCCTGCTCCCCGCACCAAGCCAGTGGTGCGTGTGTCCAGTCCGGCACGGCCCGTGCCTGTTCCACCGGTGCCTGGTCCGGCACCGGTCAGCTGCTCCACTCCGGAGCCAGAGCAATCCGCTCCACCGGGGTCCGGTCCAACTCCAGTCAGCGGATCCACTCCGGAGCCAGAGCAATCCGCTCCACCGGTGTCCAGTCCAGCTCCGGCCAGCGGCTCCAGTCCGGAGCCGGTAAGGTTTGATCCACCGTCGTCGGGTCCAGCTCCAGTCAGCGGGACCAGACCAGGGGCGCAACGGGGAGGTGGAGAGAAGGTGGTGGTCACGCCCGGAGCCGGATCCGCCTCCGAGGCGGAATGCCCACCCGGCCCCTACCCTGTTGTGTTTGTGTGGCGCGGTCGCAGTCCGCGCCTTTGGGGTGGGGTACTGTCACGGCCTGGCTCTGGGGACTATTAAATGTTGAGCCAGGGTGTGGATTGTCTATGTTTAGTTTTCTATGTTTTTTGTTCTAGATCGTTTAGATCTATGTTGGCCCGGGTGGTTCCCAATCAGAGGCAGCTGTAGCTCGTTGTCTCTGATTGGGGACCATACTTAGGCAGCCTGTTTGGCACTAGTTGGTGTGGGATCTTGTTCCGTAAAGGTTTGTTTTGTGTAACCTCAGGACTTCACGTATCGTTTGTTTGTTGTTTTGTTTGTGTTGTGTACTACAATAGAAATGTACGCTTATCACGCTGCGCCTTGGTTCCACGAGTCATTAAACGATCATGACATTCTCTCTCTGACTATTGACTGGATTCCTTGTCATTTCGGTCAGTAAAACAAACTATCAACTAAGAGTGATTAAATGTGAATTGAAAAATGTAATTATTATTGTAGAAAGCAGTGATAGGCGACTTCTATCTTAATAATAATTTAGATGTTAGACGACCAGTACTTATGTTGACATTTTACAAAGATCATATGAGAGAGAAAAAAGTCAATGGGACAATTTTTTTATTTTTATCATATAGTTTACAATATTTATGGTTATTACATAGAAGGTTTTAACATTCCATCTCAATTAATACAGTTTTGCTTTGAGACTGCTATCATAAAGATGAAACACGTTCTCTCTATGGCTGCTAATGTCATAGAGTGGTTGTTACATAGAAATAAAATGAATTGCCAGGGTTAGAGGTTCCAAGCCCATTATATTCATTCTATGTAAATTAGTTGTTAGCCTACCACAGAGATCCTATTAAATTATGTATATAATTATTTAAATCTAAACAATCGCGTTTGAGGGACACATTCAGAATTAATGAGATTGAGGTTAATAATTTGGTACACTGTTTAGATTGAGCACATCTAAACGAAATCTACACTTTGTCATGACGACATAAACAGATGGATGTGTTCCAGTCAAGTATGGCCATACCATCTATTGTCTGATTTGGCGATCTGGAGTGTAGGTAATTGTATTAAAAGCGTTATGATAATGTGATAGCGTGTGATCCCATATCTCCAGTGAAGGTTTATATAGCTATGACGCGTTCCTACACGAAGTTAAATCATGTCGAAACATTTTATGTTACCCACCAATAGAATGTAGGCTTTTACCAAATTGACAGGAGTTTCATGACTTATTTTTCTGGGATGGTTTATCAGTTTATCAGTAGCCTCCCACTTTTCGTTATTTGGAAAGTCAAAGTGAAAGAAAGTACAATAGTCCAAATGCGAACCAAGGCAGGGTAAGATATGGATTATTTGCGTATATGTAGAAATAGCCTTCTTAACATGTTCCGTGCAGTAACTGGAGAGAAAAAAAATCTTGATGAATGACTGTATTTGTAATTTGACGACAAGGCTGTTCTCTCCCTGTTGTTTTCGATGTCTGTTCTTCCTCTGGTGACTCAACTGCCTTCTGATTTGAAAGTGCGATGCTGAACTCAGTAGAATTTTACCTGTTCTTGAAAAATGAAAAGCTTTGGCCTTGTCGTTTTCAAGAAATATAATTAAAAGCTTGCTTGTTTGAATCAAAAAAATGGACGAAATATTAGCCTATAGCTATATATTTAGTTAATGGGTGTTATAATAAAGACCATAGGCAGATCTTGAGTTTCAAGTTTGGGGCTCTTACAATTTATTTCCACATATCTGCGTGCCAGTTATTATTATTTTTATATGCACATTTTAATGGAACAGTTTCATTTCAATAATAACGTTTTCGTTTCTCAAAAGTATTGTCACGTGGTTAATCATAAAAATCTGAATTAAAATGATAAAAATCAAAAAGTTAAAATTCAACTAATGGAAAGAGCACCACCCTTTGCCATATGAACACATTCAAATTAAATAAAATCAAGCTTTATTTATACAGCACATTTTAGACAAGGAATGCAATGCAATGTGCTTCACAGGAAAAAAAAAACTATAAAGACAATTAAAATAAAAACTGTAATATTTACTAGACAACAAACATAAGAGGATAGAAAACAAAAGAATAACAATAAAACTGAATGTCTAAAAAGCACCCTGAGGAAAAGCAAAGCTACAAAGGTGTGTTTTAAGATCTCTTTTAAATATGTCCACAGTTACGTCCCCCCTCAGGTTCTCTGGCAGGCTATTCCAGAGGCTGGGGGCATAATAACTACAGGCTGACTCTTCATGCCTCTTACATTTTTACATTTTAGTCATATGGCAGACGCTCTTATCCAGAGCGACTTACAGTTAGTGAGTGCATACATTTTCATACTGGCCCCCTGTGGGAATAGAACCCACAACTCTTGGTCATAGGCTTTGGGATAGTTAAAAGGCTGGTGCCACAGGCTCTGAGGGAGCTACTTAGCCTAGCGGTTAAGAGTGTTGGGCCAGTAACTGAAAGGTCACTGGTTTGAATCCCTGAGACGAATAGGTGGAATAAAAATATATTTTTAAAAGTCTGTCTGTGCCCTTGAGCAAGGCTTCTATAAGTCTAAAGGATAGTTAAAAGGCCAGTGCCAGAGGACCTACTGGGTACATAACTCAAAAGCATGTCTACATCCAAGATGGCGAAGTAGTGCAGTCCTGTTTCTGTCGTGTGTCTGTAAATAGCCTGTAAATACCCTGTTTTTTTTTGTATTTTTCGTACATGTTTCCCTATCAGACTTTTCATCCTTCTAGAAAATATACTTTCCTGCAACCCGCCTCACTCAATGTGAAACGGATTCTATTGTTGACTTACCTTTGTCTAGAATCTAGAATCTCCAGTTGAAACTAGCTAGCCAGTTTCAGCTAACTAGCTACTTGCTATTAGCCACAGCTAGCGGTGTTTCACTCAGAACATTGGATTTTTTCAGCGGGATTAATTTTAATCACTGGACATTGATCACCGGATATTCGGCCAGTCTGCACAGCGCGTTATCGACCCAGAACATATCAGTTTTTCCGCCGGAATCACTGAATCACTGGACCTTTAACTCCGGATTCATCGCTACCAGCTGGCTACAACAAAACGGACGCTGTGGTCTGGCTAAGCATCCTGAGCTAGGCCCATCTCCCGGCTATCTACCTCTCTGTCAACCGGACGGGACCACCTAGTGTTGACACGAAGCCCCGCCGATCCTACACGACTGGTCTGCCGACGAAATCGTCTGATGTGGTTACGACGTTAACCACGAAGATTCCATCCATCTGCTAGCCCTTACTAGCCCCTGCTAACCCTCTTACTCACTAGTGCTTCACCACCGGACCTTATGATAACTCAGCTATATAGCTGATATCTGCTGGACTGTTCCTTTTTACGGTACTACATCCTGTTTATGTTTAGCCTCAGCCCAAACATGGTTAGTTTATTGTTGTTTCGGTTATTTCTAATTGTACTATATCACTGTAGACCCCCCAGCCTAGCTAAACCTGCCTTAGATAGCTATTTTGTCCCTCCCCCCATACACTCAGAGACCGACTCAATTTATGCCTCTAGAGATACTATCTCTTTCATTGTTACCCAACGCTCAGGTTTACCTCCACTTTACTCATATCCTTCCATATCCTTGTCTGTACATAATGCCCTGAATCTTTTCTATAACACCCGGAAATCTGCCCCCTTTATTCTATGTACCCAACGCACTAGAAGACCAGTTCTTAAAGCCTTTAGCCGTATCCTTATTCTAGTCCTCCTCTGTTCCTCTGGTGATGTAGAGGCTAACCCAGGCCCTGCAGCCCTCAGTATCACTCCTACTCCCCAGGCGCTATCATTTGATGACTTCTGTAATCGCAAAAGTCTTGGTTTCTTGCACATAAATATCAGAAGTCTACTTCCTAAGTTTGAGTTATTCACTGCGTTAGCACACTCTGCCAACCCTGATGTTCTAGCAGTGTCTGAATCCTGGCTCAGGAAGGCCACCAAAAATTCTGAAATTTCCATCCCCAACTATAACATTTTCCGTCTAGATAGAACTGCCAAAGGGGGTGGAGTTGCAATCTACTGTAGAGATAGCCTGCAGAGCTCTATCATACTATCCAGGTCTGTGCCCAAACAGTTTAAACCTTTCCAGAAATAAGTCTCTCACTGTTGCCGCTTGCTACAGACCCCCCTCAGCCCCCAGCTGTGCCCTGGACACCATATGTGAATTGATTGCCCCCCATTTATCCTCAGAGTTTGTACTGCTTGGTGACCTAAATTGGGATATGCTTAATACCCCAGCCATCCTACAATCCAAGCTAGATGCCCTCAACCTCACGCAAATTATCAACGAACCTACCAGGTACAACCCTAAATCCGTAAACATGGGTACCCTCATAGATATCATCCTGACTAACACACCCTCTAAATACACCTCAGCTGTCTTCAACCAGGATCTCAGCGATCACTGCCTTATTGCCTGCGTCCGTAACGGGTCCGCGGTCAAACGACCACCCCTCATCACTGTCAAACGCTCCCTAAAACACTTTAGCGAGGAGGCCTTCCTAATTGACCTGGCCCAGGTATCCTGGATGGATATAGATCTCATTCCGTCAGTAGAGGATGCCTGGTTGTTCCTTAAAAGTAATTTCCTCTCAATCTTAAATAAACATGCCCCATTCAAAAAATACAGAACTAAGAACCGATATAGCCCCTGGTTCTCCTCAGACTTGACTGCCCTTGACCAGCACAAAAACATCCTGTGGCATACAGCATTAGCATCAAATAGCCCCCGCGATATGCAACTTTTCAGGGAAGTTAGGAACCAATATACACAAGCAGTCAGGAAAGCAAAGGCTAACTTTTTCAAACAGAAATTTGCTTCCTGTAGCACTAACTCCAAAAAGTTTTGGGACACTGTAAAGTCCATGGAGAATAAGAGCACTTCCTCCCAGCTGCCCACTGCACTGAGGCTAGGAAACACTATCACCACCGATAAATCTACAATAATCGAGAATTTCAACAAGCATTTTGCTACAGCTGGCCATGCTTTCCATCTGGCTACCACTAACCCGGCCACCAACTCTGCACCCTCTGCTGCAACTTGCCCATGCCCCCCCCGCTTCTCCTTCACACAAATTCAGACAGCTGATGTTTTGAAAGCGCTGCAAAATCTGGACCCCTACAAATCAGCTGGGCTAGACAATCTGGACCCTTTCTTTCTAAAACTAGCCGCCGAAATTGTCGCAACCCCTATTACTAGTCTGTTCAACCTCTCTTTCATAACGTCTGAGATCCCCAGAGATTGGAAAGCTGCCGCGGTCATCCCCCTCTTCAAAGGGAGTGACACTCTAGATCCAAACTGCTACAGACCTATATCCATCCTGCCCTGCCTTTCGAAAGTATTCGAAAGCCAAGTTAACAAACAGATCATCGACCATTTCGAATACCACCGTACCTTCTCCGCTATGCAATCCGGTTTCCGAGCTGGTCACGGGTGCACTTCAGCCACGCTCAAGGTCCTAAACGATATTATAACTGCGATTGATAATAGACAGTACTGTGCAGCCGTCTTCATCGACCTGGCCAAGGCTTTCGACTCTGTCAACCACCGCATTCTTATTGGCAGACTAAATAGCCTTGGTTTCTCAAATGACTGCCTCGCCTGGTTCACCAACTACTTCTCAGATAGAGTTCAGTGTGTCAAATCGGAGGGCCTGTTGTCTGGACCTATGGCAGTCTCTATGGGGGTGCCACAGGGTTCAATTCTTGGGCCGACACTTTTCTCCGTGTATATCAATGATGTCGCTCTTGCTGCTGGTGACTCTCAGATCCACCTCTACGCAGACGACACCATTTTGTATACATCTGGCCCTTCATTGGACACTGTGTTAACAAACCTCCAAACGAGCTTCAATGCCATACAACAATCCTTCAGTAGCCTTCAACTGCTCTTAAACACTAGTAAAACTAAATGCATGCTTTTCAATCGAACGCTGCTAGCACCCGCCCACCCGACTAGAATCACCACTCTCGACGGGTCGGACCTAGAGTATGTGGACAACTACAAATATCTAGGTGTCTGGTTAGACTGTAAACTCAACTTCCAGACTCACATAAAGAATCTCCAATCCAAAGTTAAATCTAGAATCGGCTTCCTATTTCGCAACAAAGCCTCCTTCACTCATGCTGCCAAACATGCCCTCGTAAAACTGACTATCCTACTGATCCTTGACTTCGGCGATGTCATTTACAAAATAGCCTCCAACACTCTACTCAGCAAATTGGATGTAGTCTATCACAGTGCCATCCGTTTTGTCTCCAAAGCCCCATACACTACCCACCACTGTGACCTGTACGCTCTTGTTGGCTGGTCCTCACTACATGTCCGTCGTCAAACCCACTGGCTCCAGGCCATCTATAAATCACTGCTAGGCAAATCCCCGCCTTATCTTAGCTCATTGGTCACCATAGCAGCACCCACCCGTAGTCTGCGCTCCAGCAGGTATATCTCACTGGTCATTCCCAAAGCCAACACCTCCTTTGGCCGCCATTCCTTCCAGTTCTCTGCTGCCAATGACTGGAACGAATTGCAAAAATCTCTGAAGCTGGAGACTCTTATCTCCCTCAATAACTTTAAGCATCAGTTGTCAGAGCACCTTACCGATCACTGCACCTGTACACAGCCCATCTGAAATTAGCCCACCCAACTACCTCATCCCTATATTGTTATTTATTTTGCTCTTTTGCACCCCAGTATCTCTATTTGCACATAATCTCTTGCACATCTAGCATTCCAGTGTTAATACTATTGTAATTATTCTGCACTATAGCCTATTTATTGCCTTACCTCCATAACTTGCTACATTTGCACACACTGTATATATATTTTCTGTTGTATTTCTGACTTTATGTTTTTTTTACCCCATATGTAACTCTGTGTTGTTTTTATTGCACTACTTTGCTTTATCTTGGCCAGGTCGCAGTTGTAAATGAGAACCTGTTCTCAACTGGCTTACCTGGTTAAATAAAGGTGAAATAAAAATAAATAAAAAATAAATAAATACATAATTGTGGATTGATTTAAAAACCAAAAGAAGAATCTTAACATTAATTCTTAAACTCACCGGCAACCGGTGTAATGTGTGATCTTAGGAGAGCATTACTGTAGTCAATACTGATTGTAATGAAAGCATGGGTGAGGTTCTCTGTATCAGCCTGAGAGAGAAACGGACGCACAATGGCAATGTTCCTCAGGTGGTAAAAAGCTTTTTTGGTCACATTCCCAATGTGTGATTCGTATTTGTATTTGTATTTATTAAGGAACCCCATTAGCTGCTGCAACATTAAGGCAATTATATACAATTTAAAATATTACATGACATTACATTTCATAACACTCTACCCAATACATTTAGTGTGTTCCCTCAGGCCACTACTCTACGCATCACGTATCTACAACACAACATCCATGTGTATGTGTGTGTACAGTCTTATCTTATCTTTTTGTGTGTCTGTGCCTGTGTGTCTCTTCACAGTCCCCGCTGTTCCATAAGGTGTATTTTTATCTGCTTTTTAAATCTGATTCTACTGCTTGCATCAGTTACCTGATGTGGAATAGAGTTCCATGTAGCCATGGCTCTATGTAGTACTGTGCGCCTCCCATAGTCTGTCCTGGACTTGGGGACTGTGAAGAGACCTTTGGTGGCATGTCTTGTGGGGTATGCATGGGTGTCTGAGCTGTGTGCTAGTAGTTTAAACAGACACCTCAGTGCATTCAGCTTGTCAATACTTCTTACGAAAACAAGTAGTGATTAAGTAAATCTCTCTTCCACTTTGAGCCATGAGAGATTTACATGCATGTTATTAATGTTAGCTATCCGTGTACATTTAAGGGCCAGCCGTGCTGCCCTGTTCTGAGCCAATTGTAATTTACAGAGATCTCTCTTTGTGGCACCTGACCACACGACTGAACAGTAGTACAGGTGCGACAAAACTAGATACTGTAGGACCTGCCTTGTTGCTAGTGTTGTTAAAAAGGCGGAGGAGCACTTTATTATGGACAGACTTCTCCCAATCATAGCTACTGTTGTATCAACATGTTTTGACCATTACAGTTTACAATCCAGGGTTACTCCAAGCAGTTTAGTCACCTCAACTTGCTCAATTTCCACATTATTTATTACAAGATTTAGTTGAGGTTTAGGGTTTAGTGAATGATTTGTCCCAAATACTATGCTTTTAGTTTTTGAAATATTTAGGACTAACTTATTCCTTGCCATCCATTCTGAAACTGACTGCAGCTCTTTGTTAAGTGTTGCAGTGATTGCAATCGCTGTAGTAGCTGACGTGTATAGTGTTGAGTCATCCGCATACATAGACACACTGGCTTTACTCAAGGCCAGTGGCATGTCATTAGTAAAGATAGAAAAAAGTAAGGGGCCTAGTTATGTTGGAGAGGCTTCCATTAAAGAACACCATCTGTGTTCTGTTAGACAGGTAACTCTTTATCCACAATATAGCAGGAGGTGTAAAGCCATAACACATATGTTTTCCAGCAGCAGACTATGAGCGATAATGTCAAAAGCCGCACTAAAGCCTTAACAAAACAGCTCCCACAATCTTTGTATCATCAATTTCTCTCAGCCAATCATCAGTAATTTGTGTAAGTGCCGTATTTTTTGAATGTCCTTCCCTATAAGCATGCTGAAAGTCTGTTGTCAATTGAGTTCAGAATCTAAAATAACACCTAGGTTTTTTACCTGGTGTTTTATATTTATTGCCCGTTATTGAGCTTTGGCTCCAACTGTCATGATTTCTGCCGAGGCTGCCTCCCCTCCTTGTACGGGCAGGTTTCGGCGTTCGTCGTCACCGGCTTAATAGCCACTGCCACTCCATATATCATAATTCCATTTGTCTTGTCTTGTCAATTAAACACACCTGGTTCATATCCCCTCATTAGTCCGTGTATAAGTGTTCCCTCTGCCCGCTTTCCTTGTGGGTGATTGTTTTATGTGAGAGTAGTGTAGCTCGGTGGAGCTACTCGTACCTTGTATTGCCGGGGTAGATATTTCCCCTGTGACTGTATTTTGTTGTCGCTATCCAGCGCAACTGTGTACGACGGAATCAACTCTGTATTCAGTGATTTACCCTCCTGCGCCTGACTCCTTCTAATCACACTCATCACACCAACAATAAGTACCTCGGTCTTGTCTTGAGTTAGCTGGAGGAAGTTGTGAGCCATCCAAGTATTTAAATAACAAATATAGTCTAATAAATGTATCCGTGGAGCTAAAATCCTCTGGTTACACAGAAATGTAAAGTTGTGTATCGTCTGTAAAAAAAAAAAATCAATGCTGTGCTTTCTGATAACGCTGTTATGGGGTGACATATATCAACTGAACAGTACCGGAACCAAAATCGAATCTTGTGGAATGCCACATGTGATATGGATTTTCTCAGAGTTATGTTTACCAAGGTGACAAAAAACTCTCCACCGGTTAAATAGGTCATAAACCAATTTAGAAGTGGACATTGATACACCATGATCCATTGGCGGCTAAAGACATTAGCACATGGAACTCAGAGATAGCCTATAGGCCAATGCAGCAGTAGGCCTATAACTTCCATCGTCAACTAAGTAAAATACATAGGCCTAAGGCCAACAAATAAAAACAGTAGAAAATATCCTGATGAAAATGCAGGTTCTTTCAATCGCATTAATCTCTACTCCGCTTGTCTGCCTCCCTTTCTATTGGTCTTGACTTGAGCTATCACTAGTGAAGTGCAACATTATATCAACTCAGGAGGTTGGTGTGTTCAGCCACAGGTGCTCCCTCAACGTTATCAGCACAGAGAAACCACACATGCTCACTGCTCACAAAAAAATGTAAAGACACAAATGATGGCAGACACAATAGGAGTAGTTATAGCAATAGGAGTAGTTATAGCAAGTGCGTTGCTGTTGTCTCTACTAAATAACCTGGCAGTGTTCATTCCAGTCCTAACAAATAATGAATATGTGGTGGGAAAAAAAGTGCCTGGACTCTCCTGTAAGATAAACATGCTGGTGGGCCAAGGATGCTTCTTTGGATTCTTTGGCAACCCACAAAATGCTCTGTTTGTGGATGTGATTCTCACCTTGACAGCTATTAAAGAGATGGACAGTCACAATCCAACTGTACGTGTCAAGGCCGGAGCATTAACAGAGGCCCTGCTCAAGGTATGAGACAATCCTCACTGCCCAAATATTTCTGTGTATATTTGAGGAAACATCCCCTCTCTCCAAGTACCTACAAACCAGTGGCATGGACAACCTGACAGCAGGATGCTATTGGGAACACAAGAGGCTCTGCAAAATAATGTGAGGGACTTCGATGCTGTGAAGAGGGCAACAGAGAGCTTTGTGCAGTGGGCCACTGACAACCTGCAAGAACAGGATGAAGACCCCAAACAGGAAGTGCAAGCTGAGATGCCTCAGAAACGAACAAGGAAAGGAAGCCCTTGCCCGGGGAGTTGGCTCAGGATGAGACTGAGAGAGATGCAGAGAGGGTCTACAAGAATAAGGTGCACTTTGTCATCATGGATACAGTCACTGATAGCATCTATCAGCGCTTTCTGACACAAGGCACTTGTACACAGACTTTGCTTATCTGGACCCCAGCAGGTTCTCAGAGATAAAATATAATGGATTGCCCCAGACATCACTTGCTAAACTAAGCAAACTTGCAGCCGAGCAGCTGTCAGCACTTTGCAGTGTGAGTTGACCAGTCAGTGGGAGAGCGTGAAAACATCAGCAGTGGAGAAGGACACAACCAGGAATGTGAGTGAGATACCAGCGGATGGACATGATGAAGAACAAGTGGAGAGGATGAATAAAAGTTGTTCAACATGTAAGAACTGTTCTGTATGTTGTTATCAACTTCTATGGTGGTACATCTTGTTGACAGAGGCTTACCATGTTATAGGCCTGGGATACAAGTTCCTACTCACCCTGTCTGTCATCCAGGTAACCTGTGAGAGGAGCTTTTCTACTCTCAAATTCATAAAACATCGACTTAGGAGCACCTGATCCTACGATCACTTGGAGGCATTATGCTGATGACAACTGAAAAGGAAATCCTTATGGTCCTGGATACAGATGATGTCATTGACAGGGTGGCAGAGAAGAACTGCTGTGATGCCAGCTGACAAAAGGGTAGGGAGGACAGAGAGACAGCAGAGGAGAAGAAGAAGAAACAGAGACAGACAGTCAGACAGACAGACAGACAGACAGACAGAGTGACAGAGTGACAGACAGCAGAGGAGAATCACAGACAGAGAGCCAGTGACAGCAGAGATGCATAGAAAGACAGCACAACAGGGAGAAAACAGACTCAGAGGCCCAGTTATAGTGGTGAGTTGTATCTCCAGACTCCAGTGGTGTTTTAACATGTTGTATTTGTTTCAAATATTAGCTTGTTAAAAAGAGCTGCTTAAAAAAGGAGGAAGACCATGTTCCTTCAGTCACTGGTACAGTAAAGGTTGGGAAACTCTGTACTATAGTGTACTGCTTATGTTATACGCAGCAGGTTAGGAGAGTTAGGTTAAGGTTAGGAAAAGGGTTAGGGTTAGCAAAAATGCTCTCCTAACCTGCTACAATAATCACTTCCGGTAATAGTTGTGGCATAGATGGCAGCATTCTCTAATAACTACTTGCCAATTTCTGTTTCATACTTCTCAAAGTTGATAACTAGCTTATTACAGTTTTTTTTCAGTGATTCAATTCAGAAAGATATCATAATTTGCTAATTGAAAGGATTATATTTACATGTACTAAAATACATTAAGTCTACAGGTCAGTTTATCTCGATACTTCAAAACTCCTAAGAACTTCATCAATCCAGTGTGTGGGTCTTCCAGTGAGTTGGAGAGGTTTGAGGAACCATGGAACAGTTTGAAAGCTTGATATGGACTGTAAGTGAAACATTTCTGATTTGCACATTTTGTGGCTTGGCATCTTTTTACTAGCCTTATATGCCGCGAAACCGAATGTAAACTTGCGAGATCAGGATGGTTTGTATGAGGCTCTCTTTTCACGCAACAGAAATTCCTGGCACCAAACAGTATGCTCAATTCACAGTATGCTCAATTCACAGCATGCTCAATTCACAGCATGCTCAATTCACAGTATGCTCAATTCACAGTATGCTCAATTCACAGTATGCTCAATTCACAGTATGCTCAATTCACAGTATGCTCAATTCACAGTATGCTCAATTCACTGTATGCTCAATTCACTGTATGCTCAATTCACAGTATGCTCAATTCACAGTATGCTCAATTCACAGTATGCTCAATTCACAGTATGCTCAATTCACAGTATGCTCAATTCACAGCATGCTCAATTCACAGTATGCTCAATTCCCATCATGCTCAATTCACAGTATGCTCAATTCACAGTATGCTCAATTCACAGTATGCTCAATTCACAGTACGCCACCACATTTACAAAAGCCAGTTTAAAATGGTCCTACATAATTACATTATATTTGAATTGTGGATATTTGTTAGAATTTTCCTAACTAGTTCTGTATGTTTTATGAATACACATCAGTTTCAATTTGAGTGATTAGTGTATATTTTCTCTACTTCCAGATACCTATTATATTGGTGCTTGTAAGCATCGGATCCTGTATTGCATGTGGTAGAGCCGAGTACAGAATAGGGGATGAATGTTGTCCCATGTGTTCACAAGGTAAGGACCGTCTCTTTACATCATATGAATCACCAGACATTAATACATCATCAACACCAACAGAAAAACATGACATTGTGATTCTCTCTTCTGCAGGAAATCGTGTATATAAGCATTGTACTGAATTCACCAGCACCAGCTGTGTGCCCTGTGTTGATTCTACATTCCTTGATGAGCCCAATGGTCTCATAAAATGCAAAGTGTGTACCAACTGTGATCCAGGTAAGAGTGGTCCTGTGTGTCTGCACTGAAACCCTGACACAAACACTGACATTATGTTATGCTATGAGGATATGTCAGTTGTATGAATGAAATGTGTCTCATATTTTGCATCAGATATAACACACAATGTTTTCTCAATAGGTTTGGGTTTGAAGGTAAAGCAGCGATGTAGACCTTCATCAGACACTGTCTGTGGGACACTGGAGGGGTTCTACTGTCTAGACCCAACTAAGGATGGTTGTAGAGCAGCCCAGAGACACAGCAGCTGTAAACCTGGTCAATACATCAGCCACACAGGTTGGTCTTGTGTCTCACTCGTTATACTAATTGTGTTGTCATAATTCAATTGAGTCAAGTTGTTAACTTCAGTGTGAATAATCATTACAGTTAATGGAATTAAATAAAAATGAATTTTTAATTTATATTTCAACATGTATTTGTGTATTTGTGCAGGAACAACATCTACAGATTCTGTGTGTGCTGACTGCCCTAGTAAAACTTATTCAGATGGATCATTAACATCTTGTCAACCACACACAGAGTAAGCGTGGACATTATTAGTTAGTTTAAATGGTTATTCCCCTGAAGATATATAAATACAATCATTATTATCCTCAAATAGAATCTTTAAAAAACTATATTTATGTTTTTGACATAGATGTGAATTCTTGGAAATTGAACCAGGAACTCCTTGGTCGGATTCAGAATGCGGAGTAACCTCACTTCCCACAGCTGGAATAATAGCTGGTGTTCTGATATGTTTCCTGATAGCCACCATAGCTGGTGTTTGTTTATTTATAGTGAGAACAAGAGAGATGGTGAGAACAAGACAAAACTTAGGTAAGATGACTTTTGGAATTTTATCTGTGCCATTCATTGTTTTCATTGCCTGTGATACTCAGCATACTCTTTGAATGCTATATTTTCTATTTCTCATATAGTGTAGATTATTACTGTTTGTTAACGTCATGGTTACACGGTATGTTTATTACAATACTGGACATCTGACTTTTTTATAGACCCTCAAATACTGACACAGGTATGTTTGGAAATCTATGAATATCTTTCATCACATTGTATTACTAAGTGATCTCTTCTGGCTGTGAAATTTGAATTTAATGGGCCAGTTTCCCAGGCATAGGTTACGCCTAGCATTGGACTAAAAAGCACTTAAAATAGAGAATCTCCAATGTACGTGCTTCTTAGTACAGGGCTTAATCTCTGTCCGGGAAACCGGCCCAATGTGGTTTACTAATTACGGATTCTATCTGATAGACATCCCCAGATCAGGATATACCAATGCTGTCTGAGGGAACTGGAAAAGGTAAGGCACACCTTCAAGGTTTTCTAAATATGTGTACAGAATAGTTTTTATGAGTTAAAAGAATTTCAAACATATTTATAAGTAAATGTACAGTGCCTTGCAAAAGTATTCATCCCCCTTGGCTTTTTTCCTATTTTGTTGCATTACAACCTGTAATTTAAATGGATTTTTATTTGGATTTCATGTAATGGACATACACAAAATAGTCCAAATTGGTGAAGTGAAATTTTATAAAAATGAAGCCCCTAAATATGCTATGAAGCCCCTAAATAAGATCTGGTGCAACCAATTACCTTCAGGAATCACATAATGAGTTAAATAAAGTCCACCTGTGTGCAATCTAAGTGTCACATGATCTGTCACATGATCTCAGTATATATACACCTGTTCTGAAAGGCCCCAGTGTCTGCGACACCACTAAGCAAGGGGCACCACCATGCAAGCGGCACCACGAAGACCAAGGAGCTCTCCAAACAGGTCAGGGACAAAGTTGTGGAGAAGTACAGATCAGGGTTGGGTTATAAAAAATATCCGAAACTTTGAACATCCCACGGAGCACCATTAAATCCATTATAAAAAAATGGAAAGAATATGGCACCACAACAAACCTGCCAAGAGAGGGCCGCCCACCAAAACTCACGGACCAGGCAAGGAGGGCATTAATCAGAGAGGCAACAAAGAGACCAAAGATAACCCTGAAGGAGCTGCAAAGCTCCACAGCGGAGATTGGGGTATCTGTCCATAGGACCACTTTAAGCCATACACTCCACAGAGCTGGGCTTTACGGAAGAGTGGCCAGAAAAAAAGCCATTACTTAAAGAACAAAATAAGCAAACACGTTTGGTGTTCGCCAAAAGGCATGTGGGAGACTCCCCAAACATATGGAAGAAGGTACTCTGGTCAGATGAGACTAAAATTGAGCTTTTTGGCCATCAAGGAAAACGCTATGTCGTGGCGGCATCATGCTGTGGGGATGTTTTTCATCGGCAGGGACTGGGAAACTGGTCAGAATTGAAGGAATGATGGATGGCGCTAAATACAGGGAAATTCTTGAGGGAAACCTGTTTCAGTCTTCCAGAGATTTGAGACTGGGACGGAGGTTCACCTTCCAGCAGGACAATGACCCTAAGCATACTGCTAAAGCAACACTTGAGTGGTTTAAGGGGAAACATTTAAATGTCTTGGAATGGCCTATTCAAAGCCCAGACCTCAATCCAATTGAGAATCTGTGGTATGACTTAAAGATTGCTGTACACCAGCGGAACCCATCCAACTTGAAGGAGCTGGAGCAGTTTTGCCTTGAAGAATGGGCAAAAATCCCAGTGGCTAGATGTGCCAAGCTTATAGAGACATACCCCAAGAGACTTGCAGCTGTAATTGCTGCAAAAGGTGGCGCTACAAAGTATTGACTTTGGGGGGGTGAACAGTTATGCACGCTCATGTTTTCTGTTTTTTTTTCTAATTTCTTGTTTGTTTCAAAATAAAAAATATGTTGCATCTTCAAAGTGGTAGGCATGGTGTGTAAATCAAATGATACAAACCCCCCAAAAATCTATTTTAATTCCAGGTTGTAAGGCAACAAAATAGGAAAAATGCCAAGGGGGGTGAATACTTTCGCAAGCCACTGTATATGATATATTACTTCATCAAGGCATCAATGCTAAGACAAATTATATGATCCAAGAATATAGGACTATGGATACAAGCAAATGTACTACAAATCATTGTCCAGAATGTAAATGAATTACTGATAAATTCCAAGTTACTTCTCTCCCCAGATTCAAGCACCCATCACAGTCAGGGACTCAACATTCTGTAATATGTGGTCCGCTGGCTGGTCCAGCCATCTATAGTGGGTCGTAACACTACATGTTAAATGTGATATTGTAGAATCTGGTTGATATAAAAACAGGATTCTACAGCACATTATATTGTAGTGTAAAGAAATGAAACCTCCAGTAGGAAGAATATGACCTCTGGGTAGAGGATCACATTGACAATGACTATTATGTGTCTTAGTGTATGAATCATATACATTAGCTTCCACCCACACTGGAACACGTGTATCAGCTTCTGCCTACAGCCTGTTCTAAAATGAAAAGGACCATGTGATGAGTATTAGGAACCAGCATCGGTAGGTAAGAACCCTCTGCTCTGCCCAGGGGAAAGTCAAACGTGTGCATAACTTCAGGACCACAACGTCTGTCAGACCATACTATGGAACTCCAAATGGGACTTGATAATATCTTGAGACAGAGATTACTGGATACTGGTGCAGGATGCAGTGTTCGCTTGGGGAAGGCGCCCCCAGAAATTAGAAACAGCGTCAAAAGGATCGGAATGTTAATTCAAATTGATAACTTTAAACTACAAGAACATCAACATCACACTCATAGAAGCAGACAAGGACATCAACATCACGCTCATAGAAGCAGACAAAGACATCAACATCACGCTCATAGAAGCAGACAAGGACATCAACATCACACTCATAGAAGCAGACAAGGACATCAACATCACGCTCATAGAAGCAGACAAGGACATCAACAAGCAGATACAACCTCACTATGGACTGTATGGATCACAGAAGCATTGAAAAGACAACATTTCGGAACTATCCTGAACTGCTTCCCCTCCTATCTCACATATAGGTGAGAATAAGTATTGTAGAAGAGTGCAGGTCCACTCAGTCACCTGTGGTGTCCCCCATCCTGGTCATCCTCTCCGTACTTCCTCTCAGTTATGTTAATCAGGTGACTTAGGGTCCTCTGCCACAGTTTTTCGGATGACATGCATGTCTACATCAAAAACGGCCCCAAATCCCTCAAAGTACAGGCTTGGTTGAAGCTCAACATTCTACATGTGAGCAGAAGCCAAACTGAAGCCATACCAAGTTGGCACAATGTTTTATTATTTTATTTAGATTTGTTTGCAATGGGGCAGAGAGAAAACATTTATGTTTTATAGCTAATCATGTTATTCTACACATTTTGCCATGAGGCTGAGACAACATTTAGCAGTTTTAATGCTAATTTCCTGTAAAATGTTTATAAAATATCATGGCAAATGACGTGTTCATATGCTATCTGGGGGTCCTGACTGGGGGGACCCTAAACAAAAAATACAAAATATACTGTATACTGTGTATATAAATATTATTAAATTTTCTGTTCGGGCCCCAAATAATTTGTGGAGATTACAACCCCACCTTGTGGGGGCTGCTGGGGTGTGTGCTGCGCCAGTGATCCACAGCCTGATTAGCCAGGAATATTCCAGAATGCACTATATTATATCTGGTCCAAACAGCTATAAAGTGCCTTTCTGTATGCTGTCCTCGCTCTGTTCTGGACTGATGATGTAAAAAGGGCTTTAAAAATATATATTTATTAGGCTTTATAAATAAATGTCATTGATTAATGTCCCTTCTTTATTTTATATACCCATAGCTAGAGTCTTGCGTTATCACAAGAGGCCGATACAGCGCCTTCTCACATAATGTGTGAAACAATTGTGACGTAATCATCTAAAGTAATTACCCAATGTGTCCAAAATAAGTTCCCAACCATGTTGATTGAATTCAAATGAAATGTCTGCCGACACTCACAGCATCGTTCTCATCAGCAGGCTACACTAGGACCGGGCACAACCTCTAGCCGCATAGGCCTATGAAGGGGTTTAACTTCTTGCTGTCAGCATCTTACAGTCAATGAAACACCCAAGCTGTCTGGTTCTGTGAAAAGAGGACACTCGACCTAGAAGCCGCTTACTTCTCCTTTATGATATGTTAAATGTCAGAAGATGATATTGTTTAGTTTCTGTATGAGAAGTCAAGTATCGGTCAAGCCCATGTTTTTTGAAGCTAAAAAATACTGACAAGATGATTGGCGCTGTCAGGGATAGGTAGATGTATTAAGCTGTTGTTGTTAGGGGAAGTCACGCTGGGAAGGGTTGGGGAGGCTTTAAGCTGTTGTTGTTAGGGGAAGTCACGCTGGGAAGGGTTGGGGAGGCTTTAAGCTGTTGTTGTTAGGGGAAGTCACGCTGGGAAGGGTTGGGGAGGCTTTAAGCTGTTGTTGTTAGGGGAAGTCACGCTGGGAAGGGTTGGGGAGGCTTTAAGCTGTTGTTGTTAGGGGAAGTCACGCTGGGAAGGGTTGGGGAGGCTTTAAGCTGTTGTTGTTAGGGGAAGTCACGCTGGGAAGGGTTGGGGGAGGCTTTAAGCTGTTGTTGTTAGGGGAAGTCACGCTGGGAAGGGTTGGGGAGGCTTTAAGCTGTTGTTGTTAGGGGAAGTCACGCTGGGAAGGGTTGGGGAGGCTTTATAAGTTACAGGATGTCTTAGACACCTTGCAGAACTTGGGGAGAGCTATCAATATTGTACTCTGTACTAACTTCTGCCTGCAATTGCATTAACTAAAGAATAATCTGAATACTTTGACGAAGAGTCTGTGTTTCCTTCTTACCACCACATATTGATTTGAGCATCATTACACCTGATCATCAGTTGAAGAATTTGAGCCAACACTTACAATGTTTTATCAAAAAAAAAACATCATAAAAATAATGAATTGATTGTGTTAAATACACAGTATATATTTTTTCCAACATGAGGCATTAATAAGTTAGATTTAAGCAATAAGGCCCGAGAGGGTGTGGTATATGGCCAATATACCATGGCTAAGGACTGTTCATATGCACGACGCGTATGGACACAGCCCTTAGCCATGGTATATTGGCCATATACCACAAACCCACGAGGTGCCTTATTGCTATTATAAACTGGTTACCAACATAATTAGAGCAGTAAAAATAAATGTTTTGTCATACCCGTGGTATACCACGGCTGCCAGCCAATCAGCATCCATGGCTCGAACCACCCAGTTTATAATTTTCAATAATCAATGTGTATATATAATGAATTTATAAGTCCAAAAATGGATATAGCAACTGCCAATTGCCCCTTTAAGATATCAATGGCAAACAAACTTTAAATTGTATGAAAATCTGTTGATATAGGCCTACCTCCTTGGGAAGAATATGCAACTGCACTGACTATTGGATGTATAGCCTACCTGTCCTCAAAATATGAAGTTATCAAATTTACTGTGTCCCAGTTAAACTGAAGAGGCTAGTTGACTAGAGGAGAAATTTAACAGCTGGTTACAAAGAGATAAATATGTTTCAGGCAGCATGTTTGTCCATCAGTCTTTATCAGTTGGCTTTACTACATAACTACAGGATTCGCTACAATCTTTTGTATCCCCAACTGTTTACAGAAATATGAGGTAGGCCATAAGATTCACTAGAGCTTATGCTGTGACTTCAAAATCACCAAATGACCAGTCAAGATGTCAACATTATCTAGCAAGTTCTTTACAGAATAAAAGTGGGATAACCAAAGTTTTACACTGTGCAATACTCCCAATTGGAATAATATACATTTTATTTAGAGGGGAATGTTGTCTAATGTTGAGGGATTTGAACAAAGACTGGCTCAGTTTTACAGACAAATTTGTCCTGAAAATTAATACGACAAAAAGTATTTTGATTATTTTTTAAATATGAACTACTAAATGTTTATCGAATGGATTTACATCTTGAAGATTAAATATAATACTGTAAGATGTTAAATTAAATGCGGTTTTGCTAAACAATGTACACTTGCTGTGTTTATTATTTGAAATGCATGGAGGACATCTACAAAACCAAAACTGTCAGTATTTCATTCAATGTTGTCATGCCCACTGTTCATTGGTAAATGCTTCTATTAGCATGGGAAATTACCATATTTATTATTTTAGTAAATATTGCACATTTAGAGCAGTACTGAACTGTAAATTAAAGCACCACTATTACACCAGACTGCTACAACATTATTGACCTCATGACCTCCTGAATGTCACTATTCTATGAATCCAAGTAAGAGGGTTATTAACCCAGTCTCATTCTGCAAAAGCATTTTAATTTCATACAATGTGCACTAATAACAATACATGACTGCCCTCTAGAGGTTACTGCAAACGAAATCAGTGGTAAATAACAAGGCAGGAAGCATGTGAAAGACAAACGTTTAGAATGGCCTGGAGGACAGGAGAGGATAACTTTTGCACATGTTGTAGCTTGGCATGTTTCACACAGCATAAATTCCTGGCACTACACAGTATGCTGAATGTTTACACACCAGGGGGCGCCACCCAGTGGCGATTTTAGCATGTAAATCTTGGTGGGGGAAACTCAAAAACAATTTTTAGATGCATGCCAGCAAAGCCACTACACAACACAACACTAAACAATACATTAATTTCACTATAACGGTGATAAACGGTGCCCCCAAACTGTTAGGGTCTACATAAAGCTGTCCCGACAGCAGAGCTTTCCTTGGAGCTTTCCTTTCAGCACCATGGAGTGAATCCTTACCAACACTACACCTGGCTATCAGCGGAGCCTTGTCTGGCAGTGAAGCAGTTAATTCAGCCTCATTTACTGACTTTTTAAAAGATATGGCTGACTTGCTTAAACAGATGTGGTTTCTACTGACTTTCTACTGGATTTGGGTAAGTCGATAAGAGCCTCATTGTTCTTCAATAATAACGGATGCCAACATAAGTTTTGACTTTTGAACCATACACCAACATTACATTTATGTTCAGTAAATTCATAATGGTTGTTCTTATATCATTGACACTTAGCTCTAAGTATAAGCAAGTGCAAGCAAACGAGTTGTGACGAGGTAGGCCTATTCATTCAGCACTTTCAAAATGGCCACCGACTGAAATTCAAATAGATTCAGATAGAGGGAGAGAGAGAGAGATGTGAGCAGTGGCGGCTCCTGAAAAAAATCTCAGGGGGGGCAATTTTTCTGATGATTTAGGTGACCTACACACATTTTAAAAAAGATATGTCCAGCAACAACATGAAGACAGGGGCAGCATATAAGTCAATACCAGAAGCATTTATTGACTGATCTCAAAAGTGTTGGCTTACCAGGG
This sequence comes from Coregonus lavaretus, assembly GCF_964263955.1. NCBI lineage: Eukaryota > Metazoa > Chordata > Actinopteri > Salmoniformes > Salmonidae > Coregonus > Coregonus lavaretus. The sequence goes on from NC_140007.1 coordinate 42,606,364, forward strand.
TTGGTGGAGCCCTCAGTTTCATCTTTGCCTCGCAAAGCTAACTCAAACACTCCGCAAAACTTCACACACTGGATTAGCCGGCTGAGGATGTGGCGGTTCTTGCTAATGTCGTAGTAAATATATTTGTTATAGTGAATATGGAATATGATATGTTGAGTAAAATGTTGTGCTAAGATCTATTTAGGTCAGGAGCTGGTTATAAGTTCTGTTCCTATCCAATAACAATGGACAAAAGGGTCCTATCTTGTCAGCCTTGTCAGCAGGTGGCCAAGGACAACACCCACGCCATAGGCCTCTCAGTTCTTCCAACTCACGAGTTCTTGCTCTGAGGACACACACACACACACACACAAACACACACACACACACATCATCACTGTTAAACACACACACACACACACACACACACACACACACACACACATCATCACTGTTAAACACACACACACACACACACACAGAAAAATCCCCTCTCTTAGGCTGAACATTTGAAGACAGAGAACCCGACTCAGAGCCAATGCAACAGTGACACTAGCCTGGAGGGGACCTCGCCCAACTCATCAGGACCAATCAGAAGATCAGAACTACTAGATTCAACCTACTTCATTTATACACAATGTTTCGGGGCTCTCTTCAGATAGCTCCCTAAGAGTTTGACGAACGGGTCCGTGCACGCGATTCCAGATATCTTTACCTCTGAATAAACTGCCTTTATTATACCATATCCACCCTGTCCAAAGTCTCTACTTGGTCTCAGTTCTCCAGTAAACTTGTGATTATCAACACTAACCTCATCGTTGTGGCGGCGGACAGCTAGCCTGTATCCCTCATCCAGTTGAGTGGCAATGTTCACTCTCCCCAAAGCAGACAATCTCAAACAGCTATCCATGTGGGTCTTTGACAGCTCATGTTTCTTAATCTTTCCTGAAAGATGGTGCATGTCCGTTACACACCAGTCGCTGTCCAAGCGGTGCTGTCTGCCGTGCCGCCTTCAGGGTGAAAGAGTAAGCAGGGGGTAGCAGAAGACTGCATTAGCTACATCGCAGCCTGCTAGCCAGGTTTTTCGTTCGTACCAATTTTTGGAAAATCCTCGGGTGTAGGACTTTCCGCCTTTAGTAGAAACCTGTTGAATTATTAAATTTGGTCTGGGAGGTCCTAATTGTTTCGTTGCCAATTTATCTTGATTTGTTCGCCGACAAAAAGTAACTTATTTCAAAGAGACAATCGAGTTGCACTGAACGCTATAGCCATCTTGATAGTAGTACGTGAATTGATTGACGCTGCTACCCGCTCTTTTCTTAGTTACGTTCATGGTTATGTTACGTATGACGAAAGCGCGTAAGTGCAAGCCCTCAGAAACCCATAGAGATTGTATTGAAAGCTCTGATATTTGAAAAAAATAGATTTTACATGGGAGTCTATGAGAGACTTCTGGGCGATTTTCAACCTGACTGAAATCGCCCCAAAAGGGGGGGGGGGGCATTTGAAGCACGACTTTAGCCTGATTGGACATTTAGTGGCAGATCAGACGTCTAGATTAGAACACTGATAACTACTGTTGCCGTGATATAATTGATTAGAAAAGAAATCCCTTCCTTTTCCCGTTTGGCAGTGCGTCGCCCATATCGCCCTAATGAACACACCGCCCCTGGATGTGAGGATCCATTTTTATAGACAATATACCGACACACAGACAGCGCATTGCGCAAACAAAACAACTCTCGCAATATCAACTGGAATTATATGGGTCTATTACTGAATGTTTTGTTGAAAACAAATATTTGAATGGGAAGAGACCGTCAATGGCAAACATGGTTACAGACCCAACAACATTATATAATATCCCCTCCTCATGAAGAAAAGCACATGATATAATTTATGCAGCAGCATACAATACATTTTTGAACTCACCGTTGTTGTGCTGTGCTCACTTGAACAGGAAGGTGGCGCAGCGGTCCTTCTTGTGGGCAAATGTTGTCATCAAAGGTGCTTTCAAGACAACTGGGAACTCTGAAAAAAAACAAGGTTGAATCATGATGTCAGTGATCTTCATGTCAGAGCTCTAGAAAGAGGCCCGAGTTCCCGGCTTGGAATTCCGAGTTGGATGACCGATAAAAACTGCATTTTCCCAGTCGGAGCTAGTTTTTTTCCGAGTTCCTAGTGGTCTTGAACTCACTGAAGTCTGAGATTTACCAGTTCCAAGTTTCCAGTTGTTTTGAACACGGCAGAAGTCATGCTGGATTGACAAGTCATGCTGGATTGACAGCATGGCCAATGCGTTCAACCTTTACTGCCCCATGGTGTTGCGAGTGAATGTTTATCCTTTTAATCTTGGAAAAGAGACCATTTCAGACAAACGTTTGAAATCCTTAAACCCAGACTTGGACCACACACCCTCCCCATCGAATAGCAGGCAGAGGGAAGCAAAATAGTTATTGCTTTGCAAAATGTGCAGTTAGCCACGGATTCCTTCCAAACCACTCATTGATGAATTTCCAACTTGTTGTGTAATGTTTATGTCCAATGGCCGATGAACACCAATACCTTTTATCTATAATTTATATGACAAGGATTGAAAAGGATTTGCCAGTAGATTGTTGACGGGATTCATGATGATGACTGCTTGTCTAGCTTGCTAGCTAAGATTTTGAAAGTAACATGTCCAATCAAAGCTACGGTAGATATAAGTGATTTTACGTAATTTTATATGTGGCCAATGACCTTGAGCCTTCTTGGATGGGCACTCTAATGTAAATCTATGGCAGCACCCAAGGGGGCTTGAACTGCCTAGCTCTCCCTGTAGATTCTGCGGTGACATTTTGTCCCAATGAGTGACAGAACATTGAGCCAATCATGGTGCAACTAGAGAAGATTACCAACACCTACACTCTGTATATTCCGCTGGCTGCCCCTCCACCACAGAAAGCACTGAGCTAGACTGAAACACCTGCATTTTGGAGCTGCCTTACTCAAGAAAGAGAGCATGTTTGTATGCTGCTTTATTAACTCAATATATTTTTTTTTACATTGTTTGCAAACGGATACGTGACATGAATTGATGCCAAAATAACATGCAAAACAGGCAAACCCCCCCGACACCCCCCCACACCTGTTTTGGGGCTCAAAACAGGTCCTACTGCCTGTATAAAATGGTCCTACATAATTACATTTATTTGAAATGAGAATATTTTTGTTTGAATTGTGCTAACTAGTTCTGTAAGTTATATACATCCACATCAGTTTTGAATTTGGGAATTTGTTAACATTTTCTCTACTTCCAGGTACCTATTATATTGGTGCTTGGAAGCATTGGATCCTGTATTGCATGTGGTAGAGCCGAGTACAGAATAGGGGATGAATGTTGTCCCATGTGTTCACCAGGTAAAGACCCTCTCTTTACATCATCATCATAGGTTAATAATTGATCAACACCAATAGAAATTCCATACATTGTGATTCTCTCTTCTGCAGGAAATCGTGTATATGAGCATTGTACTGAATTCACCAGCACCAGCTGTGTGCCCTGTGTTGATTCTACATTCCTTGATGAGCCCAATGGTCTCATGAAATGTGCACCATGTTCCAGCTGTGATTCAGGTGAGAGTTGTCCTGTATTTATACAATAGCCAGACTTTAATACTGAGGTAATGTGCTACAGGCTATATCAGATGTGATTTATGATTGACATTTGACTGGCTTAATATGTTTTCTTAAGATAATGAATGCAATGTGTTCTTCATAGGTTTGGGTTTGAGGGTAAAACAGCCATGCAAACCAGAATCAGATGATTTTTGCGGGCCACTGGAGCGGTTCTTTTGTCTGCTCTCTGACAAAGATGGTTGTAGAATAGCCCAGAAACACAGCAGCTGTAAACCTGGTCAATACATCCGTCACACAGGTTGGTCTCCTCTCAAGTATTCAACATGATTTTGTCATGATTTCTAGTGTGCCAAGTTACTCTACTGAATTAAAAGTAGCTGATCGTTTGATTGATTGATTGAAATCATTAGAGAATTAAAAATAAATCAAGAAGAGTACATGGGGAAAGTTTAAGTACGATGTTTACAAGTTTGTTTTGGGATGTCTTGTTTTTTAATAATGTAAACGTATGTTTAAACCTCCATTTGTGCAGGAACAACATCTACAGATACTGTGTGTTCTGACTGTACTGGTGATACTTATTCAGATGGATCATTAACAGCCTGCCAGTCACACACAGAGTAAGTGTGGCTTACACAAATAGTTTTTACCCTAAATACAAAGTTACCTAACACACATCTAAAACTGAAAGATGTATGACCAAGTTATAAATGAATCATTAATGGCCAGTATTTATCTGTTTATAGATGTGAATCCTTGGGACTTCAGGAAATGAAACCAGGATCCCCTTGGTCGGATTCAGAGTGTGGACCACAACTATCCCATTCAACAGCTAGAAGCAGTGCTGTGGCATCCATGACAGTGATATTAGCTGGAGCTGTTTACATTTTAGTCATTTAGCAGACACTCTTATCCAGAGTGACTTACAGTAGTGAGTGCATACATTTTCATTAATACTGGTCCCCCATGGGAATTGAACCAACAACCTTGGCATTGCAAACACCATGCGCTACCAACTGAGCTACACTGGACATAGTTTTAATAATAGTGAAAAAAAGAAAAAACTCAGATTCATTTTAGGAATTGTATCTGTTTCTATTGCATCTGTAAATTATTGTTAAGTGTGTGTATGAATTCTTTTTTAGTGTTTGTGTGTGTGCGTACGTGTGTGAGAGTGAGTGAGTGAGTCAGAGAGAGGACCACTGGGCGGCAGGTAGCCTAGCGGTTAACAGCGTTAGGCCAGTAACTGAAAGGTCGCCCGTTTGAATGCCTCAGCCGACTAGCTGACTAAGGTTGCTGTTTGGAATCCCTAAGCAGACTAGGTGGAAGAAAAAAAATTATGTTGATCTGCCCTTCAGCAAGGCACTTAACCCTAAGAGCTTCTGCTAAATTATTTAAATGTACATTTTCTTCATGAAACAGAAACTGAACTGGGAACAAAAGTGATGTCTAGTCTTCTGGAACATAACTGTTATTTACAAATCTTGAAAACCGGTTTATATAATGTTATTTTAAGTTCCAAAAATATTCCTAATGTCTTGTATATAATTATGTAATTCAGTGAAGTTCTGATGCTAGTAATAGCCTAAACACATTCCAATTCACACCATGATGTTCAGTGCTTCAAGCCATGCGCCCTCCATGTCCACCCTCCACTCTCGCTCTCTCCCCACCCGTAAAATGTCAGTCGCATCTCGCAGCCTGCACTAATCTGGGAGCTGAGTTTGAAAGTGTACCATTGAAAACGTGCAATATCATAAATGATCACCATCCACTGTACTCAGATGAAGTGTCTGGAGAACTGGAGCGTGAAGATATCCACAGCACCGTGGATAAAATGAATTGCAAGCACTTCCACTTGAATTTGGACTAATCCAATGTGGATTTATCAGGAGTTGGCTGTATTCAGCCAACGTTACTGGGATCTGTGATCTTGATTCACCTGTTATTTAAAAATCAAATGTGATATGAACAGTCTTTACTTGTGCCTTTTAACAAAACTGGTTTGATGATTGCTTGAATTAAAATTCTATGTAAATTCTATTTAAATGATCTGATACATTTTACATGACTTGTTGTTTTTCTGTACAGTAATTTGTATTGGCACAAAACACTTGTACATTTGTTAATATTGTGAAAATAATCAACATACATTCAGCAAGTGTACCTTATTTTGTAAAAAAAAAAAAAGTTTGCTAAATAAAACAAAATACCTAGGCCACTAGTGAATTGATTCCAGTAGTAGCCTAAATTAATTGACATGTCATTCCACAAGATGGCGGACAAGTGTAACAGTTACAGTCACACTCAAGGATATCCCTTCCAGTTGCAGCTGTCAGGAGTTCCTCCACTGTGTGTGACATTAGATCTTCTTCTGTGGTGTTGGAGCTGCTGCTTTCTCTCATTAGATCTTCTTCGGTGGTGTTGGAGCTGCTTTTTTCTCTCATTAGATCTTCTTAATATAATAATAATATGCCATTTAGCAGACGCTTTTATCCAAAGCAACTTACAGTCATGCGTGCATACATTTTTGTGTATGGGTGGTCCCGGGGATCGAACCCACTACCTTGGCGTTACAAGCGCCGTGCTCTACCAGCTGAGCTACAGAGGACCACATTTTTCTTCTGTGGTGTTAGAGCTGCTGCTTGCTTTCATTAGATCTTCTTCTGTGGTGATGGAGCTGCTGCTTTCACAGCCTTGATGATCTTCAATCTCACCTTTCATGCTGGAAGACATGGAACCAGGTTTATTATGACTTAATAAACAAACCGATAATGAATAGTTTATCTACTTAGAAACTCTTCATAAATCCTTCATTAAGTATGCCTTCCTATTAATCAATCAATCAATTTTATTTTATATAGCCCTTCTTACATCAGCTAATATCTCGAAGTGCTGTACAGAAACCCAGCCTAAAACCCCAAACAGCTAGTAATGCAGGTGTAGAAGCACGGTGGCTAGGAAAAACTCCCTAGAAAGGCAAAACCTAGGAAGAAACCTAGAGAGGAACCAGGCTATGAGGGGTGGCCAGTCCTCTTCTGGCTGTGCCGGGTGGAGATTATAACAGAACCATGCCAAGATGTTCAAAAATGTTCATAAGTGACAAGCATGGTCAAATAATAATCAGGAATAAATCTCAGTTGGCTTTTCATAGCCGATCATTAGAGTTTAAAACAGCAGGTCTGGGACAGGTAGGGGTTCCATAACCGCAGGCAGAACAGTTTAAACTGGAATAGCAGCAAGGCCAGGCGGACTGGGGATAGCAAGGAGTCACCACGGCCGGTAGTCCCGACGTATGGTCCTAGGGCTCAGGTCTCTCAGTTGGCTTTTCATAGCCGATCATTTAGAGTTGAAAACAGCAGGTCTGGGACAGGTAGGGGTTTCGTAGCCGCAGGCAGAACAGTTGAAACTGGAATAGCAGCAAGGCCAGGCGGACTGGGGGCAGCAGGGTGTCATCATGCCCGGTAGTCCTGACGTATGGTCCTAGGGCTCAGGTTCTCAGAGAGAAAGAGAGAACGAGAGAATTAGAGAGAGCATACTTAAATTCACACAGGACACTGGATAAGACAGGAGAAGTACTCCAGGTATAACCAACTAACCCCAGCCCCCCGACACATAAACTACTGCAGCATAAATACTGGAGGCTGAGACAGGAGCGGTCCGGAGACACTGTGGCCCCATCCGAAGAAACCCCCGGACAGGGCCAAACAGGAAGGATATAACCCCACCCACTCCGCCAAAGCACAGCCCCCGCACCACTAGAGGGATATCCCCAACCACCAACTTACAATCCTGAGACAAGGCCGAGTATAGCCCACAGAGGTCTCCACCACAGCACAAACCAAGGGGGGGGGGGGGGGCGCCAACCCAGACAGGAAGATCACGTCAGTAACTCAACCCACTCAAGTGACGCACCCCTCCCAGGGACGGCATGAAAGAGCACCAGCAGGCCAGTGACTCAGCCCCTGCAACAGGGTTAGAGGCAGAGAACCCCAGTGGAGAGGGGAACCGGCCTGGCAGAGACAGCAAGGGCTGTTCGTTGCTCCAGCCTTTCCGTTCACCTTCACACTCCTGGGCCAGACTACACTCAATCATATGACCTACTGAAGAGATAAGTCTTCAGTAAAGACTTAAAGGTTGAGACCGAGTCTGCGTCTCTCACATGGGTAGGCAGACTGTTCCATAAAAATGGAGATCTATAGGAGAAAGCCCTGCCTCCCGCTGTTTGCTTAGAAATTCTAGGGACAATTAGGAGGCCTGCGTCTTGTGACCGTAGCGTACGTATTGGTATGTACGGCAGGACCAACTCGGAAAGATAGGTAGGAGCAAGCCCATGTAACGCTTTATAGGTTAACAGTAAAACCTTGAAATCAGCCCTTGCCTTAACAGGAAGCCAGTGTAGGGAAGCTAGCACTGGAGTAATATGATCAAATTTCTTGGTTCTAGTCAGGATTCTAGCAGCCGTATTTAGCACTAACTGAAGTTTATTTAGTGCTTTATCCGGGTAGCCGGAAAATAGAGCATTGCAGTAGTCTAATCTAGAAGTAACAAATGCATGGATTAATTTTTCTGCATCATTTTTGGACAGAAAATTTCTGATTTTTGCAATGTTACGTAGATGGAAAAAAGCTGTCCTTGAAACAGTCTTGATATGTTCGTCAAAAGAGAGATCAGGGTCAAGAGTAACGCCTAGGTCCTTCACAGTTTTATTTGAGACGACTTTACAACCATCAAGATGAATTGTCAGATTTAACAGAAGATCTCTTTGTTTCTTGGGACCTAGAACAAGCATCTCTGTTTTGTCCGAGTTTAAAAGTAAAAAGTTTTCAGCCATCCACTTCCTTATGTCTGAAACACAGGCTTCTAGCGAGGGCAATTTTGGGGCTTCACCATGCTTCATTGAAATGTACAGCTGTGTGTCATCCGCATAGCAGTGAAAGTTAACATTATGTTTTCGAATAACATCCCCAAGAGGTAAAATATATAGTGAAAACAATAGTGGTCCTAAAACGGAACCTTGAGGAACACCGAAATGTACAGTTGATTTGTCGGAGGACAGACCATTCACAGAGACAAACTGATATCTTTCCGACAGGTAGGATCTAAACCAGGCCAGAACTTGTCCGTGTAGACCAATTTGGGTTTCCAGTCTCTCCAAAAGAATGTGGTGATCGATGGTGTCAAAGGCAGCACTAAGGTCTAGTAGCACGAGGACAGATGCAGAGCCTCGGTCTGACGCCATTAAAAGGTCATTTACCACCTTCACAAGTGCAGTCTCAGTGCTATGATGGGGTCTAAAACCAGACTGAAGCATTTCGTATACATTGTTTGTCTTCAGAAAGGCAGTGAGTTGCTGCGCAACAGCTTTTTCTAAAATTTTTGAGAGGAATGGAAGATTCGATATTGGCCGATAGTTTTTTATATTTTCCGGGTCAAGGTTTGGCTTTTTCAAGAGAGGCTTTATCACTGCCACTTTTAGTGAGTTTGGTACACATCCGGTGGATAGAGAGCTGTTTATTATGTTCAACATAGGAGGGCCAAGCACAGGAAGCAGCTCCTTCAGCAGTTTAGTAGGAATAGGATCCAGTATGCAGCTTGAAGGTTTAGAGGCCATGATTATTTTCATCATTGTGTCAAGAGATATAGTACTAAAACACTTAAGTGTCTCTCCCGATCCCAGGCCCTCGCAGAGCTGTGCAGATCCAGGACAGCTAAGCCCTGGAGGAATACGCAGATTCAAAGAGGAGTCCGTAATTTGCTTTCTAATGGTCATGATCTTTTCCTCAAAGAAGTTCATGAATTTATCACTGCTGAAGTGAAAACCATCCTCTCTTGGGGAATGCTGCTTTTTAGTTAGCTTTGCAACAGTATCAAAAAGAAATTTTGGATTGTTCTTATTTTCCTCGATTAATTTGGAAAAGTAGGATGATCGAGCAGCAGTGAGGGCTCTTCGGTACTGCACGGTACTGTCTTTCCAAGCTAGTCGGAAGACTTCCAGTTTGGTGTGGCGCCATTTCCGTTCCAATTTCCTGGAAGCTTGCTTCAAATTTATATCATTGCTATATAAATGTTTGTGGTCAGATCCTTAAAAAGGTAGGTGCTGGGCTAATAAAGTATACATAAAAACAGGTTAGAAACATTGTGATTAAAGGTGGTAATTCGATACAGACAGTGTGCAGGCCTTTCTGCTGTTTTCATAACTACATCAGTGCATACTATGTATAAACGTATAGTTAACATTATTGCATCACTGGTTACAACATCATTGGTTACAACATCATTGGTGCCTACATCATGATAAGGATGACTATGAATGAGGAGAGAGGTCAGTCATACCCTGGTCTGTTCTCCAGATGACTATGAATGAGGAGAGAGGTCAGTCATACCCTGGTCTGTACTCCAGATGACTATGAATGAGGAGAGAGGTCAGTCATACCCTGGTCTGTACTCCAGATGACTATGAATGAGGAGAGAGGTCAGTCATACCCTGGTCTGTACTCCAGATGACTATGAATGAGGAGAGAGGTCAGTCATACCCTGGTCTGTACTCCAGATGACTATGAATGAGGAGAGAGGTCAGTCATACCGTGGTCTGTATCTACTCCAGGGCCACTAGTCTGTTGTTGCTCTGCAGGTTCAGAGAGTCAATGGTCTCCTGGCAGACCTGGACCTCTCTCCTCAGGCTCCTCTGGGCTTCTCTCTCCACCTTCTGCGCCCGGCTGAGCTGCTTCGTCTGACCTTTCGCCTCAGCTACTTCCTTTTTCCTCTGGGACACTTCCTCCTGCAGCTGGACTACAACCTGGAGGATCGCAATCAGTGGATCGATGACAAATACCCTGTCTTGTTGGCGATACATTATCTAAACCCTTTCTTTAACATTACTTGCCAATCTTTGAGGTTTCTCATTGAAGCATTCCTTGACATAATCAATGCACTTGCCCTAGTCTATTTACTTAGACATCCATGAGCAAAAAGTTACATCCCAAAATGATGTATTTTGGTATCATTAAGAGCTGTGCAAGGCTTTTCACTAAGAACCACATAAAACCCTGACTCAAGCAGAAAGAGGCGTGACCATGTTTCACAATCGAGAGGCAGGGGTTGGAACACTTCTGTTCTGTGGTTAGAAAGAGGATGTTTTTTCAACTTTAAATTCAACTTTCACTTTCAGCTTTTTCCAACCACACACGGTAGATATGCTGTTTTCTATTCTAGTGGACATTACACAGACACACAAGTACTGAGACTTTCTAACCGTGAGTCAGGCTTTCTAACTTTGTCTCTTTGAGAGGAAGTGTAGCGTATAAACAAAGTTATCTGATGAAGTAACAGGAAAGACGTGTCCCTACCTGCCTCAGGGTTCATTCTCCTCCTCCAGCATTATAGTGAGTTCCTCATACTGTCACGTAAACAGGTGAACTGAAAATAAAGGCAGGTTAAAGAGAAGTCACATTCACATTGTGTTTGAAAAACTTTAGGTGTGCTCAATTTAGACACAAAGGAAACAACTGAATAGTCCCAAAAGTGCAACCTCTGCCTCCCGATTAAGATAAATCATGAACACCTGAAATATTCATATAATTTGAAATAGGCTGGGTTTCTGTATAGCACTTTGTGACATCTGCTGATGTAAAAAGGGCTTTATAAATAAAATGTGTTTGATTTATTGAAATACATATTTGACCCAGGTCTGATTCACATATACAGTTATATAGCCTAATCTACAAATCTACACACTCAAAGCATGTTCATACCTTTCTAGACATGGCCTGTTACTGGGCCAACCGGTTCTTCACTACCTTCCTGGACATGGCCTGTTACTGGGCCAACCGGTCCTTCAGCTGCTGTCTCAACTCATCCTGTTGGCCTTTAGCAGAGATCAGCTCTCCTTCCTTTATGGACAGAGTTCTACACAAGGAACTCACTGTACCTGCAGAGTACAAATACAGTATTGATTGGGATAACATACAATAAGAGTGTCACCTTTTATTGACAGGATTGTTCACACCTATCCAAACCTTTCAGTTCTCAGAGTACATAGGGGTTAAGGGGAAAGGGGCAAGGGGGAGATTTGGGATTGGGGGCTCATCCTCCCACAGTTTAGGCTCTAAAGCTGTGTTTGATATTGTATCTCCTCTCCTACACACCAGAAGAGATCACATGATTCTTCCTGGCCTCCTCTAAGTCCCTCATCAGTTGTTCATTGGTTCTCTCCACTTCTCTCATCTGTCCAGTAAGTGATACTGTGTTGCCTTCCTCCTCACTGTCCACAGCATTCTCTGTATGTCTGAAGAGCTGTGTTTGAGGCCATGTTCCAAGACTCAGACAAGGCCACCATGCAAGATTAGATCCGTTTTAGGTCTTATACCAGATGGTAACATTACGTGCAGTCTTTATATCAATTTCAAATTTTAACAAATGATTCATTCCTAACTCTGACAGTGTTAACTAAGGGTTAACCTGCTCTATGTCTTGGTGTTCTGTGAGTTGCTTCTTTGTCCAACAGGGCTCCGAACCCTCCATATTCAACACCCCACCCAGGGCTGGCCTCTCTCAGCCTGTGGAGCTCCTCTTCTAGCCTGGTTATCTGCTGGCTCTTCTCCTGGACCTCCTTCTCCACCTCCCTCAGATTCCTGACCTCCTCTGACAGACGCACTATCAACTCTGCCTTCAATACAAAGAAACACACAGAAATTTATGTGAGATGACCAAGGTTAATATTATTTTCATACAATTTTGTCTTTTCATTCATTTTATTTCATTTTGACAGGTTTTTATATTTAATTCTAGATGTGTGTTGTGCTCTGTTGGTTCTGGTATCAGTTATGGTTTGAACAGTCTTGTAACCTGAAGTTTCTAGTTTGTACTTCATTTTGTTTTAGTTTCCATTTTAGTCAACCTTGAGGGTTCAAAGGCAGCGGGACAGATGGTACTGTTAAAGTTAGAGCACTGCTGTGGTAATCAGTATATGGCTGTATACCCATCAGACTGTATCAAATGGACAAAAGTCACAACTTGTTGTTCAGTACATGTATGAGCTACAATACTATCACAGAAGTCTGAAATATACCGTGCAGAGGAGTCCCTACTTCCTCCCTGACCTCTGGCCACATCCTCATTATGATAAATGGTCAGTTCTGTCAGCTTCTCCTGAAGTACAGAGATCTCTTGGTCTTTCTTCACCTCTTCAAACTGACAGGCAAGTGATTTCCTCACCTAACATCAGTATGTTCTGCTCCTGTAAAAATAGGGATTACAATACTACAACTACAGTCACTACCAACCTCTAATATGGTGCACAGCCCACTGAGCCAACCATAGTGCTAACAACCATCAGATCTGGGCTATCAATAAAGTGGCTACATGGATGTTTTGTTTTCAGACTGATCCCCACCAATCTATAGAAAATGATGTACCTTCTCATGTAGTAGGGTCATGTACCATGGTACCTTCCCCCCTGTGTCCTCAGACATGGTGGTTCTGGTGAAGTTAGGCTTGTTCTGATTACCTTCTCTGGCTGCCCCTGGGTCCAAGCAGACTCAACCTGCCATTTCCTTTGGTGGAGCAATTAACCTGCAGGCTTCAGTTGCATGCAAGAAACATTCATTAACTTTCACTTTATTCATTAAACGTATAGTTTTCTTTTTACACAAGCTGTTTGTTTTACCTCTCCAGAACTAAACAAACGTTCATTTCAATGTTTTGTTTTGACGTGTTATTACCTATGGGCATATGCTTTTATTCATGGCAATTGCAAGGGTTACATTTTAAGTATCATCCATTCAATAAGATAGCAACATGAGTAGTCCTGTCACCTTACACCGGAGGGAGGGGTCAGATTTAGGGATGACTTTGGGATGCTCTGCTGATGCTCTGGAACATGATGGACACTTCTGATTGTCCTCAACTAAAGGCAGATGGACCTTCTCTGTCACGCCCTGGCTCTGGGGACTCTTAAATGTTGAGCCAGGGTGTGGATTGTCTATGTTTAGTTTTCTATGTTTTTTGTTCTAGATCGTTTAGATCTATGTTGGCCAGGGTGGTTCCCAATCAGAGGCAGCTGTAGCTCGTTGTCTCTGATTGGGGACCATACTTAGGCAGCCTGTTTGGCACTAGTCGGTGTGGGATCTTGTTCCGTAAAGGTTTGTTTTGTGTAACCTCAGGACTTCACGTATCATTTGTTTGTTGTTTTGTTCGTGTTGTGTACTACAATAGAAATGTACGCTTATCACGCTGCGCCTTGGTTCCACGAGTCATTAAACGATCGTGACAGAAGATCCCACCAAAAGAGGACCAAGCAGCGTGTCCAGGAACAGACAGCCTGGACTTGGGAGGAGATCCTGGACGGGAAGGGATCCTGGACTTGGGAGGAGATTCAGGCCGGAATGGATCGCCGTCCTTGGGAGGAGACTGTGGAGGCGCGCTATAGAGAGGAGCAGCGGCAACACAGAGGGTACCGGCCGAGGAGGAAGCCCGAGAGACAGCCCCAATAAAACATTTTGGGGGGGCTAAAAGGGTGGTTGGCGGAGCCTAGGGTTAGAGCAGAGCCAACTCCCCGTACTCAGGCTAGGAAGTGTGTGACTGGGCAGGCTCCGTGTTATGCGGAGCCACGTACTGTGCCGCGAGTGTTCCGGCACAGTCCTGTACGTCCTGTGCTAGCACCACGCACGTGTCGTGCAAAGATGGGCATACAGCCAGGACGGAGTGTGCCGGCTCAACGCTCGTGGTCTCCAGTACGCCTCCTCGGTCCCGTATATCCTGCGCCAGTGCCACGTGCTGTAGCGCCAGTACGAGTGCACAGCCCCGTACGTCCTGTGCTGATGCCTCACACATATTGTGTGGAAATAGGCATTCAGCCAGGACGGGTTGTGTCAGCTCTCCGCTCCAGACCTCCAGTCCGCCTCCACAGTCCGGCCCGGCCCGTTCCGGCACCCCGCAACAAGCCAGTGGTGCGTGTTCCCAGTCCAGTCCGGCCTGTTCCTGTCCCTCGCACCAAGCCAGTGGTGCGCGTCGCCAGCCCGGTCCGGCCTGTTCCTGTCCCTCGCACCAAGCCAGTGGTGTGCGTCGTCAGCCCGGTCCGGCCCGTTCCTGCTCCCCGCACCAAGCCAGTGGTGCGTGTCGTCAGCCCGGTCCGGCCCGTTCCTGCTCCCCGCACCAAGCCAGTGGTGCGTGTGTCCAGTCCGGCACGGCCCGTGCCTGTTCCACCGGTGCCTGGTCCGGCACCGGTCAGCTGCTCCACTCCGGAGCCAGAGCAATCCGCTCCACCGGGGTCCGGTCCAACTCCAGTCAGCGGATCCACTCCGGAGCCAGAGCAATCCGCTCCACCGGTGTCCAGTCCAGCTCCGGCCAGCGGCTCCAGTCCGGAGCCGGTAAGGTTTGATCCACCGTCGTCGGGTCCAGCTCCAGTCAGCGGGACCAGACCAGGGGCACAACGGGGAGGTGGAGAGAAGGTGGTGGTCACGCCCGGAGCCGGATCCGCCTCCGAGGCGGAATGCCCACCCGGCCCCTACCCTGTTGTGTTTGTGTGGCGCGGTCGCAGTCCGCGCCTTTGGGGTGGGGTACTGTCACGCCCTGGCTCTGGGGACTCTTAAATGTTGAGCCAGGGTGTGGATTGTCTATGTTTAGTTTTCTATGTTTTTTGTTCTAGATCGTTTAGATCTATGTTGGCCAGGGTGGTTCCCAATCAGAGGCAGCTGTAGCTCGTTGTCTCTGATTGGGGACCATACTTAGGCAGCCTGTTTGGCACTAGTCGGTGTGGGATCTTGTTCCGTAAAGGTTTGTTTTGTGTAACCTCAGAACTTCACGTATCGTTTGTTTGTTGTTTTGTTTGTGTTGTGTACTACAATAGAAATGTACGCTTATCACGCTGCGCCTTGGTTCCACGAGTCATTAAACGATCGTGACATTCTCTCTCTGACTATTGACTGGATTCCTTGTCATTTCGGTCAGTAAAACAAACTATCAACTAAGAGTGATTAAATGTGAATTGAAAAATGTAATTATTATTGTAGAAAGCAGTGATAGGCGACTTCTATCTTAATAATAATTTAGATGTTAGACGACCAGTACTTATGTTGACATTTTACAAAGATCATATGAGAGAGAAAAAAGTCAATGGGACAATTTTTTTATTTTTATCATATAGTTTACAATATTTATGGTTATTACATAGAAGGTTTTAACATTCCATCTCAATTAATACAGTTTTGCTTTGAGACTGCTATCATAAAGATGAAACACGTTCTCTCTATGGCTGCTAATGTCATAGAGTGGTTGTTCCATAGAAATAAAATGAATTGCCAGGGTTAGAGGTTCCAAGTCCATTATATATTCATTCTATGTAAATTGTTTGTTAGCCTACCACAGAGATCCTATTAAATTATGTATATAATTATTTAAATCTAAACAATCGCGTTTGAGGGACACATTCAGAATGAATGAGATTGAGGTTAATAATTTGGTACACTGTTTAGATTGAGCACATCTAAACGAAATCTACACTTTGTCATGACGACATAAACAGATGGATGTGTTCCAGTCAAGTATGGCCATACCATCTATTGTCTGATTTGGCGATCTGGAGTGTAGGTCATTGTATTAAAAGCGTTATGATAATGTGATAGTGTGTGATCCCATATCTCCAGTGAAGGTTTATATAGATATGACGCGTTCCTACACGAAGTTAAATCATGTCGAAACATTTTATGTTACCCACCAATAGAATGTAGGCTTTTACCAAATTGACAGGAGTTTCATGACTTATTTTTCTGGGATGGTTTATCAGTTTATCAGTAGCCTCCCACTTTTCGTTATTTGGAAAGTCAAAGTGAAAGAAAAGTACAATAGTCCAAATGCGAACCAAGGCAGGGTAAGATATGGATTATTTGTGTATATGTAGAAATAGCCTTCTTAACATGTTCCGTGCAGTAACTGGAGAGAAAAAAAATATTGATGAATGACTGTATTTGTAATTTGACGACAAGGCTGTTCTCTCCCTGTTTTCTTCAATGTCTGTTCTTCCTCTGGTGACTCAACTGCCTTCTGATTTGAAAGTGCGATGCTGAACTCAGTCGAATTTTACCTGTTCTTGAAAAATGAAAAGCTTTGGCCTTGTCGTTTTCAAGAAATATAATTAAAAGCTTGCTTGTTTGAATCAAAAAAATGGACGAAATATTAGCCTATAGCTATATATTTAGTTAATGGGTGTTATAATAAAGACCATAGGCAGATCTTGAGTTTCAAGTTTGGGGCTCTTACAATTTATTTCCACATATCTGCGTGCCAGTTATTATTATTTTTATATGCACATTTTAATGGAACAGTTTCATTTCAATAATAACGTTTTCGTTTCTCAAAAGTATTGTCACGTGGTTAATCATAAAAATCTGAATTAAAATGATAAAAATCAAAAAGTTAAAATTCAACTAATGGAAAGAGCACCACCCTTTGCCATATGAACACATTCAAATTAAATAAAATCAAGCTTTATTTATACAGCACATTTTAGACAAGGAATGCAATGCAATGTGCTTCACAGGAAAAAAAAACTATAAAGACAATTAAAATAAAAACTGTAATATTTACTAGACAACAAACATAAGAGGATAGAAAACAAAAGAATAACAATAAAACTGAATGTCTAAAAAGCACCCTGAGGAAAAGCAAAGCTACAAAGGTGTGTTTTAAGATCTCTTTTAAATATGTCCACAGATTCGTCCCCCCTCAGGTTCTCTGGCAGGCTATTCCAGAGGCTGGGGGCATAATAACTACAGGCTGACTCTTCATGCCTCTTACATTTTTACACTTTAGTCATATGGCAGACGCTCTTATCCAGAGCGACTTACAGTTAGTGAGTGCATACATTTTCATACTGGCCCCCTGTGGGAATCGAACCCACAACGCTTGGTCATAGGCTTTGGGATAGTTAAAAGGCTGGTGCCACAGGCTCTGAGGGAGCTACTTAGCCTAGCGGTTAAGAGTGTTGGGCCAGTAACTGAAAGGTCACTGGTTTGAATCCCTGAGACGAATAGGTGGAATAAAAATATATTTTAAAAAGTCTGTCTGTGCCCTTGAGCAAGGCTTCTATAAGTCTAAAGGATAGTTAAAAGGCCAGTGCCAGAGGACCTACTGGGTACATAACTCAAAAGCATGTCTACATAATTGTGGATTGATTTAAAAACCAAAAGAAGAATCTTAACATTAATTCTTAAACTCACCGGCAACCGGTGTAATGTGTGATCTTAGGAGAGCATTACTGTAGTCAATACTGATTATAATGAAAGCATGGGTGAGGTTCTCTGTATCAGCCTGAGAGAGAAACGGACGCACAATGGCAATGTTCCTCAGGTGGTAAAAAGCTATTTTGGTCACATTCCCAATGTGTGATTCGTATTTGTATTTGTATTTATTAAGGATCCCCATTAGCTGCTGCAACATTAAGGCAATTATATACTATTTAAAATATTACATGACATTACATTTCATAACACTCTACCCAATACATTTAGTGTGTTCCCTCACGCCACTACTCTACGCATCACGTATCTACAATACAACATCCATGTGTATGTGTGTGTAGAGTTTGTGTCTTATCTTTTTGTGTGTCTGTGCCTGTGTGTCTATTCACAGTCCCCGCTGTTCCATAAGGTGTATTTCTATCTGCTTTTTAAATCTGATTCTACTGCTTGCATCAGTTACCTGATGTGGAATAGAGTTCCATGTAGCCATGGCTCTATGTAGTACTGTGCGCCTCCCATAGTCTGTTCTGGACTTGGGGACTGTGAAGAGACCTTTGGTGGCATGTCTTGTATGGAGGGGTATGCATGGATGTCTGAGCTGTGTGCTAGTAGTTTAACAGACACCTCGGTGCATTCAGCTTGTCAATACTTCTTACAAAAACAAGTAGTGATGAAGTAAATCTCTCTTCCACTTTGAGCCATGAGAGATTTACATGCATGTTATTAATGTTAGCTATCCGTGTACATTTAAGGGCCAGCCGTGCTGCCCTGTTCTGAGCCAATTGTAATTTACAGAGATCTCTCTTTGTGGCACCTGACCACATGACTGAACAGTAGTCCAGGTGCGACAAAACTAGATACTGTAGGACCTGCCTTGTTGCTACTGTTGTTAAAAAGGCGGAGGAGCACTTTATTATGGACAGACTTCTCCCAATCTTAGCTACTGTTGTATCAACATGTTTTGACCATTACAGTTTACAATCCAGGGTTACTCCAAGCAGTTTAGGCACCTCAACTTGCTCAATTTCCACATTATTTATTACAAGATTTAGTTGAGGTTTAGGGTTTAGTGAATGATTTGTCCCAAATACTATGCTTTTAGTTTTTGAAATATTTAGGACTAACTTATTCCTTGCCATCCATTCTGAAACTGACTGCAGCTCTTTGTTAAGTGTTGCAGTGATTTCAATCGCTGTAGTAGCTGACGTGTATAGTGTTGAGTCATCCGCATACATAGACACACTGGCTTTACTCAAGGCCAGTGGCATAACATTAGTAAAGATAGAAAAAAGTAAGGGGCCTAGACAGCTACACTGGGGAATTATGTTGGAGAGGCTTCCATTAAAGAACACCATCTGTGTTCTGTTAGACAGGTAACTCTTTATCCACAATATAGCAGGAGGTGTAAAGCCATAACACATGTGTTTTCCATCAGCAGACTATGAGCGATAATGTTAAAAGCCGCACTAAAGTCTAACAAAACAGCTCCCACAATCTTTGTATCATCAATTTCTCTCAGCCAATCATCAGTCATTTGTGTAAGTGCCGTATTTTTTGAATGTCCTTCCCTATAAGCATGCTGAAAGTCTGTTGTCAATTGAGTTCAGAATCTAAAATAACACCTAGGTTTTTTACCTGGTGTTTTATATTTATTGCCCGTTATTGAGCTTTGGCTCCAACTGTCACGATTTCTGCCGAGGCTGCCTCCCCTCCTTGTACGGGCAGGTTTCGGCGTTCGTCGTCACCGGCTTAATAGCCACTGCCACTCTGCCTAAGGCCAACAAATAAAAACAGTAGAAAATATCCTGATGAAAATGCAGGTTCTTTCAATCGCATTAATCTCTACTCCGCTTGTCTGCCTCTCTTTCTATTGGTCTTGACTTGAGCTATCACTAGTGAAGTGCAACATTATATCAACTCAGGAGGTTGGTGTGTTCAGCCACAGGTGCTCCCTCAACGTTATCAGCACAGAGAAACCACACATGCTCACTGCTCACAAAAAAATGTAAAGACACAAATGATGGCAGACACAATAGGAGTAGTTATAGCAATAGGAGTAGTTATAGCAATAGGAGTAGTTATAGCAATAGGAGTAGTTATAGCAATAGGAGTAGTTATAGCAATAGGAGTAGTTATAGCAATAGGAGTAGTTATAGCAATAGGAGTAGTTATAGCAATAGGAGTAGTTATAGCAATAGGAGTAGTTATAGCAATAGGAGTAGTAATAGCAATAGGAGTAGTTATAGCAATAGGAGTAGTTATAGCAATAGGAGTAGTTATAGCAATATGAGTAGTTATAGCAATAGGAGTAGTTATAGCAATAGGAGTAGTTATAGCAATAGGAGTAGTTATAGCAATAGGAGTAGTTATAGCAATAGGAGTAGTTATAGCAATAGGAGTAGTTATAACAATAGGAGTAGTTATAGCAATAGGAGTAGTTATAGCAATAGCAATCCATCCAAATAGTTATAGCAATCCATCCAAAAAAGCAGTCTGGGACAAAAAGAGCCAGTTATAGCAGGAGCCATATCTCTTTGAAAGCTTTTTTTCCTTTTCTTTCTCTCTCTCCCTCCCTCCCTTCCTTCTCTCTCTCTCTCTCTCTCTCTCTCTCTCTTGCTCGCTGTCTCCCTCCCTCTCTCTCTCTCTTTCTCTCTCCCTCTCTCTCTCTCTCTCTCTTGCTCGCTGTCTCCCTCTATCTTTCTCTCTCCCGCTCCCTCTGTCAAAGTGATTCATTGAAAACGTTTTTATAAAAAAGGAATGGAGAGACTGAGTTGCACAACGAGAGATTAAGGCTGTTTCTAGAACAATGTTCCTTTTGTTCTTGTAACTTGAACCTCCTGCAGTTGCAGGAGAAAATTTAACTTTGAGGAGAGTGAGGCTGCCAGTTGGGGTTCCCAGGGGCGAGGGAGGAGGTTGGCAGGTTCATTTTTTACTACCACTGATCTCTATCTCTCTGTCCTGCACATGGATGGATGTGAGAGCGGATCCCATCCCACACAGATAGAACATAGGTTCTACTCTAGCATCAAGACTAGAGACAAGGGAGGTGGACTCCATAGTAATCAGGGTCTCGCCCTTCTATTTCTGTTCCGTTCCTCGCAGAATGAAAACTGGTTGTCGTGGGTCTTTGAGAAGGTGATCGTGGTCATGGTTTGTTTCTTTGTCTGCCCCATTGTCAACTCCATGGCCCAGAGCTATGCCAAGCGCCAGAAAATCAAAAAGAATAATGTATGCACTAACTGTAAGTCGCTCTGGATAAGAGCGTCTGCTAAATGACGTAAATGTAAATGTAAATGAGTAGTTATAGCAATAGGAGTAGTTATAGCAATAGGAGTAGTTATAGCAATAGGAGTAGTTATAGCAATAGGAGTAGTTATAGCAATAGGAGTAGTTGTAGCAATAGGAGTAGTTATAGCAATAGGAGTAGTTATAGCAATAGGAGTAGTTATAGCAATAGTAGTTATAGCAATAGGAGTAGTTATAGCAATAGGAGTAGTTATAGCAATAGGGGCGGCAGGTAGCTTAGTGGTTAAGAGCGTTGTGCCAGTAACTGAAAGGTCGCTGGTTCTAATCCCCGAGCCAACTAGGTGAAAAATATGTCGATGTGCCCTTGAGCAAGGCACTTAACCCTAATTGCACATGTAAGTCGCTCTGGATAAGAGCGTCTGCTAAATGACTAAAAATTAGTAGTTATAGGAGTAGTTATAGCAAGTGCATTGCTGTTCTCTCTACTAAATAACCTGGCAGTATTCATTCCAGTCCTAACAAATAATTAATGTCTGGGGGAAAAAAGAACCTGGACACTTAGGAGAAACACGCTGGTGGGCCAAGGATGCTGCTCTGAAGAAGGTCTTTGGATTATTTGGCGACCCACCATATGCAAGAGATGGAGAGTCAATAGCCAACTGTACGTGTCAAGGCCAGAGCATTAACAGAGGCCCTGCTCAAGGTACGAGACAATCCTCACTGCCCAAACATTTCTGTGTATATTTGAGGAAACATACCCTCTCTCCAAGTACCTACAACCCAGTGGCATGGACATCCTGACAGCAGGATGGTATTGGGAACACAAGAGGCTCTGCAAAATAATGTGAGGGACTTCGATGCTGTGAAGAGGGCCACGGAGAGCTTTGTGCAGTGGGCCACTGACAAGCTGCAAGAACAGGACGAAGACCCCAAACAGGAAGTGCAAGCTGAGATGCCTCAGAAAAGAACAAGGAAAGGAAGCCCATGCATGGGGAGTTGGCTCAGGATGAGACTGACAGAGATGCAGAGAGGGTCTACAAGACTAAGGTGCACTTTGTCATCACAAGGCACTTTGTACACATGCTTTGCTTATCTGGACCCCAGCAGGTTCTCAGAGATAAAATATAATGGATTGCCCCAGACATCACTTGCTAAACTAAGCAAACTCTTGCTTCAGTTTGCCAGCCGAGCAGCTGTCAGCACTTTGCAGTGTGAGTTGACCAGTCTTGCCGGTCAATGGGAGAGCGTGAAAACATCAGCAGTGGAGAAGGACACAACCAGGAATGTGAGTGAGATACCAGCGGATGGACATGATGAAGAACAAGTGGAGAGGATGAATAAAAGTTCATGTAAGAACTGTGCTGTATGTTGTTATCAACTTCTATGGTGGTACATCTTGTTGACAGAGGCTTACCATGTTATAGGCCTGGGGTACAAGTTCCTACTCACCCTGTCTGTCATCCAGGTAACCTGTGAGAGGAGCTTCTCTACTCTCAAATTCATAAAACATCGACTCAGGAGCACCCTGATCCTACGATCACTTGGAGGCATTATGCTGATGACAACTGAAAAGGAAATCCTTATGGTCCTGGATACAGATTATGTCATTGACAGGGTGACAGAGAAGAGTGAACTGCTGTGACGCCAGCTGACAAAAGGGTAGGGAGGGCAGAGAGACAGCAGAGGAGAACAAGAAGAAACAGAGACAGACAGACAGACAGACAGACAGACAGACAGACAGACAGACAGACAGACAGACAGACAGACAGACAGACAGACAGACAGACAGACAGACAGACAGACAGACAGAGTGACAGACAGCAGAGGAGAATCACAGACAGGCAGACAGACAGACAGACAGACAGACAGACAGACAGACAGACAGACAGACAGACAGACAGACAGACAGACAGACAGACAGACAGACAGACAGACAGACAGACAGACAGACAGCAGAGGAGAATCACAGACAGAGAGACAGTGACAGCAGAGATGCATAGACAGACAGCACGACAGGGAGAAAACAGACTCAGAGGCCCAGTTATAGTGGTGAGTTGTATCTCCAGACTCCAGTGATGTCTTAACATGTATTTGTTTTAAACATGATCTGGTTAAAAATGGAGGAAGACCATGTTTCTTCAGTCACTGGTATACACAGCAGGTTAGGAGAGTTAGGTTAAGGTTAGGAAATGGAGTTAGGGTTAGCGAAAATGCTCTCCTAACCTGCTACAAAAATCACTTCCGGTCATAGCTGTATCAAGTGTCAAAGATGGCAGCATTCTCTAATAACTACTTGCCTAATTCTGTTTCATACTTCTCAAAGTTGATAACTCGCTTATTTGTTTTTTTTGTCAGTGATGTCAATTTACAAATTGAAAGGAATATATTGACATCTATTAAAATACATTAATTCTACAGGTCAGTTCATCTCCATACTTCAAAACTCCTAAGAACTTCATAAATCCAGTGTGTGGGTCTTCCAGTGAGTTGGAGAGGATTGAGGAACCATGGCACAGTTTGAAACCTTGATATGGACTGTAAGTGAAACATTTCTGATTTGCACATTTTGTGGCTTGGCATGTTAAAAAAAAAAAAAAAAAGTGATCAATGTAAATATGTCCTTTATGAAATATGAATCAGTTATTAGCCAACTAGTTTTAGTTAACATTTGACTGAGAGACGTACATTTCACTAACATTTATTGACTGAATTTGCAGATAACAGGTTATCTTGGGTTTGGTGTCATCTTTAAATGTAATGTATGCTGATGCTGATGTTTTATTTCTTCTCTATTTGCAGATACCTATCACTTTTATACTTCTAAACATTGAACCCTGTTTCACATATGATCGCCTCATCTATAAATTAGGCGATAGAGATTGCATAATGTGTTGGCCTGGTAAGGACCTTGTGTATTATTATGAGGGGTTAATTATAATAATAACAACAATAATAATAATAATAACAATAACAATACCAACATTTAATTATTTTCTGGGGGGGGTTTTCAACAGGATATCGTGTATATAGTCATTGTACTAAATCTACACGTACACCTTCCTGTGTGCCCTGTATTAACTCCACATTCCTTGATGAGCCCAGTGGTAAAACAACATGCAACAACTGTACCACATGTGATCCAGGTGAGAATTATGTGTTCTGGGCATAAACACTGAGCTACTTTACTATATCAGCTGTTGTTTTAATGAAATACAACAGGTTTTACATTTAGCTTCAGATACCAAGTGACATGTTTTCTCCATAGGTTTGGGTTTGATGGTAAAGCAGCCATGTAGACTTTCATCAGACACTGTCTGTGGGACACTGGAGGGGTTCTACTGTCTAGACCCAACTAAGGATGGTTGTAGAGCAGCCCAGAGACACAGCAGCTGTAAACCTGGTCAATACATCAGCCACACAGGTTGGTCTTCTGTCTCACTCATTATACTAATTGTGTTGTCATAATTCAATTGAGTCAAGTTGTTAACTTCAGTGTGAATAATCATTAACAGTTAATGGAATTAAATAAATGGGGGGGGGGGACGAATACAATTTGTAATTAATATTTCAACATATATTTGTGCAGGAACAACATCTACAGATACTGTGTGCGCTGACTGCCCTGGTGATACTTATTCAGATGGATCATTAACATCTTGTCAACCACACACAGAGTAAGTGTGGACATGATTAGTTAGCTCAAATGGTTAAGATATAAAAATACAATCATTATCCTCAAATAGAAACTTAAAAAAACATACCTCTATTTATGTCTTTGACATAGATGTGAATTCTTGGAAATTGAACCAGGAACTCCTTGGTCGGATTCAGAATGCGGAGTAATCTCACTTCCCACAGCTGGAACCACAGCGGGAACCACAGCTGGAACCACAGCTGGAACCACAGCTGGAACCATAGCTTGTGTTCTGATATGTTTCCTGATAGCCACCATAGCTGGTGTTTGTTTATTTATAGTGAGAACAAGATACATGGTGAGAAGAAGAGAAATAGTGTGAACAAGACAAAACTTTGGTAAGATTACTGGAGTTTTATCTGTACCATTCATTGTTTTCAAAGCCTGTGATACTCAGTATATTCTGTGAATGCTACATGTTCTATTTCTCATAGTGTAGATTACTGTTTGTTAACGTCATGGTTACACAGTATGTTTATTACAATATTGGACATCTGACTTTTTTATAGGCCCTCAAATACTGACACAGGTATGTTTGGAAATCTATGAATATCTTTCATCACATTGTGTTACTAAGTCATCTTTTTAGCTGTGAAATTTGAATTTAATGGGCCATTTTCCCAGACAATAGATGTTATGATGAGTTTCTGGTATTTAGAAGTGAGGATGCAAGAATATACTTAGACACTTAGGTGGGGAGTTCATATAAGTATTTATTTGATCACGGGCCCGTGCATTGGCATAACAAACGGCGATAGCTTTGCCCCATGTCATTCCAACTACCACACAGAAATCTCTCAGCCCTTTATACCCTCTCAGTTAGGCGTTTCTTCAACCACATCTGGCCATCGTCAATGCACACTACCCATTCTATGTCATGACCTCGTAGCCCTAAGCAGGACGTTCCCTCCGTACATCGTTCTATTATAAACACCGCTATCCTCCCTGGACAGATTGAAATGTCCTGCTTCAGACTCCGTGGCACCAATAACCACTCCTTCTTACTAACTTTAACCTAGTTATACACAGCCATATGAAATGACATCATAATAACATCATAACAATAGACCTCCATTGAATGTGCTTCTTTGTCCAGGACTGGGCTTAATCTCTGTCCGGGATACTGGCCCAATGTGTTTGACTAATTACTGATTCTATCTGATAGACATCCCCAGATCAGGAAATATCAATGCTGTCTGTGGGAACTTGAAAAGGTAAGGCACACCTTCAAGATTTTCTATCTATGTATATGGAATAGTTTTTATGAGTTAAAAGAATTTCAAACATATTTATAAGTAAATGTATATGATATATTACTTAATCAAGTCATCAATGCTATGACAAATGATATGATCCAAGAATATAGGACTCTGGATACAAGCAATTGTTCTACAAATCATTGTCCAGAACGTAATTGAATTACTGATAAATTATTAATGAATTCTCTCCCCAGATTCAAGCCTCCATCACTGTCAAGGACTCAACATTCTGTAAGCTGTGGTCCACTGGCTGGCTGGTCCAGCCATCTATAGTGTATTTTAACACTACATGTTAAATGTGATATTGTAGAATCTGGTTGGTATAAAAACAGGATTCTATACCACATTCAAATAATATGACCTTTGGGTAGAGGATCACTGTGCCCTGACAATGACTATTATGTGGCTTAGTGTATGAATCATATACATTAGCTTCCACCCACACTGGAACACGTGTATCAGCTTCTGCCTACAGCCTGTTCTAAAATGAAAAGGACCATGTGATGAGGATTAGGAACCAGCATCGGTAGGTGAGAACCCTCTGCTCTGTCCAGGGGAAAGTCAAATATGTTCATAACTTCAGGACCACAACGTCTGTCAGCCCATACTATGGAACTCCAAATGGGACTTGATAATATCTTGAGACACAGATTACTGGATACTGGTGCAGGATGCAACGTTAGCTTGGGGAAGATGCCCCAGAAATGAGAAACATCGTCAAAATGATGGGAAGGAAAATTCAAATAGATAACTTTACACTACAAGGACATCAACATCACACTCATAGAAGCAGACAAGGACATCAACATCACGCTCATAGAAGCAGACAAGGACATCAACATCACGCTCATAGAACCAGACAAGGACATCAACATCACGCTCATAGAAGCAGACAAGGACATCAACATCACGCTCATAGAAGCAGACAAGGACATCAACATCACGCTCATAGAAGCAGACAAAGACATCAACATCACGCTCATAGAACCAGACAAGGACATCATCATCACGCTCATAGAACCAGACAAGGACATCAACAAGCAGATACAACCTCACTATGGACTGTATGGATCACAGAAGCGTGGAAAATACAACATTTCGGAACTATCCTGAACTGCTTCCCCTCCTATCTCACATATAGGTGAGAATAAGTATTGTAGAAGAGTGCAGGTCCACTCAGTCACCGGTGGTGTCCCCCACCCTGGTCATCCTCTCCGTACTTCCTCTCAGTTATGTTAATCAGGTGACTTAGGGTCCTCTTCCACAGTTTTTCGGATGACATGCATGTCTACATCTAAACGGCCCCTAATCCCTCAAAGTACAGGCTTGGTTGAAGCTCTATATTCTACATGTGAGCAGACGCAAAACTGAAGCCATACCAAGTTGGCACAATGTTTTATTCTTTTATTTAGATTTGTTTGCCATGGGGCAGAGAGAAAACATTTCTGTTTTATAGCTAATCATGTTATTCTACACATTTTGCCATGAGGCTGAGACAACATTTAGCCTTATTAATGCTAATTTCCTGTTTATAAAAAATCATGGCAAATGACGTGTTCATATGCTATCTGTGGATCCTGACCTCCGGGGGGACCCTAAACAAAAAATACAATATATACTGTATACTGTGTATATAAATATTATTAAATTTTCTGTTCAGGGCCCCAAATAATTTGTGGAGATACAATGACTATTGGATTCATAGCCTACCTGTCCTCAAAATGTGAAGTTATCACATTTACTATGTCCTAGTTAAACTGAAGAGGCTAGTTGACTAGAGGAGAAATTTAACAGCTGGTTACAAAGAGATAATTATATTTTTGGCACCATGTTTGTCCATCACAGTCTTTATCAGTTGACTACTACATAACTACAGGTTTCGCTACAATCTTTTGTATCCCCAACTGTTTACAGAAATATGAGGTAGGCCATAAGATACATTAGAACTTATGCTGTGACTTCAAAATCACCAAATGACCTGTGAAGATGTCAACATTATCCAGCAAGTTCTTTACAGAAAAAAAACAAGTAGTATAACCAAGGTTTTACGCTGTGCAATATTCCCAATTGGGATAATATCATTTTATTTAGAGAGGAATGTTGTCTAATGTTGAGGGATTTGTACAAAGACTGAGTCAATTTTACAGACAAACTTGTCCTGAAAATGAACACGACAAAAAATATTTAGATTTTTTTTCTAAATTTTTCACTAAATGTTTATCTAATGGATGTACTTATTGAAGGTTAAATATAATACTGTAAGATGTTCAATTAAATGTGGTTTTGCCAAACAATGTACACTTCCTGTGTTTATTATTTGAAATGCATGGAGGACATCTACAAAACAAAAACTGTCAGTATTTCATGCTGTTTTAAAGTTAGCAAATTGTCATGCCCACCATTCCTGGGTAAATGCTTCTATTAGCATGGGAAATGACCATATTTATTATTTTAGTAAATATTGCACATTTAGAGCAGTACTGAACTGTAAATTAAAGCACCACTATTACACCAGACTGCTACAACATTATTGACCTCATGAACTCCTGAATGTCACTATTCTATGAATCCAAGTCAGAGGGTTATTTACCCAGTCTCATTCTGCAAAAGCATTTTAATTTCATACAATGTGCACTAATAACATTACATGACTGCCCTCTAGAGGTTACCCCAAATGAAATCAGTGGTAAATAACAAGGCAGGAAGCATGTGAAAGACAACCGCTTAGAATGGCCTGGAAGAGATGGATAACTAAACTAAACGGGTGTCAAGATGTATTATTTGAAACGCATGGAGGACGCCTGCTTCAAAAAATAATCCTTGTCCCAGTTTCAGTTTCAGCTGTGTCAATAGCCCCTCTGTGTGTGACATTAGACATTCTTCTGTGGTGTTGGAGCTGCTGCTTTCTCTCATTAGTTCTTTTTCTGTGGTGTTGGGGCTGCTGATTTCTCTAATTAGATCTTCTTCTGTGGAGTTGGAGCTGCTGCTTTAACTCATTAGATTTTCTTCTCTGGTGTTGGAGCTGCTGCTTTCTCTCATTAGATCTTCTTCTGTGGTGTTGGAGCTGCTGCTTTCACTCCCCCCAGTCTCCGCTTTAGCTCCTTGTACCTCACAGAGTAAGAGGAGGGATGTTCTCTCCTTTCTGCTGCAGTGTTTGGTAGAATTTTGTCATCAATTATTTTCTAAAATGAAATAATATTTAACACATAAAGCTCCCAAATCGTCATGGCCACAGTTTATGGCTACATGCTAGAAAAGGCAACCATTAGTCAGGGTGTCATAAAACGTGGGTATCTGGTAAAGGGGTGTTTCAACAGTGGGTAGCCTATCTGGTATTCCGTTGATTCAAGGGTTTTAACCTTTTAGGAATCTGGTATCTACAGGGTACAAAAAATGGACCTGGACATATACACAGCTTGTTACACAGTGATTTGTCCCAAACTGTCCCCAGACCGAATCTCCCCAAAGGTACCTGTATAGTGGGGGGAAGAGCCTGATCACTGACTTCAGTTTGGGGTTGTTTGGCTCCAGGAGAAGAGCCTGATCACTGACTTCAGTTTGGGGTTGTTTGGCTCCAGGAGAAGAGCCTGATCACTGACTTCAGTTTGGGGTTGTTTGGCTCCAGGAGAAGAGAACACAGCCTGGATGATCTTCAATCTCAGCCTCTCATGATGGAAGACATGGAACCAGGTTTAATTATGACTTAATAAACAATAAACCTATAATTAGTAGTTGATCTACTTAACTCTTTATACATCCTTCATTAAGTATGCCTTACTATTAATACTTTACATGACTGCTATAGAAATGTTTGTGGTCAGATGCACATCCTTAAAAACATACAGTAGGTGCTGGGCTAAGAAATTCTACATAAAAAGGATAGAAGCGTTGTCATTAAAGGTGGTTGTAAAGTGCATATACAGTGTTAAGGCCATTCTGTTCTTTTTATAACTACATCACTGGTGACTACATCATTGGTGACTACATCATTGGAGACTACATCATTGGAGACTACATCACTGGTGACTACATCACTGGTGACTACATCATTGGAGACTACATCACTGGTGACTACATCACTGGTGACTACATCATTGGTGACTACATCACTGGTGACTACATCATTGGTGACTACATCATTGGTGACTACATCACTGATGACTACATCATTGGTGACTACATCATTGGTGACTACATCATTGGTCACTACATCATTGGTGACTACATCACTGATGACTACATCATTGATCACTACATCATTGGTGACTACATCATTGGTGACTACACCATTGCATACGGTGACAGCATGATAAGGATGACTATGAATGAGGAGAGAGGTCAGTCATACCCTGGTCTGTACTCCAGATGACTATGAATGAGGAGAGAGGTCAGTCATAAACTGGTCTTTATCTACTCCAGATGACTATGAATGAGGAGAGAGGTCAGTCATACCCTGGTCTGTACTCCAGATGACTATGAATGAGGTGAGAGGTCAGTCATACCCTGGTCTGTTCTCCAGATGACTATGAATGAGGAGAGAGGTCAGTCATACCCTGGTCTGTACTCCAGATGACTATGAATGAGGAGAGAGGTCAGTCATACCCTGGTCTGTACTCCAGATGACTATGAATGAGGAGAGAGGTCAGTCATACCCTGGTCTGTACTCCAGATGACTATGAATGAGGAGAGAGGTCAGTCATACCCTGGTCTGTATCTACTCCAGAGCCACTAGGCTGTTGTTGCTCTGCAGGTTCAGAGAGTCAATGGACTCCTGGCAGACCTGGACCTCTCTCCTCAGGCTCCTCTGGGCTTCTCTCTCCACCTTCTGCGCCTGGCTGAGCTGCTTTGTCTGACCTTTGACCCCAGCTACTTCCTTTTTCCTCTGGGACAATCCCTCCTGGAGCTGGACTACAACCTGTAGTAGAACCCCCCCCCCCCCCCCCCCCCCCAAGTGACATCAGTAAGGGATCATAGCTTTCATCTGGTCAGTTTATGTCATGGAAAGAGCAGGTGTTCATAATGTTTTGTACACTCAGTGTATGTATTTACACATTTGGTAGATACATACACTTCTAACAAACATGATCTTGAATGTGAAACAAATATCCAACTATAACAGTATATATTTACAATGTATTAATAAGGCTGAAAATATGACATTGGTACTTTCTCGCTTGGACGTTAAACTATTTATCTTTTTTTTTTTTTTTAGGGGGTAGTTCAGCTTTAATATTGTAGATAGATTGTCACTTCCATAAATGTAATTGTCTGCATCACTTCCAATCCCCCATATGTTTTTTGTGTTTTTTTTCTCTCGCATATATATATATATATATACACATATATATATACACATACATACATATATATATACATACATATCCTTTAAAAATATATATATTTCCCTGTATTACTTTCCAACCCCACCATCCCCTCCCTAATTGGAGTAAACTAGTGAACAACAATGCTTAGGCCTCTACTTCATGCATATACATACTATATACATTTTATGGACACAGTCAATAATTATATTTTGTTTGTTTTTACTCCTGAACTTCCTCCGATCATTTTCATGATGTCCATCTGGTATGCTTCTATATGCCATATCTTTCTAACTGTGCTCTTTCACAAAAGCTCACAATATATAACCTATATACTTATTATGGACACAGCATGTCTTACACTAGTTATCTTGTTGTTATTAGTTGTTGTTATTAGTCCCATCCTTCAGATCCATTCAACACCTCCCATCTATCTCTTAACACCATCCATATTGGATTTCTATTTGCCATATATTTTTCAACTGTACTGTGATGTTTTACAAAAGTTCTGAACCTTTCTATTCTCATAGTTTCTACAGTTTGTGAAATGAAAATAAACATCTTTGCTAAAAGGATTATTATATTATTGATCGATTGACTATGACTTTTCAGATCACCCAGTAGTGCTATCTGCAGGGTCAGCTCCATGCAAATATTGCAATCCTTCAGCCATTCCTGGACCTGTGTCCAGAAACAAGCTACAAATGGACAGTACCAAAACAAATGATCTAATGATTCTGTCTCTTCACAGCCAAATCTGCAGAGCTGGGAAGATTGTATCCCCCATACAAATAACATTCTATTGGTAGCAAGAATTTTATATAATAATTTAAATTGAAAAATTCTAAGTTTTGAATCCGGCGTCGTTTTGCGTATCAGTTCATAAACACTATGCCATTGAATCGGAACGTCTAAAAACTCTTCCCAACTATTTTGCAATCTATATGGGACGGCTGTCAATCTTTTGGTCCTTAAATGAAACTGGTAAACTTTTTTATTTAACACAATTTTCTTTAACCAATTATGTTCTTTAATGTAAGGCCGACAGACAAGTTCCTTACTTTTTCCTCCTTCCACTTTCCTCCACTTCCATCCCCACATTTTTGCGGTAATGCTGCAATTATTTGGTTGTAATTTTGGGTAGAGCAGACATTTCCATATGTTTTTGTTAGCTGTGTGTGCGACATAACTCCACCATTCCTACCGATAATATCATTTACGAAGATTATACCTTTTTTAAACATTTTCTCAAAAAATAAAGTTTTTTTAATCAATTAGTATATTTGAGTTTAACCACAATATTTGTTGCAATATTTGTTCTGTCATTTCTGGAGGATTAAATTGAAATTGCAACCAACTTTCTATGGCTTGTTTTAGAAATAGTGATATTTGGGAGATTATTTCCTTTTGAAATACCTGAAAGTGAGGGGTTGTAATCTGAATAAAGGGAAAATGTCCCTTCTTGAACATTGGGTGAGACAATCTTACTAGTTTGCTAGAGAACCAGTTCGGATTTAAGTATAATTTTTGTATGACTGAAGCTTTTAGTGATAGGTCTAATGCTTTAATGTTTAATAATTTCTGTCCTCCTAATTGTTATTCATTATATAAATAGGCCCGTTTAATTTTGTCTGGCTTGCCGTTCCAAATAAAATTGAATATTTTTTTCTCATATAATTTCAAAAACTGTTCGCTAGGCGTAGGCAAGACCATAAGCAAATAGGTAAACTGGGATAATACTAAAGAGTTAATCAGGGTGATTTTTCCACAAATTGACAGGTATTTACGTCTCCATGGTAGCAAGATCTTATCCATCTTTACTAACTTTCTACTAAAAACTTTTGGAGTGAGATCATTTATTTCTTTTGGGATATGTATTGTGTATTTTTTAGTGATCCAATACGTAATATAGTACATTTATCATAATTTGGTTGTAATCCAGAGAGGTTAGAAAATGTATCTAGATCCTCTATGAGGCTGTGGAGGGATTCTAGTTGTGGATAAAAAAAAAAAAACATGAATCATCAGCGTACAATGACACCTTTGTTTTTAAGCCCTGGATTTCTAATCCCTTGATATTATTGTTGGATATGATTTTAATAGCTAACATCTCGATGGCCACAATAAATAGATATGCCGATAGTGGACAACCTTGTTTCATTCCTCTTGACAGTTTAAAACTTTCTGAGAAATAGCCATTATTTACTATTTTACACCTAGGATTACTATACATGATTTTAACCCAATTTATAAGAGATTGTCCAAAATTGAAACGCTCCAGGCATTTATATATAAACCCCAGTCGTACTTTATCAAATGCCTTTTCGAAGTCTGCTATGAATAGTAGGACTGGCTTCCCAGATTTTTCATAGTGTTCTATTGTACGTGCCTTATATTATCTCCAATATATCTTCCATGTAAAAAACCTGTCTGATTAGAATGAATAATGTCCGACAATACCTTTTTAATTCTATGCGCTATACATTTTGCTAGAATTTTTGCATCACATCACTGAAGTGTAAGCGGCCTCCAATTTTGTAAATGGACTGGATCTTTATATTTCCCAGTTGTGTCCTGTTTCAGTAATAATGAAATCAGACCTTCTTCTTGAGAGTCTGATAATCTACCATTTACATAGGAGTGGTTAAAACATGCTAATAACGGTCCTCTGAGTATATCAAAAAAGGTTTGGTATACCTCGACTGGTATGCCATCCAACCCTGGAGTTTTCCAGGACTTAAAGTCTTTAATTGCATCCAAAAGTTCCTCCTCTGTAATTTTCACCTTCACATGAGTCTTTCTGTATGGCTGTTAATTTCACATTATTAATAGAAAAAAATCCCTACAATTAGCTTCAGTTAGAGGAGATGGAGGCGACTGAAACGAAAACATATGCTTAAAGTACTTTGCATCCTCCTTCAAAATATCATTTGGTGAATCATAGGTGACTCCGTCATTTGTAACCAGTTTTAGTAAATTCTTTTTAGTAGCATTTCTATGTTGAAGATTTTAAAATAATTTGGTGCATTTTTCCCCATATTCCATCCAGTTTGCTTTATTTTTATAATTCATCACACTTGATCTTTCTTGAATAAGTTTCTCAATTTCTTTTTGTTTTTCCTAATTTAGTCTGAGCCTCTATGTTACAGTTTTTATTGCTATCCAGCTGTTCTGTTAGACCTTGATGAAAGTGAGAGAGAGTTTCATCATAGCGCTTGATGGTTTTTGCGACTGCACTTGAAGAAACTTTAAAAGTTCTTGAAATGTTCTGGATTGACTGACCTTCATGTCTTAAAGTAATGTTGGACTGTCATTTCTCTTTGCTTATTTGAGCTGTTCTTGCCATAATATGGACTTGGTCTTTCACCAAATAGGTCTATCTTCTGTATACCACCCCTACCTTATCACAACACAACTGATTGGCTCAAACGCATTAAGAAGGAAAGAAATTCCACAAATTAACTTTTAACAAGGCACACCTGTTCATTGAAATGCATTCCAGGTGACTACCTCATGAAGCTGGTTGAGAGAATGCCAAGACTGTGCAAAGCTGTCATCAAGGCAAAGGGTGGCTACTTTGAAGAATCTCAAATCTCAAATATATTTTGATTTGTTTAACACTTTTTGGGTTACTACATGATTCCATATGTGTTATTTCATAGTTTTGATGTCTTCACTATTATTCTACAATGTAGAAAATAGTAAAAATGAAGAAAAACCCTGGAATGAGTAAGTGTGTCCAAACTTTTGACTGGTACTGTATTTTATATAATTGTAAATATAACATCAATATGTTGATAATCAGATTTCCCCCATTGGCATATATTCATGGCTGCTAAGGGAAGCCAGGCTTCCCCAAAAAATTAACCGGCCAAAAAATTAACAATTATATTTTGTCTCTCTGTGTTTCATAATTTTCCTTCAATTCATAAAAGTCTGAATGTATCTCACCGGAGGAAGCATCTGAGTGAGCGAAACTGCACCCCTCTGTCTCTGTAGGTGTAGCCCATCTATCTGATGCTGTCTGGTCAATTAGTTTGACATTGTTGCCGCCCGTAGCATTGAATGCAAGGGAAGCTAGTGAGCATTTGGCCTCCCTTGATTAAAAAAAAGTATAAAATAATAGCCAATCAGCATTGAGCTAAACTGAGTGAGCTCAACTGTGAATGGTTCTGGTGCACCCAAAAAAATGTGTCAATGGAAGTCAGTTTAGATTTGGCTTCAACTGAAAAATGTTTTTGTCTTTGTCATCCGGTGGCTAGCTAGCTAGTTAAAACCAGCCCTTTCCTAAATTAGTCATGGATGGAGATAAGGATTTGGACTTGTGATTTTACTTAATTCTCTGTAATGGCCAATGATTATAACGGTGATTCTGATCCAACCATTAATTCATACATCGTGCCTCTGGCCTGAGAGGATGGAAGATGTGGTAGGCTATACCCACCTAGCAAAATGTAGTTGAAAAGATGACTATGCCTGACGTACAATCTATGTTTGGTTTTGGTTGAAAGTTTCAACGACTTGAAAACAACTTAATTTCAACGTACTTACAGCCTCAAATCAAATCAAAATCAAATCAAATGTTTATTTGTCACATGCCAAATACAACAGGTGTAGACCTTACAGTGAAATGCTACTTACAAGCCCTTAACCAGCAATGCAGTTTTAAGAAATCATTTATTTATTTTTATCACAAAAAAAGACTATATAAAATAATACGAAATAAAAGTAACAAATAATTAAAGAGCAGCAGTAAAAATAACAATTGCGAGGCTATATACGGGGGTACCGATACCGAGTCAATGTAGTGCCTTGCGGTCGGCGGCCGAGCAGTTGCCATACCAGGCAGTGATGCAACCAGTCAGGATGCTCTCGATGGTGCAGCTGTAGAACCTTCACCCCTCTGGACATCGAGGGGGCCCCGGCATACTCTGTCCGTTCCATCCTGAATGTGAGGCATCGGGTGGGGGCCTTCAGTACCTCGTGGAGTGGGACTGATACGGTCAAGAGGAGCGGTGCTGGGTCCCGGTGAGGGATATCCTCTATCCCACCCTTTTGAGGGATTTCCATCTTCACCATCCGGCTCGCTGCTGGCCATCCGGCCTCCTGTCCGTCCCCGAGGCTGGTGTCGGCGCACTGCTGGAGCTGCGCGTCAACGGGGGGAACTGTCACGACTTCCTCCGAAGCTACTTCCTCTCCTTGTTCGGGCAGGCTTCGGCGTTGGTCGTCACCGGCCTTCTAGCCACTGCCGCTCCTCATCTCATCATTCCATTTGTTTTGTCTTGTTTACTACACACACCTGGTTTCCCTCATCATGTGTAAGTGTTCCCTCTGGCCCCTTGTCTTTGTGTGTGATTGTTTATTGTGGAGGTTAGTTTAGCTCGGTGGAGCTCTTGAATTTTGTATCGCCGGGATATTCACCCATGTGCCTTGCTGTTTCCAGTGCACCGTATATTTCCGCACTGGAGTGTTTGATGCATTGCTGCGTACCGCTGTGTCAACGGAATAAACCTGTTATTCTGTGAATTACCCTCCTGCGCCTGACTCCTTCAAATCACATCACCACACTGAGTCTGGGTTTGATTATGATACTGCTATATCTTACCTATCCAGCTCTGAGTCTGGGTTTGATTATGATACTGCTATCTCTTACCTATCCAGCGCTGAGTCTGGGTTTGATTATGATACTGCTATCTCTTACCTATCCAGCTCTGAGTCTGGGTTTGATTATGATACTGCTATCTCTTACCTATCCAGCGCTGAGTCTGGGTTTGATTATGATACTGCTATCTCTTACCTATCCAGGTCTGAGTCTGGGTTTGATTATGATACTGCTATCTCTTACCTATCCAGCTCTGAGTATGGGTTTGATTATGATACTGCTATCTCTTACCTATCCAGCTCTGAGTCTGGGTTTGATTATGATAATGCTATCCTTTACCTATCCAGCGCTGAGTCAGCTCCTGATTTCTGGGACCCTGAAGCAGACTGGGATGGTACTGCCTGAGAGGGTACAGTCTGCCCTTTGACCTCTTGAGGAGGATCCAATGTCATCAAGCGGCTTTGTTTGTTCATCAGACTCAATAGTCTACAGTGGCTTCCTCTATCTCCTTTCTTTCATTGTCACTGATCTGAACAGGAGATAAGTGAAAGCATTATGGTATTTGTTTTACCATCTGTCTGAGTAGTCTTGAGAAATTCATCATAACAATCCTGCTAAACTGCAAATAGTTATATTGTTGTTGGACTAATTTAACTTTAAATCCATTTGTCCAGAAATAGAAAACAAGAAGAGGGGGGAGTTTTATGAGGAAGGAAACCTTGGCCTACAGCTTAGTGTTAAAACCTCATGTACAGTTGTGTAACAGGGACTGTTAGGGATGGGTAAGTTTTAAAAGTCTATTGCTCTTTCATTTGTTCAGTTAGATGATTTGCATCTAGTTGTAGGTTATAACTATGTGTTTTGTGGGGGGATGATAAGACTGTCAACTGTAAATGATATGTCTATGGTAAAAAGGTGCTTTTGGGTGAATATGTTTCACTCAGAACTGTGGATAGAAGTGTATTTACTTGCTGGAAGTAGAACAGGTTTCACAAGGGAAAAAAAGAAGTGATACTATCTAGGCTACATTTCTAGGGCCAATTCAGCAGAACATTTTTGAATTCATGCATATCGTGCAGTTGAAAGTCATGCTGACAAACAACCTTAATGATTAGTACAACTTGTGTTCTAATTTTGTATTGTGCGGGCGCCGCGTGTGGGTTCAGTGGCCTTTTAGTGTTGTTCCTCTCCTTTCCCAGGGTTCCCAGTTCACCACAAGTTTCCCTGTTTAACAGACACAATCACTGTCACCATGCAGGCTACCAATTCCTGTGGAGATGTCTTATAGTTAAAAGCAGGGCTTGAATTGAGGGGGTATGTGAGGATATATGCCTAACTCTTGTTATAGAGACGGGCTAAAAGCATATGTACCCCTTGTTTGCTCAGCCTTAGAAAAAAAACAACGGTCCAGATTATATAAACGGTCTAGGCTATGATTAACTCCACGATTTTTGTTGCATAGTCCACTAGCCTATCGAAGGTCTTGCCCGCCCTCAACATGGGTTCTTGGTAGGCCTATAGGCTAATGAAAACATTCCCTTTTAAATGAAAAGCAAGTGTCATTATCACAGGAAAATATGGTTGTTTTATTAAAGTCTCCACAATTTAGAATATTAGTGGTAGGCTATGCCTATAGCAAAATACCAAAAAGATAGACTCGGTATAGAAGCGGTATTCATAGACCAAACAGCTTTAACAGATAAACACATGTTTTTATTCTGGAGAATCGCATTAAATCAGGCTATTCATTTCAGTGCAGTTGCGTTCTTACGCATACCCTTAGCCTAAACGGAACCGGAAACACCCCAGCCTATTTGGATCACAGATCATGACAAAGCCTGCACATTTCAGCTCTATTTCTCATTGATTTAGCCCAGTATCGCCTACACATTTGATACACATGAAGGCCTATATTTAATCTGGATTTCACAAACAATAGCCTGACTAGGATCCTTTGACGTTTCCCCTCAGCCATATGTGTTCACAATTAGGCTCAATGTAGTCTTATTAATAAGCTTAGAATGTTTTCCAAAAAAATTGCATAGGCTAACCATTGGGATTAATTATATTTACTATCTTCTGCTTTGTATGAATAAACAGGCATCGGTAATTTTTTAAATAATCAATTGGTTTTTCGATGCTCCGCATGGGCCGTTAGATTTTTCATTAGTTTTCCATAAATTACTAATGTAGTGGAAGAATGAGAGAAGGTGATATACTCGCGATTGGTGACTGGCTGGCGTGCGAGGCCCAGCATGATGACTCAATCACGATTTATGAAATTGTCTGGATGGCAGACCATCTGTGGACTATTGCAAGGTTCAAACATACCTTATCTGTGGTGATCTCTAAGAAGAGACATTCCCATCAACACAATCTCACACTCAATTCGTGCAAATATGTACAAAAAGTATTGCAGCAGATTTTGTGTGTTTTGTGCATTGTTGTGTGGCTTAATTTGTGTGAAAAGACACGAATTTCGTGTGACTTAATTTGTAGGAAAATACACACATTTTTGTGCAACTTAATTCATAGGAAGAAAAATAATTCTGGGGGCAAACTTCGGAACAATCTTTTGA
Organism: Coregonus lavaretus; assembly: GCF_964263955.1. NCBI lineage: Eukaryota > Metazoa > Chordata > Actinopteri > Salmoniformes > Salmonidae > Coregonus > Coregonus lavaretus. The sequence continues at coordinate 42,645,902 of NC_140007.1, forward strand.
ACATTATTGGAGCAATGCATGATGGGCAATGGTGTTCTACACTGCCTTTTTTTGTGTCCCACATTTATTTATATAAAAAAACGAATGTGTTAACAACCCAATATTGTTAATTAATCAGGTTGTCACCGAAATAATTATAATATAATAGTAGCCTTACGTTTTATTTTTATTCATGCTGTTTTCTATGTTTGTTTTTGCTTAATACATTGGGCTACTGGTCCACTTGTAGTGAGAAAGGCCCTTTTGTCGTATAAGCAGCAGTAGGCCTACATGATTTTCTTCATAATGCGGTTCATATTACAACATTTTCTTCTAAATGCATTTAATACAAGGCTTCACTTTTTCGTGTACATTACACCATTTCTTTCATAATGCATTTTATACAAGGCTATGACAAATTTTATGAGGGTTTAGTTAATTTTTTGGTATCGATGAAGGTATTTGATTGGGGAATGGGGATACATTTTTATGCTGGGAAATTATAATACACACCATAATACACACACACGCACAAAACACTTACACACATATACACACACTCACTTTGTTTGTACGCCTCACACCGCGTGGCTGCTGCCTCTCTAACCTGGTGGTCCCTGCACGCACCCCACACCTGGAGTTCCAGGTCTCAGGCAGCCTCTGGAACTGCCGTTCTGCTGCCAACAAGGCTGACTTCATCCCAGCCTATGCTAATCTCCAGTCCCTCGACTTCCTGGCGCTGACGGAAACATGGATTACCACTGAAAACACTGCTACTCCTACTGCTCTCTCCTCGTCTGACCATGTGTTCTCGCATACCCCGAGAGCATCTGGTCAGAGGGGTGGTGGCACAGGAATCCTCATCTCTCCCAAGTGGACATTCTCAATTTTTTCCCTAACCCATCTGTCTATCTCCTCATTTGAATTCCATGCTGTCACAGTCACTAGCCCATTTAAGCTTAATATCCTTGTCATCTATCGCCCTCCAGGTTCCCTTGGAGAGTTCATCAATGAGCTTGACGCCTTGATAAGTTCCTTTCCTGAGGATGGCTCACCCCTCACAGTTTTGGGGGATTTCAACCTCCCTACGTCTACATTTGACTCATTTCTCTCTGCCTCCTTCTTTCCACTCCTCTCCTCTTTTGACCTCACCCTCTCACCGTCCCCCCCTACTCACAAGGCAGGCAATACGCTTGACCTCATCTTTACTAGATGCTGCTCTTCTACTAATCTCACTGCAACTCCCCTCCATGTCTCCGACCACTACTTTGTGTCCTTTTCTCTCTCGCTCTCCTCCAACACTACTCACTCTGCCCCTACACAGATGGTAATGTGCCGCAGCAACCTTCGCTCTCTCTCTCCCACTACTCTCTCCTCTTCCATCCTATCATCTCTTCACTCTGCTCAATCCTTCTCCCTCCAATCTCCTGATTCTGCCTCCTCAACCCTCCTCTCCTCCCTTTCTGCATCCTTTGACTCTCTGTGTCCCCTATCCTCCCGGCCGGCTCGGTCCTCCCCTCCAGCTCCGTGGTTTGAAGACTCATTGCGAGCTCACAGAACAGAGCTCCGGGCAGCGGAGCGGAAATGGAAGAAAACTAAACTCCCTGCCGACCTGGCATCTTTTCACTCCCTCCTCTCTACATTTTCTTCATCTGTTTCTGCTGCTAAGGCCACTTTCTACCACTCTAAATTCCAAGCATCTGCCTCTAACCCTAGGAAGCTCTTTGCCACATTCTCCTCCCTGCTGAATCCCCCCCCCCCTCTATCTCTGTGGATGACTTCGTCAACCACTTTGAAAAGAAGGTTGACGACATCCGATCCTCGTTTGTTAAGTCTAATGACACTGCTGGTCCTGCTCACACTGCCCTACCCTATGCTTTGACTTCTTTCTCCCCTCTCTCTCCAGATAAAATCCTGCGACTTGTGACTGCAGGCCGCCCAACAACCTGCCCGCTTGACCCCATCCCCTCCTCTCTTCTCCAGACCATCTCCGGTGACCTTCTCCCCTACCTCACCTCGCTGATCAACTCATCCTTGACCGCTGGCTATGTCCCTTCCGTCTTCAAGAGAGCGAGAGTTGCACCCCTTCTCAAAAAACCAACACTCGATCCCACTGATGTCAACAACTACAGACCAGTATCCCTTCTTTCTTTTCTTTCCAAAACTATTGAGCGTGCCGTCTTTAGCCAACTCTCTTGCTATCTCTCTCAGAATGACCTTCTTGATCCAAACCAGTCAGGTTTCAGGACTGGTCATTCAACTGAGACTGCTCTTCTCTGTGTCACGGAGGCTCTCCGCACTGCTAAAGCTAACTCTCTCTCCTCTGCTCTTGTCCTTCTAGACCTGTCTGCTGCCTTTGATACTGTGAACCATCAGATCCTCCTCTCCACCCTCTCCGAGCTGGGCATCTCCGGCGCGGCTCACTCCTGGATTGCGTCCTACCTGACCGGTCGCTCCTACCAAGTGGCGTGGCGAGAAGCTGTCTCCGCACCACGTGCTCTCACCACTGGTGTCCCCCAGGGCTCAGTTCTAGGCCCTCTCCTATTCTCCCTATACACCAAGTCACTTGGGTCTGTCATATCCTCACATGGCCTCTCCTATCATTGCTACGCTGACGATACACAACTAATCTTCTCCTTTCCCCCTTCTGATAACCAGGTGGCGAATCGCATCTCTGCATGTCTGGCAGACATATCAGTATGGATGACGGATCACCACCTCAAGCTGAACCCTGGCAAGACGGAGCTGCTCTTCCTCCCGGGGAAGGACTGCCCGTTCCATGATCTCGCCATCACGGTTGACAACTCCGTTGTGTCCTCCTCCCAGAGTGCGAAGAGCCTTGGCGTGACCCTGGACAACACCCTGTCGTTCTCCGCTAACATCAAGGCGGTGACCCGATCCTGCAGGTTCATGCTCTACAACATTCGGAGAGTACGACCCTGCCTTACACAGGAAGCGGCACAGGTCCTAATCCAGGCACTTGTCATCTCCCGTCTGGATTACTGCAACTCGCTGTTGGCTGGGCTCCCTGCCTGTGCCATTAAACCCCTACAACTCATCCAGAATGCCGCAGCCCGTCTGGTGTTCAACCTTCCCAAGTTCTCTCACGTCACCCCGCTCCTCCGCACACTCCACTGGCTTCCAGTTGAAGCTCGCATCTGTTACAAGACCATGGTGCTTGCCTATGGAGCTGTGAGGGGATCGGCACCTCTGTACCTTCAGGCTCTGATCAGTCCCTACACCCAAACGAGGGCATTGCGTTCATCCACCTCTGGCCTGCTGGCTCCCCTTCCTCTGCGGAAGCATAGTTCCCGCTCAGCCCAGTCAAAACTGTTCGCTGCTCTGGCACCCCAATGGTGGAACAAGCTCCCTCACGACGCCAGGACAGCGGAGTCACTCACCACCTTCCGGAGACATTTGAAACCCCACCTCTTTAAGGAATACCTGGGATAGGATAAAGTAATCCTTCTACCCCCACCCAAAAAAAAAAAAAAAAAAAAAATTTTGTAAAGTGGTTATCCCACTGGCTATAGGGTGAATGCACCAATTTGTAAGTCGCTCTGGATAAGAGCGTTTGCTAAATGACGTAAATGTAAATGTAAATGTAAACAGCCTCAATTCATCGGGGCATGGACTCTACAAGGTGTCGGAAGCGTTCCACATGGATGCTGGCTCATGTTGACTCCAATGCTTCCCACAGTTGTGTCAAGTTGGCTGGATGTCCTTTGGGTGGTGGACCATTCTTGATACTCATTAATCTTAATTAATTTAATGATTCTCATTCAAATGCAAATCAATTTATAACATTTTTGACATGCATTTTTCTGGATTTTGTTGTTGTTATTCTGTCTCTCACATTTCAAATAAAACTACCATTAAAATTATAGACTGATCATGTCTTTGTCAGTGGGCAAACGTACAAAATCAACAGGGGATCAAATACTTTTTTCCCTCACTGTAAACCAAGTTGAGTTCCATTCTCCTCCTCCAGCATTCTCACGAGTCCCTCACACCTTCATGTAAACAAGAGAACTGAATGTAAAGCCAGTTCATAGAAAAGTCACATTCACAGTTTATTTGAAAGGACTTTAGATGTGCTCTATCTAGGCACAATGGAAACAACGGAAGTGTGCCAAAAGTGCAAACACTGCCTGGTGTTATCATGAGCTAAATCATGAGCAGCAATCTACAAATCTACACACTCAATGCATACCTTCCTGGACATGACCTGTAGCTGGAAAAACCGGTTCTTCACTACCTTCCTGGACATAGCATATAGCTGGACCAACCGGTCCTTCAGCTGCAGTCTCAACTCATCCTGCTGGCCTTTAGCAGTGTTCAGCTCTCCTTCCTTTATGGACAGAGTTCTACACAAGGAACACACTGTACCTGCAGAATACAAAATACAGTATTGATTGGGATAACATACAACAGAAGTGTCACCTTTTATTGACAGGATTGTTCACACCTATCCAAACCTTTCACTGAGTTTGTCAATGCCTATTCCCCCTCAGGACACTGAAAAGATTTGGCATGGGTCCCCAGATACTCAAAAAGTTCTACAGCTGCACCATCGAGAGCATCCTGACCGGTTGCATCACCGCCTGGTATGGCAACTGCTCGGCATCTGACCGTAAGGTGCTACAGAGGGTAGTGCGTACGGCCCAGTACATCACTGGTGCCAAGCTTCCTGCCATCCAGGACCTCTATACCAGGCGGTGTCAGAGGAAGGCCCAAAAAATTGTCAAAGACTCCAGTCACCCAAGCCATAGACTGTTCTCTCTACTACCGCATGGCAAGTGGTACCGGAGCACCAAGTCTAGGTCCAAAAGGCTCCTCAACAGCTTCTACCACCAAGCCATAAGACTGCTTAACAATTAATCAAATAGCCACCTGGACTATTTACATTGACTTTTTACACTGCTGCTACCTGCTGTTTATTATCTATGTATAGTCACTTTACCCCTACCTACATGTACAAATTATCTCAACTAACCTGTACCCCTGGATATAGCCTCGTTATTGTTAAGTTATTTTATTGTGTTACTTTTTTTTACTTTCGTTTATTTAGTAAATATTTTCCTAACTCTGTTTTCTTAAAACTGCATTGTTAGTTAAGGGCTTGTAAGTAAGAATTTCAGGGTAAAGTCTACACCTGTTGATGCCGCGCATGTGGTAAATACAATTTGATTTGATACTGTATCTCCATGCCTACACACCAGAAGAGATCAAATTATTCTTCCTGGCCTCCTCTAAGTCACTCATCAGTTGTTCATTGGTTCTCTGCCATTCTCTCATCTGTTCAGTAAGTGATACTCTGTTGTCTTCTTCCTATTTGTAAGTCGCTCTGGATAAGAGCGTCTGCTAAATGACGTAAATGTAAATGTAAATGTCTTCCTCCTCACTGTCCACAGCATTCTCTGAATATTTGAAGAGCTGTGTTTGTGGCCATGTTCCATGACTCAGACAAGGCCACCATGCAAGATTAGATCAGTTTTAGGTCATATTTTAGAAAATAACATTACATGCAGCCTGTATATCAATTTTAAATGTTAACAAATATTAATTCCTAACTCTGACCAAGTTAACTAAGGGTTAACCTCATACTGTATGGCTTGGTGTTCTGTCTCAGAGTGAGTTGCTTCTCTGTCCAACAGGGCTCGGAACCCTCCATGTTCAGGACCCCACCCAGGGCTGGCCTCTCTCAGCCTGTGGAGCTCCTCTTCTATCCTGGTTATCTGCTGGCTCCTCCTTCTCCACCTCCCTCAGATTCCTGACCTCCTCTGACAGATGCACTATCAACTCTGCCTTCAATACAAAAAAACACAGGGTGAAACAGTGAGAAGTTTTTCCTCATTCCTCATGTCTTCTATCATTCGTCCTCTTCCCGACAACTTTTCAAAACACCATAAGGAGGCGAGGAGGAGAAGAATCTGTTAATGGTATGTACAAATTATTTTGTTGACTTTAATTTGTTAATTTATTTTGTATTTAATTTGAAGTTAATTCATGCCAGTTTCAGTATACATTTTACAGCAGGCTATCTTTCAATCAGAGATGTTCTATTTTAGTTCAAATTTTAGGCTAAGTGAAAGAGAATTGGATGAGGATATCGTTCAATACAAAGAACCTAAAAGAAAAGTATATGAGATGAGCAAAGTTAGTGCAATTTTGGCTTTCATTTATGTTTCATTTTAGTTTTACAGTTTAATTCTAGATGTGTGTTGTGCTCTGTTGGTTCATGTATCAGTTTTAGTTTGAACAGTCTTGTAACCTGATCTTGTTTCGTTTTTGTTTATTTTCCTTTAGTTAACATTTTAGTCAACCTTGAGGGTTCAAAGGCAGAGGGATAGATGACACTGTTAAAGTTAGAGCACTTTTATACTGTAGTATAAAATCTCTATCAGAGATAGAGGGACATATGGTACTGTTAAAGTTAGAGCACTGCTGTGGTAATCAGTATATGGCTGTATACCCATCAAACCTTATCAAATGAACAAAGGTCACAACTTGTTGTTCAGTACATGTATGAGCTACAATACTATCACAGAAGTCTGAAATATACAGTGCAGAGGAGTCCCTACTTCCTACCTGACCTCTGACCACATCCTCATTATGATAAATGGTCAGTTCTGTCAGTTTCTCCTGAAGCACAGAGATCTCTTGGTCTTTCTTCAAACACTCCTGTTCAAACTCTGACAGGCGAGTGATTTCCTCACCTAACATCAGTATGTTCTGCTCCTGTAAAAAGAGGGATTACAATACTACAACTACAGTCACTACCAACCTCTAATATGGTGCACAGCCCACTGAGCCAACCATAGTGCTAACAACCATCAGATCTGGGCTATCAATAAAGTGGCTACATGGATGTTTTGATTTCAGACTGATCCCCACCAATCTATATAAAATGATGTACTTTCTCATGTAGTAGGGTCATGTACCATGGTACCTTCCCCCCTGTGTCCTCAGACATGGTGGTTCTGGTGAAGTTAGGCTTGTTCTGATGACCTTCTCTGGCTTCCCCTGGGTCCAAGCAGACTAAACTGGTAATTTCCCTTTCTAGAGTCATTAACCTGCAGGCTTCAGAGAAAAACATTTATAGTTGAGCATGGTTGCAGAAGCACAACACTGGCTGAAAGGTTACAAACAATCCAACGGCTGAAAGGGGCTGACAATTATACTTTTAAAGGCAACCGAAGGTCAAATGTGGATTTTATTACAGATTCATTCATTTAAATAAGATGGTGACATTAATCAATTTACAACTGAAGGAGGGGGCAGATTTAGGGATGACTTTGGGACGCTCTGCTGATGCTCTGGCACATGATGGACACTTCTGATTGTCCTCAAAGGCAGATGGACCTTCTCTCTCTGACTGTTGACTGGATTCCTTGTCATTGACCGTGTCAGATCAGTCTGTCAAAAGAAGTGACTGTAGTAAGTTCACCTGGTTAACTCTGATTACTTGGCAGAGATGTCAGATCAACATTCAGTTTTGATTGATATTTCATTGAGTTGTCAACCAACATAAATTCAATGTGAATTGGGTTAAAAGTTGTATAAAGAGTCTACGTTTATGACTTGCAAATCCAATTTGTTTTCCATGCATAATTGATTTTAAAAAGATCAGTTGGACAAAGTTGTTAAAATGCTGATTTAGCACCATTTTCCCAGTCAGCACTCCACTGTGAGTGTGGACAATGTAATGAGCTCTAGTAGTGTATTAGAGCTTGGTTTTCCTGGTAGTTTGGAGGGCTCCAGGAAGTATTTAACAGTAGTGGGTTTTGGCTCCAGGAAGTCTTTAACAGTAGTGGGTCTTGGCTCCAGGAAGTCTTTAACAGTAGTGGGTCTTTGCTCCAGGAAGTCTTTAACAGTAGTGGGTCTTGGCTCCAGGAAGTCTTTAACAGTAGTGGGTCTTGGCTCCAGGAAGTCTTTAACAGTAGTGGGTCTTGGCTCCAGGAAGTCTTTAACAGTAGTGGGTCTTGGCTCCAGGAAGTGTTTAACAGTAGTGGGTCTTGGCTCCAGGAAGTCTTTAACAGTAGTGGGTCTTGGCTCCAGGAAGTCTTTAACAGTAGTGGGTCTTGGCTCTAGGAAGTCTTTAACAGTAGTGGGTCTTGGCTCCAGGAAGTCTTTAACAGTAGTGGGTCTTGGCTCCAGGAAGTCTTTAACAGTAGTGGGTCTTGGCTCCAGGAAGTCTTTAACAGTAGTGGGTCTTGGCTCCAGGAAGTCTTTAACAGTAGTGGGTCTTGGCTCCAGGAAGTCTTTAACAGTAGTGGGTCTTGGCTCCAGGAAGTCTTAAACAGTAGTGGGTCTTGGCTCCAGGTGTCTTTAGTCTACCAGGTGTCTCACACATCATCTTCAGGATGCCATTTGTAAAGTTGATTTAAAATATATGTAAATTATCTAAAAAATACATCTTTCCCTATTCAACCATTTTTCATGAATTGGTTGTTCATTTCATATGAAATCATCTACTATATACTAGATCTTTCAGTTTGGAAAGTGAATCAAGCTTTTTAATGTGGATTGTATTTTGGAAAAAAATATGCCCATTATACAAGGGTAAATGTACATTTGTTTTTTTATGCAAATGAGCTCTAGCTTAATTTACATTTGAGTTATTTAGCAGACGCTCTTATCCAGAGCGACTTACAGTTAGTGAGTGCATACATTATTATTTTTTTCATACTGGCCCCCTGTGGGAATCAAACCCACAACCCACAACGGTCAGGAAGTCCAGGATCCAGTTGCAGAGGGAGGTGTTTAGTCCCAGGATCCTTAGCTTAGTGATGAGCTTAGAGGGCACTATGGTGTTGAATGCTGAGCTGTAGTCAATGAATAGCATTCTCACGTAGGTGTTCCAGGTGGGAAAGGGCAGTGTGGAGTGCAATAGAGATTGCATCATCTGTGGATCTGTTGGGGCGGTATGCAAATTGGAGTAGGTCTAGGGTTTCTGGGATAATGCTGTTGATGTGAGCCATGACCAGCCTTTCAAAGCACTTCATGGCTACAGACGTCAGTGCTACGGGTCGGTAGTCATTTAGGCAGGTTATCTTAGAGTCCTTGGGCACGGGGACTATGGTGGTCTGCTTGAAACATGTTGGTATTACAGACTCAGTCAGGGACATGTAGGTAGCTTAGTGGTTAAGAGCGTTGTGCCAGTAACCGAAAGGTCGCTGGTTCTAATCCACGAGCCGACTAGGTGAAAAACCTGTCGATGTGCCCTTGAGCAAGGCACTTAACCCTAATTGCTCCTGTAAGTCGCTCTGGATAAGAGCGTCTGCTAAATGACCAATTTATTTTTTTTATTTACATGTTGAAAATGTCAGTGAAGACACTTGCCAGTTGGTCAGCACATGCTCGGAGTACACGTCCTGGTAATCCGTCTGGCCCTGCGGCCTTGTGAATGTTGACCTGCTTAAAAGTCTTACTCACATCGGCTATGGAGAGCGTGATCACATAGTCATCCGGAACAGCTGGTGCTCTCATGCATGCTTCAGTGTTGCTTGCCTCGAAGCGAGCATAGAAGTGGTTTAGCTCGTCTGGTAGGCTTGTGTCACTGGGCAGCTCGCGGCTGTGCTTCCCTTTGTAGTCTGTAATAGTTTTCAAGCCCTGCCACATCCGACGAGCGTCAGAGCCAGTGTAGTACGATTCAATCTTAGTCCTGTATTGACTCTTTGCCTGTTTGATGGTTCGTCGGAGGGCATAGCGGGATTTCTTATAAGCGTCCGGGTTAGAGTCCCGTTCCTTGAAAGCGGCAGCTCTACCCTTTAGCTCAGTGCGGATGTTTCCTGTAATCCATGGCTTCTGGTTGGGGTATGTACGTACGGTCACTGTGGGGACGACATCATCGATGCACTTATTGATGAAGCCAGTGACTGATGTGGTGTACTCCTCAATGCTGTCTGAAGAATCCCGGAACATGTTCCAGTCTGTGTCATGTTCCAGTCTGTGTCCATGTCTAATGATGTTTTGATAAGAAACATGTTGATGTTCGGCTTTGATTGTTGCTTTTTCCAATAATTTCTTTCTGCTGTCAAAATGACCCCAGAACGGTATAATCCATGTAAAATATGTTGGTAGTTTGAGGGTTAAATCGTATTTTATTTGTTTTGTTTTATGTTCAGCCTGGGGTATATTCATTACGCTGATTCTGTTGCACAACGTTTCTTAAACGGAAGCTAAATATGGAAATCGGGGAGAGACTACCTGAATTTGTCCAATAGAAACTCTTGTTTTGCTCTGTTTGCTTCCGTTTGATCCTGAAATGGTCAACGGTTTCCGTAATTAATACACCCTCTGGAAAGTCCCTGGAACCCCATGTGTGTGTCATGAACAGCATTAGTATGTGCAACATTTTTGTAATCAGTGGTTTGCCTTCAAAATAAAAGTCCCTATTCAAACTGATGCAAACATGAAAATAGTGGAATCATGACAAAATTGGTACACATAAAAGTTTCATAAAAAATATAAATGCACCCCCCTCCCCAACGTTACAAATATTTTCACATGACCCTCTCCTTGTACTGTAAAATAGATTGAACACACTCCCCTCTCATAGAATTAACAGAAAATGTTTACGCCCACAAATAACAACAACTAGCGACCCTGTGTTTATAAACGTGGATATCGACTTTGTCACTTCAGTATGCTTTGTGGCACAGTCGATGCCACGCAGGGCTACAGGCTAGAAGGTTGAGGGTTCGCCGAACTCCCTCTTCCTGCCTGTTTTATTACTTCACGATCAGAGCCGGTTGCAGACAATGATCAGGTATGGGGGAATCAGATTTTGATTCCATATTTATAATTATATAAAATATATGCAACAAATGTTCCACCAACAGGTTTCTGTGCCAGTGCACCACACAACCACTAAACAAAACAAACCGACTTCGGGCACTTCAACATCTGATATCTCCTGAATCACTAACTGTAAATCGCTCTGGATTAGAGCGTCTGCTAAATGACTAAAATGTAATGTAATGTAAATGTTTGCGTTTTCAACACCACAATAAATAGATTATGTCAATCTCGACAAACAGAACATACATCCCTCCCTACGGTGTTATGTAGGTTTACCCAGTATCAAAGGCTTGGTTCTGACAATCTCCAAACGTCAAACTTTTTGGTGTTTTGTAACAGATTTATCTTTCTATTCATCAAATTGCCGCCACACAGTTCGGATTGATTGATTTAATTTAATTTGTCAGTTTTTAAAAATACATACTGTCTATATACACAAATCATTTTACAAGTGACTGGGATTGCACAATAAAGTCGGGGTCTTATTTCCATTGTGGTTCCTATATTTGCTGCAGCATATGCTACAGTAATACAAGGACTAAATGCACGTCTAATTTACACATCTCCATCTGGCTTTCAGGGGTCACCTTATTTTTTAATTGTAAAGATTTGTATTTATTTATTTGCTGTAGAGTAGTGTACGCCAGCAGTCCTCATAGTAATTTTCTCTCTCCATCAATTCCATTCAAATGGCATCCAAAATAGATAATCCTGTTCAAAATTGATATATATAGATCATCAATTTAATTTAGCCAATGATAATGTCTTAACCGAATTAAACAAAACAGATTTTGCATATTTAAACTGGTTTTGATTAATAAATAGGCTTACAATAATAAATGATATACAATAATAATTATGATAAAACAAATAATTATGAATAAATATAAGTTCCAAAATTGCATCCTACCTGAATAGGGAGTTGCACAGTAGCCTGCATTTGGTCTTGCCAACGTTCTTCTCATCTTTCACTACAATATTAAAACCTACATTCAATTCCCCTTGGAGGCTTTTCACTATAGGCAAACTGTTTTTACTCGAACTTTTGTTTTACATCAATGAAAAAGGCCTCCATCTTCACTACAATTGTATTTATTGGCTTTTCACTTTTTATCGTCCAAAAGACGCAATTACCGGCTAAGGGAAACCCTGGCGCATTTTCACATCAGAGTTGTGTTTCTATCAAATTGACTTGTTGCTGATCAAAGTCTGTGCGTAAACACGTAGTGCATATAAAATAACTTTTGTGGTTAAATTCCCAGTTAAATGGGTTTCCATGGCAGTCCTCTGTAGCTCAGTTGGTAGAGCATGGCGCTTGCAACGCCAGGGTTGTGGGTTTGTTTCCCACGGGGGGCCAGTATGAAAAATGTATGCACTCACTGTAAGTCGCTCTGGATAAGAGCGTCTGCTAAATGACTAAAATGTGAAATGTTCAACTCCAGTTCAATGTAACATCAATAGGTTTAGGCTCAGTGGCGGTCGTGGCCGTTTAAGATGAGGGAGGATGCTTTTTTATTTATGAGCATGGCCTTATTTCTATTACAGCATATTGGATGACTATCATTCATATTCCATTCAACCAGCTCAATGTAACATCGATAGGTTTAGGCTACTACAAATGTTCCCTATACATGAAGTTGCTTCAACCTAGCCTATGAATGAAAGTTTACAATTTTGAGAATTTTGAGTAATCAAAAAGTGACATTTAATACCACCTTGCACACTCTTGCCTGCATCTAGCTGATCTAGGGAGTAATCATTAGTGCAACAGTTGCAAATGTGAACTTCTATTGGACAAATTCAGGGATTTTTAATCCCCGTTTCGTTTGCTTCCGTTTAAGAATATATTTTTAACAGAATCGTCGGAAATTGTCACGATCGTCGTTAAGAGAGGAGGACCAAGGCGCAGCGTTGAATGCGAACATATTTATTTAGATAATGATCACACGAACAAAAACGTGACGTCCCTGGTTACATACACAAACCAACACGGAACAAGAAACCACAATGAATGAATGCCTAACGGCTACCTAAGTATGACTCCCAATCAGAGACAACGAGCTACAGCCGTCTCTGATTGGGAGCCACCCTGGCCAACATAGATATACAACAACTAGAACCAACACACATGAAAACTCACACCCTGGCTCAACATACTAGAGTCCCCAGAGCCAGGGCGTGACAGAAATAATACATCCCTTATAACACACAAACACAGTTCAAAGATTTAAGAAGTAGTTGACTTCAACCATTGAGATAACAAAATTCTCGTGACACCTATATCTGGTGAGAATATTTTGGTGAATTGTACATTTTCATTTATTGTTTTAATTGCCTTTATGAACAAGTGAGAAATCTCCAGCACTAAATCAAATTACATTTTATTTGTCACATGCGCCGAATACAACAGGTGTAGACTTTACCGTGAAATGCTTCCTTACGAGCCCTTCCAAACGATGCAGAAAGAAAAAATTAATACAAACAGTAACACAAGGATTAAAATAAAATGCACAAGAATGGAGCTATATACAGGAGTACCAGTACTAGAGCACACAAGATGACTACAATTAAATACACAAGAATGTTTTAAATATCATGACAATGCCATACAGTGTATATTATCAATTTCTAAATTAGTTTTTGTCTCAATGTTAATTATTGTACCTTTCCAGAGAGGACTTTTCAAGAGACACAAAGCCCTACAGAGGTATGTTAATGAATAACCCCCCTCCCCCCCAGAATGTTCCTTTAAGCACAAAAAGCTTATTTCTCTCAAATTTTGTGCAGACATTTGTTTACATCCCTGTTAGTGAGCATTTTTTTCCTTTGCCAAAGTGTGGCATATCGAGAAGCTGATTAAACTGCATGATCATTACACAGGTGCACGTTGTGCTGGGGACAATAAAAGGCCACTCTAAAATGTAAAGTTTTGTCACACAACACAATGCCACAGATGTCTCAAGTTTTGAGGGAGCATGCAATTGGCATGCTGACTGCAGTAATATCCACCAGAGCTGTTGCTAAAGAATTGAATGTTCATTTCTCTACCAACGTCGTTTTAGAGAATTTGACAGTACATCCAACCGTCCTCACAACCGCAGACCACATGTAACCACGCCAGCCTAGGACCTCCTCATCCAGCTTCTTCACCTGCGGGATCGTCTGAGACCAGCCACCTGGACAGCTGATGAGACTGTGGGTTTGCACAACCGAAGAATTTCTGCACAAACTGTCAGAAACCGTCTCAGGGAAGCTCATCTCCGTGCTCGTCATCCTCACCAGTGTCTTGACCTGACTGCAGTTCGGCTTCGTAACCGACTTCAGTGGGCAAATGCTCACCTTCGATAGCCACTGGCAAAATGGAGAAGTGTGCTCTTCACGGATGAATCCCAGTTTCAACTGTACCGGGCAGATGGCTCGTGTGGGCGAGCGGTTTGCTGATGTCAACGTTGTGAACAGAGTGCCCCATGGTGGCGGGGGGGGGGGGGTTATGCTATGGGCAGGCATAAGCTAAGGACAACGAACACAATTGCATTTTATCGATTGCAATTTTAATGCACAGATACCATGACGAGATCCTGAGGCCCATTGTCACGTGACATTCGCCGCCATCACCTCATGTTTCAGCATGATAATGCACGGCCCCATGTCGCAAGGATCTGTACACAATTCCTGGAAGATGAAAATGTCCATGTTCTTCCATGGCCTGCACACTCACCAGACATGTCACCCATTGACATGTCACCCATGTTTGGGATACTCTGGATCGACGTGTACGACAGCGTGTTCCAGTTCCAGCCAATATCCAGCAACGTCGCACAGCCATTGAAGAGGAGTGAGACAACATTCCACAGGCCACAATCAACAGCCTGATCAACTCTGTGCGAAGGGTATGTGTTGCACTGCATGAGGCAAATGGTGGTCACACCAGATACTGACTGGTTTTCTGATCCACGCCCCTACTTTTTTAAAGGTATCTGTGACCAACAGATGCATATCTGTATTCTCAGTCATGTGAAATCCATACATTAGAGCCTAATGGATTGATTTCAATTGACTGATTTCCTTATATGAACTGTAACTCAGTAAAATCTTAGAAATTGTTGCATGTTGAGTTTATATTTTCGTTCAATGTACATTCTACAAACCCTACTTAGTATTCCCAACAATTGTTTACTGTGGCACCTAAAATAGTTTTTGCTCTGTAAGCCAATATGTATTTCATACACAGTGATTTGCATTGGGGGATTTATTTGACCTTGGAACATGTTTTAAAACCCACATTTATTGCAAATGTCACTTAAATATGAAAAAATATTAATCATTGTTTATGTTTAGACAATTATTTGTAATGAATAAATACAGGTTATTGACACGTTTGTATTATTACGTGGGGGGACTTTTATTTTGAAAATTCCGGAAATTAAATGTTTTGTTCCTGGCAAGACGCTGATCGTGAAAGTAAAGTTAGTCCAGGGCCCTACACTGGGGTAAGATAAATATGTGTTTACGTAGAAATAGCCTACTTTACATGTTCCGTGATGTAGCCTAACTTTAAGACTGACATCTTTTCATCTTGATGAATGATTGTGTAATTTTACTACAACGAATAGGCAGACCCACGCACGGTTGTTCTTTCCCTTTTGTTTTCAATGTCTGTTCTGCCTCAGGTGACTCTCCCGATAACTCGGTTTTTATTTGAAATTGCGCTACTGAAGTCACTCGAATTTACACTTTTCTTGAAATATAAAAAGCTATCGCCTTGTCATTATTATTTAAAGCTTGCTTTTTTGTAACTTAAAAAAATTACTAACAGCAGTGTAAAGTACTTATGTTAAAATACTTTAAAGTACTACTTATGTCGTTTTTGGGGGTATCTTTACTTTACTATTTTTATGGTTCACAACTTTTACTTCACTACATTCCTAAAGAAAATAATGTACTTTTTACTCCATACATTCGTTTGTAAATTATATCTGAGTGTTGGAGTGTGCCCCTGGCTATCCGCAATAAAAGAAAACAAGAAAATGGTGCCGTCTGGTTTCCTTAATATAAGGAATTCTAAATGATTTATACTTTTACTTTTGATACTTAAGTATATTTTAGCAATTCCATTTACTTTTAATACTTAAGTATATTTAAAACCACATACTTTTCGACTTTTACTCAAGTAGTATTTCACTGGGTGACTTTCACTTTTACTTGAGTCATTTTCTATTAAGGTATCTTTTACTTTGACTCAAGTATGACAATTGAGTACTTTTTCCTCCACTGCAAAATAATATAAGTAACACAACATCACATGATCACCAGTCAGCAGCCCAGACTTTGCCTGGCTGTACTGTTTGTTCTTTGCTCTGCTGTGGGGGTAGAACCACCGAGTGTCTATATCCAGACGCGGAACATTGCAAGATTTCCGAGAACGCTTGTGAAACAGAGCAAACAAACCTGGGGCCTCATTTATAAACCGTGCATATGTACATACTAGACTCCAAAACATGCTTGCGCCAGTTTTCACGCAAAAGTTGCCATTTTAAAAAACGGAACTTGAAGTGAAAATGTACTCACCTTCTCGCAAACTTTAGACCATCCGTAGGCACAGTTTCTAGTGGTTGAAGTATAGTTTGAAAACCAGCAAGTAGACTAGTATTTTGTGCAAATGGGGGATATGATGGACAGGCTTATTCATAACAATAAACAGGTTAATAAAAAGATGCGATCATTTGCTATTATTTACAGTGCTATGAAAAAGTATTTGCCCCCTTTCTAATTTTCTCTACTTTTGCATATTTGTGATACTGAATGTTATCAGATCTTCAACCAAAACCTAATATTAAATAAAGGGAACATAAGTGAACAAATAACACAACAATTACATATTTATTTCATGAACAAAGTTATGCAACACCCAATTCCCCTGTGTGAAAAAGTAATTGCCCCCTTACACTCAATAACTGGTTGTGCCACCTTTAGCTGCAATGACTCCAACCAAATGCTTCCTGTAGTTGTTGATCAGTCTCTCACGCCGCTGTGGAGGAATTTCGGCCCACTCTTCCATGCAGAACTGCTTTAACTCATTGACATGTGGGTTTTCAAGCATGAACTGCTCGTTTCAAGTCCTGCCACAACATCTCAATTGGGATTAGGTCTGGACTTTGACTAGGCCATTCCAAAACTTCCAATTTGTTGCTTTTTAGCAATTTTCATGTAGACTTGATTGTGTGTTTTGGATCATTGTCTTGCTGCATGACCCAGCTGCGCTTCAGCTTCAGCTCACAGACGGATGGCCTGACATTCTCCTGTAGAATTCTCTGATACAGAGCAGAATTCATGGTTCCTTCTATTAAGGCAAGTCGTCCAGGTCCTGAGGCAGCAAAGCATCCCCAAACCATCACACCACCACCACCATGCTTGACCTTTGGTATGATGTTCTTACTGTGGAATGCAGAGTTTGGTTATCGCCAGGCGTTACTGGAACCATGTCGTCCAAAAAGTTATACTTTTGAATCATCTGTCCATAGAACGTTCTTCCAAGAGTCTTGATGATCATCCAGGTGCTTTTTGGCAAACTTGAGTCAACTTTTTGGACGAGATGGGCCCCATTATGCCTGGGAAAACCAGCTTGCCACACCTGTATTTGGGGAAGAGTGGCTTCCGCCTTTTACTGAAGAGTGGCTTCCGTCTGGCCACTCAACCATAAATGCCTGATTGGTGGAGTGCTGCAGAGATGGTTGTCCTTCTGAAAGGTTCTCCCATCTCCACAGAGGAACTCTGGAGCTCTGTCAGAGTGACCATCGGGTTCTTGGTCACCTCCCTAACCAAGGCCCTTCTCCCCCGATTGCTCAGTTTGGCCACTGTGTTCTTGGGAACCTTCAATGCTGTAGAAATTTTTTTGGTACCCTTCCCCAGATCTGTGCCTCGACATAATCCTGTCTCGAAGCTCTATGGACAATTCCTTCAACCTCATGGCTTGGTTTTTGCTCTGACATGCACTGTCAACTTTGGGACCTTACATAGACAGGTGAGTGCCTTTCCAAATCATGTCCAATCAATTGAATTTACCACAGGTGGACTCCAATCAAGTTGTAGAAACATCTCAAGGGTGAATACTTTCCGAATGCACTGTATATCCGGCCAGTTGCCCGAATAAATACTCTCTCCGAGATGACAGAGGACGTGGGGGATGAGCCTTTTGAGGAGTGTGGAATTTAACAAAATTCCGGGGTGGCTGTGGAAATGTCACGGATCTCACCGGTACTGCTGCTCATTCCGTTCACCAGGTCTACGTCACCGGCTTTCTAGCCGTCGCTGACGTGGATCATTACCACCAACCCCGGACTGTCTTGTCTCATTACACACAGCTGGTTCCCTTACCCCCTGATTAGTATGTGCCCTCAGTTACCCATTGTCCTTGTCGACTATTGTCCCATGTCCGTTGGTCTCTTGAGGACCGTGTATTGTGCTCTAGTTGTTTACGGGTCTCGTCCTGTGTATTGTGTAGAGGTTACGCCTCGCTCTTTTGTTTGGGTTATATCCCAGTGTTTTATATATACACTGCTCAAAAAAAATAAAGGGAACACTTAAACAACACAATGTAACTCCAAGTCAATCACACTTCTGTGAAATCAAACTGTCCACTTAGGAAACAACACTGATTGACAATAAATGTCACATGCTGTTGTGCAAATGGAATAGACAACAGGTGGAAATTATAGGCAATTAGCAAAACACCCCCAATAAAGGAGTGGTTCTGCAGGTGGTGACCACAGACCACTTCTCAGTTCCTATGCTTCCTGGCTGATGTTTTGGTCACTTTTGAATGCTGGCGGTGCTTTCACTCTAGTGGTAGCATGAGACGGAGTCTACAACCCACACAAGTGGCTCAGGTAGTGCAGCTCATCCAGGATGGCACATCAATGCGAGCTGTGGCAAGAAGGTTTGCTGTGTCTGTCAGCGTAGTGTCCAGAGCATGGAGGCGCTACCAGGAGACAGGCCAGTACATCAGAAGACGTGGAGGAGGCCGTAGGAGGGCAACAACCCAGCAGCAGGACCGCTACCTCCGCCTTTGTGCAAGGAGGAGCAGGAGGAGCACTGCCAGAGCCCTGCAAAATGACCTCCAGCAGGCCACAAATGTGCATGTGTCTGCTCAAACGGTCAGTACAGACTCCATGAGGGTGGTATGAGGGCCCGACGTCCACAGGTGTGTGTTGTGCTTACAGCCCAACACCGTGCAGGACGTTTGGCATTTGCCAGAGAACACCAAGATTGGCAAATTCGCCACTGGCGCCCTGTGCTCTTCACAGATGAAAGCAGGTTCACACTGAGCACGTGACAGACGTGACAGAGTTTGGAGACGCCGTGGAGAACGTTCTGCTGCCTGCAACATCCTCCAGCATGACCGGTTTGGCGGTGGGTCAGTCATGGTGTGGGGTGGCATTTTTTGGGGGGGCCGCACAGCCCTCCATGTGCTCGCCAGAGGTAGCCTGACTGCCATTAGGTACCGAGATGAGATCCTCAGACCCCTTGTGAGACCATATGCTGGTGCGGTTGGCCCTGGGTTCCTCCTAATGCAAGACAATGCTAGACCTCATGTGGCTGGAGTGTGTCAGCAGTTCCTGCAAGAGGAAGGCATTGATGCTATGGACCGCCCGTTCCCCAGACCTGAATCCAATTGAGCACATCTGGGACATCATGTCTCGCTCCATCCACCAACGCTACGTTGCACCACAGACTGTCCAGGAGTTGGCGGATGCTTTAGTCCAGGTCTGGGAGGAGATCCCTCAGGAGACCATCCGCCACCTCATCAGGAGCATGCCCAGGCGTTGTAGGGAGGTCATACAGGCACGTGGAGGCCACACACACTACTGAGCCTCATTTTGACTTGTTTTAAGGACATTACATCAAAGTTGGATCAGCCTGTAGTGTGGTTTTCCACTTTAATTTTGAGGGTGACTCCAAATCCAGACCTCCATGGGTTGATACATTTGATTTCCATTGATAATTTTTGTGTGATTTTGTTGTCAGCACATTCAACTATGTAAAGAAAAAAGTATTTAATAAGATTATTTCATTCATTCAGATCTAGGATGTGTTATTTTAGTGTTCCCTTTATTTTTTTGAGCAGTGTATGTATATATATATATATATACAGTGAGGGGAAAAAAGTATTTGATCCCCTACTGATTTTGTATGTTTGCCCACTGACAAAGACATGATCAGTCTATAATTTTAATGGTAGGTTTATTTGGACAGTGAGAGACAGAATAACAACAACAAAATCCAGAAAAACGAATGTCAAAAATGTTATGAATTGATTTGCATTTTAATTAGGGAAATAAGTATTTGACCCCTCTGCAAAACATGATTTAGCACTTGGTGGCAAAACCCTTGTTGGCAATCACAGAGGTCAGACGTTTCTTGTAGTTGGCCACCAGGTTTGCACACATCTCAGGAGGGATTTTGTTCCACTCCTCTTTGCAGATCTTCTCCAAGTCATTAAGGTTTCGAGGCTGACGTTTGGCAACTCGAACATTCAGCTCCCTCCACAGATTTTCTATGGGATTAAGGTCTGGAGACTGGCTAGGCCACTCCAGGACCTTAATGTGCTTCTTCTTGAGCCACTCCTTTGTTGCCTTGGCCGTGTGTTTTGGGTCATTGTCATGCTGGAATACCCATCCACGACCCATTTTCAATGCCCTGGCTGAGGGAAGGGGGTTCTCACCCAAGATTTGATGGTATATGGCCCCGTCCATCATCCCTTTGATGCGGTGAAGTTGTCCTGTCCCCTTAGCAGAAAAACACCCCCAAAGCATAATGTTTCCACCTCCATGTTTGACGGTGGGGATGGTGTTCTTGGGGTCATAGGCAGCATTCCTCCTCCTCCAAACACGGCGAGTTGAGTTGATGCCAAAGAGCTCAATTTTGGTCTCATCTGACCACAACACTTTCACCCAGTTCTCCTCTGAATCATTCATATGTTCATTGGCAAACTTCAGACGGGCCTGTACAGTGGGGGAAAAAAGTATTTAGTCAGCCACCAATTGTGCAAGTTCTCCCACTTAAAAAGATGAGAGGCCTGTAATTTTCATCATAGGTACACGTCAACTATGACAGACAAATTGAGGGAAAAAAAATCCAGAAAATCACATTGTAGGATTTTTAATGAATTTATTTGCAAATTATGGTGGAAAATAAGTATTTGGTCAATAACAAAAGTTTCTCAATACTTTGTTATATACCCTTTGTTGGCAATGACACAGGTCAAACGTTTTCTGTAAGTCTTCACAAGGTTTTCACACACTGTTGCTGGTATTTTGGCCCATTCCTCCATGCAGATCTCCTCTAGAGCAGTGATGTTTTGGGGCTGTCGCTGGGCAACACAGACTTTCAACTCCCTCCAAAGATTTTCTATGGGGTTGAGATCTGGAGACTGGCTAGGCCACTCCAGGACCTTGAAATGCTTCTTACGAAGCCACTCCTTCGTTGCCCGGGCGGTGTGTTTGGGATCATTGTCATGCTGAAAGACCCAGCCACGTTTAATCTTCAATGCCCTTGCTGATGGAAGGAGGTTTTCACTCAATCTCACGATACATGGCCCCATTCATTCTTTCCTTTACACGGATCAGTCGTCCTGGTCCCTTTGCAGAAAAACAGCCCCAAAGCACGATGTTTCCACCCCCATGCTTCACAGTAGGTATGGTGTTCTTTGGATGCAACTCAGCATTCTTTGTCCTCCAAACACGACGAGTTGAGTTTTTACCAAAAAGTTCTATTTTGGTTTCATCTGACCATATGACATTCTCCCAATCCTCTTCTGGATCATCCAAATGCACTCTAGCAAACTTCAGACGGGCCTGGACATGTACTGGCTTAAGCAGGGGGACACGTCTGGCACTGCAGGATTTGAGTCCCTGGCGGCGTAGTGTGTTACTGATGGTAGGCTTTGTTACTTTGGTCCCAGCTCTCTGCAGGTCATTCACTAGGTCCCCCCGTGTGGTTCTGGGATTTTTGTGATCATTTTGACCCCACGGGGTGAGATCTTGCGTGGAGCCCCAGATCGAGGGAGATTATCAGTGGTCTTGTATGTCTTCCATTTCCTAATAATTGCTCCCACAGTTGATTTCTTCAAACCAAGCTGCTTACCTATTGCAGATTCAGTCTTCCCAGCCTGGTGCAGGTCTACAATTTTGTTTCTGGTGTCCTTTGACAGCTCTTTGGTCTTGGCCATAGTGGAGTTTGGAGTGTGACTGTTTGAGGTTGTGGACAGGTGTCTTTTATACTGATAACAAGTTCAAACAGGTGCCATTAATACAGGTAACGAGTGGAGGACAGAGGAGCCTCTTAAAGAAGAAGTTACAGGTCTGAGAGAGCCAGAAATGTTGCTTATTTGTAGGTGACCAAATACTTATTTTCCACCATAATTTGCAAATGAATTCATTAAAAATCCTACAATGTGCTTTTCTGGATTTTGTTTCCTCAATTTGTCTGTCATAGTTGACGTGTACCTATGATGAAAATTACAGGCCTCTCTCATCTTTTTAAGTGGGAGAACTTGCACAATTGGTGGCTGACTAAATACTTTTTTCCCCCACTGTATATGTGCTTTCTTGAACAGGGGGACCTTGCGTGCGCTGCAGGATTTCAGTCCTTCACGGCGTAGTGTGTTACAATTACATTTTAGTCATTTAGCAGACGCTCTTATCCAGAGCGACTTACAGTTAGTGTAAGTCATACATTATGACTTTTTTTTTTTTTTTTTCATACCCCCCCGTGGGAATCGAACCCACAACCCTGGCATTGCAAACACCATGCTCTACCAACTCAATCAATCAATTTTATTTTATATAGCCCTTCTTACATCAGCTAATATCTCGAAGTGCTGTACAGAAACCCAGCCTAAAACCCCAAACAGCTAGTAATGCAGGTGTAGAAGCACGGTGGCTAGGAAAAACTCCCTAGAAAGGCAAAAACCTAGGAAGAAACCTAGAGAGGAACCAGGCTATGAGGGGTGGCCAGTCCTCTTCTGGCTGTGCCGGGTGGAGATTATAACAGAACCATGCCAAGATGTTCAAAAATGTTCATAAGTGACAAGCATGGTCAAATAACAATCAGGAATAAATCTCAGTTGGCTTTTCATAGCCGATCATTAGAGTTTAAAACAGCAGGTCTGGGACAGGTAGGGGTTCCATAACCGCAGGCAGAACAGTTTAAACTGGAATAGCAGCAAGGCCAGGCGGACTGGGGACAGCAAGGAGTCACCACGGCCGGTAGTCCCGACGTATGGTCCTAGGGCTCAGGTCTCTCAGTTGGCTTTTCATAGCCGATCATTTAGAGTTGAAAACAGCAGGTCTGGGACAGGTAGGGGTTTCGTAGCCGCAGGCAGAACAGTTGAAACTGGAATAGCAGCAAGGCCAGGCGGACTGGGGACAGCAAGGTGTCATCATGCCCGGTAGTCCTGACGTATGGTCCTAGGGCTCAGGTTCTCAGAGAGAAAGAGAGAACGAGAGAATTAGAGAGAGCATACTTAAATTCACACAGGACACTGGATAAGACAGGAGAAGTACTCCAGGTATAACCAACTAACCCCAGCCCCCCGACACATAAACTACTGCAGCATAAATACTGGAGGCTGAGACAGGAGCGGTCCGGAGACACTGTGGCCCCATCCGAAGAAACCCCCGGACAGGGCCAAACAGGAAGGATATAACCCCACCCACTCCGCCAAAGCACAGCCCCCGCACCACTAGAGGGATATCCCCAACCACCAACTTACAATCCTGAGACAAGGCCGAGTATAGCCCACAGAGGTCTCCACCACAGCACAAACCAAGGGGGGGGGGGCGCCAACCCAGACAGGAAGATCACGTCAGTAACTCAACCCACTCAAGTGACGCACCCCTCCCAGGGACGGCATGAAAGAGCACCAGCAAGCCAGTGACTCAGCCCCTGCAACAGGGTTAGAGGCAGAGAACCCCAGTGGAGAGGGGAACCGGCCCGGCAGAGACAGCAAGGGCTGTTCGTTGCTCCAGCCTTTCCGTTCACCTTCACACTCCTGGGCCAGACTACACTCAATCATATGACCTACTGAAGAGATAAGTCTTCAGTAAAGACTTAAAGGTTGAGACCGAGTCTGCGTCTCTCACATGGGTAGGCAGACTGTTCCATAAAAATGGAGATCTATAGGAGAAAGCCCTGCCTCCCGCTGTTTGCTTAGAAATTCTAGGGACAATTAGGAGGCCTGCGTCTTGTGACCGTAGCGTACGTATTGGTATGTACGGCAGGACCAACTCGGAAAGATAGGTAGGAGCAAGCCCATGTAACGCTTTATAGGTTAACAGTAAGACCTTGAAATCAGCCCTTGCCTTAACAGGAAGCCAGTGTAGGGAAGCTAGCACTGGAGTAATATGATCAAATTTCTTGGTTCTAGTCAGGATTCTAGCAGCCGTATTTAGCACTAACTGAAGTTTATTTAGTGCTTTATCCGGGTAGCCG
Organism: Coregonus lavaretus; assembly: GCF_964263955.1. Taxonomy (NCBI): domain Eukaryota; kingdom Metazoa; phylum Chordata; class Actinopteri; order Salmoniformes; family Salmonidae; genus Coregonus; species Coregonus lavaretus. The sequence continues at coordinate 42,670,178 of NC_140007.1, forward strand.
GAAAATAGAGCATTGCAGTAGTCTAATCTAGAAGTAACAAATGCATGGATTAATTTTTCTGCATCATTTTTGGACAGAAAATTTCTGATTTTTGCAATGTTACGTAGATGGAAAAAAGCTGTCCTTGAAACAGTCTTGATATGTTCGTCAAAAGAGAGATCAGGGTCAAGAGTAACGCCTAGGTCCTTCACAGTTTTATTTGAGACGACTTTACAACCATCAAGATGAATTGTCAGATTTAACAGAAGATCTCTTTGTTTCTTGGGACCTAGAACAAGCATCTCTGTTTTGTCCGAGTTTAAAAGTAAAAAGTTTTCAGCCATCCACTTCCTTATGTCTGAAACACAGGCTTCTAGCGAGGGCAATTTTGGGGCTTCACCATGCTTCATTGAAATGTACAGCTGTGTGTCATCCGCATAGCAGTGAAAGTTAACATTATGTTTTCGAATAACATCCCCAAGAGGTAAAATATATAGTGAAAACAATAGTGGTCCTAAAACGGAACCTTGAGGAACACCGAAATGTACAGTTGATTTGTCGGAGGACAGACCATTCACAGAGACAAACTGATATCTTTCCGACAGGTAGGATCTAAACCAGGCCAGAACTTGTCCGTGTAGACCAATTTGGGTTTCCAGTCTCTCCAAAAGAATGTGGTGATCGATGGTGTCAAAGGCAGCACTAAGGTCTAGTAGCACGAGGACAGATGCAGAGCCTCGGTCTGACGCCATTAAAAGGTCATTTACCACCTTCACAAGTGCAGTCTCAGTGCTATGATGGGGTCTAAAACCAGACTGAAGCATTTCGTATACATTGTTTGTCTTCAGGAAGGCAGTGAGTTGCTGCGCAACAGCTTTTTCTAAAATTTTTGAGAGGAATGGAAGATTCGATATAGGCCGATAGTTTTTTATATTTTCCGGGTCAAGGTTTGGCTTTTTCAAGAGAGGCTTTATCACTGCCACTTTTAGTGAGTTTGGTACACATCCGGTGGATAGAGAGCTGTTTATTATGTTCAACATAGGAGGGCCAAGCACAGGAAGCAGCTCCTTCAGCAGTTTAGTAGGAATAGGATCCAGTATGCAGCTTGAAGGTTTAGAGGCCATGATTATTTTCATCATTGTGTCAAGAGATATAGTACTAAAACACTTAAGTGTCTCTCCCGATCCCAGGCCCTCGCAGAGCTGTGCAGATCCAGGACAGCTAAGCCCTGGAGGAATACGCAGATTCAAAGAGGAGTCCGTAATTTGCTTTCTAATGGTCATGATCTTTTCCTCAAAGAAGTTCATGAATTTATCACTGCTGAAGTGAAAACCATCCTCTCTTGGGGAATGCTGCTTTTTAGTTAGCTTTGCAACAGTATCAAAAAGAAATTTTGGATTGTTCTTATTTTCCTCGATTAATTTGGAAAAGTAGGATGATCGAGCAGCAGTGAGGGCTCTTCGGTACTGCACGGTACTGTCTTTCCAAGCTAGTCGGAAGACTTCCAGTTTGGTGTGGCGCCATTTCCGTTCCAATTTCCTGGAAGCTTGCTTCAAAGCTCGGGTATTTTCTGTATACCAGGGAGCTAGTTTCTTATGACAAATGTTTTTCGTTTTTAGGGGTGCAACTGCATCTAGGGTATTGCGCAAGGTTAAATTGGTTTTTAGAGCTACATCCCTGCCGGCCATTCCCTCCCTTGGACGACGCTGGGCCAATTGTACGCCGCCCCGTGGGTCTCCCGGTCGCGGCCGGCTACGACAGAGCCTGGATTCAAACCAGGATCTCTAGTGGCACAGCTATCACTGCAATGCAGTGCCTTAGACCACTGCGCCACTTGTTTTCTTGGTGACTATGGTCCCAGCTGCTTTGAGATCATTGACAAGATCCTCCAGTGTAGTTCTGGGCTGATTCCTCACCGTTCTCATGATCATTGCAACTCCATGAGGTGAGATCTTGCATGGAGCCCCAGGCCGAGGGAGATTGACAGTTATTTTGTGTTTCTTCCGTTTGCAAATAATCGCACCAACTGTTGTCACCTTCTCAACAAGCTCTTTGGTCTTGGCCATGGTGAAGAGTTTGGAATCTGATTGACTGATTGCTTCTGTGGACAGGTGTCTTTTTATACAGGTAACAAGCTGAGATTAGGAGCACTCCCTTGTTTGTTATTTGTAATACATCTAAAAACCTGTTTTCGCTTTGTAATTATGGGGGTTTGTGTGTAGATTGATGAGAGGGGAAAAAAATCAATTTTAGAATAAGGCTGTAACGTAACAAAATGTGGAAAAAGTCAAGGGGTCTGAATCCTTTCCCGAATGCACTATACAACCACCTTTTCCACCGTTAATAAACTGCGCTCCGGATCGATGGTATAGAGCAAAATACTTGAAAAAGCATTTCTATTTGCTACTGTGAAGTGGGTCCAATTAAATGAGAAATTGGATGAATGGCTTCCTTGTTCTAGGCCTATGCTACATCGTGAGTATGAAAAGATCACAGAAAAGGTGAGGGATTCATTATGCAATGATCATAGAACTAAATAAAAACACATTTATTTAAGCAGGGAGTCATGCTGAGACCATGGTCTCTTTCGCAGATGAGCCCTGCATGAACATCAATAAACAGCAATTACACTATACATGAAAAGCAAACACAAAAATCAACCTAATGATGATTTCATCAACCATATTGATTTCAACTGTCAAGTATTGACCCATCAGTGCAGATGAAAGGGGGTGGAGAGAACAGATCCTCAAGCAATTGAGATACAACAACCAATACAATGTAAAATGACACAGCAATCAATACAAAACACAACATTTATAAATAATTGCCTAAGAAATAGATGCCTATTAGTAATTATCTTTAAATGCAAAGTAGATTTCCTCTCTTCTCACTAATGGCAAATGATTGCATCTCGTTATTAAGCTGTTTATTGTTATGAATAAGCCTGTCCATCATATCTCCCATTTGTACAAAATACTAGTCTACTTGCCTGTTTCCAAACTATACTTCAACCACTAGAAACTTTGCGTAGGCATTGTCTAGTTTGTAGGAAGATGAGCACATTTTCATGTCAAGTTCAGTTTTTATAAATGCCAACTTTTGCGGGAAAACTGGCACACGCATGTTTTGGGGTCTATTTTGTACATATGCACGGTTTATAAATGAGGCCCCAGGCCGGGGTTTGGGGTTTGAGAAATCAATTAGAGAATTGATAAATTCCTCCTTAGTTGTACATTTTCTCGAAAACTAAAGGCACAACCTAGATTGGAGCCAATGTCTTAAGTAGTTGAACATTTTATTACTCCAACCTCGTGAAAGTGACAAACTGACACGTTTTCATTTTCGTCAAAAACAACTTTATATCGAAGGAGTGCCTTTGAGTTGACAGTTTGCGCATGTGCAAACCGAGACGACCGTTAGACCCGATTACCTGTTTCTACGCATGCGTTTAGCGAGCCAACGTAGCCATGACATCGCCTACAAGTGTGATCGAGGATTTCTATTGGTGAAGCAGTTTAAGTCTGTCATCATACTGTACTGTACTGTCTTTGGTAGAACGGACATTGCTCCATGTACAAGGCTACGTCACCACAAGAGGGCACCATTCTCTAATAATCATTTTCCAATTTCTGTTTCATAATTCTCAAAGTTGATAAATAGCTTATCACAGTTTTTTTCAGTGATTCAATTCAGCAAGATATCATAATTTACTAAGTGAAAGGTCATTATATATTTTTATGATTTAGTTCAGTTTTATTCACGTTGATGGTGGTGACTGATAACTCAGGGTGGCCAGCCAACGTACATTACTATATTGTATTTATTAACTGGGCAGTGTATGCAATATTTAAGCAGAATATAATATAGCTATTCTTACTATACAGTACATACATACTAAAATACATTAAGTCTACAGGTCAGTTCATCTCGATACTTCAAAACTCCTAAGAACTTCATAAATCCAGTGTGTGGGTCTTCCAGTGAGTTGGAGAGGATTGAGGAACCATGGCACAGTTTGAAACCTTGATATGGACTGTAAGTTAAACATTTCTGATTTGCACATTTTGTGGCTTGGCATCTTTTTACTAGCCTTATATGCTGCGAAACAGAATGTAAACTTGCGAGATCAGGATGGTTTGTATGAGGCTCTCTTTTCACGCAACAGAAATTCCTGGCACCAAACAGCATGCTCAATTCACAGTATGCTCAATTCCCAGTATGCTCAATTCACAGCATGCTCAATTCACAGTACGCTCAATTCACAGTACGCTCAATTCACAGTATTTACAAAAGCCAGTTTAAAATGGTCCTACATAATTACATTATATTTGAATTGTGAATATTTGTTAGAATTTTCCTAACTAGTTCTGTAAGTTTTATGAATACACATCAGTTTCAATTTGAGTGATTAGTGTATATTTTCTCTACTTCCAGATAAATATTATATTGGTGCTTGAAAGCATTGGATCCTGTATTGCATGTGGTAGAGCAGAGTACAGAATATTTTATTTATTTTATTTTTTGTCATTTAGCAGACGCTCTTATCCAGAGCGACTTACAGGAGCAATTAGGGTTAAGTGCCTTGCTCAAGGGCACACCAACAGACTTTTCACCTAGTTGGCTCGGGGATTAGAACCAGCGACCTTTCGGTTACTGGCATAACGCTCTTAACCACTAAGCTACCGAGACGACCGTTAGACCCGATTACGTGTTTCTACGCATGCGCTTAGCGAGCCAACGTAGCCATGACATCGCCTACAAGTGTGACAGTATGCGCAATTCACAGTATGCTCAATTCACAGTATGCTCAATTCACAGTACGCTCAATTCACAGTATGCCACTACATTTACAAAAGCCAGTTTAAAATGGTCCTACATAATTACATTATATTTGAATTGTGAATATTTGTTAGAATTTTCCTAACTAGTTCTGTAAGTTTTATGAATACACATCAGTTTCAATTTGAGTGATTAGTGTATGTTTTCTCTACTTCCAGATAAATATTATATTGGTGCTTGAAAGCATTGGATCCTGTATTGCATGTGGTAGAGCCGAGTACAGAATAGGGGATGAATGTTGTCCCATGTGTTCACCAGGTAAGGACCCTCTCTTTACATCAAATGAATCACCAGACATTAATACATCATCAACACCAACAGAAAAACATGACATTGTGATTCTCTCTTCTGCAGGAAATCGTGTTTATAAGCATTGTACTGAATTCACCAGCACCAGCTGTGTGCCCTGTGTTGATTCTACATTCCTTGATGAGCCCAATGGTCTCATGAAATGCAAAGTGTGTACCAACTGTGATCCAGGTAAGAGTGGTCCTGTGTGTCTGCACTGAAACCCTGACACAAACACTGACATCATGTTATGCTATGAGGATATGTCAGTTGTATGAATGAAATGTGTCTCATATTTTGCATCAGATATAACACACAATGTTTTCTCAATAGGTTTGGGTTTGAAGGTAAAGCAGCCGTGTAGACCTTCATCAGACACTGTCTGTGGGACACTGGAGGGGTTCTACTGTCTAGACCCAACTAAGGATGGTTGTAGAGCAGCCCAGAGACACAGCAGCTGTAAACCTGGTCAATACATCAGCCACACAGGTTGGTATTCTGTCTCACTCATTATACTAATTGTGTTGTCATAATTCATTTGAGTCAAGTTAACTTCAGTGTGAATAATCATTACAGTTAATGGAATTAAATTAGTACTAAACTAAATGCAATTTTTAATTAACATTTCAACATGTATTTGTGCAGGAACAACATCTACAGATACTGTGTGTGCTGACTGCATTGGTGATACTTATTCAGATGGATCATTAACATCCTGCCAGCCACACACCAAGTAAGTTCACATATGTTTACATAAATCAAAAGTGTAAGACAAAGACTACAATAATATACTAAAGTACAAATCTACAATAAAACGGAAAGTTGAATGATCAGATTGGTTTCTCAGACTGTTATATTATGTGTTACAGGTGTAAATCCTTAGGTCTTCAAGAACTTAGACCAGGAACTCATTTGTCCAATTCTGAATGTGGACCACAATCCTCAAAAATAGAAACTGGAATCATAATTGCTGTTGCGGCATCAGTCCTAATAGCAATAATAATAATAATAATAGGATTTGTAATTCTAAGGAGGAAAAAAAGTCCAACAACAGTGACTTTTTCTCCAGTGACAGTAATTGCTGTAGAGGTATGTTGATATCATGTACATTTTAAAGAGTCCATATTTTCATTTTGAACAGTCACTGTGTTAAGGTTAGCTGACCGGTTGTTGTTATTGTTCTACTTTGGGGCTGAACTTGAAATGTTTTATTGAGTAATATGTTTCCTTCTATTAGGCATCATCAGAGTTAGAGGAAACACCAAGCAATGTACAATGAAACAGAAGAAGGTACAGCGTCTTGCATGTGTTCGTTTTGGAAGTAAGTAATGGTGAGTTGTCAAGAACTTCAGCCGTATGACAAAAGATGTATTCTCTATTACTTCACGTTATCAATGCTATGATGACAATGAAGATATGGTCAAAGTGCTATAAAACTATAGCCTCACTCTCACACTGTCCTTGTTCATTACTGGTCGCTGATGCACGTAACGATGGTGACAGGTCTGCGTAATGATGGGCAGCCTGGCGTCCTCGAGCACCAGGGGGCGGGAGCGGGAGCGGGAGCGAGAGCGGGAGCAGGCGTGACACAAAAAATGACACTGGTAAGTTAGCGTTATAATACAGGTACAGTAGCTGCTTGGAGCGTGTGCCCCAGAGAGCAGAGTATGAGGGGGCTAAAGGTTATAGCGCAGAAGCATGGGGAAATGTACAGATTACAACATCACCAAGACTGGAAAGCAAACATTGTATCTTTGTAAGAGAGCCTAGAACACTTTAAACAGTCTCTGTGCTGATCGCGCTCCAGTGAGTTTTTATCAAACCGCAGAATGACTGAAAATGAAAGTTAATTTATATTCAATTTAATTTATCTTGTTTTGATGCACGCGTGTGAACACATAGGAGGTCAAGTACCGGGAATAAATTAAATCTACACTGAACAAAAATATAAACGCAACATGTAAAGTGTTGGTCCGATATTTCATGAGCTGAAATAAAAGGACCACTCTTACCTGGATCACAATTGGTACACTCTTTGCATTTCATGAGACCATTGTGCTCATCAAGGAATGTAGAATTAACACAAGGCACGCAGCTGGTGCTGGTGAATTCAGTTGTGATGGGTGATTTGAAGGAGTCAGGCGCAGGAGAGTAAATCACATAATACAGAATTTATTCCGGAATACAGAGTTACGCAGAAATGCGTCAAACAGTCCAGTGCGCAAAACAGGCGCACTGGAACCAAACAGGCACACAGGGAAAAATACCCCAGCAATACAAAATACACGGAGCTCAACCGAGCTGCACTCTCCTCACAATAAACAATCCCACACAAGGACAAGGGGGCAGAGGGAACACTTATACAAGTACTAATGAGGGGATATGAACCAGGTGTGTGTAATAGACAAGACAAATGGAATGATGAGATGAGGAGCGGTAGTGGCTAGAAGGCCGGTGACCACGAACGCCGAAGCCTACCCGAACCAGGAGAGGAGGCAGCTTCGGAGGAAGTCGTGACATCAGTACAATGCTTATGTACACGATTTCTTGGGGAAGAGAGAATCACAATGTCATGTTTTTCTCTTAGTGTTGATGATATCTTGACAAAATTCTCTAAAACAACGTTGGAGGTGGCTTATGGTAGAGAAATTAACATAAGATTATCTTGCAGACATTCCTGCTGTCAGCATGCCAATTGCACGCTCCCTCAAAACTTGAGACATCTGTGATATTGTGTTTTGTGACAAACCTGCACATTTAGAGTATCCTTTTATTGTCCCCAGCACAAGGTGCACCTGTGTAATGATCATGCTGTTTAATCAGCTTCTTGATATGCCACTCGTCAGGTGGATGGATTATCTTGGCAAAGGAGAAATGCTCACTAACAGGGATGTAAACAAATTTGTGCACAAAATTTGAAAGAAATAAGCTTTTTGTGCGTATAGAAAATGTCTGGGATCTTTTATTTTAGCTCATGGGACCAACACTTTACATGTTGCGTTAATATTTTTGTTCAGTGTATTTTCAAATACTTTCCTATAAACAGACTACTATTCGAAAGTATTTTCTAATACTTATTTCCAAATACATTATTTCAAATACCTAACAGACCTGATTCAATTGCATGGGAGTATTTAAATATTTGTATAAATACTATATATTTAATAAATACATGCCACAATTTTCGAAGTGTATTTCCAAATACAGACCAATATTCAATGACTTGTGTTTTCAAATAAAAAATATCAAAATACTTATTTCCAAATGTCTTTGAAAGTAATTGAAATACCCTAAATAGTATTTGAACCCAGGTATGGTCTAGATTACTACTGTTTGTTAACATCATGGTTTATTACAATATTGGACATCTGACTTTTTTATAGGCTCTCAAATACTGACACAGGTATGTTTGGAAATCTATTAATATCTTTCATCACATTGTGTTACTAAGTGACCTCTTCTGGCTGTGAAATTTGAATTTAATGGGCCAGTTTCCCAGGCATAGATTAAGCCTATCCTTGGACTAAAAAGCACTTAAAATTGAGAATCTCCATTGAAAAGGACTGGGCTTAATCTCTGTCCGGAAAAGCAGCCCATTGTGTTTGACTAATTACTGATTCCATTTGATAGGCATCCCCAGATCAGGAAATATCAATGCTGTCTGTGAGAACTTGAAAAGGTAAGGCAAGGTTTTAAAAATATGTTTACAGAATAGTTTTTATGAGTAAAAAGAATTTCAAACATATTTATAAGTAAATGTGTATGGTATATTACTTCATCAAGTCATCAATGCTAAGACAAATGATATGATCCAAGAATATATGACAAACTATTGTACTGCAAAACCCTAGATTAACACTTTAGTTAAAGAGTATAGGCTACAGAGATATTGAGTTTGATTGTATGACTGGTACATTGTACATTTGTTTTTTAGCTTGTAAAAACGTAGTTTGCTGTGTGACTTCAAGATCACCAAATTTTGTATCAATCTGTCAACAGTTGCGCTGTCAGACATAAGATAATGGAAATAAGGAACTATTGTAAATCTCTCAGTTACCTAGTAATGGATTGACCTGGAAACATTTACTTGGATGGATATTTAGTTATTGTACACATGAAACCCAAAAGCCTAGGTAAACACAGCACTTTGATAAAAAGGTATAGGCTACAGAGATATTGCGTTTTATTCTATGACTGGTACATTGTAAATTGACAGATGTTTAGCTTGTAGTTTGCTGTGTGACTTCAAGATCACCAAATCTTGAATCAATCTGTCAACAGTTTTACTATCAGACATAAGACATGGGCTATAAGGGACTATTGTAAATCTCTGTTACCTAGTAATGGATTGACCTGTAAACATTTACCTGGATGAAGCTCAATTAAAGTTAAATCAAACTACTCCCTAAAGGTACCTGCATAGTGGGGAGAAGAGTCTGATCACTGTCTTCAGTCTGGGGTTGTTTGGCTCCAGGAGATGAGAGCACAGCCTGGATGATCTTCAATCTCAGCCTCTCATGTTGGAAGACATGGAACCAGGTTTAATTATGACTTAATAAACAATAACAACAAAGTATAGATATAAATAATGTAGATGGAACCAGGTTTATCCACACAGCCTTCTAAAGGTGCCGATAGCTTCTATGTAGTTCAACCATTTATGAACAGCTCTAAATTGTTTAACATTCAGTGCAGTTTGTCAGTGCTGTCAGTGTAACCACACATTAATACGTCAGTGAGAAAACCGCCGAAACCAAGGCCTACACTAAACTGGAAGGAGATGATCTGTATCTGATTGATACACTATCTATAAACGTAAAGTTAACATTATTGCATAATTTGTCAATACATCGTTGCATATGGCAACAGCATAATGACGATGACTATGAATGAGGAGAGAGGTCAGTCATACCCTGGTCTGTACTCCAGATGACTATGAATGAGGAGAGAGGTCAGTCATACCCTGGTCTGTACTCCAGATGACTATGAATGAGGAGAGAGGTCAGTCATACCCTGGTCTGTACTCCAGATGCCTATGAATGAGGAGAGAGGTCAGTCATACCCTGGTCTGTACTCCAGATGACTATGAATGAGGAGAGAGGTCAGTCATACCCTGGTCTGTACTCCAGATGACTACGAATGAGGAGAGAGGTCAGTCATACCCTGGTCTGTACTCCAGATGACTACGAATGAGGAGAGAGGTCAGTCATACCCTGGTCTGTACTCCAGATGACTACGAATGAGGAGAGAGGTCAGTCATACCCTGGTCTGTACTCCAGATGACTACGAATGAGGAGAGAGGTCAGTCATACCCTGGTCTTTATCTACTCCAGAGCCACTAGGCTGTTGTTGCTCTGCAGGTTCAGAGAGTCAATGGTCTCCTGGCAGACCTGGACCTCTCTCCTCAGGATCCTCTGGGCTTCAGCGCTCGGCTGAGCTTCTAGTCTAACCTTTGACCTCCGCTCCTTCCTTTTTCCTCTGGGACACTCCTCTTCCACCTGGACTACAACTTGTAGTAGAATCACAGGGTACATTAGAGTATTTGGTGTAAAACTGTGACAAAAAAATCCAAATTAAATCCATTTTAATCCCAATTTGTAACACAAGATAATATTTTAGTCCTATTAGTTGACTGAGAACGCTCCAGTGAGAAACCTAAAACATAATCGCAGTGTGTGTGAATCTTCCTTCCTTTACCTCCATGTGATTTTACTAGATGATGCTCATACAGTATATATTTTGTTATTGTAAAGAGCTTTGCTCTCACAAACAACAATGCAAATGCTTTTCACTCTTCAACCTGGGGTTATGAACACTTCCATGGTGGTGAACACAAAGCGTAGCTAGGCTATATTGGTTCAACAAGTGTGACTTTTTGAGACAACATGGCATGTTTCCAACCACTTACACATTTGGTAGATACATACACTTCTAACAGAAATAATCTTAAATGTTAACCAAATATCCAACAGTAAAAGTATCTATTTACAATGTGTTAATGAGCCTGAAAAGTGACATTGGTACTTTTTCGCTTGGACGTTAAACTATTTATCTTAGTTGGAAGGAAATTGTACTTTGCTAGAAGTGTAACCAATGCCTTATCTAGCACAGTTCATGAAAATAATAAGCCGAATATGAATTCAAACAGAAAAGTATTTAGGCTTTCTAACCATGGGCATGTCTCTTTAAGAGGAAGTGTAGAGTATAAACAAAGTTATCAAATGATAATTATCATGAGTTCCATTCTCCTCCTCCAGCATTATCACAAGTTCCATTCTCCTCCTCAAGCATTATCACGAGTTCCATTCTCCTCCTTCAGCATTATCATGAGTTCCATTCTCCTCCTCCAGCATTATCACGAGTTCCACTCTCCTCCTCCAGCATTGTCACGAGTTTCTTATACACATAAACAGGAGAACTGAAAGTAAAGAACTAAAATAACTGAAAGTAAAGGCAGTTCATAGAAAAGTCACATTCACAGTTTATTTGAAAGGACTTTAGGTGTGCTCGATCTAGGCACAATGGAAACAACGGAAGTGTGCCAAAAGTGCAAACACTGCCTGCTGTTATCATGAGCTAAATCATGAGCAGCTGTAGTATTGAAATTATTTGAAATACATATTTGACCCAGGTCTGAATCACATATATAGCTATATAGCCTAATGTACAAATATACACACTCAATGCATACCTTCCTGGACATGGCCTGTAGCTGGAAAAAACCTGTTCTTCACTACCTTCCTGGACATGGCCTGTAGCTGGAAAAACCTGTTCTTCACTACCTTCCTGGACATGGCCTGTAGCTGGACCAACCGGTCCTTCAGCTGCTGTCTCAACTCATCCTGCTGGCCTTTAGCAGTGATCATCTCTCCTTCCTTTATGGACAGAGTTCTACACAAGGAACTCACTGTACCTGCAGAGTACAAATACAGTATTGATTGGGATAATATCTATCTACCTATCCAATCCTCTCAGATCTCTGCAAGTACATATGGGGCCAGGGTTACATTTGGGATTACGGTCTCAACCACCCAGTTTAGGGTTCTAAACCTATGGTTGATAAGTCTGTACACACCAGAAGAGATCACATAATTCTTCCTGGCCTCCTCTAAGTTCTCTCCACTTCTCTCATCTGTTCAGTAAGTGATACTCTGTTGTCTTCCTCCTCACTGTCCACAGCATTATCTGTATATCTGAAGAGCTGTGTTTGAGGCCATGTTCCAAGACTCAGACAAGGCCACCATGCAAGATTAGATCAGTTTTAGGTCTTATACCAGATTGTCACGGATTCTGCCGAGGCTGCTCCTCCTCCTTGCTCGGGCAGGCTTCGGCGTTCGTCGTCCCCGGAGTACTAGCTACTGCCGTTCGATGTTATCGGTGTTTGTTTAGTTTTGTCTGTATTGTTTACACCTGTTCGTCATTATGTTAATTGTTTCCCTTATATTACCCGTCTCTCATCTGTACTTTGTGTGTGATTGTTTTCCCCTTCACGGTTGTCTATTTTGTGAGCGGGTTATTTCCTCCCTGCGTGGAGTTATTTTCTGTGTCCTTTTGGATCCTTTTCGTATTAAAAGTACGTATCCGAGAGTTCTGTGTCCTGCGCCTGACTTCGTTTACCGCATCTCACAGACAGTCGTGACACAGATGGTAACAATACGTGCAGTCTTTATATCAATTTCAAATGTTATCAAATGATTCATTCCTAACTCTGACCAAGTTAACTAAGGGTTAACCTCATGCTCTATGTCTTGGTGTTCTGTCTCAGAGTGAGTTGCTTCTCTGTCCAACAGGGCTCCGAACCCTCCACGTTCAGGACCCCACCCAGGGCTGGCCTCTCTCAGCCTGTGGAGCTCCTCTTCTAGCCTGGTTATCTGCTGGCTCTTCTCCTGCACCTCCTTCTCCACCTCCCTCAGATTCCTGGCCTCCTCTGACAGACGCACTATCAACTCCGCCTTCAATACAAAGAAGCCCACAGAGAAGTTTGTCAGATGACCAAGGTTACTTCAGTTCCTCATTTTCACTTTTTTTTTTCTATACAATTTAGGCTTTTTATTGGTTTTATTTTAGTTTGACAGGTTTTTATATTTAATTCTAGACGTGTGCTGTGCTCTGTTGGATCTGGTATCAGTTTTAGTTTGAACAGTCTTGTAACCTGAAGTTTCTAGTTTTTACTTTCTTTTTTGTTTCTTTTTCATTTTGTTTAAGTTTCCATTTTAGTCAACCTTGAGGGTTCAAAGGCAGAGGGATAGATGGTACTGTTAAAGTTAGAGCACTGCTGTGGTAATCAGTATATGGCTGTATACCCATCAGACCGTATCAAATGAACAAAAGTCACAACTTGTTCAGTACATGAGCTGAAATACTCTCACAGAAGTCTGAACTATACAGTGCAGAAAAGTTCTTACTTCCTCCCTGACCTCTGTCCACATCCTCATTACCAGAAATGATCAGTTCTGTCAGCTTCTCCTGAAGCCCAGAGATCTCTTGGTCTTTCTTCAAACACTCCTCTTCAAACTCTGACAGGTGAGTGATTTGCTCACCTAACATCAGTATGTTCTGCTCCTGTAAAAAGAGGGATTACAATACTACAACTACAGTCAATACCAACCTCTAATATGGTGCACACCCCACTGAGCCAACCATAGTGCTAACAACCATCAGATCTGGGCTATCAATAAAGTGGCTACATGGATGTTTTGATTTCAGACTGATCCCCACCAATCTGTATAAAATGATTAACCTTCTCATGTAGTAGGGTCATGTACCATGGTACCTTCCCCCCTGTGTCCTCAGACATGGTGGTTCTGGTGAAGTTAGGCTTGTTCTGATGACCTTCTCTGGCTGCTCCTGGGTCCAAGCAGGCTAAACCTGCCATTTCCTTCGGTGGAGCAATTAACCTGCAGGCTTCAGTTGCATGCAAGAAACATTCATTAACATTCACTTTATTCATTAAACGTATAGTTTTCTTTTTACACAAGCTGTTTGTTTTACCTCTCCAACACTAAAGAAACGTTTATTTCAATGTTTTGTTTTGACGTGTTATTACCTATGGGCATAGGCTTTTATTCATGGCAATTGCAAGGGTTACATTTTAAGTATCATCCATTCAATAAGCTAGCAACATGAGTAGTCCTGTCACCTTACACCGGAGGGAGGGGGCAGATTTAGGGATGACTTTGGGACGCTCTGCTGATGCTCTGGCACATGATGGACACTTCTGATTGTCCTCAAAGGCAGATGGACCTTCTCTCTCTGACTGTTGACTGGATTCCTTGTCATTTCAGTCAGTAAACCAAACTATCAACTAAGAGTGATTTAAATGTGAAATGAAAAATGTAAGTCACAGTTTATAAACTGGATTCAAAGTGGGGTTCCCACTGGACAACAAAGGTTGAATTTGACAGTCTGTGATGCTGCTGCAGCCCGTTACAATATTATACAACATATCTGGTAAGTCTGGGTAACTGGTTGTCCTGGGAGTGTGGAGGGGTCCAGCAAGTCCTTCACAGGAGCAGATGTTGGGTCTTGGCTGCACTCATGGATGTGTTTGGCCTACCTGGTAACTCACCTGCTGCTCTCATCATTGTTTACCTTGGAGGGATATCCTGCAGGTGGAAACCACCATCAGGAAATGTTTACTAAATGTATCTTTGGAATGTCAAGAAAGTTAATGTAGCCTATTATAGTAGAAAGCAGTGATAGGAGACTTCTATCTTAATAATAATTTAGATGTTAGACAACCAGTACTTATGTTAACATTTTACCAAGACAATATGAGAGAAAAAAAGTATATGGGACAGTTTTTTTATTTTATCGTATAGCTTACAATATCTCAATGGTTATTACATAGAAGGTTTTAACATTCCATCTCAATTAATACAGTTTTGCTTTGAGACTGCTATCATAAAGATGAAACACGTTCTATCTCTATGGCTGCTAATGTCATAGAGTGGTTGTTACATAGAAATAGAATGAATTGCCAGGGTTAGAGGTTCCAAGCCCGTTATATTCATTCTATTTATATGGGTTGTTAGCCTACCACAGAGATCCTTTTCAATTATGTAAATCTAAACAAAGGCGTTTGAGGGAAACAATCAGAATGAATGAGAATGAACATGCTTTGCATCATGCTAAGAACAGCCCTTAGCGTGCATGCCTTCCTGCTTCATTGCAGCATTATTGTTTGTATGTAGTTTTTTTTTTTTATGCAATAAAAGTAGAGTTACAATTACATGAAAACAATGGGGATTACGGAAACAAAATCATCAAATTAAATTGCAGGCTAAATGTTCTTTAAAAACAAACACATTTATTTTTTAAGAAATCACACATTTAATATGGATTCACAATGGGGCTAATATCCACTCAGAATAAACATCCCTTTTGATAACCTTTATGGGTATTTAATTAAAATATTAGCTTCAAGCCTGTCCGGTTATCCTACAGACACAGTGCATTGTGACATGGTACTTGAAGGAGAATTGGATGTTAAACCCCTACAACTCATCCAGAATGCCGCAGCCCGTCTGGTGTTCAACCTTCCCAAGTTCTCTCACGTCACCCCCCTCCTCCGCACACTCCACTGGCTTCCAGTTGAAGCTCGCATCCGCTACAAGACCATGGTGCTTGCCTATGGAGCAGTGAGGGGAACGGCACCTCTGTACCTTCAGGCTCTGATCAGTCCCTACACCCAAACGAGGGCATTGCGTTCATCCACCTCTGGCCTGCTGGCTCCCCTTCCTCTGCGGAAGCATAGCTCCCGCTCAGCCCAGTCAAAACTGTTCGCTGCTCTGGCACCCCAATGGTGGAACAAGCTCCCTCACGACGCCAGGACAGCGGAGTCACTCACCACCTTCCGGAGACATTTGAAACCCCACCTCTTTAAGGAATACCTGGGATAGGATAAAGTAATCCTTCTAACCCCCCCCCCCCCCCCCCCCCCCAAATTGTAAAGTGGTTATCCCACTGGCTATAGGGTGAACGCACCAATTTGTGAGTCGCTCTGGCTAAGAGCGTCTGCTAAATGACGTTAATGTGCCCTTGAGCAAGGCACTTAACCCTAATTGCTCCTGTAAGTCGCTCTGGATAAGAGCGTCTGCTAAATGACTAAAATGTAAATGTAAATGTTAATAATTTGGTACTCTGTTTAGATTGAGCACATCTAAACGAAATCTACACTTTGTCATGACGACATAAACAGATGGATGTGTTCCAGACAAGTATGGCCATACCATCTATTGTCTGATTTGGCGATCTGGAGTGTAGGTCATTGTATTAAAAGCGTTATGATAATGTGATGGTGTGTGATCCCATATCTCCAGTGACGAGTCTCCTGAGTGGCGCAGTGTTCTAAGGCACTGCATCGCAGTGCAAACTGTGCCACTAGAGATCCTGGTTCGAATCCAGGCTCTGTCGCAGCCGGCCGCGACCGGGAGACTCATGGGCGGCGCACAATTGGCCCAGCCTAGGGCAGGGATGTAGCTCAGTTGATAGAGCATGGCGTTTGCAACGCCAGGGTTGTGGGTTCGATTCCCACGGGGGGCCAGTATAAAAAAAATATGTATTCACTAACTGTAAGTCGCTCTGGATAAGAGCGTCTGCTAAATGACTTAAAATGTAAAAAAAAAAAAAAAATGTCAAAACAATAATGGTTCGCTATGAAGCGTTCCAACACGATTTCCTGATTTTCACAGGCGAACAATTTACAAGTGAAATCATGGGGAAATGTTTTATTTTACCGACTGATACAACGTAGGGTTTCACCAAATTGACAGGAGTTTCATGATTTTTAATTCTGGGGTGGAATATCCTTTTAAATTATATAGCGTCTTATCAGCAGCCCTGCCTCCACCTCTCGCAAACGTTATTTGGAAAGTGAAAGTACAACAGTCAAAATACGAACCAAGGCAGGGTAAGATAAGGATTATTTGATGATATATAGAAATAGCCTACCTAACATGTTCAGTGCAGTAACTGAAAGAATAATGACATATTTTAATCATGATAAATGACTGTATTTGTAATTTGACGACAAGGCTGTTCTCTCCCTGTTTTCTTCAATGTCTGTTCTGCCTCTGGTGACTCAACTGCCTTCTGTTTTGAAAGTGCGCTGCTGAACAGTCGATTTTTCCCTGTTTTTGAAAAATGAAAAGCTTTGGCCTTGTCGTTTTCAAGAAAAATAATTAAAAGCTTACTTGTTTGTAACAACAAAACAGAGAAAATAATATAGCGAACCGGACGTAGGTCTTCTCCATTAATTATTTTGGCTTGCTGCCAGGGCGAATTGGCCGTCTGACAATTATTCTGGGAAAAGGCAGAAAGGACGGACCATTTTTTATTAGATAGGGCTGGTCGAACATTTTAAAAAATGCAATAATGATTTTTTTCTACAAATAAACATGGCCGGCGGCTCATCGGCCTGTTTTTCTACGACTTTTTTGACATTTCTCTGTTGTCACAATAATCAATATTGAGCATTTGGCTGACCAGTAGGCAACGGCCGTTCTCCTACCGAGATGGGCCGGCCCGGTTTTCTGATTGGCTGAGCTGAAGTGGCGCAAATTCACATTCAAAATCAAACGGGTATCAAAGAGAGTGATAAATACCTGCTGCCTGCTGGTTCTGCTGGTCCGAGTGCTGTGTCTGTGAGAAATGACAGACCAGCTGCTGCTGCAGAACTAATCAGTAGGAGGGGCATTTTATTTCTATATGCGGGCCCGTTTTTTTCACGGGACCTCCTGTGTGCACGCACTTGCGAATTTTGATAATGTGTGTTATAATAAAGACCATAGGCAGCTCTTGAGTTTCAAGTTTGGGGAAGCTTACAATTTATTTCTACATATCTCAAATCAAATTGTATTTGTCACATGCGCCGAATACAACAGGTGTAGACCTTACAGTGAAATGCTTACTTACAAGCCCTTAACCAACAATGCAGTTTTAAGAAAAATAAGTGTTAACTGCGTGCCAGTTATGATTCTTTTTATATGCACGTTTTCGTTTCTCAAAAGTATTGTCACGTGGTTAATCATAAAACTGAATAAACATTATAAAAATCAAAAAGTTAAAATTCAACTAAAGCCTTTGCTAAGAACACATTCAAATCAAATCGAGCTTTATTTATACATTTACATTTTAGTCATTTAGCAGACGCTCTTATCCAGAGCGACTTACAGTTAGTGAATACATATTTTTTTTATACTGGCCCCCCGTGGGAATCAAACCCACAACCCTGGCGTTGCAAACGCCATGCTCTATCAACTGAGCTACATCCCTGCCGGCCATTCCCTCCCCTACCCTGGACGACGCTGGGCCAATTGTGCGCCGCCCATGAGTCTCCCGGTCGCGGCCGGCGGCGACAGAGCCTGGATTCGAACCAGGATCTCTAGTGGCACAGTTAGCACTGCGATGCAGTGCCTTAGACCACTGCGCCACATGTCAGACATGGAATGCAACACAATGTTCTTCACAGGAAAACAATTATAATGACAATGAATTAAATATTTTATTTTATTAAACAACAAACATAAGAGGATAAAAAACCTAAGTCTCCCAAGTGGTGCAGTGGTCTAAGGCACTGCATCGCAGTGCTAGCTGTGCCACTAGAGATCCTGGTTTGAATCCAGGCTCTGCCGTGACTGGGAGACCCATGGGGCGGTGCACAATTGGCCCAGTGTAGGGGAGGGATTGGCCGGCAGGGATGTAGCTCAGTTGGTAGAGCATGGCGTTTGCAACGCCAGGGTTGTGAGTTCGTTTCCCATGGGGGGCCAGTATGATTTATTTTTATTTTTATTTATGCTCTGGATAAGAGCATCTGCTAAATGTAAAAACTGAACGACTAAAAAGCTAAAAACGTATGTTTTAAGATCTCTTTTAAATATGTCCACAGTTTCGGCCCCCCTCAGGCTATTCCAGAGGCTGGGGGCATAATAACTATAAGCTGACTCTCCATGCCTCTTGGTCCTAGGCGTTGGGATAGTTAAAAGGCCAGTGCCAGAGGACCTGATGGACATACTGGGTACATAACTTAAAAGCATGTCTGGCATGTGTTGGGGTGCACAATCGTGAATTGATTTAAAAACCAATAGAATAATCTTTAAATGAATTCTAAAACTCACAGGTAGCCAGTGAGAGACCTTAAAACCGGTGTAATTTGTATTTGTATTTATTATTGGTTCCTGCCAAGGCAGCAGCTACTCTTCCTGGGGTCCAGCAAAATTAAGGCTGTGGGGAGAACAAGTATTTGATACACTGCCGATTTTGCAGGTTTTCCTACTTACAAAGCATGTAGAGGTCTGTCATTTTTATCATAGGTACACTTCAACTGTGAGAGACGGAATCTAAAACAAAAATCCAGAAAATCACATTGTATGATTTTTAAGTAATTCATTTGCATTTTATTGCATGACATAAGTATTTGATCACCTACCAACCAGTAAGAATTCCGGCTCTCACAGACCTGTTAGTTTTTCTTTAAGAAGCCCTCCTGTTCACCACTCATTACCTGTATTAACTGCACCTGTTTGAACTCGTTACCTGTATAAAAGACACCTGTCCACACACTCAATCAAACATACTCCAACCTCTCCACAATGGCCAAGACCAGAGAGCTGTGTAAGGACATCAGGGATAAAATTGTAGACCTGCACAAGGCTGGGATGGGCTACAGGACAATAGGCAAGCAGCTTGGTGAGAAGGCAACAACTGGAAGAAAATGGAAGAAGTTCAAGATGACGGTCAATCACCCTCGGTCTGGGGCTCCATGCAAGATCTCACCTCGTGGGGCATCAATGATCATGAGGAAGGTGAGGGATCAGCCCAGAACTACACGGCAGGACCTGGTCAATGACTTGAAGAGAGCTGGGACCACAGTCTCAAAGAAAACCATTAGTAACACACTACGCCGTCATGGTGTCAGAGGAAGGCCCTCAAAATTGTCAAAGACTCCAGCCACCCTAGTCATAGACTGTTCTCTCTGCTACCGCACGGCAAGCGGTACCGGAGTGCCAAGTCTAGGTCCAAAAGACTTCTCAACAGCTTCTACCCCCAAGCCATAAGACTCCTGAACAGCTAATCATGGCTACCCGGACTATTTGCACTGCCCCCCCACCCCATCCTTTTTACGCTGCTGCTACTCTGTTAAGTATTTATGCATAGTCACTTTAACTCTACCCACATGTACATATTACCTCAACTACCTCAACTAGCCGGTGCCCCCGCACATTGACTATGCAACGGTACCCCCCTGTATATATAGCCTCCCTACTGTCACTTTATTTTACTGTATATATAGCCTCCCTACTGTCACTTTATTTCACTTCTGCTCTTTTTTTCTCAACACTTTTTTGTTGTTGTTTTATTCTTACTTTTTTGTTTAAAATAAATGCACTGTTGGTTAAGGGCTGTAAGTAAGCATTTCACTGTAATGTCTGCACCTGTTGTATTCGGCGCATGTGACCAATAACATTTGATTTGATTTGATTTGATTAAAATCCTGCAGCGCACGCAAGGTCCCCCTGCTCAAGCCAGCGCATGTCCAGGCCCGTCTGAAGTTTACCAATGACCATCTGGATGATCTAGAGGAGGAATGGGAGAAGGTCATGTGGTCTGATGAGACAAAAATAGAGCTTTTTGGTCTAAACTCCACTCGCCGTGTTTGGAGGAAGAAGAAGGATGAGTACAACCCCAAGAACCCCATCCCAACCGTGAAGCATGGAGGTGGAAACATCATTCTTTGGGGATGCTTTTCTGCAAAGGGGACAGGACGACTGCACCGTATTGAGGGGATGATGGATGGGGCCATGTATCGCGAGATCTTGGCCAACAACCTCCTTCCCTCAGTAAGAGCATTGAAGATGGGTTGTGGCTGGGTCTTCCAGCATGACAATGACCCGAAACACACAGCCAGGGCAACTAAGGAGTGGCTCCGTAAGAAGCATCTCAAGGTCCTGGAGTGGCCTAGCCAGTCTCCAGACCTGAACCCAATAGAAAATCTTTGGAGGGAGCTGAAAGTCCGTATTGCCCAGCAACAGCCCCGAAACCTGAAGGATCTGGAGAAGGTCTGTATGGAGGAGTGGGCCAAAATCCCTGCTGCAGTGTGTGCAAACCTGGTCAAGACCTACAGGAAACATATGATCTCTGTAATTGCAAACAAAGGTTTCTGTACCAAAAATTAAGTTCTGCTTTTCTGATGTATCAAATACTTATGTCATGCAATAAAATGCAAATTAATTACTTAAAAATCATACAATGTGATTTTCTGGATTTATGTTTTAGATTCCGTCTCTCACAGTTGAAGTGTACCTATGATAAAAATTACAGACCTCTACATGCTTTGTAAATAGGAAAACCTGCAAAATCGGCAGTGTATCAAATACTTGTTCTCCCCACTGTATATATATATATATATATATATATATTTATATTTACATTACAATACATTCACAACAGATTTCACAACACCTTCAGTGTGTGCCCTCAGGCCCCTACTCTACTACCACATATCTACAACACAAAATCCATGTATACGTGTGTGTATAGTGCGTATGTTATTGCGTGTGTGTATGTTTGTGTCGCTCCACAGTCCCCGCTGTTCCATACGGAACTGTAATGTGTGCTATTCGGAGACCATTACAGTAGTCAAGCCTGCTTGTAATAAAAGCATGGATGAGTCTCTCTGTATCAGCCTGAGAGAGAAACGGCCGTACCTTGGCAATGTTCCTCAGGTGGTAAAAAGCTATTTTGGTCACATTCCTAATGTGTATATTCGTAATTGAGTTCAGAATCTAAAATAACACCTAGGTTTTTTACCTTGTGTTTTATCTTTATTACCTGTGAATTAAAATGTGCGGCCAGATTCTCGCTCTGTGCTTTGGCTCCAACAATAAGTACCTCAGTCTTGTCTTGAGTTAGCTGGAGGAAGTTGTGAGCCATCCAAGTATTTACATCACTAATATAGTCTAATAAATATATCCGTGGAGCTAAAATCCTCTGGTGACACAGAAATGTAAAGTTGCGTCGTCTGCATAGCAGTGAAAATCAATGCTGTGCTTTCTGATAACGCTGCAATGGGGTAACATATATAAACTGAACAGTACCGGAACAAAAATCTAATCTTGTGGAACACTACATGTGATATGTATTTTTTCTGAGATATGCTAGTGAAGTGCAACATTGTATCAACTCAGGAGGTTGGTGTGCTCAGGGGCACGCGCTCCCTCAACGTTATCAGCACAGAGAAACCACACATGCTCACTGCTCACATGGAGCACTCCAAACAAAAGACAATAAAAAATGGACAAAACTCCTAAATTATGATTATGAAATAAACCAAAACGTGTTTCTCACAAGTGTAGCAGGTTGCAAACAACGTTTCCACTCCGAGAATGAGAACGGTAAATTATTGTAATGCATGCATTAACAGTAATTAATGTAACCAAATGACAGGGATTAACGGTACATTCACTAGGCCTACTGGTTACATATGTAATGGGGAATTGATCAAAATAAATAAACAAAGGGCAAACAATTCACACAATAAAACAATGAATGTTCAAGAATTGTCTGGAGACAGCAGAGCACATTCTGGAGAGCTGAGTTCATTCATTCTGGAGAAAGACGCCCATATATTGGCCACACACCTCTCTGCTTCTTCTTGTCTCAATATTTTAAATTATACTCAAGACACATTATCGTCACACATTTTAGATGCTTTTCACTGACAGACAAAACTCAATAATCAGCTAGGCCTATTTCGTCGTGCTCCGCCCAGATTGCTGGCTTCCCAAATAGAGGATCATTAGTCATGGGTCTTGTCCTGGAGGCAGAACTAAGCAATTTCCCCTTAAATAGGCCAGCTGCAAAGTCAAAATTGGCTATATTGTAAACATTTATTAAAACAAAAGTGTGCTTTTTGGTCTTAATTTAAGGTTAGTCATTAGAGTTAGCAGTGTGGTTAAGGTTAGGGTTAAGTTTAGGGTTAGGTTTACAATCAGATTTTATGACTTTGTGGGTGTGCCAGCTAGGGACCACTGCAGAGCTGCCTCCAGAACAAGATTCATGACAAAAAAATACTAACCTGCTGTTTTTGAGACAATAATTTGGTGCAATGCCATAAGACAATGTTAGTGACCAGATTGAATAGGCAAAGGCATAACTATTAAATACATGCTATATGTATCCTATTAAAATATGTGTGTATATATACAGTGCATTCAGAAAAGTATTCAGACCCCTTGACTTTTGTTATGTTACAACCTTATTCTAAAATGGATTGAATAAAACATTTTCCTCAACAATCTACACACAATACCCCATAATGACAAAGCCAAAAACTGGTTTTCACATAAATATTCAGACCCTTTGCTATGACACTCGAAATTGAGCTCAGGTGCATCCTGTTTGCATTGATAATTCTTGAGATGTTTCTACAACTTGATAGAAGTACACCTCTGGTAAATTGAATTGATTGGACATGATTTGGAAAGGCACACACCTGTCTATGTAAAGGTCCCACAGTTGACAGTGCATGTCAGAGAAAAAACCAAGCCATGAGGTCGAAGGAATTGTCCGTAGAGCTCTGAGACAGGATTGTGTCGAGGCACAGATCTGGGGAATCGAAGGTCCCCAAGAACACAGTGGCCTCCACCATTCTTAAATGGAAGAAGTTTGGAACCCCCAAGCCTCTTCCTAGAGCTGGCCGCCCGGCCAAACTGAGCAATCGGGGGAGAAGGGCCTTGGTCAGGGAGGAGACCAAGAACCTGATGGTTACTTTAACAGAGCTCCAGAGTTCCTCTATGGAGATAGGAGAACCTTCCAGATGGACAACCATCTCTGCAGCACTCCACCAATCAGGCCTTTATGGTAGAGTGGCCAGACGGAAGCCACTCCTCAATAAAAGGTACATGACAGCCCACGTGGAGTTTGCCAAAAGGCACCTAAAGACTCTCAGACCATGAGAAACAAGATTCTCTGGTCTGATGATACCAAGATCGAACTTTTTGGCCTGAATGCCAAGTGTCACGTCTGGAGGACACCTGGCACCATCCCTATGGTGAAGCATGGTGGTGGCAGCATCATGTTGTGGGGATGTTTTTCAGCGGCAGGGACTGGGAAACTAGTCAGGATCGAGGGAAAGATGAACGGAGCAAAGTACAGAGAGATCCTTGATGAAAACCTGCTCCAGAGCGCTCAGGACCTCAGACTGGGGCAAAGGTTCACCTTCCAACAGGACAACAACCCTAAGCACACAGCCAAGATAACACAGGAGGGGCTTCGGGACAAGTCACCGAATGTCCTTGAGTGGCCCAACCTAAGCCCGATCGAACATCTCTGGAGAGACCTGAAAATAGCTGTGCAGCAACGCTCCCCATCAAACCTGACAGAGCTTAAAAGGATCTGCAGAGAAGAATGGGAGAAAGTCCCCAAATACAGGTATACAGGTGTGCCAAGCTTGTAGCGTCATACCCAAGAAGACTCAAGGCTGTAATCGCTGCCAAAGGTGCTTCAACAAAGTACTTAGTAAAGGGTCTGAATACTAATGTAAATGTGATATTTCCGTATATATGTTTTTTTTGTTGCAAACATTTCTTTACAAAAGTTTTTGCTTTGTCATTATGGCATTTTAGAATAAAGCTGTAACATAACAAAATGTGGAAAAAGTCAAGGGATCTGAACACTTTCCGAATGCACTGTATATATATATATATATATATATATATATATATATATATATATATATATATATAGCTTTATTTCAGTTTCCCACTTCCTACCCACCAGGAAGCCACAACCCCCACATTGAAAACCACTGATCTATAAGGCATTTATTCAGTGATTTTCTTCTTGGTCTAATATGTATGTGTTTATTCATTCACAACTAGGATGTTGATGAGACCAGTACAGGCAGTGTGGTCCCCTCCTCCTCTGTTCCCAGTGATGCTAGTCATAGCACAGACAGCTCAGCTGCTGCTACAGAGTCAAGTGTAGTGGAGGTAGGAATACCACACACAGAGAGAGACACACTGACACACACACGGTCAATACTGCTGCTACTATTGACTTTATTGCACATCCCAGCATATACTGCATATTCCTATTGTGTATATATTCCTAGTACAGTCGTGGTCAAAAGTTTTGAGAATGACACAAATATTAATTTTCACAAAGTCTGCTTCCTCAGTTTTTATGATGGCAATTTGCATATACTCCAGAATGTTATGAAGAGTGATCAGATGAATTGCAATTCATTGCAAAGTCCCTCTTTGCCATGAAAATGAACTTAATCCCCAAAAAACATTTCCACTGCATTTCAGCCCTGCCACAAAAGGACCAGCTGTTCATCTCCATACTTCAAAATTCCTAAAAACTTCCCAAATGAGTTGGTGAGGATTGAGGAACCATGACACAGTTTGAAAGCTTGATATGGACTGTAAGTGAAACATTTCTGATTTGCACATTTTGTGGCTTGGCATCTTTCAAAAACAATTGATCAATGTAAATATTTCCTCTATAAAATATAAATCAGAGTTATTATTAGCCTACTAGTTCTGTCCATTTTACTGAAACCTTAATAGAAGTACATTTTCACATCTATTGACTGAATTTGCAGATACTACTTCTGTAAGTTTTATGAATACACACCATCAGTTTAGATTTTTGTGATTTTTTTCTAACATGTTCTCTACTTCCAGGTACCTAATATATTGGTGCTTGTAAGCATTGGATCCTGTATTGCATGTGGTAGAGCCGAGTACAGAATAGGGGATGAATGTTGTCCCATGTGTTCACCAGGTAAGGAACCTCTCTTTACATCATATGAATCACCAGACATTAATACATCATCAACACCAACAGAAAAACATGACATTGTGATTCTCTCTTCTGCAGGAAATCGTGTTTATAAGCATTGTACTGAATTCACCAGCACCAGCTGTGTGCCCTGTGTTGATTCTACATTCCTTGATGAGCCCAATGGTCTCATGAAATGCAAAGTGTGTACCAACTGTGATCCAGGTAAGAGTGGTCCTGAAACCCACACACAAACACTGACATGTTAGTCTATGCTGTTGTGCTATGAGGATATGTCAGTTAGTATAAATTAAATGTGCCTCATATTTTGCATCAGATAATACATGCCATGTTTTCTCCATAGGTTTGGGTTTGATGGTAAAGCAGCCATGTAGACCTTCATCAGACACTGTCTGTGGGACACTGGAGGGGTTCTACTGTCTAGACCCAACTAAGGATGGTTGTAGAGCAGCCCAGAGACAAAGCAGCTGTAAACCTGGTCAATACATCAGCCACACAGGTTGGTCTTCTGTCTCACTCATTATACTAATTGTGTTGTCATAATTCATTTGAGTCAAGTTGTTAACTTCAGTGTGAATAATCATTAACAGTTAATGGAATTAAAGAAGTGGGGGAAAAAACGAATGCAATTATTAATTAACGTTTCAACATGTATTT
The DNA here is from genome assembly GCF_964263955.1 of Coregonus lavaretus. Lineage (NCBI taxonomy): Eukaryota > Metazoa > Chordata > Actinopteri > Salmoniformes > Salmonidae > Coregonus > Coregonus lavaretus. The sequence goes on from NC_140007.1 coordinate 42,696,752, forward strand.
GTGCAGGAACAACATCTACAGATACTGTGTGTGCTGACTGCACTGGTGATACTTATTCAAATGGATCATTTACATCCTGCCAAACATACACAGAGTAAGTAAATGGTTATTTCCCTCAAAATATAAACTAAATACTACAATAATATGCTCACATAGGAATGTAAAACTGAAAGTTTGGTGACCAAATTGTCAGTTACCAGTGGTCTGTTTCTCTTATTATAGATGTGATACCTTGAAGCTTCAGCAAATTAAACCTGGAACTCATTCATCCAACTCTGAATGCGGACCACAGACCTCCCCTCCCATAGCTGCAATAATATCTCCTGTTGTGGTGGTGGTACTAGCTGTGATAGCAGTGACGACAGTAGTTATTAGAAGAAAAAAAACAACATATCCTGTATCTGGTGAGATTATTTTGGTGAATTGTACAGTTTCATTTATTGTTTTAATTGCCCAGATGAACAAGTGAGAAATATCCAGCACTAAATCAAATCAAATGTTATTTGTCACATGCGCCGAATACACCGAGTGTAGACTTGCTTTCTTACGAGCCCTTCCAAACGATGCAGTTTGGTAACACACAAGAATAAAATACAGAAGAATGGAGCTATATACAGGGAGTATCAGTAAAGTTCCCGTGTGGCTCAGTTGGTAGAGCATGGCGCAACGTCAGGATTGTGGGTTCGATTCACACGGGGGAACAGTATGAAAAATGTATGCACTCTGGAAAAGAGCATCTGCTAAATGACTAAAATAAATAAATATAAATACTAGAGCACACAAGATTAATGAAATACACAAGAATGTTTTGAAAATCATGACAATGCCATACAGTGTATGTTATCGATTTCTAAATTTGTTTTTGTCTCAATGTTAATTATTGTACCTTTCCAGAGAGGCCTTTTCAAGAGACACAAAGCCCTACAGAGGTATGTTAATGAATAACCCCCACAGTATTTTCTATCATACTCAATGTGGTAAGGAGACGGCTGACAGGAATTTATATTACCCCAACGGTTTTTATGTTTTATTGAGTTTAGGTTTCTTTTTACTAGGTATCAGACAGAGGGAACATCAATGCTGTTTGTGGGAACAAGAACAGGTAAGGAATCATAACTTATAAGAATCATATGCTTGAGTTCATGAATTTCAGCCTGATTTGAACTAAAAATATTTATGATTTATTACTTGACTACTTATGAATGTTATGCTTACCAGATTCAACCCTCCAGGACATTCATCAGAACAGTCCAGTCTAATGTGTGGTTCATTGGCTTGAAAACTAGACTAGGCAGTAGGGCCCAATTTCTGTACACTACACGGTAAATGTGATCTAGACTAAATTTTTAAATAAATGTTGGAGGCTGGCATATTTGTTTTGTGGTGTACAGATTAAAAAGACCATGACCTTGATAGACAACCTGAAACACTAAAACGTAACTATTTTTTTTCAATGTTTTTTTCATCTTCCAATACTGGGGATGAAGATGGAGACCGTAGTAGGAGCCAGGTCTGTTCTGGCCAGGAAAGGTCAGGTGTGTCCATGATTTCAATGGTCAGTCCAAGTCAGTTGAAGGTAATATGGAATAAAACACAAAGGAGATTTTGTAAGACACTGCACCTGGTCTTTGGATGGTGGTGCAAAATACAAGGACAACTTGGAGCAATTGCCCTTTGAGGAAATCTACAGATGATCCCACAACATCCTCATGGAACTTGTGGAACTTGTGCTTCTGGTGATGGTGTACTGTAGATTCTGTTGACACAAACTGTGCAAAGGACATATGAATGACATGGCCTGGACACTGGTATGGAAAAATGGACTCCACTTACTTGTTTTGTGACCATGGATTTGTATAATCCCACAGAATAAACATCAAGAGGCAATGGTGCAGTGTGTGACCCATGATGCATACCAATGGGACAAATGTTTTATGCAAATCTTTTGCATACAGTTCTCTTCTTACAATCCTCCCAAAATATATTATTTATTGTCACATACACCGGGATACGTGCAGTGAAATGTGTTGTTTTACAGGGTCAGCCATAGTAGTACGCTGGAGCAAATTAGGTTTAAGTGCCTTGCTCAAGGGCACATCGACAGATTTTTCACCTTGATTGTGTAGTTATTTGTATTGTACAGTTCCTTTGCTTTTGGTGTGTATTTTGTAGATATTGTATTATACTTTGCACATTATTCAATGCCATTATTCATTGTATTGATAATGAATTTATGTTTTTGATTCCATGGGTTTAAAGTCTATTCTATTGAATCCATTTGCTTCTCTGTAAGTCATGGGTTGTGCTTGTTTCACCAGCCATCAGTGCTCAGTCTCTCTGATGATAGGTAGATGAGCTTTAATATTGCAGATAGATTGTAACTTCCATCAATGTATTTGTCTGCATCACTTCCAATCCCCCAGATGTTTTTTTTCTCTCACACATATATATATATATATATATATATATATATATATATATACACACATACATACATTGTTTGTTTGTTTTTACTCCTGAACTTCCTCAACCATCTGGTTTGCTTCTTTATGTCATATCTTTCTAACTGTGCTCTTTCACTAAAGCTCTCAACCTATAACCTATATACTTATTATGGACACAGTATGCTTACATTATTAGTTATCTTGTTGTTATTAGTCCCATCCTTCAACTCCATTCAACACCACCCATCTATCTCTTAACACCATCCATATTGGATTTCTATTTGCCATATATATTTCAACCGTACTGTGATGTTTTACAAAAGTTCTGAACCTTTCTATTCTCATTGTTTCTACAGATTGTAAATTGAAAATAAACATTTTTGCTAAAAGTATTATTATATTATTGATCGATTGACTATGACTTTTCAGATCACCCAGTAATGCTATCTGCAGGGTTAGCTCCAGGTAAATATTGCAATCCTTTAGCAATTCCTGGACCTGTGTCCAAAAACAAGCTACAAATGATGTATATTGTTGCTGTAAGTGTATTGATGGTGACAGATCCAATGTCCCCTCTTGGGATGAATAAGTAGAGGATCCCCAATAAAATTAGGCCAGCTAACTTTCTTAATGTTCTTATGTTCAAGTGTCCCAGCTACATTGTAAAAATGCAATTGAATAAAGCAAATTGATTGAAGCAAAATGTGAAAACTGCAAGGGTGTGAGGAGGCCAGTTAAGTTCATTTGTGTAATGAACTTCCTGATATTTCAGACTTGTATTATTGACTAAATTCCAAAACAATTCTTAATTTCTTCAGAGATTCCAAACGAGAAGGATTGTGTTAACAATCCTTTAAAAAGTGCATCCTTCCTCCCTTCCTTGAAGACTTAATGTTGTCATGTTGTGTTGCTACCATGCTGTGTTGTCATGTGTTGCTACCATGCTGTGTTGTCATGTGTTGCTACCATGCTGTGTTGTCATGTTGTGTTGCTACCATGCTGTGTTGTCATGTGTTGCTACCATGCTATGTTGTTGTCTTAGGTCTCTCTTTATGCAGTGTTGTCTCTCTTGTCATGATGTGTGTTTTGTCCTATATTTGCATTTTATTTTTAATCCAAGTCCCGTCCCCGCAGGAGGCCTTTTGCCTTTTGGTCGGCCATCATTGTAAATAAGAATATGTTCTTAACTGACTTACCTGGTTAAATAAATAAATAAAAATAAAATACTGATTGGACATGATTGGACAGGTGAATTGGCTCCACATGGGTTTCACCTGTCATTTATATCTCAAGGAATGATGGAAGGCAGTGGTGGTCAGTACCGTTTAAGATTAGGGAGGGCGATTTATTTCTTTTTTATGAGCATGGCCTTATTTCTATTACAGCATATTGGATGACTGTAATTCATATTCTATACACCCAGCTCAATGTAACAGGCTAGGTTTAGGCTACTACATAATACTCTAATTTTCCCTATACCCATCATTAGATTGCTACAACCTAGCGTACGAATGAAAGTTTACAACGTAGGTGCACAAGTCGAGGGAAATATTTGAGTAATCAAGGTGACAGACAGTGACACATTCAATACCGCCTTGCACACTCTTGCCTGTATCTATCTGATCTAGGGTGTAATCATTAGTCCAAACAGTTGCAAACGAGTTTCTATTGGACAAATTCAGGTATGTTTATCCCTGTTTCGTTCCTTTTGCTTCTGTTCATGAAACGTTTTAACAGAATCAGTGGAATGAATACACCCCTGATCACCCGCAAACACAGTTCACTTTCATAGCAGCCACATACAAACAGCATGATCACTTTGCTTGTTGTATAATTCCTTCTCGCATCTATGCGCTCTCCTCTTCTCACCTTTTCCCTTCACTTGTGGACTTCAACAGCTGTCTATGACCAGGCGGAAAAAAACATTTTCCAAGCCATACCTTCCTACCATAACCACTACACACAGACTACATCGTTGTCACCATATTAGCTAACGTCATAGTCAACATAGCTACTAGAACTAACGCGTTAGTAAACCCGCTACAATCATGCAGTACAGTGTACAGTCAGCAAGCACTTTAGCAGTTACGCCGGTGGGACCCGGTGGCAATACATTTATAAAACCAAAAGCTTAGCCTGACTTGGAAGAGTTCCAGTGTTGGATAGCCATAGCAAGCTAGCTAACAAAGCATCCCTCTCTGTTTGAGCCGTGTGTTTGAGTAGGCTAAACAAGCTAGTTGCATTCACTAGCAAAGTAAGTGAACATGAAAAAACTACAACAAAATATAGCTAGCTCTTTCTCCTCTCTTGCTTCTCCTTCATTTTTGATGAAATTAATTTGTTCAAAACTGTTCAACTATTGTCTTTCTCTTTGTGTCAATTTGTTGTATTTTTTTTATTTAACCTTTATTTAACTAGGCAAGTAAATTACAAACAAATTCTTGTTTACAATGACGGCCTACCAAGTGGCAAAATCCTAGTTCGGGGACGGGGGCTGGGTTTACAAAAACAAACATACAGTTGAAGTCGGAAGTTTACATACACCTTAGCCAAATACATTTAAACTCAGTTTTTCACAATTCATTACATTTAATCCTAGTAAAAATTTCCTGTCTTAAGTCAGTTAGGATCACCACTTTATTTTAAGAATGTGAAATTTCAGAATAATAGTAGAGAGAATGATTTATTTAAGCTTTTATTACTTTCATCACATTCCCAGTGGGTCAGAAGTGTACATACACTCAATTAGTATTTGGTAGCATTGCCTTTAAATTGTTTAACTTGGGTCAAACGTTTCGGGTAGCCTTCCACAAGCTTCCCACAATAAATTGGGTGAATTTTGGACCATTCCTCCTGCAGAGCTGGTGTAACTGAGTCAGGTTTGTAGGCCTCCTTGCTCACACACATTTTTTCAGTTCTGCCCACAAATGTTCTATAGGAATGAGGTCAGGGCTTTGTGATGGCCACTCCAATACCTTGACTTTGTTGTCCTTAAGCCATTTTGCCACAACATTGGAAGTATGCTTGGGGTCATTGTCCATTTGGAAGACCCATTTGCGACCAAGCTTTAACTTCCTGACTGATGTCTTGAGATGTTGCTTCAATATATCCACATAATTTTCCTTCCTCATGATGCCATCTATTTTGTGAAGTGCACCAGTCCCTCCAGCAGCAAAGCACCCCCACAGCATGATGCTGCCACCCCCGTGCTTCACGGTTGAGATGGTGTTCTTCGGCTTGCAAGCCACCCCCTTTTTCCTCCAAACATAACGATGGTCATTATGGCCAGACAGTTCTATTTTTGCTTCATCAGACCAGAGGACATTTCTCCAAAAAGTACGATCTTTGTCCCCATGTGCAGTTGCAAACCGTAGTCTGACTTTTTTATGGCGGTTTTGGAGCAGTGGCTTCTTCCTTACTGAGCGGCCTTTCAGGTTATGTCGATATAGGACCCGTTTTACTGTGGATATAGATACTTTTGTACCTGTTTCCTCCAGCATCTTCACAAGGTCCATTGCTGTTGTTCTGGGATTGATTTGCACTTTTCGCACCAAAGTACGTCCATCTCTAGGAGACAGAACGCGTCTCCTTCCTGAGCGGTATGACGGCTGCGTGGTCCCATGGTGTTTATACTTGCGTACTATTGTTAGTACAGATGAATGTGGTACCTTCAGGCGTTTGGAAATTGCTCCCAATGATGAACCAGACTTGTGGAGGTCTACAATTTTTTTTCTGAGGTCTTGGCTGATTTCATTTGATTTTCTCATGATGTCAAGCAAAGAGGCACTGAGTTTGAAGGTAGGCCTTGAAATACATCCACAGGTACACCTCCAATTGACTCAAATGATGTCAATTAGCCTATCAGAAGCTTCTAAAGCCATGACATCATTTTCTGGAATTTTCCAAGCTGTTTAAAGGCACAGTCAACTTAGTGTATGTAAACTTCTGACCCACTGGAATTGTGATACAGTGAATTATAAGTGAAATAATCTGTCTGTAAACAATTGTTGGAAAAATTACTTGTGTCATGCACAAAGTAAATGTCCTAACCGACTTGCCAAAACTATAGTTTGTTAACAAGAAATTTGTGGAGCGGTTGAAAAACAAGTTTTAATGACAACCTAAGTGTATGTAAACTTCCGACTTCAACTGTATGTAGGACAAAACACACATCACGACACTACATAAAGAGAGACCTAAGACAACAACACAGCATGGCAGCAGCACAACATGGTAGCAGCACAAACATGGTACAAACTATGGTATTATTTTATGTATCATTAAGGCAAATGTTGGGAAATGTCAAAAGTAAAATATAGTAAACATGATTGACATTCTATAATCCAGATGTATGTTTAAATAAGCAATATAGCCAATACAGTGTGTAACCATGCCTTAATGTATGTATGTGTATTATTTTTGAGAAAGGGTCTGCCACCAATATAATGAGATAAGAGGAAGAGGTCATATGGAAAAGTTCACATAGCCTTTTTGGAGAAAAACAACATGTGACATCTAGACGTTGAAAGATAAGGGTGGCGTGGCCATGGAAGAAGTTAATCAATTACCCTAAGGGTAGCAACTGTGTATGCTATGTAAGGATGACTATGCGCTTGTATTTGTATAAAAGGAGATCTTTGAGCCAAGGAGAGCGAGTTGTTGCTCCATGGAGCAAAGCTCAGGCCTTGTTATTCAATAAAGTCTAAATTCTTAAATTCACAGGCTCCGATGTCTTGAGAGATATTTTTGAGTTGATTATCTAGTCAAATGTTTCTACAACAAAACATTGTTAGGCACAGACAACAGCACAAAGGGCAAAAAGGTAGAGACAACAATACATTACACAAAGCAGCCACAACTGTCAGTAAGAGTGTCCATGATTGAGGGTTTGAATGTAGAGATGGAGATAAAACTGTCCAGTTTGAGTGTTTTTTTTAGCTCGTTCTAGTCTCTAAATGCAGCGAACTGAAAAGAGGAGCGACCCAGGGATGTATGTGCTTTGGGGACCTTTAACAGAATTTGACTGGCAGAACAGGTGTTATATATGGAGTTTGAGGGTTGCAGTAGGTATCTCAGATAGGGGGGAGTGAGCAGAAGGTATCTCGTGAGTATTCTTCTTACCGAACCACATCACCTTTGTTTTACAACTCACCACATGTTAAGCACTGCAGTGCTAGCTAGCTGTAGCTTATGCTCTCAGTACTAGATTCGGCCTCGCCCGGACCATGAAAAACAGTCCCAGACCATTATTCCTCCGCCACCAAACTTTACAGTTGGCACTATGCATTGGGGCAGGTAGCGTTCTCCTGGCATCTGCCCAACCCAGATTTGTCCGTCGGACAGCCAGATGGTGAAGCGTTTCCACTGCTCCAGAGTCCAATGGCGACGCTTGGCATTGCACACGGTCATCTTAGGCTTGTGCGACTGCTCGGCCTTGAGAACCCATTTCATGAAGCTCCCAACGAACGGCTCTTGTGCTCCCGATAAACAGTTATTGTGCTGACATTGCTTCCAGAGGCAGTTTGGAACTCAGTATTGAGTGTTGCAACCGAGGACAGACGATTTTTACGCACATCAGCATTCGGCGGTCCTGTTCTGTGAGCTTGTGTGGCCTACCACTTCGCGGCTGAGCCGTTGTTGCTCCTAGACGTTTCCACTTCACAATAAAAGCACTTACAGTTGACCGGGCCAGCTTTAACAGGGCAGAAATTTGACAAACTGACTTATTGGAAAGGTGGCATCCTATGACTGTCCCACATTGAAAGTCACTGAGCTCTTCAGTAATCCATTCTACTGCCAATGTTAATCTATAGAGATTGCATGGCTGTGTGCTTGATTTTATACACCTGTCAGCAACGGGTGTGGCTGAAATTGCCAAATCCACTAATTTGAAGGAGTGTCCACATACTTATGTATATATAGTGTATCCATGAAGTGGCCAAACTTGTGATGCTATTTTACAAACTTGCTGATGATGGACTTGTAGACTGCTGCACCAAATAGGAACTGTTCCCGGAAATTCAGCTCATAGATCAGACTCAAAGCTGCCTGGCAGCTGGAATAATACAATTATTTGTGATTGTGTTGGTTTTATTAGACCATAAATTATGTTGTCAGCAAGTTCCTGAAAGTGCAAATAAAGAATCCTCTCTCTAGTCTACGCATGTGTGACTAGTGAAGATCGCAAGAGATGGAGTTTGGAAATATACTGAACAAAAATATAAAACGCAACATGCAACAATTTCAAAGATTTTGCTGAGTTACAGTTCATGTAAGGAAATCAGTCAATTGAAATAAATTCATTAGGCCCTAATCTATGCATTTCACATGACTGGGCAGGGGTGCAGCCATGGGTGGGTCTGGGAGGGCATAGGCCCACCCACTTGGGAGCCAGACCGACCCACTGGGGAGCAAGGCCCAGCCAATCAGAATGAGTTTTTCCCCATAAAAGGGCTTTATTACAGAAAGAAATACTCCTCCGCCGGATGTGGAGGTCCTGGGCTGGCGTGGTTTCACGTGGTCTGCGGTTGTGAGGCCGGTTGGACGTACTGCCAAATTCTTTAAAACGACGTTGGAGGCGGCTTAAACTAGAGAAATGAACATTAAATTATATGGCAACAGTTCTGATGGACATTCCAGTAGTCAGCATACAAATTGCACACTCCCTCAAAAACTTGAGACATCTGTGGCAATGTGTTGTGTGACAAAACTGCACATTTTAGAGTGGCCTTTTATTGTCCCCAGCACAAGATGCACCCGTGTAATGCTGTTTAATCAGCTTCTTGATATGCCTCACCTGTCAGGTGGATGGATTATCTTGGCAAAGGAGAATACTCACTAACAGAGATATAAACAAATTGATGGGCCAAATTTGAGATAAATAAGCTTTTTGTGCACATGGAAAATTTCTGGGATCTTTTATTTCAGCTCATGGGACCAACCCTTTACATGTTGCGTTTATATTTTTGTTCAGTATACATGGAAAACAAATTGGATTTGCAAGTCATGAACGTAGACCATCTCTTTATACAACTTTTAAAGGTGCAATATGCAGAAATCGCCATTTCCTGGTTGCTAAAATTATAATAGTTTGCCTAATTTCAGTTTATGCGACAAAACAAGCTATGTATAATGTAGAGAATCAGTGTACCATCTAAACCACTCTGGAATATCTTTTCAATAACCAAAAAAAGAAACTTAAGAACGGGAAGCATAGAAATAGTGCACTTAGGACAGATCTACTGCTTCTTAGACTTGCTTTCAATGAGAATGACAGATCAATAACTCACAGGAATGTTAATCTGACATCTCTGCCCAGTGGAGTGATCAAAGAGTTAACCAGGTGAACACACATTTCAATCGCTTTCATTTGACAGACTGATCTGACGTTGTGAATTACAAGGAATCCAGTCAACGGTCAGAGAGAGGTCCATCTGCCTTTGGTTGAGGACAATCAGAAGTGTCCATGAGCATCAGCAGAGCATCCTAAATTCTTCCCTAAATCTGCCCCCTCCCTCAGGTGTAAGATGACAGGCCTACTTATGTTACTACATTATTGAATGGATGAATCTGTACTCAAAGACCTTAGATTGCATTTACACATAGAATTGTGTTGTGCTTCTGTAACCATTCTCAGCTCGGAATGTTTTTCTCTGAAGCCTGCAGGTTAATGGCTGCAGAAAGGAACATGACCAGTTTAGTCTGCTTGGACCCAGGAGCAGCCAGAGAAGGTAATCAGAACAAGCCTAACTTCACCAGTACCACCATGTCTGAGGACACAGGGGGGAAGGTACCATGGTACATGACCCTACTACATGAGAAGGTACATCATTTTATACAGATTGCTTTGGCCCAGTCTGAAAACCTCCTTGTGTACACTTTTAATGTCCCCTAGTAGATCTAGAAGGATCTGATGGTTGCTAGCACTATGGTTGGCTCAGTGGGGTGTGCATCATATTAGAGGTTGGTATTGACTGTATTTGAGGAATTGTAATCCATCTTTTTACAGGAGCAGAACACACTGATGTTAGGTGAGGAAATCCCTCGCCTCTCAGTTTGAAGAGGTGAAGAAAGACCAAGAGATATCTGTGCTTCAGGAGAAGCTGACAGAACTGATCATTTCTCATAATGAGGAAGTGGCCAGAGGTCAGGTAGGAAGTAAGAACCTTTCTGCGCTGTACACTGAGAGTATCTCCCGAGTGGCGCAGTGGCTGTGCCACTAGAGATCCTGGTTCGAATCCAGGCTCTGTCGTAGCTGGCCATGACCGGGAGACCCATGGGGCGGCGCACAATTGGCCCAGGGTGGGGGAGGGAATGGCCGGCAGGGATGTAGCTCAGTTGGTAGAGCATGGCGTTTGCATCGCCAGGGTTGTGGGTTTGATTCCCACGGGGGGCCAGTATGAAAAATAAAAAGAATGTATGCACTCACTAACTAACTGTAAGTCGCTCTGGATAAGAGCGTCTGCTAAATGACTAAAACGTAAATGTAGTACAAAACATTAAGAACTGCTCTTATCATGACATAGACTGTCAGGCGCACCGTTTTGTGTCAATAACTGCAACGCTGCTGGGTTTTTCACACAACATTTTCCCGGTGTCCAGCCAACTTGACACAACTGTGGGAGGTATTGGAGTCAACATGGGCCAGCAGCCCTGTGGAACGCTTTCGACACCTTGTAGAGTCCATGCCCCGACGAATTGACGCTGTTCTGAAGGAAATGTTTGTTTTTTTGTACACTCAGTGTATATTTGAGTGCTTTGAGAGTGTACAATAATCATGTACTGATACATGTACTGAACAACAAGTTGTGACCTTTGTCCATTTGATAAGGTTTGATGGGTATACAGCCATATACTGATTACCACAGCAGTGCTCTAACTTTAACAGTACCATCTATCCCTCTGCCTTAAAACCCTCATGGTTGACTAAAATTGAATCTAAAACTACATTGTAAAAGAAACGAAAAAGAAAGTAAACCTTGAAACTTCAGGTTACAAGACTTTTCAAACTAAAACTGATACCAGATCCAACAGAGCACAGCACACATCTAGAATTAAATATAAAAACCTGTCAAACTAAAATAAAACAAATGAAAAGCCAAAATTGTATAGTGAAAATGAGGAGCTGAAGTAACCTTGGTCATCTCACATAGTTTTCTGTGTGTTTCTTTGTATTGAAGGTGGAGTTGATAGCGCGTCTGTCAGAAGAGGTCAGGAATCTGAGGGAGGTGGAGAAGGAGGAGCCAGCAGATAGCCAGGCTAGAAGAGGAGCTCCACAGGCTGAGAGAGGCAAGCCCTGGGTGGGGTCCTGAACATGGAGGGTTCCTAACGTAATGTTTTCTTCTTGTATAAGACCTAAAACGAATCTAATCTTGCATGGTGGCCTTGTCTGTGTCTTGGAACAAGGCCACAAACACAGCTCTTTCAGTGTGATTATGCCTCTGCTATCTAAAATTGTGAGAAGTCTTGCAGAGCTTTTAATGAAACCTAAAAGATGATTGGCAAGTTGTGTAAAAGAACGGTGACACAGAGCTGTCTTTAATACTGACTTGTAAAGGAAATCATTCAGTGATCATTATCAAAAAGAGATCATCATCAAAATTAAATATGATTGGCTCGTTAGACCTTTTAAATGTACAGTATGGAGGCTCAGAATCCCTGCTTCAATGAGAGAACCTGAATGTGGTTGAGTCAAGTGAAGCAAGTCATAACCTCCCAACTAATCCTGTATTCTGACTGTTGTCATAGAATGCTTGCTACTGCTCATCAGTCCATGTCCATATCACCATGTCATAATGTGCTAGAAAATAATATATAATCTGTTTTGATGAGTCTGCACTAGTTAGTCCATTGTAACAAAAGGCATGTTTATTATTTGACAAAGCATACTGTGCCTTCAGAAAGTATTCACACCCCTTGACTTATTCCAAATGTTTTTTAAAGCCTGAATTCAAAATGGATTTAATAGATTTTATTTCTCACCCATCTATACACAATACCCCATAAAGAGAAAGTGAAACATGTTTTTTGGCATTTTTGCAAATGTATTGAAAATTAAATATATAAATATCTCATTACTTTGTAGAAGGGTATTTCTATAAATAATGGGGCCAATGTGTGACAATGGGATCACATTTTCAAAATGTTTTTTTATGCAGAGTAGCGCAACATTCTTCAATTGAAGCGGCAGGAAACAAATGAAAGTGGCGACATCTCTCACAAAAACGGATAAAAAATGAAATCACGGATAATTATAAGGGAGCACGATAACTTATAAATTGGCTATTTGGACTTTTCAAGCACCAAATTGAGGAAATGTCAGATGTTCAAGGTAGGCCTATTCCAGTACTTGAATGTCTGAACTCCAAATTCAAGTTCAAATAGGCTACTTCAAGCCCCTTGTATTGTTTAAAATTGCAGGTGTAACATAGAAAACCAAATTTATTTGTCATGTTATTTCATTACCAGATCATATTGTGAATAAGCCCACTATGCTATGTAATGTGTTGTCATTATGCGTGTTGTGCAATAGTCTATCCTACGCTGCAACCTGGTCTCAGAGCATTTCGTATTATTCTGTATATAAAACCAAGACACTCCTTTTAGTATGATATCTATTAAATAATAAAATAATAATAATATGCCATTTAGCAGACGCTTTTATCCAAAGCGACTTACAGTCATGCGTGCATACATTTTTGTGTATGGTCCCGGGGATCGAACCCACTACCTTGGCGTTACAAGCGCCGTGCTCAACCAGTTGAGCTACAGAGGACTTTTGGATGTCCATCATTTATTTTGTATGATATGTTACGCATTACAATTCGTATGATATGTTACGAATTGCATTTCGTACATTATGTTTTGAATTTGCAAAAGTAAAATAAGGTATGAATCTGCTAAACGTATGATATGTTACCAATTTCAATTTGTTGTAGCTAACGTTCGCTAGGTGGCTAACGCTAACTAGCTGGCTAACGTTAGCTAGGCTAGCCCACTCAGCACGTGACGTCCATGGATGTCGAAATATGAGCAATATCAGGTCCGTCCGTCGTGGCTGATATTTCGCCCAAAAATAGTCTGTCCGTTTTGGTCCAAATTTAGCCGAAGATCAGCCTGACCGCTAGCTTGCTGTACTCATTGAAAACATGAGATCCAGCAAAATAATCATACATTTTGTAGGCTTTATTGATTAAATTATGGTGGCTTCATGGAAATATCCACAATAAAATATTCATAAAATATAGATTTTTTCCCCCAACATTTTCTACATTGTAGAATAATAGTGAAGACAGCAAAACTATGAAATAACACATATGGAATCATGTAGTAACCAAAAAAGTGTTAAACAAATCAAAATATATTTTAGATTTTAGATTCTTCAAAGTAGCCACCGTTTTCCTTGATAACAACTTTGCACACTCTTGGCATTCTCTCAACCAGCTTCATGAGGAATGCTTTTCCAACAGTCTTGAAGGAGTTCCCACATATGCTGAGCAATTGTTGGCTGCATTTCCTTCACTCTGCCATCCAACTCATCCCAAACTATCTCAATTGGGTTGAGGTCGGGGGATTGTGGAGGCCAGGTCATCTGATGCAGCACACCATCACTCTCCTCCTTGGTCAAATAGCCCTTACACAGCCTGGAGGTGTGTTTTGGGTCATTGTCCTGTTGAAAAACAAATGATAGTCCCACTAAGCACAAACCAGATGGGATGGCGTATCGCTGCAGAATGCTGTGGTATCCATGCTGGTTAAGTGTGCCTTGAATTCTAAATAAATCACAGTGTCACCAGCAAAGCACCCCACACCATAACACCTCCTCCTCCATGCTTTATGGTGGGAACTACACTTGCGGAAATCATCCGTTCACCCACACCGCGTCTCACAAAGACACGGCGGATGGAACCAAAAATCTCCAATTTGGACTCCAGACCAAAGGACAAATTTCCACCTGTCTAATGTCCATTGCTCGTGTTTCTTGGCCCAAGCAGGTCTCTTCTTATTATTGGTGTCCTTTAGTAGTGGTTTCTTTGCAGCAATTCGACCATGAAGGCGTGATTAACACAGTCCCCTCTGAACAGTTGATGTTGAGATGTGTCTGTGATTTGAACTCTGTGAAGCATTTATTTGGGCTGCATCTGAGGCTGGTAACTCTAATGAACTTATCCTCTGCAGCAGAGGTAACTCTGGGTCTTCCATTCCTGTGGTGGACCTCATGAGAGCCAGTTTCATCATAGTGCTTGATGGTTTTTGCGACTACACTTGAAGAAACTTTCAAAGTTCTTGAAATGTTCCGTATTGACTAACCTTAATGTTATCCTAATGGCGCCAGAGAAGATGGCTGCCGTTTTACAGCCCTCTAACCAATTGTACTATTATGTGTGTTTTTCCGCGTTATTTGTAACTTATTTTGTACATAATGTTTCTGCCATCGTCTTTTATAACCAAAAAGACCTTCTGGATATCAGGACAGCGATTACTCACCTCGTATTGGACGAAGATTTTTTCTTCAACGGGGCGGCCGTGAAGGATATCCTACAGACACCCGACAAGGCCCAAATCCCTGTCATTCGCATGAGGAAGAGACGGAGATATCGTGGACGTAGGTCAGGGTGCCTTGTAAGGATCCGACGGCGAGCGAGTAAACTGCCACTCCCATCAATCCTATTAGCCAATCTTCAATCACTTGAGAATAAATTGGATGATTTAAGATTACGGTTATCCTACCAACGGGACATTAAAAACTATAATATATTATGTTTCACCGAGTCGTGGCTGAACGACGACATGGACAACATACAGCTAGCGGGCTATACGCTACATCGGCAGGATAGAATGGCTGACTCCGGTAAGACAAGGGGTGGCGGTCTGTGTATATTTGTAAACAACAGCTGGTGCACAAAATCAAATACTAAGGAAGTCTCGAGGTTTTGCTCGCCTGAGGTAGAGTATCTGTTATGTGAATTATTTAACAAACTATTTTAGTGTCTCTGTGCGTCTCCCAAAAGGTTGTAAGTCTTTTGGGATTTAAGTAACGGCCAGAGTCCCGGTCTGCATAGTCAGAGATATTTATTCATTGAGAATTCTGCCATCACAATTTCAGAGTCCATCTTTTATACTCATACGTCATACAAAAAGAAATCCCTTCCCTCTGTAGGCAGGCTGTAGTTTTCCACTCTAAAACTGCTCTACTGACCTTCAGTTCACACACACACACATATACACACATGCATACACACATACATACACACACACACACACATATCCTACTCCCTGCTTTACTCAGTTATTGCCGTTCTCACAATATTCTGCACCATGTTTTCATAACAGTTTCTCCCCTCCCTAAATTGGGAGGCCTCTTTATCTTAGTTTCTCAGTTGTCTTTGTTGTCTGGCCTGACTCTTACTCACATTGCTAAATAGTGGCTCAATGCCATAGCCTTTACTGGTCCTACACTCACACATTATACACAGTTTCAGGGTGTAATAATTAGTTATTAATAATTAATCTATCAATTCCACCCTTTGACTAAATATTACACACATACAAAATATATGTTGTTATAGAAATGAATCACACTCATTGAAGTATATAAGTTGGTTTGCATATTAAAACATTACAGGTTCATCAGGGTTACCCCATGATTAAAAGCATAACGTTACTTTTTAGCAATGGTAACTAGTACATCATACTTAAAACGAGACTTTAATAAACAAAAGATCATTACAATAACTTTTAAACTAGAGATTTATAGTTCTAGGAAAACATCCAGTCTCAAACTATCTGGATCATCGTCGTCCTCCACCAAGCCTGGTAGGTCATATCCTTCAGTCGGAGTCCGGGATTGGGCCGTATCTCACCATCTGTTGGGAAACCGCCTTGCTCACCAACCCTCAGACACAGGGAATAAGACAACATCCACAAAGAACAAGTATACCCATAGAAGCTATAACTTCACCCAGAATAGTTACAACAATAGTTTTCCATTTACCAAATATGTTATCAAACTAACCGTTTAGGGAGCTATCAATACCAGAGTTCTCAGCCAGTTCGTTCGCCAGCGTGGTGAGTCCCTGAAGCGCTTTGGTCACGGACCCGTCCGGTGCTGTATTGTTGGGGATGAAAGTACAGCACATAGATCCAAACAGAACACAAACCCTGTCCCGCTCAGCCAAAAGCATATCTAAAGCTATTCTATTCTGCCATGCTATTAAGCTAGTTGCCGCTGTCTGCTCAGCTAATCCCTTTATTGCATCACGAGTGTAGTTTATAAATCTTTGCTGGTTATAGTAAACATAATTCATCCAACCTACGCTTTTATTAATTGTTGACCACCAGAAAATACTTGATTCAAACCCAGCTGCGATTTGATTCCTAGCTTTGAATTGTTCTGGAACCCCTTGAGGTACTCCTATCCCATCAATATATATCCTTTCATCAAAGGATCCCGGGAGGAGGTCCTACTTTCTACGTGACAACTCACCAGTCTCTGACACGTTAGATTTTTTTCATATGTAGGTGAGTTCACAATCTGTTATCACCACACAACCATCAGATGTCAGCACGGGCCTGGTTTTGGTTCCTAAAATCCTCTGGCTGCAACAAAGAGGAGAGATTAGTCATGGTCTCTTTAGGTGTGACATTCTCTGTGTGGAGCTAAAATGCCCTACCCTGTATCCTATCCTTACTAGTCCTAGAAAAACAATAATAAGAATCCCCTGAGACTTCAAACGGAGGCAACCTAGGTCGGGGTGACTTTGTTATCAGGGGATACAGAAAGTGCAAATTACTACAAGACTCTTTCACCACATTCCCAGGTGGCTTGCATGGAGGATAAACCTGACAGAGTCAAAGCCTGTCAAGGGGAACGGAGTAGTTGTTAACCCTGGTTTGGCTGTCCCACAGGCAAAACAGTCCTCTTTAGACATAGTTCTTGCCGTATACTGAATCCATTCCAACCACAGGTTAAGATTTCTATACCCCGTTTCCACCTGTACTACTTCCTTCAGGTCTATAGTTTGCACTATCTTCACCACGGCCCCGGTCTCACTACCTCCCTCAGAGAGGTTTACTCTATAGGGTGCCCCAGTTGAAGAAGATATCTCACTTGTCAGGTCTGTAATCTGTTTTAGCATAGTTCAGACTTTCAGACAGTACCTACCATCATATGGGTCGCACTGCCATTTCTGATAATTCCCTACTTTCACAATACTACACCTGTCCCTGAACTGTGTATGGAGATTGACATATCCCCCCCCGCTTGGTATAAGCAACTACATAGTCCCAGGATGTACATGGTGACATACATATGGTGATGTCCTTCCCTAAAGTCCCTAGAATTTCCCCTTTCCCTACGTCTAGCTGTCTCCTATGCCTTTTCAACTTGTGTTAGGTTAACTACCACTTCTGGCTGAAACAGGAAGGTCCGTGTGTGTTAGGAATATGGCCCCCACAATCAGACAGCTACCTACCGTCGGGAGACCTGTGAATCCCCACCCTCGCCCTGAGAACATGTCAGATGCCAGAGGCCAACCCATTGCTTTACCTTCTATCGAACTCACACAGGGATGATCAGACAGGGTAAGGGAATCTTCGTTAAGGAGCCAACCCCCGAGCCCTAGTGGTGATCGGATCTTTCTCCTAACTCTGTGTTTGTTCGTCAGGTGTAGCTGGTTTTACCTTTTTACAGTGTGTGACATGCACCCAGATGGATCTCTCAGCTATTCTGCTGGCAAAGGCAGTACTTGGTAGGGCCCTTCCCGCCAGGCCTGCTTCAGTCTCCTGGTTAGATAGAGTGGGTCACCTTCTCCTTTAATTCACCTGTGGGGGCACAAAACCTCTGACATACAGGTGTGGTTAATAAACTACCTTCTCACGTGTTCTGCTAGGGTGCTCTCTAGTTCTATGTCTGCCTGTCTGGTCCTGCCAACTGTGGCATTCTGTAAGGTCTTCCAAACACTTTCTCAAAGGGGGATAACCAATCTTTATCTGGGGTTACTCTAAATTTCTTCCCTTCACTCCGTGATAACTCTATAAAATCCATTTCCAATTGCTGGAAAGGGTACTTAGCCGGAGGATACTCACCCTGAGGTGCCCTTTGTCTGCCCTGGTGATTATTTTGAGCACAGATAACACATCTTTTTTTTTTAAATAATTAGTAATCCCATGTGCAACAAAGTGTTGTCTAATCTGTTCTACCATCCATCCCTCCTTTTGACACATGTCACTGCCCATGTGTCAATATTATCACCTACCTAACAATCACTTAGGTAATATTGGTAATTTATCATCCAATTGCCATCCCTTATTTTTATTTATTGGTAAAATAAACTATCTTAAAGTCCTCCTCTCATGCCTTTAGAATTTACCAGTGTGGATGATTAATTAACACCATAAAGTTAAAACAGAGTTCAGAGGCAATTGAAATATCATCCCATAGAATACCAAACATTACCATTATTCTAAATATTTAATAAATGTTACTTATCCCAAGTGTTCATTAATCCTCATGACATTCATTCTCATAAGAAATCATATATACCCCAAACTCAGCCAAAACCTAAAAAACTCCATAAAATTCACTGTGTGCTCCTCTAAGACCTATCACCCTTGACCTGCTGAAAACCCCCAAAAATTTAAACAACAAGGCTTTATAAACATCATACTAGGTCTGTTTTATTTGAAAACCCCAATTAAAAAACAACAACCAAACAGCCAGGTCATGAGGACTCCTGATTTCTCTCTTCCCCTTCTGCCTACAGTTTCTTAACTGGTGCCCTTTCCTTGCACAGTAACTACACGGTTCCTCACATTCTCTAGCAAAATGTCCCGTTTTGTCACAATTGTAACACTTCCACTCACTCCTGTCTCCACTATTACCATTTCCTTCTTGTCTGTCTTTGCTACCGTAACCTCTCTTCTCTCCTAGGTATTGACTAATAGTCTCACTGTCTCTAATTCAACACAAAACCCCATCATCCAATGTACTCCCAGCAGAACTGAAAAAAAAAAAAAAACAGACTGTGATTTCCAGGACACTGCACCTTTGTTTCTGGCCTCACTATCTCCCCGGGAATTGGCCCTCCCTCAAGGTCCCTCCCAATCTGCTCTTGGTAAACTGCAAACCTTTTATTGCTTCTGGTTTCATAGGGTATTGCTTCTGATATGGCCTATGATTAGATTTGGGTATCACCTGTACTGGAATTACCCCTTTTATTAATCCTACGTCTGCTGGACCCCGGGACCACAAATGCTCTGGAACTTCTTTTAAGTCTGACTCCTGTTGTTCTGTCAACAGGTATTCCTCTCAGCATCTGCTATTCTCATCTTAATGTACTATCTGTGGATGGGCTGTGTTGATCGCCACTCACAATATTGACCCAATCAGTGATCCTCTTACCCTTGGATACCCACTGGCCCATGTCTTTCCAGTCCTCTGCTGGCTCCTTTGCTAGGGACACATGTGGGCTCCATATTTCCCTGAACAGTCTCTGACTTTGGGGCCCTATTTCCACCTCCACTACTGCGTGGGTGTTGTCATAGTGAAACCATTTCAAGGCTATAGTCCTTTCTGTGGTATTAAATAATGCTTTCTCATAGATTGCATCTGGACCTGGGTGTTTGTTATACCAGAGAGTACAGTGTAGGTCATCGGGGGACATTTTAGTGGGGCCTGGTACTACATCATCAGCAAGTTCCATCAAGGTTCGGGGAATATCAGTTATTCCCCCCCTAAACAAATCTTGCCTATCCCAATAACATGGCTCCCCTTCCCCACAGACCACCCTATTGTCTCTGACTATGTGTACTTTCATTCCCCTCTCAGCGGAAATGACAGCCACATTCAATTTAGTCATTACATCACGTCCTAGTAAATTTACCCGACACAGCTTAGATATCAGGATGGGTATGGTTGCCTCTCATCCTGATTGGTCATGTTTCAGGGTTATTGGGGCTGATAACCTTTCAATAAATTGATGACCAGAGGCAGATCGCACTATGATTTTTTCCCCATCAATCCTGACTCCATCTGGCTTGTCTGTTGCACAGGTTGCTGTCCTGCAGGCTCCCGTATCACAAAGGAATTTAATTTTCATACCCATTACTGTCAATGTCAAATAAGGTTTCTGTTCCTGTTGAAGTGCTAAGTCAATAGTAGCCAATTCAAACACCTCACAATTTGGATCAAAGGGTTGCTTAGTCTTCCCCCCACTAGAGTCTACTATTTCTCCCTCAAGGACTAGTCACGCCTTATCTTCCTCTTCCTCACGCTCAAAGCTGGGGGGTGGACTTCTCTCTCTCTCTCTTCTCTCTTTTCTCTCCTGTCTGACTTTCTCTGCCCTTGTCTGGTACTCCTCTACCTCTGGCTCTTCCTCACCTTCATCTTCCCTTCCTCCTCCAGCCCCTTCTTCCTCATAGGGAGGTGGGGCCGGATGGGGGGGCAACATTATTCCCCTGCACTCTCCTTCTCCTCCCTACGTATTCATCATCTGGATTTTCTCTCCATGCCTGGTCTGCCAAGTTTGGATATAACCTTTCTGCCCTCTGCTCTGGGGGAGGCACGGAGACCTCAACCTTCACTTCTCTTTCCCTCTCACTCACTTCTCTTTTCTTCCTGCCTTATCTCCT
Organism: Coregonus lavaretus; assembly: GCF_964263955.1. Classification (NCBI taxonomy): domain Eukaryota; kingdom Metazoa; phylum Chordata; class Actinopteri; order Salmoniformes; family Salmonidae; genus Coregonus; species Coregonus lavaretus. The sequence continues at coordinate 42,717,826 of NC_140007.1, forward strand.
CTCTCTCCTAAGTTTCTAGTTCTACCCGCCATCTCTCCCAGAGTGGCAATTAGTTACTCTGCATCTTCCTCTTCTTTCTTGGCTCTGTCCTGTCTGTTATTCTGCTCATGATGGATTGCATGTCTCTCTGAGGCTATTACACAATTCAGTTATTTTCCCAACATACTCTCCGTAATCGGCCCATGGCAAAAGTGTCCTCTGGGCATCCCCTGAAACCCACTGCCCTCTAACGGCAGCCCAAACCTTACTATTCCTGTTTTGGGGTGGGTCATTCCTTCTACCGCTCTGGCCACGTCCTCTGTGTTCATGGCCTGTCTGCTAAATGGCATATTATTATTATTACTGTATACATCTAAGGTTGCTGGGGCCCCTTTCATTCCCCGCCAATAGATTAGGTAAGGCTATCAGTGGGTACTGGCCCCCTCCTACTCTCTCTCTCTCTCACTGCTTATTTCTCCTTTACACACCTTATGTATCTGTTTAAGCATGGATTGGAGTTTATCTGCGTCTAGACGTCCCTCAAAACCATACCTCTCCCTCCACCTGGTTACATAATGGAGATTTCTTCTATCCCTGGATTCCATTTTAATTACATCAAGTATTTCTCGTCCCCAGTAAATTCTGGGACCTCTTGTGAGGATTTGCCCCCCCCCATGGTTGGTACTGTTAAAAATCCCTTAGCCACCTCTTCTATATAACAAGTCAATTTAACAAGTAATTCAAAATAGCTTCACACAACAACACCTTGAATCACCCCTTCCTGTATATGTAATCTTGACTAGTCCCACAGAATTATCTCATACTTTTACAGAGGGATTGATCCCCACAATGTAATCTTGATAATTCCTGACAGTCTCATACAACAGGAATGGGTTCTCCCTCCTCTATACAACCACCTCTATGTAGTCTTGACTAGTCCCCCAGAATTATCTCATACTTTTACAGAGGGATTGATCCCCACAATGTAATCTTGATAATTCCTGACAGTCTCATACAACAGGAATGGGTTCTCCCTCCTCTATACAACCACCTGGAATTATTCATGTGACTTTTGAGCAAACATTAGGTCTCACACGTATACAACCTTACATGATTATTGGTGTTGTATCGGTAACCTGGAGTTTATAAGGCTCCAGAACGGATAGAGTTACAGCAAAATCTACAGTTGTTTGTGACTTTTGACTTAACTAATATTCTATTTCTCACACATGCTATTTTAATTCCTTCTGGTGTACTTTTTGTATTTGTTTAACCCGGATTATTTGTTGACTGCTCAATAATCTCTTACAGGTTACATCCCATAGGTGTACTTTTAATAGTTCCTTATATTTCAACACCGGGTAGTTTCTTTTGGTAATGGCCTATTACCGTGAATCATTACGGACCCACCACCAGGTTGACTAGTCCCCCAGAATTATCTCATACTTTACGGAGGAGTCTATCCTCACAATGTAATCTTGATAATTCCTGACAGTCAACCCCACATTTCACTTAAAATGGCTACGCATTGATCAATTTGCTACTTTTCAATATTTTAGCAAGTTCTCAAATCAATTTCACCAAGTTAATGAATAAAGACTACTGACCTTATCCTTGCAGCCGAGATTCAATGTAGGTTTGGATTCCGTCACCGTCTCTGTCATTAATCAGGTGTCCTCTGGCCTGTTTTAACCCTTAATGTCAAAGGGCAGGACTTTCTATTTACGAATGTATCATTCGCCCGTCGACGGTTTTCAGAGTTACCTGGAATGACAGAAACAGGGTATTGGAGTCCGGCTCAGAAGGACCAAGCTGTTATGTGAATTATTTAACAAACTATTTTAGTGTCTCTGTGCGTCTCCCAAAAGGTTGTAAGTCTTTTGGGATTTAAGTAACGGCCAGAGTCCCGGTCTGCATAGTCAGAGATATTTATTCATTGAGAATTCTGCCATCACAATTTCAGAGTCCATCTTTTATACTCATACGTCATACAAAAAGAAATCCCTTCCCTCTGTAGGCAGGCTGTAGTTTTCCACTCTAAAACTGCTCTACTGACCTTCAGTTCACACACACACACATATACACACATGCATACACACATACATACACACACACACACACATATCCTACTCCCTGCTTTACTCAGTTATTGCCGTTCTCACAATATTCTGCACCATGTTTTCATAACAGTTTCTCCCCTCCCTAAATTGGGAGGCCTCTTTATCTTAGTTTCTCAGTTGTCTTTGTTGTCTGGCCTGACTCTTAAAAAAAAAAAAAAGTCTAGACCACCTTTACTCCACACGCAGAGACAAACATACAAAGCTCTCCCTCGCCCTCCATTTGGCAAATCTGACCATAACTCTATCCTCCTGATTCCTGCTTATAAGCAAAAACTAAAGCAGGAAGCACCAGTGACTCGGTTAATAAAAAAGTGGTCAGATGACGCCTGATCACCAACAACGATGAGACAGCCTATAGGGAGGAGGTCAGAGACCTGGCCGTGTGGTGCCAGGATAACAACCTCTCCCTCAACGTGACCAAGACAAATGAGATGATTGTGGACTACACGAAAAAAAAGAGGACTGAGCACGCCCCCATTCTCATCGACGGGGCTGTAGTGGAACAGGTTGAGAGCTTCAAGTTCCTTGGTGTCCACATCACCAACGAACTATCATGGTCCAAACACACCAAGACAGTCGTGAAGAGGGCACGACAAAGCCTATTCTCCCTCAGGAGACTGAAAAGATTTGGCATGGGTCCTCAGATCCTCAGAAAATTCTACAGCTGCACCATCGAGAGCATCCTGACTGGTTGCATCACCGCCTGGTATGGCAACTGCTTGGCCTCTGACCGCAAGGCACTACAGAGGGTAGTGCGTACAGCCCAGTACATCACTGGGGCCAAGCTTCCTGCCATCCAGGACCTCTATACCAGGTGGTATCAGAGGAAGGCCCTCAAAATTGTCAAAGACTCCAGCCACCCTAGTCATAGACTGTTCTCTCTGCTACCGCACGGCAAGCGGTACCGGAGTGCCAAGTCTAGGTTCAAAATACTTCTCAACAGCTTCTACCCCCAAGCCATAAGTCTCCTGAACAGCTAATCATGGCTACCCGGACTATTTGCACTGCCCCCCCACCCCATCTTTTTACGCTGCTGCTACTCTGTTAATTATTTATGCATAGTCACTTTAACTCTACCCACATGTACATATTACTTCAACTACCTCAACTAGCCGGTGCCCCCGCACATTGACTCTGCACCGGTACCCCCCTGTATATATACATTTACATTTTAGTCATTTAGCAGACGCTCTTATCCAGAGCGACTTACAGTTAGTGAATACATATTTTTATTTTTTTTATACTGGCCCCCCGTGGGAATCGAACCCACAACCCTGGCGTTGCAAACGCCATGCTCTATCAACTGAGCTACATCCCTGCCGGCCATTCCCTCCCCTACCCTGGGCCAATTGTGCGCCGCCCATGAGTCTCCCGGTCGTGGCCGGCGGCGACAGAGCCTGGATTCGAACCAGGATCTCTAGTGGCACAGTTAGCACTGCGATGCAGTGCCTTAGACCACTGCGCCACTCAGGAGTCATATAGCCTCCCTACTGTTATTTTATTTTACTTCTACTCTTTTTTTCTCAACACTCTTTTGTTGTTTTACTTTACTTTTTTATTAAAAATAAATGCACTGTTGGTTAAGGGCTGTAAGTAAGCATTTCACTGTAATGTCTGCACCTGTTGTATTCGGCGCATGTGGCCAATAAAATACTTTGATTTGATTTGATTTGAACTCTTGTGGCAAGAGAGGACATTCTTCTCAAAGCTGTCATCAAGGCAAAGGGTGGCTATTTGAAAAATCTCAAAAATATTTAGATTTTTTAACAGTTTTTTGGTTACTACATGATTCCATATGTGTTATTTCATAGTTTTTATGTCTTCACTATTATTCTACAATGTAAAAATTAAGAAAAACCGTGGAATGAGTAGGTCTGTCCAAACTTTTGACTGGTACAGTATATCTAATAATATCCAACTGGTGTTAGACCTTATTGACTCTTCTGATCTAATCTTCGAAGATAGTTTTATTGTCTTAGACTTTTATAAAGCCTTCGATACAGTGGAACGTGAGTTTATATTTCTCTCGCTTGAGAAATGTGGTTTTGGGGAATTATTTTGTAGTACTATTAAAACGCTTTATATGAATGAATAGTCCTATGTAGCTCAGTTGGTAGAGCATGGTGCTTGCAACGCCAGGGTTGTGGGTTTGATTCCCACGGGGGGCCAGTATGAAAAAACAAACAACATTAACAAAAATAATTATGCACTCACTAACTGTAAGTTGCTCTGGATAAGAGCGTCTGCTAAATGACTAAAAATTTTTAAATGAATGGGAACAGTTCCATTAAATTAAAGCATGCCACTTCTCCTAGATCTGATTTGAAAAGAGGAATTAGGCAAGGTTGCCCAATCGTGCCATCTCTTCCTGCTTGCAACCCAACTTCTGACAAGTTTTGTTAAATCCAGCGATATACAAGGGATCTCTATTGCTGACAGAGATATTATCATAAGTCAGCTTGCAGATGACACCTCCCTCTTTTTGAAAGATGCTGACCAGATTCCTAGAGCAGTCAATGTGATAAATATTTTTTCCAAAGCATCTGGTCTTTGCCTAAACCTTAATAAGTGTGAATTGTTTGCTGTTAAAGACTGTGATACTCTCTATCTGCAATATTCCAGTCAAGGAAAAAGTAATATACCTTGGGATTACCATATCTAAGGATCAACAGGAAAGATGCTCATTAAATGTCATACCTATTATTGAAAAGAACTAAAAGAAGTTGAACCATTGGTTGCAGAAGGATTTATCCTTGAAAGGTCGAGTATTGCTTTCTAAAGCTGAACGTATCTCCAGATTTACTTACGCATCCCAGTCCCTACATCTTCACAACAAAATAGGTAAAGCAGTTGACCAGATGCTTTTCAACTTCATCTTTAAAAATCGTACACATTATATTAGGAAATCTGTCGTTATGAACACATATGAATATGGTGGTCTCAATTTTTATGATAAATTGGGCTAAACATTTCTTAAAGAATCCAACTTCAATTTGGAATTTCATCCCTCATTATATCTTCTCCGGTTTTGGTGGCTTCAATTTGATGTTACTTTTTAACTATAACATTGATAAGATTCCTACAAAGTATTCTTAGCGTGGTCATTAATATATATAAACATAATTTTTCCCCGCATAGGTATTTCATTTGGAACAATAAGGATATTTTGTATGGAAACAAGTCTTTATTTTTTAAGAACTGGTTTAATAATCATATCCTGCTGGTGAGTCAATTTATTAATGCAGAAGGATTGTTACTCAATTCCGAGGATTTTTTATCTCGTTACAATATCCCTGTTACACCTAGCGAGATCGCCATAGTCTTTGATACTATTCCATCTGGAACTCTCACGTTGTTTAGAGGTGTAACCAGACCTCACCTCCTTGAGCTACCCTAGCTTAATCCAGTTGACTCTCCAATAGGAAACATTTGTTTCTCCTTGCTCCCTCAGAACAACAGATCTATACGTGCTTCAAAGGGATATTGTATCTATTCCTTATGTCACAACTTACTGGAATACATTTGTCAATAATATCTGTTTGAAAAAAGACTGGTTATTACCACACAAATACCTGCTTGTTAACAAGGTCAAAGAGGTCTCTTTCAGAATGATCCATAAGTATTACCCTGCGAATCATTACCTGAAGAAACTCAAAAAATACATTAACATTAACTGTCCTTTTTGTGTTGAGCATCTGGAAACAGTTTTGCATTTATTTTGGCATTGTCTACATGTAAAGAAATTATGGCAAGATATTTATAGTTTTATAATTGTTCATATTCTTGATGACTTTAGTTTTTTTATGGGAGAATGTGCTGCTCGGTTTCCTTTACTATAATAAGGATAAAGAAAAACAATTTTACCTCTTAAATCTAATTGCGCTAAAGGCAAAATTTCATATTCATAAATGTAAATTCACTAATAAAAAAACACTCTTCCATGTTTTCTATAAGGAATTCGAGCAGTACATTTAAGACCATTCTACATTCTTCCAATAAGAAAGCTGTTAAAACAATCAATGTGTGTGTATCTTTTAAGGTCTTTGTATAATCTGTAATTTGTTATACAGGCTAGCAAATGTTATCATTGTCTGTTTGTATACTTGTAGGTATGCTGATGTTTCTGCAATAAAAACAATTTTTAAAAAATGACTACTGTTGCCAGGAAATGACCCGCCATCACATGATCCTTCTGAGCCTGTGTAGGGAACTGATTAAACAAAAAAACAGGTTGATTTAGTTTAATGAACATTTCGTCACTGATAGTTTGTATGGAGTTTTTTTTTTTTTTACCCGCATTTTTTATCCACCTGTACAGTGGGTTGCAGAATGCACATATAATTTTTGCAAACGCCATTACACCAAATAAGGAGAAGGTGGGAAAAGTTAAGAATATCTGAGCACTAACCATGGAAAGTCCCTCATAAACGAAAGTGTAAGCTAGTCCGAGTTCATCTAACAAGGTAAGACTGCTCTGTTACATGTGTAGGAAAAGTGTATTCAATATTGATTAAATATGTGTAATATCGTATTTTACAACATGATTTTCGTGTTCGAAATTAAACGTTAGCTAAAGTATTATTTAACGTTGAAGTTGGTGCTAGCCCTAAAGGACACCACGCCACGGTTCATTGAAGTGCATGCACTGTCCAGCCGTTTGTGTAGCCAAGACAAATGGTAGTTTATCTAAGTTACATTATTGTACCTTCATTATGCTAACCTAGCTACTTTATTGGCTATCTACATACATGATAAAATACAAACACCAAGAGGATGGTCAGCGTTTTGTTTTTTTAGCTACATACAGGCTTAAAGGGTAACGTTAGGTAGCATAAACGTAACTACATGTAACATATGTGACCGACCGGCTCGATTCGGTCGTATGCAGTGGTGTAAAAAGTACGCAATGGTCATATTTGAGTAAATGTAAAGATACCTTAATAGAAAATGACTCAAGTAAAAGTGAAAGTCAGCCAGTCAAATACTACTTGAGTAAAAGTCTAAATGTATATGGTTTTAAATATACTCAAGTATCAAAAGTAAATGTAATTGCTAAAATATACTTAGATATCAAAAGTAAAAGTATACATTTTCAAATTCCTTATATTAAGCAAACCAAACGGCACCATTTTCTTGTTTTTTTTATTTACGGATAGCAAAGGGCACACTCCAACACTCAGACATAATTTACAAATGAGGCATTTGTGTTTAGTGATTCCGCCAGATCAGTGGCAGTAGAGATGAACAGGGATGTTCTCTTGAGAAGCATTCAAAATGTAATGAGTACCTTTGGGTGTCACGGAAAATGTATGGAGTAAAAAGTACATTATTTTCTGTAGGAATGTAGTGAAGTAAAAGTAGTCAAAAATATAAATAGTAAAGTACTACTTAAGTAGCAATGGTGTAAAGTACTTGAGTAAAAATGCTTTCAAGTACTACTTAAGTAGTTTTTTTGGTATCTGTACTTTTACTTTACTACATTCCTAAAGAAAATAATGTACAGTCGTGGTCAAAAGTTTTGAGAATGACACAAGTATTGGTCTTCAAAGTTTGCTGCTTCAATGTTTTTAGATATTTTTGTCAGATGTTACTATGGTATACTGAAGTATAATTACAATCATTCCATAAGTGTCAAAGGCTTTTATTGACAATTACATTAAGTTTATGCAAAGAGTCAATATTTGCGGTGTTGACCCTTCTTTTTCAAGACCTCTGCAATCCGCCCTGGCATGCTGTCAATAAACTTCTGGGCCACATCCTGACTGATGGCAGCCCATTCTTGCATAATCAATGCTTGGAGTTTGTCAGAATTTGTGGGTTTTTGTTTGTCCACCCGCCTCTTGAGGATTGACCACAAGTTCTCAATGGGATTAAGGTCTGGGGAGTTTCCTGGCCATGGACCCAAAATGTAGATGTTTTGTTCCCCGAGCCACTTAGTTATCACTTTTGCCTTATGGCAAGGTGCTCCATCATGCTGGAAAAGGCATTGTTCGTCACCAAACTGTTCTTGGATGGTTGGGAGAAGTTACTCTCGGAGGATGTGTTGGTACCATTCTTTATTAATGGCTGTGTTCTTAGGCAAAATTGTGAGTGAGCCCACTCCCTTGGCTGAGAAGCAACCCCACACATGAATGGTCTCCGGATGCTTTACTGTTGGCATGACACAGGACTGATGGTAGCACTCACCTTGTCTTCTCCGGACAAGCTTTTTTCCGGATGCCCCAAACAATCGGAAAGGGGATTCATCAGAGAAAATGACTTTACCCCTGTTCTCAGCAGTCCAATCCCTGTACCTTTTGCAGAATATCAGTCTGTCCCTGATGTTTTTCCTGGAGAGAAGTGGCTTCCTCGCTGCCCTTCTTGACACCAGGCCATCCTCCAAAAGTCTTCGCCTCACTGTGCGTGCAGATGCACTCACACCTGCCTGCTGCAATTCCTGAGCAAGCTCTGCACTGGTGGTGCCCCGATCCCGCAGCTGAATCAACTTTAGGAGATGGTCCTGGCGCTTGCTGGACTTTCTTGGGCGCCCTGAAGCCTTCTTCACAACAATTGAACCTCTCTCCTTGAAGTTCTTGATGATCCGATAAATGGTTGATTTAGGTGCAATCTTACTAGCAGCAATATCCTTGCCTGTGAAGCCCTTTTTGTGCAAAGCAATGATAACGGCACGTGTTTCCTTGCAGGTAACCATGGTCAACAGAGGAAGAACAATGATTTTAAGCACCACCCTCCTTTTAAAGCTTCCAGTCTGTTATTCTAACTCAATCAGCATGACACAGTGATCTCCAGCCTTGTCCTCGTCAACACTCTCACCTGTGTTAACGAGAGAATCACTGACATGATGTCAGCTGGTCCTTTTGTGGCAGGGCTGAAATGCAGTGGAAATGTTTTTTGGGATTAAGTTCATTTTCATGGCAAAGAGGGACTTTGCAATTCATCTGATCACTCTTCATAACATTCTGGAGTATATGCAAATTGCCATCATAAAAACTGAGGCAGCAGACTTAGTGAAAATTAATATTTGTTTCATTCTCAAAACTTTTGACCACGACTGTACTTTTTACTCCATAGATTTTCCCTGACACCTAAAAGTACTTGTTACATTTTGAATGCTTAGCAGGACAGGAAAATGGTCCAATTCATGCACTTATCAAGAGAACATCCATGGTCATCTACTGCCTCTGATCTGGCGGACTACTTGAGAGCTCTTCTTTGTCTACACCCATTCAGCATCATTCACACCCTCATAAGCCTTAGCCCCACCATTTCTTTAAATGTGAGTACAGTAGTGTATTAAACAACCAAAGTTTGCAAGACTAAAGGCTGGTTTATACTACGTCTGTCAACATATCTGTAGACAGTTGTCGCAGTGACATCATGAACATTCTATTGTGGTCCAACATCAAACTTGTTGTTATGAAAAAGTATAAACACAAAAACGACAGGCTGCATGACATCAGCAGCCTGGTGGTCCAAAATAGCATGACTGGTGTATTTTAACACCAATAAACCCATCCGTATTTAAAAATGAATTTGGTTTATGTCAATCTAGCAAACCAGGCAACTAAAAGCAACTTTCTAAACAATTATTTGGTTAGCTTGTTGGCTAGTTAGCTAACTTTAAGTTAGCTGGCTAGCCAGTTCAAATAATGACCATATTCTACTGTATAGCTAACATCTTAACTTTAACTAATTTGTATTTGTTATGACGTAAAATAAACTCTCAAGATCATTATTTACAAGTTAATGGCGAGCTAATTACAGAAAATAGCTTACAGTTGTGAGTGTGACTAAATAAAAGCAGGGCATTCTACCGGAGAATTTTAGAACTTGGACACTGTCTCGTTGCCCTAACGTCTTATCCTGATTTGACTTTGGTGCTGGTCATCTTAGCTAAAGCTAACCAACTAGCTAGGTTCAGCTAGAAACGTATAATATCTGAAAATGTAGCTAGCTAGACTCTCTTACCCGTATACATGGATGAACGCTTCTCCCTCTCTGTCATGGATGCCATGGTTGCCCTTAGTTTGAAGATGTAATCCGGAGACAGGTGTTTTATACAACAGCCTTCTTATGTGTGTTCTCTTTTCGACTCCCTCCACATTATTTGCAATCAAAGGCAGAATTTTTCCATCTCCTTAGCTATCATACTCTGCTTCCACCGGGCATTCAACTGATTTCAAAACTCATTCCTCCAGAAAGTGGAGCACATTAGCAACACTTATGCAGTTCTTCGTGATATCTTTCAATATAGCCGTGTAAGAAAGGATTACCTACACATACTGAGCAGCTCATGTTATAGACAGAAGCGTGCTACATGGCAGACCAATCCGAACTTATATCACGGCATGTCCAGCCCATCCATTATCTCAGCCAATCATGGCTAGCAGGAAGGTTCCTGTCTTTTTCCGTGGCTAAACCAACTAGGCTCGTAATTCAACAATTTAATTCGTATTTACAGATGGCATACACGTTTGTTATTGAAAGTTCACATGTTCCAGCAGGCATTTCTGCCAAAAACGCATTTTGATTAAAAAAAATAAAAAAAATAACATTCAAATGCCTCTCCTGTGCAGTAGTGTCGAATGACATTGGCCTAGTTTCCTGAAACAAGTCACATATGGCTTTGCGTTAGTATACACATCAAAAGGTCCCAACGCACCACTCAGCCCGTACTCTACCTGCAGCATAATAATAATAATAATAATATGCCATTTAGCAGACGCTTTTATCCAAAGCGACTTACAGTCATGCGTGCGTACATTTTTTGTGTATTGTTGGTCCCGGGGATCGAACCCACTACCTTGGCGTTACAAGCGCCGTGCTCTACCAGCTGAGCTACAGAGGACCACATAACCAATCAGAGCTGCAGTAGGCCTATATGCAGATGGTCCTGTGCCATTTACTTTGAACTGGACTGTTTACACTATGAGCCGGTTGTGAGTAGATGCAGCTCTCGCTTTAATCTCAAAACAAGCGCATGTAGCCACGTGTGCACATTTAGTTCATATCCTTTACTAATTAGTGAGTTATTAGCCCAGTTATAGTTAATTTGTAGTCAGCAATATGGGAGGGATAGCTTTCTACAAGAGCACAAAACGTGTACATTTCTAGACATCTTTGAAAAGCAAGTCAGGAAAATAGTTTTTTTGCCTTAAAAGGGGCAGTGTTGTATTTTGAGACCGGCTTGAATAAGCTAAGTAGCCAATTGGCAGAGGGTAGCATAATTTGTCTGATTCTCTGTAATAATAGTGCATTTTGTTTTGTAAAGTGGTTTCTTGCATCAAATAACACATTTTCAGTCACCTCTTTGTCTGAAGGATAAGTGGATAAACAGGTTAATGTCAAGCCCTGCATGGTTTTTTCCAAAGTCTAATGGAATGTAGGCCTACATTGAACACCACACATTGGCTGCTGCTGTAGGCTGAATGATAAAACAGCTATTGCCATGTTAAAATGTTATGGGATGCATTTTCTCCATTGTTTTTGATGATAGGCTTCTCTGGTAGGCCTACATTATGATCAAATAGCCACAGTAGCCTACATGGCCACTGTTAAAACTGTAACAGAAAGCGGATACAGCCTCAGTGTTCACAGTAAACGCACGCTGGAAGTTGCACAGAATTTTCACAACGTTCAAGTTTGCGCTCAGCAGACCTGAAATTTGTTCAGTGCCGAAAAGTGAACATTGGTGTCAACATACGTTGTGTGTGTATATATAGTGTATCTTTTCCATAACCAAAAATATTTTATTTTCAGCTGTTTGAAGCTGGTGTACAAAACGAAAGTAAAAGACGCAAAAACGAAACTTAAGAACGGGAAACATAGAAATAGTGCTTCTTAGACTTCTGTTCAATGAGAATGACAGATCTATAACTCACATTTCTATGTGAATTTGGTCGGGTCACTCAAAAAGTTACATATTGCAGCTTTAAAAGTGTGCAGACTGAGTTGGCGACCAAAGCCAGGGGGAGGTGGCGCTTCACTGGCCGATGACGTGTCGGGGTAATCCAAAACAGATTCTACATTTACATTACATTTTAGTCATTTAGCAGACGCTCTTATCCAGAGCGACTTACAGTTAGTGAGTGCATACATTTTCATACTGGCCTCCCGTGGGAAACGAACCCACAACCCTGGCGTTGCAAGCGCCATGCTCTACCAACTGAGCTACAGGGGACTACACCTAGATGTCAGCTAGCGTGCTAGCACTAAGCCAAGGTGGAAAAAGTTACAAAACTCCCGTAGCCTACTTCACAGAGAACATCCCGAAAAGTTGACAAAACAAAAAATACGAGGTACTACACAATAAGAGCAAGCAGGTATGATTTTCTCTTTCGTTTTGAGTCCACGGCATCAAGGCACCAGAGCCTGCCGTGCTAACGGTTTCCCACTAGATAAGTGACAAAGTCTGAAGAGCATGCTGCCAAAGATTTTTATAACTAACCAAGATGGACCACATCTTGTCGTTTTCCAATGGAAGCAAATTAATCATAGTGGGCTGAACAAGCAGGGAGGTGGGCAGAGCCAAGCACGAGCTAGCGAGATTCTATTGGCGCGTTCGAGCATGTATTTGCATATTTCCGTTAGGGAACGACCTACTCTGTGAAGTGCGTGTGTGCAATAACTCAATTCACCCTTGCACTCCTTCTGAACAACGCAAGTAAAAAATTAAATAAACTTCGGCAAAGGGTAAAGTCTACAAAACGTAGTCCACTCTGTTCATAATAGGTTCTAGTTTTGGGAACAGAAAACTGTATTGAGATCAAATGTTTCATTGATGAGAAAATTAGCAGAATGTCGGCCAAAATCCATCTCGCTCCATCTTCTCTGGGTTTCCTCTCATCACCATATTTGGTAGTGAGTGGAAATGCCAACTGGATGCTTCAGATTTATACATCAGGTAAGTAATCTGGCTCATTGTTCTATCTGTGATCCTGCCTGGCCGAACGTGCTCCTTGTTTACATCACACTTCCTGTGATTGATGGATTACCTGATGTATATCTCGCTCATCACTGCCAACATTTGGTCTGGAATGTAATTACATGCTAGCATGGCTAGTGGCTACTGTTAGCCAACTTGAGCTAGCATATGAACCAAGGGGCCAGGGTTCCGGTCTAGAAGGACGGTTTCGACTGCTCCTACAGTTTTGCTTTGGTACTGCAGTTTAACTGACGCCCGGCCCAGAAAGACAATTTCCATACACGGCCGCATAGAGATGTCAGATTAGAAAATTCCTAATGAGACACTTTATTCATCACCTTTGTGCACAAAACATCCCATTGAATTATTCAAATAATTGTTGCTGAGGCCGTGTTTTTTTTTTTTCATCACTCAGATATTAACATATTGCGTTCATCCAATGTATGCCATGTTTTTGGATGACGTGATGACATCGGCGCTGCTCCCGAATGCTAGTGCCATGTGATGTTGGTCCGTATAAACTGGATGCAACCCGGGTATAGACGGTCCATGAATTGGCGTATGCGAACGTGAGTAGATTACCTTGAAAACAACGGGCGGACATCTTGGACGCAGTCTCCAGTTCTTATTAAATCTCAGTGATACGAACTATGTAGCACAGAGTAGGTCCTCCATATGACGTTGAGAAATGGTGCATTGTGGCTAGTTTATTAGATATCCGGAAATAAGAAAATAAATATACTATACAGTTGAAGTCGGAAGTTTACATACACTTAGGTTGGAGTCATTAAAAGTCGTTTTTCAACCACTCCACAAATTTCTTGTTAACAAACTATAGTTTTGGCAAGTCGGTTAGGACATCTACTTTGTGCATGACACAAGTAATTTTCCAACAATTGTTTACAGACAGATTATTTCACTTATAATTCACTGTATCACAATTCCAGTGGGTCAGAAGTTTACATACACTAAGTTGACTGTGCCTTTAAACAGTTTGGAAAATTCCAGAAAATTATGAAGCTTCAGATAGGCTAATTGACATCATTTGAGTCAATTGGAGGTGTACCTGTGGATGTATTTCAAGGCCTACCTTCAAACGCAGTGCCTCTTTGCTTGACATCATGGGAAAATCTAAATAAATCAGCCAAGACCTCAGAAGAAAAATTGTAGACCTCCACAAGTCTGGTTCATCCTTGGGAGCAATTTCCAAACGCCTGAAGGTACCACTTTCATCTGTACAAACAATAGTACGCAAGTATAAACACCATGGGACCACGCAGCCGTTATACCGCTCAGGAAGGAGACGCATTCTGTCTCCTAGAGATTAAAGTACTTTGGTGCGAAAAGTGCAAATCAATCCCAGAACAACAGCAAAGGACCTTGTGAAGATGCTGGAGAAAATGGGTACAAAAGTATCTATATCCACAGTAAAACGAGTCTTATATCGACATAACCTGAAAGGCCACTCGGCAAGGAAGGATCCACTGCTCCAAAACCGCCATAAAAAAGCCAGATGGTTTGCAACTGCACATGGGGTCAAAGATTGTACTTTTTGGAGAAATGTCCTCTGGTCTGATTAAACAAAAATATAACTGTTTGGCCATAATGACCATCGTTATGTTGGAGGAAAAAGGGGGTGGCTTGCAAGCCGAAGTACACTATCCCAACCGTGAAGCATGGGGGTGGCAGCATCATGCTGTGGGGGTGCTTTGCTTCAGGAGGGACTGGTGCACTTCACAAAATAGATGGCATCATGAGGAAGGAAATTTATGTGGATATATTGAAGCAACATCTCAAGACATCAGTCAGGAAGTTAAAGCTTGGTCGCAAATGGGTCTTCCAAATGGACAATGACCCCAAGCATACTTCCAAAGTTGTGGCAAAATGGCTTAAGGACAACAAAGTCAAGGTATTGGAGTGGCCATCACAAAGCCCTGACCTTAATCCTATAGCAAATTTGTGGGCAGAACTGAAAAAGCGTGTGCGAGCAAGGAGGCCTACAAACCTGACTCAGTTACACCAGCTCTGTCAGGAGGAATGGGCCAAAATTCACCCAACTTATTGTGGGAAGCTTGTGGAAGGCTACCTGAAACGTTTGACCCAAGTTAAACAATTTAAAGGCAATGCTACCAAATACTAATTGAGTGTATTTAAACTTCTGACCCACTGGGAATGTGATGAAAGAAAAAAAAGCTGAAATAAATCACTCTACTATTATTCTGACATTTCACATTCTTAAAATAAAGTGGTGTTCCTAACTGACCTAAGACAGGGAATTTTTATTAGGATTAAATGTCAGGAATTGTGAAAAACTGAGTTTAAATGTATTTGGCTAAGGTGTATGTAAACTTCCGACTTCAACTGTATATACAAAAGTATGTGGACACCCCTTTTAAATTAGTGGATTTGGCTATTTCAGCCACACCCGTTGCTGACAGGTGTATAAAATGGAGTGCACAGCCATGCAATCTCCATTGACAAACATTGGCAGTACAATGGCCTTACTGAAGAGCTCAGTGACTTTCAACGTGGCACCGTCATAGGATGCCACCTTTCCAACAAGTCAGTTCATCAAATTTCTAACCTGCTAGAGTTGCCCCGGTCAACTGTAAGTGCTGTTATTGTGAAGTGGAAACGTCTAGGAGCAACAACGGCTCAGCCGCGAAGTGGTAGGCCACACAAGCTCACAGAACGGGACAACCGAGTGCTGAACCGCATAAAAAATCATCTGTCCTCAGTTGCAACACTCACTACAGAGTTCCAAACTGCCTCTGGAAGCAACGTCAGCACAAGAACTGCTTGTCGGGAGCTTCATGAAATGGGTTTCCATGGCCGAGCAGCCGCACACAAGCCTAAGATCACCATATGCAATGCCAAGCGTTGGATGCAGTGTTGTAAAGCTCACCGCCATTGGACTCTGGAGCAGTGGAAACGTGTTCTCTGGAGTGATGAATCACGCTTCACCATCTGGCAGTCCGACAGACGAATCTAGGTTTGGCGGATGCCAGGAGAACGCTACCTGCCCCAAATGCATAGTGCCAACTATAAAGTTTGGTGGAGGAGGAATAATGGTTTGGGTCTGTTTTTCATGGTTCGGGCTTGGCTGTCCTGCACAGAGCCCTGACCTCAACCCCATCGAACACCTTTGGGATGAATTGGAATGCAGACTGCGAGCCAGGCCCAATCGCCCAACATCAGTGTCCGACCTCACTAATGCTCTTTTGGCTGAATGGAAGCAAGTCCCCACAGCAATGTTCCAACATCTAGTGGAACGCCTTCCCAGAAGAGTGGAGGCTGTTATAGCAGCAAAGGGGGGACCAACTCCATATTAATTCCCATGATTTTGGAATGAGATGTCCACATACTTTTGGTCATGTAGTTATGTTTTGCTGTTATTACATACACTATGTTTGTACTTATAGGTAACCAGATCGTGACTATAACTACGTCTTTGACCACATTGTGTTGTTACACTGGTGAGTAAAAACTAATGCTTCCTACCCTTTAAATATAGAACATACATTTAGTTGGTTATCAGAGTCCAGCATTTGTACTACAAATCACTGTGTGATAGAAGGCATTTTGGTTGCTTGGCGATTGGAGAACAGCATTAGGTTTTAGTATGTTGGCATTACATTTTATATGTTGGCATTACATTTTATATGTTGGCATTACATTCTATATTGTTGGCATTACATTCTATATTGTCGGCATTACATTCTATATGTTGGCATAACATTGACATACAGTGGGGAGAACAAGTATTTGATACACTGCCGATTTTGAAGGTTTTCCTACTTACAAAGCATGTAGAGGTCTGTAATCTTTATCATAGGTACACTTCAACTGTGAGAGACGGAATCTAAAATAAAAATCCAGAAAATCACTGTATGATTTTTAAGTAATTAATTTGCATTTTATTGCATGACATAAGTATTTGATCACCTACCAACCAGTAAGAATTCCGGCTCTCACAGACCTGTTAGTTTTTCTTTAAGAAGCCCTCCTGTTCTCCACTCATTACCTGTATTAACTGCACCTGTTTGAACTCGTTACCTGTATAAAAGACACCTGTCCACACACTCAATCAAACAGACTCCAACCTCTCCACAATGGCCAAGACCAGAGAGCTGTGTAAGGACATCAGGGATAAAATTGTAGACCTGCACAAGGCTGGGATGGGCTACAGGACAATAGGCAAGCAGCTTGGTGAGAAGGCAACAACTGTTGGCGCAATTATTAGAAAATGGAAGAAGTTCAAGATGACGGTCAATCACCCTCGGTCTGGGGCTCCATGCAAGATCTCACCTCGTGGGGCATCAATGATCATGAGGAAGGTGAGGGATCAGCCCAGAACTACACGGCAGGACCTGGTCAATGACCTGAAGAGAGCTGGGACCACAGTCTCAAAGAAAACCATTAGTAACACACTACGCCGTCATGGATTAAAATCCTGCAGCGCACGCAAGGTCCCCCTGCTCAAGCCAGCGCATGTCCAGGCCCGTCTGAAGTTTGCCAATGACCATCTGGATGATCCAGAGGAGGAATGGGAGAAGGTAATGTGGTCTGATGAGACAAAAATAGAGCTTTTTGGTCTAAACTCCACTCGCCGTGTTTGGAGGAAGAAGAAGGATGAGTACAACCCCAAGAACACCATCCCAACCGTGAAGCATGGAGGTGGAAACATCATTCTTTGGGGATGCTTTTCTGCAAAGGTGACAGGACGACTGCACCGTATTGAGGGGAGGATGGATGGGGCCATGTATCGCGAGATCTTGGCCATCAACCTCCTTTCCTCAGTAAGAGCATTGATGATGGGTCGTGGCTGGGTCTTCCAGCATGACAACGACCCGAAACACACAGCCAGGGCAACTAATCTCCCGAGTGGCGCAGTGGTCTAAGGCACTGCATCGCAGTGCTAGCTGTGCCACTAGAGATACTGGTTCGAATCCAGGCTCTGCTGTAGCCGGCCGCAACCGGGAGACCAATGGGGCGGCGCACAATTGGCCCAGCGTCGTCTAGAGGGAATTTGCAACGACAGGGTTGTGGGTTCGTTTCCCACGGGGGGCCAGTATGAAAATAAAAAAGAATAATGTATGCACTAACTGTACGTCGCTCTGGATAAGAGTGTCTGCTAAAATGACGTAAATGTAAACTAAGGAGTGGCTCCGTAAGAAGCATCTCAAGGTCCTGGAGTGGCCTAGCCAGTCTCCAGACCTGAACCCAATAGAAAATCTTTGGAGGGAGCTGAAAGTCCGTATTGCCCAGCAACAGCCCCGAAACCTGAAGGATCTGGAGAAGGTCTGTATGGAGGAGTGGGCCAAAATCCCTGCTGCATTGTGTGCAAACCTGGTCAAGACGTACAGGAAACGTATGATCTCTGTAATTGAAACAAAGGTTTCTGTACCAAATATTAAGTTCTGCTTTTCTGATGTATCAAATACTTATGTCATGCAATAAAATGCAAATGAATTACTTAAAAATCATACAATGTGATTTTCTGGATTTGGTTTTAGATTCCATCTCTCACAGTTGAAGTGTACCTATGATAAAAATTACAGACCTCTACATGCTTTGTAAGTAGGAAAACCTGCAAAATCGGCAGTGTATCAAATACTTGTTCTCCCCACTGTATATGATAAAATTCCCTTGAACCAAAAATTATCAGTTCTAGTTTAACATTTGTTAGATATTGTACGGCAAATATTTAAATATTGTATGGTATTAAACTTTTCCAATAATTGTATTAGTGTGTGACTCTCAAGGTCTACATGAGGAAGGACGACAACAGAGATGTTGCCATTGTGATAGTTCAAAAGTAAGAATCCAGGGTGGTGGACCTTCTTCCACTGAGATGTTGAGGATTGGAGAACCATGGCTCGGTTTCAAAGCTCGATATGGACGGTAAGTTAAACGTTTTTGGTTTTGTAAGCTTAGTAGCTTGGCATCATTTCACGCTACAGCAGTACTTGGCACCAGATAGGATACACCAATGATGTATATTGGAAGCAGTCCTCCATAGGAATTAATGGAATTTTACATTCAATAAAATATTTTAAGGACGAAATTACTTGTATTTTAGTATTTATTTGTTGATGTGGGGACAGTAACATTAGTATAAAAAAAATATATACTTTAAGAAATAGGTTATTTTTAAATTGTTATGTTTACTTCACATAATATAATGTATAAGTATGCATTAAGGTGTTTGTGATAGAATCTTTACCAAAATGGCTGCGTGGTGCTCAATTCATCCTGGGTGTATACACTGTCTGTGTCAAATTCTTGTTTTAAAAATTGTTTGGTCTTTGAACATCGTCAAATCTTCCAGCAGGGGACGTGGCCTTGCAAAAGCAAATTATCAATGTAAATATTTCCTCTATGAAAAAATCAATCTGAGTAAGTAAATTTCACTAACATTTATTTCCTGAATAATAAAAACAATGAAATCTTAACTACGGTATGCTTTCTCTCATTTTGAAACTGTCAATCGCTCCTCAATCTGAAATCTCCTCCTCTCACATCTCCACCCTAACCACAAACTCTCTTCATCCCTGCTTTGCCAATGTGTGACCCCCCCCCCCCCCCCCCCCCTCCCCCATTTTCCAACAGTAGTAATGTGTTAATTTTCTCTATTTATAGATTAACCTAGCACTCATTTTGACGCTTCTAAACATTGAGCTCTCTATCGCATGTGGTAGAGCAGAGTACAGAATAGTTGATGAGTGCTGTCCTATGTGTTCGCCAGGTAAGGACCAGTTCTGTATACAATATGGATTATTATGAAGAAAATACATTTCAATACCAATCAATCCATGACACTGACCTTCTATCCCACAGGAAACCGGGTACATAAACACTGTACAGAATTTACAAGTACTTCCTGTGTCCCCTGTTCCGACTCCACTTTCCTTGATGAACCCAATGGTCTTACGGCATGCATACAGTGTACAAACTGTGACCCAGGCTTTGGTTTGAAGGTAAAGCAGCCATGTAGACCTTCATCAGACACTGTCTGTGGGACACTGGAGGGGTTCTACTGTCTAGACCCAACTAAGGATGGTTGTAGAGCAGCCCAGAGACACAGCAGCTGTACACCTGGTCAATACATCAGCCACACAGGTTGGTCTTCATGCAAATCTTCCATTGACATCAGTGCATGATTTATGCAGTCGTGAGTTAAGCACATCTCAAGTTAGGACCCTTAATGAGTTTCACCCTGTGTTGATGCAGGAACAACATCTGCAGATACTGTGTGTGCTGACTGCACTGGTGATACTTATTCAGATGGATCATTTACATCCTGCCAACCATACACACAGTAAGTAAATGGTTATTTCCCTCAAAATATAAACTAAATACTACAATAATATGCTCACATAGGAATGTAAAACTGAAAGTTTGGTGACCAAATTGTTGATTACCAGTGGTCTGTTTCTCTTATTATAGATGTGATACCTTGAAGCTTCAGCAAATTAAACCTGGAACTCATTGGTCTGACTCTGAATGTGGACCACAGACCTCCCTTCCCAAAGCTACAATAATATCTGCTGTTGTGGTGGTGGTGGTACTAGCTGTGATAGCAGCAGTGACGACAGTAGCTATTAGAATAAAAAAAAGAAAAGATCCTATATCTGGTGAGAATATTTTGGGGAATTGTACAGTTTCATTTATTGTTTTAATTGCCCAGATGAACAAGTGAGAAATATCCAGCACTAAATCAAATGTTTTTTGTCATATGCGCCGAATACACAGAGTTGCTTACTTACGAGCCCTTCCAAACGATGCAGTTTGGTAACACACAATAATAAAATACAGAAGAATGGAGCTATATACAGGGAGTACCAGTAAAGTTCCCGTGTGGCTCAGTTGGTAGAGCATGGCGCTTGCAACGTCAGGATTGTGGGTTTGAGCGCCTGCTAAAATGTGTGTGTATATATATATATATATATATATATATATATATATATATATTTTTTTTATGAATTTGTGTGAAGGAGAAGCGGGGGGGGGGGGCATGGGCAAGTTGCAACGGAGGGTGCAGAGCTGGTGGCCGGGTTAGTGGTAGCCAGGTGGAAAGCATGGCCAGCCGTAGAAAAATGCTTGTTGAAATTCTCGATTATTGTAGATTTATCGGTGGTGATAGTGTTTCCTAGCCTCAGTGCAGTGGGCAGCTGGGAGGAGGTGCTCTTATTTTCCATGGACTTTACAGTGTCCCAAAACTTTTTGGAGTTAGTGCTACAGGATGCAAATTTCTGTTTGAAAAAGCTAGCCTTTGCTTTCCTAACTGCTTGTGTATATTGGTTCCTAACTTCCCTGAAAAGTTGCATATCGCGGGGGCTATTTGATGCTAATGCAGTACGCCGCAATACGTTTTTGTGCTGGTCAAGGGCAGTCAAGTCTGAGGAGAACCAGGGGCTATATCTGTTCTTAGTTCTGTATTTTTTTGAATGGGGCATATTTATTTAAGATTGAGAGGAAATTACTTTTAAAGAACAACCAGGCATCCTCTACTGACGGAATGAGATCGATATCCATCCAGGATACCTGGGCCAGGTCAATTAGGAAGGCCTGCTCGCTAAAGTGTTTTAGGGAGCGTTTGACAGTGATGAGGGGTGGTCGTTTGACCGCGGACCCGTTACGGACGCAGGCAATAAGGCAGTGATCGCTAAGATCCTGGTTGAAGACAGCGGAGGTGTATTTAGAGGGTAAGTTAGTCAGGATGATATCTATGAGGGTACCCATGTTTACGGATTTAGGGTTGTACCTGGTAGGTTCGTTGATCATTTGTGTGAGATTGAGGGCATCTAGTTTGGATTGTAGGATGGCCGGGGTGTTAAGCATATCCCAATTTAGGTCACCAAGCAGTACGAACTCTGATGATAAATGGGGGGCAATCAATTCACATATGGTGTCCAGGGCACAGCTGGGGGCTGAGGGGGGGTCTGTAGCAAGCGGCAACAGTGAGAGACTTATTTCTGGAAAGGTGGATTTTTAGAAATAGAAGCTCAAACTGTTTGGGCACAGACCTGGATAGTATGATAGAGCTCTGCAGGCTATCTCTACAGTAGATTGCAACTCCACCCCCTTTGGCAGTTCTATCTAGACGGAAAATGTTGTAGTTGGGGATGGAAATTTCAGAATTTTTGGTGGCCTTCCTAAGCCAGGATTCAGACACTGCTAGAACATCAGGGTTGGCGGAGTGTGCTAACGCAGTGAATAACTCAAACTTAGTAAGGAGGCTTCTGATGTTAACGTGCAGAAAACCAAGGCTTTTACAGTTACAGAAGTCAACAAATGATAACTCCTGGGGAGTAGGAGTGATAATGGGGGCTGCAGGGCCTGGGTTAGCCTCTACATCACCAGAGGAACAGAGGAGGACTAGAATAAGGATACGGCTAAAGGCTTTAAGAACTGGTCTTCTAGTGCGTTGGGTACAGAGAATAAAGGGGGCAGATTTCCGGGCGTTGTAGAAAAGATTCAGGGCATTATGTACAGACAAGGATATGGAAGGATATGAGTACAGTGGCGGTAAACCTAAGCGTTGGGTAACAATGAACGAGATAGCATCACTGGAGGCACCGATTGAGCCGGTCTCGGCGTGTAAGGGGGTTGGAACAAAGGAACTATTTGAGGAAGTTTGAGAGGGACTTGGGGTTCTACAGTGAAATTGTATAATAAGAACTAACTGGAACAGCAATAGGCAAGGCATATTGACATGGGAGAGAGGCATAAAGCAATCACAGGTGTTATTAGAGAGAGCTAAGACAACAACTGGTAATGGCGATAAAGTTTGGGCTGAGGCTAAACAGAAACAGGACAGGGTACCGTGTAAAGGAACAGTTCAGCAGGCATCAGCTGTGCAGCTGAGTGATCATAAGGTCCAGTGAACAGCAATATGTGAGTCCGAGAGCAGTTCGAATTGGTGCTACAGCACAGCGAGCAGGAAGCACGGTTGTTGTTTGCGTGTGCTAGCGGGCCGGGGCTAGCAGATTGATCTTCGTGGTCGTCGCAACGGGAAGCCTGTTGAAACCACAGACGATTACGTCGGCAGACCAGTCGTGATGGATCGGCAGGGCTCCGTGTCGACTCTAGGAGGTCCCGTCCGGTTGACAGAGAGGTAGATAGCCGGGAGATGTGCCTGACTCAAGGCTAGCTCAAGGCTGATTAGCCAACAACAACGTTCATTTGGTTGCAGCTAGCTAGTTGCGATTATCCAGTGTTAAAGGTCCAGTGATTCCGGCAGAAAATCCGATAGGTTCTGGGTCGATAACACGCTGTGCAGACAGTGCAGACTGGCCGATAATAGTCCAGGCTAGAGCTGGCTGGTAGGTAGTGCAGGCCACGGACAATGGTGAAAAACCGCTAACGGTGGCTAATAGCAAGTAGCTAGTTAGCTGGTTAGCTGGCTACTCCCGTCCGGTAGACAGAGAGGTAGATAGCCGAGATATGGGCCTGTTCGAGGCTAGCTCAAGGCTAACTGGTGCTTTGGGGGCAGTGGTGATTAGCCTACAGCAACATCCATTCGACATCCATTTGGTTGCGGCTAGCTAGATCCGGTGTAAAGGTCGAGTGATTCAGTTATTCCGGCAGAAAATCCGATGTTCTGGGTGAAAACCGCTAACGGTGGCTAATAGCAAGTAGCTAGTTAGCTGGCTGGCTAGTTTCAACTGGAGATTCTAGATAAAGGTGAGTAAATAATAGAATCCGTTCCACATTGAGTGAGGCGGGTTGCAGGAAAGTATATTTAGTAGAAGGATGAAAAGTGTGATAGGGAAATATATACGTAAAATACCAAAAAATACAAAAAAATGGCTATTTACATGGACACACAAGAGAACACGACCGCACTGCTACGCCATCTTGGCATATGACTGACTGAAATAAATATTAGAGCACACAAGATGAATGAAATACACAAGAATGTTTTGAAAATCATGACAATGCCATACAGTGTATGTTATCGATTTCTAAATTAGTTTTTGTCTCAATGTTAATTATTGTACCTTTCCAGAGAGGACCATTCCAGAGACACAAAGCCCTACAGAGGTATGTCAATGAGTAACACCCACAGTATTTTCTATCATACTCAATGTGGTAAGGAGATGGCTGACAGGAATTTATATTACCCCAACGGTTTTTTATGTTTTATTGAGTTTAGGTTTCTTTTTACTAGGTATCAGACACAGAGGGAACATCAATGCTGTTTGTGGGAACAAGAACAGGTAAGGTAGCCTATAACTTATCAGAATCATATGCTTGAGTTCATGAATTTCAGCCAGATTTGAACCAATTTATTACTTTGCATATTTTTGTAAACTTGACTACTTATGAATATTATGCTTACCAGATTCAACCCTCCAGGACATTCATCAGAACAATCCAGTCTAATGTGTGGTTCATTGGCTTGAAAACTAGACTGGGCAGTAGGGCCCAATTTATGTCCACTACATGGGAAATGTGATCTAGACTCTAGACATGTGATCTAGACATTTGGAGGCTGGCACATTTGTTAATTCTTAAATGGAAGAAGTTTAGAACAACCGCCCGGCCAAACTGAGCAATCTGGGGAGAAGGGCCTTGGTCAGGGAAGTGACCAAGAACCCGATGGTCACTCTGAAAGAGCTCCAGAGTTCCTCTGTGGAGATGGGAGAACCTTCCAGAAGGACAACCATCTCTGCAGCACTCCACCAATCAGGCCTTTATAGTAGATTGGCCAGACGGAAGCCAATAACTCAGTAAAAGGCACATGACAGCCTGCTTGGTGTTTGCCAAAAGGCACCTAAGGACTCTCAGACCATGAGAAACAAGATTCTCTGGTCTGATGAAACCAAGATTGAACTCTTTGGCCTGAATGCCAAGTGTCATGTCTGGAGGAAACCTGGCACCATCCGGATATGTTTTTCAGGGGCAGGGACTGGGAGACTAGTCAGGATCAAGGGAAAGATTAATGGATCAAGGTACAGAGAGATCCTTGATGAAAACCTGCTCCAGAGCGCTCAGGACCTCCGACTGGGGGCGAAGGTTCACCTTCCAACAGGACAACGACCCTAATCACACAGCCAAGACAACACAGGATTGGCTTTGGGACAAGTCTCTGAATGTCCTTGAGTGGCCCAGCCAGAGTCCAGACTTGAACCTGATCGAACATCTCTGGAGAGACCTAAAAATAGCTGTGCAGTAATGCTCCCCATCCAACCTGACAGAGCTTTGAGAGGATCTGCAGAGAAGGGGAGAAAATGGGAGAAAATCCCCAAATACAGGTGTTCCAAGCTTGTAGCGTCATACCCAAGAAGACTCGAGGCTGTAATCGCTGCCAAAGGTACTTCAACAAAGTACTGAGTAAAGGGTCTGAATACTTATGTAAATGTAATATATTTCCGTTTTCTTTATTTTTAATAAATGTGCTAAAATGTCTAAACATGTTTTTGCTTTGTCATTATGGGGTACTGTGTGTAGATTGAGTACATTGAAGAAAAAACATATGTACATTTTAGAATATGGCTGTAACGTCACAAAGTGGAAAAAGTAAAGGGGTCTGAATACTTTCCAAATGCACTGTAAGGATACGCAATAAAATGAATAGAATTAGGCCAGCTAACTTTAACTTTCGTAATGTTCTTATGTTCACGTGTCCCAATGACGTTAGCTACATTGTAAAAATGCAATTGAATAAAGCAAATTGATTGAAGCAAAATGTGAAAACTGCAAGGGCCAGTTAAGTTCATTTGTATACTGAACCTCCTGATATTTCAGACGTGTATTATAGACTAAATTAAATGGGACCAAAACAATTCAGAATTTCTTCAGATATTCCAAACTAGAAGGATTATGTTTACATTCCTTAAAAGAAGTGCATCCTTCCTTGAAGACTTACTGATTGGACAGTCCTTCCATGCTCCACATGGGTTTTATGGAAGGATGCACATTTAAAGAATTTCAACGGGGCCAATATTTGACACTGACAGCAAAGATGGATGGTGGATAAATGAACATAGTTCACTGTTTACCACTGGAAAAAATTGTTAGTTGGGGTCTGCTTAATGGGGGGGGTTCTCCCTGAGACACCAGTGCAATAGCAGCTTGGTCTGGGCTGCTTAGATAATTTACTGTAATGTAAAGATAAAATATTGCGGGAGTGGGGTGTCTCGTGGGGTGTCTCGCTTCCTCTTTTTCCATGGTATCCAATTGGTAGTTACAGTCTAGGTCCATCGGGAGAGGCGAAGGTCGAGAGCCGTGCGTCTCGGTTGAGTTGTGTTTCGGAGGACGCACGGCTCTCGACCTTCGCCTCTCCCGATGACACAATGCCCGCTTAACCCGGAAGCCAGCCGCACCGATGTGTCGGAGGAAACACTGTACACCTGGCGACCGTGTACTGAACCCGGCCCGCCACAGGAGTCGCTAGTGCGCGATGGGACAAGAACATCCCTGCCGGCCAAACCCACCCCTAACCTGGACGACGCTGGGCCAATTGTGCGCCGCCCCATGGGTCTCCCATGGGCGGCCAGCTGCGACAGAGCCTGGACTCGAACCAGGATCTCTAGTGGCACAGTTAGCACTGCGATGCAGTGCCTTAGACCACTTTGCCACTAGGGAGGCCCAACCGGATGTGATGTTTGTGACCCAAATGCGTTTGAGATTCCCTAAAAACATGCCACGTCGACACCGCTACAACTAGAAGCAGGTTAGAAGAATGTATGCAGCAGGTTAGGAGAATTAGGTTAACCCTCATGCCTGATGGAATGAGGAGCAACCAGACGCTGCACTTGACACATTTATGAAATCACTACTCCACTTACTAATAAGCAAGCACCCATTTAAGAAAATGACTGTAAAAGCTGTTAAATCCCTGGTGGATTGATGAGGAATTTGAAAAATGTTATGATTGAGAGGGATGAGGCAAAAGGAATGACAAATAAGTCTGGCTGCATAACCGATTGGCAAACCTACTACATTATTGAGAAATCATGTGACTAAACATAACAAAAATAAACTAATACTATGAAACAAATAAATGATATAAAGAATGTTAGTTAAAAGCTTTGGAGGTGAACTCAGCTCCATCATTCATTGAATCAACCCACTGATATTGCCAACTACTTCAATAATTTTTTTAATTGGCAAGAGTAGCAAACTCAGGCATGACATGCCAGCAACAAACACCGAACCTACACATCCAAGTATAACTGACCAAATTATGAAAGACAAGCATTGTAATTTTGAATTCCATAAAGTGAGTGTGGAAGAGGTGAATTTTTGGGGGGGTCTATCAACAATGACAAGTCACCGGGGTCTGACAACTTGGATGCAAAATTACTGAGGATGATAGCGGACGATATTGCCACTCCTACTTGCCATCTCTTCAATCTAAGCTTACAAAAAAGTGTGTGCCCTCAGACCTGGAGGAAGTAGTAAAGCATCCTTTAGTGGCTCAAATAGCCGACCAATCAGCCTGTTACCAACCCTTAGTAAACTTTTGGAGAGAAAATTGTTTGAGCAGATACAATGCTATTTTACAGTAAATAAATGTAATACACTTTCAGCACGCTTCTAGAGCAGGGCATTCAACATGCACGGCACTTACACAAATGACTGATGATTGGATGAGAGAAATTGATCAAGATTGTGTACTAGTCAGAAATGGGCCTAAGATTGTCCACTCCTGGTTAGGGCTGGGAATTGCCAGGGACCTCACGGTGCAATATTATCACGATATTTAGGTGCCGATACGAAATGTATTGCGATTCGATGTTCCAAACATATTGCTCACCATATGTCTGCTGCAGAGAGACAGAGAGCCATGAGAAAATTAGTTTTGATCAGTCATGGAAATAAAAGTGCTGAAAACGAATTGGCTCCCTATTTTAAAAAGATGTTGGAGAACAAGCTATGAAGGAAAAATACTGGGGTTTTGGTGCAGGGACAGTTATCTAGCACAAAAATAATATTACGTTATTGTCAAAATGATACGATATGATATACAGTACCAGTCAAAAGTTTGGACACACCTACTCATTCAAGGGTTTTTATTTTATGTTTACTATTTTCTACATTGTAGAATAATAGTGAAGACATCAACACTATGAAATAACACATGGAATCATGTAGTAACCAAAAAAGTGTTAAATCAAAATATATTTGATATTCTTCAAACAGCCACCCTTTGTCTTGATGACAGCTTTGCACACTCTTGGCATTCTCTCAACCAGCTTCACCTGGATTGCTTTTCCAACAGTCTTGAAGGAGTTCCCACATATGCTGAGCACTTGTTGGCTGCTTTTCCTTCACTCTGCCGTCCGACTCATCCCAAACCATCTCAATTGGGTTGAGGTTGGGGGATTGTGGAGGCAAGGTCATTTGATGCAGCACTCCATCACTCTCCTTCTTGGTAAAATAGCCCTTACACAGCCTGGAGGTGTGCTGGGTCATTGTCCTGTTGAAAAACAAATGATAGTCCCAATAAGCCCAAACCAGATGGGATGGTGTATCGCTGTGGTACCCATGCTGGTTAAGTGTGCCTTGAATTCTAAATAAATCACAGACTGTGTCACCAGCAAAGCACCCCCACACCATAACACCTCCTCCTCCATGCTTTACGGTGGGAACTACACATGCAGAGATAATCCATTCACCCACACCGCGTCTCACAAAGACACGGCGGTTGGAAGCTAAAATCTCCAATTTGGATTCCAGACCAATGGACAAATTTCCACCTGTCTAATGTCCATTTCTTGTGTTTCTTGGCCCAAGCAGGTATCTTCTTCTTATTGGTGTCCTTTAGTAGTGGTTTCTTTGCAGCAATTCGACCATGAAAGCCTGATTCGCACAGTTCCCTCTGAACAGTTGATGTTGAGATGTCTGTGACCTGAACTCTGTGAAGCATTTATTTGGGCTGCAATTTCTGAGGCTGGTAATTCTAATGAACTTATCCTCTGCAGCAGAGGTAACTCTGGGCCTTCCATTCCTGTGGCGGTCCTCATGAGAGGCAGTTTCATCATAGCGCTTGATGGTTTTTGCGACTGCACTTGAAGAAACTTGAAACATTCTTGAAATGTTCCGTATTGACTGACCTTCATGTCTTAAAGTAATGATGGACTGTCGTTTCTCTTTGCTTATTTGAGCTGTTCTTGCCATAATATGGACTGTCTTTTACTAAATAGGGCTATCTATTGTCACAACACAACTGATTGGCTCAAACGCATTAAGAAGGAATTAAATTCCACAAATTAACTTTTAAGAAGGCACACCTGTTAATTGAAATGCATTCCAGGTGACTACCTCATGAAGCTGGTTGAGAAAATGCCAAGAGTGTGCAAAGCTGTCATCAAGGCAAAGGGTGGCTATTTGAAGAATCTCAAATATAAAATATATTTTGGTTACTACATGATTCTATATGTGTTACAGTGCCTTGCAAAACTATTCATCCCCCTTGGCGTTTTTCCTATTTTGTTGCATTACAACCTGTAATTTAAATTGATTTTTATTTGGATTTCATGTAATGGACATACACAAAATAGTCCATATTGGTGAAGTGAAATGAAAAAAATTACTTGTTTCAAAAAATTCTAAAAAAATTAATAACGGAAAGTGGTGCGTGCATATGTATTCACCCCCTTTGCTATGAAGCCCCTAAATAAGATCTGGTGCAACCAATTACCTTCAGAAGTCACATAATTAGTTAAATAAAGTCCACCTGTGTGCAATCTAAGTGTCACATGATCTCAGTATATATACACCTGTTCTGAAAGGCCCCAGAGTCTGCAACACCACTAAGCAAGGGGCGCCACCAAGCAAGCGACACCATGAAGACCAAGGAGCTCTCCAAACAGGTCAGGGACAAAGTTGTGGAGAAGTACAGATCAGGGTTGGGTTATAAAAAATATCTGACACTTTGAACATCCCACAGAGCACCATTAAATCCATTATTTAAAAAAATAGAAGAATATGGCACCACAACAAATCTGCCAAGAGAGGGCCGCCCACCAAAACTCACGGACCAGGCAAGGAGTGCATTAATCAGAGAGGCAACAAAGAGACCAAAGATAACCCTGAAGGACCTGCAAAGCTCCACAGCGGAGATTGGAGTATCTGTCCATGGGACCACTTTAATACGCACACGACACAGAGCTGGGCTTTACGGAAGAGTGGCCAGATAAAAGCCATTGCTTAAAGAAAAAAATAGGTGTTCGCCAAAAGGCATGTGGGAGACTCCCCAAACATATGGAAGAAGGTACTCTGATCAGATGAGACTAAAATTGAGCTTTTTGGCCATCAAGGAAAACGCTATGTCTGGCGTAAACCCAACACCTCTCATCACCCCGAGAACACCATCCCCACAGTGAAGCATGGTGGTGGCAGCATCATGCTGTGGGGATGTTTTTTATCGTCAGGGACTGGGAAACTGGTCAGAATTGAAGGAATGATGGATGGCGCTAAATACAGGGAAATTCTTGAGGGAAACCTGTTTCAGTCTTCCAGATATTTGAGACTGGGACAGAGGTTCACCTTCCAGCAGGACAATGACCCTAAGCATACTGCTAAAGCAACACCCAAGTGGTTTAAGGGGAAGCATTTAAATGTATTGGAATGGCCTAGTCAAAGCCCAGACCTCAATCCAATTGAGAATCTGTGGTATGACTTAAAGATTGCTGTACACCAGCGGAACCCATCCAACTTGAAGGAGCTGGAGCAGTTTTGCCTTGAAGAATGGGAAAAAATCCCAGTGGCTAGATGTGCCAAGCTTATAGAGACATACCCCAAGAGACTTGCAGCTGTAATTGCTGCAAAAGGTGGCTCTACAAAGTATTGACTTTGGGGGGGGGGTGAATAGTTATGCACGCTCAAGTTCTGTTTTTTTGTCATATTTCTTGTTTGTTTCACAATAAAATATTTTGCATCTTCAAAGTGGTAGGCATGTGTAAATCAAATGATACAAACCCCCAATAAATCCATTTTAATTCCAGGTTGTAAGGCAACAAAATAGGAAAAATGCCAAGAAGGTTGAATACTTTCGCAAGCCACTGTATTTCATAGTTTTGATGTCTTCACTATTATTCTACAATGTAAAAAATTGTACAAATAAAGAAAAACCCTTGAATGAGTAGGTGTGTCCAAACTTTTGACTGGTAGTGTATATTCAAAAATTATATCCCTATATGTAACTATCTTTTTTTTTTTTATCACTACTCCTGTTTTTTTTCAATTATGACATCAGCCTTTTACATCTTGTTTAACTGGCAGCATTCGTCTATCATTATTTTGACATTTCACATGTTCCTCTCTCTCCACCCCCTTTCTCGACGATATCTTCGACTCAGGTACGGTAGTCCTCCACTCTCAGATGAGAGAGAAATAAATCATTGTGTGTGTGTCCCTGTGGTGTTTTTTAGCTAAATACTTTCTAGTCCACCTGATAGAGAAGAACTCAAGGATACGCTACTCTCTGTATTTCTGTTTCTATCGTTATCCTTCCCCCTTGACAACATATAGAGGATTTATCCACTGATGTTACCCGCATGATCAGAGGACAGGCAGACTAGATTAGACAGGTCCTCATGCATGTTGACTGGCAACAGGTGTTTTTATAGAATGATGAGTCTACTGCACAACTATGTGTATGTGGGACCACCCATTGTGGAATAGTTTCTGTACAACAGATATTGTAGCTAATACCTCACGAGAGACGGACTTACATGCAGATCTGTTCCTAGAAAAACTAAGAATAGGTCTCAGTTAACCCATAGACGTCTCAGTTAACCCACAGTTTTACTCCTTGATGTTTAAACCCCGTTCTAACCTGAAAGGGTAATATGATCCTGTTGATAAAGACTCTTTTGGCGGAGAGTTTCAGCCTGGCTTTGAACTGGTCAAAACCTAATCCATAAAAGTTATTAAGACCATGGAAAATGTAATGAGCTCAGCCATCTTGCTTAAGAGCAGGGAATAATGAGTGTGAATACAAAGCCAAATGTGGATATGTTTTTCACTGTATAGATACACCCAACTAACATTCCCTTTTGGATCACCCTTCCATGGATCTTTTCTTCATTCATATTGGGATTGTTTTTTTAGTTTGTTTTTTAAAATTAATTTGTATTCAAGAACATGTACCATACATACACAACATATCTTTGCTGTCTTTACAAAGGAGCGTATTTACATTCACATGTAAAGGGTACATTTTGGCTGTATAGAGCAAATACTTCAAGAGTCTGAATAAGAATACAATTTGGATAAAGCCAAAGAAAAACAACAGAAACAAACAAAAAAACTGAATTTACAGAATAAGACCAGTCCGATATGTCAGGAACTCTGACCAGACACCTTCATACCTATGCTGTCTATGTTGCAAGATTGATGTGGTTCTCTCCATGTCAGCAAGTTCCCCGCATAGACCTAACCACATATAATTTGAGTTACTAAGATTATCTAAAAGATAATATTAGCATGTTAAGGATATTGTGATAACAATTTGAAACGGTTCCAATGTTTTCCCCTTGATAAAGTAATTCAATCATCTCTTCAATAGGAGTAATCGGCTCAGTAATTTTTTTGTAACAATCCTTTTTTAACAATGAATTGCCTTACTTGAAGGTACCTATAAAAATTTGTTTGGGATATAATGAATTCCTCCTGGATTTCTTGAAATTATATATTTAAAAAAAATGTAACCTTTGAATAGTTGAGAGAGTCTACAAAGCCCTCTCTCTTCCCATTCCTCTAATCCTTAGGACAAAAATTTAGTAGCAGGAAGAAAGGCTGGGTTGTGAATTTAGGCCAGTGTCTATGAATGTCATTACTCATGTTAATATTGGCGTTGAACCTCCCTCCATGTCTTCAATGTAAGAGTAATAATTGGGTTTTGTTTAATCCTGTCAATAGAAATAGGGTCTGCTAGAAGACAATTGTAGTATCTGACCGTCTATAATTTTGGCTGAGGTTGCATATTGTGTGTTAGATTAACTTTACTCTGCTTTGCTGAAACATCTGGAAGGTATTACTATAGGGGCTCCCTGAAACATAGGAGAGTTTGCTATGTGGAGGTCAGGGATTGGTCTATTCAAAGCACGCCATATTATATTACATAGGATATATACCAGGTTTGAACAAAGGACGAGGAGAATAATCATATTTGAGATTGGGTTAGTTGTTCTCCGGATTTCTGCAGAAGTCTGTAAATTGATGCTGAAATCTTTGATATCATAAAAGTTATAATCAAGTTCAGTGTCAGCGGATTCCTTGTCAACGCAGCATATCAGCATCGTTGTTCGGACACCACACAATGTAAAGGCATATCACAATATTGACTCTCAATTTCAAGCCATGACAAATCCTTCGGTTGTTGAATCCATGATGCTATGTGATTAGGTTGCGCCACCAACTAATATGATTTAAGGTTAGGGAGGCCAAGCCCACCCAATTCTTTGAACAGCTGTAGTTTTTTATAACTAATACGAGCCTTCTTATTTTGCCATAACAATGTGCCTATTGCTGCATTTAGGCGAGTAAAGGTTATTATTTGCATATTGCATCCTGATTGGCCATACGCTAATGAGGGTCTGTAGGAATGTAGGGGTTCATGAGGAAAGCATCGCTCTCTCGGTTGGCTTGAAGCAACGTCAAGTTAGCAATAAATGTGCCTTCATAAAGATACACCGTTAGTAGTTATTTTACTCACATACAGACAAGTTTGATTACACGACATGGTGTCAGAAGTGGACTAGAACGAGTGTATTTACTAACAGTTTAGCTTACAGTACCTGGTTGAAAAGTTTTGGGAAGAAATTTGAGGCTAATCAGCATGGAAGACGTCGCGGGAGAAGCGCAGCAGCCGTCCGTGCAAGGTGCAGCAGGAGGGGCACAGATGCTCGCACGTACAGGCCCAAGTGCTACATTCAGCGAACAGCCGCCGGAGCCGTTTGATTTTTCTAAACCTCAAGACTGGACCAAATGGATGAGGAGGTTCGAGCGCTTTCGTCATGCGTGTAATCTTCACACATCTACCGAGGAGAACCAGGTAAACACTCTCAGGTACTGTATGGGCGACGAAGCAGATGACGTATTGAGGGGTCTAAACCTAAACGAACTCTAGCAAAAACAGTATGGACAAATAAGAGACGGATTTCATGCATTCTTTATTGTGAAAAGGGATGTGATCTATGAGAGAGCCTGCTTTAACGTGCAGAGACAGAGGGAAAATGAAACAGTGGATTATTTTGTCACAGCCTTATATGCCCTAGCAGAGTATTGCAACTATGGCCTTTTGCATGATGAACTAATTAGAGACAGGCTAGTCGTTGGGTTAGCAGACATGCGTCTGTCAGAACTTATGCAGCTAGATAAAGATCTCAAGCTAGAGAGAGTAATTGAGATGGCATGGCAAACTGAAGAAGTGAAAAAGCAGCAACGTTGCCTGCGAGGTGAGACAGTAACAACAGAGGCATGCTCAGTGGATAAGAGTTATGCAGAAAGGCAGCCAGTGGAAACAGACATTTTAGCGTGAGAATGCTAGCCATGAAAATGCTACTGACAAAATCCCTGCACATCCAAGAGCACAGTGTGCAGCTAATGAAGTAGTGTGTCACTCCTGTGAGAAAAAAAGGACACTACCAACGTGTGTATATCATCAAGAGCCGTAAAAGAGATTCAAGAAGAGGATGATAGCATTTTCCTAGGAACAATAACAGCAGGAGGTGACCCATGGATGATTGAGATTCATGTGATGGAGAGAAATGTGAAATTCAAAAGACACTGGTGCCGATGTGACTGTTATCCCAGACAATGTGTTCAATCACATTATTGCAGGAACCAGCAAGCCAGCTCTGCAAAAACCAACTTCACCTCTGCTAGGACCAGGAAGAGTGCCGCTGGACGTGATCGGTGTCGCAAGTGTGGTTCTACGAAAGGGAGAAAAGGAGACACTGGAGGACGTGGATGATGTCATCAGAGATCTACACACATCTTTACTAGGCAGACCAGCTATCACAAAGCTTGAGCTAGTTGCTCGACTCGACAGCATTGATTTACAGACACTGAAAGAAAGCTATCCAAAGCTGTGCAGCGGTCTTGGCACAGTACAACAACCATATACCATCAAGCTGAAACCCGGCGCAGAGCCCTACTCACTCCACGACAGATTCCTCTGACATTGCTGCCAAAAGTCAAGAAAGAGTTAGAGTGCATGCAAGGGTTCAAGGTTGTCACCAGAGTGGAGGAGCCCATGGACTGGTGCGCCGGCATGGTGGTTGACCCAAAGAAGAACGGGGACGTGCGGATATGTGTCGATTTCACCAGTCTCAATGAGTCAGTGTGTAGAGAAGAATACACACTTCCCACTGTCGAACAGACCTTTGGCTCACTAGCCGGGGCAAAGATCTTCAGCAAGCTCGACGCGAACATGGGCTTCTGGCAGATCCCGCTAGCCGAGGAGTCAGTTAAGCTAACAACCTTCATCACACCTTTCGGACGTTACTACTTCAACCGTCTGCCTTTTGGCATTGCTTCAGCACCTGAACACTTCCAGAACAGAATGGTGACAGAGGTCACTGAAGGCCTGGAAGGTGTGGTCTGTCACATGGATGATGTGTTGGTCTGGGACAAACTCAGGAGGAGCATGATGCAAGACTTCATGCCGCATTGCAGAAGATGGAAAAAGCCGGCTTAACTCTGAACATGGACAAATGTGACCTGTCAAAGGAGGAAGTGAAGTTCCTGGGCCACATTATCTCAGACAAAGGAGTACAGCCCGATCCGACAAAGACAGAGGCTGTCAAGGAAATGGCGGAGCCATCCAACGTCAGTGTGCTACAGAGTTTTCTAGGAATGGTGAACCAACTGGGAAAGTTCATTCCTCAGTTAGCAGAAAAGGACAAACCTCTCAGAGAAACTACTGGTACTGGGAGGCCGACCAAGAGCTGAAGGAGGAGCTGACATCCACAGCCGCCTTGTACGACCCAAACAAAGAGATAAAGGTGTCAGCCGATGACTACGGACTAGGAGGAGTGCTGCTGCAGAAGGAGAGCGAGGAATGGAGACCTGTTGCCTATGCTTCCCGGTCTCTCACACCAACAGAGCAGAGATACGCTCATGAAAAAATAAGCTCTCGGGCTTGACATGGGCATGTGAAAGATTCAGAGACCAGTTCTTATTGGTCAACACTTTCAGCTTGAAACTGATCACAAACCACTCCTGAGCCTTCTGGGGAACCAAACCTTGGACACTCTTCCCCCCACAAACCCAACGCTTCAGGATGAAACTTATGAGATACTCTTACACAATTGCTCATGTCCCTGGAAAGTCTGTGGACTGCAGACACGGTGTCACGTGCACCAGTCAAAGCTAAAGCTACTGCTGCAGAAAAGGAGCTCATGGAGACCACAAATATTTATATGTGGACGCCATCGTGGAACAGCTTCCAGTGAGTGTTTCCTACGTGGACAATCTGAGAGAACCACTCAAAGCTGACAGTGTGTGCTCAAAAGTCATGACTGTGTGACAGGAAGGATGGTCTGAGTCTGAGACCGCTGAAACTGTACCGGGCAGAACGCGCTTTTCTCACAGTGCACGACGGTCTTCTGTTGAAAGGAACAAGACTTGTCATTCCATCAGCCTTACGAAATGATGTCCTCACTAAGCTGCACGAGGGTCATCAAGGTGTGGTCAAGTACAGAGAATGCGCACAACAGGCTGTGGGGTGGCCTGGGCTCAGCCAGCAACTGAACAAACTTGTGCTCAACTGCAGGACATGCATCAAAGAGCGCACAGACCACACAGAACCACTCATACCATCACAACTACCTGAGAGACCCTGGCAAAGACTGGGAGCGGACTTATTCACTCTGAAAAGCACCACCTACTTGCTAGTGGTGGACTACTTCTCAAGGTATGTGGAAATCGCAAACCTGTCACTAACAAAGTCTGCGGATGTCGTAGTTCATCTGAAGTCCATCTTCGCCTGCCATGGAGTACCTGAGGTCCTGGTTACGGACAATGGGCCGATCCTACATGGTGGAAGTTCCCCACGGGTCTGTCCGCAGGAACAGACATCACCTCATCCCTATGGATGGACCTGAGAACAACAACGCAACGCAGGAGACGATTCAAGTGTCTTCACCACTCCGACACACAGCATTGCCAGAACCACCAACACCCAAGGTAATCCTGGATGTACCTGCTACACCCAGAACAAGGTCTGGGCGAGCAATAGTTAAACCTCAAAGACTGAACTTATTAGTCAGAGCAACAAGAACAAAAGACTGAGCTCAAAGTATAAAAGACAAAACTACAGCTGTCAAGTTGTTACAGTTCTAACATACCTGTGGGGTAGATTTGTGTTAAAAGAAATGAGAGATGCATTTTGGGTTAAAGTTTACAGGAAATATTTTGTCTATGTTGAACTGTTCCAGAAGAACTAGGCAGGAACAGACCTAACGACATAAGGGCAGAATAATCCCTTGAGGTCTGTTGAGACAAAGGGGAGATGGTGTTATTTGCATATTGCATCCTGATTGGCCATATGCTAATGAGGGTCTGTGGGACTGTAGGGGTTCATGAGGAAAGCATCGCTCTCTCGGTTGGCTTGTAATGTGAAGCAACGTAAAGTTAGCAATAAATGTGCCTTCATAAAGATACACCGTTAGTAGTTATTTTACTCACATACAGACAAGATTGATTACACGACACCCTCCTGTTCCCTGATTAAGAGGTGATGACTACTCCACTCCACTAATTGTCAACTTTCTCCTGACATGAACTGAAGCCACATCTCATGTGTCCGCTCATCCACTGTCACATTGAATGTTTTGCGTCCAAGCACTGTGAGGAGCCATATCAATTTTCTCTCAGTACTGTATGTAGAGTCAATCATATACACAAACACAATCACATTATTGCACATCAATGATTTTACTCCTTGCTTGGACTAACTCATTCTTAGCTCTTTTGTCTAACTGTGTAGTGTGTTGTGTTAATGTTTTTTTGTCTTCCCAGTCAAGCACTGGTCAAGCCTCTGAACACCTCAACTCATTTACATTTTAGTCATTTACTAGACGCTCTTATCCAGAGCGACTTACAGTTAGTGAGTGCATATGTTATTTTTATACTGCCCCCCCGTGGGAATCAAACCCACAACCCTGGCGTTGCAAACGCCATGCTCTACCAACTGAGCTACATCCCTGCCGGCCATTCCCTCCCCTACCCTGGACGAATTGTGCGCCTCCCCATGGGTTTCCCGGTCGCGGCCGGCTACGACAGAGCCTGGATTCGAACCAGGATCTCTAGTGGCACAGCTAGCACTGCGATGCAGTGCCTTAGACCACTGCGCCACTCATGCCTCATACCCTCATTAAATCACTGCTGTGATCCCTTTCCAACACTAAGTAGCCCTCTCATTCCCATTATTGTACTATGTCTTTATTAAACGCTTTAGGGTAAAATAATTAGTCTTTGACAATTTTTGAAACACACTGTCGTCTCTGTGCGTTCTGCGCCTATACCGTGGGTCTCTCATCCTCCTCAATTTTTCAAGTCACCAGCGTCCACTGCCCCAAAGGTACCTGCATGGTGGGGGGAAGAGTCTGATCACTGACTTCAGTTTGGGGTTGTTTGGCTCCAGGAGAAGAGCCTGATCACTGTCTTCAGTCCGGGGTTGTTTGGCTCCAGGAGAAGAGCCTGATCACTGTCTTCAGTCCGGGGTTGTTTGGCTCCAGGAGAAGAGTCTGATCACTGACTTCAGTTTGGGGTTGTTTGGCTCCAGGAGAAGAGCCTGATCACTGTCTTCAGTCCGGGGTTGTTTGGCTCCAGGAGAAGAGTCTGATCACTGACTTCAGTCTGGGGTTGTTTGGCTCCAGGAGAAGAGCCTGATCACTGTCTTCAGTCTGGTGTTGTTTGGCTCCAGGAGAAGAGAGCACAGCCTGGATGATCTTCAATCTCAGCCTCTCATGCTGGAAGACATGGAACCAGGTTTATTTATGACTTAATAAACAATAAACCTATAATTAGTAGTTGATCTACTTAACTCTTCATAAATCCTTCATTAAGTATGCCTTACTATTAATGCCTTACATGATTGCTATAGAATTTTTTTGTGGTCATACACACATCCTTTAAAACATAAAAACATAGGTGCTGGGCTAACAAAGTATAGATAAAACAGGATTGAAAACATTGTGATTAAAGGTGGTAGTAAGAAGTCTGAGTACTTTCCGAATGCGCTGTATATGGCCAATATACCATGGCTAAGGACCACGCAACATGGAGTGCCTGGATACAGCCCTTAGCCGTGGTATATTGGCCATATACCACAAACCCCCGAGGTGCCTTTTTTGCCATTATAAACTAATTACCAATGTAATTATTAGAATAGTAAAAATAAATATTTTGTTATACCTGTGGTATACGGTCTGATATACCACGGCTGTCAGCCAATCAGCATTCGGTACTCGAACCACCCAGTTTGATAAGCTTCTTTTTATAACGACAAAATAAAACATATCTACCCCAACCACCAAGACGCACGGTCAGCAAGATGCATGGTCAAATGACGAAATAGTAGCCTAAACATCATTACAAACGCCAAGTGTAAGGTATTAATAGGAAGGCATACTTAATGAAGGATTTATGAAGAGTTAAGTAGATCAACTATTAATTATAGGTTTATTGTTTATTAAGTCATAATTAAACCTGGTTCCATGTCTTCCATGATGAGAGGCTGAGATTGAAGATCATCCA
The DNA here is from genome assembly GCF_964263955.1 of Coregonus lavaretus. Taxonomy (NCBI): domain Eukaryota; kingdom Metazoa; phylum Chordata; class Actinopteri; order Salmoniformes; family Salmonidae; genus Coregonus; species Coregonus lavaretus. Next base: position 42,757,576 of record NC_140007.1, read on the forward strand.
GGCTGTGCTCTCTTCTCCTGGAGCCAAACAACCCCAGACTGAAGTCAGTGATCAGACTCTTCTCCTGGAGCCAAACAACCCCAAACTGAAGTCAGTGATCAGGCTCTTCCCCCCACCATACAGGTAGGTACCTTTGGGGAGTTTAGGTCTGGGTACAGTTTGTGACAAATCACTGTGTAACAAGCTGTGTATACAGTGAGGGAAAAAAGTATTTGATCCCCTGCTGATTTTGTACGTTTGCCCACTGACAAAGATATGATCAGTCTATAATTTTAATGGTATGTTTATTTGAACAGTGAGAGACAGAATAACAACAAAAAAATCCAGAAAAACGCATGTCAAAAATGTTATAAATTGATTTGCATTTTAATGAGGGAAATAAGTATTTGACCCCGCTGCAAAACATGACTTAGTACTTGGTGGCAAAACCCTTGTTGGCAATCACAGAGGTCAGATGTTTCTTGTAGTTGGTCACCAGGTTTGCACACATCTCAGGAGGGATTTTGTTCCACTCCTCTTTGCAGATCTTCTCCAAGTCATAAAGTTTTCGAGGCTGACGTTTGGCAACTCGAACCTTCAGCTCACTCCACAGATTTTCTATGTGATTAAGGTCTGGAGACTGGCTAGGCCACTCCAGGACCTTAATGTGCTACTTCTTGAGCCACTCCTTTGTTGCCTTGGCCGTGTGTTTTGGGTCATTGTCATGCTGGAATACCCATCCACGACCCATTTTCAATGCCCTGGCTGAGGGAAGGAGGTTCCCACCCAAGATTTGACGGTACATGGCCCCGTCCATCGTCCCTTTGATGCGGTGAAGTTGTCCTGTCCCCTTAGCAGAAAAACACCCCCAAATCATAATGTTTCCACCTCCATGTTTGACGGTGGGGATGGTGTTCTTGGGGTCATAGGCAGCATTCCTCCTCCTCCAAACACGGCGAGTTGAGTTGATGCCAAAGAGCTCATCTGACCACATCACTTTCACCCAGTTCTCCTCTGAATCATTCAGATGTTCATTGGCAAACTTCAGACGGCCCTGTATATGTGCTTTCTTGAGCAGGGGGACCTTGCGGGCGCTGCAGGATTTCAGTCCTTCACAGCGTAGTGTGTTACCAATTGTTTTCTTGGTGACTATGGTCCCAGCTGCCTTGAGATCATTGACAAGATCCTCCCGTGTAGTTCTGGGCTGATTCCTCACCGTTCTCATGATCATTGCAACTCCACAAGGTAAGATCTTGCATGGAGCCCCAGGCCGAGGGAGATTGACAGTTATTTTGTGTTTCTTCCATTTGCGAATAATCGCACCAACTGTTGTCACCTTCTCACCAAGCTGCTTGGCGATGGTCTTGTAGCCCATTCCAGCCTTTTGTAGGTCTACAATCTTGTCTCTGACATCCTTGGAGAGCTCTTTGGGCTTGGCCATGGTGGAGAGTTTGGAACCTGATTGATTGATTGCTTCTGTGGACAGGTGTCTTTTATACAGGTAACAAGCTGAGATTAGGAGCACTCCCTTTAAGAGTGTGCTCCTAATCAGCTCGTTACCTGTATAAAAGACACCTGGGAGCCAGAAATCTTCCTGATTGAGAGGGGGTCAAATACTTATTTCCCTCATTAAAATGCAAATCAATTTATAACATTTTTGACGTGAGTTTTTCTGGATTTTTCTGTTCAAATAAACCTACCATTAAAATTATACTGATCATTTCTTTGTCAGTGGGCAAACATATAAAATCAGCAGAGGATCAAATACTTTTTTCCCTCACTGTATGTCCAGGTCCATTTTTTGTATCCTGTAGATACCAGATTCCTAAAAGGTTAAAACCCTTGAATCAATGGAATGCCAGATAAGATACCCACTTTTGAAACACCCCTTCACCAGATAACCTTGTTTTATGCCACCCTGACTAATGGTTGCCTTTCCTATAATGTAGCCATAAACTGTGGCCATAACATTTTGGGAGCTTTATGTGTTAAATATTATTTCATTTTAGAAAATAATTGATGACAAAGTTCTACCAAAAACTGCAACAGAAAGGAGAGAACATCCCTCCACTTACTCTGTGAGGTACAAGGAGCTAAAGCTGAGACTGGGGGGGAGAGAAAGCAGCAGCTCCAACACCACAGAAGAAGATCTAATGCGAGAAAGCAGCAGCTCCAACACCAAAAGAGATCTAATGTCTTCACACACAGAGGGGCTAGTGACACGGCTGAAACACAGAATATTTATGTCTCATAGCGCAACTGTTGACAGAATTATTGGTGATTAGGTGATCTTGAAGTCACGCAGCTAAATGTTGTTTTACAAACCAAAAACTGTTAACCACTGAGTAAAACCAGTTAATTTACAATGTACCAGTCATACAATCAACTCTATCTCTGTAGCCTATACTCTTTAGTTAAAGAGTGTCTTTATGTAGGGTCTTGAGTTAGTGTGTAATTGTACAATAACTAATATGCAACTTGGTTGCCAAACATACTGTATATCTTGACGGTTTAGTTGTGTTATACTCCTGTCCTCCAGGACATTCTAAACGGTTGTCTTTCACATGCTTCCTGCCTTGTTATTTACCACTGATTTCATTTGTGGTAACCTCTAGAGGGCAGTCATGTAATGTTATTAGTACACATTGTATGAAATTAAAATGCTTTTGCAGAATGAGTCTCGGTTAATAACCCTCTGACTTGGATTCATAGAATAGTGGTCAATAATGTTGTAGCAGTCTGGTGTAATAGTTGTACTTTAATTTACAGTTCAGTAGAGCTCTAAAATGTGCTATTGACAATATTTACTAAAATAATAAATATGGTAATTTCCCATGCTAATGGAAGTCTTTACCCATGAACGGTGGGCATTACAATTTGGAAGCTTTAAAACAGCATGAAATATTGCAGTTTTTGTTTTGTAGATGTCCTCCATGCATTTCAAATAATAAACACAGCAAGTGTACATTGTTTAGCAAAACCACATTGAATTTAACATCTAACAGTATTATATTCAACCTTCAAGTACATCCATTACATAAACATTTGTGAGATCATATTACCAATTTTTCCAACTCCTTTTTGTCGTGTTCATTTCCAGGACAAATTGGCCTCTAAAATTGACTCAGTCTTTGTACAAATCCCTCATCATTAGGCAACATTCATCTCTAAATAAAATTGATATTATTCCAATTGGGAGTATTGCACAGTGTAAAACTTTGGTTATACCACCTTTTTTTTTTCTGTAAAGAACTTGCTGGATAATGTTGACATCTTGACTGGTCATTTGGTGATTTTGAACTCACAGCATAAGCTCTAGTGTATCTTATGGCCTACCTCATATTTCTGTAAACCGTTGGGGATACAAAAGATTGTAGCGAAACCTGTAGTAAAGTTAACTGATAAAGACTGTGATGGACAATCATCTTGGTTAGCTAAATGGTGCCAGAAATATGATTATCTATTTGTAACCAGTAGTTTAATTTCTCCTCGTCAACTAGCCTCTTCAGTTGAACTGATTTAACTGGGACATAGTAAACGTGATAACTTTTACATGTTACATGTTTTTACCTCACATTTTTGAGGACAGTCAGTGCAACAGAGTACAGTAACATACAGATATAATTGGACAAACTTCAACTGTATATAAAGTGCAACATGTTGAGAACTGTATGATCCATTGATTGATGAGTTGTCAATTGAATCTACGTGATCTATGAAATAGATGACAGCTTTTTTTTGGACTTATAAATTAATGAATACCCATTGATTATTTAAAAATACTACTTATTAATGACTCATGTTGGAAAAAGATATGTGCGTTTAACACAATCAATTCATTATTTTTACGATGGTATTTATTTTGATGGATAAAACATTGTAGGCCCTATGCGGCTAGAGGTTGTGCCCGGTCCTAGTGTAGCCTGCTGATGAGAACGATGCTGTGAGTGTCGGCAGACATTTAATTTGAAGTCAATCAACATGGTTGGGAACTTATTTTGGACTAATTGGATAATGACGTTACAATTGTTTCACACATTATGTGAGAAGGCGCTGTATCGGCCTCGAGGTAACGCAAGGCTCTAGCTATGGGTATATAAAATAAAGGACAATCAATCAAATTCATTTATAAAGCCTAATAAATATTTTTTTAAAGCCCTTTTTACATCATCAGTCCAGAACAGAGAGAGGACAGCATACAGAAAGGCACTTTATAGCTGTTTGGAGCAGATTTAATATAATGCATTCTGGAATATTCCTGGACAATCAGGCTGTGAATGCACTTGAAAGGGTGGCAACTTGGTATGGCTTCAGTTTTGCGTCTGCTCACATGAAGAATGTAGAGCTTCAACCAAGCCTGTACTTTAAGGGATTAGGGGCCGTTTAGATGTAGAGATGCATGTCATCCGAAAAACTATGGAAGAGGACCCTAAGTCACCTGATTAACATAACTGAGAGGAAGTACGGTCAGGATGACCAGGGTGTGGGACACCACAGGTGACTGAGTGGACCTGCACTCTTCTACAATACTTATTCTCACCTATATGTGAGATAGGAGGGGAAGCAGTTCAGGATAGTTCCTGAAATATTGTATTTTCAATGCTTCTGTGATCCATACAGTCCATAGTGAGGTTGTATTGTCACGATCGTCTACCAATGAGGAAGCGGACCAAAGCGCAGCGTTGCGAGTGAACATAATTTATTAATAAACGTACTCACGAAAACAAAACAAAAGACGATACGTGAAGTTCTCAAGTTACAAATCACTGACATACGGAACATGTAACCAAGAAACAAAAACCCACAAACCCCACAGGAAAACATACAGAATAAATATGGCTCCCAATCAGAGATAACGAGCCGAACAGCTGACACTAGTTACCTCCGATTGGGAGTCATTGAACAAACCTAGAAAAACAACAACCTAGACACCCAACCTAGAACCTAAACACATAGACTGCACACACCCTGGATAAACAATAATGAGTCCCAGCACCAGGGTGTGACAGTACCCCCCCCTAAAGGCGCGGACTGCGACCGCGCCTCAAAACCCCCAAACAGGGGAGGGCTGGGCGGGCATACCTCCTCGGTGGCGGTTCTGGCTCCGGCCTAGACCACCACCCCACCATAGTCACTTCCCGCTTATGTAGCCTCCTCCAAATGACCCCCACCGGTTTAAGGGGCAGCACCTGACTAAGGGGCAGTACCGGACTAAGGGGCAGTACCGGACTAAGGGGCAGTACCAGGCTGAATGGCGAATCCTGGCTGGTCGGCTCTGGCGGATCCCGGCTGGACGGCTCTGGCGGATCCCGGCTGGACGGCTCTGGCGGATCCCGGCTGGACGGCTCTGGCGGATCCCGGCTGGACGGCTCTGGCGGATCCCGGCTGGACGGCTCTGGCGGATCCTGTCTGGCGGAAGGCTCTGGCTGATCCTGTCTGGCGGAAGGCTCTGGCTGCTCCTGTCTGGCGGAGAGCTCTAGCGGCTCCGGTCTGGCGGACGGCTCTGTAGGCTCATGGCAGACGGGCGGCTTTGCAGGCTCATGGCAGACGGGCAGCTCCTGCGGCGCTTGGCAGACGGACAGTTCAGACGGCGTTGGGCAGACGGGCAGTTCAGGCGCCGTTGGGCAGACGGGCAGTTCAGACGGCGTTGGGCAGACGGACAGTTCAGGCCCCGTTGGGCAGACGGCAGACTCTGGCCGTCTGAGGCGCATCGTAGGCCTGGTGCGTGGTGCCGGAACAGGAGGTACCGGGCTGAGGATACGCATCTCAGGGCTAGTGCGGGGAGAAGCAACAGGGCATGCAGGACCCTGGGGACGCACATAAGTCCTAGTGCGTGGTGCCGGAACTGGTGGTCCCGGGCTGAGGACACGCATCTCAGGGCTAGTGCGGGGAGCAGCAACAGGGCATGCAGGACCCTGGGGACGCACATAAGTCCTAGTGCGTGGTGCCGGAACTGGTGGTCCCGGGCTGAGGACACGCATCTCAGGGCTAGTGCGGGGAGCAGCAACAGGACGCACAGGACTCTGGGAACACACAGGAGGCTCGGTGCGTGGTGTAGGCACTGGTGGTACTGGGCTGGAGCGGGGAGGTGGCGCCGGAAATACCGGACCGTGCAGGCGTACTGGCTCCCTTGAGCACTGAGCCTGCCCAACCCTACCTGGTTGTATGCTCCCCGTCGCCCGACCAGTACGGGAAGGAGGAATAACCCGCACCGGGCTATGTGGGCGAACCGGGGAAACCATACGTAGGGCTGGTGCCATGTAAGCCGGCCCGAGGAGACGCATTGGTGGCCTGCTGCGTGGGGCCGGCCTCATGACATCCGGCTCAACACTCAATCTAGCCCGGCCGATACGAGGAGCTGGAATGTACCGCACCGGGCTATGCCTGCGTACAGGAGACACCATGCGCTCTACTGCGTAACATGGTGTCTGCCCGTACTCCCGCTCTCCACGGTCAGTCCAGGGAGTAGGCGCAGGTCTCCTACCTGCCTTCGCCACACTCCCTTTTAGCCCCCCCCCAAGAAATTTTTGGGGAGTAACCACGGGCTTCCAGCCTCGACTCCGCGCTGCCTCCTCATACCACCTCCTCTCGGCTGCAGCTGCCTCCAGCTCTTCACGAGGGCGGTGGTACTCCTCTGGTTGTGCCCAAGGACCCTTTCCAGCCCGTATCTCCTCCCATGTCCAAAAGTCCTTAGGAGGCTCCCATAAATCCTGCGTAGGTAGGTCCTGTTGCCGCTTGTTACGCCGCTTGGTCCTCTTGTGGTGGGTTTTTCTGTCACGATCGTCTACCAATGAGGAAGCGGACCAAAGCGCAGCGTTGCGAGTGAACATAATTTATTAATAAACGTACTCACGAAAACAAAACAAAAGACGATACGTGAAGTTCTCAAGTTACAAATCACTGACATACGGAACATGTAACCAAGAAACAAAAACCCACAAACCCCACAGGAAAACATACAGAATAAATATGGCTCCCAATCAGAGATAACGAGCCGAACAGCTGACACTAGTTACCTCCGATTGGGAGTCATTGAACAAACCTAGAAAAACAACAACCTAGACACCCAACCTAGAACCTAAACACATAGACTGCACACACCCTGGATAAACAATAATGAGTCCCAGCACCAGGGTGTGACATGTATCTGCTTGTTGATGTCTTTGTCTGCTTCTATGAGCGTGATGATGATGTCCTTGTCTGCTTCTATGAGCGTGATGTTGATGTCCTTGTCTGCTTCTATGAGCGTGATGTTGATGTCTTTGTCTGCTTCTATGAGCGTGATGTTGATGTCCTTGTCTGCTTCTATGAGCGTGATGTTGATGTCCTTGTCTGCTTCTATGAGCGTGATGTTGATGTCCTTGTCTGCTTCTATGAGCGTGATGATGATGTCCTTGTCTGCTTCTATGAGCGTGATGTTGATGTCCTTGTCTGCTTCTATGAGCGTGTTGTTGATGTCTTTGTCTGCTTCTATGAGCGTGATGTTGATGTCCTTGTCTGCTTCTATGAGCGTGATGTTGATGTCCTTGTCTGCTTCTATGAGCGTGATGTTGATGTCCTTGTCTGCTTCTATGAGCGTGATGTTGATGTCTTTGTCTGCTTCTATGAGCGTGATGTTGATGTCCTTGTCTGCTTCTATGAGCGTGATGTTGATGTCCTTGTCTGCTTCTATGAGCGTGATGTTGATGTCCTTGTCGGCTTCTATGAGCGTGATGTTGATGTCCTTGTCTGCTTCTATGAGCGTGATGTTGATGTCCTTGTCTGCTTCTATGAGCGTGATGTTGATGTCCTTGTCGGCTTCTATGAGCGTGATGTTGATGTCCTTGTCGGCTTCTATGAGCGTGATGTTGATGTCCTTGTAGTGTAAAGGTATCTATTTGAATTTCCTTCCCATCCTTTTGACGACGTTTCTAATTTCTAGGGCATCTTCCCCAAGCGAAGGTTGCATCCTGCACCAGTATCCAGTAATCTGTGTCTCAAGATATTATCAAGTCCCATTCGGAGTTCCATAGTCTGGGCTAACAGACGTTGTGGTCCTGAAGTTATGAACACGTTTGACTTTCCCCTGGACAGAGCAGAGGGTTCTCACCTACCGATGCTGGTTCCTAATACTCATCACATGGTCCTTTTCATTTTAGAACAGGCTGTAGGCAGAAGCTGATGCACGTGTTCCAGTGTGGGTGGAAGCTGATGTATATGATTCATACACTATGCCACATAATAGTAATTGTCAATGCACAGTGATCCTCTACCCAGAGGTCATATTCTTTGAACGTGCTGTAGAATCCTGTTTTTATACCAACCAGATTCTACAATACCACATTTAACATGTAGTGTTAAAATACACTATAGATGGCTGGACCAGCCAGCCAGTGGACCACAGCTTACAGAATGTTGAGTCACCTGACTGTGATGGGGGCTTGAATCTGGGGAGAGAAGTCATTTGTAATTTATCAGTAATTAATTTACGTTCTGGACAATGATTTGTAGAACAATTGCTTGTATCCAGAGTAATTTATTATTGGATCATATCATGTCTTAGCATTGATGACTTGATGAAGTAATAAACCATATACATTTACTTATAAATATGTTTGAAATTCTTTTAACTCATAAAAACTATTCCGTACACATATTTAGAAAACCTTGAAAGTTTGCCTTACCTTTTACAGTTTCCTCAGACAGCATTGGTATTTCCTGATCTGGGAATGCCTATCAGACAGAATCAGTAATTAGTAAACCACATTGGGCCAGTTTCCCAGACAGAGATTAAGCCCAGTCCTGGACTAAGAAGCACGTACATTGGAGATTCTCAATTTTAAGTGCTTTTTAGTCCAAAGCTAGGCGTAACCTATGCCTGGGAAACTGGCCCATTAAATTCAAATTTCACAGCCAGAAGAGATCACTTAGTAACACAATGTGATGAAAGATATTCATAGATTTCCAAACATACCTGTGTATGTATTTGAGGGCCTATAAAAAAGTCAGATGTCCAATATTGTAATAAACATACCATGTAACCATGACGTTAACAAACAGTAATCTACACTATGAGAAGTAGAACATGTAGCAGTTACAGAGTATACTGATTATCACAGGCATTGAAAACAATGAAAGGTACAGATAAAACTCCAGAAATCTTACCTAAGTTTTCTCTTGTTCTCACTATAAATAAACTAACACCAGCTATGGTGGCTATCAGGAAACCTATCAGAACACCAGCTATGATTCCAGCTGCGGGAAGTGAGGTTACTCCGCATTCTGAATCCGACCAAGGAGTTCCTGCTTCAATTTCCAAGAATTCACATCTATGTCAAAGACATAAATATAGTTTTTGAAAGATTCCATTTGAGCATAATAATTATTGTATTTTTATATCTTAACCATTTGAACTAACTAATAATGTCCACACTTACTCTGTGTGTGGTTGACAAGATGTTAATGATCCATCTGAATAAGTTTTACCAGGGCAGTCAGCACACACAGTATCTGTAGATGTTGTTCCTGCATAAATACAGTTGAAGTCGGAAGTTTACATACACTTAGGTTGGAGTCATTAGAACTCGTTTTTCAACCACTCCACAAATTTCTTGTTAACAAACTATAGTTTTGGAAAGTCGGTTAGGCCATCTACTTTGTGCATGACACAAGTAATTTTTCCAACAATTGTTTACAGACAGATTATTTCACTTATAATTCACTGTATCACAATTTCAGTGGGTCAGAAGTTTACTGTGCCTTTAAACAGCTTGAAAATTCCAGAAAATGATGTCATGGCTTTAGAAGCTTCTAATAGGGTAATTGACATAATTTGTGTCAATTGGAGGTGTACCTGTGGATGTATTTCAAGGCCTACCTTCAAACTCAGTGCCTCTTTGCTTGACATCATGGGAAAATCCAAAGAAATCAGCCAAGATCTCAGAAAAAAAATTGTAGACCTACACAATTCTGGTTCATCCTTGGGAGCAATTTCCAAACGCCTGAAGGTACCACGTTCATCTGTACAAACAATAGTATGCAAGTATAAACACCATGGAAACACACAGCTGTCATACCGCTCAGGAAGGAGATGCATTCTGTCTCCTAGAGATGAACGTACGTTGGTGCAAAAAGTGCAAATCAATCCCAGAACAACAGCAAAGGACCTTGTGAAGATGCTGGAGAAAACGGGTACAAAAGTATCTATATCCACAGTAAAACGAGTCCTATATCGACATAACCTGAAAAGCCGCTCAGCAAGGAAGAAGCCACTGCTCCAAAAACGCCATTAAAAAAGCCAGACTACGGTTTGCAACTGTCCTCTCGTCTGATGAAACAAAAATATAACTGTTTGGCCATAATGACCATCGTTATGTTTGGAGGAAAAAGGGGGTTGCTTGCAAGCCGAACAACACCATCCCAACCGTGAAGCACGGGGGTGGCAGCATCATGCTGTGGGGGTGCTTTGCTGCAGGAGGGACTGGTGCACTTCACAAAATAGATGGCATCATGAGGAAGGAAAATGATGTGGATATATTGAAGCAACATCTCAAGACATCAGTCAGGAAGTTAAAGCTTGGTCGCAAATGGGTCTTCCAAATGGACAATGACCCCAAGCATACTTCCAAAGTGGCAAAATGGCTTAAGGACAACAAAGTCAAGGTATCGGAGTGGCCATCACAAAGCCCTGACCTCAATCCTATAGAACATTTGTGGGCAGAACTGAAAAAGCGTGTGCGAGCAAGGAGGCCTACAAACCTGACTCAGTTACACCAGCTCTATCAGGAGGAATGGGCCAAAATTCACCCAACTTATTGTGGGAAGCTTGTGGAAGGCTACCCAAAACGTTTGACCCAAGTTAAACAATTTAAAGGCAATGCTACCAAATACTAATTGAGTGTATGTAAACTTCTGACCCACTGGGAATGTGATTAAAGAAATAAAAGCTGAAATAAATCATTCTCTCTACTATTATTCTGACATTTCACATTCTTAAAATAAAGTGGTGATCCTAACTGACCTAAGACTGGGCATTTTTACTATGATTAAATGTCAGGAATTGTGAAAAACTGAGTTTAAATGTATTTGGCTAAGGTGTATGTAAACTTCCGACTTCAACTGTACATGTTGAAATATTAATAAAAATGTAATTTCTTCCCCTCATTTAATTCCATTAACTGTAATGATTATTCACACTGAAGTTAACAACTTGACTCAATTGAATTATGACAACACAATTAGTTTTATGAGTGAGACAGAAGACCAACCTGTGTGGCTGATGTATTGACCAGGTTTACAGCTGCTGTGTCTTTGGGCTGCTCTACAACCATCCTTAGTTGGGTCTAGACAGTAGAACCCCTCCAGTGTCCCACAGACAGTGTCTGATGAAGGTCTACATGGCTGCTTTACCTTCAAACCCAAACCTATGGAGAAAACATGTCACTTGTTATCTGAAGCTAAATGTAAAGCCTGTTGTATTTCATTAAAACAACAGCTGATATAGTAAAGTATCTCAGTGTTTATGCCCAGAACACAGAATTCTCACCTGGATCACATGTGGTACAGTTGTTGCATGTTGTTTTCCCACTGGGCTCATCAAGGAATGTGGAGTCAATACAGGGCACACAGGAAGGTGTACGTGTAGATTTAGTACAATGACTATATACACGATATCCTGTTGAAAACCCCCCCCAGAAAATAATTACATGTTGGTATTATTATAGTTATTATTATAATTAACCCCTCATAATAATACATTTGTAAATGTAAATGTAAATGTAAATAAAAAAACACAAGGTCCTTACCAGGCCAACACATTCTGCAATCTCTATCGCCTATTTTATAGATGAAGCGAATATATGTGAAACAGGGTTCAATGTTTAGAAGTATAAAAGTGATAGGTATCTGCAAATAGAGAAGAAATAAAACATCAGCATCAGCATACATTACATTTAAAGATGACACCAAACCCAAGAACCTGTTATCTGCAAATTCAGTCAATAAATGTTAGTGAAATGTACGTCTCTCCACCACTTTAATTCTATGTGGTTTCAGTAAAATTTTAACTAAAACTAGTTGGCTAATAACTGATTCATATTTCATAAAGGACATATTTACATTGATCACTTTTCTTTTTTTACATGCCAAGCCACAATGTGCTAATCAGAAATGTTTCACCTACAGTCCATATCAAGGTTTCAAACTGTGCCATGGTTCCTCAACCCTCTCCAACTCACTGGAAGACCCACACACTGGATTTATGAAGTTCTTAGGAGTTTTGAAGTATGGAGATGAACTGACCTGTAGACTTAATGTATTTTAGTACATGTAAATATAATCCTTTCAATTTGTAAAATTATGATATCTTGCTGAATTGAATCAGTAAAAAAAAAAAAACTTTGAAAAGTATGAAACAGAAATAGGCAAATAGTTATTAGAGAATGCTGCCAGGTAACGTCGACACAGCCAATGCCTTCCATTTACTGCATGATGCCTACTGAAATAATGTAGTGTGTGAGAGATATTGTAGGCTACCTGTAGAAATGTGTCTGCCCCATATTTACTGGTAACATGCAATTGTACAACATTGAAAAAGCAAATGCATAAATTAACATTACCCTTACCACACATTGGGCAGCACTGCCCATCAAAAGTGTTGTATTCTGCTGGACCACAATCCTTTCCAAATACAAGTATAAAATGAAAACGACATAGGAGTTGAAAATAGTACAAAGACAGGAATTTATAATTAAAACATTAATTATGACTGTGTCTTCCTTCCCCTAATAAGTGGAAATCTACAGGATGGTGGCCGACTGTCAGACTGACTAAAGACAACAAACTATCCACTTCGAGTCAGGGGAGCTGCCCACACAGAAATAGTGACCATGTAGCCTACCCTACAGGGGAGCTGCCCACACAGAAATAGTGACCATGTAGCCTATAGGGGGAGCTGCCCACACTAATCACAAAGTAACTCTGAATATTTAGCTAAATCGATAAGGCCGTCATTAAACGTTCATGTAATCATCATTGGGGGTTTTATCTCAGTCATCAGATTGAAACTTCTGAATGTACCGCAGGACTTCCTCAGCTCACCACAACTTTATTGCATGTTTTTATTCTCATATATTGTCTAGCTAATGACGTAAACCAGATTGTTGTAGCTAGCTATAACTTTGCATGCCGACCATTTTTTTAAAGGGATAGTGCTTCCAAATATAAATTGTTCTGTGGTTCAACTGCTAGGCAAGGAAGGATGAATTAAAGCATTATCTTTGGATTCAACATGATCGCAAGCGTACCTCAATCTCAAATTTGATAGTTGGACTATTTGATTTATCAGGACACCAACTAGCTAGCCAATTTATATCACAATTATGTAAAACCAAAATGTAGCTATACCAGCCAACTTACCAATGAGGAAATACTGTTCAGACGAAAGGCATACCATTTCGACTTGATAAAGACAGACACCTACTGTACTGGAGCGTGGAACAGAGATAGGGAGAATCTACATCCTACCCATCAGTTCCGTTGCTCATGACAAGCATATCAAGCAGGATGAGATCACAATCATCATATCCGGTGTAATGTCATATTGGCCCCGTTAAAATGATTTGAAAATGCATATTTTCTTCCCTGAATTTAGTCTATAATAGTGTATAATCGGTCTGAAATATGAGGAGGTACAGTATACAAATGAATTTAACTGGCCTACTCCAACCATTGCAGTTCACATTTTGCTTTAATACATTTTTACAATATAAGGTCATTGGAACACTAACGGTTTTGACTTGAGTTTATTGTTTGTTAAGGGTGCCAGGTTGTGCTTACCAGAAAATATATTGATTTCTCCTTTTTGTTTGTGAGGGAATTAATCCCGTCAGGTCCGTCAAGTCTACACCAATACAAAGGACTCATGTAAAAGTCAGTATGGGAATAAACTTTTCATAAACCCTTAAAAGATTGTTAATAACTTTGAAATTGAAGACTTATTTGCTAAATAAGACCATTACATTTTGTCTGTGTCGTATCGAGTGAGTGGTGGCAATTATTGCTGATGAACAAAAGGAGTCTGCTCATACTGAACATTGATCATAAGGTTTATTCAGATCACAAGCTTCAGCATGAGTGACAGGTGACATGACACCCGGAGAGTGACGCCTCAGAATGGCTGCTCGTTCTGCCCTCTCCTTCGTTTTCCCCCCTATTTATAAACAATGATGCCCCCTCTTCTGGCCAATCACCAGTCTCCCCTGTCTACAACACACTTCCTGTCTGTTGTATGTGGCGTTACACCTAAAACATTCCCTCTTGATACTAACATAAACAACATTCCATTTCTTCATGAAAAACATTTAACAAAGACATAATCTTAATACACTACATCTGTTAGGATGATTGAGTGATTTTTTATGTCTATTTATGTGACTAACTATGGTGACTGTTTTATTTTTCTATAGGATGCCCCCTAAATCAACCAAGAACAGGACAAGGACATACACTATATATGCAAAAGTATGTGGACACCCCTTCAAATTAGTGGATTAGGCTATTTCAGTTTAAAATCGATCACACAGCCATGCAATCTCTATAGACAAACATTGGCAGTAGAATGGCCCGTACTGAAGAGCTCAGTATCTTTCAACTGGCACCGTCATAGGATGCCACCTTTCCAACAAGTCAGTTTGTCAAATATCTGCCCTGTTAGAGCTGCCCTGGTCAACTGTAAGTGCTGTTATTATGAAGTGGAAACGTCTAGGAGCAGCAACGGCTCAGCCGCCAAGTGGTAGGTCACACAAGCTCACAGAACAGGACCACAGAGTGCTGAAGCGCGTAAAAACCATCTGGCAGTCTGACGGACGAATCTGGGTTTGGCAGGTGCCAGGAGAACGCTACCTGCCCGAATATATAGTGCCAACTGTAAAGTTTGATGGAGGAGGAATAATGGTCTAGAGCTGTTTTTCATGGTTTGGGCTAGACCCCTTAGTTCCAGTGAAGGGAAACCTTAAAGCTAGATGATTATGTGCTTCCAACTTTGTGGCAACAGTTTGGGGAAGGCCCTTTCCTTGCACAAAGTGAGGTCCATACAGACGAGCAGGTGTCCATATACTTTTGGTAATGTAGTGTATATAAACAAAATCAAACAAGATCCTATAAGATACCAGGAGTATCTTAAGAAACAAAAATAACATGCATCGAGAGAAAAGAAAGTGGTGAACTGACAGAAAAAAGGAGGCCATAGAAAATAAACCAAAGAAACAGATTTTTATTTTATTTTGATCAACTATCCAGAAAATAGTGGATATGGAGTCATACCTGTCAAGGAACACACTCACAGAATGATGACCTAACTGCCCCTCAAATGACTCCAGATCTATGTGATTGTTTTGACCCACAGACCGTGATAATTCAACAAAGAGAGGTTAGACAAAGCACAGCCTTCCACTTCCACAGCACCATCTCGCTTAATATACTGAACAATACAGCACCACCGCCATCTCGCTTAATATACTGAACAATACAGCACCACCGCCATCTCGCTTAATATACTGAACAATACAGCACCACCGCCATCTCGCTTAATATACTGAACAATACAGCACCACAGCCATCTCGCTTAATATACTGAACAATACAGCACCACAGCCATCTCGCTTAATATACTGAACAATACAGCACCACTGCCATCTCGCTTAATATACTGAACAATACAGCACCACAGCCATCTCGCTTAATATACTGAACAATACAGCACCACAGCCATCTCGCTTAATATACTGAACAATACAGCACCACCGCCATCTCGCTTAATATACTGAACAATACAGCACCACAGCCATCTCGCTTAATATACTGAACAATACAGCACCACCGCCATCTCGCTTAATATACTGAACAATACAGCACCACTGCCATCTCGCTTAATATACTGAACAATACAGCACCACCGCCATCTCGCTTAATATACTGAACACAGCACCACTGCCATCTCGCTTAATATACTGAACAATACAGCACCACAGCCATCTTGCTTAATATACTGAACAATACAGCACCACCGCCATCTCGCTTAATATACTGAACAATACAGCACCACAGCCATCTTGCTTAATATACTGAACAATACAGCACCACAGCCATCTTGCTTAATATACTGAACAATACAGCACCACCGCCATCTCGCTTAATATACTGAACAATACAGCACCACCGCCATCTCGCTTAATATACTGAACAATACAGCACCACAGCCATCTCGCTTAATATACTGAACAATACAGCACCACCGCCATCTCGCTTAATATACTGAACACAGCACCACTGCCATCTCGCTTAATATACTGAACAATACAGCACCACAGCCATCTCGCTTAATATACTGAACAATACAGCACCACAGCCATCTTGCTTAATATACTGAACAATACAGCACCACAGCCATCTCGCTTAATATACTGAACAATACAGCACCACCGCCATCTCGCTTAATATACTGAACACAGCACCACTGCCATCTCGCTTAATATACTGAACAATACAGCACCACAGCCATCTCGCTTAATATACTGAACAATACAGCACCACAGCCATCTTGCTTAATATACTGAACAATACAGCACCACAGCCATCTTGCTTAATATACTGAACAATACAGCACCACAGCCATCTTGCTTAATATACTGAACAATACAGCACCACCGCCATCTCGCTTAATATACTGAACAATACAGCACCACTGCCATCTCGCTTAATATACTGAACAATACAGCACCACCGCCATCTCGCTTAATATACTGAACACAGCACCACTGCCATCTCGCTTAATATACTGAACAATACAGCACCACAGCCATCTCGCTTAATATACTGAACAATACAGCACCACAGCCATCTTGCTTAATATACTGAACAATACAGCACCACCGCCATCTCGCTTAATATACTGAACAATACAGCACCACTGCCATCTCGCTTAATATACTGAACAATACAGCACCACCGCCATCTCGCTTAATATACTGAACAATACAGCACCACCGCCATCTCGTTTAATATACTGAACAATACAGCACCACAGCCATCTCGCTTAATATACTGAACAATACAGCACCACCGCCATCTAACGCAAGACAGCCCATTGCAGACATACAGTACCAGTCAAAAGTTTGGACACACCTACTCATTCCACGTTTTTTCTTAATTTTTACTATTTTCTACATTGTAGAATAATAGTGAAGACATCAAATCTATGAAATAACACATATGGAATCATGTAGTAACCAAAAAAAGTGTTAAACAAATCAAAATATATTTTAGATTTTAGATTCTTCAAAGTAGCCACCCTTTGCCTTGATGACAGCTTTGCACACTCTTGGCATTCTCTCAACCAGCTTCATGAGGAATGCTTTTCCAACAGTCTTGAAGGAGTTCCCACATATGCTGAGCACTTGTTGGCTGCTTTTCCTTCAATCTGTGGTCCAACTCATCCCAAACCATCTCAATTGGGTTGAGGTCGGGGGATTGTGGAGGCCAGGACATCTCATGCAGCACTCCATCACTCTCCTTCTTGGTCAAATAGCCCTTACACAGCCTGGAGGTGTGTTGGGTCATTGTCCTGTTGAAAAACAAATGATAGTCCCACTAAGCGCAAACCAGATGGGATTGCATATCACTGCAGAATGCTGTGGTAGCCATGCTGGTTAAGTGTTCCTTGAATTCTAAATACATCACAGACAGTGTCACCAGCAAAGCAACCCCACACCATCACCTCCATGCTACACGGTGGAAACCACACATGCAGAGATCATCTGTTCAACTACTCTGCGTCTCACAAAGACACGGCGGTTGGAACCAAAATCTCAAATTTGGACTCATCAGACCAAAGGACAGATGTCCACCGGTCTAATGTCCATTGTTCGTGTTTCTTGGCCAAAGCAAGTCTCTTCTTATTGGTGTCCTTTAGTAGTGGTTTCACTCAGTCTCCTCTGAACAGTTGATGTTGAGATGTGCCTGTTACTTGAACTCTGTGAAGCATTTATTTGGGCTGCAATTTCTGAGGCTGTCCTCATGAGAGCTAGTTTCATCATAGCGCTTGATGGTTTTTGCGACTGCACTTTAAGAAACTTTCAACGTTCCTAATTTTCCGGCTTGACTGACCTTCATGTCTTAAAGATAATGATGGACTGTCATTTCTCTTTGCTTATTTGAGCTGTTCTTGCCATAATATGGACTTGGTCTTTTACCAAATTGGGCTATCTTCTGTATACCCCCCTACTTTGTCACAACACAACTGATTGGCTCAAACGCATTAAGGAAAGAAATTCCACAAATTAACTTTTAACAAGGCACACCTGTTAATTGAAATGCATTCCAGGTGACTACACGCCAACTCTTTCCCCCAGTGGCCCAATGTTCTGAACATGGCTGACCAGCTACCAACACCTGCGCTGAACTTTGAGCAACAGGTATTTAATATGTTTACCTAAGTAGTTACATGGTTTGTCATTAAAAGTATTAGATAGACACGCTTGTAATATCCGTACATTATTGACCCGTGACTGACAATTTTGAAGTACGTTAGCTTAGTTGGCTGGCTTTGGTGTCAGACTAGCTAGCCAAATGGAAATGGAATGAAACGCAAGACTGCATGCCTGTCACGGTACAGCTAGCCACTGCCAGTGAAAGGTTTGTCCGTATGTTTGCCGTGCGTGCATGAGTGAGTGAGCGTGCGTGCGTGCGTGAGTGAGATAAAACAGCGACAACCCTAAATAGCTATTCCCATAACAATACCTGAAGCCTAGACCCAATCTTGCTTGATACCATGAAATGTATTGTATAAAGATACGCTTAATATACTGAACAAAAATATAAACGCAACATGTAACAATGTCATTGATTTTTACTGAGTTACAGTTCATATGAGGAAATCATTCAATTTAAATGAATGCATTAGGCCCTAGTCTATGGATTTCACATGACTGGAAATACATATATGCATCTGTTGGTCACAGATACCTTTTAAAAAAATGGGCCTCACAATCTCGTCATGGTATTTTTGTGCATTCAAACGTGCCATCGATAAAATGCAATTGTGCACGTTGTCCTTAGGATATGCCTGCCCATATCATAACCCCACCATGGGGCACTCTGTTCACAAGGTTGACATCAGCAAACCGCTCGCCCACACAATGCCATACATGTGGTCTGCGGTTGTGAGGCCGGTTGGACGTACTGCCAAATTCTCTAAAACAATGTTGGAGGTGGCTTATGGTAGAGAAATGAACATGCAACTCTCTGGCAACAGCCCTGGTAGACATTCCTGCAGTCAGCATGCCAATTGCACGCTCCCTCAACTTGAGACATCTGTGGCATTGTGTTGTCTGATAAAACTGGACATTTTAGTGGCCTTTTATTGTCCCCAGCACAAGGTGCACCTGTGTAATGATCATGATGTTTAATCGGCTTCTTGATATGTCACACCTGTCAGGTGGATGGATTATCTTGGCAAAGGAGAAATGCTCACTAACAGGGATGTAAACAAATTTGTGCACAAAATTTTAGATATAAACCATTCTGGGATCTTTTATTTCAGCTCATGAAACATGGGACCAACACTACATGTTGCATTTATATTTTTATTCAGTGTATATTGACCCGTGACAATTTTGAAGTATGTTACTTAACTACATAGTTTAGTCTGCTGGCTTAAATTCGCGATACATAAAATCCTGTCTATCATGTTCATTGATTGGGATAAAAATGAACCGTCACTCCAAAACACCGCCCTGGGGGCTGGGCGTTCCTCATTGAAGACCATTATGTTGCATTGATCCGATCTGTAATAGACTATGGAAGTATAGCATATGGTTCGGCAGCCCGGACCTCACTGGAAAGGCTAGATGTCATACAGGGGCAAGGACTCATAATATGTAGTGGGGCGTTTCGGACGTCCCCAGTGGCTGCATTACAGGTGGAGATGGGGGATATGCCATTGCAGATTAGGAGACAGCAGCTGGCAATGAATTACTGGGTCAACCTACAAGGACATAGGGTGTCTCATCCTGCGAAAGGGGTTTTACAGGCATGCTGGGAACATGAGCGAAGACCGAACACGAGTTTTGGGTGGGTGGGTAATACCCAGGCGAAGGAGATGGGACTGTATGGAAGGGAGTTTAGTCCAACGGTAGTTATTCCAGTAATTTTTTCACCCTTCCTCGAAAATATCATCTTTACATTTAACTTTATTTTTAATGTTTACGATTGATTTGATTTTAAATTCAATACATTTCATTGCACCCGATTTTGCTACACCTGGCAACCCTGTCCTCAAACGAACGTGATAGCCAACATTTACATTTACGTCATTTAGCAGACGCTCTTATCCAGAGCGACTTACAAATAGGCCAACTAGTCCTAAAATCAGGTAAGACTGCAGTGTGTGGTAAAATGATTCAATATTGATTGAATGTGCATAATGTCGTATTTTGCAACATTATTTTTGTTTGTTCTGTCGTCAAACACTGCCATGCAATAATTTTGTGAGTTGACTGGATTTAGCGACGTCGAAAGGCTGCTGCATATACCGTACAGCAGTGAGTGAAAGCCCTACACTGTAGGCTACAGTATAACTATGGAGGCTATAATCTAGAGCGCCTTAAATTGTGTTTGAGAGCATGTTTTAACTCTAAATGGTTAAGGGATACTTCGGGATTTTGACAACGAAGCCCTTTTATCTACTACCCGAGTCAGATGAACCCGTGGATACCATTTGTATGTACAAGTATGGGTAGCTGCAGCCCAATATGGCGACCGAGTATGTTCGTCAATAGTTATCAAAGTCACTAATGCAGCTTATTTCTACAATTTATCTTCTTAAAATGTGATTGTAAACCTAACTTTAACCAGACTGCTAACTTTATGCCTAACCTTAAATTAACCTTTTTTTCTAAATTTTTTTGACATTTTATGAAATTCCCAATATTGACTTTGTGGCTGTGGAAACCTCGGGAGGATACGATAAGATTTTTTTAAATGTCGTTTCTGTGGTATATGTTTTAGTCACACAGGCGCCATTTGAAACGAGGGCGAGGTGGGAAACCCGCGGATGTCGCCAGACAAAACACCAATGTCTTCTTCGATGAGGTTTAACGGCGGTTGGCATCCAATAAATGTTGCATTACCGCCACCTACTAGACTGGAGTACAACTCCCTTTTACTTTGCTTAAAAATAAAATAAAAACCCATCTAAGTTTTGTTTTTAAAAGTAGCCTTTTATTTTGCATTGTTCTGCTTTGTTTGAGCCTTTTTTGCATTATGGATTTCTACAGTTGAAGTCGGAAGTTTACAAACACTTAGGTTGGAGTCATTAAAACGTGTTTTTCCCCTCAGGAAACAATAGCAGCACAAACGTTGCATATGGCCTTTCTGTTATCTTCCTTTGAAACTTCAAAATAGATCCACACAGCAGACATTGTGGGCTAGGTTAGGAATGCTGTGTTGCACGTGTAGCGCTGTATTTTTCGTTGCGCCATTACGTAATCTACCTACGTTATACAGGTATGCACGTCAGCTTTGACATCGGTTTTGCACATCGGCGTTAAACTATACATAGAGCTGTTGATGACATAGATGTTGGCATCTTTAGCTAATATTGGCCGATTCCGATATGCTTACCGATATATCGTGCGTCCCTATTTGCTATTAGGGCTGACCCCATTTAGTCGACTGGTCGATAGGCTGTTGGTCAACCAAGGATTCGTGCCTTTCTGAGTGGACTGATCCATTGTGGAGGCCGTGGGGATGGCACAGTCCATCAGTCTAAGATATGTGCTACTGAAATTGTATATGGTTATATTACATATGAACAAATGGTGCAACACTAATCAAAATAATATTATTTTATAACATGCGCCTTCTCCCGCATTGGCTAGTGGTTGCTGTCTGCGGTTCTGAAACACATCAGTGCGCTGTTGAATTGGTGCCTTTTCCTAGACCAAGTTGCTGTGTGTATAATAGCAAAGTTAAACAGCTTATTGGTGTTGAGAACAATGCTGCGGAGGCAGCAGCAGAATGAGGAGATGAGAAAAAAGCTCTTGCCTTATTGTCTAAGAAAAGTGAGGAGAGAGGAAACCCCAACTTAATTAGGTCTATAATCAATAGCCTAACTGTTAAATGGGCCTGGCTTTATACAGCATCCATTTATATCTACAGAAATAAGACCGATCCTGCGTCTGTTTGTTGTTAATCTTTGCTTTGCTGTAATAAAGGCTTTACACTTTTTTTTCTCGTTAGAACAGCCTCTCTGGTATTATTTATAATTGATTTAGTGTTGTTTACACTGTTCCCAACTGTCGGAAATCATATTTATAATAATAATAATAAATAAATAAATAATATGCCATTTAGCAGACGCTTTTATCCAAAGTGACTTACCGTCATGCATGCATAAATTTTTGTGTATGGGTGGTCCCTGGGATCGAACCCACTACCTTGGCGTTACAAGCGCCGTGCTCTACCAGCTGAGTTACAAATAATCCTCATTTTTCTTGATCTCCTTATTGTTATTATTATGATCATCATTATAATAATATGTAATGTCATTATCATTAGTAGGCTTAGTATAGCAGCCTGTTATAACCACCATCACTGTAGGCCTAAGAGCACCTCCTGTTTAGTCTTAATACCTTAACTTACTTAGGCCTATATTTCAATACTTATATAGGCTACTGTATCAATCATTCATTCGTTCATGTCATCACACAGCATACGAGTCATTCATGATTTGAAATGCAATCAAGCATTTTAGTTTTAAAATAAAATAAAGCGAGCCTTGAATAATTAGCTTAAACAATAAATAAACCCTTCTATTACAGAAATTACATTCACGAATGTGACCGTTTTTAGTCTTTGCTGTAATAAAGGCTTAACAAAAAAACTTTACAACAGACTCTCTGGTACACTTATAATTTATTTAGTGTTTACATTGTTCCAAACGGTCAGATAAATGATATTGTAACAGCACAATAAACACTGGTGGCTGCTGCAGCAGGGAGGAGAGAGACAACAAAAGATGCGGGTTACTCGCTGTCTTTTTTTTAAACAAGTCTGATACCAGCCCGGCACAATCAAATCAATTGCTGGTCGGTTTTGATATAATTGATATAAAGACTACACGTAATGTTACCATCTGGTATAAGACCTAAAACTGATCTAATCTTGCATGGTGGCCTTGTCTGAGTCTTGGAACATGGCCTCAAACACAGCTCTTCAGATATACAGAGAATGCTGTGGACAGTGAGGAGGAAGACAACAGAGTATCACTTACTGAACAGATGAGAGAAGTGGAGAGAACAACTGATGAGGGAGTTAGACGAGGCCAGGAAGAATCATGTGATCTCTTCTGGTGTGTAGGAGAAGAGATACAATATCAAACACAGCTTTAGAGCCTAAACTGTGGGAGGAGGAGCCCCCAATCCCAAATCTGCCCATTTCCCCTTTCCCCTTAACCCCTATGTACTCTGAGAACTGAAAGGTTTGGATAGGTGTGAACAATCCTGTCAATAAAAGGTGACACTCTTATTGTATGTTATCCCAATCAATACTGTATTTGTACTCTGCAGGTACAGTGAGTTCCTTGTGTAGAACTCTGTCCATAAAGAAAGGAGAGCAGAACACTGCTAAAGGCCAGCAGGGTGAGTTGAGACAGCAGCTGAAGAACCGGTTGGTCCAGCTACAGTTCATGTCCAGGAAGGTACAGTATGAACAGAAGGATCTTGCATTGAGGGGGTAGATTTGTAGATGAGGCTATATGTGTGATTCAGACTTGGGTCAAATACAGTGGGGAGAACAAGTATTTGATACACTGCCGATTTTGCAGGTTTTCCTACTTACAAAGCATGTAGAGGTCTGTAATTTTTATCATAGGTACACTTCAACTGTGAGAGACGGAATCTAAAACAAAAATCCAGAAAATCACATTGTATGATTTTTAAGTAATTAATTTGCATTTTATTGCATGACATAAGTATTTGATCACCTACCAACCAGTAAGAATTCTCACAGGCTCTCACAGACCTGTTAGTTTTTCTTTAAGAAGCCCTCCTGTTCTCCACTCATTACCTGTATTAACTGCACCTGTTTGAACTCGTTACCTGTATAAAAGACACCTGTCCACACACTCAATCAAACAGACTCCAACCTCTCCACAATGGCCAAGACCAGAGAGCTGTGTAAGGACATCAGGGATAAAATTGTAGACCTGCACAAGGCTGGGATGGGCTACAGGACAATGGGCAAGCAGCTTGGTGAGAAGGCAACAACTGTTGGCGCAATTATTAGAAAATGGAAGAAGTTCAAGATGACGGTCAATCACCCTCGGTCTGGGGCTCCATGCAAGATCTCACCTCGTGGGACATCAATGATCATGAGGAAGGTGAGGGATGAGCCCAGAATTACATGGCAGGACCTGGTCAATGACCTGAAGACAGCTGGGACCACAGTCTCAAAGAAAACCATTAGTAACACACTACGCCGTCATGGATTAAAATCCTGCAGCGCACGCAAGGTCCCCCTGCTCAAGCCAGTGCATGTCCAGGCCCATCTGAAGTTTGCCAATGACCATCTGGATGATCCAGACAAGGAATGGGAGAAGGTCATGTGGTCTGATGAGACAAAAATATAGCTTTTTGGTCTAAACTCCACTCGCTGTGTTTGGAGGAAGAAGAAGGATGAGTACAACCCCAAGAACACCATCCCAACCGTGAAGCATGGAGGTGGAAACATCATTCTTTGGGGATGCTTTTCTGCAAAGGGGACAGGACGACTGCACCGTATTGAGGGGAGGATGGATGGGGCCATGTATCGCGAGATCTTGGCCAACAACCTCCTTCCCTCAGTAAGAGCATTGAAGATGGGTCGTGGCAGGGTCTTCCAGCATGACAACGACCCGACACACACAGCCAGGGCAACTAAGGAGTGGCTCCGTAAGAAGCATCTCAAGGTCCTGGAGTGGCCTAGCCAGTCTCCAGACCTGAACCCAATAGAAAATCTTTGGAGGGAGCTGAAAGTCCGTATTGCCCAGCGACAGCCCCGAAACCTGAAGGATGTTTTAGATTCCGTCTCTCACAGTTGAAGTGTACCTATGATAAAAATTACAGACCTCTACATGCTTTGTAAGTAGGAAAACCTGCAAAATCGGCAGTGTATCAAATACTTGTTCTCCCCACTGTATATATATTTTTTTACATTACAATACATTCACAACAGATTTCACAACACCTTCAGTGTGTGCCCTCAGGCCCCTACTCCACTACCACATATCTACAACACAAAATCCATGTATACGTGTGTGTATAGTGCGTATGTTATTGCGTGTTTGTATGTTTGTGTCGCTCCACAGTCCCCGCTGTTCCATACGGAACTGTAATGTGTGCTATTCGGAGACCATTACAGTAGTCAAGCCTGCTTGTAATAAAAGCATGGATGAGTCTCTCTGTATCAGCCTGAGAGAGAAACGGCCGCACCTTGGCAATGTTCCTCAGGTAGTCAAAAGCTATTTTGGTCACATTCCTAATGTGTGATTCGTAATTGAGTTCAGAATCTAAAATGACACCTAGGATTTTTACCTGGTGTTTTATCTTTATTATTAAACCTGTGAATTAAAATGTGCGGCCAGATTCTCTCTCTGTGCTTTGGCTCCAACAATAAGTACCTCGGTCTTGTCTTGAGTTAGCTGGTTGGAAGGTGTGAGCCATCCAAGTATTTACATCACTAATATAGTCTAAATATATCCGTGGAGCTAAAATCCTCTGGTGACACAGAAATGTAAAGTTGTGTATCGTCTGCATAGCAGTGAAAATCAATAGCGTTTCTGATAACGCTGCAATGGGGTAACATATATAAACTGAACAGTACCGGAACAAAAATCTAATCTTGTGGAACACCACATGTGATATCCTATTTTTTCTGAGTTATGTTCACCAAGGTGACAAAAAACTCTCAACCGGTTAAATAGGTCGTAAACCAATTTAGAAGTGGACATTGTGTCATGATCGTCGACAGATGAAGCGGACCAAGGCGCAGCGTGATAAGCGTACATTCTTTATTGACCGTACTGCACACGAAACAAAACAATAAACCAAACGATACGTGAAGTCCTAGGTTATACACAAAACCCTACGGAACAAGATCCCACAAAATACTAGTGCCAAACAGGCTGCCTAAGTATGGTCCCCAATCAGAGACAATGAGCTACAGCTGTCTCTGATTGGGAACCACCCTGGCCAACATAGATATAAACGATCTAGAACAAAAGCATAGAAAATGTAACAGAAACTCCACACCCTGGCTCAACATTTAAGAGTCCCCCGAGCCAGGGCGTGACACATTGATACACCATGATCCATTGGCGGCTAAAGACATTAGCACATGGAACTCAGAGATAGCCTATAGGCCAATGCAGCAGTAGGCCTATAACTTCCATTGTCAACTAAGTAAAATACATAGGCCTAAGGCCAACAAATAAAAACAGTAGAAAATATCCTGATGAAAATGCAGGTTCTTTCAATCGCATTAATCTCTACTCCGCTTGTCTGCCTCTCTTTCTATTGGTCTTGACTTGAGCTATCACTAGTGAAGTGCAACATTGTATCAACTCAGGAGGTTGGTGTGTTCAGCCACAGGTGCTCCCTCAACGTTATCAGCACAGAGAAACCACACATGCTCACTGCTCACATGGAGCACTCCAAACAAAAGACAATAAAAAATGGACAAAACTCCAAAATGATGGTTATGAAATAAACCAAAACTTGTTTCTCACAAGTGTAGCAGGTTGTAAACTCTGCAAACAACGTTTCCACTTCGAGAATGAGAACGGTAAATTATTGTAATGCATGCATTAACAGTAATTAATGTAACCAAATGACAGGGATTAACGGTACATTAACTAGGCCTACTGGTTACATATGTAATGGGGAATTGATCAAAATAAATAATCAAAGGGCAAACAATTCACACAATAAAACAATGAATGTTCAAGAATTGTCTGGAGACAGAGGAGCACATTCTGGAGAGCTGAGTGCATTCATTCTGGAGAAAGACGCCCATATCTTGGCCACACACCCTCCCCTTCTTCTTGTCTAAACTCTTTAAATTATACTCAAGACACATTATCTTCACACATTTTAGATGCTTTTCACTGACAGCCGAAACTCAATAATCAGCTAGGCCTATTGCCACGCTCGCTGCCCAACTTGCTGTCTTCCCAAATAGGCATAGGCCTGTGCACTTGTGATTTAAAACAACCCACAGCATAAAAAAAAAAAAAGCTGTGGTTAAGTCAAGCTCTCTGGTAAAGTATTTTGAATGATTTTATTTAGAAAGGAGTAACTATACAATTTTGGCAAAACATCAATTTACTTTAGGGGAAGCCAATATCCGAACAGTGCACCCGCCAACTTTCTTTTCTAATTCGCAAGTGGCTGAAACCAGAGATCTGTATATAATGATGAGATGCCTATGTCGTTTTCCCAAAGGCGAGAATGCAGGTGACAAGCTTAGGTCTGCATATTATGCCCATAGAAATGCATTGGGCTTATTCAGGACAGATTTGGGCGAGAGTGAGCCCTCTTGCTTCGCCTTTTCCTGAAACTAGTGAGCGAAACAGTGGCTGTCTGTTTTACTATATGAAGCCCATGTATCTGATGCTGTCTGGACAGAAAAAGTTTGACATGCCATACTCCTTTTGTCCAGACAGCATCAGATACATGGTCTACACTTACAGAGACAGAGGGGCGCTGTTTAGCTTGCTCGGATGCTTTATCTGAGATTGATGCGTCTTTCTGTCTGTGTGCGTCTTGGTCAAATAAATGATCAATATTTCAATATTTTATTTGGATAAACTGGATAATATGGAGTTGGTTCCCCCTTTGCTGCTATAACAGCCTCCACTCTTCTGGGAAGGCTTTCCACTAGATGTGGTCCTCTGTAGCTCAGCTGGTAGAGCACGGCGCTTGTAACGCCAAGGTAGTGGGTTCGATCCCCGGGACCACCCATACACAAAAAATGTATGCACGCATGACTGTAAGTCGCTTTGGATAAAAGCGTCTGCTAAATGGCATATTATATTATTATAGATGTTGGAACATTGCTGTGGGGGACTTGATTCCATTCAGCCACAAGAGCATTAGTGAGGTCAGGCACTGATGTTGGGCCATTAGGCCTGGCTCGCAGTCGGCGTTCCAATTCATCCCAAAGGTGTTCGATGGGGTTGAGGTCAGGGCTCTGTGCAGGCCAGTCAAGTTCTTTCACACCAATCTCGACGGGGGCATTGTCATGCTGAAACAAGAAAGGGCATTCCCCAAACTCGCCACAAAGTTGGAAGCACAGAATCGTCTAGAATGTCATTGTATGCTGTAGCGTTAAGATTTCCCTTCACTGGAACTAAGGCACCTAGTCCGAACCCATTTCATGAAACTCCAGACGAACAGTTATTGTGCTGACGTTGCTTTCAGAGGCAGTTTGGAACTCGGTAAAGAGTGTTGCAACCGAGGAAAGACGATTTTTACGTGCTATGTGCTTCAGCACTCGCCTGTCCAGGTCTGTGAGCTTGTGTGGCCTACCACTTTGTGGCTGAGCCGTTGTTGCTCCTAGACGTTTCCACTTCACAATAACAGCACTTACAGTTGACCGGGGCAGCTCTAGCAGGGCAGAAATTTGACGAACTGACTTGTGGAAAGGTGTCATCCTATGATGGTGCCACGTTGAATGTCATTGAGCTCTTCAGTAAGGCCATTCCAACGGCCAATGTTTGTCTATGGAGATTGCATGACTGTGTGCTCGATTTTATACACCTGTCAGCAACAGGTGTGGCTGAAATAGACTAATCCACTAATTTGAAGGGGTGTCCACATACTTTTGTATTCATCGTGTACTTTGTTCAGTTAGTTAAAGACGTCATTGAAACACTACAACTGGACTTTGGTTTCTCTGCCTTGCTATCCGCACACTCTCCCAACCAAGTACATGTGGTGTTACACACATCCTGAATCTTGTGATGGCAGACAATAGGAGTAGTTATAGCAATAGGAGTAGTTATAGGAGTAGTTATAGCAATAGGAGTAGTTATAGCAATAGGAGTAGTTATAGCAATAGGAGTAGTTATAGCAATAGGAGTAGTTATAGCAATAGGAGTAGTTATAGCAAGTGTGTTGCTGTTCTCTACTAAATAACCTGGCAGTGTTAATTCCAGAGTCCTACACAATAATTAATGTGTGGAGGGAAAAAGCCTGGACACTCGCCACAGACGGCTCTCTCCTATAGGAGAAAAACACTGGTGTGCTGTGAAGAGGGCCACAGACACTGACAAGCTGCAAGAACAGGATGAAGACACCGAACAGGAAGTGTAAGCTGAGATGCCTGGGGAAGCCCATGCCTGGGGAGTTGGCTCAGGATGAGACTGAGAGAGATGCAGAGAGGGTCTACAAGACTAAGGTGCACTTTGTCATCATAGATACAGACACTGATAGCATCTATCAGCGCTTTCTGACACAAGGCACATTGTACACATGCTTTGCTTATCTGGACCCCAGCAGGTTCTCAGAGATAAAATATAATGGATTGCCCCAGACATCACTTGCTAAACTAAGCAAACTCTTGCTGAGTGTGACAGACAGCAGAGGAGAATCACAGACAGACAGAGTGACAGACAGCAGAGGATAATCACAGACAGACAGACAGACAGACAGACAGACAGACAGACAGACAGACAGACAGACAGACAGACAGACAGACAGACAGACAGACAGACAGACAGACAGACAGACAGACAGACAGACAGACAGACAGACAGACAGACAGACAGACAGAGCAGAGGAGAATCGCAGACAGACAGAGTGACAGCAGAGATGCATAGACAGACAGCACGACGGAGAAAACAGACTCAGAGGCCCAGTTATAGTGGTGAGTTGTATCGCCAGACTCCAGTGTGTTTTAACATGTATTTGTTTTAAATATGAGCCGGTTAAAAAGAGCTGGTTAAAAATGGAAGAAGACCATGTTCCTTCAGTCACTGGTATACGCAGCAGGTTAGGAGAGTTAGGTTAAGGTTAGGAAAGGGGTTAGGGTTAGTGAAAATGCTCTCCTTACCTGCTACAAAAACTTCCAGTCTTAGCTGTATCAAGTGTCAAAGATGGCAGCATTCTCTAATAACTACATGCCTAATTCTGTTTCATACTTCTCAAAGTTGATAACTAGCTTATTAGTTATTTTTTCAGTGATTCAATTCAGTAAGATAGCATAATTTACAAATTGAAAGGATTATATTATATATATTATATATATATATAACATTAATTCTACAGGTCAGTTCATCTCGATACTTCAAAACTCCTAAGAACTTCATAAATCCAGTGTGTGGGTCTTCCAGTGAGTTGGAGAGGATTGAGGAACCATGGCACAGTTTGAAAGCTTGATATGGACTGTAAGTGAAACATTTCTGATTTGCACATTTTGTGGCTTGGCATGTTTTAAAACCAATTATCTATTTAAATATTTCCTCTATGAAATATAAATCAGTTATTATTAGCCTACTAGTTCTGTCCATTTTACTGAAACCTTCGTAGAAAAAATGTGGGGGAGAGAAGTACATTTTCAATGCTGACCTAGGTTATCTTTGGTGTCACACCTTTAAAGATGAAATAAGCACACCAGTGGGTGCCACCACACTCACAAAAGCCTGTTTAAAATGGTCCCACATAATTACAATACTTTTATTTGAAATGGGAATATTTAGGTTAGAATTCTGTTAACTACTTCTGTAGGTTTTATGAATAAACACCATCAGTTTAGATTTTTGCGATTTTATTTCTAAAATGTTCTCTACTTCCAGGTACCTATTATATTGGTGCTTGGAATCATTGGATCCTGTATCTCATGTGGTAGAGCCGAGTACAGAATAGGGGATGAATGTTGTCCCATGTGTTGGCTAGGTAAGGACCGTCTCTTTACATCATATGAATCACCAGACATTAATACATCATCAACACCAACATATAACTTCTATACTTCTAAACATTGAACCCAGTTTCACATATGATCGCCCCATCTATAAATTAGGCGATAGAGATTGCATAATGTGTTGGCCTGGTAAGGACCTTGTGTATTTTTATGAGGGGTTAATTATAATAATAACTATACAAAAAATGTAAAATGTAACAATAATAATAATTATGGTAATAATAATAACAAAACGTAATTATTTTCTGGTGTTCTTTTCAACAGGATATCATGTAAATAGTCATTGTACTAAATCTACAATCACCTACTGTGTGCCATGTATTGACTCCACATTCCTTGATGAGCCCAGTGGTAAAACAACATGCAACAACTGTACCACATGTGGTCCAGGTGAGAATTATATCAGCTGTTGTTTTAATGAAATACAACAGGCTTTACATTTAGCTTCAGATACCAAGTGACATGTTTTCTCCATAGGTTTGGGTTTGAAGGTAAAGCAGCCATGTAGACCTTCATCAGACACTGTCTGTGGGACACTGGAGGGGTTCTACTGTCTAGACCCAACTAAGGATGGTTGTAGAGCAGCCCAGAGACACAGCAGCTGTAAACCTGGTCAATACATCAGCCACACAGGTATGTATTCATGTAAGTCTTCCATTGACATCAGTGCATGATTTATGCAGTTGTGAGTTAAGCACATCTCAAGTTAGGACCCTGAGTTTCACCCTGTGTTGATTTAGGAACAACATCTACAGATACTGTGTGTGCTGACTGCACTGGTGATACTTATTCAGATGGATCATTTACATCCTGCCAGCCATACACACAGTAAGTGTGGCTCATGCAAATGGTTATTTCCTTCAAAATATAAACGAAATACTGCAATACGCTAACAGTTTTCATAATGTAAAACAAAGTTAGATTATCAAATTGTCGATTACCAATGGTCCATTTCTCTTATTATAGATGTGATACCTTGAAGCTTCAGCAAATTAAACCTGGAACTCATTCATCCAACTCTGAATGTGGACTGCAAACCTCCCTTCCCATAGCTGCAATAATATCTCCTGTTGTGGTGGTGGTACTAGCTGTGATTGCAGTAACTATATTTATAAGAAAATATCTATCTGGTAAGATTATTTTGGAGGGAGGGGAATTTTATCAGTTCTAATAGTTATTGTTTTAATTGCCTAGATCAGGGATGGGCAACTTTGATGGGCAACACCCTCAAAGTTAGTTTTTTGGGGAAATTGATCCGAGGGCCACCAGTTGCCCATCCCTGGCTTAGATGAACAGTGAGAAATATCCCGTTTTTGTCAATTCTGACAATACCACTGCCTACCGATCATATGACGATATTGATTATTTTGTCTCAACGCTAATTCTTGTATTTCTACAGAGACACAACGACCTACATATGGAGATAATGGCCTACAAATGCCTACAGAGGTATGTTCATGTGCACCCCCCCCCCCCCTCTGTATTTTATATATTACTCACTGTGATAAGGAGATAGATGACAGAAATTGTTCAGTTATTTCTATTGACTCGAGGGTTCCACTTGATGTTTTATTGAGTTGAGGTTTCATTTGCAGGAATCAGACACAGAGGGAACAACGATGTTTGTGGGACCAAGAACAGGTAAAGGTTTTGTTAACATATGTACAAAATGGTATGCATGAGTTCTCGTGACTATAGTACTTTATATTTTTGTAAACTTGACTTCTTATTAATATTATGCTTACCAGATTCAACCCTCCAGGACATTCATCAGAACAGTCCAGTCTAATGTGTGGTTCATTGGCTTGAAAACTAGACTGGGCAGTAGGGCCCAATTTCTGTCCACTACATGGGAAATGTGATCTAGACTCTATTGTTAAATAACATTTGGAGGCTGGCACATTTGTTTTGTGGTGTACAGATGAAACCGACTATGAACTTGATACAAGGCCTAAAAACCCTAAAACACAATTCCAAGGAAACTTTTGTTTGGTTAAATATTCCAATACTGGGGACAAAGATGTAAACCTTAGTAGGAGCCAGGTCTGTTCTGTCCAGGGTAATGTCAGATGGCCTACATTTTAATGGTCAGTCCAAGTCATTTGAGCATAACTGGAACTAAATGAGTTTTGTATGACACTGCACCTGGTCTTTGGAAGATGGTACAGGATACAATAGCATCTTGGAGCAATTGTCCTTGAACTGAGAAAATCTACAGATGATCCCACAACATCCTCATGGAACTTGTGCTTCTGGTGATGGTGTACTGTAGATTCTGTTGATACAAACTGTGCAAAGGACCTTTGGATAACATGGCCTGGACACTGGTTTGGAAAAAAAATGACTTGTGTGACCATGGATTTGTATATTCCCATGTCCCACAAGGGGCAATGGTGCAAAGAGAGAGGCTATTTCCAGTGTGTGACCCCAATTAATGATATACACTTCATGGCTTTTCTTACAGACCTCCATGATTGTATAGTTCCTTTGCTTTTGATGCATATTTTGTACATATTGTATTATAGTGTTTATCGGATTATTCACATAACTGACTTTGCATTGGACTTTTGATCATGTATTGTTTTTGGATTCCATGGGTTTAAAGTCTATTCTATTGAATCCATTTGCTTCTATGGAAGTCATGGGTTGTGCTTGTTTCACCAGCCATCAGTGCTCAGTCTCTCTGATGTATGATGTTTCTGTGTAAGTATGGAGACATCTCCATTGTCCAATCGTGGGATTAATAAGTAGAGGATCTGCAGTAAAATGTTATGTTCAAGTGTTCCAATGACCTTACATTGTAAAAATGTATTAAAGCAAAATGTGAACTGCAAGGGTGTGAGTAGGCCAGGTAAGTTCATTTGTATACTGTACCTCCTAATATTTCAGACCGATTATACTAAATTCAATGGTTTCCAGTCATACTTTATGGAAGAAAATATGCATTTTAAAATCATTTTAACGGGGCCAATATGACATTACACCGGATATGATTGTGAGCATTACACCGGATATGATTGTGACCTCACCCTGCTTGATATGCTTGTCATGAGCAACGGGGTTGATGGGTAGGATTTAGATTCTCCCAGTCTCTGTTCCACACTCCAGTACGGTAGGTTGCTGTAATGCACCATAACGTTGGACGCCAACCGCTGATAAACCCCACTGGAGAAGAATAAGAAGTTGCAAACCAACAGAGGGACAGAATGTACAAATAAGTGTTAAAAAGCATGTGGCATAATACTGATACTTGCCAACTATTAATTTATCGTCACAGCGTAGAGCGTTCTGACGTCTTTATCAAGTCAAAATGGTAGGCCTTTCGTCTGAACAGTATTTCCTCATTGGTAAGTTGGCTGGTATAGCTACATTTAGGTTTTACAAAAGTGTGATATAAATTGGCTAGCTAGTTAGTGTCCTGACAAATGAAATTGTCCAACTATCAGATTTGAGATTTAATTAGCTAACGATGCTAGCGAGCTAGCTAGTAACTAACTGACTTTGCAGCCACCACCACACCCATGGCATGTTGCTGAAGCAATAAGACGTACGCTAGCGATCATGTTGACTCCAAATGCTTTCATCTGTGTTTAATTCATCCTTCCTTGCCGAGCAGTTGCACCACAGAACAATTTATATTTGGTAGCACTATCCCTTAAAATAGTCGGCATGTAACGTTATAGCTAGCTACAACAATCTGGTTTACGTCATTAGCTAGACAATATATGAGAAGAAAAACATGCAATAAGGTTGTGGGGAGCTGAGGAAGTCCTGTGGTACATTCAGAAGTTTCAGTCTGATGACTGAGATAAAACCCCCAATGATGATTACATTAACGTTTTATGACGGACTTAGCTAAATATTCAGAGTTACTTTGTGATTAGTCTAGCGTACTCATCTGATGTTACAGTATTTCTGACCAGAAATGGATTGCGCATCGTGCTACGCAAGTGTAGGGTAGGGAACATGGTCGCTATTTCTGTGTGGGCAGCTCCCCTGTAGGATAGGCTACATGGTCACTATTTCTGTTTGGGCAGCTCCCCTGTAGGGTAGTATACATGGTCGCTATTCCCGTGTGGGCAGCTCCCCTGTAGGGTAGGCTACATGGTCACTATTTCTGTTTGGGCAGCTCCCCTGTAGGATAGGCTACATGGTCGCTATTTTTGTGTGGGCAGCTCCCCTGTAGGATAGGCTACATGGTCACTATTTCTGTGTGGGCAGCTCCCCTGTAGGATAAACTACATGGTCGCTATTTCTGTGTGGGCAGCTCCCCTGTAGGATAGGCTACATGGTCGCTATTCCCGTGTGGGCAGCTCCCCTGTAGGGTAGGCTACATGGTCGCTATTTCTGTGTGGGCAGCTCCCCTGTAGGATAGGAAACATGGTCGCTATTTCTGTGTGGGCAGCTCCCCTGTAGGATAGGCTACATGGTCGCTATTTCTGTGTGGGCAGCTCCCCTGTAGGATAGGAAACATGGTCGCTATTTCTGTGTGGGCAGCTCCCCTGTAGGGTAGGCTACATGGTCACTATTTCTGTGTGGGCAGCTCCCCTGTAGGGTAGGCTACATGGTCACTATTTCTGTGTGGGCAGCTCCCCTGTAGGGTAGGCTACATGGTCGCTATTTCTGTGTGGGCAGCTCCCCTGTAGGATAGGAAACATGGTCGCTATTTCTGTGTGGGCAGCTCCCCTGTAGGATAGGCTACATGGTCGCTATTTCTGTGTGGGCAGCTCCCCTGTAGGATAGGAAACATGGTCGCTATTTCTGTGTGGGCAGCTCCCCTGTAGGGTAGGCTACATGGTCACTATTTCTGTGTGGGCAGCTCCCCTGTAGGGTAGGCTACATGGTCACTATTTCTGTGTGGGCAGCTCCCCTGACTCGAAGTCGACAGATCGATGTCGTCTTTAGTCAGTCTGACAGTCGGCCACCATCCTGTAGATTTCCACTTATTAGGGGAAGGAAGACACAAAGTCATAATTAACGTTTTAATAAGTTCCTGTCAGTTTGTACTATTTAACTCCTATGTCATTGTCAAGGGCATGGTATGAGAATTAAGAAGTTGTCAAGAGAGCACAGAGAGACTGGCACTTAACCTATGCATCTTTTTGTTGTCTGTTTCAGGTTTTCATTTTATGCTTGTATTTGGAAAGGATTGTGGTCCAGCAGAATACAAAACATCTGATGGGCAGTGCTGCCCAATGTGTAATAAAGGTAATGTTCATTTTTTTACATGAGCTTTTTCAATGTTGTACAACAATTACATATTACCAGTAAACAAGAGGCAGGCACATTTCTACAGGTAGCCTACAATATCTCACACACTACAATATTTCAGTAGGCCTCTTGCAGTAAATGGGAGGCATTGGTTTTGTCCGAAGACCCATACTATGTACTCATCGTCGCTTACTATTTAGCACATACTGTTTAGTAAAAAGTATGCAGAGAAAAAAAAAATCCAGAAAAACGCATGTCAAAAATGTTATAAATTGATTTGCATTTTAATGAGGGAAATAAGTATTTGACCCCTCTGCAAAACATGACTTAGTACTTTGTGATTGCCAACAAGGGTTTTGCCACCGAGGTCAGATGTTTATTGTAGTTGGCCACCAGGTTTGCACACATCTCAGGAGGGATTTTGTTCCACTCCTCTTTGCAGATCTTCTCCAAGTCCATTAAGGTTTCGAGGCTGACGTTTGGCAACTCGAACCTTCAGCTCCCTCCACAGATTTTCTATGGGATTAAGGTCTGGAGACTGGCTAGGCCACTCCAGGACCTTAATGTGCTTCTTCTTGAGCCACTCCTTTGTTGCCTTGGCCATGTGTTTTGGGTCATTGTCATGCTGAAAAACCCATCCACGACCCATTTTCAATGCCCTGGCTGAGGGAAGGAGGTTCTCACCCAAGATTTCACGGTACATGGCCCTGTCCATCATCCCTTTGATGCGGTGAAGTTGTCCTGTCCCCTTAGCAGAAAAACACCCCCAAAGCATAATGTTTCCACCTCCATGTTTGATGGTGGGGATGATGTTCTTGGGGTCATAGGCAGCATTCCTCCTCCTCCAAACACGGCGAGTTGAGTTGATGCCAAAGAGCTCGATTTTGGTCTCATCTGACCACAACACTTTCACCCAGTTCTCCTCTGAATCATTCAGATGTTCATTGGCAAACTTCAGACGGCCCTGTATATGTGCTTTCTTGATCAGGGGGACCTTGCGGGTGCTGCAGTATTTTATTCCTTCACGGCGCAGTGTGTTACCAATTGTTTTCTTGGTGACTATGGTCCCAGCTGCCTTGAGATCATTGACAAGATCCTCCCGTGTAGTTCTGTGCTGATTCCTCACCGTTCTCATGATCATTGCAACTCCACGAGGTGAGATCTTGCATGGAGCCCCAGGCCGAAGGAGATTGACAGTTATTTTGTGTTTCTTCCCTTTTCAAATATTCGCACCAACTGTTGTCACCTTCTCACCAAGCTGCTTGGCAATGGTCTTGTAGCCCATTCCAGCCTTGTGTAGGTCTACAATTTTGTCCCTGACATCCTTGGAGAGCTCTTTGGTCTTAGCCATGGTGGAGAGTTTGGAATCTGATTGATTGATTGCTTCTGTGGACAGGTGTCTTTTATACAGGTAACAAGCTGAGATTAGGAGCACTCCCTTTTTAAGAGTGTGCTTCTAATCTCAGCTCGTTACCTGTATAAAAGACACCTGGGAGCCAGAAATCTTTCTGAGAGGGGGTCAAATACTTATTTCCCTAATTTAAAATGCAAATCAATTTAACATTTTTGACATGCGTTTTTCTGGATTTTTTTGTTGTTATTCTGTCTCTCACTGTTCAAATAAACCTACCATTAAAATTATAGACTGATGATTTCTTTGTCAGTGGGCAAACGTACAAAATCAGCAGGGGATCAAATACTTTTTTCCCTCACTGTAAGTGTTTTCACACCAAACTCGCATTTGTCCTTGTTTAGTTTCAGGTTGACTTTCCGTGTCAGGTCCAGCACTTGTCTCACACGCACGCGCGTTGTGTTCTTCTTTTGTGGACCCCCCCCCCCCCCCAGACAATAATGTCGTCCATCATGGTCTCTACTCCTGGAATGTGCTCGAAGATCATGTGAATAGTCTTGTGGTAGACCTCTGGTGCTGAGAGAATCCCATATGGTAGACGAAGAAATCTGTACCTGCCCTCAGGTGTGTTGAATGTGCATAGCCTTGAGCTTGCATCATCTAGCTTCATTTGCCAGAATCCTGATGAGTCAAGCTTACTGAACCACTTTGCTCCAACAAACTGCAACATTCTCTTCTCTGGTTGGCATCTTGAAATGCTTGATAGCTTTGTTGAGATCTCTCGGGTCTAGACATATCCTGAGATCGCTGTTCTTTTTCACCACAATAACCAGTGAGCTTACCCAATCTGTAGGTTCATACATTTTTGTGATGACGTCCATCTTTTCCAATGCATCTGAGTTCCTCCTTGAGCTTTTTCCTCAGTGCAAATGGAACTTTCCTGCACGCATGTACAACTGGAGTAATTTTTGTCATCAGTACATTTACATTTACATTTTAGTCATTTAGCAGACGCTCTTTTCCAGAGCGACTTACAGTTAGTGAATACATATATATTAGGGGTGTAACGATTCGTTTTAACAACGATTCGATTTGTATCACGATTCGTGGTTGTCAATACGATTCAAGGACGATATTGGTTCATTTAGAACGATACGATCCGAAACGATTCAGTGACTTGAAATCGATTCAGTAACCTTTTAGCCAAAAATTCAACCAGTGTGACTGAAATAAATACCTGGTAACCAGTTGCATTTTAATGGCTGGCAATAGTCTTGATATTTTTAACAGTGTTTCATGACTCCATGCAGACCATCTGGTATTATGAAACTTACCAAAAGTCTCACAAGTCCGTCTGTTATGGCCTGTGCGGTTCGGTCAGCACCCAATTCAATCAGTCCAATAAAGTCCGAAGTAAACTCTCCGTTGCTGGACACAGACACAATGTAAACTATTTCCTGCTCAGTTTTTGTGATGTCCTCAGATCCATCAAAAAGCATTCAGTAAAGGAACATCCTCAGAATAGGAAGACATGGGACGTGCGTGTTTAGCTTTATGGAAAGAGAAAAATATTAAACAGAGCTTGCCGCTGTTCTTCATTCAGCTTGTCTCGGCGACTGGACATTTATTCTCGGCTAGCTTTTAGCAATGGCTTGCGCCACATTCGTGTGCTCCTTGCTCTTTTCATGTTTGTCAAATAAAGGATGGTTGAAATTCTTTGAGCCTTTATAAAATGCACCTGTTTTGTCTGCTAGATGTGGATTTGAGCGGCAAATCTTGCACCACATTTCAGTGCGCTCATCGTTAGCTTCAAGCCACTTTTCCGAAAAAAGTATTTTCTTCGGCTCTGGCTCCAGTTGGCGTTTCTTTGTAGGTGGCGAAACGCCAAAGAATCTGCTTAATGTCTGTTGCTTTTTGGACATCCCTGACAGTAGTTGACAAGCAACATGTCATGTGTAAGGTTAGATGAGAAGATCGGTCAAGTACGCAAAGGCGCGTAGTAACACAAGTGGCATTACGCATTCCTGATTTTTGTCGCGCTTGCGTATCTGCGTACCAGTTATGTGCACCCCTGCATATAAAGTCTGACGTGCTTAAATCCAATGGGTTATTTCCTAGTATCGATACAATCGATTTATTACATTTTAAAACGATGTTAGATCGATATATGTTGTCCAAAAGGCCACCTCGCCGAGCACAGATCGATGTAGTTGGATCATATGAATATAAATCGATACATCGATGTAGTAGATGGATCGTTACACCCCTAATATATATATATATATATATATATATATTTTTTATACTGGCCCCCGTGGGAATCGAACCCACAACCCTGGCGTTGCAAACGCCATGCTCTATCAACTGAGCTACATCCCTGCCGGCCATTCCCTCCCCTACCCTGGACGACGCTGGGCCAATTGTGCGCCGCCCATGAGTCTCCCGGTCGCGGCCGGCTGCGACAGAGCCTGGATTCGAACCAGGATCTCTAGTGGCACAGTTAGCACTGCGATGCAGTGCCTTAGACCACTGCGCCACTCGGGTGTTCTTCAGGTAAACATCCGAGACCCTCACACACGTCCTCGTACTCAGCCAGTAGCGACTCTTGGTCATTTTCAGTCTGATGTCACTACATACTCTTTTCACCAAATTGAGCTTTTCACATGCTCTGATTCCTAGAATAGGCTGTACACTCTCTTCCACGATCAGCAGCTGTTCTTTGAACTGTTTTCCTTTGTGCTGTAAAGTTACTATGCAGATTCCTTTAACTGGTACGTTCTCCCCAGTATAACCACTAACCTTCCTTTAACTGGTACGTTCTCCCCAGTATAACCACTAACCTTCCTTTAACTGGTACGTTCTCCCCAGTATAACCACTAACCTTGATTTAACTGGTACGTTCTCCCCAGTATAACCACTAACCATCCTTTTAACTGGTACGTTCTCCCCAGTATAACCACTAACCTTCCTTTAACTGGTACGTTCTCCCCAGTATAACCAGTAACCTTGATTTTCACAGGGTGTATTTTGCTCTTCACTTTCAGTGTTTTGTAGTCATCCAGCGACAACAGGTTTACCTGAGCTCCAGTATCGAGCTTGAATGGTATTATAGTTTCATTCAGTCAATGGCACAATCCATTCAGCTTTTACTGCATTGCATATTTCCACAGAATCAACAAAGAATCCTTCAGTCTCCTCTTTTTCTTTGTAGCCTCAGCTTTGCAGCATTTTGAGAAATTATTATTTTTCCCACAGTTGTTACACGATTTACCATATGCAGGGCAATTTTTTGGGCTTGTGGGTAACTCCATTATCCACACGTAGTGTTTTCATTTCTCTTTTGCTTGTTTTTGTTTTGTAAAGTGTTGTGTTGCTCCTCTCTTTTTATTGTACTGACGTCTCATCCCTGCTCAGCTCTTTAGCTTGTGCTCTGGTGGTTTCAGCTGCTCCACACATTCACTGCTTTATCCAAAGTTAAATCTTGCTTATGCAGCAATCTCTCCTTGAGTCCATTATCAAGTATGCCACAGACTATCCTGTCTTTCACTAGTGAGTCTTTCAGATTTTCAAATTCACACGTTTTGCTCAGTGTGTTCAGCTCAGCCAAGTACTGGTCAAAACTGACTCCCTGTTTCTGATCATGAGAGGGAAAAACTTGTATCTCTCAAACGTGACGTTCTGGCTTGGTACAGTCAATGTCAAGTTTGCGTCATCTAGCTGAAAGCTATTGTAAATGTCCAATGCATCCTCTCCATTTAACATGCAGAAAAATTGAAGCTTTCAATTTGTCGTCATCTCCCCCTGCTCCACTGGCTGCTAGGTAGATATTGAATCTCTGCTTGAAACGTTTCCAATTGTCAGTTAGATTGCCTGTTAACTGCATAAGAGTAGGAGGACTAAGCCTATCCGTGACGGGAAACATGAACCGTTTCAATTTCTCTTACTTCAGTAGGTTGCTCGTCAACTTGCTCGTCAACAGATTCCAGTGCTGCTGTGGCTCGTTGGCATCGCTCTTGCAAGCTAGCATCTTCGACTACTCATTTCACTTGACTTGTGGTAGAATGTTCAATTTTCGTTGTGGAAATTTGCAGAGTTACTCCTTTCTTTTCTCTGTCTCGTCATAGCGACTATCAATCTGACACCATCTTATGTTTGTTCCTTTAACTAATGACAAACCGGGGCGTAGGTTGAACTACTTTTAATAAACTGATACTTCAGCTAGCAATCTCCTTGTGTAGCCATGCAAGGCATACTTCAACTTCCCCCCCTCGCATAGCCTGCTGGGTAACGTAGTCTTCATGTGATTAACACATAACAACACATTGAGGACTTGGTGGACTGTATATTCTGTAGGGTTAGGTTTTACTTAGCACTATGTGTTCTCTCCCAGGTGCTTGTAAGGGCGCAGATAACAGACCGGTATGATTCCAGTTGAGGTTGTTTAATGACGCTGATTCACAGAGCAGTAACGGCACAGTAATAATAATAATAATAATAATATAATATGCCATTTAGCAGACGCTTTTATCCAAAGCGACTTACAGTCATGCGTGCATACATTTTTTTTTTTGTGTATGAGTGGTCCCGGGGATCGAACCCACTACCTTGGCGTTACAAGCGCCGTGCTCTACCAGCTGAGCTACAGAGGACCACAGTACAGTGTATGGCTTGACAATTGTGTTAACCAAGAGTTTGTGTGTGGTTCTGAAAAAGGGGAAATGAAATACAATAGTAAATGGCAGGTATAGGCTTAATACAACCTCCAATTACATAACCTATTGTAGCCATATTATTTATAGGTTATCTGCTGCACAGGGCAATACAACCTAACATGGCTGTGACTTCACTAATGAATGATCAGAGGAGTGCAACTACACAGCACTACTGAGCAGCACCATCATCCTCACACAACTGCATGAACTTGAATGTATAATGCATCCACACGGCTCATTGCTAACAAAATACCCACATAATTTATACAGAATACATCCATATAACCACAGGGCATATACAGTGGGGGAAAAAAAGTATTTAGTCAGCCACCAATTGTGCAAGTTATCCCACTTAAAAAGATGAGAGAGGCCTGTAATTTTCATCTAAGGTACACGTCAACTATGACCGACAAATTGAGAATTTTTTTCTCCATAAAATCACAT
The DNA here is from genome assembly GCF_964263955.1 of Coregonus lavaretus. Lineage (NCBI taxonomy): Eukaryota > Metazoa > Chordata > Actinopteri > Salmoniformes > Salmonidae > Coregonus > Coregonus lavaretus. The sequence continues at coordinate 42,800,269 of NC_140007.1, forward strand.
TGTAGGATTTTTAATGAATTTATTTGCAAATTATGGTGGAAAATAAGTATTTGGTCACCTACAAACAAGCAAGATTTCTGGCTCTCACAGACCTGTAACTTCTTCTTTAAGAGGCTCCTCTGTCCTCCACTCGTTACCTGTATTAATGGCACCTGTTTGAACTTGTTATCAGTATAAAAGACACCTGTCCACAACCTCAAATAGTCACACTCCAAACTCCACTATGGCCAAGACCAAAGAGCTGTCAAAGGACACCAGAAACAAAATTGTAGACCTGCACCAGGCTGGGAAGACTGAATCTGCAATAGGTAAGCAGCTTGGTTTGAAGAAATCAACTGTGGGAGCAATTATTAGGAAATGGAAGACATACAAGACCACTGATAATCTCCCTCGATCTGGGGCTCCACGCAAGATCTCACCCCGTGGGGTCAAAATGATCACAAGAACGGTGAGCAAAAATCCCAGAACCACACGGGGGGACCTAGTGAATGACCTGCAGAGAGCTGGGACCAAAGTAACAAAGCCTACCATCAGTAACACACTATGCCGCCAGGGACTCAAATCCTGCAGTGCCAGACGTGTCCCCCTGCTTAAGCCAGTACATGTCCAGGCCTGTCTGAAGTTTGCTAGAGTGCATTTGGATGATCCAGAAGAGGATTGGGAGAATGTCATATAGTCAGATAAAACCAAAATATAACTTTTTGGTAAAAACTCAACTCGTCGTGTTTGGAGGACAAAGTATGCTGAGTTGCATCCAAAGAACACCATACCTACTGTGAAGCATGGGGGTGGAAACATCATGCTTTGGGGCTGTTTTTATGCAAAGGGACCAGGACGACTGATCCGTGTAAAGGAAAGAATGAATGGGGCCATGTATCGTGAGATTGAGTGAAAACCTCCTTCCATCAGCAAGGGCATTGAAGAGGAAACGTGGCTGGGTCTTTCAGCATGACAATGATCCCAAACAACGAAGGAGTGGAAGCCACGTAAGAAGCATTTCAAGGTCCTGGAGTGGCCTAGCCAGTCTCCAGATCTCAACCCCATAGAAAATATTTGGAGGGAGTTGAAAGTCTGTGTTGCCCAGCGACAGCCCCAAAACTTCACTGCTCTAGAGGAGATCTGCATGGAGGAATGGGCCAAAATACCAGCAACAGTGTGTGAAAACCTTGTGAAGACTTACAGAAAACGTTTGACCTGTGTCATTGCCAACAAAGGGTATATAACAAAGTATTGAGAAACTTTTGTTATTGACCAAATACTTATTTTCCACCATAATTTGCAAATAAATTCATTAAAAATCCTACAATGTGATTTTCTGGATTTTAGGTCTGCAGATTTTGTCTGTCATAGTTGACGTGTACCTATGATGAAGATTACAGGCCTCACTCATCTTTTTAAGTGGGAGAACTTGCACAATTGGTGGCTGACTAAATACTTTTTTCCCCCACTGTATCATTCCAGTGTTAATACGAAATTGTAACTATTTTGCACTATGGCCTTTTGCATTTATTGCCTTACCTCCATTACTTACTACATTTGCACACACTGTATATATATTTTCTGTTGTATCTTTGACTATGTTTTGACTATGAACTTGCACAATTGGTGGCTGACTAAATACTTTTTTTCCCCACTGTATATACAGTGGGGAGAACAAGTATTTGATACACTGCCGATTTTGCAGGTTTTCCTACTTACAAAGCATGTAGAGGTCTGTAATTTTTATCATAGGTACACTTCAACTGTGAGAGACGGAATCTAAAACAAAAATCCAGAAAATCACATTGTATGATTTTTAAGTAATTAATTTGCATTTTATTGCATGACATAAGTATTTGATCACCTACCAACCAGTAAGAATTCCGGCTCTCACAGACCTGTTAGTTTTTCTTTAAGAAGCCCTCCTGTCACCCTCTGTCTGGGGCTCCATGCAAGATCTCACCTCGTGGGGCATCAATGATCATGAGGAAGGTGAGGGATCAGCCCAGAACTACACGGCAGGACCTGGTCAATGACCTGAAGAGAGCTGGGACCACAGTCTCAAAGAAAACCATTAGTAACACACTACGCCGTCATGGATTAAAATCCTGCAGCGCACGCAAGGTCCCCCTGCTCAAGCCAGCGCATGTCCAGGCCCGTCTGAAGTTTGCCAATGACCATCTGGATGATCCAGACGAGGAATGGGAGAAGGTCATGTGGTCTGATGAGACAAAAATAGAGCTTTTTGGTCCAAACTCCACTCGCTGTGTTTGGAGGAAGAAGAAGGATGAGTACAATCCCAAGAACACCATCCCAACCGTGAAGCATGGAGGTGGAAACATCATTCTTTGGGGATGCTTTTCTGCAAAGGGGACAGTACGACTGCACCGTATTGAGGGGAGGATGGATGGGGCCATGTATCGCGAGATCTTGGCCAACAACCTCCTTCCCTCAGTAAGAGCATTGAAGATGGGTCGTGGCTGGGTCTTCCAGCATGACAACGACCCGACACACACAGCCAGGGCAACTAAGGAGTGGCTCCGTAAGAAGCATCTCAAGGTCCTGGAGTGGCCTAGCCAGTCTCCAGACCTGAACCCAATAGAAAATCTTTGGAGGGAGCTGAAAGTCCGTATTGCCCAGCGACAGCCCCGAAACCTGAAGGATCTGGAGAAGGTCTGTATGGAGGAGTGGGCCAAAATCCCTGCTGCAGTGTGTGCAAACCTGGTCAAGACCTACAGGAAACATATGATCTCTGTAATTGCAAACAAAGGTTTCTGTACCAAATATTAAGTTCTGCTTTTCTGATGTATCAAATACTTATGTCATGCAATAAAATGCAAATGAATTACTTAAAAATCATACAATGTGATTTTCTGGATTTTTGTTTTAGATTCTCTCACAGTTGAAGTGTACCTATGATAAAAAATTACAGACCTCTACATGCTTTGTAAGTAGGAAAACCTGCAAAATCGGCAGTGTATCAAAATCTTGTTCTCCCCACTGTATATATATATACTGCCTTAATTTTGCTGGACCCCAGGAAGAGTAGCTGCTGCCTTGGCAGGAACCAATAATAAATACAAATACATATTACACCGGTTTTAAGGTCTCTCACTGGCTACCTGTGAGTTTTAGAATTCATTTTAAGATTATTCTATTGGTTTTTAAATCAATTCACGATTGTGCACCCCAACACATGTCAGACATGCTTTTAAGTTACAGTGGGGAAAGAAAATATTTAGTCAGCCACCAATTGTGCAAGTTCTCCCACTTAAAAAGATGAGAGAGGCCTGTAATTTTCATCATAGGTACACGTCAACTATGACAGACAAAATGAGGGAAAAAAATCCAGAAAATCACATTGTAGGATTTTTAATGAATTTATTAGCAAATTAGGCATGAAGAGTCAGCCTGTAGTTATTATGCCCCCAGCCTCTGGAATAGCCTGCCAGAGAACCTGAGGGGGGCCGAAACTGTAGACATATTTAAAAAGAGATCTTAAAACGTACGTTTTTAGCTTTGCTTTTTCTTAGGGTGCTTTTTAGACGTTCAGTTTTTATTGTTATTATTTTAGGTTTTTTATCCTCTTATGTTTGTTGTTTTCTGTGATTTTCAGTTTTTTTGTTTTAGATTCCGTCTCTCACAGTTGAAGTGTACCTATGATAAAAATTACAGACCTCTACATGCTTTGTAAGTAGGAAAACCTGCAAAATCGGCAGTGTATCAAATACTTGTTCTCCCCACTGTATATATTTTTTCTTTAGCCGCCATTGGCGTCTAAAGACATTAGCACATGGAACTTAGAGATAGCCTATAGGCCAATTCAGCAGTAGGCCTATAACTTCCATCGTCAACTAAGTAAAATACATAGGCCTAAGGCCAACAAATAAAAACAGTAGACAATATCCTGAAGAAAATGCAGATTCTTTCAATCGCATTAATCTCTACTCCGCCTGTCTGCCTCCCTTTCTATTGGTCTTGACTTGAGCTGTCACTAGTGAAGTGCAACATTATATCAACTCAGGAGGTTGGTGTGTTCAGCCACAGGTGCTCCCTCAACGTTATCAGCACAGAGAAACCACACATGCTCACATGGAGCACTCCAAACAAAAGACAATAAAAAATGGACAAAACTCCTAAATGATGGTTATGAAATGAACCAAAACTTGTTTCTCACAAGTGTAGCAGGTTGTAAACTCTGCAAACAACGTTTCCACTCTGAGAATGAGAACGGTAAATTATTGTAATGCATGCATTAACAGTAATTAATGTAACCAAATGACAGGGATTAACAGTACATTTACTAGGCCTACTGGTTGCATATGTAATGGGGAATCGATACAAATAAATAATCAAAGGGCAAACAATTCACACAATAAAACAATGAATGTTCAAGAATTGTCAGGAGACAGCAGAGCACATTCTGGAGCGCTGAGTGCATTCATTCTGGAGAGAGACGCCCATATCTTCACCACACACCCTCCCCTTCTTCTTGTCTAAACACTTTAAATTATACTCAAGACACATTATCTTCACACATTTTAGATGCTTTTCACTGACAGCCGAAACTCAATAATCAGCTAGGCCTATTGCCACTCTCGCTGCCCAACTTGCTGTCTTCCCAAATAGGCATAGGCCTGTGCACTTGTGATTTAAAACAACCCACAGCATAAAACAAAAAAAAAGCTGTGGTTAAGTCAAGCTCTCTGGTAAAGTATTTTGAATGATTTTATTTAGAAAGGAGTAACTATACAATTTTGGCAAAACATCAATTTACTTTAGGGGAAGCCAGCATCCGAACAGTGCACCCGCCAACTTTCTTTTCTAATTCGCAAGTGGCTGAAACCAGAGATCTGTATATAATGATGAGATGCCTATGTCGTTGTCCCAAAGGCGAGAATGCAGGTGACAAGCTTAGGTCTGCATATTATGCCCATATAAACGCATTGGGCTTATTCAGGACAGATTTGGGCGAGAGTGAGCCCTCTTGCTTCGCCTTTTCCTGAAACTAGTGAGCGAAACAGCGGCTGTCTGTTTTACTAGATGAAGCCCATGTATCTGATGCTGTCTGGACAGAAAAAGTTTGACATGCCATACTCCTTTTGTCCAGACAGCATCAGATACATGGTCTACACTTACAGAGACAGAGGGGCGCTGTTTCACTTGCTCGGATGCTTTATCTGAGATTGATGCGTCTTTCTGTCTGTGTGCGTCTTGGTCAAATAAATTATCAATATTTCAATATTTTATTTGGATAAACTGGATAATATGGAGTTGGTTCCCCCTTTGCTGCTATAACAGCCTCCACTCTTCTGGGAAGGCTTTCCACTAGATGTGGTCCTCTGTAGCTCAGCTGGTAGAGCACGGCGCTTGTAACGCCAAGGTAGTGGGTTTGATCCCCGGGACCACCCATACACAAAAAATGTATGCACGCATGACTGTAAGTCGCTTTGGATAAAAGCGTCTGCTAAATGGCATATTATATTATTATAGATGTTGGAACATTGCTGTGGGGGACTTGATTCCATTCAGCCACAAGAGCATTAGTGAGGTCAGGCACTGATGTTGGGCCATTAGGCCTGGCTCGTAGTCGGCGTTCCAATTCATCCCAAAGGTGTTCGATGGGGTTGAGGTCAGGGCTCTGTGCAGGCCAGTCAAGTTCTTTCACACCAATCTCGACGGGGGCATTGTCATGCTGAAACAAGAAAGGGCATTCCCCAAACTGTCGCCACAAAGTTGGAAGCACAGAATCGTCTAGAATGTCATTGTATGCTGTAGCGTTAAGATTTCCCTTCACTGGAACTAAGGCACCTAGTCCGAACCCATTTCATGAAACTCCAGACGAACAGTTCTTGTGCTGACGTTGCTTTCAGAGGCAGTTTGGAACTCGGTAATGAGTGTTGCAACCGAGGAAAGACGATTTTTACGTGCTATGCGCTTCAGCACTCGCCGGTCCAGTTCTGTGAGCTTGTGTGGCCTACCACTTTGTGGCTGAGCCGTTGTTGCTCCTAGACGTTTCCACTTCACAATAACAGCACTTACAGTTGACCGGGGCAGCTCTAGCAGGGCAGAAATTTGACGAACTGACTTGTGGAAAGGTTTCATCCTATGATGGTGCCACGTTGAAAGTCACTGACCTCTTCAGTAAGGCCATTCCAACGGCCAATGTTTGTCTATGGAGATTGCATGACTGTGTGCTTGATTTTATACACCTGTCAGCAACGGGTGTGGCTGAAATAGACTAATCCACTAATTTGAAGGGGTGTCCACATACTTTTGTATTCATCGTGTACTTTGTTCAGTTAGTTAAAGACGTCATTGAAACACTACAACTGGACTTTGGTTTCTCTGCCTTGCTATCCGCAAACTCTCCCAACCAAGTACATGTGGTGTTTTTTTTTTTTTTTTTTTTTTTTTTTTTTTTTTAATTTTTAAAAAAAAAAATTCTTGGGGGGAAGGATCAGCTTAATATTGCAGATAGATTGTATCTTCTATCAATGTAATTGTCTGCATCACTTCCAATCCCCCATATTTTATTTTTATTTTTTATATATATATATATATTCCCCTTTATTACTTTTCAACCCCACCATCCTTTCCCTACTTGGAGTAAATTAGTGAACAACAACGCCCAGGCCTCTACTTCCGGTCCATACTCACTATCTACACCTTATGGACAGAGTTAATTTTACAATAATTCTATATCTATATATATATATATATATATATATATATATATATATATATATATATATATATATATATATATATATATATATATATATATATATATATATATATATATATATATATATATATATATATACATACATACACACACATATACATATATATATATATATATATATATATATATATATATATACATATACACATCTATTTATTTTTTTTCTCCTGAACTTCTTCTACTCTCAACCTCTCCGATCATCTTCATGATGTCCATCCGGTTTGCCTCTAAATGCCATATCTTTCTAACTGTGCTCCTTCCCAAAAGCTCCCAACATACAACCTATATACTTATTATGGACACAGTATGCTTACATTATTAGCTATCTTTGTTATTATTTGTTGTTATTTGTTATTAGTCCCATCCTTCAACTCTATTCAATACCTCCCATCTATCTCTTAACACCATCCATATAGGATTTCTATTTGCCATATATATTTCAACCATACTGTGATGTTTTACAAAAGTTCTGAACCTTTCTATTCTCATTGCTTCTACAGATTGTGAATTAAAAATAAACATTTTTGCTAAAAGTATTATTATATTATTGATTGATTGACTATGACTTTTCAGATCACCCAGTAATGCTATCTGCAAGGTTAGTTCCAGGTAAATATTGCAATCCTTTAGCCATTCCTGGACCTGTGTCCAAAAACAAGCTACAAATGGACAGAACCAAAACAAATGATCTAATGATTCTATCTCTTCACAGCAAAATCTGCAGAGCTGGGAAGATTGTATCCCCCATATAAATAACATTCTATTGGTAGCAAGAATTTTATATAATAATTTAAATTGAAAGATTCTAATTTTTGAATCCGGTGTCGTTTTGCGTGTCAGTTCATAAACACTATGCCATGGGATCGGTACGTCAAAGATCTCTTCCCAACTATTTTGCAATCTATATGGGACTGCTGTCAATCAAAGTACATGTGGTGTTACACACATCCTGAATCTTGTGATGGCAGACAATAGGAGTAGTTATAGCAATAGGAGTAGTTATAGCAATAGGAGTAGTTATAACAATAGGAGTAGTTATAGCAATAGGAGTAGTTATAGCAATAGGAGTAGTTATAGCAATAGGAGTAGTTATAGCAATAGGAGTAGTTATAGCAATAGGAGTCGTTATAGCAATAGGAGTAGTTATAGCAAGTGTGTTGCTGTTCTCTACTAAATAACCTGGCAGTGTTAATTCCAGAGTCCTACACAATAATTAATGTGTGGAGGGAAAAAGCCTGGACACTCGCCACAGACGGCTCTCTCCTATAGGAGAAAAACACTGGTGTGCTGTGAAGAGGGCCACAGACACTGACAAGCTGCAAGAACAGGATGAAGACACCGAACAGGAAGTGTAAGCTGAGATGCCTGGGGAAGCCCATGCCTGGGGAGTTGGCTCAGGATGAGACTGACAGAGATGCAGAGAGGGTCTACAAGACTAAGGTGCACTTTGTCATCATAGATACAGACACTGAGAGCATCCATCAGCGCTTTCTGACACAAGGCACATTGTACACAGACTTTGCTTATCTGGATCCCAGCAGGTTCTCAGAGATAAAATATAATGGATTGCCCCAGACATCACTTGCTAAACTAAGCAAACTCTTGCTTAAGTTTGCCAGCCGAGCAGCTGTCAGCACTTTGCATTGTGAGTTGACCAGTCAGTGGGAGAGCGTGAAAACATCAGCAGTGGAGAAGGACACAACCAGGAATGTGAGTGAGATACCAGCGGATGGACATGATGAAGAACAAGTGGAGAGGATGAATAAAAGTTGTTCAACATGTAAGAACTGTTCTGTATGTTGTTATCAACTTCTATGGTGGTATATCTTGTTGACAGAGGCTTACCATGTTATAGGCCTGGGGTACAAGTTCCTACTCACCCTGTCTGTCATCCAGGTAACCTGTGAGAGGAGCTTCTCTACTCTCAAATTCATAAAACATCGACTCAGGAGCACCCTGATCCTACGATCACTTGGAGGCATTATGCTGATGACAACTGAAAAGGAAATCCTTATGGTCCTGGATACAGATGATGTCATTGACAGGGTGGCAGAGAAGAACTGCTGTGATGCCAGCTGACAAAAGGGTAGGGAGGGCAGAGTGACAGCAGAGGAGAACAAGAAGAAACAGAGACAGACAGACAGACAGACAGACAGACAGACAGACAGACAGACAGACAGACAGACAGACAGACAGACAGAGAGACAGCAGAGGAGAATCACAGACAGACAGAGTGACATTAGAGGAGAACAAGGAGAATCACAGACAGAGAGACAGTGACAGCAGAGATGCATAGACAGACAGCACGACAGGGAGAAAACAGACTCAGAGGCCCAGTTATAGTGGTGAGTTGTATCGCCAGACTCCAGTGTGTTTTAACATGTATTTGTTTTAAATATGAGCTGGTTAAAAAGAGCTGGTTAAAAAGGGAAGAAGACCGTGTTCCTTCAGTCACTGGTACACGCAGCAGGTTAGGAGAGGTAGGTTAGGAAAGGGGTTAGGGTTAGTGAAAATGCTCTCCTTACCTGCTACAAAAACTTCCAGTCTTAGCTGTATCAAGTGTCAAAGATGGCAGCATTCTCTAATAACTACTTGCCTAATTCTGTTTCATACTTCTTCTTCAAAGTTGATAACTAGCTTATTAGTTATTTTTTCAGTGATTCAATTCAGTAAGATATCATAATTTACAAATTGAAAGGATTATATTGACATGTATTAAAATACATTAATTCTACAGGTCAGTTCATCTCGATACTTCAAAACTCCTAAGAACTTCATAAATCCAGTGTGTGGGTCTTCCAGTGAGTTGGTGATGATTGAGGAACCATGGAACCGTTTCAAAGCTTTATATGGACTGTAAGTGAAACATTTCTGATTATCACATGTTGTGGCTTGGCATGTTTTAAAACCAATTCTCTATTTAAATATTTCCTCTATAAAATATAAATCAGTTATTATTAGCCTACTAGTTATGTCCATTTTACTGAAACCTTCGTAGAAAAAATGTGGGGGAGAGAAGTACATTTTCAACGCTGACCTAGGTTATCTTTGGTGTCACACCTTTAAAGACAAAATAAGCACACCAGGGGGTGCCACCACACTCACAAAAGCCTGTTTAAAATGGTCCCACATAATTACAATAATTATATTTGAAATGGGAATATTTAGGTTAGAATTCTGTTATCTACTTCTGTAGGTTTTATGAATAAACACCATCAGCTTAGATTTTTGCGATTTTATTTCTAAAATGTTCTCTACTTCCAGGTACATATTATATTGGTGCTTGGAATCATTGGATCCTGTATCTCATGTGGTAGAGCCAAGTACAGAATAGGGGATGAATGTTGTCCCATGTGTTGGCCAGGTAAGGACCGTCTCTTTACATCATATGAATCACCAGACATTAATACATAATCAACACCAACATATAACTTCTATACTTCTAAACATTGAACCCTGTTTCACATATGATCGCCCCATCTATAAATTAGGCGATAGAGATTGCATAATGTGTTGGCCTGGTAAGGACATTGCGTATTTTTATGAGGGGTTAATTATAATAATGACAATACAAAAAATGTAAAATGTAACAATAATAATAAACAATAATAATTATGATAATAATAATAACAAAACGTAATTATTTTCTGGTTTTCTTTTCAACAGGATATCGTGTAAATAGTCATTGTACTAAATCTACACGTACACCTTCCTGTGTGCCCTGTATTGACTCCACATTCCTTGATGAGCCCAGTGGGAAAACAACATGCAACAACTGTACCACATGTGATCCAGGTGAGAATTCTGTGTTCTGGGTGTAAACACTGAGCTACTTTACTATATCAGCTGTTGTTTTAATGAAATACAACAGGCTTTACATTTAGCTTCAGATAACAGGTGACATGTTTTCTCCATAGGTTTGGGTTTGAAGGTAAAGCAGCCATGTAGACCTTCATCAGACACTGTCTGTGGGACACTGGAGGGGTTCTACTGTCTAGACCCAACTAAGGATGGTTGTAGAGCAGCCCAGAGACACAGCAGCTGTAAACCTGGTCAATACATCAGCCACACAGGTTGGTCTTCTGTCTCACTCATTATACTAATTGTGTTGTCATAATTCAATTGAGTCAAGTTGTTAACTTCAGTGTGAATAATCACTAACAGTTAATGGAATTAAAGAAGTTGGGGGAAAAACCGAATGCAAATTTTTCATTAACGTTTCAACATGTATTTGTGCAGGAACAACATCTGCAGATACTGTGTGTGCTGACTGCACTGGTGATACTTATTCAGATGGATCATTTACATCCTGCCAGCCATACACACAGTAAGTAAATGGTTATTTCCCTCAAAATATAAACTAAATACTACAATAATATGCTCACATAGGAATGTAAAACTGAAAGTTTGGTGACCAAATTGTCAGTTACCAGTGGTCTGTTTCTCTTATTATAGATGTGATACCTTGAAGCTTCAGCAAATTAAACCTGGAACTCATTCATCCAACTCTGAATGTGGACCACAGACCTCCCTTCCCATAGCTGCAATAATATATCCTGTTGTGGTGGTGGTGGTGGTGGTACTAGCTGTGATAGCAGCAGTGACGGCTATTATGAAAACTAGAAGGAAAAAAAGAAAATATCATGTATATGGTGAGATTATTTGGGGGAATTGTAGTTTCATTTATTGTTTTAATTGCCCAGATGAACAAGTGAGAAATATCCAGCACTAAATCAAATGTTATTTGTCATATGCGCCGAATACACCGAGTGTAGACTTGCTTGCTTACGAGCCCTTCCAAACGATGCAGTTTGGTAACACACAAGAATAAAATCCAGAAGAATAGAGCTATATACAGGGAGTATCAGTAAAGTTCCCGTGTGGCTCAGTTGGTAGAGCATGGCAATGTCAGGATTGTGGGTTTGAGCGCCTGCTAAAATGTGTGTATATATATATATATATATATATATATATTTTTTTTTTTTTTTTTAATGAATTTGTGTGAAGGAGAAGCGGGGGGGGGGGGGGCATGGTCAAGTTGCAGCGGAGGGTGCAGAGCTGGTGGCCGGGTTAGTGGTAGCCAGGTGGAAAGCATGGCTAGCCGTAGAAAAATGCTTGTTGAAATTCTCGATTATTGTAGATTTATCGGTGGTGATAGTGTTTATAGCCTCAGTGCAGTGGGCAGCTGGGAGGAGGTGCTCTTATTTTCCATGGACTTTACAGTGTCCCAAAACTTTTTGGAGTTAGTGCTACAGGATGCAAATTTCTGTTTGAAAAAGCTAGCCTTTGCTTTCCTAACTGCTTGTAAATATTGGTTCCTAACTTCCCTGAAAAGTTGCATATCGCGGGGGCTATTTGATGCTAATGCAGTACGCCGCAATACGTTTTTGTGCTGGTCAAGGGCAGTCAAGTCTGAGGAGAACCAGGGGCTATATCTGTTCTTAGTTCTGTATTTTTTTGAATGGGGCATATTTATTTAAGATTGAGAGGAAATTACTTTTAAAGAACAACCAGGCATCCTCTACTGACAGAATGAGATCGATATCCATCCAGGATACCTGGGCCAGGTACCTGGGGGGGGGGGGGATCTGTAGCAAGGCGGCAACAGTGAGAGACTTAATTCTGGAAAGGTGGATTATAAGAAGTAGAAGCTCAAACTGTTTGGGCACTGACCTGGATAGTATGATAGAGCTCTGCAGGCTATCTCTACAGTAGATTGCAACTCCACCCCCTTTGGCAGTTCTATCTAGACGGAAAATGTTGTAGTTGGGAATGGAAATTTCAGAATTTTTGGTGGCCTTCCTAAGCCAGGATTCAGACACTGCTAGAACATCAGGGTTGGCGGAGTGTGCTAACGCAGTGAATAACTCAAACTTAGGAAGGAGGCTTTTACGGTTACAAAAAACCAAGGCTTTTACGGTTACAGAAGTCAACAAATGATAACTCCTGGGGAGTAGGAGTGATACTGGGGGCTGCAGGGCCTGGGTTAGCCTCTACATCACCAGAGGAACAGAGGAGGACTAGAATAAGGATACGGCTAAAGGCTTTAAGAACTGGTCTTCTAGTGCGTTGGGTACAGAGAATAAAGGGGGCAGATTTCCGGGCGTTGTAGAAAACATTCAGGGCATTATGTACAGACAAGGATATGATATGAGTACAGTGGCGGTAAACCTAAGCGTTGGGTAACAATGAAAGAGAGCATCACTGGAGGCACCGATTGAGCCGGTCTCCGCGTGTAAGGTGGGTGGAACAAAGGAACTATTTGAGGCAGTTTGAGAGGGACTTGGGGTTCTACAGTGAAATTGTATAATAAGAACTAACTGGAACAGCAATAGGCAAGGCATATTGACATGGGAGAGAGGCATAAAGCAATCACAGGTGTTATTAGAGAGAGCTAAGACAACAACTGGTAATGGCGATAAAGTTTGGGCTGAGGCTAAACAGAAACAGGACAGGGTACCGTGTAAAGGAACAGTTCAGCAGGCATCAGCTGTGCAGCTGAGTGATCATAAGGTCCAGTGAACAGCAATATGTGAGTCCGAGAGCAGTTCGAATTGGTGCTACAGCACAGCGAGCAGGAAGCACGGTTGTTGTTTGCGTGTGCTAGCGGGCCGGGGCTAGCAGATGGATCTTCGTGGTCGTCGCAACGGGAAGCCTGTTGAAACCACAGACGATTACGTCGGCAGACCAGTCGTGATGGATCGGCGGGGCTCCGTGTCGACTCTAGGAGGTCCCGTCCGGTTGACAGAGAGGTAGATAGCCGGGAGATGTGCCTGACTCAAGGCTAGCTCAAGGCTGATTAGCCAACAACAACGTTCATTTGGTTGCAGCTAGCTAGTTGCGATTATCCAGTGTTAAAGGTCCAGTGATTCCGGCAGAAAATCCGATAGGTTCTGGGTCGATAACGCGCTGTGCAGACTGGCCGATAATAGTCCAGGCTAGAGCTGGCTGGTAGGTATTGTAGGCCATGGACAATGGTGAAAAACTGCTAACGGTGGCTAATAGCAAGTAGCTAGATAGCTGGCTGGCTAGTTTCAACTGGAGATTCTAGATAAAGGTGAGTAAATAATATAATCCGTTCCACATTGAGTGAGGCGGGTTGCAGGAAAGTATATTTAGTAGAAGGATGAAAAGTGTGATAGGGAAATATATACGTAAAATACAAAAAAATACAAAAAACAGGCTATTTACATGGACACACAAGAGAACACGACCGTACTGCTACGCCATCTTGGCATATGACTGACTGAAATAAATTAAAATAAATATTAGAGCACACAAGATTAATGAAATACACAAGAATGTTTTGAAAATCATGACAATGCCATACAGTGTATGTTATCGATTTCTAAATTAGTTTTTGTCTCAATGTTAATTCTTGTACCTTTCCAGAGAGGACCATTCCAGAGACACAAAGCCCTACAGAGGTATGTCAATGAGTAACACCCACAGTATTTTCTATCATACTCAATGTGGTAAGGAGATGGCTGACAGGAATTTATATTACCCCAATGGTTTTTTATGTTTTATTGAGTTTAGGTTTCTTTTTACTAGGTATCAGACACAGAGGGAACATCAATGCTGTTTGTGGGAACTGGTAAGGAATCATAACTTATCGGAATCATATGCTTGAGTTCATGAATTTCAGCCAGATTTGAACCAATTTATTACTTTACATATTTTTGTAAACTTGACTACTTATGAATATTATGCTTACCAGATTCAACCCTCCAGGACATTCATCAGAACAATCCAGTCTAATGTGTGGTTCATTGGCTTGAAAACTAGACTAGGCAGTAGGGCCCAATTTATGTCCACTACATGGGAAATGTGATCTAGACTCTAGACGTGATCTAGACATTTGGAGGCTGGCACATTTGTTAATTCTTAAATGGAAGAAGTTTAGAACAACCGCCCGGCCAAACTGAGCAATCTGGGGAGAAGGGCCTTGGTCAGGGAAGTGACCAAGAACCCGATGGTCACTCTGAAAGAGCTCCAGAGTTCCTCTGTGGAGATGGGAGAACCTTCCAGAAGGACAATCATCTCTGCAGCACTCCACCAATCAGGCCTTTATAGTAGATTGGCCAGACGGAAGCCAATAACTCAGTAAAAGGCACATGACCGCCTGCTTGGTGTTTGCCAAAAGGCACCTAAGGACTCTCAGACCATGAGAAACAGGATTCTCTGGTCTGATGAAACCAAGATTGAACTCTTTGGCCTGAATGCCAAGTGTCATGTCTGGAGGAAACCTGGCACCATCCAGATATGTTTTTCAGGGGCAGGGACTGGGAGACTAGTCAGGATCAGGATCAGGATCTCGACGGGTCTGACCTAGAGTATGTGGACAACTACAAATATCTAGGTGTCTGGTTAGACTGTAAACTCTCCTTCCAGACTCACATTAAGAATCTCCAATCCAAAGTTAAATCTAGAATTGGTTTCCTATTTCGCAACAAAGCCTCCTTCACTCATGCTGCCAAACATGCCCTCGTAAAACTGACTATCCTACCGATCCTTGACTTCGGCGATGTCATTTACAAAATAGCCTCCAACACTCTACTCAGCAAATTGGATGTAGTCTATCACAGTGCCATCCGTTTTGTCTCCAAAGCCCCATATAATACCCACCACTGTGACCTGTACGCTCTTGTTGGCTGGTCCTCACTACATATTCGTCGCCAAACCCACTGGCTCCAGGCCATCTATAAATCACTGCTAGGCTAATCCCCGCCTTATCTTAGCTCATTGGTCACCATAGCAACACCCACCCGTAGTCTGCGCTCCAGCAGGTATATCTCACTGGTCATCCCCAAAGCCAACACCTCCTTTGGCCGCAATTCCTTCCAGTTCTCTGCTGCCAATGACTGGAACAAATTGCAAAAATCTCTGAAGCTGGAGACACTTATCTCCCTCACTAACTTTAAGCATCAGTTGTCAGAGCACCTTACCGATCACTGCACCTGTACACAGCCCATCTGAAATTAGACCGCCCAACTACCTCATCCCTATATTGTTATTTATTTTGCTCATTTGTACCCCAGTATCTCTATTTGCACATCATCTCTTGCACATCTATCATTCCAGTGTTAATACTAATTGTAATTATTTTGCACTATAGCCTATTTTATTGCCTTACCTCCATAATTTGCTACATTTGCACACACTGTATATATGTATTTCTGTTGTATTTTTGACTTTGTTTTGTTTTACCCCATATGTAACTGTGTGTTGTTGTTTTTATCGCACTGCTTTGCTTTATCTTGGCCAGGTCGCAGTTGTAAATGAGAACTTGTTCTCAACTGGTTTACCTGGTTAAATAAAGGTGAAATAAAAAAAAATAAACAAATCAAGGTACAGAGAGATCCTTGATGAAAACCTGCTCCAAAGCGCTCAGGACCTCCGACTGGGGGCGAAGGTTCACCTTCCAACAGGACAACAACCCTAATCACACAGCCAAGACAACACAGGATTGGCTTTGGGACAAGTCTCTGAATGTCCTTGAGTGGCCCAGCCAGAGCCCAGACTTGAACCTGATCGAACATCTCTGGAGAGACCTAAAAATAGCTGTGCAGTGATGCTCCCCATCCAACCTGACAGAGCTTTGAGAGGATCTGCAGAGAAGGGGAGAAAATGGGAGAAAATCCCCAAATACAGGTGTTACGGATACAGGAATCCTGTGTCTTTTTGTGTTTTTCCTCTCCTTCTGCCCTAATCACAGGTGTCCTGTATGTTCCTGATTGGTGGTCGTTGAGGTGTCAGCTGATTGCTAAGGTGGACCAATCAGTGAACATTCCTCTGCATTGCACCACCTGTTGCTGGTTTTTCAATCACACATCCCATTGTTTAAAAGCCGGTCAGTTGTGTTTGTTGTTAGAGAGACTATTTCCGTATGTGAGTATGGATACTGTGGTATCCTGTGTTTATGTGTACTCACTCATTTGCTGATTACTCTGTTTGGTAACTTTGTGTTTCTGGGAAAAGGGGAGTTTAAGCAAGTTGCCCTTGGGCGTACATTACCCGTAGGAAGAAATCTGTCTAAAAACACTAGTTAGACCTGAGCGGACCACCCACTGTACTTTTGTATGATTAGCAGTAGCTTAGCGGTTCTTGAGGCAGGCAAGATCAGTTTAGGTTTTTTTTACACTATTGTTTCATTTCTTGGGTCCTGCTCAGCCCTTTTTCCCAAACCTTTACCATGTGTTTAAAAATTAACATTTTATGTTTGACGGTAGTTTATGGTTGTCGTGTAGTTTTTGTTCTCACTGTTCCATGTCATCATCCTAATTTGCATGAATTATGTTACGGGTCTCATGTCCATCCACCCTAGACGTTTAAAGCCACTGGGTTCGTAACAACAGGTGTTCCAAGCTTGTAGCGTCATACCCAAGAAGACTCGAGGCTGTAATAGCTGCCAAAGGTACTTCAACAAAGTACTGAGTAAAGGGTCTGAATACTTATATAAATGTAATATATTTCCGTTTTCTTTATTTTTAATAAATGTGCTAAAATGTCTAAACATGTTTTTGCTTTGTCATTAGTGGGTACTGTGTGTAGATTGAGTACATTGAAGAAGACATTTTTTTTTAATATGGCTGTAACGTCACAAAGTGGAAAAAGTAAAGGGGTCTGAATACTTTCCGAATGCACTGTAAGGATACGCAATAAAATGAATAGAATTAGGCCAGCTAACTTTAACTTTCGTAATGTTCTTATGTTCACGTGTCCCAATGACGTTAGCTACATTGTAAAAATGCAATTGAATAAAGCAAATTGATTGAAGCAAAATGTGAAAACTGCAAGGGCCAGTTAAGTTCATTTGTATACTGAACCTCCTGATATTTCAGACGTGTATTATAGACTAAATTCAATGGGACCAAAACAATTCAGAATTTCTTCAGATATTCCAAACTAGAAGGATTATGTTTACATTCCTTAAAAGAAGTGCATCCTTCCTTGAAGACTTACTGATTGGACAGTCCTTCCATGCTCCACATGGGTTTTATGGAAGGATGCACATTTAAAGAATTTCAACGGGGCCAATATTTGACACTGACAGCAAAGATGGATGGTGGATAAATGAACATAGTTCACTGTTTACCACTGGAAAAAATTGTTAGTTGGGGTCTGCTTAATGGGGGGGTTCTCCCTGAGACACCAGTGCAATAGCAGCTTGGTCTGGGCTGCTTAGATAATTTACTGTAATGTAAAGATAAAATATTGCGGGAGTGGGGTGTCTCGCTTCCTCTTTTTCCATGGTATCCAATTGGTAGTTACAGTCTAGGTCCATCGGGAGAGGCGAAGGTCGAGAGCCGTGCGTCTCGGTTGGGTTGTGTTTCGGAGGACGCACGGCTCTCGACCTTCGCCTCTCCCGATGACACAATGCCCGCTTAAGCCAGCCGCACCGATGTGTCGGAGGAAACACTGTACACCTGGCGACCGTGTACTAAACCCGGCCCGCCACAGGAGTCGCTAGTGCGCGATGGGACAAGAACATCCCTGCCGGCCAAACCCACCCCTAACCTGGACGACGCTGGGCCAATTGTGCGCCGCCCCATGGGTCTCCCATGGGCGGCCAGCTGCGACAGAGCCTGGACTCGAACCAGGATCTCTAGTGGCACAGTTAGCACTGCGATGCAGTGCCTTAGACCACTTTGCCACTAGGGAGGCCCAACCGGATGTGATGTTTGTGACCCAAATGCGTTTGAGATTCCCTAAAAACATACCACGTCGACACAGCTACAACTAGAAGCAGGTTAGAAGAATGTATGCAGCAGGTTAGGAGAATTAGGTTAACCCTCATGCCTGATGGAATGAGGAGCAACCAGACGCTGCACTTGACACATTTATGAAATCACTACTCCACTTACTAATAAGCAAGCAACATTTAAGAAAATGACTGTAAAAGCTGTTAAATCCCTGGTGGATTGATGAGGAATTTGAAAAATGTTATGATTGAGAGGGATGAGGCAAAAGGAATGACAAATAAGTCTGGCTGCATAACCGATTGGCAAACCTACTACATTATTGAGAAATCATGTGACTAAACATAACAAAAATAAACTAATACTATGAAACAAATAAATGATATAAAGAATGTTAGTTAAAAGCTTTGGAGGTGAACTCAGCTCCATCATTCATTGAATCAGATGGCTCATTCATCACAAAACCCACTGATATTGCCAACTACTTCAATTATTTTTTTAATTGGCAAGAGTAGCAAACTCAGGCATGACATGCCAGCAACAAACACGAACCTACACATCCAAGTATAACTGACCAAATTATGAAAGACAAGCATTGTAATTTTGAATTCCATAAAGTGAGTGTGGAAGAGGTTAATTTTTTGGGGGGTCTATCAACATTGACAAGTCACCAGGGTCTGACAACTTGGATGCAAAATTACTGAGGATGATAGCGGACGATATTGCCACTCCTACTTGCCATCTCTTCAATCTAAGCTTACAAAAAAGTGTGTGCCCTCAGAGCTGGAGGGAAGTAGTAAAGCATCCTTTAGTGGCTCAAATAGCCGACCAATCAGCCTGTTACCAACCCTTAGTAAACTTTTGGAGTGAAAATTGTTTGAGCAGATACAATGCTATTTTACAGTAAATAAATGTAATAGACTTTCAGCACGCTTCTAGAGCAGGGCATTCAACATGCACGACACTTACACAAATGACTGATGATTGGATGAGAGAAATTGATAAAGATTGTGGACTAGTCAGAAATGGGCCTAAGATTGTCCACTCCTGGTTAGGGCTGGGAATTGCCAGGGACCTCACGATACAATATTATCACGATATTTAGGTGCCGATACTAAATGTATTGCGATTCGATGTCCCAAACATATTGCTCACCATATGTCTGCTGCAGAGAGACAACAGAGAGCCATGAGAAAATTAGTTTTGATCAGTCATGGAAATAAAAGTGCTGAAAACGAATTGGCTCCCTATTTTAAAAAGATGATGGAGAACAAGCTATGAAGGTGCAGGGACAGCTATCTAGCACAAAAATAATATTGCGTTATTGTCAAAATGATACGATATGATATACAGTACCAGTCAAATGTTTGGACACACCTACTCATTCAAGGGTTTTTATTTTATTTTTACTATTTTCTACATTGTAGAATAATAGTGAAGACATCAAAACTATGAAATAACACATGGAATCATGTAGTAACCAAAAAAGTGTTAAATCAAAATATATTTGATATTCTTCAAACAGCCACCCTTTGTCTTGATGACAGCTTTGCACACTCTTGGCATTCTCTCAACCAGCTTCACCTGGATTGCTTTTCCAACAGTCTTGAAGGAGTTCCCACATATGCTGAGCACTTGTTGGCTGCTTTTCCTTCACTCTGCCGTCCGACTCATCCCAAACCATCTCAATTGGGTTGAGGTCGGGGGATTGTGGAGGCAAGGTCATTTGATGCAGCACTCCATCACTCTCCTTCTTGGTAAAATAGCCCTTACACAGCCTGGAGGTGTGCTGGGTCATTGTCCTGTTGAAAAACAAATGATAGTCCCAATAAGCCCAAACCAGATGGGATGGTGTATCGCTGTGGTAGCCATGCTGGTTAAGTGTGCCTTGAATTCTAAATAAATCACAGACCGTGTCACCAGCAAAGCACCCCCACACCATAACACCTCCTCCTCCATGCTTTACGGTGGGAACTACACATGCAGAGATAATCCATTCACCCACACCGCGTCTCACAAAGACACGGCGGTTGGAAGCAAAAATCTCCAATTTGGATTCCAGACCAATGGACAAATTTCCACCTGTCTAATGTCCATTTCTTGTGTTTCTTGGCCCAAGCAGGTATCTTCTTCTTATTGGTGTCCTTTAGTAGTGGTTTCTTTGCAGCAATTCGACCATGAAAGCCTGATTTGCACAGTTCCCTCTGAACAGTTGATGTTGAGATGTCTGTGACCTGAACTCTGTGAAGCATTTATTTGGGCTGCAATTTCTGAGGCTGGTAATTCTAATGAACTTATCCTCTGCAGCAGAGGTAACTCTGGGCCTTCCATTCCTGTGGCGGTCCTCATGAGAGGCAGTTTCATCATAGCGCTTGATGGTTTTTGCGACTGCACTTGAAGAAACTTTAAACATTCTTGAAATGTTCCGTATTGACTGACCTTCATGTCTTAAAGTAATGATGGACTGTCGTTTCTCTTTGCTTATTTGAGCTGTTCTTGCCATAATATGTACTTCGTCTTTTACTAAATAGGGCTATCTATTGTCACAACACAACTGATTGGCTCAAACGCATTAAGAAGGAATTAAATTCCACAAATTAACTTTTAAGAAGGCACACCTGTTAATTGAAATGCATTCCAGGTGACTACCTCATGAAGCTGGTTGAGAGAATGCCAAGAGTGTGCAAAGCTGTCATCAAGGCAAAGGGTGGCTATTTGAAGAATCTCAAATATAAAATATATTTTGGTTACTACATGATTCTATATGTGTTACAGTGCCTTGCAAAACTATTCATCCCCCTTGGCGTTTTTCCTATTTTGTTGCATTACAACCTGTAATTTAAATTAATTTTTATTTGGATTTCATTTAATGGACATACACAAAATAGTCCATATTGGTGAAGTGAAATGAAAAAAATAACTTGTTTCAAAAAATTCTAAAAAATAAATAACGGAAAAGTGGTGCGTGCATATGTATTCACCCCCTTTGCTATGAAGCCCCTAAATAAGATCTGGTGCAACCAATTACCTTCAGAAGTCACATAATTAGTTAAATAAAGTCCACCTGTGTGCAATCTAACTGTCACATGATCTCAGTATATATACACCTGTTCTGAAAGGCCCCAGAGTCTGCAACACCACTAAGCAAGGGGCGCCACCAAGCAAGCGACACCATGAAGACCAAGGAGCTCTCCAAACAGGTCAGGGACAAAGTTGTGGAGAAGTACAGATCAGGGTTGGGTTATAAAAAATATCTGACACTTTGAACATCCCACGGAGCAACATTAAATCCATTATTTAAAAAATGGAAAGAATATGGCACCACAACAAATCTTTCAAGAGAGGGCCGCCCACCAAAACTCACGGACCAGGCAAGGAGTGCATTAATCAGAGAGGCAACAAAGAGACCAAAGATAACCCTGAAGGAGCTGCAAAGCTCCACAGCGGAGATTGGAGTATATGTCCATAGGACCACTTTAAGCCGTACGCTCCACCGAGCAGGGCTTTACGGAAGAGTGGCCAGATAAAAGCCATTGCTTAAAGAAAAAAATAGGTGTTCGCCAAAAGGCATGTGGGAGACTCCCCAAACATATGGAAGAAGGTACTCTGATCAGATGAGACTAAAATTGAGCTTTTTGGCCATCAAGGAAAACGCTATGTCTGGCGTAAACCCAACACCTCTCATCACCCCGAGAACACCATCCCCACAGTGAAGCATGGTGGTGGCAGCATCATGCTGTGGGGATGTTTTTTATCGTCAGGGACTGGGAAACTGGTCAGAATTGAAGGAATGATGGATGGCGCTAAATACAGGGAAATTCTTGAGGGAAACCTGTTTCAGTCTTCCAGAGATTTGAGCCTGGGACGGAGGTTCACCTTCCAGCAGGACAATGACCCTAAGCATACTACTAAAGCAACACCCAAGTGGTTTAAGGGGAAACATTTAAATGTCTTGGAATGGCCTAGTCAAAGCCCAGACCTCAATCCAATTAAGAATCTGTGGTATGACTTAAAGATTGCTGTACACCAGCGGAACCCATCCAACTTGAAGGAGCTGGAGCAGTTTTGCCTTGAAGAATGGGAAAATATCCCAGTGGCTAGATGTGCCAAGCTTATAGAGACATACCCCAAGAAACTTGCAACTGTAATTGCTGCAAAAGGTGGCTCTACAAAGTATTGACTTTGGGGGGGTGAATAGTTATGCACGTTCAAGTTCTGTTTTTTTGTCATATTTCTTGTTTGTTTCACAATAAAATATTTTGCATCTTCAAAGTGGTAGGCATGTGTAAATCAAATGATACAAACCCACAATAAATCCATTTTAATTCCAGGTTGTAAGGCAACAAAATAGGAAAAATGCCAAGAGGGGTGAATACTTTCGCAAGCCACTGTATTTCATAGTTTTGATGTCTTCACTATTATTCTACAATGTAAAAAATGGTACAAATAAAGAAAAACCCTTGAATGAGTAGGTGTGTCCAAACTTTTGACTGGTAGTGTATATTCAAAAATTATATCCCTATATGTAACTATCTTTTTTTTTTTTATCACTACTCCTGTTTTTTCCAATTATGACATCAGCCTTTTACATCTTGTTTAACTGGCAGCATTCGTCTATCATTATTTTGACATTTCACATGTTCCTCTCTCTCCACCCCCTTTCTCGACGATATCTTCGACTCAGGTACGGTAGTCCTCCACTCTCAGATGAGAGAGAAATAAATCATTGTGTGTGTGTCCCTGTGGTGTTTTTTAGCTAAAGACTTTCTAGTCCACCTGATAGAGAAGGACTCAAGGATCCGCTACACTCTGTATTTCTGTTTCTATCGTTATCCTTCCCCCTTGACAACATATAGAGGA
This sequence comes from Coregonus lavaretus, assembly GCF_964263955.1. Lineage (NCBI taxonomy): Eukaryota > Metazoa > Chordata > Actinopteri > Salmoniformes > Salmonidae > Coregonus > Coregonus lavaretus. The sequence continues at coordinate 42,823,558 of NC_140007.1, forward strand.
TTTATCCACTGATGTTACCCGCATGATCAGAGGACAGGCAGACTAGATTAGACAGGTCCTCATGCATGTTGACTGGCAACAGGTGTTTTTATAGAATGATGAGTCTACTGCACAACTATGTGTATGTGGGACCACCCATTGTGGAATAGTTTCTGTACAACAGATATTGTAGCTAATACCTCACGAGAGACGGACTTACATGCAGATCCGTTCCTAGAAAAACTAAGAATAGGTCTCAGTTAACCCATAGACGTCTCAGTTAACCCACAGTTTTACTCCTTGATGTTTAAAGCCCGTTCTAACCTGAAAGGGTAATATGATCCTGTTGATAAAGACTCTTTTGGGGGATAGTTTCAGCCTGGCTTTGAACTGGTCAAAACTTATTCCATAAAAGTTATTAAGACCATGGAAAATGTAATGAGCTCAGCCATCTTGCTTAAGAGCAGGGAATAATGAGTGTGAATACAAAGCCAAATGTGGATATGTTTTTCACTGTATAGATACACCCAACTAACATTCCCTTTTGGATCACCCTTCCATGGATCTTTTCTTCATTCATATTGGGATTGTTTTTTTAGTTTGTTTTTTAAAATTAATTTGTATTCAAGAACATGTACCATACATACACAACATATCTTTGCTGTCTTTACAAAGGAGCGTATTTACATTCACATGTAAAGGGTACATTTTGGCTGTATAGAGCAAATACTTCAAGAGTCTGAATAAGAATACAATTTGGATAAAGCCAAAGAAAAACAACAGAAACAAACAAAAAAACAGAATTTACAGAATAAGACCAGGAACTCTGACCAGATACCTTCATACCTATGCTGTCTATGTTGTAAGATTGATGTGGTTCTCTCCATGTCAGCAAGTTCCCCGCATAGACCTAACCACATATAATTTGAGTTACGAAGATTATCTAAAGATAATATTAGCATGTTAATGATATTGTGATACAAATTTTAAACGGTTCCAATGTTTTCCCCTTGATAAAGTAATTCAATCATCTCTTCAATAGGAGTAATCGGCTCAGTCATTTTTTTGTAACAATCCTTTTTTAACAATGAATTGCCTTACTAAAAATTTGTTTGGGATATAATGAATTCCTCCTGGATTTCTTGAAATTATATATTTTTAAAAAATGTAACCTTTGAATAGTTGAGAGAGTCTAGAAAGCCCTCTCTCTTCCCATTCCTCTAATCCGTAGGACATACATTTAGTAGCAGGAAGAAAGGCTGGGTTGTGAATATAGGCCAGTGTCTATAAATGTCATTACTCATGTTAATATTGGCGTTGAACCTCCCTCCATGTCTTCAATGTAAGAGTAATAATTGGGTTTTGTTTAATCCTGTCAATAGAAATAGGGTCTGCTAGAAGACAATTGTAGTATCTGACCGTCTATAATTTTGGCTGAGGTTGCATATTGTGTGTTAGATGAACTTTACTCTGCTTTGCTGAAACATCTGGAAGGTATTACTATAGGGGCCCCCTGAAACATAGGAGAGTTTGCTATGTGGAGGTCAGGGATTGGTCTATTCAAAGCACGCCATATTATGTTACATAGGATATATACCAGGTTTGAACAAAGGACGAGGAGAATAATCATATTTGAGATTGGGTTAGTTGTTCTCCGGATTTCTGCAGAAGTCTGTAAATTGATGCTGAAATCTTTGATATCATAAAAGTTATAATCAAGTTCAGTGTCAGCGGATTCCTTGTCAACGCAGCATATCAGCATCGTTGTCTTGACACCACAGAAATTGGCGATGAGGACTTTGGGACGAGTTGCGTATGTATCAGCGTTCCATCATGGGCTCCGAGCTGACTCTCGCTCCAGAGGCCGGCAGATAAGGGTGATAAGATAAGATAAGATAGATAAGATAAGGCTTTCTCACAACTTTGGGCGCTGGTCAGTTCGTGTGGCTGTGTGTGCGTTGAGGGGATGCACCGTTTAGAACCTGTGTGTGCGCCTTGCTGTTATTTGCTGTGGGATGAGAATCCGTTCTAAATTTCTAAATTTGTTTGCGTTGGAAACAACGCAAACGGGGGAGTGTCTATAGGAATTGATAACACTGGGCCTATGAAACTATTTGATTGAGATCCATTGAATTTATAAATGAGAGCTATGTTGACAGATAAAAAATAAAAACAAATAAATAAATAAAATAAAATGTTATTGCGCTATTTATAATATTCCTGAGTTAAGCTGCTTGCTTATTTCTTAGCGCGAATATGAACCTACAGTTGGGGGAAAAAAGTCTTTAGTCAGCCACCAATTGTGCAAGTTCTCCCACTTAAAAAGATGAGAGAGGCCTGTAATTTTCATCATAGGTACACGTCAACTATGACAGACAAAATCAGAAAAAAAATCCAGAAAATCACATTGTAGGATTTAATGAATTTATTTGCAAATTATGGTGGAAAATAAGTATTTGGTCAATAACAAAAGTTTCTCAATACTTTGTTATATACCCTTTGTTGGCAATGACACAGGTCAAATGTTTTCTGTAAGTCTTCACAAGGTTTTCACACACTGTTGCTGGTATTTTGGCCCATTCCTCCATGCAGATCTCCTCTAGAGCAGTGATGTTTTGGGGCTGTCGCTGGGCAACACAGACTTTCAACTCCCTCCAAAGATTTTCTATGGGGTTGAGATCTGGAGACTGGCTAGGCCACTCCAGGACCTTGAAATGCTTCTTACGAAGCCACTCCTTCGTTGCCCGGGCGGTGTGTTTGGGATCATTGTCATGCTGAAAGACCCAGCCACGTTTCATCTTCAATGCCCTTGATGATGGAAGGAGGTTTTCACTCAAAATCTCACGATACATGGCCCCATTCATTATTTCCTTTACACGGATCAGTCGTCCTGGTCCCTTTGCAGAAAAACAGCCCCAAAGCATGATGTTTCCACCCCCATGCTTCACAGTAGGTATGGTGTTCTTTGGATGCAACTCAGCATTCTTTGTCCTCCAAACACGACGAGTTGAGTTTTTACCAAAAAGTTCGATTTTGGTTTCATCTGACCATATGACATTCTCCCAATCCTCTTCTGGATCATCCAAATGCACTCTAGCAAACTTCAGACGGGCCTGGACATGTACTGGCTTAAGCAGGGGGACACGTCTGGCACTGTAGGATTTGAGTCCCTGGCGGCGTAGTGTGTTACTGATGGTAGGCTTTGTTACTTTGGTCCCAGCTCTATGCAGGTCATTCACTAGGTCCCCCCGTGTGGTTCTGGGATTTTTGCTCACCGTTCTTGTGATCATTTTGACCCCACGGGGTGAGATCTTGCGTGGAGCCCCAGATTGAGGGAGATTACCAGTGGTCTTGTATGTCTTCCATTTCCTAATAATTGCTCCCACAGTTGATTTCTTCAAACCAAGCTGCTTACCTATTGCAGATTCAGTCTTCCCAGCCTGGTGCAGGTCTGCAATTTTGTTTCTGGTGTCCTTTGACAGCTCTTTGGTCTTGGCCATAGTGGAGTTTGGAGTGTGACTGTTTGAGGTTGTGGACAGGTGTCTTTTATACTGATAACAAGTTCAAACAGGTGCCATTAATACAGGTAACGAGTGGAGGACAGAGGAGCCTCTTAAAGAAGAAGTTACAGGTCTGTGAGAGCCAGAAATCTTGCTTGTTTGTAGGTGACCAAATACTTATTTTCCACCATAATTTGCAAATAAATTCATAAAAAATCCTACAATGTGATTTTCTGGATTTTTTTTCCTCAATTTGTCTGTCATAGTTGACGTGTACCTATGATGAAAATTACAGGCCTCTCTCATCTTTTTAAGTGGGAGAACTTGCACAATTGGTGGCTGACTAAATAAAAAATGTCCCACTGTATATGCATCTGTTGGTCACAGATACCTTTAAAAAAAATGGGCCTCAGAATCTCGTCATGGTATTTTTGTGCATTCAAACGTGCCATCGATAAAATGCAATAATGCACGTTGTCCTTAAGATATGCCTGCCCATATCATAACCCCACCATGGGGCACTCTGTTCACAAGGTTGACATCAGCAAACCGCTCGCCCACACAATGCCATACATGTGGTCTGCGGTTGTGAGGCCGGTTGGACGTACTGCCAAATTCTCTAAAACAATGTTGGAGGTGGTTTATGGTAGAGAAATGAACATGCAACTCTCTGGCAACAGCCCTGGTAGACATTCCTGCAGTCAGCATGCCAATTGCACACTCCCTCAACTTGAGACATCTGTGGCATTGTGTTTCTGACAAAACTGGACATTTTAGTGGCCTTTTATTGTCCCCAGCACAAGGTGCACCTGTGTAATGATCATGATGTTTAATCGGCTTCTTGATATGTCACACCTGTCAGGTGGATGGATTATCTTGGCAAAGGAGAAATGCTCACTAACAGGGATGTAAACAAATTTGTGCACAAAATTTGAGATAAAAACCATTCTGGGATCTTTTATTTCAGCTCATGAAACATGGGACCAACACTACATGTTGCATTTATATTTTTATTCAGTGTATATTGACCCGTAACAATTTTGAAGTATGTTACTTAACTACATAGTTTAGTCTGCTGGCTTAAGTTCGCGATACATAAAATCCTGTCTATCATGTTCATTGATTGGGTTAAGATGAACCGTCACTCCAAAACACCGCCCTGGGGGCTGGGCGTTCCTCATTGAAGACCATTATGTTGCATTGATCCGATCTGTAATAGACTATGGAAGTATAGCATATGGTTCGGCAGCCCGGACCTCACTGGAAAGGCTAGATGTCATACAGGGGCAAGGACTCATAATATGTAGTGGGGCGTTTCGGACATCCCCAGTGGCTGCATTACAGGTGGAGATGGGGGATATGCCATTGCAGATTAGGAGACAGCGGTTGGCAATGAATTACTGGGTCAACCTACAAGGACATAGGGTGTCTCATCCTGCGAAAGGGGTTTTACAGGCATGCTGGGAACATGAGCGAAGACAGAACACGAGCTTTGGGTGGGTGGGTAATACCCAGGCGAAGGAGATGGGACTGTATGGAAGGGAGTTTAGTCCAACGGTAGTTATTCCTGTAAATCCACCATGGCTACTCCCGCCTCCAGTAGTTGAGCTAGAAGTGTTAGAGAGACCACAGAAAGATAGGGAGGGTGTTGATCCAGCTGATTTCTTTAAGAGGCGTCTGGAAACTGTATCAGGATTTTGTGGCCACTTACACAGATGGTTCAAAAGATCCAAGGACAGGACGTACTGGGTCAGCATTTGTAGTGCAGGAATGTGGGGTGGAAGTCACGTATTACAGATCATCTGGCTGTATATACGGCGGAGCTGATGGCCATACTGTTGGCCTTGCAGTGGGTGGAGCTGATGGCCATACTGTTGGCCTTGCAGTGGGTGGAGCTGATGGCCATACTGTTGGCCTTGCACTGGGTGGAGGAACTTAAGCCAGACAGAGTAGTTATTTGCTCTGATTCATGTGCAGTGTTAAGACCAGACAAGACCTGCTTTATGAGGTGCTACAAACCCATGGCAGGATTAAACAGATGGGTATTCAGATAAGATTTACTTGTGTTCCAGCCCATGTGGGGGTGGAGGGGAACGAGGCGGTAGATGAACAGGCTAAACAAGCACTTAGTAGTGGGGATGTTGATGTTGAAGTGTCAATGAGCAAGGCAGAGGCAAAAAGACTGATATATACAGTGATGGTGAAGAGATGGCAGGAGCAGTGGAATAGAGATAATAAGGGAAGGCATTTATTTCAAGTACATAGGAAAGTCGGGGAGGGGAGGACAGCAGGAAGGGACAGAAGAGAGGAGGCTATTTTTACAAGATTAAGAGTGGGACACAGCCAGTTGAATAAGACATTAAACGTGATAGGAATGCATCCATCAGGAAAGTGTGATTATTGTCAGGAAATAGAGACTGTGGAGCATGTATTCGTACAGTGTGGGCAGTATCAGAGGGAAAGAGAGGATTAGATTTAGTATGAGGGAGAAGGGGATACAGGAAATTAGTTTAAAGAGTATATTGAGTAGAGCGTCATTAGATATAGTCTAAAATATTATATTTTTTAAGAGAAACGGGGTTGGCAGGTAGGATTTAGTTTATCCCTGCCTCTGGCCAACACTCCAGTACGGTAGGTGGCGGTAATGCACCATAATGTTGGATGCCAACCGTCGATAAACCCCACTGAAGACGAAGAAGAAGAAAAATCTGACGTCGAAAGAAAAGATACGAGTAGCGTAAACAAAAGGTAGTAAATGCAAGAACGTAGGCAAAATTAATTCAATAGGATTGGTTTTGGGGCAAGTTTAACTGAAAACGAGTTATAAAATAAAATCATTTGTCATATAGTTTTGCTCTCGCTTTAAAATTAGTTGTTTGCAAGTTTTTGGGTTTTGCTTTTGATGTAATTATTTTTGTTTATACTTTTCGCTTTCAATTGTTCAATTTTAAATTGAACACATTTCATTGCACCCGATTTTTAGCTAGACCTGGCAACATTTTACATTTTAGTCATTTATTCATTGGCAACCCTGCCCTCAAACGAAAGTGATAGCCAACTAGTCCTTAAATCAGGTAAGACTGCAGTGTGTGGTGAAATTATTCAATATTGATTGAATGTGCATAATGTCGTATTTTGCAACATTATTTTTGTTTGTTCTGTCGTCAAACACTGCCATGCAATAATTTTGTGAGTTGACTGGATTTAGCGACGTCGAACGGCTGCTGTATATACCGTACAGCAGTGAGTGAAAGCCCTACACTGTAGGCTACAGTATAACTATGGAGGCTATAATCTAGAGCGCCTTAAATTGTGTTTGAGAGCATGTTTTAACTCTAAATGGTTAAGGGATACTTCGGGATTTTGACAACGAAGCCCTTTTATCTACTACCCGAGTCAGATGAACCCGTGGATACCATTTGAGTAGCTGCAGCCCAATATGGCGACCGAGTATGTTCGTCAATAGTTATCAAAGTCACTAATGCAGCTTATTTCTACAATTATCTTCTTAAAATGTGATTGTAAACCTAACTTTAACCAGACTGCTAACTTTATGCCTAACCTTAAATTAACCTATTCATTTTTTATTTTTTTATGACATTTTATGAAATAGCCAATATTGACTTTGTGGCTGTGGAAACCTCGGGAGTATACGCAAATATTTGTTGTTTCTGTGGTATATGTTTTAGTCACACAGGCGCCATTTGAAACGAGAGCGAGGTCAAGGTGGGAAACCCCCGGATGTCGCCAGACAAAACAACAATGTCTTCTTCGATGAGGTTTAACGGCGGTTGGCATCCAATAAATGTTGCATTACCGCCACCTACTAGACTGGAGTACAACTCCCTTTTACTTTGCTTAAAAATAAAATAAAAACCCATCTAAGTTTTGTTTTTAAAAGTAGCCTTTTATTTTGCATTGTTCTGCTTTGTTTGAGCCTTTTTTGCATTATGGATTTCTACAGTTGAAGTCGGAAGTTTACAAACACTTAGGTTGGAGTCATTAAAACGTGTTTTTCCCCTCAGGAAACAATAGCAGCACAAACGTTGCATATGGCCTTTCTGTTATCTTCCTTTGAAACTTCAAAATAGATCCACACAGCAGACATTGTGGGCTAGGTTAGGAATGCTGTGTTGCACGTGTAGCGCTGTATTTTTCGTTGCGCCATTACGTAATCTACCTACGTTATACAGGTATGCACGTCAGCTTTGACATCGGTTTTGCACATCGGCGTTAAACTATACATAGAGCTGTTGATGACATAGATGTTGGCATCTTTAGCTAATATTGGCCGATTCCGATATGCTTACCGATATATCGTGCGTCCCTATTTGCTATTAGGGCTGACCCCATTTAGTCGACTGGTCGATAGGCTGTTGGTCAACCAAGGATTCGTGCCTTTCTGAGTGGACTGATCCATTGTGGAGGCCGTGGGGATGGCACAGTCCATCAGTCTAAGATATGTGCTACTGAAATTGTATATGGTTATATTACATATGAACAAATGGTGCAACACTAATCAAAATAATATTATTTTATAACATGCGCCTTCTCCCGCATTGGCTAGTGGTTGCTGTCTGCGGTTCTGAAACACATCAGTGCGCTGTTGAATTGGTGCCTTTTCCTAGACCAAGTTGCTGTGTGTATAATAGCAAAGTTAACCAGCTTATTGGTGTTGAGAACAATGCTGCGGAGGCAGCAGCAGAATGAGGAGATGAGAAAAAAGCTCTTGCCTTATTGTCTAAGAAAAGTGAGGAGAGAGGAAACCCCAACTTAATTAGGTCTATAATCAATAGCCTAACTGTTAAATGGGCCTGGCTTTATACAGCATCCATTTATATCTACAGAAATAAGACCGATCCTGCGTCTGTTTGTTGTTAATCTTTGCTTTGCTGTAATTTAAGGCTTTACACTTTTTTTTTTCGTTAGAACAGCCTCTCTGGTATTATTTATAATTGATTTAGTGTTGTTTACACTGTTCCCAACTGTCGGAAATCATATTTATAATAATAATAATAAATAAATAAATAATATGCCATTTAGCAGACGCTTTTATCCAAAGTGACTTACCGTCATGCATGCATACATTTTTGTGTATGGGTGGTCCCTGGGATCGAACCCACTACCTTGGCGTTACAAGCGCCGTGCTCTACCAGCTGAGTTACAAATAATCCTCATTTTTCTTGATCTCCTTATTGTTATTATTATGATCATCATTATAATAATATGTAATGTCATTATCATTAGTAGGCTTAGTATAGCAGCCTGTTATAACCACCATCACTGTAGGCCTAAGAGCACCTCCTGTTTAGTCTTAATACCTTAACTTACTTAGGCCTATATTTCAATACTTATATAGGCTACTGTATCAATCATTCATTCGTTCATGTCATCACACAGCATACGAGTCATTCATGATTTGAAATGCAATCAAGCATTTTAGTTTTAAAATAAAATAAAGCGAGCCTTGAATAATTAGCTTAAACAATAAATAAACCCTTCTATTACAGAAATTACATTCACGAATGTGACCGTTTTTAGTCTTTGCTGTAATAAAGGCTTAACAAAAAAACTTTACAACAGACTCTCTGGTACACTTATAATTTATTTAGTGTTTACATTGTTCCAAACGGTCAGATAAATGATATTGTAACAGCACAATAAACACTGGTGGCTGCTGCAGCAGGGAGGAGAGAGACAACAAAAGATGCGGGTTACTCGCTGTCTTTTTTTTAAACAAGTCTGATACCAGCCCGGCACAATCAAATCAATTGCTGGTCGGTTTTGATATAATTGATATAAAGACTACACGTAATGTTACCATCTGGTATAAGACCTAAAACTGATCTAATCTTGCATGGTGGCCTTGTCTGAGTCTTGGAACATGGCCTCAAACACAGCTCTTCAGATATACAGAGAATGCTGTGGACAGTGAGGAGGAAGACAACAGAGTATCACTTACTGAACAGATGAGAGAAGTGGAGAGAACCAATGAACAACTGATGAGGGACTTAGAGGAGGCCAGGAAGAATCATGTGATCTCTTCTGGTGTGTAGGAGAGGAGATACAATATCAAACACAGCTTTAGAGCCTAAACTGTGGGAGGAGGAGCCCCCAATCCCAAATCTCCCCCTTGCCCCTTTCCCCTTAACCCCTATGTACTCTGAGAACTGAAAGGTTTGGATAGGTGTGAACAATCCTGTCAATAAAAGGCGACACTCTTATTGTATGTTATCCCAATCAATACTGTATTTGTACTCTGCAGGTACAGTGAGTTCCTTGTGTAGAACTCTGTCCATAAAGAAAGGAGAGCAGAACACTGCTAAAGGCCAGCAGGGTGAGTTGAGACAGCAGCTGAAGAACCGGTTGGTCCAGCTACAGTTCATGTCCAGGAAGGTACAGTATGTACAGTAGGATCTTGCATTGAGGGGGTAGATTTGTAGATGAGGCTATATGTGTGATTCAGACTTGGGTCAAATACAGTGGGGAGAACAAGTATTTGATACACTGCCGATTTTGCAGGTTTTCCTACTTACAAAGCATGTAGAGGTCTGTAATTTTTATCATAGGTACACTTCAACTGTGAGAGACGGAATCTAAAACAAAAATCCAGAAAATCACATTGTATGATTTTTAAGTAATTAATTTGCATTTTATTGCATGACATAAGTATTTGATCACCTACCAACCAGTAAGAATTCTCACAGGCTCTCACAGACCTGTTAGTTTTTCTTTAAGAAGCCCTCCTGTTCTCCACTCATTACCTGTATTAACTGCACCTGTTTGAACTCGTTACCTGTATAAAAGACACCTGTCCACACACTCAATCAAACAGACTCCAACCTCTCCACAATGGCCAAGACCAGAGAGCTGTGTAAGGACATCAGGGATAAAATTGTAGACCTGCACAAGGCTGGGATGGGCTACAGGACAATGGGCAAGCAGCTTGGTGAGAAGGCAACAACTGTTGGCGCAATTATTAGAAAATGGAAGAAGTTCAAGATGACGGTCAATCACCCTCGGTCTGGGGCTCCATGCAAGATCTCACCTCGTGGGACATCAATGATCATGAGGAAGGTGAGGGATGAGCCCAGAATTACATGGCAGGACCTGGTCAATGACCTGAAGACAGCTGGGACCACAGTCTCAAAGAAAACCATTAACACACTACGCCGTCATGGATTAAAATCCTGCAGCGCACGCAAGGTCCCCCTGCTCAAGCCAGTGCATGTCCAGGCCCATCTGAAGTTTGCCAATGACCATCTGGATGATCCAGACAAGGAATGGGAGAAGGTCATGTGGTCTGATGAGACAAAAATATAGCTTTTTGGTCTAAACTCCACTCGCTGTGTTTGGAGGAAGAAGGATGAGTACAACCCCAAGAACACCATCTCAACCGTGAAGCATGGAGGTGGAAACATCATTCTTTGGGGATGCTTTTCTGCAAAGGGGACAGGACGACTGCACCGTATTGAGGGGAGGATGGATGGGGCCATGTATCGCGAGATCTTGGCCAACAACCTCCTTCCCTCAGTAAGAGCATTGAAGATGGGTCGTGGCAGGGTCTTCCAGCATGACAACGACCCGACACACACAGCCAGGGCAACTAAGGAGTGGCTCCGTAAGAAGCATCTCAAGGTCCTGGAGTGGCCTAGCCAGTCTCCAGACCTGAACCCAATAGAACATCTTTGGAGGGAGCTGAAAGTCCGTATTGCCCAGCGACAGCCCCGAAACCTGAAGGATCTGGAGAAGGTCTGTATGGAGGAGTGGGCCAAAATCCCTGCTGCAGTGTGTGCAAACCTGGTCAAGACCTACAGGAAACATATGATCTCTGTAATTGCAAACAAAAGTTTCTGTACCAAATATTAAGTTCTGCTTTTCTGATGTATCAAATACTTATGTCATGCAATAAAATGCAAATGAATTACTTAAAAATCATACAATGTTATTTTCTGGATTTTTGTTTTAGATTCCGTCTCTCACAGTTGAAGTGTACCTATGATAAAAATTACAGACCTCTACATGCTTTGTAAGTAGGAAAACCTGCAAAATCGGCAGTGTATCAAATACTTGTTCTCCCCACTGTATATATATTTTTTTACATTACAATACATTCACAACAGATTTCACAACACCTTCAGTGTGTGCCCTCAGGCCCCTACTCCACTACCACATATCTACAACACAAAATCCATGTATGCGTGTGTGTATAGTGCGTATGTTATTGCGTGTTTGTATGTTTGTGTCGCTCCACAGTCCCCGCTGTTCCATACGGAACTGTAATGTGTGCTATTCGGAGACCATTACAGTAGTCAAGCCTGCTTGTAATAAAAGCATGGATGAGTCTCTCTGTATCAGCCTGAGAGAGAAACGGCCGCACCTTGGCAATGTTCCTCAGGTAGTCAAAAGCTATTTTGGTCACATTCCTAATGTGTGATTCGTAATTGAGTTCAGAATCTAAAATGACACCTAGGATTTTTACCTGGTGTTTTATCTTTATTATTAAACCTGTGAATTAAAATGTGCGGCCAGATTCTCTCTCTGTGCTTTGGCTCCAACAATAAGTACCTCGGTCTTGTCTTGAGTTAGCTGGTTGGAAGGTGTGAGCCATCCAAGTATTTACATCACTAATATAGTCTAATAAATATATCAGTGGAGCTAAAATCCTCTGGTGACACAGAAATGTAAAGTTGTGTATCGTCTGCATAGCAGTGAAAATCAATAGCGTTTCTGATAACGCTGCAATGGGGTAACATATATAAACTGAACAGTACCGGAACAAAAATCTAATCTTGTGGAACACCACATGTGATATCTATTTTTTCTGAGTTATGTTCACCAAGGTGACAAAAAATTCTCAACCGGTTAAATAGGTCGTAAACCAATTTAGAAGTGGACATTGTGTCACGATCGTCGACAGATGAAGCGGACCAAGGCGCAGCGTGATAAGCGTACATTCTTTATTGACCGTACTGCACACGAAACAAAACAATAAACCAAACGATACGTGAAGTCCTAGGTTATACACAAAACCCTACGGAACAAGATCCCACAAAATACTAGTGCCAAACAGGCTGCCTAAGTATGGTCCCCAATCAGAGACAACGAGCTACAGCTGTCTCTGATTGGGAACCACCCTGGCCAACATAGATATAAACGATCTAGAACAAAAGCATAGAAAATGTAACAGAAACTCCACACCCTGGCTCAACATTTAAGAGTCCCCCGAGCCAGGGCGTGACACATTGATACACCATGATCCATTGGCGGCTAAAGACATTAGCACATGGAACTCAGAGATAGCCTATAGGCCAATGCAGCAGTAGGCCTATAACTTCCATTGTCAACTAAGTAAAATACATAGGCCTAAGGCCAACAAATAAAAACAGTAGAAAATATCCTGATGAAAATGCAGGTTCTTTCAATCGCATTAATCTCTACTCCGCTTGTCTGCCTCTCTTTCTATTGGTCTTGACTTGAGCTATCACTAGTGAAGTGCAACATTGTATCAACTCAGGAGGTTGGTGTGTTCAGCCACAGGTGCTCCCTCAACGTTATCAGCACAGAGAAACCACACATGCTCACTGCTCACATGGAGCACTCCAAACAAAAGACAATAAAAAATGGACAAAACTCCAAAATGATGGTTATGAAATAAACCAAAACTTGTTTCTCACAAGTGTAGCAGGTTGTAAACTCTGCAAACAACGTTTCCACTTCGAGAATGAGAACGGTAAATTATTGTAATGCATGCATTAACAGTAATTAATGTAACCAAATGACAGGGATTAACGGTACATTAACTAGGCCTACTGGTTACATATGTAATGGGGAATTGATCAAAATAAATAATCAAAGGGCAAACAATTCACACAATAAAACAATGAATGTTCAAGAATTGTCTGGAGACAGAGGAGCACATTCTGGAGAGCTGAGTGCATTCATTCTGGAGAAAGACGCCCATATCTTGGCCACACACCCTCCCCTTCTTCTTGTCTAAACACTTTAAATTATACTCAAGACACATTATCTTCACACATTTTAGATGCTTTTCACTGACAGCCGAAACTCAATAATCAGCTAGGCCTATTGCCACGCTCGCTGCCCAACTTGCTGTCTTCCCAAATAGGCATAGGCCTGTGCACTTGTGATTTAAAACAACCCACAGCATAAAAAAAAAAAAAGCTGCGGTTAAGTCAAGCTCTCTGGTAAAGTATTTTGAATGATTTTATTTAGAAAGGAGTAACTATACAATTTTGGCAAAACATCAATTTACTTTAGGGGAAGCCAATATCCGAACAGTGCACCCGCCAACTTTCTTTTCTAATTCGCAAGTGGCTGAAACCAGAGATCTGTATATAATGATGAGATGCCTATGTCGTTTTCCCAAAGGCGAGAATGCAGGTGACAAGCTTAGGTCTGCATATTATGCCCATAGAAACGCATTGGGCTTATTCAGGACAGATTTGGGCGAGAGTGAGCCCTCTTGCTTCGCCTTTTCCTGAAACTAGTGAGCGAAACAGTGGCTGTCTGTTTTACTATATGAAGCCCATGTATCTGATGCTGTCTGGACAGAAAAAGTTTGACATGCCATACTCCTTTTGTCCAGACAGCATCAGATACATGGTCTACACTTACAGAGACAGAGGGGCGCTGTTTCACTTGCTCGGATGCTTTAACTGAGTTTGATGCGTCTTTCTGTCTGTGTGCGTCTTGGTCAAATAAATGATCAATATTTCAATATTTTATTTGGATAAACTGGATCATATGGAGTTGGTTCCCCCTTTGCTGCTATAACAGCCTCCACTCTTCTGGGAAGGCTTTCCACTAGATGTGGTCCTCTGTAGCTCAGCTGGTAGAGCACGGCGCTCCATTCAGCCACAAGAGCATTAGTGAGGTCAGGCACTGATGTTGGGCCATTAGGCCTGGCTCGCAGTCGGCGTTCCAATTCATCCCAAAGGTGTTCGATGGGGTTGAGGTCAGGGCTCTGTGCAGGCCAGTCAAGTTCTTTCACACCAATCTCGACGGGGGCATTGTCATGCTGAAACAAGAAAGGGCATTCCCCAAACTGTCGCCACAAAGTTGGAAGCACAGAATCGTCTAGAATGTCATTGTATGCTGTAGCGTTAAGATTTCCCTTCACTGGAACTAAGGCACCTAGTCCGAACCCATTTCATGAAACTCCAGACGAACAGTTCTTGTGCTGACGTTGCTTTCAGAGGCAGTTTGGAACTCGGTAATGAGTGTTGCAACCGAGGAAAGACGATTTTTACGTGCTATGCGCTTCAGCACTCGCCGGTCCAGTTCTGTGAGCTTGTGTGGCCTACCACTTTGTGGCTGAGCCGTTGTTGCTCCTAGACGTTTCCACTTCACAATAACAGCACTTACAGTTGACCGGGGCAGCTCTAGCAGGGCAGAAATTTGACGAACTGACTTGTGGAAAGGTTTCATCCTATGATGGTGCCACGTTGAAAGTCACTGACCTCTTCAGTAAGGCCATTCCAACGGCCAATGTTTGTCTATGGAGATTGCATGACTGTGTGCTTGATTTTATACACCTGTCAGCAACGGGTGTGGCTGAAATAGACTAATCCACTAATTTGAAGGGGTGTCCACATACTTTTGTATTCATCGTGTACTTTGTTCAGTTAGTTAAAGACGTCATTGAAACACTACAACTGGACTTTGGTTTCTCTGCCTTGCTATCCGCAAACTCTCCCAACCAAGTACATGTGGTGTTACACACATCCTGAATCTTGTGATGGCAGACAATAGGAGTAGTTATAGCAATAGGAGTAGTTATAACAATAGGAGTAGTTATAGCAATAGGAGTAGTTATAGCAATAGGAGTAGTTATAGCAATAGGAGTAGTTATAGCAATAGGAGTAGTTATAGCAATAGGAGTAGTTATAACAATAGGAGTAGTTATAGCAATAGGAGTAGTTATAACAATAGGAGTAGTTATAGCAATAGGAGTCGTTATAGCAATAGGAGTCGTTATAGCAATAGGAGTCGTTATAGCAATAGGAGTAGTTATAGCTATAGGAGTAGTTATAGCTATAGGAGTAGTTATAGCAATAGGAGTAGTTATAGCAATAGGAGTAGTTATAGCAATAGGAGTCGTTATAGCAATAGGAGTCGTTATAGCAATAGGAGTCGTTATAGCAATAGGAGTAGTTATAGCAAGTGTGTTGCTGTTCTCTACTAAATAACCTGGCAGTGTTAATTCCAGAGTCCTACACAATAATTAATGTGTGGAGGGAAAAAGCCTGGACACTCGCCACAGACGGCTCTCTCCTATAGGAGAAAAACACTGGTGTGCTGTGAAGAGGGCCACAGACACTGACAAGCTGCAAGAACAGGATGAAGACACCGAACAGGAAGTGTAAGCTGAGATGCCTGGGGAAGCCCATGCCTGGGGAGTTGGCTCAGGATGAGACTGATAGAGATGCAGAGAGGGTCTACAAGACTAAGGTGCACTTTGTCATCATGGATACAGTCACTGATAGCATCTATCAGCGCTTTCTGACACAAGGCACTTGTACACAGACTTTGCTTATCTGGATCCCAGCAGGTTCTCAGAGATAAAATATAATGGATTGCCCCAGACATCACTTGCTAAACTAAGCAAACTCTTGCTTAAGTTTGCCAGCCGAGCAGCTCTCAGCACTTTGCATTGTGAGTTGACCAGTCAGTGGGAGAGCATGAAAACATCAGCAGTGGAGAAGGACACAACCAGGAATGTGAGTGAGATACCAGCGGATGGACATGATGAAGAACAAGTGGAGAGGATGAATAAAAGTTGTTCAACATGTAAGAACTGTGCTGTATGTTGTTATCAACTTCTATGGTGGTACATCTTGTTGACAGAGGCTTACCATGTTATAGGCCTGGGGTACAAGTTCCTACTCACCCTGTCTGTCATCCAGGTAACCTGTGAGAGGAGCTTCTCTACTCTCAAATTCATAAAACATCGACTCAGGAGCACCCTGATCCTACGATCACTTGGAGGCATTATGCTGATGACAACTGAAAAGGAAATCCTTATGGTCCTGGATACAGATGATGTCATTGACAGGGTGGCAGAGAAGAACTGCTGTGATGCCAGCTGACAAAAGGGTAGGGAGGACAGAGAGACAGCAGAGGAGAAGAAGAAGAAACAGAGACAGACAGAGTGACAGAGTGACAGAGTGACAGACAGCAGAGGAGAATCACAGACAGACAGAGTGACATTAGAGGAGAACAAGGAGAATCACAGACAGAGAGACAGTGACAGCAGAGATGCATAGACAGACAGCACGACAGGGAGAAAACAGACTCAGAGGCCCAGTTATAGTGGTGAGTTGTATCGCCAGACTCCAGTGTGTTTTAACATGTATTTGTTTTAAACATGAGCTGGTTAAAAATGGAGGAAGACCATGTTTCTTCAGTCACTGGTATACACAGCAGGTTAGGAGAGTTAGGTTAAGGTTAGGAAATGGAGTTAGGGTTAGCGAAAATGCTCTCCTAACCTGCTACAAAAATCACTTCCCGTCATAGCTGTATCAAGTGTCAAAGATGGCAGCATTCTCTAATAACTACATGCCTAATTCTGTTTCATACTTCTCAAAGTTGATAACTCGCTTATTTGTTTTTTTTGTCAGTGATGTCAATTTACAAATTGAAAGGAATATATTGACATCTATTAAAATACATTAATTCTACAGGTCAGTTCATCTCCATACTTCAAAACGCCTAAGAAATTCACAAATCCAGTGTGTGGGTCTTCCAGTGAGTTGGAGAGGATTGAGGAACCATGGCACAGTTTGAAACCTTGATATGGACTGTAAGTGAAACATTTCTGATTAGCACATTTTGTGGCTTGGCATGTAAAAAAAAAAAAAAAAAAGTGATCAATGTAAATATGTCCTTTATGAAATATGAATCAGTTATTAGCCAACTAGTTTTAGTTAACATTTTACTGAAACCACATAGAATTAAAGTGGTGGAGAGACGTACATTTCACTAACATTTATTGACTGAATTTGCAGATAACAGGGTATCTTGGGTTTGGTGTCATCTTTAAATGTAATGTATGCTGATGCTGATGTTTTATTTCTTCTCTATTTGCAGATACCTATAACTTCTATACTTCTAAACATTGAACCCTGTTTCACATATGATCGCCCCATCTATAAATTAGGCGATAGAGATTGCATAATGTGTTGGCCTGGTAAGGACCTTGTGTATTATTATGAGGGGTTAATTATAATAATAACAACAATAATAATAATAATAATAACAATAACAATACCAACATTTAATTATTTTCTGGGGGGGGGGTTTCAACAGGATATCGTGTATATAGTCATTGTACTAAATCTACACGTACACCTTCCTGTGTGCCCTGTATTAACTCCACATTCCTTGATGAGCCCAGTGGTAAAACAACATGCAACAACTGTACCACATGTCATCCAGGTGAGAATTATGTGTTCTGGGCGTAAACACTGAGCTACTTTACTATATCAGCTGTTGTTTTAATGAAATACAACAGGTTTTACATTTAGCTTCAGATACCAAGTGACATGTTTTCTCCATAGGTTTGGGTTTGAAGGTAAAGCAGCCATGTAGACCTTCATCAGACACTGTCTGTGGGACACTGGAGGGGTTCTACTGTCTAGACCCAACTAAGGATGGTTGTAGAGCAGCCCAGAGACACAGCAGCTGTAAACCTGGTCAATACATCAGCCACACAGGTTGGTCTTCTGTCTCACTCATTATACTAATTGTGTTGTCATAATTCAATTGAGTCACGTTGTTAACTTCAGTGTGAATAATCATTAACAGTTAATGGAATTAAATAAATGGGGGGGGGGGGGGGGGGGACGAATACAATTTGTAATTAATATTTCAACATATATTTGTGCAGGAAATACATCTACAAATACTGTGTGTGCTGACTGTCCTGGTGATACTTATTCAAATGGATCATTAAAATATTGTCAACCACACACAGAGTAAGTGTGGACATGATTAGTTAGCTCAAATGGTTAAGATATAAAAATACAATAATTATCCTCAAATAGAAACTTTAAAAAACATACCTCTATTTATGTCTTTGACATAGATGTGAATTCTTGGAAATTGAACCAGGAACTCCTTGGTCGGATTCAGAATGCGGAGTAACCTCACTTCCCACAGCTGGAATCATAGCTGGTGTTCTGATATGTTTCCTGATAGCCACCATAGCTGGTGTTTGTTTATTTATAGTGAGAAAAAGAGAAATGGTGAGAAGAAGAGAAATAGTGTGAACAAAACAAAACTTTGGTAAGATTTCTGGAGTTTTATCTGTACCTTTCATTGTTTTCATTGCCTGTGATACTCAGTATACTCTGTAAATGCTACATGTTCTACTTCTCATAGTGTAGATTACAGTTTGTTAACGTCATGGTTACACGGCATGTTTATTACAATATTGGACATCTGACTTTTTTATAGGCCCTCAAATACTGACACAGGTATGTTTGGAAATCTATGAATATCTTTCATCACATTGTATTACTAAGTCATCTTTTTAGCTGTGAAATTTGAATTTAATGGGCCATTTTCCCAGACAATAGATGTTATGATGAGTTTCTGGTATTTAGAAGTGAGGATGCAAGAATATACTTAGACACTTAGGTGGGGAGTTCATATAAGTATTTATTTGATCACGGGCCCGTGCATTGGCATAACAAACGGCGATAGCTTTGCCCCATGTCATTCCAACTACCACACATAAATCTCTCAACCCTTTATACTCTCTCAGTTACACTTTTCTTCAACCACATCTGGCCATCATCAATGCACACTACCCATTCTATGTCATGACCTCGTAGCCCTAAGCAGGACGTTCCCTCCGTACATCGTTCTATTATAAACACCGCTATCCTCCCTGGACAGATTGACATTTCCTGCTTCAGACTCCGTGGCACCAATAACCACTCCTTCTTACTAACTTTAACCTAGTTATACACACCCATATGAAATTACATCATAATAACATCATAACAATAGACCTCCATTGAATGTGCTTCTTTGTCCAGGACTGGGCTTAATCTCTGTCCGGGATACTGGCCCAATGTGTTTGACTAATTACTGATTCTATCTGATAGACATCCCCAAATCAGGAAATATCAATGCTGTCTGTGGGAACTGGAAAAGGTAAGGCACACCTTCAAGATTTTCTAAATATGTATATGGAATAGTTTTTATGAGTTAAAAGAATTTCAAACATATTTATAAGTAAATGTATATGATATATTACTTAATCAAGTCATCAATGCTATGACAAATGATATGATCCAAGAATATAGGACTCTGGATACAAGCAATTGTTCTACAAATCATTGTCCAGAACGTAATTGAATTACTGATAAATTACTAATGAATTCTCTCCCCAGATTCAAGCCACCATCACAGTCAAGGACTCAACATTCTGTAAGCTGTGGTCCACTGGCTGGCTGGTCCAGCCATCTATAGTGTATTTTAACACTACATGTTAAATGTGGTATTGTAGAATCTGGTTGGTATAAAAACAGGATTCTACAGCACATTCAAAGAATATGACCTTTGGGTAGAGGATCACTGTGCCTTGACAATGAGTATTATGTGGCTTAGTGTATGAATCATATACATCAGCTTCCACCCACACTGGAACATGTGTATCAGCTTCTGCCTACAGCCTGTTCTAAAATGAAAAGGACCATGTGATGAGGATTAGGAACCAGCATCAGTAGGTGAGAACCCTCTGCTCTGTCCAGGGGAAAGTCAAACGTGTGTATAACTTCAGGACCACAACGTCTGTCAGCCCATACTATGGAACTTCAAATGGGACTTGATAATATCTTGAGACACAGATTACTGGATACTGGTGCAGGATGCAACATTAGCTTGTGCAAGGTGCCCCAGAAATGAGAAATATCGTCAAAATGATGGGAAGGAAAATTCAAATAGATAACTTTACACTACAAGGACATCAACATCACGCTCATAGAAGCAGACAAGGACATCAACATCACGCTCATAGAAGCAGACAAGGACATCAACATCACGCTCATAGAAGCAGACAAAGACATCAACATCACGCTCATAGAAGCAGACAAGGACATCAACATCACGCTCATAGAAGCAGACAAAGACATCAACAAGCAGATACAACCTCACTATGGACTGTATGGATCACAGAAGCATTGAAAAGACAACATTTCAGGAACTATCCTGAACTGCTTCCCCTCCTATCTCACATATAGGTGAGAATAAGTATTGTAGAAGAGTGCAGGTCCACTCAGTCACCTGTGGTGGCCCCCATCCTGGTCATCCTCTCCGTACTTCCTCTCAGTTATGTTAATCAGGTGACTTAGGGTCCTCTGCCACAGTTTTTCGGATGACATGCATGTCTACATCAAAAACGGCCCCAAATCCCTTAAAGTACAGGCTTGGTTGAAGCTCAACATTCTTCATGTGAGCAGAAGCCAAACTGAAGCCATACCAAGTTGGCACAATGTTTTATTCTTTTATTTAGATTTGTTTGCCATGGGGTAGAGAGAAAACATTTCTGTTTTATAGCTAATCGTGCTATTCTACACATTTTGCCATGAGGCTGAGACAACATTTAGCCTTATTAATGCTATCTGTGGATCCTGACCTCCGGGGGGACCCTAAACAAAAAATACAATATATACTGTGTATATAAATATTATTTAATTTTCTGTTCAGGGCCCCAAATAATTTGTGGAGATACAATGACTATTGGATTTATAGCCTACCTGTCCTCAAAATGTGAAGTTATCACATTTACTATGTCCCAGTTAAACTGAAGAGGCTAGTTGACTAGAGGAGAAATTTAACAGCTGGTTACAAATAGATAATCATATTTCTGGCACCATTTAGCTAACCAAGATGATTGTCCATCACAGTCTTTATCAGTTAACTTTACTACAGGTTTCGCTACAATCTTTTGCATCCCCAACTGTTTACAGAAATATGAGGTAGGCCATAAGATACACTAGAGCTTCTGCTGTGACTTCAAAATCACCAAATGACCTGGGAAGATGTCAACATTATCCAGCAAGTTCTTTACAGAAAAAAAAAAGTAGTATAACCAAGGTTTTACGCTGTGCAATACTCCCAATTGGGATAATATCATTTTATTTAGAGAGGAATGTTGTCTAATGTTGAGGGATTTGTACAAAGACTGAGTCAATTTTACAGACAAACTTGTCCTGAAAATGAACACGACAAAAAATATTTAGATTTGTTTTCTAAATTTTTCACTAAATGTTTATCTAATGGATGTACTTATTGAAGGTTAAATATAATACTGTAAGATGTTCAATTAAATGTGGTTTTGCCAAACAATGTACACTTCCTGTGTTTATTATTTGAAATGCATGGAGGACATCTACAAAACAAAAACTGTCAGTATTTCATGCTGTTTTAAAGTTTGCAAATTGTCATGCCCACCATTCCTGGGTAAATGCTTCTATTAGCATGGGAAATTACCATATTTATTATTTTAGTAAATATTGCACATTTAGAGCAGTACTGAACTGTAAATTAAAGCACCACTATTACACCAGACTGCTACAACATTATTGACCTCATGACCTCCTGAATGTCACTATTCTATGAATCCAAGTAAGAGGGTTATTAACCCAGTCTCATTCTGCAAAAGCATTTTAATTTCATAAAAGGCACACTAATAACATTACATGACTGCCCTCTAGAGGTTACCCCAAATGAAATCAGTGGTAAATATCAAGGCAGGAAGCAGGTGAAAGACAACCGTTTAGAATGGCATGGAAGAGATGGATAACTAAACTAAACGGGTGTCAAGATGTTAGTTGTTGTACACTTACACATGAAACACAAAACACTATGTTAACACTTTAGTTATAGGGTATAGGCTACAGAGATATTGAGTTTGATTGGTACATTGTAACTGGTTAACAGTTTTTAGTTTGTAATAAATGATTTAGCTGCGTGACTTCAAGATCACCTAATCACCAATAATTATGTCAACAGTTGCGCTGTTGACATAAGACAATGGAAATAGGGGTCTATTGTAAATCTCTCAGTTACCTAGTAAAGGAATGTAATGGGTGTACATTTTGTAAGTGAAGAACTGGATAAAACAAAGTATAATTGCTGTGTTTATTATTTGAAACACATGGAGGACGCCTGCTTCAAAAATATTCCTTCCATTGGTGACTACATCACTGGTGACTACATCATTGGTGACTACATCATTGGTGACTACATCACTGATGACTACATCATTGGTGACTACATCATTGGTGACTACATCATTGGTCACTACATCATTGGTGACTACATCACTGATGACTACATCATTGATCACTACATCACTGGTGACTACATCATTGGTGACTACACCATTGCATACGGTGACAGCATGATAAGGATGACTATGAATGAGGAGAGAGGTCAGTCATACCCTGGTCTGTAATTACTCCAGATGACTATGAATGAGGAGAGAGGTCAGTCATACCCTGGTCTGTACTCCAGATGACTATGAATGAGGAGAGAGGTCAGTCATACCCTGGTCTTTATCTACTCCAGATGACTATGAATGAGGAGAGAGACCAGTCATACCCTGGTCTGTTCTCCAGATGACTATGAATGAGGAGAGAGGTCAGTCATACCCTCGTCTTTATCTACTCCAGATGACTATGAATGAGGAGAGAGGTCAGTCATACCCTGGTCTGTACTCCAGATGACTATGAATGAGGTGAGAGGTCAGTCATACCCTGGTCTGTTCTCCAGATGACTATGAATGAGGAGAGAGGTCAGTCATACCCTGGTCTGTACTCCAGATGACTATGAATGAGGAGAGAGGTCAGTCATACCCTGGTCTGTACTCCAGATGACTATGAATGAGGAGAGAGGTCAGTCATACCCTCGTCTGTACTCCAGATGACTATGAATGAGGAGAGAGGTCAGTAATACCCTGGTCTGTATCTACTCCAGAGCCACTAGGCTGTTGTTGCTCTGCAGGTTCAGAGAGTCAATGTTCTCCTGGCAGACCTGGACCTCTCTCCTCAGGCTCCTCTGGGCTTCTCTCTCCACCTTCAGCGCCTGGCTGAGCTGCTTTGTCTGACCTTTGACCCCAGCTACTTCCTTTTTCCTCTGGGACAATCCCTCCTGGAGCTGGACTACAACCTGTAGTAGAACCCCCCCCCAAGTGACATCAGTAAGGGATCATAGGTTTCATCTGGTCAGTTTATGTCATGGAAAGAGCAGGTGTTCATAATGTTTTGTACACTCCGTGTATGTATTTACACTTTTGGTAGATACATACACTTCTAACAAACATGATCTTGAATGTGAAACAAATATCCAACTGTAACAGTATATATTTACAATGTATTAATAAGGCTGAAAAGATGACATTGGTACTTTCTCGCTTGGAAGTTAAACTATTAAACTTTTTTTTTTTTTTTTAGGGGGTAGTTCAGCTTTAATATTGTAGATAGATTGTAACTTCCATAAATGTAATTGTCTGCATCACTTCCAATCCCCCATATGTTTTTTGTGTTTTTTTTCTCTCGCATATATATATACACATACATACATATATATATATACATACATATCCTTTAAAAATATATATATTTCCCTGTATTACTTTCCAACCCCACCATCCCCTCCCTAATTGGAGTAAACTAGTGAACAACAATGCTTAGGCCTCTACTTCATGCATATACAGTGAGGGAAAAAAGTATTTGATCCCCTGCTGATTTTGTACGTTTGCCCACTGACAAAGAAATGATCAGTCTATAATTTTAATGGTAGGTTTATTTGAACAGTGAGAGACAGAATAACAACAAAAAAATCCAGAAAAACGCATGTCAAAAATGTTATAAATTGATTTGCATTTTAATGAGGGAAATAAGTATTTGACCCCCTCTCAATCAGAAGGATTTCTGGCTCCCAGGTGTCTTTTATACAGGTAACGAGCTGAGATTAGGAGCACACTCTTAAAGGGAGTGCTCCTAATCTCAGCTTGTTAACTGTATAAAAGACACCTGTCCACAGAAGCAATCAATCAATCAGATTCCAAACTCTCCACCATGGCCAAGACCAAAGTGCTCTCCAAGGATGTCAGGGACAAGATTGTAGACCTACACAAGGCCGGAATGGGCTACAAGTCCATCGCCAAGCAGCTTGTTGAGGAGGTGACAACAGTTGGTGTGATTATTCACAAATGGAAGAAACACAAAAGAACTGTCAATCTCCCTTGGCCTGGGGCTCCATGCAAGATCTCACCTCGTGGAGTTGCAATGATCATGAGAACGGTGAGGAATCAGCCCAGAACTACACAGGAGGATCTTGTCAATGAGCTCAAGGCAGCTGGGACCAGTCACCAAGAAAATTATTGGTAACCTACTACGCCTTGAAGGACTGAAATCCTGCAGCGCCCGCAAGGACCCCCTGCTCAAGAAAGCACATATACAGGCCCGTCTGAAGTTTGCCAATGAACATCTGAATGATTCAGAGGAGAACTGGGTGAAATCAACCAAAATCGAGCTCTTTGGCATCAACTCAACTCGCCGTGTTTGGAGGAGGAGGAATGCTGCCTATGACCCCAAGAACACCATCCCCACCGTCAAACATAGAGGTGGAAACATTATGCTTTGGGGGTGCTTTTCTGCTAAGGGTACAGGACAACTACTTCACAGCATCAAAGGGACGATGGACGGGGCCATGTACCGTCAAATCTTGGGTGAGAACCTCCTTCCCTCAGCCAGGGCATTGAAAATGGGTCGTGGATGGGTATTCCAGCATGACAATGACCCAAAACACACGGCCAAGGCAACAAAGGAGTGGCTCAAGAAGAAGCACATTAAGGTCCTGGAGAGGCCTAGCCAGTCTCCAGACCTTAATCCCATAGAAAATCTGTGGAGGGAGCTGAAGGTTCGAGTTGCCAAACGTCAACCTCGAAACCTTAATGACTTGGAGAAGATCTGCAAAGAGGAGTGGAACAAAATCCCTACTGAGATGTGTGCAAACCTGGTGGCCAACTACAAGAAACATCTGACCTCTGTTATTGCCAACAAGGGTTTTTCCACCAAGTACTAAGTCATGTTTTGCAGAGGGGTCAAATACTTATTTCCCTCATTAAAATGCAAATCAATTTATAACATTTTTGACATGCGTTTTTATGGATTTTTTTGTTGTTATTTTGTCTCTCACTGTTCAAATAAACCTACCATTAAAATTATAGACTGATCATGTCTTTGTCAGTGGGCAAACGTACAAAATCAGCAGGGGATCAAATACTTTTTTCCCTCACTATATACATTTTATGGACACAGTCAATAATTATATTTTGTTTGTTTTTACTCCTGAACTTCCTCCGATCATTTTCATGATGTCCATCTGGTATGCTTCTATATGCCATATCTTTCTAACTGTGCTCTTTCACAAAAGCTCACAATATATAACCTATATACTTATTATGGACACAGCATGTCTTACACTAGTTATCTTGTTGTTATTAGTTGTTGTTATTAGTCCCATCCTTCAGATCCATTCAACACCTCCCATCTATCTCTTAACACCATCCATATTGGATTTCTATTTGCCATATATTTTTCAACTGTACTGTGATGTTTTACAAAAGTTCTGAACCTTTCTATTCTCATAGTTTCTACAGTTTGTGAATTGAAAATAAACATCTTTGCTAAAAGGATTATTATATTATTGATCGATTGACTATGACTTTTCAGATCACCCAGTAGTGCTATCTGCAGGGTCAGCTCCATGCAAATATTGCAATCCTTCAGCCATTCCTGGACCTGTGTCCAGAAACAAGCTACAAATGGACAGTACCAAAACAAATGATCTAATGATTCTGTCTCTTCAGAGCCAAATCTGCAGAGCTGGGAAGATTGTATCCCCCATACAAATAACATTCTATTGGTAGCAAGAATTTTATATAATAATTTAAATTGAAAAATTCAAAGTTTTGAATCCGGCGTCGTTTTGCGTATCAGTTCATAAACACTATGCCATGGAATCGGTACGTCAAAAATCTCTTCCCAACTATTTTGCAATCTATATGGGACGGCTGTCAATCTTTTGGTCCTTAAATGAAACTGGTAAACTTTTTTATTTATCACAATTTTCTTTAACCAATTATGTTCTTTAATGTAAGGCCGACAGACAAGTTCCTTACTTTTTCCTCCTTCCACTTTCCTCCACTTCCATCCCCACATTTTTGCGGTAATGCTGCAATTATTTGGTTGTAATTTTGGGTATAGCAGACATTTCCATATGTTTTTGTTAGCTGTGTGTGCGACATAACTCCACCATTCCTACCGATAATATCATTTACGAAGATTATACCTTTTTTTTTAATTTTCTCAAAAAAGAACGTTTTTTTAATCAATTAGTATATTTGAGTTTAACCACAATATTTGTTGCAATATTTGTTCTGTCATTTCTGGAGGATTAAATTGAAATTGCAACCAACTTTCTATGGCTTGTTTTAGAAATAGTGATATTTGGGAGATTATTTCCTTTTGAAATACCTGAAAGTGAGGGGTTGTAATCTGAATAAAGGGAAAATGTCCCTTCTTGAACATTGGGTGAGACAATCTTACTAGTTTGCTAGAGAACCAGTTCGGATTTAAGTATAGTTTTTGTATGACTGAAGGTTTTAGTGATAGGTCTAATGCTTTAATATTTAATAATTTCTGTCCTCCTAATTGTTATTCATTATATAAATAGGCCCGTTGAATTTTGTCTGGCTTGCCGTTCCAAATAAAATTGAATATTTTTTTCTCATATAATTTCAAAAACTGTTCGCTAGGCGTAGGCAAGACCATAAGTAAATAGGTAAACTGGGATAATACTAAAGAGTTAATCAGGGTGATTTTTCCACAAATTGACAGGTATTTACCTCTCCATGGTAGCAAGATCTTATCCATCTTTACTAACTTTCTACTAAAAACTTTTGGAGTGAGATCATTTATTTCTTTTGGGATATGTATTGTGTATTTTTTAGTGATCCAATACGTAATATAGTACATTTATCATAATTTGGTTGTAATCCAGAGAGGTTAGAAAATGTATCTAGATCCTCTATGAGGCTGTGGAGGGATTCTAGTTGTGGATAAAAAAAAAAAAAAATGAATCATCAGCGTACAATGACACCTTTGTTTTTAAGCCCTGGATTTCTAATCCCTTGATATTATTGTTGGATCTGATTTTAATAGCTAACATCTCGATGGCCACAATAAATAGATATGCCGATAGTGGACAACCTTGTTTCATTCCTCTTGACAGTTTAAAACTTTCTGAGAAATAGCCATTATTTACTATTTTACACCTAGGGTTACTATACACGATTTTAACCCAATTTATAAGAGATTGTCCAAAATTGAAACGCTCCAGGCATTTATATATAAACCCCAGTCGTACTTTATCAAATGCCTTTTTGAAGTCTGCTATGAATAGTAGGACTGGCTTCCCAGATTTTTCATAGTGTTCTATTGTACGTGCCTTATATTATCTCCAATGTATCTTCCATGTAAAAAACCTATCTGATTAGAATGAATAATGTCCGACAATACCTTTTTAATTCTATGCGCAATACATTTTGCTAGAATTTTTGCATCACATCACTGAAGTGTAAGCGGCCTCCAATTTTGTAAATGGACTGGATCTTTATATTTCCCAGTTGTGTCCTGTTTCAGTAATAATGAAATCAGACCTTCTTCTTGAGAGTCTGATAATCTACCATTTACATAGGAGTGGTTAAAACATGCTAATAACCTCTGAGTATATCAAAAAAGGTTTGGTATACCTTCGACTGGTATGCCATCCAACCCTGGAGTTTTCCAGGACTTAAAGTCTTTAGTTGCATCCAAAAGTTCCTCCTCTGTAATTTTCACCTTCACATGAGTCTTTCTGTATGGCTGTTAATTTCACATTATTAATAGAAAAAATCCCTACAATTAGCTTCAGTTAGAGGAGATGGAGGCGACTGAAACTAAAACATATGCTTAAAGTACTTTGCATCCTCCTTCAAAATATCATTTGGTGAATCATAGGTGACTCCGTCATTTGTAACCAGTTTTAGTAAATTCTTTTTAGTAGCATTTCTATGTTGAAGATTTTAAAATAATTTGGTGCATTTTTCCCCATATTCCATCCAGTTTGCTTTATTTTTATAATTCATTACACTTGATCTTTCTTGAATAAGTTTCTCAATTTCTTTTTGTTTTTCCTAATTTAGTCTGAGCCTCTATGTTACAGTTTTTATTGCTATCCAGCTGTTCTGTTAGACCTTGATGAAAGTGAGAGAGAGTTTCATCATAGCGCTTGATGGTTTTTGCGACTGCACTTGAAGAAACTTTAAAAGTTCTTGAAATGTTCTGGATTGACTGACCTTCATGTCTTAAAGTAATGTTGGACTGTCATTTCTCTTTGCTTATTTGAGCTGTTCTTGCCATAATATGGACTTGGTCTTTCACCAAATAGGTCTATCTTCTGTATACCACCCCTACCTTATCACAACACAACTGATTGGCTCAAACGCATTAAGAAGGAAAGAAATTCCACAAATTAACTTTTAACAAGGCACACCTGTTCATTGAAATGCATTCCAGGTGACTACCTCATGAAGCTGGTTGAGAGAATGCCAAGACTGTGCAAAGCTGTCATCAAGGCAAAGGGTGGCTACTTTGAAGAATCTCAAATCTCAAATATATTTTGATTTGTTTAACACTTTTTGGGTTACTACATGATTCCATATGTGTTATTTCATAGTTTTGATGTCTTCACTATTATTCTACAATGTAGAAAATAGTAAAAATGAAGAAAAACCCTGGAATGAGTAAGTGTGTCTGTATTTTATATAATTGTAAATATAACATCAATATGTTGATAATCAGATTTCCCCCAGTGGCATATATTCATGGCTGCTAAGGGAAGCCAGGCTTCACCACAAAATTAACCGGCCAAAAAATTAACAATTATATTTTGTCTCTCTGTGTTTCATAATTTTCCTTCAATTCATAAAAGGCTGAATGTATCTCACCGGAGGAAGCATCTGAGTGAGCGAAACTGCACCCCTCTGTCTCTGTAGGTGTAGCCCATCTATCTGATGCTGTCTGGTCAATTAGTTTGACATTGTTGCCGCCCGTAGCATTGAATGCAAGGGAAGCTAGTGAGCATTTGGCCTCCCTTGATTAAAAAAAAGTATAAAATAATAGCCAATCAGCATTGAGCTAAACTGAGTGAGCTCAACTGTGAATGGTTCTGGTGCACCCCAAAAAATGTGTCAATGGAAGTCAGTTTAGATTTGGCTTCAACTGAAAAATGTTTTTGTCTTTGTCATCCGGTGGCTAGCTAGCTAGTTAAAACCAGCCCTTTCCTAAATTAGTCATGGATGGAGATAAGGATTTGGACTTGTGATTTTACTTAATTCTCTGTAATGGCCAATGATTATAACGGTGATTCTGATCCAACCATTAATTCATACATCGTGCCTCTGGCCTGAGAGGATGGAAGATGTGGTAGGCTATACCCACCTAGCAAAATGTAGTTGAAAAGATGACTATGCCTGACGTACAATCTATGTTTGGTTTTGGTTGAAAGTTTCAACGACTTGAAAACAACTTAATTTCAATGTACTTACAGCCTCAAATCAAATCAAAATCAAATCAAATGTTTATTTGTCACATGCCAAATACAACAGGTGTAGACCTTACAGTGAAATGCTACTTACAAGCCCTTAACCAGCAATGCAGTTTTAAGAAATAATATATATTTTTTAATCACAAAAAAAGACTATATAAAATAATACGAAATAAAAGTAACAAATAATTAAAGAGCAGCAGTAAAAATAACAATTGCGAGGCTATATACGGGGGTACCGATACCGAGTCAATGTAGTGCCTTGCGGTCGGCGGCCGAGCAGTTGCCATACCAGGCAGTGATGCAACCAGTCAGGATGCTCTTGATGGTGCAGCTGTAGAACCTTCACCCCTCTGGACATCGAGGGGGCCCCGGCATACTCTGTCCGTTCCATCCTGAATTTGAGGCGTCGGGTGGGGGCCTTCAGTACCTCGTGGAGTGGGACTGATACGGTCCAGAGGAGCGGTGCTGGGTCCCGGTGAGGGATATCCTCTATCCCACCCTTTTGAGGGATTTCCATCTTCACCATCCGGCTCGCTGCTGGCCATCCGGCCTCCTGTCCGTCCCCGAGGCTGGTGTCGGCACACTGCTGGAGCTGCGCGTAAACAGGGGGGTACTGTCACGACTTCCTCCGAAGCTACCTCCTCTCCTTGTTCGGGCAGGCTTCGGCGTTGGTCGTCACCGGCCTTCTAGCCACTGCCGCTCCTCATCTCATCATTCCATTTGTTTTGTCTTGTTTACTACACACACCTGGTTTCCCCTCATCATGTGTAAGTGTTCACTCTGGCCCCTTGTCTTTGTGTGTGATTGTTTATTGTGGAGGTTAGTTTAGCTCGGTGGAGCTCTTGAATTTTGTATCGCCGGGATATTCACCCATGTGCCTTGCTGTTTCCAGTGCACCGTATATTTCCGCACTGGAGTGTTTGATGCATTGCTGCGTACCGCTGTGTCAACGGAATAAACCTGTTATTCTGTGAATTACCCTCCTGCGCCTGACTGCTTCAAATCACATCACCACACTGAGTCTGGGTTTGATTATGATAATAATATCCTTTACCTATCCAGCGCTGAGTCAGCTCCTGATTTCTGGGACCCTGAAGCAGACTGGGATGGTACTGCCTGAGAGGCTACAGTCTGCCCTTTGACCTCTTGAGGAGGATCCAATGTCATCAAGCGGCTTTGTTTGTTCATCAGACAGTGGAGTCATAAGTGAGAGCAGCTCCTTGGTCTCATCTGCCTGAGTGAGAGAAATACTTAATACACCCTTCCCTGTGTCCTACACAGGACGGATAACAAGGCAGTCATAGCCTACTGTAGGGGTGCACCTCAATAGTCTACAGTGGCTTCCTCTATCTCCTTTCTTTCATTGTCACTGATCTGAACAGGAGATAAGTGAAAGCATTATGGTATTTGTTTTACCATCTGTCTGAGTAGTCTTGAGAAATTAATCATAACAATCCTGCTAAACTGCAAATAGTTATATTGTTGTTGTACTAATTTAACTTTAAATCCATTTGTCCAGAAATGGAAAACAAGAAGAGGGGGGAGTTTTATGAGGAAGGAAACCTTGGCCTACAGCTTAGTGTTAAAACCTCATGTACAGTTGTGTAACAGGGACTGTTAGGGATGGGTAAGTTTTAAAAGTCCATTGCTCTTTCATTTGTTCAGTTAGATGATTTGCATCTAGTTGTAGGTTATAACTATGTGTTTTGTGGGGGGATGATAAGACTGTCAACTGTAAATGATATGTCTATGGTAAAAAGGTGCTTTTGGGTGAATATGTTTCACTCAGAACTGTGGATAGAAGTGTATTTACTTGCTGGAAGTAGAACAGGTTTCACAAGGGAAAAAAAGAAGTGATACTATCTAGGCTACATTTCTAGGGCCAATTCAGCAGAACATTTTTGAATTCATGCATATCGTGCAGTTGAAAGTCATGCTGACAAACAACCTTAATGATTAGTACAACTTGTGTTCTAATTTTGTATCGTGCAGGCGCCACGTGTGGGTTCAGTGGCCTTTTAGTGTTGTCCTTCTCCTTTCCCAGGGTTCCCAGTTTACCACAAGTTTCCCTGTTTAACAGACACAATCACTGTCACCATGCAGGCTACCAATTCCTGTGGAGATGTCTTATAGTTAAAAGCAGGGCTTGAATTGAGGGGGTATGTGAGGATATATGCCTAACTCTTGTTATAGAGACGGGCTAAAAGCATATGTACCCCTTGTTTGCTCAGCCTTAGAAAAAAAACAACAGTCCAGATTATATAAAGCGATCTAGGCTATGATTAACTCCAAGAGTTTTGTTGCATAGTCCACTAGCCTATCGAAGGTCTTGCCCACCCTCAACATGGGTTCTTGGTAGGCCTATAGGCTAATGAAAACATTCCCTTTTAAATGAAAAGCAAGTGTCATTATCACAGGAAAATATGGTTGTTTTATTAAAGTCTCCACAATTTAGAATATTAGTGGTAGGCTATGCCTATAGCAAAATACCAAAAAGATAGACTCGGTATAGAAGCGGTATTCATAGACCAAACAGCTTAACAGATAAACATATGTTTTTATTCTGGAGAATCGCATTAAATCAGGCTATTCATTTCAGTGCAGTTGCGTTCTTACGCATACCCTTAGCCTAAACGGAACCGGAAACACCCCAGCCTATTTGGATCACAGATCATGACAAAGCCTGCACATTTCAGCTCTACTTCTCATTGATTTAGCCCACTGTCGCCTACACATTTGATACACATGAAGGCCTATATTTAATCTGGATTTCACAAACAATAGCCTGACTAGGATCCTTTGACCTTTCCCCTCAGCCATATGTGTTCACAATTAGGCTCAATGTAGTCTTATTAATAAGCTTAGAATGTTTTCCCAAAAAAATGCATAGGCTAACCATTGGGATTAATTATATTTACTATCTTCTGCTTTGTATGAATAAACAGGCATCGGTAATTTTTTTAATAATCAATTGGTTTTTCGATGCTCCGCATGGGCCGTTAGATTTTTCATTAGTTTTCCATAAATTACTAATGTAGTGGAAGAATGAGAGAAGGTGATATACTCGCGATTGGTGACTGGCTGGCGTGCGAGGCCCAGCATGATGACTCAATCACGATTTATGAAATTGTCTGGATGGCAGACCATCTGTGGACTATTGCAAGGTTCAAACATACCTTATCTGTGGTGATCTCTAAGAAGAGACATTCCCATCAACACAATCTCACACTCAATTCGTGCAAATATGTACAAAAAGTATTGCAGCAGATTTTGTGTGTTTTGTGCATTGTTGTGTGGCTTAATTTGTGTGAAAAGACGCGAATGTCATGCGACTTAATTCGTAGGAAAACACACACATTTTTGTGCAACTTAATTCATAGGAAGAAAAATAATTCTGGGGGCAAACTTCGGAACAATCTTTTGAACGTTATTGGAGCAATGCATGATGGGCAATGGTGTTCTACACTGCCTTTTTTTGTGTCCCACATTTATTTATATAAAAAAACGAATGTGTTAACAACCCAATATTGTTAATTAATCAGGTTGTCACCGAAATAATTATAATATAATAGTAGCCTTAGGTTTTATTTTTATTCATGCTGTTTTCTGTTTGTTTTTGCTTAATACATTGGGCTACTAGTCCACTTGTAGTGAGAAAGGCCCTTTTTTCGTATAGGCAGCAGTAGCCCTACACGATTTTCTTCATAATGCAGTTCATATTACAAAATGTTCTTCTAAATGCATTTAATACAAGGCTATGACAAATTTTATGAGGGTTTAGTTAATTTTTTGGTATCGATGAAGGTATTTGATTGGGGAATGGGGATACATTTTTATGCTGGGAAATGATAATACACACCATAATACACACACACTGTCACGCCCTGGCTCTGGGACTCTTATATGTTGAGCCAGGGTGTGTAGATTCTATGTGTTTGTGTTTCTATGTTAGGATCTAGTTCATGTGTATCTATGTTGGCCGGGGTGGTTCTCAATCAGAGGCAACGAGAATCAGCTGTTGCTTGTTGTCTCTGATTGGGACCATACTTAGGCAGCCTGTTTGGCACAGTGTATTGTGGGATCTTGTTCCGCATTGGTTTGTGTTTGTTACCAAGGACTTCACGTATCGTGTTGTTGTTTTTGTTCGTGTGGTGACTATATAATAAAGTATGTTCGCATTCCACGCTGCGCATTGGTCCAATCCTTTTGACGATCGTGACAGAAGATCCCACCAATACTGGACCAAGCAGCGTGTTTCGGAGCTAACGCCGGGTAAGGAGATGGAGAAGTTGGCGATGGCCCAGGTGGGCCAATGGTGGTCCTGGGAGGACATGTTCGAGGGCAGAGGACCATGGGCAAAGGTTAAAGCCTTGGCGAGAGAGAAGGTACGGCGCCAACAGTGTCGTCGGACAGGCAAGAGGCAACCCCAATAAATTTTTAGGGGGGGGCACATGGCATGGACGACGGGGCTGCTGGAGGCAGATAAGGGGCGAGTTTGTGGACGAGGAGAGAAGGCCACCGGGTTACGGGAGCCATTGGTGATTAGAGGGAGGGAAAGTGTAGAGGCACTGCGAGAGGTACTGAAGTGTGTTGCCAGTCCGGTCCGGCCCGTTCCTGATCCCCGTATAAGGCCAGTGGTGTGTGTTCCCAGTGCGGTCCGGCCTGTTCCTGTCCCTCGCACCAAGCCTATGGTGCGCGTCGCCAGACCGGCCTGTTCCTGCTCCCCGCACCAAGCCTATGGTGCGCGTCACCAGCCCGGCCCGGCCTGTTCCTGCTCCCCGCACCAAGCCAATGGTGCGTGTCGCCAGCCCGGCCCGGCCTGTTCCTGCTCCCCGCACCAAGCCTATGGTGCGCGTCGCCGGCCCGGCCTGTTCCTGCTCCCAGCACCAAGCCTATGGTGCGCGTCGCCAGCCCGGCCCGGCCTGTTCCTGCTCCCCGCACCAAGCCAATGGTGCGCGTCGCCAGCCCGGCCCGGCCTGTTCCTGCTCCCCGCACCAAGCCAATGGTGCGCGTCGCCAGCCCGGCCCGGCCTGTTCCTGCTCCCCGCACCAAGCCAATGGTGCGCGTCGCCAGCCCGGCCCGGCCTGTTCCTGCTCCCCGCACCAAGCCTATGGTGCGCGTCGCCAGCCCGGCCCGGCCTGTTCCTGCTCCCCGCACCAATCCTATGGTGCGCGTCGCCAGCCCGGCCCGGCCTGTTCCTGCTCCCCGCACCAAGCCAATGGTGCGCGTCGCCAGCCCGGCCCGGCCTGTTCCTGCTCCCCGCACCAAGCCAATGGTGCGCGTCGCCAGGCACTACGGGGGGGTTATTAGAGGGTGGTGGTCACGCCCGGAGCCGGATCCACCTCCGAGGAGGAATGCCCACCCGGCCCTCCCCTGTTCGGTTTATGGTTGGCGCGGTCGCAGTCCGCGCCTTTGGGGGGGGGGTACTGTCACGCCCTGGCTCTGGGACTCTTATATGTTGAGCCAGGGTGTGTAGATTCTATGTGTTTGTGTTTCTATGTTAGGATCTAGTTCATGTGTATCTATGTTAGCCGGGGTGGTTCTCAATCAGAGGCAACGAGAATCAGCTGTTGCTTGTTGTCTCTGATTGGGAACCATACTTAGGCAGCCTGTTTGGCACAGTGTATTGTGGGATCTTGTTCCGTGTTGGTTTGTGTTTGTTACCAAGGACTTCACGTATCATTTTGTTGTTTTTGTTCGTGTGGTGAATATATAATAAAGTATGTTCGCATTCCACGCTGCGCATTGGTCCAATCCTTTTGACGATCGTGACACACACGCACAAAACACTTACACACATATACACACACTCACTCACTTTGTTTGTACTCATGTTACAGCCAACTCTTGACTTTTGTATCAGTTATTTATTATAAAATATTTGTATGTAGTTGTCATGTATTCTTATATTTAACTGCTTCGATGTTTGTAGTTTGCATGTTTCAGTAATGATTAACATGGTTAAATGGTTGTAAATCAATGCTTGATTTAGCTTTTGTTATATTTGCCATTTTTACATACAGTACTAGTCAAAAGTTTGGACACACCTACTCATTCAAATGTCTTTCTTTATTTTGACTATTTTCTACATTGTAGAATAATAGTGAAAGACATCCAAACTATGAAATAACACATATGGAATCATGAAGTAACCAAAAAATATCAAAAAATATTTTATATTTGAGATTCTTCAAAGTAGCCACCCTTTGCCTTGATTACAGCTTTGCACAACTCTTGGCATTCTCTCAACCAGCTTCATGAGGTAGTCACCTGGAATGCATTTCAATGAACAGGTGTGCCTTGTTAAAAGTTAATTTGTGGAATTTCTTGCCTTCTTAATGCGTTTGAGCCAATCATTTGTGTTGTGACAAGGTAGGGGTGGTATACAGAAGATAGCCCTATTTGGTAAAAGACCAAGTCCATATTATGGCAAGAACAGCTCAATTAAGCAAAGAGAAATGACAGTCCATCATTACTTTAAGACATGAAGGTCAGTAAATCAGGAACATTTCAAGAACTTTGAACACTGTCGCAAAAAGTTAACTATCAAGCGCTATGATGAAACGGGCTCTCATGAGGACCGCCACAGGAAAGGAAGACCCAGAGTTACAGTGAGGGAAAAAAGTATTTGATCCCCTGCTGATTTTGTACGTTTGCCCACTGACAAAGACATGATCAGTCTATCATTTTAATGGTAGGTTTATTTGAACAGTGAGAGACAGAATAACAACAAGAAAATCCAGAAAAACGCATGTAAAAAATGTTATAAATGTATTTGCATTTTAACGAGGGAAATAAGTATTTGACCCCTTCTGCAAAACATGACTTAGTATTTGGTGGCAAAACCCTTGTTGGCAATCACAGAGGTCAGACGTTTCTTGTAGTTGGCCACAAGGTTTGCACACATCTCAGGAGGGATTTTGTCCCACTCATCTTTGCAGATCTTCTCCAAGTCATTAAGGTTTCGAGGCTGACGTTTGGCAACTCCAACCTTCAGCTCCCTCCACAGATATTCTATGGGATTAAGGTTTGGAGACTGGCTAGGCCACTCCAGGAACTTAATGTGCTTCTTCTTGAGCCACTCCTTTGTTGCCTTGGCCATGTGTTTTGGGTCATTGTCATGCTGGAATACCCATCCACAACCCATTTTCAATGCCTTGGCTGAGGGAAGGAGGTTCTCACCCAAGATTTGACGGTACATGGCCCTGTCCATCGTCCCTTTGATGCGGTGAAGTTGTCCTGTCCCCTTAGCAGAAAAACACCCACAAAGCATAATGTTTCCACCTCCATGTTTGACGGTGGGGATGGTGTTCTTGGGGTCATAGGCAGCATTCCTCCTCCTCCAAACACGGCGAGTTGAGTTGATGCCAAAGAGCTCGATTTTGGTCTCATCTGACCACAACACTTTCACCCAGTTCTCCTCTGAATCATTCAGATGTTCATTGGCAAACTTCAGACGGGCCTGTATATGTGCTTTCTTGAGCAGGGGGATCTTGCGGGCACTGCAGGATTTCAGTCCTTCACGGCGTAGTGTTTTACCAATTGTTTTCTTGGTGACTATGGTCCCAGCTGCCTTGAGATCATTGACAAGATCCTCCCGTGTAGTTCTGGGCTGATTCCTCACCGTTCTCATGATCATTGCAACTCCACGATGTGAGATCTTGCATGGAGCCCCAGGCCGAGGGAGATTGACAGTTATTTTGTGTTTCTTCCATTTGCGAATAATCGCACCAACTGTTGTCACCTTCTCACCAAGCTGCTTGGCGATGGTATTGTAGCCCATTCCAGCCTTGTGTAGGTCTACAATCTTGTCCCTGACATCCTTGGAGAGCTCTTTGGTCTTGGCCATGGTGGAGAGTTTGGAATCTGATTGATTGATTGCTTCTGTGGACAGGTGTCTTTTATACAGGTAACAAGCTGAGATTAGGAGCACTCCCTTTAAGAGTGTGCTCCTAATCTCAGCTCGTTACCTGTATAAAAGACACCTGGGAGCCAGAAATCTTTCTGATTGAGAGGGGGTCAAATACTTATTTCCCTCATTAAAATGCAAATCAATTTATAAAAAATGTTACATGCATTTTTCTGGATTTCTTTGTTGTTATTCTGTTCTTCACTGTTCAAATAAACCTACCATTAAAATTATAGACTGATCATGTCTTTGTCAGTGGGCAAACGTACAAAATCAGCAGGGGATCAAATACTTTTTTCCCTCACTGTACCTCTGCTGCAGAGGATAAGTTCATTAAAGTTACCAGCCTCAGAAATTGCAGCCCAAAGAAACGTTTCACAGAGTTCAAGTCACAGACACATCTCAACATTAACTGTTCAGAGGAGTGCGTGAATCAGGCCTTCATGGTCGAATTGCTGCAAAGAAAGCACTACTAAAGGACACCAATAAGAAGAAGAGACTTGCTTGGGCCTAGAAACACGAGCAATGGACATTAGACCGGTGGAAATCTGTCCTGTGGTCTGATGAGTCCAAATTTGTGATTTTAGGTTACAACCACCATGTCTTTGTGAGACGCAGAGTAGGTGAATGGATGATCTCCATAAGTGTGGTTCCCTCCATGAAGCATGGAGGAGGAGGTGTGATGGTGTGGGGGTGCTTTGTTGGTGACACTGTCAGTGATTTATTTAGAATTCAAGGCACACTTAACCAGCATGGCTACCACACCCATCTGGTTTGCGCTTAGTGGGACTATCATTTGTTTTTCAACAGGACAATGACCCAACACACCTCCAGGCTGTGTAAGGGCTATTTGACCAAGAAGGAGAGTGATGGAGTGCTGCATCAGATGACCTGGCCTCCACAATCCCCCGACCTCAATCCAATTGAGATGGTTTGGGATGAGTTGGGATGAGTTGGACCGCAGAGTGAAGGAAAAGCAGCCAACAAGTGCTCAGCATATGTAAGGAAACTGTTGGAAAAGCATTCCAGGTGAAGCTGATTGAGAGAATGCCAAGAGTGTGCAAAGCTGTCATCAAGGCAAAGGGTGGCTACTTTGAAGAATCTCAAATATAAAATATATTTTGATTTGTCAAACACTTTTTGGTTACTACATGATTCCATATGTGTTATTTCATCTTTTCATGTCTTCACTATTATTCTACAATATAGAAAAAGCCTTGAATGAGTAGGTGTGTCCAAACTTTTGACTGGTACTGTATATGTTTGGCAACCAAGGTGCATATTTAGTTATTGTACACTTACACATGAAACCCAAAAGCCTAGGTAAACACAGCACTTTGATAAAAAGGTATAGGCTACAGAGATATTGCGTTTTATTCTATGACTGGTACATTGTAAATTGACAGATTTTTTGCTTGTAGTTTGCTGTGTGACTTCAAGATCACCAACTCTTGAATCAATCTGTCAATAGTTGCACTATCAGACATAAGACATTGGATATAAGGGACTATTGTATATCTCTGTTACCTAGTAGTGGATTGACCTGGAAACATTTACCTGGATGAAGCTCAATTAAAGTTAAATCAAACTACTCCCCAAAGGTACCTGCATAGTGGGGAGAAGAGTCTGATCACTGACTTCAGTCTGGGGTTGTTTGGCTCCAGGAGAAGAGAACACCGCCTGGATGATCTTCAATCTCAGCCTCTCATGCTGGAAGACATGGAACCAAGTT
The DNA here is from genome assembly GCF_964263955.1 of Coregonus lavaretus. Taxonomy (NCBI): domain Eukaryota; kingdom Metazoa; phylum Chordata; class Actinopteri; order Salmoniformes; family Salmonidae; genus Coregonus; species Coregonus lavaretus. Next base: position 42,863,372 of record NC_140007.1, read on the forward strand.
TATCCACACAGCCTTCAAAAGGTACCAATAGCTTCTATGTAGTTCAACAATTTATGAACAGTTCTAAATTGTTTAACATTCAGTGCAGTTTGTCAGTGCTGTCAGTGTAACCTCACATTAATACGTCAGTGAGGAAAAAAACGAAACCAAGGCCTACACTAAACTGGAAGGAGATTGATCTGTATCTGATTGATACACTATCTATAAACTTATAGTTTATTATTGCATAATTTGTCAATACATCGTTGCATTTGGCGACAGCATAATGACGATGACTATGAATGAGGAGAGAGGTCAGTCATACCCTGGTCTGTCCTCCAGATGACTATGAATGAGGAGAGAGGTCAGTCATACCCTGGTCTGTACTCCAGATGACTATGAATGAGGAGAGAGGTCAGTCATACCCTGGTCTGTACTCCAGATGACTATGAATGAGGAGAGAGGTCAGTCATACCCTGGTCTGTACTCCAGATGACTATAAATTAGGAGAGAGGTCAGTCATACCCTGGTCTGTACTCCAGATGACTGTGAATGAGGAGAGAGGTCAGTAATACCCTGGTCTGTATCTACTCCAGGGCCACTAGGCTGTTGTTGCTCTGCAGGTTCAGAGAGTCAATGGTCTCCTGGCAGACCTGGACCTCTCTCCTCAGGCTCCTCTGGGCTTCTCTCTCCACCTTCTGCTTTGTCTGAGCTGCTTTGTCTGACCTTTGACCCCAGCTACTCCTGGAGCTGGACTACAACCTGTAGTAGAATCACAGGGTACATTAGAGTATTTTGTGTAGATCAGTGACAAAAAGTGTAGATCAGTGAAAAAATAAAAAATAAACATTTCATCCATATTAATCCCAATTTGTAACACAATCTCATGTGTTAGGCCAATTAGTTGTCAGAGATTGCTCCAGTGAGAAACCTAAAACATAATCGCTGTGGGTGAATCTTCCTTCCTTTACATCCATATGTTTTTACTAGATGATGTAAATACACCGAGTACACCAAACATTAGGAACACCTTCTAAATATTGAGTTAAACCCCCTTCACCCTCAGAACAGGCATGGACTCTACAAGGTGTCGGAAGCGTTCCTCAGGGATGCTGGCTCATGTTGACTCCAATGCTTCCCACAGTTGTGTCAAGTTGGCTGCATGTCCTTTGGGTGGTGGACCATTTTTGATACACACAGGAAACTGTTGAGCGTGAAAAACCAAGCAGCATTGCAGTTCTTGACACAGACCGGTGTGCCTGGCACTTACTACCATACCCCGTTCAAAGGCACTTAAATATTTTGTCTTGCCCATTCACCCTCTGATAGGTACAAGTACACAATCCATGTCTAAATTGCCTCAAGGCTTAAAATCCTTCTTTAACAAGTCTCTCCCCTTCATCTACACTGATTGAAGTGGATTTAACAAGTGACATCAATAAGGGATCATAGCTTTCAGCTGGATTCACCTGGTCAGTCTATGTCACGGAAAGACCAGGTGTTCTTAATGTTTTGTACACTCAGTGTATATATATATATATATACACATTTGGTAGATACATACACTTCTAACAAACATGATCTTGAATGTGAACCAAATATCCAACTGTAACAGTATATATTTACAATGTGTTAATAAGGCTGAAAAGATGACATTGGTACTTTCTCGTTTGGACGTTAAACTATTTATCTTAGTTGGAAGGAAACTTTACTTTGCTAGAAGTGTGTAGACCAATACCTTATCTAGCACAGTTCATTAAGGTGAGATATTAACCCGAATAAGACTTCAAACACAAAAGTATTTAGGCTTTCTAACCATGATATCTCTTTAAGAGGAAGTGTAGCATATAAACCAAGTTATCAGATCATGAGTTCCATTCTCTTCCTCCAGCATTCTCACGAGTCCCTCACTCCTTCACATAAACAGGAGAACTGAAAGTAAAGAACTAAAATAACTGAAAGTAAAGGCAGTTCATAGAAAAGTCACATTCACAGTTTACTTGAAAGGACTTTAGGTGTGCTCGATCTAGGCACAATGGAAACAACGGAAGTGTGCAAAAAGTGCAAACACTGCCTGTCGGTTAAGCTAAATCATGAGCACCTGAAGTATTTCAATTATTTGAAATACATATTTGACCCAGGTCTGATTCACATATATAGCTATATAGCCTAATCTACAAATCTACACACTCAAAGCATGTTCAAACCTTTCTAGACATGGCCTGTAGCTGGGCCAACCGGTCCTTCCCTACCTTCCTGGACATGGCATATAGCTGAGGCAACCGGTCCTTCACTACCTTCCTGTTCATGGCCTGTAGCTGGGCTAACTGGTCCTTCAGCTGCTGTCTCAACTCATCCTGCTGGCTTTTAGCAGTGTTCAGCTCTCCTTCCTTTATTGGCACAGAGTTCTACACAAGGAACACACTGTACCTGCAGAATACAAAATACAGTATTGATTGGGATAACATACAACAGAAGTGTCACCATTTATTGACAGGATTTTTCACACCTATCCAAACCTTTCACTGAATTTGACAATGCCTATTCCCCCTCAGGAGACTGATAAGATTTGGCATGGGTCCCCAGATACTCAAAAAGTTCTACAGCTGTACCATCGAGAGCATCCTGACCGGTTGCATCACTGCCTGGTATGGCAACTGCTCGGCATCTGACCGTAAGGTGCTACAGAGGGTAGTGCGTACGGCCCAGTACATCACCGGGGCCAAGCTTCCTGCCATCCAGGACCTCTATATCAGGTGGTGTCAGAGGAAGGCCCTCAAAATTGTAAAAGACTCCAGCCACCCTAGTCATAGACTGTTCTCTCTGCTACCGCATGGCAAGCGGTACCGGAGCGCCAAGTCTAGGTCCAAAAGGCTCCTCAACAGCTTCTACCCCCAAGCCATAAGACTGCTTAACAATTAATCAAATGGCCACCCGGACTATTTACATTGACCCCCCCCCCCCCATTTGTTTTTACACTGCTACTACCTGCTGTTTATTATCTATGTATAGTCACTTTACCCCTACCTACATGTACAAGTTACCTCAACTAACCTGTACCCCTGGATATAGCCTCGTTATTGTTATGTTATTTTATTGTGTTACTTTTTTAAACTTTCGTTTATTTAGTAAATATTTTCCTAACTCTGTTTTCTTAAAACTGCATTGTTAGTTAAGGGCTTGTAAGTAAGAATTTCATGGTAAAGTCTACACCTGTTGATGCCGCGCATGTGGTAAATACAATTTGATTTGATACTGTATCTCCATGCCTACACACCAGAAGAGATCAAATTATTCTTCCTGGCCTCCTCTAAGTCACTCATCAGTTGTTCATTGGTTCTCTGCCATTCTCTCATCTGTCCAGTAAGTGATACTCTGTTGTCTTCCTCCTCACTGTTTACAGCATTCTCTGTATATCTGAAGAGCTGTGTTTGAGGCCATGTTCCAAGACTCAGACAAGGCCACCATGCAAGATTAGATCAGTTTTAGGTCATATTTTAGAAAATAACATTACATGCAGCCTGTATATCAATTTTAAATGTTAACAAATATTAATTCCTAACTCTGACCAAGTTAACTAAGGGTTAACCTCATACTGTATGTCTTGGTGTTCTGTCTCAGAGTGAGTTGCTTCTCTGTCCAACAGGGCTCGGAACCCTCCATGTTCAGGACCCCACCCAGGGCTGGCCTCTCTCAGCCTGTGGAGCTCCTCTTCTAGCCTGGCTATCTGCTGGCTCCTCCTTCTCCACCTCCCTCAGATTCCTGACCTCCTCTGACAGACGCACTATCAACTCTGCCTTCAATACAAAACAACACAGGGTGAAACAGTGAGAAGTTTTTCCTCATTCCTCATGTCTTCTATCATTCGTCCTCTTCCCGACAACTTTTCAAAACACCATAAGGAGGCGAGGAGGAGAAGAATCTGTTAATGGTATGTACAAATTATTTTGTTGACTTTAATTTGTTAATTTATTCTTTATTTAATTTGAAGTTAATTCATGCCAGTTTCAGTATACATTTTACAGCAGGCTATCTTTCAATCAGAGATGTTCTATTTTAGTTCAAATTTTAGGAAAAGTGAAAGAGAATTGGATGAGGATATCGTTCAATACAAAGAACCTAAAAGAAAAGTATATGAGATGAGCAAAGTTAGTGCAATTTTGGCTTTCATTTATGTTTCATTTTAGTTTTACAGTTTAATTCTAGATGTGTGTTGTGCTCTGTTGGTTCATGTATCAGTTTTAGTTTGAACAGTCTTGTAACCTGATCTTGTTTCGTTTTTGATTATTTTCCTTTAGTTAACATTTTAGTCAACCTTGAGGGTTCAAAGGCAGAGGGATAGATGACACTGTTAAAGTTAGAGCACTTTTATACTGTAGTATAAAAGTGCTCTATCAGAGATAGAGGGACATATGGTACTGTTAAAGTTAGAGCACTGCTGTGGTAATCAGTATATGGCTGTATACCCATCAAACCTTATCAAATGAACAAAGGTCACAACTTGTTGTTCAGTACATGAGCTGGAATACTCTCACAGAACTCTGAAATATACAGTGCAGAAAAGTTCCTACTTCCTCCCTGACCTCTGTCCACATCCTCATTACCAGAAATGATCAGTTCTGTCAGCTTCTCCTGAAGCACAGAGATCTCTTTGTCTTTCTTCAAACACTCCTGTTCAAACTCTGACAGGTGAGTGATTTCCTCACCTAACATCAGTATGTTCTGCTCCTGTAAAAAGAGGGATTACAATACTACAACTACAGTCACTACCAACCTCTAATATGGTGCACACCCCACTGAGCCAACCATAGTGCTAACAACCATCAGATCTGGGCTATCAATAAAGTGTCTACATGGATGTTTTGATTTCAGACTGATCCCCACCAATCTATATAAAATGATGTACTTTCTCATGTAGTAGGGTCATGTACCATGGTACCTTCCCCCCTGTGTCCTCAGACATGGTGGTTCTGGTGAAGTTAGGCTTGTTCTGATTACCTTCTCTGGCTGCTGCTGGGTCCAAGCAGACTAAACAGGTCATTTCCCTTTCTAGAGTCATTAACCTGCAGGCTTCAGAGAAAAACATTTATATATAGTTGAGCATGGTTGCAGAAGCACAACACTGGCTGAAAGGTTACAAACAATCCAACGGCTGAAAGGGGCTGACAATTATACTTTTAAAGGCAACCGAAGGTCAAATGTGGATTTTATTACAGATTCATTCATTTAAATAATGGTGACATTAATCAATTTACAACTGAAGGAGGGGTCAGATTTAGGGATGACTTTGGGACGCTCTGCTGATGCTCTGGCACATGATGGACACTTCTGATTGTCCACAACTAAAGGCAGATGGACATTCTCTGACCATTGAGAGGATTCCTTGTCATTGATCGTGTCAGATCAGTCTGTCAAAAGAAGTGACTGTAGTAAGTTCACCTGGTTAACTCTGATTACTTGGCAGAGATGTCAGATCAACATTCAGTTTTGATTGATATTTCATTGAGTTGTCAACCAACATAAATTCAATGTGAATTGGGTTAAAAGTTGTATAAAGAGTCTACGTTTATGACTTACAAATCCAATTTGTTTTCCATGCATAATTGATTTTTTTTAAAAGATCAGTTGGACAAAGTTGTTAAAATGCTGATTTAGCACCATTTTCCCAGTCAGCACTCCACTGTGAGTGTGGACAATGTAATGAGCTCTAGTAGTGTATTAGAGCTTGGTTTTCCTGGTAGTTTGGAGGGCTCCAGGAAGTCTTTAACAGTAGTGTGTCTTGGCTCCAGGAAGTATTTAACAGTAGTGGGTCTTGGCTCCAGGAAGTCTTTAACAGTAGTGGGTCTTGGCTCCAGGAAGTCTTTAACAGTAGTGGGTCTTGGCTCCAGGAAGTATTTAACAGTAGTGGGTCTTGGCTCCAGGAAGTCTTTAACAGTAGTGGGTCTTGGCTCCAGGAAGTCTTTAACAGTAGTGGGTCTTGGCTCCAGGTGTCATTAGTCTACCAGGTGTCTCACACATCATCTTCAGGATGCCATTTTTAAAGTTGATTTAAAATATATGTAAATTATTGAAAAAATACATATTTCCCTATTCACCCATTTTTCATGAATAGGTTGTTCATTTCATATGAAATCATCTACTATATACTAGATCTTTTAGTTTGGAAAGTGAATCAAGCTTTTTAATGTGGATTGTATTTTGGAAAAAATATGCACATAATACAAGGGTAAATGTACATTGTTTTTTTTATTTAAATGAGCTCTAGCTTAATTTACATTTTAGTTATTTAGCAGACTCTCTTATCCAGAGCGACTTACAGTTAGTGAGTGCATACATTATTATTTTTTTCATACTGGCCCCCGTGGGAATCAAACTCACAACCCTGGCATTGCAAACTACCCTCAACCAATTGTGCGCCGCCCCATGGGTCTCCAGTCACAGCCAGCTACGACAGAGCCTGGATTCGAACCAGGATCTCTAGTGGCACAGCTAGCACTGCGATGCAGTGCCTTAGACCACTGCGCCACTCGGGAGACAAGCACCTAAAATAACAGTCTGTTGGTTATTTTTTTAATTTTAGATACAATTATTTACATGTCTAATGATGTTTTGATAAGAAACATGTTGATGTTCGGCTTTGATTGTTGCTTTTTCCAATAATTTCTTTCTGCTGTCAAAATGACCCCAGAACGGTATAATCCATGTAAAATATGTTGGTAGTTGGAGGGTTAAATCGTATTTTATTTGTTTTGTTTTATGTTCGTTGGTGCCGACGTTAAGGCTAATCTAAAGATGGTGCTGGCGAAAGCTAAAACTGGAGATTGTAGAGAGTATAGAGATATTGTTATCCACGTCGGCACCAACGATGTTAGGATGAAACAGTCAGAGGTCACCAAGTGCAACATAGCTTCAGTGTGTAAATTAGCTAGAAAGATGTGTCGGCATCGAGTAATTGTCTCTGGCCCCCTCCCAGTTAGGGGAAGTGACGAGCTCTACAGCAGAGTCTCAGCACTCAATCGCTGGTTGAAAACTGTTTTCTGCCCCTCCCAAAAGATAACATTTGTGGATAATTGGCCCTCTTTCTGGGACTCACCCACAAACAGGACCAAGCCTGACCTGCTGAGGAGTGACGGACTCCATCCTAGCTGGAGGGGTGCTCTCCTCTTATCTACCAACATAGATAGGGCTCTAACTCCTCTAGCCCCACAGTGAAATAGGGTGCAGGCCAGGCAGCAGGCTGTTAGCCAACCTGCCAGCTTAGTGGAGTCTGCCAATAGCATAGTCAGTGTAGTCAGCTCAGCCATACCCATTGAGACTGTGTCTGTGCCTCGACCTAGGTTGGGCAAAACTAAACATGGCGGTGTTCACCCTAGCAATCTTATTAGGATAAAGACCTCCTCCATTCCTGCCATTATTGAAAGAGATCGTGATACCTCACATCTCAAAATAGGGTTACTTAATGTTAGATCCCTCACTTCAAAGGCAGTCATAGTCAATGAACTAATCACTGATCATAATCTTGATGTGATTGGCCTGACTGAAACATGGCTTAAGCCTGATGAATTTGCTGTGTTAAATGAGGCCTCACCTCCTGGTTACACTAGTGACCATATTCCCCGTGCATCCCGCAAGGGCGGAGGTGTTGCTAACATTTACGATAGCAAATTTCAATTTACAAAAAAAAAAATGGCATTTTCATCTTTTGAGCTTCTAGTCATGAAATCTATGCAGCCTACTCAATCACTTTTTATAGCTACTGTTTACAGGCCTCCTGGGCCATATACAGCGTTCCTCTCTGAGTTTCCTGAATTCCTATCAGACCTTGTAGTCATAGCAGATCATATTCTAATTTTTGGTGATTTTAATATTCACATGGAGAAGTCCACAGACCCACTCCAAAAGTCTTTCGGAGCCATCATCGACTCAGTGGGTTTTGTCCAACATGTCTCTGGACCTACTCACTGCCACAGTCATACTCTGGACCTAGTTTTGTCCCATGGAATAAATGTTGTAGATCTTAATGTTTTTCCACAAAATCCTGGACTATCGGACCACCATTTTATTACGTTTGCAATCGCAACAAATAATCTGCTCAGACCCCAACCAAGGAGCATCAAAAGTCGTGCTATAAATTCTCAGACAACACAAAAATTCCTTGATGCCCTTCCAGACTCCTTCTGCCTACCCAAGGACGTCAGAGGACAAAAATCAGTTAACCACTTAACTGAGGAACTCAATTTAACCTTGCGCAATACCCTAGATGCAGTTGCACCCCTAAAAACGAAAAACATTTGTCATAAGAAACTAGCTCCCTGGTATACAGAAAATACCCGAGCTTTGAAGCAAGCTTCCAGGAAATTGGAACGGAAATGGCGCCACACCAAACTGGAAGTCTTCCGACTAGCTTGGAAAGACAGTACCGTGCAGTACCGAAGAGCCCTCACTGCTGCTCGATCATCCTACTTTTCCAACTTAATCGAGGAAAATAAGAATAATCCAAAATTTATTTTTGATACTGTTGCAAAGCTAACTAAAAAGCAGCATTCCCCAAGAGAGGATGGCTTTCACTTCAGCAGTAATAAATTCATGAACTTCTTTGAGGAAAAGATCATGACCATTAGAAAGCAAATTACGGACTCCTCTTTGAATCTGCGTATTCCTCCAGGGCTTAGCTGTCCTGGATCTGCACAGCTCTGCGAGGGCCTGGGATCGGGAGAGACACTTAAGTGTTTTAGTACTATATCTCTTGACACAATGATGAAAATAATCATGGCCTCTAAACCTTCAAGCTGCATACTGGATCCTATTCCTACTAAACTGCTGAAGGAGCTGCTTCCTGTGCTTGGCCCTCCTATGTTGAACATAATAAACAGCTCTCTATCCACCGGATGTGTACCAAACTCACTAAAAGTGGCAGTGATAAAGCCTCTCTTGAAAAAGCCAAACCTTGACCCGGAAAATATAAAAAACTGTCGGCCTATATCGAATCTTCCATTCCTCTCAAAAAATTTTGAAAAAGCTGTTGCGCAGCAACTCACTGCCTTTCTGAAGACAAACAATGTATACGAAATGCTTCAGTCTGGTTTTAGACCCCATCATAGCACTGAGACTGCACTTGTGAAGGTGGTAAATGACCTTTTAATGGCGTCAGACCGAGGCTCTGCATCTGTCCTCGTGCTACTAGACCTTAGTGCTGCCTTTGACACCATCGATCACCACATTCTTTTGGAGAGACTGGAAACCCAAATTGGTCTACACGGACAAGTTCTGGCCTGGTTTAGATCTTACCTATCAGTTTGTCTCTGTGAATGGTCTGTCCTCCGACAAATCAACTGTACATTTCGGTGTTCCTCAAGGTTCCGTTTTAGGACCACTATTGTTTTCACTATATATTTTACCTCTTGGGGATGTTATTCGAAAACATAATGTTAACTTTCACTGCTATGCGGATGACACACAGCTGTACATTTCAATGAAACATGGTGAAGCCCCAAAATTGCCCTCGCTAGAAGCCTGTGTTTCAGACATAAGGAAGTGGATGGCTGAAAACGTTTTACTTTTAAACTCGGACAAAACAGAGATGCTTGTTCTAGGTCCCAAGAAACAAAGAGATCTTCTGTTAAATCTGACAATTCATCTTGATGGTTGTAAAGTCGTCTCAAATAAAACTGTGAAGGACCTCGGCGTTACTCTTGACCCTGATCTCTCTTTTGACGAACATATCAAGACTGTTTCAAGGACAGCTTTTTTCCATCTACGTAACATTGCAAAAATCAGAAATTTTCTGTCCAAAAATGATGCAGAAAAATTAATCCATGCATTTGTTACTTCTAGGTTAGACTACTGCAATGCTCTATTTTCCGGCTACCCGGATAAAGCACTAAATAAACTTCAGTTAGTGCTAAATACGGCTGCTAGAATCCTGACTAGAACCAAGAAATTTGATCATATTACTCCAGTGCTAGCTTCCCTACACTGGCTTCCTGTTAAGGCAAGGGCTGATTTCAAGGTTTTACTGTTAACCTATAAAGCGTTACATGGGCTTGCTCCTACCTATCTTTCCGAGTTGGTCCTGCCGTACATACCAATACGTACGCTACGGTCACAAGACGCAGGCCTCCTAATTGTCCCTAGAATTTCTAAGCAAACAGCGGGAGGCAGGGCTTTCTCCTATAGATCTCCATTTTTATGGAACAGTCTGCCTACCCATGTGAGAGACGCAGACTCGGTCTCAACCTTTAAGTCTTTACTGAAGACTTATCTCTTCAGTAGGTCATATGATTGAGTGTAGTCTGGCCCAGGAGTGTGAAGGTGAACGGAAAGGCTCTGGAGCAACGAACAGCCCTTGCTGTCTCTGCCAGGCCGGTTCCCCTCTCCACTGGGGTTCTCTGCCTCTAACCCTGTTGCAGGGGCTGAGTCACTGGCTTGCTGGTGCTCTTTCATGCCGTCCCTGGGAGGGGTGCGTCACTTGAGTGGGTTGAGTTACTGACGTGATCTTCCTGTCTGGGTTGGCGCCCCCCCCCTTGGTTTGTGCTGTGGTGGAGACCTCTGTGGGCTATACTCGGCCTTGTCTCAGGATTGTAAGTTGGTGGTTGAGGATATCCCTCTAGTGGTGCGGGGGCTGTGCTTTGGCAGAGTGGGTGGGGTTATATCCTTCCTGTTTGGCCCTGTCCGGGGGTTTCTTCGGATGGGGCCACAGTGTCTCCGGACCGCTCCTGTCTCAGCCTCCAGTATTTATGCTGCAGTAGTTTATGTGTCGGGGGGCTGGGGTTAGTTGGTTATACCTGGAGTACTTCTCCTGTCTTATCCAGTGTCCTGTGTGAATTTAAGTATGCTCTCTCTAATTCTCTCGTTCTCTCTTTCTCTCTGAGAACCTGAGCCCTAGGACCATACGTCAGGACTACCGGGCATGATGACACCTTGCTGTCCCCAGTCCGCCTGGCCTTGCTGCTATTCCAGTTTCAACTGCTCTGCCTGCGGTTACGAAACCCCTACCTGTCCCAGACCTGCTGTTTTCAACTCTTAATGATCGGCTATGAAAAGCCAACTGAGAGACCTGAGCCCTAGGACCATACGTCGGGACTACCGGCCGTGGTGACTCTTTGCTGTCCCCAGTCCGCCTGGCCTTGCTGCTATTCCAGTTTCAACTGTTCTGCCTGCGGTTATGGAACCCCTACCTGTCCCAGACCTGCTGTTTTCAACTCTTAATGATCGGCTATGAAAAGCCAACTGAGATTTATTCCTGATTATTATTTGACCATGCTTGTCACTTATGAACATTTTTGAACATCTTGGCATGGTTCTGTTATAATCTTCACCCGGCACAGCCAGAAGAGGACTGGCCACCCCTCATAGCCTGGTTCCTCTCTAGGTTTCTTCCTAGGTTTTCGCCTTTCTAGGGAGTTTTTCCTAGCCACCGTGCTTCTACACCTGCATTACTAGCTGTTTGGGGTTTTAGGCTGGGTTTCTGTACAGCACTTCGAGATATTAGCTGATGTAAGAAGGGCTATATAAAATAAAATTGATTGATTGATTGATTGATTGATTGTTCAGCCTGGGGTATATTCATTACGCTGATTCTGTTGCACAACGTTTCTTAAACGGAAGCTAAATATAGAAATCGGGGAGAGACTACCTGAATTTGTCCAATAGAAACTCTTGTTTTGCTCTGTTTGCTTCCGTTTGATCCTGAAATGGTCAACGGTTTCCGTAATTAATACACCCTCTGGAAAGTCACTGGAACCCCATGTGTGTGTCGTGAACAGCATTAGTATGTGCAACATTTGTGTAATCGGTGGTTTGCCTTCAAAATAAGTCCCTATTCAAACTGATGCAAACATGAAAATAGTGGAATCATGCCAAAATTGGTCCACCTAAAAGTTTCATAAAAAATATAAATGAACCCCCCTCCCCAACGTGACAAATATTTTCACATGACCCTCTCCTTGTACTGTAAAATAGATTGAACACACTCCCCCCTCATAGAATTAACTGAAAATAATGTTTACGCCCACAAATAACAACAACTAGCGACCCTGTGTTTATAAACGTGGATATCGACTTTGCCACTTCGGTATGCTTTGTGGCACAGTCGATGCCACGCAGGACTACAGGCTAGAAGGTTGAGGGTTCGCCGAACTCCCTCTTCCTGCCTGTTTTATTACTTCACGATCAGAGCCGGTTGCAGACAATGATCAGGTATGGGGGAATCAGATTTTGATTCCATATTTATAATTATATAAAATATATGCAACAAATGTTCCACCAACAGGTTTCTGTGCCAGTGCACCACACAACCACTAAACAAAACAAACCGACTTCGGGCACTTCAACATCATGGTTTGCGTTTTCAACACCACAATAAATAGATTATGTCAATCTCGACAAACAGAACATACATCCCTCCCTACGGTGTTATGTAGGTTTACCCAGTATCAAAGGCTTGGTTTGACAATCTCCAAACGTCAAACTTTTTGGTGTTTTGTAACAGATTTATCTTTCTATTCATCAAATTGCCGCCGCACAGTTTGGATTGATTGATTTAATTTAATTTGTCCGTTTTAAAAAATACATACTGTATATATACACAAATCATTTTACAAGTGACTGGGATTGCACAATAAAGTCGGGGTCTTATTTCCATTGTGGTCCCTATATTTGCTGCAGCATATGCTACAGTAATACAAGGACTAAATGCACGTCTAATTTACACATCTCCATCTGGCTTTCAGGGGTCACCTTATTTTTTAATTGTAAAGATTTGTATTTATTTATTTGCTGTAGAGTAGTGTACGCCAGCAGTCAGTCATAGTAATTTTCTCTCTCCATCAATTCCATTCAAATGGCATCCAAAATAGATAATCCTGTTCAAAATTGATATATATAGATCATCAATTTAATTTAGCCAATTATAATGTCTTAACCGAATTAAACAAAACAGATTTTGCATATTTAAACTGGTTTTGATTAATAAATAGGCTTACAATAATAAATGATATACAATAATAATTATGATAAAACAAATAATTATGAATAAATATAAGTTCCAAAATTGCATCCTACCTGAATAGGGAGTTGCACAGTAGCCTGCATTTGGTCTTGCCAACGTTCTTCTCATCTTTCACTACAATATTAAAACCTACATTCAATTCCCCTTGGAGGCTTTTCACTATAGGCAAACTGTTTTTACTCGAACTTTTGTTTTACATCAATGAAAAAGGCCTCCATCTTCACTACAATTGTATTTATTGGCTTTTCACTTTTTATCGTCCAAAAGACGCAATTACCGGCTAAGGGAAACCCTGGCGCATTTTCACATCAGAGTTGTGTTTCTATCAAATTGACTTGTTGCAGCTCAAAGTCTGTGCGTAAACACGTAGTGCATATACTTCAACCACTAGAAACTTTGCGTAGGCATTGTCTAGTTTGCAGGAAGATGAGCACATTTTCATGTCAAGTTCAGTTTTTATAAATGCCAACTTTTGCGGGAAAACTGGCGCACGCATGTTTTGGGGTCTATTTTGTACATGTATCCTCCCGAGTGGCGCAGTGGTCTAAGGCACTGCATCACAGTGCTAGCTGTGCCACTAGAGATCCTGGTTCGAATCCAGGCTCTGTCGTAGCCGGCCGCGACCGGGAGACCCATGGGGCGGCGCACAATTGGCCCAGTGTCGTCCAGGGTAGGGGAGGGAATGGCCGGCAGGGATGTAGCTCAGTTGGTAGAGCATGGCATTTGCAACGCCAGGGTTGTGGGTTCGATTCCAGTACAAAAAATAAAAATGTATGCACTCACTAACTGTAAGTCGCTCTGGATAAGAGCGTCTGCTAAATGACTAAAATGTAAATGTAAATATGCACGGTTAATAAATGAGGCCCCAGGCCAGGGTTTGAGAAATCAATTAGAGAATTGATAAATTCCTCCTTAGTTGTACATTTTCTCGAAAACTAAAGGCACAACCTAGATTGGAGCCAATGTCTTAAGTAGTCGTGAAAGTGACAAACTGACATGTTTTCATTTTCGTCCAAAACACTTTTATATCGAAGGGGTGCCTTTGAGTTGACGGTTTGCACATGCGCAGTTCGGTGCATGTGCAAACCGAGACGACCGTTAGACCCGATTACGTGTTTCTACGCATGCGCTTAGCGAGCCAACGTAACCATGACATCGCCTACAAGTGTGATCGAGGATTTCTATTGGTGAAGCAGTTTTAGTCTGTCTTCATACTGTACTGTCTTTGGTAGAACGGACATTGCTCCATGTACAAGGCTACGTCACCACAAGAGGGCACCATTCTCTAATAATCATTTTCCAATTTCTGTCCAATTTCTGTTAAAGCTATTTATCTCAAAGTTGATAAATAGCTTATCACAGTTTTTTTCAGTGATTCAATTCAGCAAGATATCATAATTTACTAAGTGAAAGGTCATTATATATTTTTATGATTTAGTTCAGTTTTATTCACGTTGATGGTGGTGACTGATAACTCAGGGTGGCCAGCCAACGTACATTACTATATTGTATTTATTAACTGGGCAATATTTAAGCAGAATATAATTTAGCTATTCCTACTATACAGTACACAAATACTAAAATACATTAAGTCCACAGGTCAGTTCATCTCGATACTTCAAAACTCTTAAGAACTTCACAAATCCAGTGTGTGGGTCTTCCAGTGAGTTGGTGAGAATTGAGGAACCATGGCACAGTTTGAAACCTTGATATGGACTGTAAGTGAAACATTTCTGATTTGCACATTTTGTGGCTTGGCATGTTTTTACTAGCCTTATATGCTGCGAAACAGAATGTAAACTTGGAGATCAGGATGGTTTGTATGAGGCTCTCTGTTCACGCAACAGAAATTCCTGGCACCAAACAGCATGCTCAATTCACAGTATGCTCAATTCACAGTATGCTCAATTCACAGTATGCTCAATTCACAGTATGCTCAATTCACAGTATGCTCAATTCACAGTATGCTCAATTCACTGTATGCTCAATTCACTGTATGCTCAATTCACAGTATGCTCAATTCACAGTATGCGCAATTCACTGTATGCTCAATTCACTGTATGCTCAATTCACAGTATGCTCAATTCACAGTATGCTCAATTCACAGTATGCTCAATTCACAGTATGCTCAATTCACAGCATGCTCAATTCACAGCATGCTCAATTCACAGTATGCTCAATTCACTGTATGCTCAATTCACAGCATGCTCAATTCACAGTATGCTCAATTCACAGTATGTTCAATTCACTGTATGCTCAATTCACAGCATGCTCAATTCACAGTATGCTCAATTCACAGTATGCTCAATTCACTGTATGCTCAATTCACAGTATGCTCAATTCACAGCATGCTCAATTCACAGTATGCTCAATTCACTGTATGCTCAATTCACTGTATGCTCAATTCACTGTATGCTCAATTCACTGTACGCTCAATTCACAGTATTTACAAAAGCCAGTTTAAAATGGTCCTACATAATTACATTATATTTGAATTGTGAATATTTGTTAGAATTTTCCTAACTAGTTCTGTAAGTTTTATGAATACACATCAGTTTCAATTTGAGTGATTAGTGTATATTTTCTCTACTTCCAGATAAATATTATATTGGTGCTTGAAAGCATTGGATCCTGTATTGCATGTGGTAGAGCCGAGTACAGAATAGGGGATGAATGTTGTCCTATGTGTTTACCAGGTAAGGACCGTCTCTTTACATCATATGAATCACCAGACATTAATACATCATCAACACCAACAGAAAAACATGACATTGTGATTCTCTCTTCTGCAGGAAATCGTGTTTATAAGCATTGTACTGAATTCACCAGCACCAGCTGTGTGCCCTGTGTTGATTCTACATTCCTTGATGAGCCCAATGGTCTCATGAAATGCAAAGTGTGTACCAACTGTGATCCAGGTAAGAGTGGTCCTGTGTGTCTGCACTGAAACCCTGACACAAACACTGACATGTTAGTCTATGCTGTTGTGCTATGAGGATATATCAGTTGTATGAATGAAATGTGTCTCATATTTTGCATCAGATATAACACACAATGTTTTCTCAATAGGTTTGGGTTTGAAGGTAAAGCAGCCGTGTAGACCTTCATCAGACACTGTCTGTGGGACACTGGAGGGGTTCTACTGTCTAGACCCAACTAAGGATGGTTGTAGAGCAGCCCAGAGACACAGCACCTGTAAACATGGTCAATACATCAGCCACACAGGTTGGTCTTCTGTCTCACTCATAAAACTAATTGAGTTGTCATAATTCATTTGAGTCAAGTTAACTTCAGTGTGAATAATCATTACAGTTAATGGAATTAAATTAGTAACTAAACTAAATGCAATTTTTAATTAACATTTCAACATGTATTTGTGCAGGAACAACATCTACAGATACTGTGTGTGCTGACTGCATTGGTGATACCTATTCAAATGGATCATTAACATCCTGCCAGCCACACACCAAGTAAGTTCACATATGTTTACATAAATCAAAAGTGTAAGATAAAGACTACAATAATATACTAAAGTACAAATCTACAATAAAACGGAAAGTTGAAATATCAGATTGGGTTCTCAGACTGTTATATTATGTGTTACAGGTGTAAATCCTTAGGTCTTCAAGAACTTAGACCAGGAACTCATTTGTCCAATTCTGAATGTGGACCACAATCCTCAAAAATAGAAACTGGAATCATAATTGGTGTTGCGGCATCAGTCCTAATAATAATAATAGGATTTGTAATTCTAAGGAGGAAAAAGGAGGAAAAAAAGTCCAACAACAGTGATTTTTTTCTCCAGTGACAGTAATTGCTGTAGAGGTATGTTGATATCATGTACATTTTAAACAGTCCATATTTTCATTTTGAACAGTCACTGTGTTAAGGTTAGCTGACCGGTTGTTGTTATTGTTCTACTTTGGGGCTGAACTTGAAATGTTTTATTGAGTAATATGTTTCCTTCTATTAGGCATCATCAGATTTAGAGGAAACACCAAGCAATGTACAATGAAACAGAAGAAGGTACAGCGTCTTGCATGTGTTCGTTTTGGAAGTAAGTAATGGTGAGTTGTCAAGAACTTCAGCCATATGACAAAAGATGTACGCTCTATTGCTTCACGTTATCAATGCTATGATGACAATTAAGATATGGTCAAAGTGCTATAAAGCTATAGCCTCACTCTCACACGGTCCTTGTTCATTACTGGTTTATTCTCTCCCCAGATTCAAGCTCTGGCCACACTTATCATTACAATGCTACCTGAGGTATGTCCAGATTCTGTACACTGTGGTAAATGTGATCTAGATTCAATTTTTTCTTAAAGTTGGTTTCTATGCATATTAATTTTGTAGTGTACAGAGATTCAGCTGACTTTGAAGCTTAACCATGGACCCGATGTCCTGAATCCCTAAAAGTAATTCCAAGGAAATGGCACAATTTTTATTTTTTATATCTTGGGGGCAAAGAAAGAAACCTTAGTTGAAAACAGGTTCTGTGGGGGGAAACCCTCTGCTCTGTCTACAGGGAAGGTCAAGTGGGCCCACATAGGTGCAAATTCAAATGTCTGGCAGTTGAAGCTTCAGTACAAAAGGGACTAAAAATGACCCTGGTTAGCCTTCTAATACAGGTGCAGTAGCTGCTTGGAGCGTGTGCCCCAGAGAGCAGAGTATGAGGGGGTTAAAGGTTATAAAGCATAATCATGAGGAAATGTACAGATTACAACATCACCAAGACTGGAAAGCAAACATTGTATCTTTGTATGAGAGCCTAGAAGACGCTGATCGCGCTCCAGTGAGTATTTATCAAACCGCAGAATGAGACTGAAAATGAAAGTTTTAATTTAGATTCAATTTAATTTCACAACGCGGCAGTGTGTAAATTGTATTTTTATGTAATACATCTTCACTCTCTCCTTCTCAAACTGAACCGAACATAGGCTAGTCCTTTTTGACCTAATCAAACATTATTTTCGGAAGAACCATTTGACTCCCCTCTTGAGCACCGTAGGCCTACACATCCATTGGTTAGGCTGTGTGAGCAGAGCAGGCCGAGGATCACATTAGGAATATCCACTCCAGTGTGTAATGCAGCCTCGTTTTATTTACACCTTCCCAGCAGGTATCTTAGAAATGTTTGTCTCACCTAGGGTGGCAGAATATCCAGGGCCGGGCCTGTTAGGCCCATAAATTGTGAACACATAGGAGGTCCAGTACCGGGAAGAAATGTAATCTACACTGAATACCTTCCGAATGCACTATGTGTCAGTTGTATCTGCATCAGATAATACATGCCATGTTTTCTCCATAGGTTTGGGTTTGAAGGTAAAGCAGCCATGTAGACCTTCATCAGACACTGTCTGTGGGACACTGGAGGGGTTCTACTGTCTAGACCCAACTAAGGATGGTTGTAGAGCAGCCCAGAGACACAGCAGCTGTAAACCTGGTCAATACATCCGTCACACAGGTTGGTCTCCTCTCAAGTATTCAACATGATTTTGTCATGATTTCTAGTGTGCCAAGGTACTCTACTGAATTAAAAGTAGCTGATCGTTTGATTGATTGAAATCATTGGACAATTACAATTAAGTCAAGATGAGTACATGGGGAATGTTTAAGTACAATGTTTACAAGTTTGTTTTGGGAAGTCTAGTTTTTTAATAATTTAAACGTATGTTTAAACCTCCATTTGTGCAGGAACAACATCTACAGATACTGTGTGTTCTGACTGTACTGGTGATACTTATTCAGATGGATCATTAACAGCCTGCCAGTCACACACTGGGTAAGTGTGGCTTACACAAATAGTTTTTACCCTAAATACAAAGTTACCTAACACACATCTAAAACTGAAAGATGTATGACCAAGTTATAAAGGAATCATTAATGGCCAGTATTTATCTGTTTATAGATGTGAATCCGTGGGACTTCAGGAAATGAAACCAGGATGTCCTTGGTCGGATTCAGAGTGTGGACCACAACTATCCCATTCAACAGCTAGAGGCATAATTGGTGTTGTGGCATCCATGACAGTTCTCATGATATTAGCTGGAGCTGTTTTCTTATTAATAGTAGTGAGAAAAAGAAAAAACTCAGATTCATTTTAGGAATTGCATCAGTAAATTATTGTTTAGTGTGTGTGTGAATTCTTTTTTAGTGTTTGTGTGAGTATGAGTGAGTTAGAGAGAGTGGTGGCAGGTAGTCTAGCGGTTAAGAGCGCTAGGTCAGTAACCGAAAGGTTGATTGTTCAAATCCACGAGACGACTAGGTGACTAAGGTCGTTGTTTTGAATCGCTGAGCAGACTAGGTGGAAGAAAAAAAATTCTACAGCTGCACCATCGAGAGCATCCTGACTGGTTGCATCACCGCCTGGTATGGCAACTGCTTGGCCTCCAACCGCAAGGCACTACAGAGGGTAGTGTGTACGGCCCAGTACATCACTGGGGCAAAGCTTCCTGCCATCCAGGACCTCTATACCAGGCGGTGTCAGAGGAAAGCCCTCAAAATTGTCAAAGACTCCAGCCACCCTAGTCATAGACTGTTCTCTCTGCTACCGCACGGCAAGCGGTACCGGAGTGCCAAGTCTAGGTCCAAAAGACTTCTCAACAGCTTCTACCCCCAAGCCATAAGACTCCTGAACAGCTAATCATGGCTACCCGGACTATTTGCACTGCCCCCCCACCCCATCCTTTTACGCTGCTGCTACTCTGTTAATTATTTATGCATAGTCACTTTAACTCTACCCACATGTACATATTACTTCAACTACCTCAACTAGCCGGTGCCCCCGCACATTGACTCTGCACCGGTAGCCTCCCTACTGTTATTTTATTTTACTTCTGCTCTTTTTTTCTCAACACTTTTTTTGTTGATGTTTTATTTTTACTTTTTTGTTAAAAATAAATGCACTGTTGGTTAAGGGCTGTAAGTAAGCATTTCACTGTAATGTCTGCACCTGTTGTATTCGGAGCATGTGGCCAATACAATTTTATTTGATTTGATTAACTCTAAGAGCATCTGCTAAATTATTTAAATGTAAACATTTTGAGTGTGTCAATCCAAAACTTCCTGTCCATTTGGATTAAGTATTTCTCAGACTATCATAGTAATAACTAACCAAATTATACTTGTTTTGCATCTTGTTTTTCCAGAGTGGAAACAGAAGAGACATAGTGTTTTAAATCAGGGGTTCAAACCAGTTCAGGGAACAGAACCAAAACAGAACCAACATTTATTTCAAGAAACCGTAACTGAACTGGGAACAGAAGTGATCTCTAGTCTTCTGGAACAGAACCGTTATTTACAAATCTTGAGAACAGGTTTATATAATGTTATTTTATGTTCCAAAAATATTCCTAATGTCTTGTATAGAATTATGTAATTCAGTGAAGTTCTGATGCTAGTAATAGCCTAAACACATTCCAATTCACATCATGATGTTCAGTGCTTCAAGCCATGCGCCCTCCATGTCCACCCCCCACTCTCGCTCTCTCCCCACCCGTAAAATGTCAGTCGCATCTCACAGCCTGCACTAATCTGGGAGCTGAGTTTGAAAGTGTACCATTGAAAATGTGCAATATCATAAATGATCACCATCAACTGTACTCAGATGAAGTGTCATGGATGCCACACACCAGAACTGGAGCGTGAAAATATCCACACCGCCGTGGATAAAATGAACTGCAATGCACTTCCACTTTAATTTTGACTAATCCAATGTGGATTTATCAGGAGTTGACTGTATTCAGCCAAAGTTACTGGGATCTGTGATCTTGATTCACCTGTTATTTAGCCAAGTTGTTTTGCAACATCCTAGATCAAGACCATGTCACTTTTTACAGTTAATTGTGTTACAAAAAATAAAATGTGATATGAACAGTCTTTACTTGTGCCTTCTAACCAAACCGGTTTGCTGATTGCTTGTAAATTCTATTTAAATTACCCGATACATTATACATTTTACATTACTTGTTTTTCTGAACAGTAATTTGTATGGGCACAAAACACTTGTACATTTGTTAATATTGTGAAAATAATCAACATCCACCTTCTTTTTTGCTTTTAATTTGACAAAAATGTTTTGTGTTTATTATTTTAAATGCATGGAGGACGCCCACTTCAAAAACATCCCTTCCAGTTGCAGCTGTCAGGAGTTCCTCCACTGTGTGTGACATTAGATCTTCTTCTGTGGTGTTGGAGCTGCTGCTTTCTCTCATTAGATCTTCTTCTATAGTGTTGGAGCTGCTGCTTTCAATATTAGATCTTCTTCTGTGGTGTTGAAGCTGCTGCTTTCTCTCGTTAGATCTTCTTCTGTGGTGTTGGAGCTGCTGCTTTCAATATTAGATCTTCTTCTGTGGTGTTGAAGCTGCTGCTTTCTCTCGTTAGATCTTCTTCTGTGGTGTTGGAGCTGCTGTTTTCACTCCCCCAGTCTCCGCTTTAGCTCCCTGTACGTCACAAAGTAAGAGGAGGGATTTGCTCGACTTTCTGCTGCAGTTTTTGGTAGAACTTTGAACTGTCATCAATGATTTTCTAAAACTAACAAAAATCAATCAGTATTTTATGTTTTAAAGCTTCCAAATTGTCATGGGCATAGTTTATAGGTAAATGCTAGCATTACTATGGGAATGGCTGATTACAGGGGCATCCGTTCTGGTAAATGTAGCATTTTATTCATTTAACCTTTATTTTTACCTTTGAGGTGAGAAAATGACTTTTGTTTGGGGGAGGACTTGGGTAGTATCCAGTTGATTTACGTGTTTAACCTGTTTGGGGAATCTGTTATCTGTGGGGTAGAAAACATTGACCTGGATGAAGCTTCATCACATTTCAATTAGACTACTCCCTAGACCAGGGGTGGGCAAACCTTTTGGCTCAAGGGCCACGTTGAGATTCTGAAACCAAGTGAAGGGCCACATACTATATGCGTGACAAAACATGTGAAGCCTTTATTCATTTTCACATTGACACGCAACTACTAGTGACCTGTAGGTGTACTTAGGCTTGCAGAACAATTCTACCCTTGTTTATTTGTGATTTTCCTTTTTACAAAATTGATATAATTTATAATGTCACAGACACCGTCAAACACACACAGATCCTGCATCTCTACCCTTGTAAAGTACAATCAAACATACAGTCACAATATGCAAACTTAAAAATATATATTATATGACTGGAGACATGCTAAATGTAACAGCAGATGTGTAAAAAAATAAAATAATAATAATCTAACATTTGAGTGAAACATATGGTTAGAGCATCTGTTGCATTTGGGTGGTCTGTTTTTGAAAGCATATTAAGGAACAATTCTCATCTCCATTGTGAGCCATATTTACAGTTATCCAATCACCTCAGCCCAAATTTGACTGATTAGTTATTACCTGTATCCAAGTGCATTGCTGGATAATTATCACTGCATAACATCACCATGAAAAGGTGTAATCCTTGCCTACCCCAGTCACAGTTATTCGTGTCTTAATGTGAACAATGGGTCTGGTCACCTCTCTTGGCAAGGGCATCAAAGTCTGGTGTCATCTTTGATGTAGAGATTCTCAGAACAGCTGACAAGTGGTCATTTGTTACATTTGACCTGTGATGGGATTTGTTGTAATTCATGTCTGAGAACGTTTGTTCACACACATATGTGGACCCGAATAAAACAAGCATCCTTTGGGCGTGCTTTTTAATGTTTGGAAACTTTGTTTCATTCAGTGAGCCATAGAACTGGTCTATTGTTGCTGTTTTGTACTTCTCCTTCAAAGCCAATTTGTAAGTCGCTCTGGATAAGAGCGTCTGCTAAATGACGTAAATGTAAATGTAAAAGCAATGTCACATTGGATGTCGATGAGCTCCAATTGTGTGTCTGGTGGTGCTTTCTCACTGTCGAAAGACAGGGGGCATGATACAAGCTCCAGCTCAGTCTCAATCTTGGTGAAGTCTGAGAAGTGGTGGGAAAACTCAGCATACAGGTCAATCAAAGTGCTACTGTATGTCTCAGTGCGGCACCGCGATGTGGGCGCGTTCAGTTCGGCCAGTGTCGGAAAATGAGCGAGAGACCGGCTGCTCATTTGTCTGGAGAACATCATAAAAGTTTGGCCTTGGAATACAGTTCATGCACAAAAACACAATTTCCCTGCAGTTTCACATTTAGATCGTTCAGATGCCCCAATATGTCCACACCGAAAGCAAAGTCGCCCAGCCAGTCTGTGTTTTTCAACTCTGAGAAGTCGTCAGCTTTACCAACCGTATCAAGGAACATACCTATCTCCCCTCTTAGTTCCCACACACGGCGAAATACTTTTCCCAGGCACATTTGAATGCTACAACAAGTCCTGGTGCTCTGTCTCCGTGTCATTGAGCAGCTGAATGAACTGACGATGGTTAAGCCCCCTTGCCCGTATAAAGTTGACAAGTTTTAACCACTTGGACAACATTTTCCAGCTTTAACACACTTTGACACAGGGCTTCCTGATGAATAATACAGTGAAGAAATATAAATTCCTCCGGGTTAGGGCTTTCTTCTTTTACTTTGTCTTGTAATCTTTTAAGTAGGCCAATGTTTTTACAGGTTAGATTTGGTGATCCATCTGTTGTGACGTTTGTCAGTTTCCTCCACGGTAGATTCATTGTTTCCAAGCAGGCAGACACCCTGTCATATAAGTCAGAGCCCCTGGTTGTTCCCATCATTGATTCCATCGCAAGAAGTTCCTCTGTCATTTCAAAGTTCAAATTTATTCCTTCAACAAAAATGTAAAGTTGAGTGGTGTCTCTGTCAGTACTCTCATCCAATGCTGTAGAAAAAAGATCGAAGCCATCTGCTTAGTTAGCATGCTTGCTTGAAAAAAAAAGACGATTTCGATTATATTCCTTCAAGCTGTTTGGCGATGGTCTTGTAGCCCATTCCAGCCTTGTGTAGGTCTACAATCTTGTCCCTGACATCCTTGGAGAGCTCTTTGGTCTTGGCCATGGTGGAGAGTTTGGAATCTGATTGATTGATTGCTTCTGTGGACAGGTGTCTTTTATACAGGTAACAAACTGAGATTAGGAGCACTCCCTTTAAGAGTGTGCTCCTAATCTCAGCTCGCTACCTGTATAAAAGACACCTGGGAGCCAGAAATCTTTCTGATTGAGAGGGGGGACAAATACTTATTTCCCTCATTAAAATGCAAATTAATTTATAACATTTTTGACATGCGTTTTTCTGGATTTTGTTGTTGTTATTCTGTCTCTCACTGTTCAAATAAACCTACCATTAAAATTATAGACTGATCATTTCTTTGTCAGTGGGCAAACGTACAAAATCAGCAGGGGATCAAATACTTTTTTCCCCCTCACTGTATATCCTGGGGGCAAAGAAAGAAACCTTAGTTGAAACCAGGTTCTATTGTCGTATATGATGAATGGTGGCAATTATTGCTGTCAACAAAAGGAGTCTCCTCATACTGAACATTGATCATAAGGTTTATTCAGACCACAAGCTTCAGCATGAGTTTACAGACACGCGTGGTCCGGAGAGCAGTGTCGTCCAATTCTAATGTCTGCTCTGTCCTATCTTCTTCGTGTACCCCTATTTATAACCAATGCAACAAGATGGGCTCCCTCTTCTGGCCAGTTTACAATACACTTCCTGTCTATTATATGTTACATTATACTAACATAACCAACATTCCATTTCGTCATGAAAAACATTTAACAAAGGCATAATCTTCAGATACGATATTCCCCCCTTTCGAGACGAAATAAACGTCTCGAAAACAAACAGAATAAGATTATGACTATTAACCATTTATCTCCTTGAGTATCTTTAACATTAAACCCAAAAACATTCTCCTCTAGAGTGTAAATACCTTCCTATTAAATACCTGTTTATGAAGTGTGAATCCATTACTATGACATATGAAGAAATCTCTATGGAGTGTAAGAGCGAAAAACTGTCCAGCAGCCATCCATCCATATCAATCAAGACAGTAAAATTCTCTCACGGTCCCTCTGCCCCAGGCAACCACCGTCGGTACTCCAGATAACCTCATTAACCATGTAAATACATTTGAAACTATGATGCCATTAAATACACATGTAAACAAAATCCTATCCATAAATATCCATTGTACGGCTGGTCCACCCATCGAATCGTACAATGAATCTCTCCCTTTCTAGACCTTCTATCCCTAAACCCCATCGAAATAAACAAAAGCATCTAAGATCCTCATCTGCATTCAATAACATCAAACATCATTCTACTAAAATCAATACCTAAGAATATGACACAATTATGTATTACACATCAAATATGTCTATATTTCATTGCAGACACTGGAATGTAGTCCACTACACTTCCTCTCCCTGTAGTGTCCTCTTCCAATGGACTTGTTGATGATGGAATCAGCCACACCCTCCTTGTTTCATCTCCTCCAGTCATATTGTCCCTTCATATTGTCTTTGTTTGAGTATTCCAATCTCCACATGTTCTCCCAAATGCTTCTGGAATGACAAGAAAATAAACGACCAAACAGTATCCTTTGCAAAACAACCACTTTCAAATTAAACCTCCATTTCACCTAAGAATTTAAAAAATGATACATAAATGATGCATGAATCACATTATCCATTCCCCCCTTTGATTCATAAATCATACTAAAAATCATACTAATATTGAAAAACAATTTGAAAAATCATCAAATAATCCAAAATGATATTTATCCATCAGTTCCACTTGTCCATCTTTATCCAGATCAGGAACAGTCAACACCGGCATCTGAGTGTTGTCTCCAGGCACCACTTCTCCAACCTATCTCAATCTCATAACTTTCTCAAAAGTCAGTACAAACATCACACAGTGTTATCAAAGCTTAAACTAGAATCTGACCCATCACTGCCCCTACTGGCCTAATTGATCTTGAAACCAAATCTTCTCAAATCTCCCAAACACATCCCTTATAATCATCTATAACCCCAGTGATATTATCTGGACTATCTGGACTCAAAGTATAACTAATATTTATCAATATTATCTTCCCAAATGTTACACCATACCATGAATGAAGTCCCCCCTTCTCCCTTAAACTTATTCTTCAATGATAGGCTTGAAGACTATGACATGTCGCCATGTGTCTGCTAAATGACTAAAATGCAAATGTAATGTCACCCTTTTAACCCTAGAGTTAGCTGTGTCCAATGCTATCCCTCTTATAATGGTAAAACCTCATATGGAAGCTTAAACGTTGACCTGTAACAACATCCTATCCCCCATAGGGTAAGAATATACTCTATCATCACAAACCCACCAAATATCTCTAAAATTCCCATAGTCACATTGTCAGTCAAAAGCTAATCTTTTAACCATCAAAGTCCTAAATAACATATTATTTGTCATTACTACCCTTAAGGTCATACTTATCCTAAGTAATCCTATAACATCCCAATCTGATCTTCCCATAAACATACCCCTTACCTCATATGTTTTATTAGAACAACAACAACTTTTATCCTCACTGGTTACACCTGAATACTTCAGAGTTTGCAATTACCTGATTTTACTTTCCCTCTAACCAATGCCCATAGGGTAATCCCTTCACCCAAGAACACTTAAACCCTACTGGTCTGACAACTACATTATTTTATCTGTCAATGACTGTTGCCGATACCACAGTCATGACAAAGCATAACCCTGACCCACACCTGCCAGAGGCCGCGCGACCGTCTAACACGTTTTGGGCTGGCATCCCCAACAGACATCAACCCTCAAGATTCCTCACTGATTCTTACAGAATGAGTTAATCTATCTCTAATCTTCACAACAGAGGAACGAGCAGCACTGATCAGATGCCCCCCCCCTCTGTCATCAAAATCAAAAGACCCCATCCTGCAGCTTCCATGATGAATCTCTCTTCTCCATTTCAGATTAATCTATATTGCTCTCTACTACTATCTGCTCTACTTTTTTAACCCTATTCGTAGTAACCTGAACCCCTGAGTCTCTCTTGCTGCCTCCTTTAATTTCAGAAAAGTTGTTGTCATCCTTCCTACATTTGCTATTACCATCGTATCATTAATCCCTTCCCAAAGTTACCATTAACGTTGTTGATTTAGTTGATGAATTAAAACCCTTAATTCCCTCTAGTGGGAAACTACCAACATCCTATTCGATTATTCCCTGTTGGAGTGACTACTGTAATAAACTTATCCTTAACTCCCTCTGTGACTGTGGAAAGTTTTACAGACTTCAAATCTTCCATTATAAGCATCACCTTACAAATTACATAGCCCTTTAACCAATAATTCTTAACCGGAACAAATTTCTATGCTTTCACTAGATAAGTACACATATTCTCCCTGATCTTTATCTGTAACCTTACGCAAAATAATCCCTTATTTGAGTAGGTGCAACAGCTCCTACTTCTGATCCTGCTAACAATACTTATCCTCCCTAATTATCTCTCTCTCTCTCTCTCTCTCTGTGAAAGAAACGTCATCATCCTAAATGGCATATTATAATTATTATTCTCCTAACCCTCATAACAGTATTTTCCCCCTATAATTGATGCTGGACCCTTAATCAAATGCGCTATATTTATGGCTTTAATAACTATCAATGTTGAAAGAGTTAAATTACTTCTACCTGTTGTTTTAAGAGACTCACGTGTTGATGTCATTATTGTTACTACCTCATCCCTAGTTTTCCCCTAAGCTCTGAATTCTTTCCTTATACTTCCATCAATCACCACTAGTGTCACTTTTTCCCCCTTTCAGTTCTACCTCTAAACTTTAAACCTTTTGATTATAACAAAAGGTACCCACAATTACCTTGATCTTCCTATTCTAAAGTGTCATTCATTACTGTTCTCTCTCTCTCTTACTACTAACGTTAAACCTTAGCTTACTGTCTCAGAGTCCCTTCAACCTATCCTACCCCTAACTTATTTTAATCTAATCTTTTCTCTCATAACATTTAAAACCTTTTCCCCTGATTTATTGACAAAATCTCTTACCACCAAATTTTTGGAATATGTGATTGGGAAAGTTCCCCACCTGCTTCTGACTCATTACACACAGACTTGGCAAAACCGACTAAACACCTTTTAGCCTAGCCTGAAATCTCTTAGTGTAAGAATGTAACCCAGAATAACAGTCACTCTATTAAGTTTATTTTCCCAGACAGATTGTCTAACAGGTAATCTAATACATTATCATCCTTCCTAGGATATTATCTTTTAAGCAAATGATTCCCAAAAAACCCTACTTCGTAAAATATTCTACCAGACAGTCAGTCGTCTAATGTGCATCTTATTGTACGCTTCAATTCTCTTCCCAACACTACAATAACAGTATCTTCTAATATTAGTACTTTAAGAGTAAGTACTACCTCAAATCCCTATCCTAATTAGTTATCAATTAGTGAGATGTTTAACCTCTTTAGACTGAACCCACATAAGTTTTCCCCTATTCACTATCCCTTCTAATTGTCAGTTGTTTCAACTGTTAGCTATTTCCTCTTCTTCTCTAATCGATGCTCTCAGCAGTTTTCTTGGTCCTGTTCCTTCTCGTCGTTGACATATCAGTATTCTTCAAAAGGTTATCTTCTAAGTTCTGTTCTTGAAATATCATCTTCTTACCAGTGGCCTTTCCTTTGGCCTCACTGTATTATTCTTCTCCTCCAATTCTTGGGATTAAAAATGTTCTCCGCAGGTTTTCTCCTTGTCTCTTCTGTATCTTCAGCGTCTCGAGCTGTTCCTCTAGCTCCCTTACCTCTCCCAAAGTCGTCTCTTCCTCCAGGCCTGATACGCCTCGGTCTATATCTCCTATTTCTTCTCTGCCAGTCATTGTAGGATAAAATCCTCTTGAACATACAACACCTTTCATCTCCAAATCTTCATCACTTTCTTCATCAGAACTCGAATCTCTTGTCTCCTTCTTCGTTCAACTTTCATCAGAGATCAAGTCTCCAGTATCCTTCTTTCCTCTCTTGCCACTTCCTTCTGATCACAGAGTCATATCCACCCATGCATGACCTCTCTCAATCACTCTCATGTTCATCATCCTCATTTCCTTAAGTTCCCAGACATCTCGGTTTTCTTCCTTCTGGAGTTTTGAATTCATCTTCATCGTCGTTTCTGCTCGTATTTGTCTTAATCTCTGATGCCATAATCACCCTGCTGGATGATGTCTTTCTGCTGAATCCGTATGTGAGAAAGGTGTACTAACATCTGCCATTAGTCTCTCTTAACACTACCTTAGTTAAATAATTACTATTTTAGTCAATTTTCCCCTATATCAACCCTTTTAAATTCCTTTATTGTGAACTATGTTATTCTAG
This sequence comes from Coregonus lavaretus, assembly GCF_964263955.1. Lineage (NCBI taxonomy): Eukaryota > Metazoa > Chordata > Actinopteri > Salmoniformes > Salmonidae > Coregonus > Coregonus lavaretus. Next base: position 42,892,672 of record NC_140007.1, read on the forward strand.
ACTGTATAGCCTAAAGCTTACCCCCTTAAATTATTAACATAACCCTAAACAACTCCAAATAAATTCAAATAAATCAATTAAAAATCATGAATAATTAAAACCAATTTTTATTCCTATGTCACCTATTTATCAATTAGTGTTGAGTATATTACCACAACCCATCAAATGCAAGTAAATGCAAGTTAGTCATCTTCAGACTAAAATACCCATAAACAAAGCCTTCTAACCTTACAACCCTTCAATACTCCAATTCCCATAACCCCTTGCTCTATTAACTCTAATTATCATAAATTTACAGAAGAATCCTCAATCCATCCTGGATTCCCAACACATCTGTAATTAAACCCCAGTGATACAGAGCTTCCAAAATGCAATTTTTAATGAAATAGTATTTGCCAAGCCCATGTAAACTCGTCATAACATCACATATTCTGTTAGGATGAGTTTGTGTACTAGCCTGATCCGATCCTCTCGTCTGCCTCGTCACACCTTGTTCGTGACGCACACAGTCAGCCCCTTCTCTCTCTCTCGTCTCGCCGTTCCATGTTCCTCTCATATTTCACAAAAACATAGAAACACACACGATTTCAGCAGTTTATGCAATTAACCAAGTTATCCACATTCAATATTCGTCCGTTTTACATTCGCTCTAAGACTTTAACTCAGGACGAATAGATCGCCCAAAAACCTTGATTTTAATCCGTCATTTAATTATTTAATTCAATCTATTATAATCCGTTATCCTATATTTAATTTATAAATTCAATAGGCTACAAAACAAGTTTCATCTTTAACCAATCGCAGTTTAAACTTATAAGATTCGTGTTAAACTCTCCCTGTGCCTATTTGTTCCGTCGTCTGTGTTCCTCTGTCTCCCCCTGCAGTTTAACCAATGTGTTGTTTTGCAGAATCCCACGCATGCGCAAATATCATTTTAACCTCATGCTTGAGTTGCAGCATCCCCTCGTGGTGTCGTTTAGTGCCGTAAAACAAAACGTTCCCTAATCTCGTGCCATAAACTCCCCTTTCTATAGTGTAGTGTCGCAAAATTAAACGCATGCGCACAACCATTCAAAAACCCCTTTTCACCGTGAAAGAAAGATTCTCTCTTCTCTCTCCCCAAACAGAATAATACCAGTCCAGCTGTAATTCCCATTTCCCCCTTATAGTCAAACAACATTTAACAGCGCTCACAAAACATACAACCTGACTTACAGACAGTGACAAGTTTAAGAGACTTTAATCCATCGCAATGGAATCTCTAAGGATATCCGTTAGCATGTAGCACGCAACACAATTAGCCTGTAGCATTAGCCTTTAGCTTAGCCTAAGGTACACCGTGGCACAAAACACAATTAGCCGTTAGCCTTAAGCATTAACATCAGCATTTAGCCACGATGTACCACGTGGCCTGAAACAATCAAGAATGAGCTTTAGCCTCTAGCTAACTGCGGCCTACTAGCTATACAAATGAACACCCCGCACCGTGGCCCAATCATTGTCCATGATTATCAATAATATCTCCTTCTAACTTTTTGTTGCCTTGAAAGATGAATCTCATATCAAGCGGTTATCCCCAGCCAATTTCCCGTCGGCCAGAGGAGAAGTATAACATAAATACACCAATTCACTTCATAATTCCCGCTTAAGGAATCAACCTGACCCAACCTAACTAAGTCCAGGATTTGTAGCCCACTCAATAATAATAATAATAATTATTACGAGTCGCCCCGTTTCGAGGTCTTTTCCGTATCCACGGTGCCCTAACTATGCAGATATCTTCCCAACATTATTCTCTACCAATCCATTTGTACAATCCATTGTTGTAAACAGCGTTTACACATCAACCAAATTTAAAATATTTTCGTTCAGACTCCCAGTTAACAGCCATAACGCCACCCGAAACACGGTCATAAGGGTACATTCCTCCAGTGTACATAAGCAGTAACAAACCAACAACTTAGCTGTGTCTAGTCGGGTCATGACTCCAGACCAAAGTCAGCTTGATTTAGCCTGATGACTCCAAATGCAGCAAAGAAGGATTGCATCATCCCTCCTGGCAAGCTCGCCATTCTGTCGTATATGATGAATGGTGGCAATTATTGCTGTCAACAAAAGGAGTCTCCTCATACTGAACATTGATCATAAGGTTTATTCAGACCACAAGCTTCAGCATGAGTTTACAGACACGCGTGGTCCGGAGAGCAGTGTCGTCCAATTCTAATGTCTGCTCTGTCCTATCTTCTTCGTGTACCCCTATTTATAACCAATGCAACAAGATGGGCTCCCTCTTCTGGCCAGTTTACAATACACTTCCTGTCTATTATATGTTACATTATACTAACATAACCAACATTCCATTTCGTCATGAAAAACATTTAACAAAGGCATAATCTTCAGATACGATACTATGGGGGGAAACCCTCTGCTCTGTCAACAGGGAAGGTAAAGTGGGCCCACACAGGTGCAAATTCAAATGTCTGGCAGTTGAAGCTTCAGTACAAAGGGGACAAAATGTGAGGACAGACGCTGGGAGACGAGAAGTACAGGTCGTGAACATTTAATGAAAAAACGGATATATAACAAAACAAGAACAGCGTCTGGACAGGGGGAACAAAACGACATTAATGCAGACACGGGAATCAACCTGGGGAACAGACAGATATAGAACGGCCAATCAAAAGAGTGAAGGAGTCCAGCGAGCGCTGATGCGTGTAACGATGGTGACAGGTGTGCGTAATGATGGGCAGCCTGGTGCCCTCGAGCGCCAGGGAGGGGGAGCGGGAGCAGGCGTGACACAAAAAAATGACACTGGTTAGTTAGCGTTATAATACAGGTACAGTAGCTGCTTGGAGCGTGTGCCCCAGAGAGCAGAGTATGAGGGGGCTAAAGGTTATAGCGCAGAAGCATGGGGAAATGTACAGATTACAACATCAGCAAGACTGGAAAGCAAACATTGTATCTTTGTAAGAGAGCCTAGATCACTTTAAACAGTCTCTGTGCTGATCGCGCTCCAGTGAGTTTTTATCAAACCGCAGAATGAGACTGAAAATGAAAGTTAATTTATATTCAATTTCATTTCTCTTGTTTTGATGCACGCGTTTGAACACATAGGAGGTCAAGTACCGGGAATAAATTAAATCTACACTGAACAAAAATATAAACGCAACATGTAAAGTGTTGGTCCGATATTTCATGAGCTGAAATAAAAGGACCACTCTTACCTGAGACCATTGTGCTTATCAAGGAATGTAGAATCAACACAGGGCACGCAGCTGGTGCTGGTGAATTCAGTTGTGATGGGTGATTTGAAGGAGTCAGGCGCAGGAGGGTAAATCACAGAATACAGAATTTATTCCGGAATACAGAGTTATACAGAAATGCGTCAAACAGTCCAGTGCGCAAAACAGGCGCACTGGAACCAAACAGGCACACGGGAAAAATACCCCGGCAATACAAAATACACGGAGCTCAACCGAGCTACGCTCTCCTCACAATAAACAGTCACACACACAAGGACAAGGGGGCAGAGGGAACACTTATACAAGTACTAATGAGGGGATATGAACCAGGTGTGTGTAATAGACAAGACAAAACAAATGGAATGATGAGATGAGGAGCGGTAGTGGCTAGAAGGCCGGTGACGAAGAACGCCGAAGCCTGCCCGAACCAGGAGAGGAGGCAGCTTCGGAGGAAGTTGTGACATCAGGACAATGCTTATGTACACGATTTCTTGGGGAAGAGAGAATCACAATGTCGTGTTTTTCTCTTAGTGTTGATGATATCTTGACAAAATTATCTAAAACAATGTTGGAGGTGGCTTATGGTAGAGAAATTAACATAAAATTATCTTGCAGACATTCCTGCTGTCAGCATGCCAATTGCACGCTCCCTCAAAACTTGAGACATCTGTGGTATTGTGTTTTGTGACAAACCTGCACATTTAGAGTATCCTTTTATTGTCCCCAGCACAAGGTGCACCTGTGTAATGATCATGCTGTTTAATCAGCTTCTTGATATGCCACTCGTCAGGTGGATGGATTATCTTGGCAAAGGAGAAATGCTCACTAACAGGGATGTAAAGAAATTTGTGCACAAAATTTGAAAGAAATTAGCTTTTTGTGCGTATAGAAAATGTCTGGGATCTTTTATTTTAGCTCATGGGACCAACACTTTACATGTTGCGTTTATATTTTTGTTCAGTGTATTTTCAAATACAGTGGGGAAAAAAAGTATTTAGTCAGCCACCAATTGTGCATGTTCTCCCACTTAAAAAGATGAGAGAGGCCTGTAATTTTCATCATAGGTACACGTCAACTATGACAGACAAAATGAGAAAAAAAATCCAGAAAATCACATTGTAGGATTTTTAATGAATTTATTTGCAAATTATCGTGGAAAATAAGTATTTGGTCAATAACAAGTTTTTCAATACTTTGTTATATATCCTTTGTTGGCAATGACACAGGTCAAATGTTTTCTGTAAGTCTTCACAAGGTTTTCACACACTGTTGCTGGTATTTTGGCCCATTCCTCCATGCAGATCTCCTCTAGAGCAGTGATTTTTTTGGGGCTGTCGCTGGGCAACACGGACTTTCAACTCCCTCCAAAGATTTTCTATGGGGTTGAGATCTGGAGACTGGCTAGGCCACTCCAGGACCTTGAAATGCTTCTTACGAAGCCACTCCTTCGTTGCCCGGGCGGTGTGTTTGGGATCATTGTCATGCTGAAAGACCCAGCCACGTTTCATCTTCAATGCCCTTGCTGATGGAAGGAGGTTTTCACTCAAAATCTCACGATACATGGCCCCATTCATTCTTTCCTTTACACGGATCAGTCGTCCTGGTCCCTTTGCAGAAACACAGCCCCAAAGCATGATGTTTCCACCCCCATGCTACACAGTAGGTATGGTGTTCTTTGGATGTAACTCAGCATTCTTTGTCCTCCAAACACGACAAGTTGAGTTTTTACCAAAAAGTTATATTTTGGTTTCATCTGACCATATGACATTCTGATTGATACACTCCAAATGCACTCTAGCAAACTTCAGACGAGCCTGGACATGTACTGGCTTAAGCAGGGGGACACGTCTTGCACTGCAGGATTTGAGTCCCTGGCGGCGTAGTGTGTTACTGATGGTAGGCTTTGTTACTTTGGTCCCAGCTCTCTGCAGGTCATTCACTAGGTCCCCCCGTGTGGTTCTGGGATTTTTGTGATCATTTTGACCGCACGGGGTAAGATCTTGCGTGGAGCCCCAGATCGAGGGAGATTATCAGTGATCTTGTATGTCTTCCATTTCCTAATAATTGCTCCCACAGTTGATTTCTTCAAACCAAGCTGCTTACCTATTGCAGATTCAGTCTTCCCAGCCTGGTGCAGGTCTACAATTTTGTTTCTGGTGTCCTTTGACAGCTCTTTGGTCTTGGCCATAGTGGAGTTTGGAGTGTGACTGTTTGAGGTTGTGGACAGGTGTCTTTTATACTGATAACAAGTTCAAACAGGTGCCATTAATACAGGTAACGAGTGGAGGACAGAGGAGCCTCTTAAAGAAGAAGTTACAGGTCTGTGAGAGCCAGAAATCTTGCTTGTTTGTAGGTGACCAAATACTTATTTTCCACCATAATTTGCAAATAAATTCATTAAAAATCCTACAATGTGATTTTCTGGATTTTTTTTCTCAATTTGTCTGTCATAGTTGACGTGTACCTATGATGAAAATTACAGGCCTCTCTCATCTTTTTAAGTGGGAGAACTTGCACAATTGGTGGCTGACTAAATACTTTTTTTCCTCACTGTACTTTCCTATAAACAGACTACTATTCGAAAGTATTTTCTAATACTTATTTCCAAATACATTATTTCAAATACCTAACAGACCTGATTCAATTGCATGGGAGTATTTAAATATTTGTATAAATACTATATATGTAATAAATACATGCCACAATTGTCTAAGTGTATTTCCAAATACAGACCAATATTCAATTACTTGTGTTTTCAAATAAAAAAATATCAAAATACTTATTTCCAAATGTCTTTGAAAGTAATTGAAATACCCTAAATAGTATTTTAACCCAGGTATGGTCTAGATTACTACTGTTTGTTAACGTCATGGTATATTTATTACAATATTGGACATCTGACTTTTTTATAGACCCTCAAATACTGACACAGGTATGTTTGGAAATCTATGAATATCTTTCATCACATTGTTTTACTAAGTGGTCTCTTCTGGCTGTGAAATGTGAATTTAATGGGCCAGTTTCCGGACATAGATTAAGCCTATCCTTGGACTAAAAAGCACTTAAAATGGAGAATCTCCATTGAAAAGGACTGGGCTTAATCTCTGTCCGGAAAAGCAGCCCAATGTGTTTGACTAATTACTGATTCCATTTGATAGGCATCCCCAGAGCAGGGAATATCGATGCTGTCTGTGAGAACTTGAAAAGGTAAGGCAAGGTTTTAAAAATAAGTTTACAGAATAGTTTTTAAGAGTTAAAAGAATTTCAAACATATTTATAAGTAAATGTGTATGGTATATTACTTCATCAAGTCATCAATGCTAAGACAAATGATATGTAAGAATATATAACAAACTATTGTACTGCAAATCATTGTCCAGAATGTAAGTAAATTACTGATGAAATCCAAGTTACTTCTCTCCCCAGATTCAAGCCCCCATCACAGTCAGGGACTCCACATTCTGGTAGCACATGGGGCTGTGTGAACCTGTCTCCACCGAATAGCTTTTTACTGCTGTAGACACTCAACTAAGGATGGTGGTAGAGCAGCCCAGAGACACAGCAGCTCTAAACCTGGTCAATACATCAGCCACAGGTTGGTCTCCTCTCAAGTATTCAACATGATTTTGTCATGATTTCTAGTGTGCCAAGTTACTCTACTGAATTAAAAGTAGCTGATCGTTTGATTGATTGATTGAAATCATTGGACAATTAAAATTAAGTCAAGATGAGTACATGGGGAAAGTCTAAGTACAATGTTTACAAGTTTGTTTAGGGAAGTATAGTTTTTTATGCAGGAACAACATCTACAGATACTGTGTGTTGTGACTGTACTGGTGCTACTTATTCAGATGGATCATTAACAGCCTGCCAGTCACACACTGGGTAAGTGTGGCTTACACAAATAGTTTTATGTCATGTGCACTAATAACAATACTTGACTCCCCTCTAGAGGTTACCCCAAATGAAATCAGTGGTAAAGATCAAGGCAGGAAGCATGTGAAAAACAACTGTTTGGAATGGCCTGGAGGAGACGGATAACTAAACTAAACAGGTGTCAACATATATGTTTGGCAACCAAGTTGCATGTTAGTTATTGTACACTTACACATGAAACACAAAACCCTAGATTAACACTTTAGTTAAAGAGTATAGGCTACAGAGATATTGAGTTTGATTGTATGACTGGTACATTGTACATTTGTTTTTTAGTTTGTAAAAACTTAGTTTGTTGTGTGACTTCAAGATCACCAAATGTTGAATCAATCTGTCAGACATAAGACAATGGAAATAAGGAACTATTGTAAATCTCTCAGTTACCTAGTAATGGATTGACCTGGAAACATTTCCTTGGATGGATATTTAGTTATTGTACACATGAAACCCAAAAGCCTAGCTAAACCAGCACTTTAATAAAAAGGTATAGGCTACAGAGATATTGCGTTTTATTCTATGAATAAATAAGATATTGGCTATAAGGGACTATTGTAAATCTCTGTTACCTAGTAATGGATTGACCTGTAAACATTTACCTGGATGAAGCTCAATTAAAGTTAAATCAAACTACTCCCTAGAGGTACCTGCATAGTGGGGAGAAGAGTCTGATCACTGACTTCAGTCTGGGGTTGTTTGGCTCCAGGAGATGAGAGCACAGCCTGGATGATCTTCAATCTCAGCCTCTCATGTTGGAAGACATGGAACCAGGTTTATTTATGACTTAATAAACAATAACAACAAAGTATAGATATAAATAATGTAGATGGAACCAGGTTTATCCACACAGCCTTCTAAAGGTGCCAATAGCTTCTATGTAGTTCAACCATTTATGAACAGTTCTAAATTATTTAACATTGACTATGAATGAGGAGAGAGGTCAGTCATACCCTGGTCTGTACTCCAGATGACTATGAATGAGGAGAGAGGTCAGTCATACCCTGGTCTGTTCTCCAGATGACTATGAATGAGGAGAGAGGTCAGTCATACCCTGGTCTGTACTCCAGATGACTGTGAATGAGGAGAGAGGTCAGTCATACCCTGGTCTGTACTCCAGATGACTATGAATGAGGAGAGAGGTCAGTCATACCCTGATCTGTACTCCAGATGACTATGAATGAGGAGAGGTCAGTCATACCCTGGTCTGTATCTACTCCAGGGCCACTAGTCTGTTGTTGCTCTGCAGGTTCAGAGAGTCAATGGTCTCCTGGCAGACCTGGACCTCTCTCCTCAGGCTCCTCTGGGCTTCTCTCTCCACCTTCTGCGCCTTTCTGAGCTGCTTTGTCTGACCTTTGACCCCAGCTACTCTTGGAGCTGGACTACAACATGTAGTAGAATCACAGGGTACATTAGAGTATTTTGTGTAGATCAGTGACAAAAAGTGTAGATCAGTGAAAAAAAAAAAAAAAAACATTTCATCCATATTAATCCCAATTTGTAACACAATATAATATTTTAGTCCTATTAGTTGACTGAGAACGCTCCAGTGAGAAACCTAAAACATAATCGCTGTGGGTGAATCTTCCTTCCTTTACATCCATATGTTTTTACTAGATGATGCAAATACACTGAGTACACCAAACATTAGGAACACCTTCTAAATATTGAGTTAAACCCCCTTCACCCTCAGAACAGCCTCAATTCGTCGAGGCATGGACTCTACAAGGTGTCGGAAGCGTTCCACAGGGATGCTGGCTCATGTTGACTCCAATGCTTCCCACAGTTGTGTCAAGTTGGCTGGATGTCCTTTGGGTGGTGGACCATTCTTGATACTCATTAATCTTAATTAATTTAATGATTCTCATTCAAATGCAAATCAATTTATAACATTTTTGACATGCATTTTTCTGGATTTTGTTGTTGTTATTCTGTCTCTCACATTTCAAATAAACCTACCATTAAAATTATAGACTGATCATGTCTTTGTCAGTGGGCAAACGTACAAAATCAACAGGGGATCAAATACTTTTTTCCCTCACTGTAAACCAAGTTGAGTTCCATTCTCCTCCTCCAGCATTCCACGAGTCCCTCACACCTTCATGTAAACAAGAGAACTGAATGCAAAGCCAGTTCATAGAAAAGTCACATTCACAGTTTATTTGAAAGGACTTTAGGTGTGCTCGATCTAGGCACAATGGAAACAACGGAAGTGTGCCAAAAGTGCAAACACTGCCTGGTGTTATCATGAGCTAAATCATGAGCAGCTGTAGTATTGAAATTATTTGAAATACATATTTGACCCAGGTCTGCTTCACATATATAGCTATATAGCCTAATCTACAAATCTACACACTCAATGCATACCTTCCTGGACATGACCTGTAGCTGGAAAAACCGGTTCTTCACTACCTTCCTGGACATAGCATATAGCTGGACCAACCGGTCCTTCAGCTGCAGTCTCAACTCATCCTGCTGGCCTTTAGCAGTGTTCAGCTCTCCTTCCTTTATGGTCAGAGTTCTACACAAGGAACTCACTGTACCTGCAGAGTACAAAATACAGTATTGATTGGGATAACATACAAGAGAAGTGTCACCTTTTATTGACAGGATTGTTCACACCTATCCAAACCTTTCACTGAGTTTGACAATGCCTATTCCCCCTCAGGACACTGAAAAGATTTGGCATGGGTCCCCAGATACTCAAAAAGTTATACAGCTGCACCATCGAGAGCATCCTGACCGGTTACATCACCGCCTGGTATGGCAACTGCTCGGCATCTGACAGTAAGGTGCTACAGAGGGTAGTGCGTACGACCCAGTACATCACTGGGGCCAAGCTTCCTGCCATCCAGGACCTCTATACCAGGCGGTGTCAGAGGAAGGCCCAGAAAATTGTAAAAGACATGTTCAGGACCCCACCCAGGGCTGGCCTCTCTCAGCCTGTGGAGCTCCTCTTCTAGCCTGGCTATCTGCTGGCTCCTCCTTCTCCACCTCCCTCAGATTCCTGACCTCCTCTGATAGATGCACTATCAACTCTGCCCTCAATACAAGAAAACACAGGGTGAAACAGGGAGAAGTTTTTCCTCATTCCTCATGTCTTCTATCATTTGTCCTCTTCCCGACAACTTTTCAAAACACCATAAGGAGGCGAGGAGGAGAAGAATCTGTTAATGGTATGTACAAATTATTTTGTTGACTTTAATTTGTTCATTTATTCTTTATTTAATTTGAAGTTAATTCATGCCAGTTTCAGTATACATTTTACAGCAGGCTATCTTTCAATCAGAGATGTTCTATTTTAGTTCAAATTTTAGGCAAAGTGAAAGAGAATTGGATGAGGATATCGTTCAATACAAAGAACCTAAAAGAAAAGTATATGAGATGAGCAAAGTTAGTGCAATTTTGGCTTTCATTTATGTTTCATTTTAGTTTTAAAGTTTAATTCTAGATGTGTGTTGTGCTCTGTTGGTTCTGGTATCAGTCTTGTAACCTGATCTTGTTTTGTTTTTGTTTATTTTCCTTTAGTTAACATTTTAGTCAACCTTGAGGGTTCAAAGGCAGAGGGATAGATGGTACTGTTAAAGTTAGAGCACTGCTGTGGTAATCAGTATATGGCTGTATACCCATCACTGTATCAAATGGACAAAGGTCACAACATGTTGTTCAGTACATGTATGAGCTACAATACTATCACAGAAGTCTGAAATATACAGTGCAGAGGAGTCCCTATTTCCTACCTGACCTCTGGCCACATCCTCATTATGATAAATGGTCAGTTCTGTCAGCTTCTCCTGAAGCACAGAGATCTCTTGGTCTTTCTTCAAACACTCCTCTTCAAACTCTGACAGGTGAGTGATTTCCTCACCTAACATCAGTATGTTCTGCTCCTGTAAAAAGAGGGATTACAATACTACAACTACAGTCACTACCAACCTCTAATATGGTGCACAGCCCACTGAACCAACCATAGTGCTAACAACCATCAGATCTGGGCTATCAATAAAGTGTCTACATGGATGTTTTGATTTCAGACTGATCCCCACCAATCTGTATAAAACGATGAACCTTCTCATGTAGTAGGGTCATGTACCATGGTACCTTCCCCCCTGTGTCCTCAGACATGGTGGTTCTGGTAAAGTTAGGCTTGTTCTGATGACCTTCTCTGGCTGCCCCTGGGTCCAAGCAGACTCAACCTGCCATTTCCTTTGGTGGAGCAATTAACCTGCAGGCTTCAGTTGCATGCAAGAAACATTCATTAACATTCACTTTATTCATTAAACGTATAGTTTTCTTTTTACACGAGCTGTTTGTTTTACCTATCCAACACTAAACAAACGTTTATTTCAATGTTTTGTTTTGACATGTTATTACCTATGGGCATATGCTTTTATTAATGGCAATTGCAAGGGTTATATTTTAAGTATCATACATTCAATAAGCTAGCAACATGAGTAGTCCTGTCACCTTACACCGGAGGGAGGGGGCAGATTTAGGGATGACTTTGGGATGCTCTGCTGATGCTCTGGCACATGATGGACACTTCTGATTGTCCTCAACTAAAGGCAGATGGAACTTCTCTCTCTGACTGTTGACTGGATTCCTTCTCATTTCGGTCAGTAAACCAAACTATCAACTCAGAGTGATTAAATGTGAAATGAAAAATGTAAGTCACAGTTTATAACTGGATTCAAAGTGGGGTTCCCACTGGACAACAAAGGTTGAGTTTGACAGTCTGTGATGCTGCTACAGCCCGTTACAATATTATAGAACATATCTGGTAAGTCTGGGTAACTGGTTGTCCTGGGAGTGTGGAGGGGTCCAGCAGGTCCTTCACAGGAGCAGATGTTGGGTCTTGGCTGCACTCATGGATGTGTTTGGCCTACCTGGTGACTCACCTGCTGCTCTCATCATTGTTTACCTTGGAGGGATATCCTACAGGTGGAAACCACCATCAGGAAATGTTTACTAAATGTATCTTTAGAATGTCAAGAAAGTTCATGTAGCATATTATTGTAGAAAGCAGTGATAGAAGTCGCCTATCTTAATAATAATTTAGATGTTAGACGACCAGTACTTATGTTGACATTTTACAAAGATCATATGAGAGAGAAAAAAGTCAATGGGACAATTTTTTTTTTAATCATATAGTTTACAATATTTATGGTTATTACATAGAATGTTTTAACATTCCATCTCAATGAATACAGTTTTGCTTTGAGACTGTTATCATAAAGATGAAACACGTTCTATCTCTATGGCTGCTAATGTCATAAAGTGGTTGTTACATAGAAATATAAAATGAATTGCCAGGGTTAGAGGTTCCAAGCCCATTATATTCATTCTATGTAAATTAGTTGTTAGCCTACCACAGAGATCCTATTAAATTATGTATATAATTATGTAAATCTAAACAATCGCGTTTGAGGGACACATTCAGAATTAATGAGATTGAGGTTAATATTTTGGTACACTGTTTAGATTGAGCACATCTAAACGAAATCTACACTTTGTCATGACGACATAAACAGATGGATGTGATCCAGTCAAGTATGGCCATACCATCTATTGTCTGATTTGGCGATCTGGAGTGTAGGTCATTGTATTAAAAGCGTTATGATAATGTGATAGTGTGTGATCCCATATCTCCAGTGAAGGTTTATATAGCTATGACGCGTTCCTACACGAAGTTAAATCATGTGGAAACATTTTATGTTACCCACCAATAGAATGTAGGCTTTTACCAAATTGACAGGAGTTTCATGACTTATTTTTCTGGTAATGATTTATCAGTTTATCAGTAGCCTCCCACTTTTCGTTATTTGGAAAGTAAAAGTGAAAGAAAGTACAATAGTCCAAATGCGAACCAAGGCAGGGTAAGATATGGATTATTTGTGTATATGTAGAAATAGCCTTCTTAACATGTTCCGTGCAGTAACTGGAGAGAAAAAAAATATTGATGAATGACTGTATTTGTAATTTGACGACAAGGCTGTTCTCTCCCTGTTGTTTTCAATGTCTGTTCTGCCTCTGGTGACTCAACTGCCTTCTGATTTGAAAGTGCGCTGCTGAACTCAGTAGAATTTTTGCTGTTCTTGAAAAATGAAAAGCTTTGGCCTTGTCGTTTTCAAGAAAAATAATTAAAAGCTTACTTGTTTGTAACAACAAAACAGAGAAAATAATATAGCGAACGTCAGCAGGCCTGACTTGGACTGGACGTAGGTCTTCTCCATGAATTATGTTGGCTTGCTGCCAGGGCGAATTGGCCGTCTGACAATTATTCTGGGAAAAGGCAGATAGCACGGACCATTTTTTATTAGATAGGGCTGGTCGAAAATTTAAAAAATGCAATAATGATTTTTTTCTACAAATAAACATGGCCGGCGGCTCATCGGCCTGTTTTTCTACGACTTTAGTGACATTTCTCTGTTGTCATAATAATCAATATTGAGCATTTGGCTGACCAGTAGGCAACGGCCGTCCCCCTACCGAGATGGGCCGGCCCGGTTTTCTGATTGGCTGAGCTGAAGTGGCGCAAATTCACATTCAAAGTCAAACGGGTATCAAAGAGAGTGATAAATACCTGCTGCCTGCTGGTTCTGCTGGTCCGAGTGCTGTGTCTGTTAGAAATGACAGACCAGCTGCTGCTGCAGAACTAAATCAGTAGGAGGGGCATTTGATTTCTATATGCGGGCCCGTTTTTTTCACGGGACCTCCTGTGTGCACGCACTTGCGAATTTTGATAATGTGTGTTCTAATAAAGACCATAGGCAGCTCTTGAGTTTCAAGTTTGGGGAAGCTTACAATTTATTTCTACATATCTCAAATCAAATTGTATTTGTCACATGCGCCGAATACAACAGGTGTAGACCTTACAGTGAAATGCTTACTTACAAGCCCTTAACCAACAATGCAGTTTTAAGAAAAATAAGTGTTAACTGCGTGCCAGTTATGATTATTTTTATATGCACGTTTTCGTTTCTCAAAAGTATTGTCATGTGGTTAATCATAAAACTGAATAAACATTATAAAAATCAAAAAGTTAAAATTCAACTAAAGCCTTTGCTAAGAACACATTCAAATCAAATCGAGCTTTATTTATACATTTACATTTTAGTCATTTAGCAGACGCTCTTATCCAGAGCGACTTACAGTTAGTGAATACATATTTTTTTTATACTGGCCCCCCGTGGGAATCAAACCCACAACCCTGGCATTACAAACGCCATGCTCTATCAAGTGAGCTACATCCCTGCCAGCCATTCCCTCCCCTACCCTGGACCAATTGTGCGCCGCCCATGAGTCTCCCGGTCGCGGCCAGCGGCGACAGAGCCAGGATTCGAACCAGGATCTCTAGTGGCACAGTTAGCACTGCGATGCAGTGCCTTAGACCACTGCGCCACATGTCAGACATGGAATGCAACACAATGTTCTTCACAGGAAAACAATTATAATGACAATGAATTAAATATTTTATTTTATTAAACAACAAACATAAGAGGATAAAAAACCTAAGTCTCCCAAGTGGTGCAGTGGTCTAAGGCACTGCATCGCAGTGCTAGCTGTGCCACTAGAGATCCTGGTTTGAATCCAGGCTCTGCCGTGACTGGGAGACCCATGGGGCGGTGCACAATTGGCCCAGGGTAGGGGAGGGATTGGCCGGCAGGGATGTAGCTCAGTTGGTAGAGCATGGCGTTTGCAACGCCAGGGTTGTGAGTTCGTTTCCCATGGGGGGCCAGTATGATTTATTTTTATTTTTATTTATGCTCTGGATAAGAGCATCTGCTAAATGTAAAAACTGAACGACTAAAAAGCTAAAAACGTATGTTTTAAGATCTCTTTGAAATATGTCCACAGTTTCGGCCCCCCTCAGGCTATTCCAGAGGCTGGGGGCATAATAACTATAAGCTGACTCTCCATGCCTCTTGGTCCTAGGCGTTGGGATAGTTAAAAGGCCAGTGCCAGAGGACCTGATGGACATACTGGGTACATAACTTAAAAGCATGTCTGACATGTGTTGGGGTGCACAATCGTGGATTGATTTAAAAACCAATAGAATAATCTTTAAATGAATTCTAAAACTCACAGGTAGCCAGTGAGAGACCTTAAAACCGGTGTAATTTGTATTTGTATTTATTATTGGTTCCTGCCAAGGCAGCAGCTACTCTTCCTGGGGTCCAGCAAAATTAAGGCTGTGGGGAGAACAAGTATTTGATACACTGCCGATTTTGCAGGTTTTCCTACTTACAAAGCATGTAGAGGTCTGTCATTTTTATCATAGGTACACTTCAACTGTGAGAGACGGAATCTAAAACAAAAATCCAGAAAATCACATTGTATGATTTTTAAGTAATTAATTTGCATTTTATTGCATGACATAAGTATTTGATCACCTACCAACCAGTAAGAATTCCAGCTCTCACAGACCTGTTAGTTTTTCTTTAAGAAGCCCTCCTGTTCACCACTCATTACCTGTATTAACTGCACCTGTTTGAACTCGTTACCTGTATAAAAGACACCTGTCCACACACTCAATCAAACATACTCCAACCTCTCCACAATGGCCAGGACCAGAGAGCTGTGTAAGGACATCAGGGATAAAATTGTAGACCTGCACAATGCTGGGATGGGCTACAGGACAATAGCCAAGCAGCTTGGTGAGAAGGCAACAACTGGAAGAAAATGGAAGAAGTTCAAGATGACGGTCAATCACCCTCGGTCTGGGGCTCCATGCAAGATCTCACCTCGTGGGGCATCAATGATCATGAGGAAGGTGAGGGATCAGCCCAGAACTACACGGCAGGACCTGGTCAATGACTTGAAGAGAGCTGGGACAACAGTCTCAAAGAAAACCATTAGTAACACACTACGCCGTCATGGATTAAAATCCTGCAGCGCACGCAAGGTCCCCCTGCTCAAGCCAGCGCATGTCCAGGCCCGTCTGAAGTTTACCAATGACCATCTGGATGATCCAGAGGAGGAATGGGAGAAGGTCATGTGGTCTGATGAGACAAAAATATAGCTTTTTGGTCTAAACTCCACTCGCTGTGTTTGGAGGAAGAAGAAGGATGAGTACAACCCCAAGAACACCATCCCAACCGTGAAGCATGGAGGTGGAAACATAATTCTTTGGGGATGCTTTTCTGCAAAGGGGACAGGACGACTGCACCGTATTGAGGGGAGGATGGATGGGGCCATGTATCGCGGGATCTTGGCCAACAACCTCCTTCCCTCAGTAAGAGCACTGAAGATGGGTTGTGGCTGGGTCTTCCAGCATGACAATGACCCGAAACACACAGCCAGGGCAACTAAGGAGTGGCTCCGTAAGAAGCATCTCAAGGTCCTGGAGTGGCCTAGCCAGTCTCCAGACCTGAACCCAATAGAAAATCTTTGGAGGGAGCTGAAAGTCTGTATTGCCCAGCGACAGCCCCGAAACCTGAAGGATCTGGAGAAGGTCTGTATGGAGGAGTGGGCCAAAATCCCTGCTGCAGTGTGTGCGAACCTGGTCAAGACCTACAGGAAACGTATGATCTCTGTAATTGCAAACAAAGGTTTCTGTACCAAATATTAAGTTCTGCTTTTCTGATGTATCAAATACTTATGTCATGCAATAAAATGCAAATTAATTACTTAAAAATAATACAATGTGATTTTCTGGATTTTTGTTTTAGATTCCGTCTCTCACAGTTGAAGTGTACCTATGATAAAAATTACAGACCTCTACATGCTTTGTAAATAGGAAAACCTGCAAAATCGGCAGTGTATCAAATACTTGTTCTCCCCACTGTATGTATGTATGTATGTATGTATGTATATATATATATATATATATATATATATATATATATATATTTACATTACAATACATTCACAACATATTTCACAACACCTTCAGTGTGTGCCCTCAGGCCCCTACTCTACTACCACATATCTACAACACAAAATCCATGTATACATGTCTGTATAGTGCGTATGTTATTGCGTGTGTGTATGCATGTGTCTGTGCCTATGTTTGTGTCGCTCCACAGTCCCCGCTGTTCCATACGGAACTGTAATGTGTGCTCTTCGGAGACCATTACAGTAGTCAAGCCTGCTTGTAATAAAAGCATGGATGAGTCTCTCTGTATCAGCCTGAGAGAGAAACGGCCGCACCTTGGCAATGTTCCTCAGGTGGTAAAAAGCTATTTTGGTCACATTCCTAATGTGTGATTCGTAATTGAGTTCAGAATCTAAAATGACACCTAGGTTTTTTACCTGGTGTTTTATCTTTATTACCTGTGAATTAAAATGTGCGGCCAGATTCTCGCTCTGTGCATTGGCTCCAACAATAAGTACCTCAGTCTTGTCTTGAGTTAGCTGGAGGAAGTTGTGAGCCATCCAAGTATTTACATCACTAATATAGTCTAATAAATATATCCGTGGAGCTAAAATCCTCTGGTGACACAGAAATGTAAAGTTGCGTCGTCTGCATAGCAGTGAAAATCAATACTGTGCTTTCTGATAACGCTGCAATGGGGTAACATATATCAACTGAACAGTACCGGAACAAAAATCTAATCTTGTGGAACACTACATGTGATATGTATTTTTTCTGAGATATGCTAGTGAAGTGCAACATTGTATCAACTCAGGAGGTTGGTGTGTTCAGCCACAGGTGCTCCCTCAACGTTATCAGCACAGAGAAACCACACATGCTCACTGCTCACATGGAGCACTCCAAACAAAAGACAATAAAAAATGAACAAAACTCCTAAATTATGATTATGAAATAAACCAAAACGTGTTTCTCACAAGTGTAGCAGGTTGCAAACAACGTTTCCACCCCGAGAATGAGAACGGTAAATGACTGTAATGCATGCATTAACAGTAATTAATGTAACCAAATGACAGGGATTAACGGTACATTTACTAGGCCTACTGGTTACATATGTAATGGGGAATTGATCAAAATAAATAATCAAAGGGCAAACAATTCACACAATAAAACAATGAATGTTCAAGAATTGTCTGGAGACAGCAGAGCACATTCTGGAGAGCTGAGTGCATTCATTCTGGAGAAAGACGCCCATATCTTGGCCACACACACCTCTCTGCTTCTTCTTGTCTCAATATTTTAAATTATACTCAAGACACATTATCGTCACACATTTTAGATGCTTTTCACTGACAGACAAAACTCAATAATCAGCTAGGCCTATTTCCACGTGCGCCGCCCAGATTGCTGGCTTCCCAAATAGAGGATCATTAGTCATGGGTCTTGTCCTGGAGGCAGAACTAAGCAATTTCCCCTTAAATAGGCCAGCTGCAAAGTCAAAATTGGCTATATTGTAAAAATTTATTAAAACAAAAGTGTGCTTTTTGGACTTAATTTAAGGTTAGTCATTAGAGTTAGCAGTGTGGTTAAGGTTAGGGTTAAGTTTAGGGTTAGGTTTACAAATCAGATTTTATGACTTTGTGGCTGTGCCAGCTAGGGACCACTGCAGAGCTGCCTCCAGAACAATATTCATGACAAAAAAATACTAACCTGCTTCTGAAGCACATATTAGATGTTTTTGAGACAAGAATTTGGTGCAATGCCATAAGACAATGTTAGTGACCAGATTGAATAGGCAAAGGCATAACTATTAAATACAAATGGTAGGCTATATGTATCCTATAAAAATACGTGTGTGTATATATACAGTACATTCAGAAACTATTCAGACCCCTTGACTTTTTCCAAATGTTGTTATGTTACAGCCTTATTCTAAAATGGATTGAATAAAACATTTTCCTCAATCTACACACAATAATGACAAAGCCAAAACTGGTTTTCACAAATACTCACACCCTTTGCTATGACACTCAAAATCGAGCTCAGGTGCATCCTGTTTGCATTGATCATCCTTGAGATGTTTCTACAACTTGATAGAAGTACACCTGTGGTAAATTGAATTGATTGGACATGATTTGGAAAGGCACACACCTGTCTATGTAAAGGTCCCACAGTTGACAGTGCATGTCAGAGAAAAAACCAAGCCATGAGGTCGAAGGAATTGTCCGTAGAGCTCTGAGACAGGATTGTGTCGAGGCACAGATCTGGGGAATCGTAAAAAAAAATGTTGGCCAGCATTGAAGGTCCCCAAGAACACAGTGGCCTCCATCATTCTTAAATGGAATAAGTTTGGAACCACCAAGCCTCTTCCTAGAGCTGGCCGCCCGGCCAAACTGAGCAATCGGGAGAGAAGGGCCTTGGTCAGGGAGGAGACCAAGAACCCGATGGTCACTCTGACAGAGCTCCAGAGTTCTTCTATGGAGATAGGAGAACATTCCAGAAGGACAACCATCTCTGCAGCACTCCACCAATCAGGCCTTTATGGTAGAATGGCCAGACGGGAAGCCACTACTCAGTAAAAGGCACATGACAGCCAGCTTGATGTTTGCCAAAAGGCACCTAAAGACTCTCAGACCATGAGAAACAAGATTCTCTGGTCTGATGATACCAAGATTGAACTTTTTGGCCTGAATGCCAAGTGTCACGTCTGGAGGAAACCTGGCACCATCCCTACGGTGAAGCATGGTGGTGGCAGCATCATGTTGTGGGGATGTTGTTCAGCGGCAGGGACTGGGAAACTAGTCAGGATCGAGGGAAAGATGAACGGAGCAAAGTACAGAGAGATCCTTGATGAAAACCTGCTCCAGAGTGCTCAGGACCTCAGACTGGGGCAAAGGTTCACCTTCCAACAGGACAACGACCCTAAGCACACAGCCAAGATAACACAGGAGGGGCTTCGGGACACATCTCCAAATGTCCTTGAGTGGCCCAGCTTGATCCCGGACTTAAACCTGATCAAACATCTTTGGAGAGACCTGAAAATAGCTGAGCAGCGACACTCCCCATCAAACCTGACAGACCTTAAAATGATCTGCAGAGAAGAATGGGAGAAAGTCCCCAAATACAGGTGTGCCAAGCTTGTCGCGTCATACCCAAGAAGACTCAAGGCTGTAATCGCTGCCAAAGGTGCTCAACAAAGAACTGAGTAAAGGGTCTGAATACTTATGTAAATGTGATATTTCCGTATGTTTTTTGTTGCAAACATTTCCTTTAAAATAGTTTTTGCTTTGTCATTATGGGTTATTGTGTGTAGATTTATAAAGGGAAAAAAAACAATTGAATCCATTTCAGAATAAAGCTGTAACGTAACAAAATGTAGAAAAAGTCAAGGGGTCTGAACGCTTTCCGAATGCACTGTATATATCATTTATATAGCTTTGTTTCAGTTTCCCACTCCCTACCCACTAGGAAGCCACAACCCCCACTGATCTATAAGGCATTTATTTAACACATATGACATATGACACAATAATCCTAATTATGTCCACATAGACACACTTAAAAAATGTGTGTTCCCTATAATTGTCTAATAAGTGTATTTATTCATTCCCAACTAGGATGATGCTAGACCTAGCAGACAGTGGACCAGATAATGATGATGCTAGACCTAGCAGACAGTGGACCAGATAATGATGATGCTAGACCTAGCAGACAGTGAACCAGATAATGATCATGCTGCTCAGGCCCATCATCAAGTTGAGGAAAGAGAACAAGCAAGAGAGGCAAATGCTCCAGATCAATGGGGTAGGGACGTCCCAAGGATTCTGGATAGCACGGACCGTTAGAAGAACTTAAGCAGAAGGTTAGACAAATTAACGTAGCAGGTTAGGAGAGTTAGGTTAAGGTCAGGAAAAGGGTTAGGGTTTCGGGTTAGCGAAAATGCTCTCCTAACCTGCTACGAAAATCACTTCTGGTCATAGCTGTATCAAGTGGCAACGATGGCAGCATTCTCTAATAACTACATGCCTAATTCTGTTTCATACTTCTCAAAGTTGATAACTAGCTTATTAGTTTTTATTTTTTTATTTTTACTGATTAAATTCAGCAAGATATAATTTACAAATTGAAAGGATTATATTTACATGTACTAAAATACATTAAGTCCACAGGTCAGTTCATCTACATACTTCAAAACTCCTAAGAACTTCACAAATTAGTTGGTGAGGATTGAGGAACCATGGAACAGTTTGAAACCTTGATATGGACTGTAAGTGAAACATTTCTGATTTGCACATTTTGTGGCTTGGCATCTTTCAAAAACAATTTATCAATGTATATATTTCCTCTATGAAATATAAATCAGAGTTATTATTAGCCTACTAGTTCTGTCCATTTTACTGAAACCTTGTAGAAAAAACGTGTTGGAGAGAAGTACATTTTCACATTTATTGACTGAATTTGCAGATACTACTTCTGTACGTTTTATGAAAACACACAATCAGTTTAGATTTTTCAGATGTTTTTTCTAACATGTTCTCTACTTCCAGATAAATATTATATTGGTGCTTGAAAGCATTGGATCCTGTATTGCATGTGGTAGAGCCGAGTACAGAATAGGGGATGAATGTTGTCCCATGTGTTCACCAGGTAAGGAACCTCTCTTTACATCATATGAATCACCAGACATTAATACATCATCAACACCAACAGAAAAACATGACATTGTGATTCTCTCTTCTGCAGGAAATCGTGTACATAAGCATTGTACTGAATTCACCAGCACCAGCTGTGTGCCCTGTGTTGATTCTACATTCCTTGATGAGCCCAATGGTCTCATAAAATGCAAAGTGTGTACCAACTGTGATCCAGGTAAGAGTGGTCCTGTGTGTCTGCACTGAAACCCTGACACAAACACTGATGTTAGTCTATGCTGTTGTGCTATGAGGATATGTCAGTTGTATGAATGAAATGTGTCTCATAATTTGCATCAGATATAACTTAATGTTTTCTCCATAGGTTTGGGTTTGAAGGTAAAGCAGCCATGTAGACCTTCATCAGACACTGTCTGTGGGACACTGGAGGGGTTCTACTGTCTAGACCCAACTAAGGATGGTTGTAGAGCAGCCCAGAGACACAGCAGCTGTAAACCTGGTCAATACATCAGCCACACAGGTATGTATTCATGTAAGTCTTCCATTGACATCAGTGCATGATTTATGCAGATGTGAGTTAAGCACATCTCAAGTTAGGACCTTTAATGAGTTTCACCCGGTGTTGATTTAGGAACAACATCTACAGATACTGTGTGTGCTGACTGCACTGGTGATACTTATTCAGATGGATCATTAACATCCTGCCAGCCACACACACAGTAAGTGTGGCTCATGCAAATGGTTATTTCCCTCAAAATATCATCTAAATACTACATAATATGCTCACATAGAAATGTAAAACTGAAAGTTGGATGACCAAATTGTTGATTACCAGTGGTCTGTTTCTCTTATTATAGATGTGATACCTTGAAGCTTCAGCAAATTAAACCTGGAACTCATTCATCCAACTCTGAATGCGGACCACAGACCTCCCCTCCCGTAGCTGCAATAATATATCCTGTTGTGGTGGTGGTGGTACTAGCTGTGATAGCAGCAATGACGGCTATTATGAAAACTAGAAGGAAAAAAAGAAAAGATCCTGTATCTGGTGAGATTATTTGGGGGAATTGTAGTTTCATTTATTGTTTTAATTGCCCAGATGAACAAGTGAGAAATATCCAGCACTATATCAAATAAAAATGTATTTGTCACGTGCGCCAAATACAACGGGTGTAGACTTTACCGTGAAATGATTGCTTACGAGCCCTTCCAAACGATGCAGTTAAAAAATAAATACAAATAGTAACACAAGGATTAAAATAAAATATACAAGAATGGAGCTATATACAGGAGTACCAGTACTAGAGCACACAAGATGAATACAATTAAATATACAAGAATGTTTTAAATATCATGACAATGCCATACAGTGTATGTTATCAATTTCTAAATTAGTTTTTGTCTCAATGTTAATTCTTGTACCTTTCCAGAGAGGACTTTTCCAGAGACAAAAAGCCCTACAGAGGTATGTTAATGAATAACACCCACAGTATTTTCTATCATACTCAATGTGGTAAGGAGACGGCTGACAGGAATGTATATTACCCCAACGGTTGCACTTTTTATGTTTTATTGAGTTTAGGTTTCTTTTTACTAGGTATCAGACACAGAGGGAACATCAATGCTGTTTGTGGGAACATGTCACGGTTCAGACAGACGACCAGAGGACCACAATTGCGTCACACCAGAAAGTTTATTAAAACTAAAGGGAAAAGGGAAGTAGGGAGTGAATGAAGGCTCCAGGGGTAACAGGGATCCCGTCCAATGTGCTGGGTCTGTGCCCCCCCCAGTGGCAGCGATGCGTCCTATGAAGCCGGTGGTGGGTGGTCCAGAAGTCCTGGGGGGGGGAGACACAGACACAACAGGGCGGAATGAAACAAGGCAGCAGTACAGTTCAAGGGAAATCCAAAATACGTAGTAGCAAGGCAGAAGGCTGGTCAGAGTTACCGGGATTGAAGAGTAGTCAGGAGTCGTTATGGCAGAAGCAGGTCTGGATCTCCTGGGGCAGAAGAGTATCCAAAAATCAGGCAGGTCCGGGGTCACAAAACCAGGGTGAGCCAGAAGCGCGAGCAAACAGGTTCCGGGTGTGAGCTTTGCAGACGATCTGACACCGGAGAGCTGAAAGACAGGGCCTTAAATACTGGGAGAGGTAGTGGGTAATGCAGCGCAGCTGGCAGAGTAATTAGAGCAGAGCAGAGCAGGGACAGGTGGAGCTAGTTAGGCTGAGTAGAGAGAGTGGTGAGCAGAGTGGAAGAAAATTAAGGTGGTAACCCGGTGGAGTGAGAGGCTCATGACAGAACCCCCCCCCCAAGGGACGGCCCCAGAAGTCCCAAGAGCAACACCACGCCGGGCGGGAGGAGGGGAGCCGGAGGAGGGCTAGAACTCCTCCGAACGGTCCGAGTGAACGTCCTCATCCTCGGAGGAAGCCGGAGGGCCGTGGTCGGGAGATGGGACAGGTCCCGAGACAGGATCAGGCACAGGACAGGAAGCCGAGCGGGCAGGACGGTTAGGGACCCCTCTGGGGCGGCCCCTACGGATTGCAGGTTGATCAGGATGCCGTTGGTGGAAAGCGGTGATGAGAGTCCTATCCACAATCCGACTAGCTGGCACCCAGGTCCTTTCCTCAGGTCCATAGCCCTCCCAGTCAATGAGGTACTGGAGACCCCTACCCCTCCGTCTGGACCGAAGCAGGCGGCGGACGGTGTAAACCAGACCACCATCGACGAGCCGTGGAGGAGGAGGACAAGGCGCAGCAGGGACCAGCGGACTCTCATGGATGGGCTTAATCTTAGACACATGGAAAGTGGGGTGCACCCTCAGGGAATTAGGCAGTTGGAGCCGGACAGCAGTTGGGCTAATCACTCTTATGATAGGGAATGGGCCAATGAACCGAGGTGCCAGCTTCTGTGACTCCACCCTGAGTGGCAGGTTCTTCGATGACAACCACACCCTTTGACCAACATGGTAGGTGGGAGCAGGAATTCTCCGACGGTTGGCCCCGGTAGTGTAGCTGGCAACGGATCTGAGGAGTGTGGCTCGGGCTTGTGACCAGGTGCGGCGACATCGACGGGCAAAAGCAAGTGCAGATGGGCAAGTAACCTCCTCTTCCTGGCTGGCAAATAGAGGAGGCTGGTATCCATAAACACATTGGAAAGGGGACATACCGATGGCAGAGCAGGTCAGAGAATTGTGTGCGTACTCCACCCATGTCAATTGCTGCGACCAGGAGTGGGGGTTGCGTGAAGTCATGCATCGCAGTGCCTTCTCGAGCTCCTGATTAGCCCGCTCTGACTGCCCATTGGATTGGGGATGGAATCCGGAAGTCAGACTGACTGTGGCTCCCAGCAGGTGACAGAACTCCTTCCAAAAAGCGGAGGAGAATTGTGGACCACGGTCAGAAACTACATCCTTTGGCAGTCCGTGGATCCGGAAGACGTGTTCCAGGACCACCTGGGCGGTCTCCTTGGCGGTTGGGAGCTTGGGGAGGGGAATGAAGTGTGCCATCTTGCTGAAACGGTCAACTATGGTGAGAATGACGGTCATGCCACTTGAAGGGGGCAGCCCCGTGACAAAGTCAAGGGCGATGTGAGACCAGGGACGTCTGGGCACAGGCAGGGGCTGCAGCAATCCGGCTGGGGGCTGGCAGGACGACTTGTGTTGGTTGCAGATGGGGCAGGCTTGGACGAATTCCCGTACATCCTTTCTCAGAGAGGGCCACCAGAACCTCTGGGCGAGCAGGTTGTAAGTGCGGGTGGAGCCAGGGTGACAAGCTAGGCGGGAGTCATGTCCCCACTGAACGACCTGGGACCTCAGGTCTTCGGGGACAAAAAGGCGGTCAGCTGGGCAAGTGCTGGGACCTGGCTGGTTACGGAGAGCCTCCAGCACCTGTTCCTCAACAGCCCAGGTCAGAGCTGCAACGATGCAGGGACTTGGCAGAATCGACACAGGGTCCTTGGAGGGGGTGTCATCCTTCTGGAATTGACGGGAGAGGGCGTCTGGCTTGGTGTTGCGTGATCCAGGCCGGTATGACAGAGTGAAATTAAACCTGGTGAAGAACAGGGCCCAGCGGGACTGCCTGGAGTTCAACCGTTTGGCCGTGCGGATGTACTCCAAGTTCTTATGATCGGTCCAAACGAGAAATGGAATGGTGGACCCCTCCAGCCAGTGACGCCACTCCTCCAAGGCAAGCTTTACAGCCAGCAGCTCACGGTTCCCTATGTCGTAATTGCACTCAGAGGGGGACAACCGACGTGAGAAAAAGGCACAGGGATGGAGCTTCCTATCCTCCGCAGCCCACTGAGAAATCACAGCACCAACTCCCACATCCGAGGCGTCCACCTCCACAATGAATTGCCGGTCCACATCAGGCATCTGGAGGATGGGAGCGGAGGTGAACCTCACCTTGAGGGTACTGAAGGCCTTGTCGGCTGCTGGGGTCCAGGTGAAGGGTTGCTTGGTGCTGGTTAGAGCAGTGAGAGGGGCAGCAACGGTACTGTAGTTCCGGATAAACTTTCTGTAGAAGTTAGCAAACCCCAGAAACTGTTGCAGCTTCTTTCTGTTCTCCGGAACTGGCCATGAAGTGACTGCTGATACTTTGGCAGGATCCATTTGGATACTTCCCTCTGCCACTATGTACCCCAGGAAGGCCACTGTCTTGACGTGAAACTCACATTTCTCTGCCTTGGCGTAGAGGGAATTCTCCAGAAGACGATGAAGGACTTGCTGGACATGGCGGGTGTGTTCAGACAGGTTTCTGGAGTAGATTAAGATGTCATCCAGGTAAACGAAGACAAACTTGTTTAACATGTCCCGCAGTACATCATTCACTAGAGCCTGGAACACAGCAGGAGCATTGGTGAGGCCAAAAGGCATAACCAGATACTCGTAGTGGCCTGTTGGTGTATTGAATGCGGTTTTCCATTCATCTCCCTCCCGGATCCGCACTAGGTGGTAAGCGTTTCTGAGATCCAACTTGGTAAAAACAGTGGCTCCCTGGAGCAACTCAAAAGCAGAGGTGAGCAGAGGCAGAGGGTAACGGTTTTTCACTGTGATGTCGTTGAGTCCCCTGTAGTCGATGCAGGGGCGAAGAGATCCGTCCTTCTTCCCCACAAAGAAGAAGCCAGCACCAGCAGGAGATGAAGATGAACGGATTAATCCTGCGGACAGAGAGCCATTGATGTAGTCCTCCATGGACTTTCTTTCAGGAGCAGACAACGAATAAAGACGACCCTTTGGAGGGGCTGTTCCAGGGAGGAGGTCGATGGCACAGTCGTACGGTCGGTGAGGGGGCAGAGATGTGGCTCTTGCTTTGTTAAACACCTCTCTGAGACCATGGTAGCATTCTGGGACATTGGAGAGGTCAGGAGCGGAGTTAGTAGGTACTGGCCGAGGGGGTAGTGCGGCAGCAAGCAGGCAGGTTCGGTGGCAGTCCTCTCCCCACTCCCTGATCACCCCGGTCACCCAGTCGAGCTGAGGGTTGTGCCGGCGGAGCCATGGGTAACCCAGGATGAGGGGTTGGCCTGGAGAGGGGAGCAGGTGAAACTGGATAGTTTCTTGATGGTTTCCGGACAGACCCATCGAGACCGGGGCCGTGACATGAGTGACCGATCCGAGTAAGTGTCCGTCCAGTGCCCGGGCAGGAATAGGAGGTGTCAAACGGAGGTTCTCCAGTCCCAGTTGGCGTGCCAGCTTGATGTCCATTATGTTGGCTTCGGCGCCAGAATCCACCAGAGCAGCCAGGGTGTGAGTTGAGTCAGAGAGGCGGAGGTGAACTTGCAGCAGGGGTTTGCGGTCGGAGGACTGGATGGTCATTGAACTCAACCGGACTCCCCCTATGCCCGGTGAGCTTCGGCCCTTTAAAGGGCAGGTTACCACACGATGTCCATCACCTCCACAATAGAGGCAGAGGTTTGAGGTGAAGCGGCGCTGGCGCTCTGCAGGAGTGAGAGAGGCTCGCCCAATCTCCATAGGCTCAGACTGATCAAGCTGACCTGGGTGAGTGGCAGTAGATGACAGGAGCCCAGTCGGATCTCTCCGAATGCCGGTAGTAGGTGGACCTTGGCGCCCCCTCTCACGACGACGGGTCTGTATCCTTCTGTCGATCCTGACAGTCAGTGCGATGGCTTCATCAAGAGTGGAAGGCAGTTCATGGGAGACCAACTCGTCCTTGATATAGTCAGCCAAACTATGGAAGAACGCGTCCACCAACGATGGTGTGTTCCAAGAACTTCGTCTAGCCAGGGTTCGGAAGTCGATGGAATGGTCTGCGACTGTACGTCTGCCTTGTCGAATACTGAACAGTTCACGAGACGCCTCTGCGGTTGGTGAATCCAGGTCAAACACCTTCAGCATCTCCTCAGCAAACAGGTCGAAGGTTGCACATGCGGGGGTTTGACGTTCGAACTCTGCTGTTCCCCAGAGTCGAGCTCGGCCCGTCAGGTGAGTGATGGCATACCCAACTTTAGCCCCCTCCGTGGCGAAGGTCCTTGGCTGCAAGGAGAACTGAAGTCGGCAGCTAGTCAGGAATGGCCGGACCTGGGTTGAGTCGCCGTTGAACCGCTCGGGGTTTCCAATCTTGGGTTCCGGAGCAGCGGCTGCAATGACCGGGGCAGGTAACTCGGGGGCAGGGCTGGTGGGCAGACTGGCTGGGGTAAGGTTGGTGAGGAGTTGAATGATCATGGCGAGTTGTTGTTGCTGCTGCTGGAACTGCTGCTCATGCTCATCGGTTTCCATGTCGGGGAAAGTGTGCGCTGAGTCCATAATGGTCAGATCGTACTGTCACGGTTCAGACAGACGACCAGAGGACCACAATTGCGTCACACCAGAAAGTTTATTAAAACTAAAGGGAAAAGGGAAGTAGGGAGTGAATGAAGGCTCCAGGGGTAACAGGGATCCCGTCCAATGTGCTGGGTCTGTGCCCCCCCCAGTGGCAGCGATGCGTCCTATGAAGCCGGTGGTGGGTGGTCCAGAAGTCCTGGGGGGGGGAGACACAGACACAACAGGGCGGAATGAAACAAGGCAGCAGTACAGTTCAAGGGAAATCCAAAATACGTAGTAGCAAGGCAGAAGGCTGGTCAGAGTTACCGGGATTGAAGAGTAGTCAGGAGTCGTTATGGCAGAAGCAGGTCTGGATCTCCTGGGGCAGAAGAGTATCCAAAAATCAGGCAGGTTCGGGGTCACAAAACCAGGGTGAGCCAGAAGCGCGAGCAAACAGGTTCCGGGTGTGAGCTTTGCAGACGATCTGACACCGGAGAGCTGAAAGACAGGGCCTTAAATACTGGGAGAGGTAGTGGGTAATGCAGCGCAGCTGGCAGAGTAATTAGAGCAGAGCAGAGCAGGGACAGGTGGAGCTAGTTAGGCTGAGTAGAGAGAGTGGTGAGCAGAGTGGAAGAAAATTAAGGTGGTAACCCGGTGGAGTGAGAGGCTCATGACAGAACAGGTAAGGTAGCCTATAACTTATCAGAATGGTATGCTTGAGTTCATGAATTTCAGCCACATTTTCAGTAAAAATATTGATGATTAATTACTTTACATATTTTCGTTAACTTGACTTCTTATTAATATTATGCTTACCAGATTCAACCCTCCAGGACATTCATCAGAACAATCCAGTCGAATGTGTGGTTCATTGGGTTGAAAACTAGACTGGGCAGTAGGGCCCAATTTCTGTCCACTTCATGGTAAATGTGATCTAGACTCCATTTTTAAATAAATGTTGGAGGCTGGCACATTTGTTTTGTGGTGTACAGATAAAAAAAGACCATGACCTTAATAGATGGCCTGAAACCCTCAAATGTAACAAACAGATTATCCCACAACATCACCATGGACCTTGTGGAACTTGTGCTTCTGGTGATGGTGTTGTGTAGATTCTGTTGACACAAACTGTCAAAGGACCTGCAAATAATATGGCCTGGACACTGGTATGGAAACATGGACTCCCCTTACATGTTGTGTGACCATGGATTTGTATAATCCCATTCACCACAGAGTAAACCACAAGGTACAATGGTGCAAAGTGTAGACGAAGTCCAGTGTGTGACCCATGATGCATACCAATGGAGCAAAGGTTTTATATAGCATATTATGTAATTCATAGTGGCGTATTGTATTGCACTTTTTTGATTCCATGGGTTTATAATGTCCCCTCTTGGGATGAATATGTAGCGGGTCTGCTATAAAATATAATTATGTTCAAGTGTTCCAATGACCTTAGCTACATTGTAAAAAATATATATATATATATATGAAAGCAAATTGATTGAAGCAAAATGTGAAAACTGCAAGGGTGTTATTTCACTCAGATGTGTATTTTAGAGTAAATTCAATGCCAATGGGACCAAATCAATTCTGAGATTCCAAACGAGGAAGATATTCGAAACCCTTAAAAGTGCATCTTTCCTTCCTAATTTAAGAAATGTAAAATTCTATTTGTGGATTCATTTGCTTCTACCTTGATGCCTTTCATGAAGGTTTTCGATTTGCTTATTTTTTTCAGCAATTCGAAAACCTTCATAAAAGGCATTGGGTAAAGGTAAATTAAAACATACAATACAAATATAATTTTACATACATTTATACATCTTGATGCCCATTCAAAAAGGCAGTCACTAGTTACCACAGCCACGAATTCAAACTCCGCCCATTTCTACAATTTATCTTAAAATGTTAATTCAAGCCTAACCTTAAATTAAGACCAAATTGCTAATTTGTTTTAATTCATTTTTACGAAATAGCCCATTATGACTCTGTGGCTGTGTTAACTAGTGGAAATCCTTCAAAAACATTACGGGACTTTCATTTCACGGTCATTTTTTTTATTTTTTATTTTATTTCACCTTTATTTAACCAGGTAAGCCAGTTGAGAACAAGTTCTCATTTACAACTGCGACCTGGCCAAGATAAAGCAAAGCAGTGTGATAAAAACAACAGAGTTACATACGGGGTAAAACAAAACATAGTCAAAAATACAACAGAAAATATATATACATAGTGTGTGCAAATGTAGTAAGTTATGGAGGTAAAGCAATAAATAGGCCATAGTGCAAAATAGTTACAATTTCGTATTAACACTGGAATGATACAGTGGGGGGAAAAAGTATTGTGTCAGCCACCAATTGTGCAAGTTCTCCCACTTAAAAAGATGAGAGAGGCCTGTAATTTTCTGTCAACTATGACAGACAAATTGAGATTTTTTTTCTCCAGAAAATCACATTGTAGGATTTGTAATGAATTTATTTGCAAATTATGGTGGAAAATAAGTATTTGGTGACCTACAAACAAGCAAGATTTCTGGCTCTCACAGACCTGTAACTTCTTCTTTAAGAGGCTCCTCTGTCCTCCACTCGTTACCTGTATTAATGGCACCTGTTTGAACTTGTTATCAGTATAAAAGACACCTGTCCACAACCTCAAACAGTCACACTCCAACCTCCACTATGGCCAAGACCAAAGAGCTGTCAAAGGACACCAGAAACAAAATTGTAGACCTGCACCAGGCTGGGAAGACTGAATCTGCAATAGGTAAGCAGCTTGGTTTGAAGAAATCAACTGTGGGAGCAATTATTAGGAAATGGAAGACATACAAGACCACTGATAATCTCCCTCGATCTGGGTCTCCACGCAAGATCTCACCCTGTGGGGTCAAAATGATCACAAGAACGGTGAGCAAAAATCCCAGAACCACACGGGGGGACCTAGTGAATGACCTGCAGAGAGCTGGGACCAAAGTAACAAAGCCTACCATCAGTAACACACTACGCCGCCAGGGACTCAAATCCTGCAGTGCAAGACGTGTCCCCCTGCTTAAGCCAGTACATGTCCAGACCCGTCTGAAGTTTGCTAGAGTGCATTTGGATGATCCAGAAGATGATTGGGAGAATGTCATATGGTCGGATGAAACCAGATCAAACTCAACTCGTCGTGTTTGGAGGACAAAGAATGCCGAGTTGCATCCAAAGAACACCATACCTACTGTGAAGCATGGGGGTGGAAACATCATGCTTTGGGGCTGTTTTTCTGCAAAGGGACCAGGACGACTGATCCGTGTAAAGGAAAGAATGAATGGGGCCATGTATCATGAGATTTTGAGTGAAAACCTCCTTCCATCAGCAAGGGCATTGAAGATGAAACGTGGCTGGGTCTTTCAACATGACAATGATCCCAAACACACCGCCCGGGCAACGAAGGAGTGGCTTCGTAAGAAGCATTTCAAGGTCCTGGAGTGGCCTAGCCAGTCTCCAGATCTCAACCCCATAGAAAATCTTTGGAGGGAGTTGAAAGTCCGTGTTGCCCAGCGACAGCCCCAAAACATCACTGTTCTAGAGGAGATCTGCATGGAGGAATGGGCCAAAATACCAGCAACAGTGTGTGAAAACCTTGTGAAGACTTACAGAAAACGTTTGACCTGTGTCATTGCCAACAAAGGGTATATAACAAAGTATTGAGAAACTTTTGTTATTGACCAAATACTTATTTTCCACCATAATTTGCAAATAAATTCATTAAAAATCCTACAATGTGATTTTCTGGATTATTTTTTCTCATTTTGTCTGTCATAGTTGACGTGTACCTATGATAAATTACAGGCCTCATCTTTTTAAGTGGGAGAACTTGCACAATTGGTGGCTGACTAAATACTTTTTTCCCCCACTGTAGATGTGCAAAAGATGATGTGCAAATAGAGATACTGGGGTGCAAATTAGCTAAATAAATAACAATATGGGGATGAGGTAGTTGGGTGGGCTAATTTCAGAATGGCTGTGTACAGGTGCAGTGATCGGTAAGGTGCTCTGACAACTGATGCTTAAAGTTAGTGAGGGAGATGAATATGTAGTGAGGGCCAGCCAACAAGAGCGTACAGGTCACAATGGTGGGTAGTATATGGGGCTTTGGTGACAAAACGGATGGCACTGTGATAGACTACATCCAATTTGCTGAGTAGAGTGTTGGAAGCTATTTTGTAAATGACGTCGCCGAAGTCAAGGATCGGTAGGATAGTCAGTTTTACGAGGGCATGTTTGGTAGCATGAGTGAAGGAGGCTTTGTTGCGAAATAGGAAGCCGATTCTAGATCTAACTTTTGATTGGAGATGCTTAATGCGAGTCTGGAAGGAGAGTTTACAGTCTAACCAGACACCTAGGTATTTGTAGTTGTCCACATACTCTAGGTCAGACCCGCCGAGAGTAGTGATTCTAGTCGGGTGGGCGGGTGCAAGCAGCGTTCGGTTGAAGAGCATGCATTTAGTTTTACTAGTGTTTAAGAGCAGTTGGAGGCTACGGAAGGAGTGTTGTATGGCGTTGAAGCTTGTTTGGAGGTTTGTTAACACAGTGTCCAATGAAGGGCCAGATGTATACAAAATGGTGTCGTCCGCATAGAGGTGGATCAGAGCGTCACCAGCAGCAAGAGCGACATCATTGATATACACAGAGAATAGAGTCGGCCCGAGAATTGAACCCTGTGGCACCCCCATAGAGACGGCCAGAGGTCCAGACAACAGGCCCTCCGATTTGACACATTGAACTCTATCTGAGAAGTAGTTGGTGAACCAGGCGAGGCAGTCATTAGAGAAACCAAGGCTATTTAGTCTGCCAATAAGAATGCGGTGGTTGACAGAGTCGAAAGCCTTGGCCAGGTTGATGAAGATGGCTGCGCAGTACTGTCTTATCGATTGCGGTTATAATGTTGTTTAGGACCTTGAGCGTGGCTGAGGTGCACCCATGACCAGCTCGGAAACCGGATTGCATAGCGGAGAAGGTACGGTGGGATTCGAAATGGTCGGTGATCTGTTTGTTAACTTGGCTTTCGAATACTTTCGAAAGGCAGGGCAGGATGGATATAGGTCTGTAACAGTTTGGATCTAGAGTGTCACCCCCTTTGAAGAGGGGGATGACCGCGGCAGCTTTCCAATCTCTGGGGATCTCAGACGTTACGAAAGAGAGGTTGAACAGGCTAGTAATAGGGGTTGCGACAATTTCAGCGGCTAATTTTAGAAAGAAAGGGTCCAGATTGTCTAGCCCAGCTGATTTGTAGGGGTCCAGATTTTTCAGTTCTTTCAGAACATCAGCTGTCTGAATTTGTGTGAAGGAGAAGCAGGGGGGGGGGCATGGGCAAGTTGCAGCAGAGGGTGCAGAGCTGGTGGCCGGGGTAGTGGTAGCCAGGTGGAAAGCATGGCCAGCCGTATCAAAATGCTTGTTGAAATTCTCGATTATTGTAGATTTATCGGTGGTGATAGTGTTTCCTAGCCTCAGTGCAGTGGGCAGTTGGGAGGAGGTGCTCTTATTTTCCATGGACTTTACAGTGTCCCAAAACTTTTTGGAGTTAGTGCTACAGGATGCACATTTCTGTTTGAAAAAGCTAGCCTTTGCTTTCCTAACTGATTGTGTATATTGGTTCCTGACTTCCCTGAAAAGTTGCATATCGCGGGGGCTGTTCGATGCTAATGCAGTACGCCACAGGATGTTTTTGTGCTGGTCAAGGGCAGTCAAGTCTGAGGAGAACCAGGGGCTATATCTGTCATGGCTAGAAGGGATCCAGCTTTAGTAAAATTAAAGTTGAAATGTTTTGCATTTTAGCTAACCCTAACTCATTTCCTAAAGTTAACCCAATTCTCCTAACCAGCTTTTGACAAAGGGTAGACCGGTTGTTTGTGACCCTGACATGCTTTGCAAGCTATCGTCACATGGGTCATTACTAGTTACCAAAAACACAGTCAAAATTGGTATATGGTTATCAGTTTGGTTAAGGTTAGGTTTAAAATCATTTTTCAAAGATAAATTGTAGAAATAGTTGAGGTTTAGCAATAATTCAGCCTGGTCTCAGACTACACGTAACATAGTAAATGTAAATCCGGCACACTCATTAGTAAGATATGCTACGTTGCATATGGTCACACAAGATAGATGATTACTTAAGGCCAAAGGTTGTGAGTTTGAGTCTCATCACAGACAACTTTAGCATTTAAGTACTTACTACTTTTTAGCTACTTTCCAACTACTTAGCTTGTTAGCAAACCCTCCGCCCAACCTTAACCCTTTTAGCTAACCATTCCCTAACCCTTTAACCTAACTCCTAAACTTAACTCTAACCCCTAGCTAACCTTAGCCACCTAGCTAGAATTCGTAAGATGTCATACGTTTTGCAAATTTGTACATATAGTCAGTGATGTAGTGGTGCCTGGAGAATTGGGTATACTCTAACATTTCCCAAAAGTCCTGCCCAGCAAAGAAAAGGCATGCTGTGTGAAAAATCCTATGTTTCCCCATATATATATATATATATATATATATATATATATATATATATATATATATATATATATATATATATATATATATATATATATATATATATATATATATATATACACAGTGAGGGAAAAAAGTATTTGATCCCCTGCTGATTTTGTACGTTTTCCCACTGACAAAGACATGATCAGTCTATAATTTTAATGGTAGGTTTATTTGAACAGTGAGAGACAGAATAACAACAACAAAATCCAGAAAAACGCATGTCAAAAATGTTATAAATTGATTTGCATTTTAATGAGGGAAATAAGTATTTGACCCCTCTGCAAAACATGACTTAGTACTTGGTGGCAAAACCCTTGTTGGCAATCACAGAGGTCAGACGTTTCTTGTAGTTAGCCACAAGGTTTGCACACATCTCAGGAGGAATTTTGTCCCACTCCTCTTTGCAGATCTTCTCCAAGTCATTAAGGTTTCGATGCTGACGTTTGGCAACTCTAACCTTCAGCTCCCTCCACAGATTTCCTATGGGATTAAGGTCTGGAGACTGGCTAGGCCACTCCAGGACCTTAATGTGCTTCTTCTTGAACAACTCCTTTGTTGTCTTGGCCGTGTGTTTTGGGTCATTGTCATGCTGGAATACCCATCCACAACCCATTTTCAATGCCCTGGCTGAGGGAAGGAGGTTCTCACCCATGATTTGACAGTACATGGCCCCGTCCATCGTCCCTTTGATGCGGTGAAGTTGTCCTGTCCCCTTAGCAGAAAAACACCCCCTTAGCATAATGTTTCCACCTCCATGTTTGAAGGTGGGGATGGTGTTCTTGGGGTCATAGGCAGCATTCCTCCTCCTCCAAACACGGCGAGTTGAGTTGATGCCAAAGAGCTCCATTTTGGTCTCATCTGACCACAACACTTTCACCCAGTTCTCCTCTGAATCATTCAGATGTTCATTGGCAAACTTCAGACGGGCCTGTATATGTGCTTTCTTGAGCAGAGGGACCTTGCGGGCGCTGCAGGATTTCAGTCCTTCATGGCGTAGTGTGTTACCAATTGTTTTCTTGGTGACTATGGTCCCAGCTGCCTTGAGATCATTGACAAGATCCTCCCGTGTAGTTCTGGGCTGATTCCTCACCATTCTCATGATCATTGCAACTCCACGAGGTGAGATCTTAGATGGAGCCCCAGGCCGAGGGAGATTGACAGTTCTTTTGTGTTTCTTCCATTTGCGAATAATCGCACCAACTGTTGTCACCTTCTCACCAAGCTGCTTGTCGATGGTCTTGTAGCCCATTCCAGCCTTGTGTAGGTCTACAATCTTGTCCCTGACATCCTTGGAGAGCTCTTTGGTCTTGGCCATGGAGGAGAGTTTGGAATCTGATTGATTGATTGCTTCTGTGGACAGGTGTCTTTTATACAGGTAACAAGCTGAGATTAGGAGCACTCCCTTTAAGAGTGTTCTCCTAATCTCAGCTCGTTACCTGTATAAAATACACCTGGGAGCCAGAAATCTTTCTGATTGAGAGGGGGTCAAATACTTATTTCCGTCATTAAAATGCAAATCAATTTATAACAATTTTGACATGCGTTTTCTGGATTTTTTTGTTGTTATTCTGTCTCTCACTGTTCAAATAAACCTACCATTAAAATTATAGACTGATCATTTCTTTGTCAGTGGGCAAACGTACAAAATCAGCAGGGGATCAAATACTTTTTTCCCCTCACTGTATATGTATGTATATATATATTATTATTATTATTATATTTTTTTTTTTTTTCCTATATTCAGATTTTCACTCAAATGTATTATTTTTTAGTTTTTGCTCTATCTGATTGGGTGGGCCTGGCTCCTCAGTGGGTGGACCTGTGTCCACCTAGGCCCACTCATGCCTACACCCCTGATGCAAACAGTGCATGATGACTGAATTAAACATCACAAGTAGCCTACTAAACAAGACTTCTAACCAAACTTTTTCAATACCTGGTTTGCATACCCATTGTTGCCTTAGTTAGCATTTACTGGTAGATATCACAAGTTGAAACGTCTTTCCTACCCGCTACCGATTACATTCTGCTGCTTCATGCCAAAACCACGAGAGCGGCGCGCTTTTCCTGCCAGCAGATGATATTACACTGAAACTAGACTATGTGCGGCACGCATGTGAATATATTTAGCATGCTTTGCGTTACAGATCATTAAAAAATAAGTGTTAGAAAGCATTGTTGTATAACATTAGTATTTAAACACTTATTTTGTAATGATCTGTAACGTTTAATCTATTGTCAATGTAGAGAGCGTATCAAATAACGTTAGTCCAACTATCAAATTGGCTATTCTAGCTAGCTACCCCCCAAATGTAATCAGCGAACTGTAGCTAGCTACTAACGTTGTAGTATTAGCGAAGTCAGGAAGTGAAAATGGTATGCCTTCCGTCTGAACAGTATCACCCCTTGGTAAGTTAGCGAACTGTGTCTAACTAGCTAACGTTACTGTCCTAATGAAAATCAAATAACGTTAGTCCAACTATCAAATCGGCGATTCTACCTACCCCCAAATGGGATCAGCTAACTTTAGCAAGCTACTGTACAGTATTAGCAACTAACTTCGCAACCACCACAACCATGTGCATGCTTGTTGCCAAATATGTTGAATGCAAAGATTATGTTTTCATCCTTGGTGTTGAACCCTTAACGTTACTTGCCTAGCAGTAGCAGCACCAGGTTTGCCCTAAAAATGGTTGGCATGTGTAGCTACCACAATATATTTTACATTAGCTAGACTAGATTGATTAGATTAAAATACGGTTGTGGTGGAGCACTGGAAGTCGTGCGCACATTCAGAAGTTTCAAGCTGATAATGACTGAGCCATAAAATTACTACCAAAATCCCCAATGTTGATTAAATTAAAATTGTATGACGGACTTGTATACTCACCTGAGGTTGTTAGGTTACAAGGTCGCTCTTTTCAGGTCAAGGGTGGATGCAGCTTGGACCTTTAGTGTAGTAACACTCTTGACTCGACGTCTAGATCGATGTTGTCCAGTAGATTTCCACTTATTAGTGGGGGAAAGTTTGTTATAACGACCGTTTAAATGATAAGTTCCTGTTTGTGCTATTGTCAACTCTTATGCCATTGTCAAGGGCATGACGATGACATTTTGGAACACTTGACTGTCCAAACAGCAAGTTACAAATGACTAAACGATGGATGTGTGTCAGAGTCAGAAAGCTGTCATTTGCCGACATGGCTACGCTAGTTATCGTAGTAATGACAGGTGGGTGTGTGCGCCATAGAAATAAGAACGAATAGAAAGTGCGTTTTCGTTCAAGTCAATGAGTGCATAATGGGTGGAATGTCAGCCATTTTGCAAAGAAATACGTTCTATTGCATAAGCCACATCAGTTAGCGTCATTTGAATTAACGATCTACATTACCATGGCAATCCAGCATCAGTTGATAAAACATTCCAAAATGCCATGGAAATTATTTCATCACAATACCAGGCAGCCATTGCAAGTGTACCCATACGTTTACCAGTCAACTTCCAGGGTTAGAGCTTCCAACTCCCTTCACTTCATTCTTATTTCTTTGGTGTGCGTAGTGGTGTCGGCTGATTGGTGGTGGTGCTTGTGCTTCCCATCACTCAGAAGTTATGTATCAACCTAAGGTGACAACAATGCCTGCCATGGAAGTTTCCCAGTTGCTTTGAATGTTCAAAATCATTGTAAAAACACTTTTAAAGGCTCAAAGTATAATATTATCCAACTTTCAAAACAAGTCCTTTTTGGCTAGCCAAAACTAGCTAGCTAGGTACCTGTTTAGCTTTCTTGTACATTCACTAATTTGTTTCTAAACAATTAATAAGCTAATTAGATACCACATGTTCTTGTCAAACTGTCAACAGAGTAGCTAGCAAGCAACAAGATATGCCAAATAACAGTCTAAAAACAACTTGAAATAAATCAGATTTGAACAGTCAGACACAAGTCACAGATTTGTGGCTTGAAATATCCGATACCATATGCTTTTTGGCTGTTTAGACTGCGGGAAAAAGAACAGATTCTATTTGGAAATGCCAAAAAATAGAATCTGAGTCACTTCAAACTGCCAATGTGAACAGAGCTTTACAGACTTCCACTTAGCCTATTAATCTTTTGTCGTTTCAGGTTTTCATAATGTGCTTGTATTTGGAAATGATTGTGGTCCAGCAGAATACAAAACTAATGATAGGCAGTGCTGCCCAATGTGTAATAAAGGTAATGTAAATTAATACATTATCTTTTAGATTATTTTATTTTTTACAATTGCACACAATGGGTACGGGAAATACGTTAACAGTAAACAAGGGGGAGGCACATTTCCACAGGTAGCCTACAATCTCACACAATACAGTATTTCAGTAGGCCTATATAAAGTCTCATGCTGTAAATGAGAGGCATGTTTCATGGAACACAGCTCTGCATCATTGCGTTTACATTTTTTTTATGACTCCCGGTGACATCATAGGGTGTCGTTTTCTTAGGACCTGTTCTTCTATCTTTTACATACTGGTATGGTTCTGGAGATAGTGAATATAATGTTAAAAGTGGAACATATACCTTTTTAAAGAAAATATGTAACGTCTCATGTAACGTCTAATTTGTAAGTCGCTCTGGATAAGAGCGTCTGCTAAATGACGTAAATGTAAATGTAAATGTCTCAATACGTTTTAATAAGTTGTATTTTCTATGATTATGTTCGGTGGTCCGCAGAGATTGTACATTGGAGTCCAGCACATCTTGCATACCCTGTATCAGAGGAACCTTCATGAACGAGGCCAATGGTCTAAACAAGTGCTTTCCCTGCACTCCCTGTGACCCAGGTACATTTCATTTTCTTCCAAACCTTCCCACCTTTCCTTTTAGCTGTGCACATCATACCCTTTTCACTGCGGAGCTGAGTTGTATTGCACTGGCTGGGTTCTGCATCCACCAATTGGAAAGTACAGTGTAAAAAATGTAATATCTAAGCCAGTGTCGTACGTTTCAGGTCACCACAATAGTGTGAAAAGGGTATGAGGTGCCTTCTTCTCACAAGTAGTCCTCTGACTGAAATGAATCAACCCTGATATTTTCCAGGACAGGGCCTTTTCACTCAGACAGAGTGCACAACAACAAGTAACACAGTCTGCGACGTTCTAGATGGATACTACTGTAGAAGCTACTCATCCAACTCAGAGTGTAGCTTTGCAGTGGAACATACACAATGTTCACCGGGCCAGAGCACTACTGCACCTGGTAAGTATGAAGTAGAGGCTAAATATCGTACAGGACATCAGAATTCTGATAATTGAATATAGCATGGGCTCTAGATAGCTTAGTGTTTACCTCAGGTGATTTTGACTTGTCCAGCACCAAAATGGTTAACTTTTGAACATGAAAACACTGTTTGTTCTCACCTTACAGGAACAAAGACAACAGATACCATTTGTGAGGAGTGTCAGCATGGTTTTTACTCACAACATGGTGTGAACTGCACAGCTTGGACTGAGTAGGTCATCGTTTGTGTACTAGACTTTCTTGAATTGCTTTAGGTTTTCTTTCTTCTTTAAAAGATAATTGGGATATCGATGATATTATATGTCACAAAGCAGTATCAATGCTCAGATAGCAATCTATAGATTAAGTTCTGACAACCAGATTTTGGTTGACAATATAATTACAGGCTGGCTTAATGGTAAATCCATTTGAATTCATTCACTTTTTGA
Source organism: Coregonus lavaretus (assembly GCF_964263955.1). Taxonomy (NCBI): domain Eukaryota; kingdom Metazoa; phylum Chordata; class Actinopteri; order Salmoniformes; family Salmonidae; genus Coregonus; species Coregonus lavaretus. Next base: position 42,933,302 of record NC_140007.1, read on the forward strand.
CAGCACCCCTTTTGATTTAAACAAAACCTTCCATACATATTTGCCCATTGTAGAAGTACTCAGAAAGTGACTTTTTGGACCTGAATGCCAAAACATTCAAGAGATAGTGCTGACCTATTTTGCGTACCCCAACAAACCATGAGACATCCATGTCTTCATCACTGGAAAAGATAAACGGTTGAGATTGATATCATTTAAAAGCTGACAAACAGGGGTTTCAAACTATTTTATAATTGTTTGGAAGAAAAAATAGTTTACTAATAAACACATTTTTAAAAACCTTAAATGTCTATCTAAAAAGGCCTATTTAAGGTCATGAGGTTTTTGTGTTGTGCCCGTCAACGGTTGAGACATAACATGCTCTTGAATACAAGGTGAGTAGAATGTTTTGGCTAATAAATATACTAAAATGGGAATACAACTGAAATGTCAACTTTCAAATGGTACCACAAAGATGGTGGGAGGTCCACACATCAGTGAATGTTGATTTGAATGGGAATATCTGTTTACATTACACTGTCAATCCTCCATAGGAAACCTATTGAAATCATAGAAATATAGATCATAGAATAGACATGACCGTTTAAGTTGACATTTGACGGTGGGTGGACCGGCGGCCATCTTTGTGTTAGTAATTAGTACTCATCACTGCATTCTCTCAGAATGTTGGTTGGCCCTCTGATGTCACGTAGGTTGATACATTGCTATGTTTTCATTTATAAAGCCCTTTTACAAAAAGTCACACTGTACCTAACATCTTTGCTAAACTTTAGACATACGAGTTACCACACCCGATCTCAGGGATGGTTAACGCTGGAAATTCCTTTGGTCTCTACGCAGTTAGGTAAATCCGCTTTTAGTTCTTGCACCTTATTTGTGTAACAATCTTCAAAATGTTCTTAAATGTGATGTTTGGTGCCTCTAGGGTAGGGTTCGTCAACTAGACTACATCATTGGTTACTACATCATTGGTGCCTACATCATTGGTGACTACATCACTGGTGACTACATAATTGCATACGGTGACAGCATGATAAGGATGACTATGAATGAGGAGAGAGGTCAGTCATACCCTGGTCTGTACTCCAGATGACTATGAATGAGGAGAGAGGTCTGTCACACACTTGTCTGATTAATCACTGGTGACTTCATCGTGGTGACTACAACATTGGTGACTACATCATTGGTCACTACATAATTGGTCACCACATCATTGGTTACTACATCATTGGTGACTACATCATTGGTCACTACATCTTTGGTCACCAAATCATTGATCACTACATCAGTGGTGACCACATCATTGGTGACTACATCATTGGTGACTACATCATTGGTGACCACATTGGTGACTATATCACTGGTGACTACATAATTTGTGAATACATCATTGGTGACTACATCATTTGTGAATACATCACTGGTGACTACATCATTGGTGACTACAACATTGGTGACTACATCATTGGTCACTACATAATTGGTCACCACATCATTGGTTACTACATCATTGGTGACTACATCATTGGTCACTACATCTTTGGTCACCAAATCATTGATCACTACATCAGTGGTGACCACATCATTGGTGACTACATCATTGGTGACTACATCATTGGTGACCACATTGGTGACTATATCACTGGTGACTACATAATTTGTGAATACATCATTGGTGACTACATCATTTGTGAATACATCACTGGTGACTACATCATTGGTGACTACATCATTTGTGAATACATCACTGGTGACTACATCATTTGTGAATACATCATTGGTGACTACATCATTTGTGAATACATCACTGGTGACTATATCATTGGTCACTACATCATTGGTGACTACATCATTGGTGACCACATCATTTGTGAATACATCACTGGTGACTACATCATTGGTGACTTCATCACTGGTGACTTCATCACGGGTGACTACATCACTGGTGACTACATCAATGGTGACTACATCATTTGTGACTACATCATTGCATACGGTGACAGCATGATAAGGATGACTATGAATGAGGAGAGAGGTCAGTCATACCCTGGTCTGTACTCCAGATGACTATGAATGAGGAGAGAGGTCAGTCATACCCTGGTCTGTACTCCAGATGACTATGAATGAGGAGAGAGGTCAGTCATACCCTGGTCTGTATCGACTCCAGGGCCACTAGCAGACCTGGGGCCTCATGTATCAATCTTGCGTACGCACGAAAACACGGCGTACTCCAGCTTTCATGTTCACGGTCAGATGTACTAACAGTGAAATTAACGTAAGAATGTGCGTTCTTCCACGTAAACTTCAGGCCTGGCGTACGGACATTTTTGTGATGTTTGTCCGTTGGCGACTCATAGAGGCAATAAAGTGAAGTGGCAAACATTACACTACGAACTGTTCTATCGCACCTGCCAGATATTGCTTATAATTTGTAATTGATAAATGATTTGCCATATTATTGTCACACGAGTCTTATTAGAATATTCTATTAATTATGCAATTAAGTAAGAACATATATAAAGGATGTGAAAATTGATACAACCCGTCTAGCAATGGCAGCTTTGGCTTTATTAGAAGACATTTTCAATGGACAAATCCGGAGAGAACAAGTTTTTAGGGACCACGGTGATTTTCTGGCCCACGACGATGACTGGCTCATCAGCCGTTTCAGATTTCCAAGGGCTATACTCTTGGAGCTCTGCGCTGAGTTGGGTCCGAATTTGGAAAGAGAGACAGTGAGGAGCCACGCATTACCCGTTCCTTTACAGGTGCTTACTACACTTGGTTTCCTAGCAACCGGTTCTTTCCAAAGAGAACTGGCAGACCGCTCAGGAATAAGCCAGTCGTGTTTGAGCCGTGCAATGCCACCTGTATGGGACGGCATCATCCGCTTGTCTACCAGGTATATAACGTTCCCATACGATGCAGGTGACCAGCCAAACATCAAAGCGCAATTTGCAGCGATAGCCGGTTTTCCTAATGTAATCGGAGCGATCGACTGCACACATATTGCTATAAAGGCGCCATCTGAAGACGAATTTGCATATGTGAATCGGAAACATTTCCATTCAATAAATGTGCAGATTATATGTGATGCACAAATGCGCCTAACAAATATTGTGGCAAGGTGGCCTGGGTCAACCCATGATTCATATATCCTTACAAACAGCATGGTTGGGATGAGACTACAAGCTGGCAGGGTGCGCGATGGGTGGCTACTTGGTAAGTTATGCATTTAAATGTATGGTTCTATCTAAAAGTAAAATGTTTGTGTCTGTAATTATTATTACTGCCCATCAGGAGACAGTGGTTATCCACTAAAGACGTGGCTGTTAACCCCCCTCACCAACCCACAAACTGACCGAGAGCGCAGATACAATGATGCCCATTCCCGCACTTGGTCAGTTGTGGAGCGGGCGATTGGGCAGCTGAAATGTCGGTGGCGCTGCCTTGACAGGACCGGGGGGATGCTGTTATACCGCCCTGACAAGGTTTGCCGCATCATACTGGCCTGTGGAGTGCTGCACAATGTCGCGCACAGGCATGGCATACCCCTTGGTGAGGTGGGGGCACCGCCAGATGACCCTGACCCAGGACCAGTATATGTGCAGCACAATCAACAAGCCATTCAGGCCTGTCAACGTGTAATTGCGACAATATAAATGGTACTCAGACACAAAGTTCATTTTTTGACCAATTCTTTTAATGAATGGCTTATTTCTGTGAGTGCGTCAGTGACATTTTTAAGGTGACTGTTCATTTCTTCAATGGCCCTAACAATTTGTTGTTGTGACTCCAGAACAGCATGCGTCAAGACACGGCCAGATGGATGGGCTTCAGCACAGGGGGGAACATTAGAGACACGGGAGACGCTGGACTGAATGGGCTCTGGCTGCTCAGGTGGTGCGGACTCTGAGTGCGTGCCAGTGGACGTTCCTGCGGTTCCTAAGTCCAATTAAACACAGGCACATCTTAACAGTAATTTGAGTCTGTTCCTTATTAATGGGTACACGCATTTGCAATAAAAGCAGTGGATACGTGAAATCTCTGGTGTACCTTTTGCTATATTGCATGCATTTTAAAATTAAACGGTGGCTGGCTAGGTATATCAAAGTTAAGGAAATAAATCTGAGTCACCTTGCTGGCAGTCCTGTAGTATATCCGAGTCTCCTACATCAGCGGATACGATTCCAGAGATTAACGTGTCTCCTACAATAGAGGCAACTCTCTGATCAAAGGGTGCAAGTTCATCGGTCCCTGTACCACCGCCTGTTCTGCCCACACTTTGTCGGTGCGCAGCAGTTCTCCGCTTAACTTCCACCTTTATGTCTGACCATTTCTTCTTCAGTTCATTTACGGTGCGACTCTCAGATCCCACCGCGTTGACAGCATCAGACAAACTCGCCCACTCTTTTTTCTTTCTTTTGTTATTAATTCCAGAGGACAGATTTCCAAATAAAATATTTTTTCTTGTTTCTACCTCTGATAGTAGAACCTCTAATTCGTTTTCAGTTAAATTTCGTTTCTTGCTTGCTTTAGCCATGTTCTTGCAGGTTTCTTTTGCCAAATTGGACTAATTACCATATTTAAATTGATTTAATTGAGGGAGGAGACAGGGTGTGGTGTGGTGCTCGTGCATGTGCGCTCAATTTCGCGTTGATTGGGATGTACAAAGAGAATGTATGTGGAATGCTGCGTACGCAGAGATTCATACATCAGATTTTTTTGGTGCGTACGCACATTTATGGCTTTGTCCGTACGCAATGTTTTAGTATGAATTCAACGCAAGTTTTTGTACATGAGGCCCCTGGACCTCTCTCCTGCGGCTCCTCTGGGCTTCTCTCTCCACCTTCTGCGCCTGGCTGAGCTGCTTCGTCTGACATTTAACCTCAGCTGCTCCCTGTTTCCTCTGGGACACTTCCTCCTGCAGCTGGACTATAACCTGGAGGATCACAGACTCAGCGATCAATGAGAAATACCTTGGATTGATATTGGATTGACATTAGACTTAGTTGATATATGTTAATGTTACAGACACTAGAGGGCACTAGAGGGCAGTACAACCTAGCCATTGACCGGATGTATGCTCTTTCTAAATAATAAACATGTATTTTGTTACAATGGACTCACTAGTGTGCAGACTCATCAAAACAGATATATTATATTCTAGCACGTGCTGATATTGTGAAATGGACATGGACAGAGTCAACCGATAATATTATTATATTTGTGACAATCCTCATGTGGCTCTGGAAAATAATATGATTGGACCTGTAGCAAGCCTTCTATGGCATCAGCCAGAATAAAGGATAAGTTGGAAGATTGTTATGACTCGCTTCACTTGACTCAACCACTTTCAGGATCTCTCATTGAAGTTACGTTTATTATAATCCCCATTAGCTACTGTTCCTGGGGAAGCAGGGATTCAGAACCTCCATACATCTACAAAGTCTAACGATCAAATCACATTTGATGATGATCACTGAATGATTCCCTTCACAACGCAGAGTTAAAGTCAGACCTGTGTTCCTGGAGATACAGTATCTACACCAGGGGGGGCTGCTGAGGGGAGGACGGCTCATAATAACGGCTGGAACGTAGCGAAACAAATGGCATTAAACACATGGAAACCACGTTTGATGTATTTGACACCATTCCACCTATTACACTCCAGCCTATTCCACTCCAGCCGTTACCATGAGTCCATCCTCCCCAATTAAGGTGCCACCAACCACCTGTGATCTACACCCTTTCTTTTGTATTACTTGCCAATCTTTGAGGTTTCTCATTGAAGCATTCCTCGACATAATCAATGCACTTGTACTAGCCTATTTTCTTACATTTACGTCATTTAGCAGACGCTCTTATCCAGAGCGACTTACGGTTAGTGAATGCATACATGTTTAAAAAAAGAAAAAAATCATACTGGCCCCCCGTGGGAAACCAACCCACATCCCTACTTTCAGTCACAAACACATCATGTTTCCAACAGCACACGGTAGATATGCTGTATTCTATTCTAGTGGACATTACACAGACACACAAGTACTGAGGCTTTCTAACCGTGAGTCAGGCTTTCTAACTTTGTCTCTTTAAGAGGAAGTGTAGCGTATAAACAAAGTTATCTGATGAAGTAACAGGAAAGCTGTGTCCCAACCTGCCTCAGGGTTCATTCTCCTCCTCCAGCATCACCATGAGGTCCTCATACCGTCACGTTAACAGGTGAACTGAAAATAAAGGCAGGTTAAAGAGAAGTCACATTCAGTGTATTTTAAAGGACTTTAGATGTGCTTGATCTAGGAACAATGGAAACAACTAAATAGTCCCAAAAGTGCAAACTCTGTCTGCCGGTTAAGCTAAATCATGAGCACCTGAAGTATTTAAATTATTTGAAATACATACAGTGGGGAGAACAAGTATTTGATACACTGCCGATTTTGCAGGTTTTCCTACTTACAAATCATGTAGAGGTCTGTAATTTTTATCATAGGTACACTTCAACTGTGAGAGACGGAATCTAAAACAAAAATCCAGAAAATCACATTGTATGATTTTTAAGTAATTAATTTGCATTTTATTACATGACATAAGTATTTGATACATCAGAAAAGCAGAACTTAATATTTGGTACAGAAACCTTTGTTTTCAATTACAGAGATCATATGTTTCCTGTAGGTCTTGACCAGGTTTGCACACACTGCAGCAGGGATTTTGGCCCACTCCTCCATACAGACCTTCTCCAGATCCTTCAGGTTTTGGGGGTGTCGCTGGGCAATACGGACTTTCAGCTCCCTCCAAAGATTTTCTATTGGGTTCAGGTCTAGAGACTGGCTAGGCCACTCCAGGACCTTGAGATGCTTCTTACGGAGCCACTCCTTAGTTGCCCTGGCTGTGTGTTTCGGGTCATTGTCATGCTGGAAGACCCAGTCACGACCCATCTTCAATGCGCTTACTGAGGGAAGGAGGTTGTTGGCCAAGATCTCGCGATACATGGCCACATCCATCCTCCCCTCAATACGGTGCAGTCGTCCTGTCCCCTTTGCAGAATAGCATCCCCAAAGAATGATGTTTCCACCTCCATGCTTCATGGTTGGGATGGTGTTCTTGGGGTTGTACTCATCCTTCTTCTTCCTCCAAACACGGCGAGTGGAGATTAGACCAAAAAGCTATATTTTTGTCTCATCAGACCACATGACCTTCTCCCATTCCTCCTCTGGATCATCCAGATGGTCATTGGCAAACTTCAGACGGGCCTGGACATGCACTGGCTTGAGCAGGGGGACCTTGCGTGCGCTGCAGGATTTTAATCCATGACGGCGTAGTGTATTACTAATGGTTTTCTTTGAGACTGTGGTCCCAGCTCTCTTCAGGTCATTGACCAGGTCCTGCCGTGTAGTTCTGGGCTGATCCCTCACCATCCTCATGATCATTGATGCCCCACGAGGTGAGACCTTGCATGGAGCCCCAGACCGAGGGTGATTGACCGTCATCTTGAACTTCTTCCATTTTCTAATAATTGCAGCTACAGTTGTTGCCTTCTCACCAAGCTGCTTGCCTATTGTCCCAGCCTTGTGCAGGTCTACAATTGTATCCCTGATGTCCTTACACAGCTCTCTGGTCTTGGCCATTGTGGAGAGGTTGGAGTCTGTTTGATTGAGTGTGTGGACAGGTGTCTTTTATACAGGTAACGAGTTCAAACAGGTGCAGTTAATACAGGTAATGAGTGGAGAACAGGAGGGCTTCTTAAAGAAAAACTAACAAGTCTGTGAGAGCTGGAATTCTTACTGGTTGGTAGGTGATCAAATACTTATGTCATGCAATAAAATGCAAATGAATTACTTAAAAATCATACAATGGGATTTTCTGGATTTTTGTTTTAGATTGCGTCTCTCACAGTTGAAGTGTACCTATGATAAAAATGACAGACCTCTACATGCTTTGTAAGTAGGAAAACCTGCAAAATCGGCAGTGTATCAAATACTTGTTCTCCCCACTGTATTTGACCCAAGTCTGAATCACACATATAGCCTCATCTACAAATCTACCCCCTCAATGCAAGATCCTTCTGTTCATACTGTACCTTCCTGGACATGAACTGTAGCTGGACCAACCGGTTCTTCAGCTGCCGTCTCAACTCATCCTGCTGGCCTTTAGCAGTGTTCTGCTCTCCTTTCCTTATGGACAGAGTTCTACACAAGGAACTCACTGTACCTGCAGAGTACAAATACAGTATTGATTGGGATAACATACAATAAGAGTGTCACCTTTTATTGACAGGATTGTTCACACCTATCCAAACCTTTCAGTTCTCAGAGTACATAGGGGTTAAGGGGAAAGGGGCAAGGGGGAGATTTGGGATTGGGGGCTCATCCTCCCACAGTTTAGGCTCTAAAGCTGTGTTTGATATTGTATCTCCTCTCCTACACACCAGAAGAGATCACATGATTCTTCCTGGCCTCGTCTAAGTCCCTCATCAGTTGTTCATTGGTTCTCTCCACTTCTCTCATCTGTTCAGTAAGTGATACTCTGTTGTCTTCCTCCTCACTGTCCACAGCATTCTCTGTATATCTGAAGAGCTGTGTTTGAGGCCATGTTCCAAGACTCAGACAAGGCCACCATGCAAGATTAGATCAGTTTTAGGTCTTATACCAGATGGTAACATTACGTGTAGTCTTTATGTCAATTTCAAATGTTAACAAATGATTCATTCCTAACTCTGACAGTGTTAACTAAGGGTCAACCTCATGCTCTATGTCTTGGTGTTCTGTCTCTGAGTGAGTTGCTTCTCTGTCCAACAGGGCTCCGAACCCTCCATGTTCAGGACCCCACCCAGGGCTGGCCTCTCTCAGCCTGTGGAGCTCCTCTTCTAGCCTGGTTATCTGCTGGCTCTTCTCCTGGACCTCCTTCTCCACCTCCCTCAGATTCCTGACCTCCTCTGACAGATGCACTATCAACTCCTCCTTCAATACAAAGAAACACACAGAAAAGTATGTGAGATGACCAATATTATTTTTATACAATTTTGTATTTTTATTCATTTTATTTTAGTTTGACAGGTTTTTATATTTAATTCTAGATGTGTGTTGTGCTCTGTTGGTTCCGGTATCAGTTTTAGTTTGAAGAGTCCTGTAACCTGAAGTTTTTACTTTCTTTTTAATTTTGTTTTAGTTTAAATGTTAGTCAACCTTTCTGGTTCAAAGCAGAGGGATAGATGGTACTGTTAAAGTTAGAGCACTGCTGTGGTAATCAGTATATGGCTTTATACACATCAAACCGTATCAAATGAACAAAGGTCACAACTTGTTGTTCAGTACATGTATGAGCTACAATACTCTCACAGAAGTCTGAAATATACAGTGCAGAGGAGTTCCTACTTCCTCCCTGACCTCTGGCCACATCCTCATTATGATAAATGGTCAGTTCTGTCAGCTTCTCCTGAAGTTCAGAGATCTCTTGGTCTTTCTTCACCTCTTCAAACTGACAGGCGAGTGATTTCCTCACCTAACATCAGTATGATCTGCTCCTATAAAAAGAGGGATTACAATACAAGTGAGTGGTTTTCAGACTGGGCCACACCAATCTGTATAAAATGATGAAACTTCTCATGTAGTAGGGTCATGTAACATGGTATTAAACGTATAGTTTTCTTTTTACACAAGCTGTTTGTTTTACTAAACAAATGTTTATTTCAATGTTTGGTTTTGACGTGTTATCACCTATGGGCATATGCTTTTATTCATGGCAATTGCAAGAGTTACATTTTAAGTATCATCCATTCAATAAGCTAGCAACATGAGTAGTCCTGTCACCTTACACCGGAGGGAGGGGTCAGATTTAGGGATGAGTTTGGGATGCTCTGCTGATGCTCTGGCACATGATGGACACTTCTGATTGTCCTCAACTAAAGGCAGATGGACCTTCTCTCTCTGACTATTGACTGGATTCCTTGTCATTTTGGTCAGTAAACCAAACTATCAACTAAGAGTGATTAAATGTGAAATGAAAAATGTAAGACACAGTTTAAAAACTGGATTCAAAGTGGGGTTCCCACTGAACAAGAAATGTTGAGTTTGACAGTCTGTGATACTGCTGCAGCCCGTTACAATATTATAGAACATATCTGGTAAGTCTGGGTAACTGGTTGTCCTGGGAGTGTGGAGGGGTCCAGCAAGTCCTTCACAGGAGCAGATGTTGGGTCTTGGCTGCACTCATGGATGTGTTTGGCCTACCTGGTGACTCACCTGCTGCTCTCATCATTGTTTACCTTGGAGGGATATCCTACAGGTGGAAACCACCATCAGGAGATGTTTACTAAATGTATCTTTAGAATGTCAAGAAAGTTCATGTAGCATATTATTGTAGAAAGCAGTGATAGGAGACTTCTATCTTAATAATAATTTAGATGTTAGACAAAACAGTACTTATGTTAACATTTTACCAAGACAATATGAGAGAAAAAAAGTAAATGGGACAGTTTCATTTTTAAATCATATAGTTTACAATATCTATGGTTATTACATAGAAGGTTTTAACATTCCATCTCAATGAATACAGTTTTGCTTTGAGACTGTTATCATAAAGATGAAACACGTTCTGTCTCTATGGCTGCTAATGTCATAGAGTGGTTGTTACATAGAAATATAATGAATTGCCAGGGTTAGAGTTTCCAAGCCCGTTATATTCATTCTATTTATATGGGTTGTTAGCCTACCACAGAGATCCTATTAAATGATGTAAATCTAAACAAAGCGTTTGAGGGACACAATCAGAATGAATGAGAATGAACATGCTTTGCATCATGCTAAGAAAAAGCCCTTAGCGTGCATGCCTTCCTGCTTCATTGCAGCATTATTGTTTGTATGTAGTTTAAATTACATGAAAACAATGGGGATTACGGAAACAAATTCATCAAATTAAATTGCAGGCTAAATGTTCTTTAAAAAAAACACATTTATTTTTAAGAAATCACACATTTAATATGGATTCACAATGGGGCTAATATCCACTCAGAATAAACATCCCTTTTGATAACCTTTATGGGTATTTAAATAAAATATTAGCTTCAAGCCTGTCCGGTTATCCTACAGACACAGCGCATTGTGACATGGTACTTGAAGGAGAATTGGATGTTAATAATGTGGTACTCTGTTTAGATTGAGCACATCTAAACGAAATCTACACTTTGTCATGACGACATAAACAGATGGATGTGTTCCAGTCAAGTATGGCCATACCATCTATTGTCTGATTTGGCGATCTGGAGTGTAGGTCATTGTATTAAAAGCGTTATGATAATGTGATAGTGTGTGATCCCATATCTCCAGTGAAAATAATGATATAGCTATGAAGCGTTCCAACACGATTTCCTGATTTTCACAGGCGAACAATTTACAAGTGAAATCATGGGGAAATGTTTTATTTTACCGACTGATACAACATAGGCTTTCACCAAATTGACAGGAGTTTCATGATTTTAGCCCTGCCTCCACATCTCGCAAACGTTATTTGGAAAGTGAAAGTACAATAGTCCAAATGCGAACCAAGGCAGGGTAAGATATGGATTATTTGATTATATATAGAAATAGCCAACTTAACATATTCAGTGCAGTAACTGAAATAATAATGACATCTTTTGATCTTGATAAATGACTGTATTTGTAATTTGACGACAAGGCTGTTCTCTCCCTGTTTTCTTCAATGTCTGTTTTTCCTCTGGTGACTCAACTGCCTTCTGATTTGAAAGTGCGCTGCTCAACTCAGTCGATTTTTCCCTGTTTTTGAAAAATGAAAAGATTTGGCCTTGTCGTTTTCAAGAAAAATAATTAAAAGCTTACTTGTTTGTAACAACAAAACAGAGAAAATAATATAGCGAACGTCAGCAGCCCTGATTTGGACTGGACGTAGGTCTTCTCCATGAATTATGTTGGCTTGCTGCCAGGGCGAATTGGCCGTCTGACAATTATTCTGGGAAAAGGCAGATAGCACGGACCATTTTTTATTAGATAGGGCTGGTCGAAAATTTTAAAAATGTAATAATGCATTTTTTCTACAAATAAACATGGCCGGCGGCTCATCGGCCTGTTTTTCTACGACTTTAGTGACATTTCTCTGTTGTCATAATAATCAATATTGAGCATTTGGCTGACCAGTAGGCAACGGCCGTCCCCCTACCGAGATGGGCCGGCCCGGTTTTCTGATTGGCTGAGCTGAAGTGGCACAAATTCACATTCAAAGTCAAACGGGTATCAAAGAGAGAAATACCTGCTGCCTGCTGGTTGTGCTGGTCCGAGTGCTGTGTCTGTTAGAAATGACAGACCAGCTGCTGCTGCAGAACTAATCAGTAGGAGGGGCATTTGATTTCTATATGCGGGCCCGTTTTTCACGGGACCTCCTGTGTTCACGCGCTTGCGAATTTTGATAATGTGTTTTAAAATAATATATAAAGACCATAGGCAGCTCTTGAGTTTCAAGTTTGGGGAAGCTTACAATTTATTTCTACATATCTCAAATCAAATTGTATTTGTCACATGCACCGAATACAACAGGTGTAGACCTTACAGTGAAATGCTTACTTACAAGCCCTTAACCAACAATGCAGTTTTAAGAAAAATAAGTGTTAACTGCGTGCCAGTTATGATTATTTTTATATGCACGTTTTCGTTTCTCAAAAGTATTGTCACGTGGTTAATCATAAAACTGAATAAAAATAATAAAAATCAAAAAGTTAAAATTCAACTAAAGCCTTTGCCATATGGACACATTCAAATCAAATCAAGCTTTATTTATACAGCAAATGTCAGTCATGGAATGCAACGCAATGTTCTTCACAGGAAAAAAATTATAAAGACAATGAAAATAAAAATAATTTACTAAACAACAAACAAAAGAGGATAAAAAACCTAAAATAATAACAATATAAAAACTGAACGACTAAAAAGCTCCCTAAGAAAAAGCAAAGCTAAAAACGTATGTTTTAAGATCTCTTTTAAATATGTCTACAGTTTTGGACCCCCTCAGGTTCTCTGGTAGGCTATTCCAGAGGCTGGGGGCATAATAACTATAAGCTGACTCTCAATGCCTCTTGGTCCTAGGCTTTGGGATAGTTAAAAGGCCAGTGCCAGAGGACCTGAGGGACCTACTGGGTACATAACTTAAAAGCATGTCTGACATGTGTTGGGGTGCACAATCGTGGATTGATTTCAAAACCAATAGAATAATCTTATAATGAATTCTAAAACTCACAGGTAGCCAGTGAGAGACCTTAAAACCGGTGTAATTTGTATTTGTATTTATTATTGGTTCCTGCCAAGGCAGCAGCTACTCTTCCTGGGGTCCAGCAAAATTAAGGCAGTATATATATGTACAGTGGGGAGAACAAGTATTTGATACACTGCCGATTTTGCAGGTTTTCCTACTTACAAAGCATGTAGAGGTCTGTAATTTTTATCATAGGTACACTTCAACTGCGAGAGACGGAATCTAAAACAAAAATCCAGAAAATCCCATTTAAAGATTTTTAAAGTAATTAATTAGCATTTTATTGCATGACATAGGTATTTGATCACCTACCGACCAGTAAGAATTCTCACAGGCTCTCACAAACCTGTTAGTTTTTCTTTAAGAAGCCCTCCTGTTCTCCACTCATTACCTGTATTAACTGCACCTGTTTGAACTCATTACCTGTATAAAAGACACCTGTCCACACACTCAATCAAACAGACTCCAACCTCTCCACAATGGCCAAGACCAGAGAGCTGTGTAAGGACATCAGGGATAAAATTGTAGACCTGCACAAGGCTGGGATGGGCTACAGGACAATAGGCAAGCAGCTTGGTGAGAAGGCAACAATTATTAGAAAATGGAAGAAGTTCAAGATGACGGTCAATCACCCTCGGTCTGGGGCTCCATGCAAGATCTCACCTCGTGGGGCATCAATGATCATGAGGAAGGTGAGGGATCAGCCCAGAACTACATGGCAGGACCTGGTCAATGACCTGAAGACAGCTGGGACCACAGTCTCAAAGAAAACCATTAGTAACACACTACGCCGTCATGGATTAAAATCCTGCAGCGCACGCAAGGTCCCCCTGCTCAAGCCAGTGCATGTCCAGGCCCGTCTGAAGTTTGCCAATGACCATCTGGATGATCCAGACGAGGAATGGGAGAAGGTAATGTGGTCTGATGAGACAAAAATAGAGCTTTTTGGTCTAAACTCCACTCGCTGTGTTTGGAGGAAGAAGAAGGATGAGTACAACCCCAAGAACACCATCCCAACTGTGAAGCATGGAGGTGGAATCATCATTCTTTGGGGATGCTTTTCTGCAAAGGGGACAGGACGACTGCACCGTATTGAGGGGAGGATGGATGGGGCCATGTATCGCGAGATCTTGGCCAACAACCTCCTTCCCTCAGTAAGAGCATTGAAGATGGGTCGTGGCTGGGTCTTCCAGCATGACAACGACCCAACACACACAGCCAGGGCAACTAAGGAGTGGCTCCGTAAGAAGCATCTCAAGGTCCTGGAGTGGCCTAGCCAGTCTCCAGACCTGAACCCAATAGAAAATCTTTGGAGGGAGCTGAAAGTCCGTATTGACCAGCGACAGCCCCGAAACCTGAAGGATCTGGAGAACGTCTGTATGGAGGAGTGGGCCAAAATCCCTGCTGCAGTGTGTGCAAACCTGGTCAAGACCTACAGAAAACATATGATCTCTGTAATTGCAAACAAAGGTTTCTGTACCAAATATTAAGTTCTGCTTTTCTGATGTATCAAATACTTATGTCATGCAATAAAATGCAAATTAATTACTTAAAAATCATACAATGTGATTCAACACTTTTTTGTTGTTTTATTCTACTTAAAAAAAAAAAAATGCACTGTTGGTTAAGGGCTGTAAGTAAGCATTTCACTGTAATGTCTGCACCTGTTGTATTCGGCGCATGTGGCCAATAAAATTTGATTTGATTTGATCTATCAGACCCTCTGTCACCCACCAGTGACATCACTAACACATGGCGTGTCCTTGCCCTCTCTCCCACATACAGCTCATGAATTTAAAGACATGAACAAATACTCTATCAAAAGACGTTATATCACAGACAAAACTCAATAATCAGCTTGGCCTATTTCCACGCGCACCGCCCAGATTGCTGGCTTCCCAAATAGAGGATCATTAGTCATGGGTCTTGTCCTGGAGGCAGAACTGAGCAATTTCCCCTTAGATAGGCCAGATGCAAAGTCAAAATTGGCTATATTGTAAAAATTTATTAAAACAAAAATGTGCTTTTTGGTCTTAATTTAAGGTTAGTCATTAGAGTTAGCAGTGTGGTTAAGGTTAGGGTTAAGTTTAGGGTTAGGTTTACAATCAGATTTTATGACTTTGTGGCTGTGCCAGCTAAGGACCACTGCAGAGCTGCCTCCAGAACAATATTTATGACAAAGAAACACTAACCTGCTTCTGAAGCACAGATTAGATGTTTTTGAGACAAGAATTTGGTGCAATGCCATAAGACAATGTTAGTGACCAGATTGAATAGGCAAAGGCATAACTATTAAATACAAATGGTAGGCTATATGTATCCTATAAAAATACGTGTGTGTATATATACAGTGCATGAGCAGCGACGCTCCCCACCCAACCTGACAGAGCTTAAAATGATCTGCAGAGAAGAATGGGAGAAAGTCCCCAAATACAGGTGTGCCAAGCTTGTAGTGTCATACCCAAGAAGACTCAAGGCTGTAATCGCTGCCAAAGGTGCTCAACAAAGTACTGAGTAAATGTCACGATCGTTTAATGACTGGTCGAACCAAGGCGCAGCGTGATAAGCGTACATATTTATTCAAGTACTGAACACGACAAAACAACAAACAAACGATACGTGAAGTCTAAAGGTTACACAAAACAAACCTATACAGAACAAGATCCCACACAGACTGGTGCCAAACGGCTGCCTAAGTATGGTCCCCAATCAGAGACAACGAGCTACAGCTGCCTCTGATTGGGAACCACCCTGGCCAACATAGATCTACACGATCTAGACACTAAACATAGAAAACTTAACATAACACGGAATATGCACACCCTGACTCTTTAAATAAACGTCCCCTGAGTCAGGGCGTGACAGTAAAGGGTCTGAATACTTATGTAAATGTGATATTTCCGTATATATATTATTTTGTTGCAAAAATTTCTTTAAAATAGTTTTTGCTTTGTCATTATGGGTTATTGTGTGTAGATTTATAAAGGGGAAAAAACAATTGAATCCATTTCAGAATAAAGCTGTAACGTAACAAAATGTGGAAAAAGTCAAGGGGTCTGAACACTTTCCGAATGCATTTATATAGCTTTGTTTCAGTTTCCCACTCCCTACCCACCAGGAAGCCACAACCCCCACTGATCTATAAGGCATTTATTTAACACATATGACATATGACACAATAATCCTAATTATGTCCACATAGACACAGTTAAAAACTGGAAAAAAATCTATGTGTGTTCCCTATAATTGTCTAATAAGTGTATTTATTCATTCCCAACTAGGATGATGCTAGACCTAGCAGACAGTGGACCAGATAATGATGATGCTAGACCTAGCAGACAGTGGACCAGATAATGATGATGCTAGACCTAGCAGACAGTGAACCAGATAATGATCATGCTGCTCAGGCCCATCATCAAGTTGAGGAAAGAGAACAAGCAAGAGAGGCAAATGCTCCAGATCAATGGGGTAGGGACGTCCCAAGGATTCTGGATAGCACAGACCTTTAGAAGAACTTAAGCAGCAGGTTAGACAAATTAACGTAGCAGGTTAGGAGAGTTAGGTTAAGGTCAGGAAAAGGGTTAGGGTTTCGGGTTAGCGAAAATGCTCTCCTAACCTGCTACGAAAATCACTTCCAGTCGTAGCTGTATCAAGTGTCAAAGATGGCAGCATTCTCTAATAACTACATGCCTAATTCTGTTTCATACATCTCAAAGTTGATAACTCGCTTATTTTTATTTTATTTTTTTTACTGATTAAATTCAGCAAGATATCATAATTTACAAATTGAAAGGATTATATTGACATGTATTAAAATACATTAATTCTACAGGTCAGTTCATCTCGATACTTCAAAACTCATAAGAACTTCATAAATCCAGTGTGTGGGGCTTCCAGTGAGTTGGTGAGGATTGAGGAACCATGGCACAGTTTGAAACCTTGATATGGACTGTAAGTTAAACATTTCTGATTTGCACATGTTGTGGCTTGGTATGTTTAAAATAACAATTGATCAATGTATATATGTCCTTTATGAAATATAAATCAGAGTTATTATTTGTCACGATCGTCGTAGGGAATAGACCAAGGCGCAGCGTGATGAACGAACATGTTTGACTTTATTATCTTTAGTGATAATAGACAACAAGAAACAAAACAAGAAACGACTCGTGAAGTCCACGGTAACAATGACCAACACGGAACAAAAACCCACAAACACAAAGGGAAAACCAACAGTTTAAATATGGCTCCCAATCAGAGACAACCAACGACAGCTGACACTTGTTGCCTCTGATTGGGAGTCACTCTAGCCAACATAGAAATAGAAGAACTAGAACCCCCAACATAGAAATATACCACATAGAATGAACACACCCTGGCTCAACATATAGAGTCCCAGAGCCAGGGTGTGACAGTATCCCCCCCTAAAGGCGCAGACTGCGACCGCGCCTCAACTAGAGCAAAACAGGGGAGGGCTGGGTGGGCATACCTCCTCGGCGGCGGTTCTGGCTCCGGCCATGCCCACCACCCTCCAATAATCCCCCCATAGCGCCCCTGGTCCGGTCTGGCCCCGCTGGCTGGAGCTGAACTGGACGTAGCAGGAGCGGTTAGCTTCAGCTCCGTTGTGGAGCAGTTGACCGGTACCTGATTAGGCACCGGTGATCCAGGCACGGGTTGTGCCGGACTGACGACGCGCACCCCTGGCTTGGTGCGTGAGGCAGGAAAGGACCGGACCGGGCTGACGATGCGCACCCCTGGCTTGGTGCGTGGAGCAGCAACGGGCCGGACCGGGCTGACGATGCGCACCCCTAGCTTGGTGCGTGGAGCCGGAACGGGCCTCACCGGACTGACGACTCGCACCCCTGGCTTGGTGCGTGGAGCAGCAACGGGCTGGACCAGGCTGACGACTCGCACCCCTGGCTTGGTGCGAGTGGCAGGAACAGGCCGGGCCGGGCTGGCGATGCGCACCGTAGGCTTGGTGCAAGTGGCAGGAACAGGCCGGGCCGGGCTGGCGACGCGCACCGTAGGCTTGGTGCGAGTGGCAGGAACAGGCCGGGCCGGGCTGGCGATGCGCACCGTAGGCTTGGTGCGAGTGGCAGGAACAGGCTGGGCCGGACTGGCGACGCACACCTTAGGCTTGGTGCGAGGGGCAGGAACAGGCCGGGCCGGGCTGGCGACGCACACCGTAGGCTTGGTGCGAGTGGCAGGAACAGGCCGGGCCGGGCTGGCGACGCACACCTTAGGCTTGATGCGAGGGGCAGGAACAGGCCGGGCCGGGCTGGCGACGCACACCGTAGGCTTGGTGCGAGTGGCAGGAACAGGCCGGGCCGGGCTGGCGACGCACACCGTAGGCTTGGTGCGAGGGGCAGGAACAGGTCGGGCCAGACTGGCGACGCGCACCATTAACTTAGTGCGGGGAGCAGGAACGGGCCGGACCGGACTGGTGACGCACACCACTTGCTTGGTGTGAGGAGCGGGACTGGGTTTCATCATAACCCTCCGCTCCCTCAGCTGCCTACCTAGTTCCTCTCGCCGTGCCTCTATTCTCACCCTCTCCCTTATCGCCTCCAGTAACTCTACCCTCTGCACCACTAACTCCTGCTCCCTCTGCGCCAATAGCCCCCTTAACCTGGTGGCCTCCTCACCTAATCGCCCTGTGGCAACCTCCTGCTGCCCAGTCGCCCATGCCGTGTGCCCCCCCCTAAATTTTTTTTGGGGTTGCCTCTCGACCGTCCGACGACGACCCTGATCACGCGTTGCTCCTCTCTCTGTCGCCTCTCTACAGTTTCACTCCATGGCCGGCGATCCATCCCGGCCAGGATTTCTTCCCAGGTCCAGGACCCCTGCCCGTCCAAAATCTGCTCCCACGTCCAGGCTGCCTGCTCCTGGACACGCTGCTTGGTCCTGGTATGGTGGGTTTTTCTGTCACGATCGTCGTAGGGAATAGACCAAGGCGCAGCGTGATGAACGAACATGTTTGACTTTATTATCTTTAGTGATAATAGACAACAATAAACAAAACAAGAAACGACTCGTGAAGTCCACGGTAACAATGACCAACACGGAACAAAAACCCACAAACACAAAGGGAAAACCGACAGTTTAAATATGGCTCCCAATCAGAGACAACCAACGACAGCTGACACTCGTTGCCTCTGATTGGGAGTCACTCTAGCCAACATAGAAATAGAAGAACTAGAACCCCCAACATAGAAATATACCACATAGAATGAACACACCCTGGCTCAACATATAGAGTCCCAGAGCCAGGGTGTGACATTATTAGCCTATTAGTTCTGTCCATTTTACTGAAACCTTGTAGAAAAAACATGGTGGAGAGAAGTACATTTTCACATTTATTGACTGAATTTGCAGATACTACTTCTGTAAGTTTTATGAATACACACAATCAGTTCAGATTTTTCAGATTTTTTTTCTAAAATGTTCTCTACTTCCAGGTACCTATTATTATATTGGTGCTTGTAAGCATTGGATCCAGTATTGCATGTGGTAGAGCCGAGTACAGAATGGGG
The DNA here is from genome assembly GCF_964263955.1 of Coregonus lavaretus. Taxonomy (NCBI): domain Eukaryota; kingdom Metazoa; phylum Chordata; class Actinopteri; order Salmoniformes; family Salmonidae; genus Coregonus; species Coregonus lavaretus. The sequence goes on from NC_140007.1 coordinate 42,953,092, forward strand.
GATAAATGTTGTCCCATGTGTTCACCAGGTAAGGAACCTCTCTTTACATCATGTGAATCACCAGACATTAATACATCATCAACACCAACAGAAAAACATGACATTGTGATTCTCTGTTCTGCAGGAAATTGTGTATATAAACATTGTACTGAATTCACCAGCACCAGCTGTGTGCCCTGTGTTGATTCTACATTCCTTGATGAGCCCAATGGTCTCATAAAATTCAAAGTGTGTACCAACTGTGATCCAGGTAAGAGTGGTCCTATGTGTCTGCACTGAAACTCACACACAAACACTGATATAATGTTGTGCTATGAGGATATGTCAGTTGTATGAATGAAATGTGTCTCATATTTTGCATCAGATATAACATACAATGTTTTCTCAATAGGTTTGGGTTTGAAGGTAAAGCAGCCATGTAGACCTTCATCAAACACTGTCTGTGGGACACTGGAGGGGTTCTACTGTCTAGACCCAACTAAGGATGGTTGTAGAGCAGCCCAGAGACACAGCAGCTGTAAACCTGGTCAATACATCAGCCACACAGGTATGTGTTCATGTAAGTCTTCCATTGACATCAGTGCATGATTTATGCAATCGTGAGTTATGCACATCTCAAGTTAGGACCCTTAATGAGTTTCACCCTGTGTTGATTTAGGAACAACATCTACAGATACTGTGTGTGCTGACTGCACTGGTGATACTTATTCAGATGGATCATTAACATCCTGCCATCCACACACACAGTAAGTGTGGCTCATGCAAATGGTTATTTCCCTCAAAATATCATCTAAATACTACATAATATGCTCACATAGAAATGTAAAACTGAAAGTTGGATGACCAAATTGTTGATTACCAGTGGTCTGTTTCTCTTATTATAGATGTGATACCTTGAAGCTTCAGCAAATTAAACCTGGAACTCATTCATCCAACTCTGAATGCGGACCACAGACCTCCCCTCCCATAGCTGCAATAATATATCCTGTTGTGGTGGTGGTGGTGGTACTAGCTGTGATAGCAGCAGTGACGGCTATTATGAAAACTAGAAGGAAAAAAAGAAAAGATCCTGTATCTGGTGAGATTATTTGGGGGAATTGTAGTTTCATTTATTGTTTTAATTGCCCAGATGAACAAGTGAGAAATATCCAGCACTATATCAAATAAAAATGTATTTGTCACGTGCGCCAAATACAACGGGTGTAGACTTTACCGTGAAATGATTGCTTACGAGCCCTTCCAAACGATGCGGTTAAAAAATAAATACAAATAGTAACACAAGGATTAAAATAAAATATACAAGAATGGAGCTATATACAGGAGTACCAGTACTAGAGCACACAAGATGAATACAATTAAATATACAAGAATGTTTTAAATATCATGACAATGCCATACAGTGTATGTTATCAATTTCTAAATTAGTTGTCTCAATGTTAATTCTTGTACCTTTCCAGAGAGGCCTTTTCAAGAGACACAAAGCCCTACAGAGGTATGTTAATGAATAACCCCCACAGTATTTTCTATCATACTCAATGTGGTAAGGAGATGGCTGACAGGAATTTATATTACCCCAACGGTTTTTTATGTTTTATTGAGTTTAGGTTTATTTTTACTAGGTACCAGACACAGCGGAAACATCAATGCTGTCTGTCGGAACAGGTAAGGTAGCCTATAACTTATCAGAATCATATGCTTGAGTTCATGAATTTCAGCCAGATTTGAACCAATTTATTACTTTACATATTTTTGTAAACTTGACTACTTATGAATATTATGCTTCCCAGATTCAACCCTCCAGGACATTCATCAGAACAATCCAGTCTAATGTGTGGTTCATTGGCTTGAAAACTAGACTGGGCAGTAGGACCCAATTTATGTCCACTACATGGGAATTGTGATCTAGACTCTAGACATGTGATCTAGACATTTGGAGGCTGGCACATTTGTTAATTCTTAAATGGAAGAAGTTTAGAACAACCGCCCGGCCAAACTGAGCAATCTGGGGAGAAGGGCCTTGGTCAGGGAAGTGACCAAGAACCCGATGGTCACTCTGAAAGAGCTCCAGAGTTCCTCTGTGGAGATGGGAGAACCTTCCAGAAGGACAACCATCTCTGCAGCACTCCACCAATCAGGCCTTTATAGTAGATTGGCCAGACGGAAGCCACTCCTCAGTAAAAGGCACATGACAGCCTGCTTGGTGTTTGCCAAAAGGCACCTAAGGACTCTCAGACCATGAGAAACAAGATTCTCTGGTCTGATGAAACCAAGATTGAACTCTTTGGCCTGAATGCCAAGTGTCATGTCTGGAGGAAACCTGGCACCATCCGGATATGTTTTTCAGGGGCAGGGACTGGGAGACTAGTCAGGATCAAGGGAAAGATGAATGGATCAAGGTACAGAGAGATCCTTGATGAAAACCTGCTCCAGAGCGCTCAGGACCTCCGACTGGGGGCGAAGGTTCACCTTCCAACAGGACAACGACCCTAATCACACAGCCAAGACAACACAGGATTGGCTTTGGGACAAGTCTCTGAATGTCCTTGAGTGGCCCAGCCAGAGCCCAGACTTGAACCTGATCGAACATCTCTGGAGAGACCTAAAAATAGCTGTGCAGTGATGCTCCCCATCCAACCTGACAGAGCTTTGAGAGGATCTGCAGAGAAGGGGAGAAAATGGGAGAAAATCCCCAAATACAGGTGTTCCAAGCTTGTAGCGTCATACCCAAGAAGACTTGAGGCTGTAATCGCTGCCAAAGGTACTTCAACAAAGTACTGAGTAAAGGGTCTGAATACTTATGTAAATGTAATATATTTCCGTTTTCTTTATTTTTTATAAATGTGCTAAAATGTCTAAACATGTTTTTGCTTTGTCATTATGGGGTACTGTGTGTAGATTGAGTACATTGAAGAAGAAAAATATGTACATTTTAGAATATGGCTGTAACGTCACAAAGTGGAAAAAGTAAATGGGTCTGAATACTTTCCGAATGCACTGTAAGGATACGCAATAAAATGAATAGAATTAGGCCAGCTAACTTTAACTTTCGTAATGTTCTTATGTTCACGTGTCCCAATGACGTTAGCTACATTGTAAAAATGCAATTGAATAAAGCAAATTGATTGAAGCAAAATGTGAAAACTGCAAGGGCCAGTTAAGTTCATTTGTATACTGAACCTCCTGATATTTCAGACGTGTATTATAGACTAAATTCAATGGGACAAAAACAATTCAGAATTTCTTCAGATATTCCAAACTAGAAGGATTATGTTTACATTCCTTAAAATAAGTGCATCCTTCCTTGAAGACTTACTGATTGGACAGTCCTTCCATGCTCCACATGGGTTTTATGGAAGGATGCACATTTAAAGAATTTCAACGGGGCCAATATTTGACACTGACAGCAAAGATGGATGGTGGATAAATGAACATTGTTCACTGTTTACCACTAAAAAAAATTATTAGTTGGGGTCTGCTTAATGGGGGGGTTCTCCCTGAGACACCAGTGCAATAGCAGCTTGGTCTGGGCTGCTTAGATAATTTACTGTAATGTAAAGATAAAATATTGCGGGAGTGGGGTGTCTCGTGGGGTGTCTCGCTTCCTCTTTTTCCATGGTATCCAATTGGTAGTTACAGTCTAGGTCCATCGGGAGAGGCGAAGGTCGAGAGCCGTGCGTCTCGGTTGGGTTGTGTTTCGGAGGACGCACGGCTCTCGACCTTCGCCTCTCCCGATGACACAATGCCCGCTTAACCCGGAAGCCAGCCGCACCGATGTGTCGGAGGAAACACTGTACACCTGGCGACCGTGTACTGAACCCGGCCCGCCACAGGAGTCGCTAGTGCGCGATGGGACAAGAACATCCCTGCCGGCCAAACCCACCCCTAACCTGGACGACGCTGGGCCAATTGTGCGCCGCCCCATGGGTCTCCCATGGGCGGCCAGCTGCGACAGAGCCTGGACTCGAACCAGGATCTCTAGTGGCACAGTTAGCACTGCGATGCAGTGCCTTAGACCACTTTGCCACTAGGGAGGCCCAACCGGATGTGATGTTTGTGACCCAAATGCGTTTGAGATTCCCTAAAAACATGCCACGTCGACACAGCTACAACTAGAAGCAGGTTAGAAGAATTTATGCAGCAGGTTAGGAGAATTAGGTTAACCCTCATGCCTGATGGAATGAGGAGCAACCAGACGCTGCACTTGACACATTTATGAAATCACTACTCCACTTACTAATAAGCAAGCACCCATTTAAGAAAATGACTGTAAAAGCTGTTAAATCCCTGGTGGATTGATGAGGAATTTGAAAAATGTTATGATTGAGAGGGATGAGGCAAAAGGAATGACAAATAAGTCTGGCTGCATAACCGATTGGCAAACCTACTACATTATTGAGAAATCATGTGACTAAACATAACAAAAATAAACTAATACTATGAAACAAATAAATGATATAAAGAATGTTAGTTAAAAGCTTTGGAGGTGAACTCCGCTCCATCATTCATTGAATCAGATGGCTAATTCATCACAAAACCCACTGATATTGCCAACTACTTCAATTATTTTTTTAATTGGCAAGAGTAGCAAACTCAGGCATGACATGCCAGCAACAAACACCGAACCTACACATCCAAGTATAACTGACCAAATTATGAAAGACAAGCATTGTAATTTTGAATTCCATAAAGTGAGTGTGGAAGAGGTGAATTTTTGGGGGGGGTCTATCAACATTGACAAGTCACCGGGGTCTGACAACTTGGATGCAAAATTACTGAGGATGATAGCGGACGATATTGCCACTCCTACTTGCCATCTATTCAATCTAAGCTTACAAAAAAGTGTGTGCCCTCAGACCTGGAGGGAAGTAGTAAAGCATCCTTTAGTGGCTCAAATAGCCGACCAATCAGCCTGTTACCAACCCTTAGTAAACTTTTGGAGAGAAAATTGTTTGAGCAGATACAATGCTATTTTACAGTAAATAAATGTAATAGACTTTCAGCACGCTTCTAGAGAAGGGCATTCAACATGCACGGCACTTACACAAATGACTGATGATTGGATGAGAGAAATTGATAAAGATTGTGGACTAGTCAGAAATGGGCCTAAGATTGTTCACTCCTGGTTAGGGCTGGGAATTGCCAGGGACCTCACGATGCAATATTATCACGATATTTAGGTGCCGATACGAAATGTATTGCGATTCGATGACCCAAACATAGTGCTGAAAATGAATTGGCTCCCTATTTTAAAAAGATGATGGAGAACAAGCTATGAAGGAAAAATACTAGCGTTTTGGTGCAGGGCCAGCTATCTAGCACAAAAATAATATTACGTTATTGTCAAAATGATACGATATGATATACAGTACCAGTCAAAAGTTTGGACACACCTACTCATTCAAGGGTTTTTATTTTATTTTTACTATTTTCTACATTGTAGAATAATAATAGTGAAGACATCAACACTATGAAATAACACATGGAATCATGTAGTAACCAAAAAAGTGTTAAATCAAAATATATTTGATATTCTTCAAACAGCCACCCTTTGTCTTGATGACAGCTTTGCACACTCTTGGCATTCTCTCAACCAGCTTCACCTGGATTGCTTTTCCAACAGTCTTGAAGGAGTTCCCACATATGCTGAGCACTTGTTGGCTGCTTTTCCTTCACTCTGCCGTCCGACTCATCCCAAACCATCTCAATTGGGTTGAGGTTGGGGGATTGTGGAGGCAAGGTCATTTGATGCAGCACTCCATCACTCTCCTTCTTGGTAAAATAGCCCTTACACAGCCTGGAGGTGTGCTGGGTCATTGTCCTGTTGAAAAACAAATGATAGTCCCAATAAGCCCAAACCAGATGGGATGGTGTATCGCTATGGTAGCCATGCTGGTTAAGTGTGCCTTGAATTCTAAATAAATCACAGACTGTGTCACCAGCAAAGCACCCCCACACCATAACACCTCCTCCTCCATGCTTTACGGTGGGAACTACACATGCAGAGATAATCCATTCACCCACACCGCGTCTCACAAAGACACGGCGGTTGGAAGCTAAAATCTCCAATTTGGATTCCAGACCAATGGACAAATTTCCACCTGTCTAATGTCCATTTCTTGTGTTTCTTGGCCCAAGCAGGTATCTTCTTCTTATTGGTGTCCTTTAGTAGTGGTTTCTTTGCAGCAATTCGACCATGAAAGCCTGATTCGCACAGTTCCCTCTGAACAGTTGATGTTGAGATGTCTGTGACCTGAACTCTGTGAAGCATTTATTTGGGCTGCAATATCTGAGGCTGGTAATTCTAATGAACTTGTCCTCTGCAGCAGAGGTAACTCTGGGCCTTCCATTCCTGTGGCGGTCCTCATGAGAGGCAGTTTCATCATAGCGCTTGATGGTTTTTGCGACTGCACTTGAAGAAACTTGAAACATTCTTGAAATGTTCCGTATTGACTGACCTTCATGTCTTAAAGTAATGATGGACTGTCGTTTCTCTTTGCTTATTTGAGCTGTTCTTGCCATAATATGGACTTTGTCTTTTACTAAATAGGGCTATCTATTGTCACAACACAACTGATTGGCTCAAACGCATTAAGAAGGAATGAAATTCCACAAATTAACTTTTAAGAAGGCACACCTGTTAATTGAAATGCATTCCAGGTGACTACCTCATGAAGCTGGTTGAGAAAATGCCAAGAGTGTGCAAAGCTGTAATCAAGGCAAAGGGTGGCTATTTGAAGAATCTCAAATATAAAATATATTTTGGTTACTACATGATTCTATATGTGTTACAGTGCCTTGCAAAACTATTCATCCCCCTTGGCGTTTTTCCTATTTTGTTGCATTACAACCTGTAATTTAAATTGATTTTTATTTGGATTTCATGTAATGGACATACACAAAATAGTCCGTATTGGTGAAGTGAAATGAAAAAAATTACTTGTTTCAAAAAATTCTAAAAAATAAATAACGGAAAAGTGGTGCGTGCATATGTATTCACCCCCTTTGCTATGAAGCCCCTAAATAAGATCTGGTGCAACCAATTACCTTCAGAAGTCACATAATTAGTTAAATAAAGTCCACCTGTGTGCAATCTAAGTGTCACATGATCTCAGTATATATACACCTGTTCTGAAAGGCCCCAGAGTCTGCAACACCACTAAGCAAGGGGCGCCACCAAGCAAGCGACACCATGAAGACCAAGGAGCTCTCCAAACAGGTCAGGGACAAAGTTGTGGAGAAGTACAGATCAGGGTTGGGTTATAAAAAATATCTGACACTTTGAACATCCCACGGAGCACCATTAAATCCATTATTTAAAAAAATGGAAAGAATATGGCACCACAACAAATCTGCCAAGAGAGGGCCGCCCACCAAAACTCACGGACCAGGCAAGGAGTGCATTAATCAGAGAGGCAACAAAGAGACCAAAGATAACCCTGAAGGAGCTGCAAAGCTCCACAGCGGAGATTGGAGTATCTGTCCATAGGACCACTTTAAGCCGTACGCTCCACCGAGCAGGGCTTTACGGAAGAGTGGCCAGATAAAAGCCATTGCTTAAAGAAAAAAATAGGTGTTCGCCAAAAGGCATGTGGGAGACTCCCCAAACATATGGAAGAAGGTGCTCTGATCAGATGAGACTAAAATTGAGCTTTTTGGCCATCAAGGAAAACGCTATGTCTGGCGTAAACCCAACACCTCTCATCACCCCGAGAACACCATCCCCACAGTGAAGCATGGTGGTGGCAGCATCATGCTGTGGGGATGTTTTTTATCGTCAGGGACTGGGAAACTGGTCAGAATTGAAGGAATGATGGATGGCGCTAAATACAGGGAAATTCTTGAGGGAAACCTGTTTCAGTCTTCCAGATATTTGAGACTGGGACAGATGTTCACCTTCCAGCAGGACAATGACCCTAAGCATACTGCTAAAGCAACACCCAAGTGGTTTAAGGGGAAGCATTTAAAATGTCTTGGAATGGCCTAGTCAAAGGCCAGACCTCAATCCAATTGAGAATCTGTGGTATGACTTAAAGATTGCTGTACACCAGCGGAACCCATCCAACTTGAAGGAGCTGGAGCAGTTTTGCCTTGAAGAATGGGAAAAAATCCCAGTGGCTAGATGTGCCAAGCTTATAGAGACATACCCCAAGAGACTTGCAGCTGTAATTGCTGCAAAAGGTGGCTCTACAAAGTATTGACTTTGGGGGGGGGTGAATAGTTATGCACGCTCAAGTTCTGTTTTTTTGTCATATTTCTTGTTTGTTTCACAATAAAATATTTTGCATCTTCAAAGTGGTAGGCATGTGTAAATCAAATGATACAAACCCCCAATAAATCCATTTTAATTCCAGGTTGTAAGGCAACAAAATAGGAAAAATGCCAAGAAGGTTGAATACTTTCGCAAGCCACTGTATTTCATAGTTTTGATGTCTTCACTATTATTCTACAATGTAAAAAATTGTACAAATAAAGAAAAACCCTTGAATGAGTAGGTGTGTCCAAACTTTTGACTGGTAGTGTATATTCAAAAATTATATCCCTATATGTAACTATCTTTTTTTTTTTTATCACTACTCCTGTTTTTTTCAATTATGACATCAGCCTTTTACATCTTGTTTAACTGGCAGCATTCGTCTATCATTATTTTGACATTTCACATGTTCCTCTCTCTCCACCCCCTTTCTCGACGATATCTTCGACTCAGGTACGGTAGTCCTCCACTCTCAGATGAGAGAGAAATAAATCATTGTGTGTGTGTCCCTGTGGTGTTTTTTAGCTAAAGACTTTCTAGTCCACCTGATAGAGAAGGACTCAAGGATACGCTACACTCTGTATTTCTGTTTCTATCGTTATCCTTCCCCCTTGACAACATATAGAGGATTTATCCACTGATGTTACCCGCATGATCAGAGGACAGGCAGACTAGATTAGACAGGTCCTCATGCATGTTGACTGGCAACAGGTGTTTTTATAGAATGATGAGTCTACTGCACAACTATGTGTATGTGGGACCACCCATTGTGGAATAGTTTCTGTACAACAGATATTGTAGCTAATACCTCACGAGAGACGGACTTACATGCAGATCCGTTCCTAGAAAAACTAAGAATAGGTCTCAGTTAACCCATAGACGTCTCAGTTAACCCACAGTTTTACTCCTTGATGTTTAAACCCCGTTCTAACCTGAAAGGGTAATATGATCCTGTTGATAAATACTATTTTGGGGGAGAGTTTCAGCCTGGCTTTGAACTGGTCAAAACCTAATCCATAAAAGTTATTAAGACCATGGAAAATGTAATGAGCTCAGCCATCTTGCTTAAGAGCAGGGAACAATGTGTGTGAATACAAAGCCAAATGTGGATATGTTTTTCACTGTATAGATACACCCAACTAACATTCCCTTTTGGATCACCCTTCCATGGATCTTTTCTTCATTCATATTGGGATTGTTTTTTTAGTTTGTTTTTTAAAATTAATTTGTATTCAAGAACATGTACCATACATACACAACATATCTTTGCTGTCTTTACAAAGGAACTGTCACGCTCGTCTAAGGAGGAGGACCAAGGCGCAGCGTTGAAGGCAAACATATTCTTTATTTAATAAATGATCACACGAACAAAACAACAAAACGAAACCGTGACGTCCCTGGTTACATACACCAACCAACACGGAACAAGAAACCACAAATAATGAATGCCTAACGGCTACCTAAGTATGACTCCCAATCAGAGACAACGAGCTACAGCCGTCTCTGATTGGGAGCCACCCTGGCCAACATAGAATTACAACAACTAGAACATAAACAAATGAAAACTCACACCCTGGCTCAACATACTAGAGTCCCCAGAGCCAGGGCGTGACAGTACCCCCCCCTAAAGGCGCGGACTCCGACCGCGCCAACCAAATACAACAGGGGAGGGACCGGGTGGGCACTCCGCCTCGGCGGCGGATCCGGCTCCGGACATGACCCCCACTCCTTCTCTAACCCCCCAAAGTACCCCTGGTCCGGTCTGGCCCTGCTGACCAGAGCTGAACTGAACACTGGTGGAGCGGATTGCTCTAGCTCCGGCGTGACGCAGCACCTGACCGGTGCCGGACCCGCCACCGGTGGAACAGGCACGGGCCGTGCCGGACTGACGACGCACACCACTGGCTTGGTGTGGGGAGCAGGAGCGGACCGAGCCGGGCTGACGAAACGCACCACTGACTTGGTGCGGGGAGCAGGAGCGGGCCGGACCGGGCTGACGAAGCGCACCACTGACTTGGTGCGGGGAGCTTGGATGGGCCGGACTGGGCTGGCGACGCGCACCACAGACTTGGTGCGGAGAGCAGGAACGGGCCGGACAGGGCTGACGAAACGCACCACTGACTTGGTGCGGGGAGCAGGAATGGGCCGGACTGGGCTGGCGACGCGCACCACAGACTTGGTGCGGAGAGCAGGAACGGGCCGAGCCGGGCTGACGAAGCGCACCACTGACTTGGTGCGGGGAGCAGGAACAGACCGGACCGTACTGGGGACACACACCACTGGCCCTACACCGGGATCTGGAACGGGCCGGACCGGACTGGTAACACACCCCAGTACCTCTCGCCGTGCCTCTCCACCTTCCATCCCCTCTTCGACCAGTGGCCCCCGTAACCTGGCGGCCTCCTCTGGCAACCCGCTGGGCCGCTCTATCGCGGCCTCCTGCTGCCCCGCCCCAAGTCAGTGGTGCGCGTCGTCAGCCCGGTCCGGCCCATTCCTGCTCCCCGCACCAAGTCAGTGGTGCGCGTCGTCAGCCCGGTCCGGCCCATTCCTGCTCCCCGCACCAAGGCAGGGGTGCGCTTCGTCAGCCCGGCTCGGCCCGTTCCTGCTCCCCGCACCAAGTCAGTGGTGTGCTTCGTCAGCCCAGTCCGGCCTGTCCCGGCTCCACGCACCAAGCCTACGGTGTGCGTCGTCAGCCTGGTAAGGCCCGTTCCTCCTCCACGCACCAAGCCAGGGGTGCGCGTCGTCAGTCCAGCACAACCCGTGCCTGGGTCATGTCCGGAGCCGGATCCGCCGCCTAGGCGGAGTGCCCACCCGGTCCCTCCCCTGTGGGATTTAGTTGGCGCGGTCGGAGTCCGCGCCTTTAGGGGGGGGTACTGTCACGCCCTGGCTCTGGGGACAATGTTATGTTGAGCCAGGGTGTGAAATTCTATGTTTGATTTTTCTATGTTGGTCTGAGTGACTCCCAATCAGAGGCAACGAGTGTCAGCTGGGTGTCTCTGATTGGGAGCCATATTTAACTATCTGTCTTTCACGTTGTGTTTGTGGTTTCTTGTTCATGTTGGTTTGTGTTGTAACCATAGACGTCACGCATTCGTTGTTTATTGTTTTGATCGTGTGATCATTTAATAAATATAATATGTTCACCCGCAACGCTGCGCCTTGGTCTCTCCATGACGATCGTGACAGGAGCGTATTTACATTCACATGTAAAGGGTACATTTTGGCTGTATAGAGCAAATACTTCAAGAGTCTGAATAAGAATACAATTTGGATAAAGCCAAAGAAAAACAACAGAAACAAACAAAAAAACAGAATTTACAGAATAAGACCAGGAACTCTGACCAGATACCTTCATACCTATGCTGTCTATGTTGCAAGATTGATGTGGTTCTCTCCATGTCAGCAAGTTCCCCGCATAGACCTAACCACATATAATTTGAGTTACTAAGATTATCTAAAAGATAATATTAGCATGTTAAGGATATTGTGATAACAATTTGAAACGGTTCCAATGTTTTCCCCTTGATAAAGTAATTCAATCATCTCTTCAATAGGAGTAATCGGCTCAGTCATTTTTTTGTAACAATCCTTTTTTAACAATGAATTGCCTTACTTGAAGGTACCTATAAAAATTTGTTTGGGATATAATGAATTCCTCCTGGATTTCTTGAAATTATATATTTAAAAAAAATGTAACCTTTGAATAGTTGAGAGAGTCTACAAAGCCCTCTCTCTTCCCATTCCTCTAATCCTTAGGACATAAATTTAGTAGCAGGAAGAAAGGCTGGGTTGTGAATTTAGGCCAGTGTCTATGAATGTCATTACTCATGTTAATATTGGCGTTGAACCTCCCTCCATGTCTTCAATGTAAGAGTAATAATTGGGTTTTGTTTAATCCTGTCAATAGAAATAGGGTCTGCTAGAAGACAATTGTAGTATCTGACCGTCTATAATTTCGGCTGAGGTTGCATATTGTGTGTTAGATTAACTTTACTCTGCTTTGCTGAAACATCTGGAAGGTATTACTATAGGGGCTCCCTGAAACATAGGAGAGTTTGCTATGTGGAGGTCAGGGATTGGTCTATTCAAAGCACGCCATATTATATTACATAGGATATATACCAGGTTTGAACAAAGAACGAGGAGAATAATCATATTTGAGATTGGGTTAGTTGTTCTCCGGATTTCTGCAGAAGTCTGTAAATTGATGCTGAAATCTTTGATATCATAAAAGTTATAATCAAGTTCAGTGTCAGCGGATTCCTTGTCAACGCAGCATATCAGCATCGTTGTTCGGACACCACACAATGTAAAGGCATATCACAATATTGACTCTCAATTTCAAGCCATGACAAATCCTTCGGTTGTTGAATCCATGATGCTATGTGATTAGGTTGCGCCACCAACTAATATGATTTAAGGTTAGGGAGGCCAAGCCCACCCAATTCTTTGAACAGCTGTCGTTTTTTATAACTAATACGAGCCTTCTTATTTTGCCATAACAATGTGCCTATTGCTGCATTTAGGCGAGTAAAGGTTATTATTTGCATATTGCATCCTGATTGGCCATACGCTAATGAGGGTCTGTGGGACTGTAGGGGTTCATGAGGAAAGCATCGCTCTCTCGGTTGGCTTGAAGCAACGTCAAGTTAGCAATAAATAGCCTTCATAAAGATACACCCTTAGTAGTTATTTAACTCACATACAGACAAGATTGATTACACGACATGGTGTCAGAAGTGGACTAGAACGAGTGTATTTACTAACAGAGTTTAGCTTACAGTACCTGGTTGAAAAGTTTTGGGAAGAAATTTGAGGCTAATCAGCATGGAAGACGTCGCGGGAGAAGCGCAGCAGCCGTCCGTGCAAGGTGCAGCAGGAGGGGCACAGATGCTCGCACGTACAGGCCCAAGTGCTACATTCAGCGAACAGCCGCCGGAGCCATTTGATTTTTCTAAACCTCAAGACTGGACCAAATGGATGAGGAGGTTCGAGCGCTTTCGTCATGCGTGTAATCTTCACACATCTACCGAGGAGAACCAGGTAAACACTCTCAGGTACTGTATGGGCGACGAAGCAGATGGCGTTTTGAGGGGTCTAAACCTAAACGAACTCTAGCAAAAACAGTATGGACAAATAAGAGACGGATTTCATGCATTCTTTATTGTGAAAAGGGATGTGATCTATGAGAGAGCCTGTTTTAACGTGCAGAGACAGAGGGAAAATGAAACAGTGGATTATTTTGTCACAGCCTTATATGCCCTAGCTGAGTATTGCAACTATGGTCTTTTGCACGATGAACTAATTAGAGACAGGCTAGTCGTTGGGTTAGCAGACATGCGTCAGTCAGAACTTATGCAGCTAGATAAAGATCTCAAGCTAGAGAGAGTCATTGAGATGGCATGGCAAACTGAAGAAGTGAAAAAGCAGCAACGTTGCCTGCGAGGTGAGACAGTAACAACAGAGGCATGCTCAGTGGATAAGAGTTAAGCAGAAAGGCAGCCAGTGGAAACAGAAATTCCAGCGTGAGAATGCTAGCCATGAAAATGCTAATGCTACTGACAATATCCCTGCACATCCAAGAGCACAGTGTGCAGCTAATGAAGTAGTGTGTCACTCCTGTGAGAAAAAAGGACACTACCAACGTGTGTATATCATCAAGAGCCGTAAAAGAGATTCAAGAAGAGGATGACAGCATTTTCCTAGGAACAATAACAGCAGGAGGTGACCCATGGATGATTGAGATTCATGTGATGGAGAGAAATGTGAAATTCAAAAGACACTGGTGCCGATGTGACTGTTATCCCAGACAATGTGTTCAATCACATTATTGCAGGAACCAGCAAGCCAGCTCTGAAAAAAACAACTTCACCTCTGCTAGGACCAGGAAGAGCGCCGCTGGACGTGATCGGTGTCGCAAGTGTGGTTCTACGAAAGGGAGAAAAGGAGACACTGGAGGACGTGGATGATGTCATCAGAGATCTACACACATCTTTACTAGGCAGACCAGCTATCACAAAGCTTGAGCTAGTTGCTCGACTCGACAACATTGATTTACAGACACTGAAAGAAAGCTATCCAAAGCTGTGCAGTGGTCTTGGCACAGTACAACAACCATATACCATCAAGCTGAAACCCGGCGCAGAGCCCTACTCACTCCACGACAGATTCCTCTGACATTGCTGCCAAAAGTCAAGAAAGAGTTAGAGTGCATGCAAGGGTTCAAGGTTGTCACCAGAGTGGAGGAGCCCATGGACTGGTGCGCCGGCATGGTGGTTGACCCAAAGAAGAACGGGGACGTGCGGATATGTGTCGATTTCACCAGTCTCAATGAGTCAGTGTGTAGAGAAGAATACACACTTCCCACTGTCGAACAGACCTTTGGCTCACTAGCCGGGGCAAAGATCTTCAGCAAGCTCGACGCGAACATGGGCTTCTGGCAGATCCCGCTAGCCGAGGAGTCAGTTAAGCTAACAACCTTCATCACACCTTTCGGACGTTACTACTTCAACCGTCTGCCTTTTGGCATTGCTTCAGCACCTGAACACTTCCAGAACAGAATGGTGACAGAGGTCACTGAAGGCCTGGAAGGTGTGGTCTGTCACATGGATGATGTGTTGGTCTGGGACAAACTCAGGAGGAGCATGATGCAAGACTTCATGCCGCATTGCAGAAGATGGAAAAAGCCGGCTTAACTCTGAACATGGACAAATGTGACCTGTCAAAGGAGGAAGTGAAGTTCCTGGGCCACATTATCTCAGACAAAGGAGTACAGCCCGATCCGACAAAGACAGAGGCTGTCAAGGAAATGGCGGAGCCATCCAACGTCAGTGTGCTACAGAGTTTTCTAGGAATGGTGAACCAACTGGGAAAGTTCATCCCTCAGTTAGCAGAAAAGGACAAACCTCTCAGAGAAACTACTGGTACTGGGAGGCCGACCAAGAGCTGAAGGAGGAGCTGACATCCACAGCCGCCTTGTACGACCCAAACAAAGAGATAAAGGTGTCAGCCGATGACTACGGACTAGGAGGAGTGCTGCTGCAGAAGGAGAGCGAGGAATGGAGACCCGTTGCCTACGCTTCCCGGTCTCTCACACCAACAGAGCAGAGATACGCTCATGGAAAAATAAGCTCTCTGGCTTGACATGGGCATGTGAAAGATTCAGAGACCACTTCTTATTGGTCAACACTTTCAGCTTGAAACTGATCACAAACCACTCCTGAGCCTTCTGGGGAACCAAACCTTGGACACTCTTCCCCCCACAAACCCAACGCTTCAGGATGAAACTTATGAGATACTCTTACACGATTGCTCATGTCCCTGGAAAGTCTGTGGACTGCAGACACGGTGTCACGTGCACCAGTCAAAGCTAAAGCTACTGCTGCAGAAAAGGAGCTCATGGAGACCACAAATATATCTATGTGGACGCCATCGTGGAACAGCTTCCAGTGAGTGTTTCCTACGTGGACAATCTGAGAGAACAACTCAAAGCCGACAGTGTGTGCTCAAAAGTCATGACTGTGTGACAGGAAGGATGGTCTGAGTCTGAGACTGTACTGGGCAGAACGCGCTTTTCTCACAGTGCACGACGGTCTTCTGTTGAAAGGAACAAGACTTGTTATTCCATCAGCCTTACGAAATGATGTCCTCACTAAGCTGCACGAGAGTCATCAAGGTGTGGTCAAGTACAGAGAATGCACACAACAGGCTGTGGGGTGGCCTGGGCTCAGCCAGCAACTGAAAAACTTGTGCTTAACTGCAGGACATGCATCAAAGGGCGCACAAACCACACAGAACCACTCATACCGTCACAACTACCTGAGAGACCCTGGCAAAGACTGGGAGCGGACTTATTCACTCTGAAAAGCACCACCTACTTGCTAGTGGTGGACTACTTCTCAAGATATGTGGAAATCGCAAACCTGTCACTAACAAAGTCTGCGGATGTCGTAGTTCATCTGAAGTCCATCTTCGCCTGCCATGGAGTACCTGAGGTCCTGGTTACGGACAATAGGCCGATCCTACATGGTGGAAGTTCCCCACGGGTCTGTCCGCAGGAACAGACATCACCTCATCCCTATGGATGGACCTGAGAACAACAACGCAACGCAGGAGACGATTCAAGTGTCTTCACCACTCCGACACACAGCATTGCCAGAGACCACCAACACCCAAGGTAATCCTGGATGTACCTGCTACACCCAGAACAAGGTCTGGGCGAGCAATAGTTAAACCTCAAAGACTGAACTTATTAGTCAGAGCAACAAGAACAAAAGACTGAGCTCAAAGTATAAAAAGACAAAACTACAGCTGTCAAGTTGTTACAGTTCTAACATACCTGTGGGGTAGATTTGTGTTAAAAGAAATGAGAGATGCATTTTGGGTTAAAGATTACAGGAAATATTTTACATTCACAGAAAATATTTTACGTTCATGTCTATGTTGAACTGTTCCAGAAGAACTAGGCAGGAACAGACCTAACGACATAAGGGCAGAATAGTCCCTTGAGGTCTGTTGAGACAAAGGGGAGATGGTGTTATTTGCATATTGCATCCTGATTGGCCATACGCTAATGAGGGTCTGTGGGACTGTAGGGGTTCATGAGGAAAGCATCGCTCTCTCGATTGGCTTGTAATGTGAAGCAACGTCAAGTTAGCAATAAATGTGCCTTCATAAAGATACACCGTTAAAGTAGTTATTTTACTCACATACAGACAAGTTTGATTACACGACACCCTCCTGTTCCCTGATTAAGAGGTGATGACTACTCCACTCCACTAATTGTCAACTTTCTCCTGACATGAACTGAAGCCACATCTCATGTGTCCGCTCATCCACTGGCACATTGAATGTTTTGCGTCCAAGCACTGTGAGGAGCCATATCAATTTTCTCTCAGTACTGTATGTAGAGTCAATCACATACACAAACACAATCACATTATTACACATCAATGATTTTACTCCTTGCTTGGACTAACTCATTCTTAGCTCTTTTGTCTAACTGTGTAGTGTGTTGTGTTAATGTTTTTTTGTCTTCCCAGTCAAGCACTGGTCAAGCCTCTGAACACCTCAACTCATGCCTCATACCCTCATTAAATCACTGCTGTGATCCCTTTCCAACACTATGTAAGTAGCCCTCTCATTCCCATTATTGTACTATGTCTTTATTAAACGCTTTAGGGTAAAATAATTAGTCTTTGACAATTTTTGAAACACACTGTCGTCTCTGTGCGTTCTGCGCCTATACCGTGGGTCTCCCATCCTCCTCAATTTTTCAAGTCACCAGCGTCCACTGCCCTAAAGGTACCTGTATGGTGGGGGGAAGAGCCTGATCACTGACTTCAGTCTGGGGTTGTTTGGCTCCAGGAGAAGAGAACACAGCCTGGATGATCTTCAATCTCAGCCTCTCATGCTGGAAGACATGGAACCAGGTTTATTTATGACTAAATAAACAAACCTGTAATTAGTAGTTGATCTACTTAACTCTTCATGAATCCTTCATTAAGTATGCCTTACTATTAATGCCTTACATGATTGCTATAGAATTTTTTTGTGGTCATACACACATCCTTTAAAACATAAAAACATAGGTGCTGGGCTAACAAAGTATAGATAAAACAGGATTGAAAACATTGTGATTAAAGGTGGTAGTAAGGAGTCTGAGTACTTTCCGAATGCGCTGTATATGGCCAATATACCATGGCTAAGGACCACGCAACGTGGAGTGCCTGGATACAGCCCTTAGCCGTAGTATATTGGCCATATACCACAAACCCCAGAGGTGCCTTTTTTGCTATTATAAACTAATTACCAATGTAATTATTAGAATAGTAAAAATAAATATTTTGTTATACCTGTGGTATACGGTCTGATATACCACGGCTGTCAGCCAATCAGCATTCGGTACTCGAACCACCCAGTTTGATAAGCTTCTTTTTATAACGACAAAATACAAAATACAAAATATCTACCCCAACCACCAAGACGCACGGTCAGCAAGATGCATGGTCAAATGACGAAATAGTAGCCTAAACATCATTACAAACGCCAAGTGTAAGGTATTAATAGGAAGGCATACTTAATGAAGGATTTATGAAGAGTTAAGTAGATCAACTATTAATTATAGGTTTATTGTTTATTAAGTCATAAATAAACCTGGTTCCATGTCTTCCAGCATGAGAGGCTGAGATTGAAGATCATCCAGGCTGTGTTCTCTTCTCCTGGAGCCAAACAACCCCAAACTTAAGTCAGTGATCAGGCTCTTCTCCCCACCATGCAGGTACCTTTGGGGAGTTTCGGTCTGGGGACAGTTTGTGACAAATCACTGTGTAACAAGCTGTGTATACAGTGAGGGAAAACAGTATTTGATCCCCTGCTGATTTTGTACGTTTGCCCACTGACAAAGATATGATCAGTCTATAATTTTAATGGTATTTTTTATTTGAACAGTGAGAGACAGAATAACAACAAAAAAATCCAGAAAAACGCATGTCAAAAATGTTATAAATTGATTTGCATTTTAATGAGGGAAATAAGTATTTGACCCCTCTGCAAAACATGACTTAGTACTTGGTGGCAAAACCCTTGTTGGCAATCACAGAGGTCAGATATTTCTTGTAGTTGGTCACCAGGTTTGCACACATCTCAGGAGGGATTTTGTTCCACTCCTCTTTGCAGATCTTCTCCAAGTCATAACGTTTTCGAGGCTGACGTTTGGCAACTCGAACCTTCAGCTCCCTCCACAGATTTTCTATGGGATTTAGGTCTGGAGACTGGCTAGGCCACTCCAGGACCTTAATGTGCTACTTCTTGAGCCACTCCTTTGTTGCCTTGGCCGTGTGTTTTGGGTCATTGTCATGCTGGAATACCCATCCACGACCCATTTTCAATGCCCTGGCTGAGGGAAGGAGGTTCCCACCCAAGATTTGACAGTACATGGCCCCGTCCATCGTCCCTTTGATGCGGTGAAGTTGTCCTGTCCCCTTAGCAGAAAAACACCCCCAAAGCATAATGTTTCCACCTCCATGTTTGACGGTGGGGATGGTGTTCTTGGGGTCATAGGCAGCATTCCTCCTCCTCCAAACACGGCGAGTTGAGTTGATGCCAAAGAGCTCCATTTTGGTCTCATCTGACCACAACACTTTCACCCAGTTCTCCTCTGAATCATTCAGATGTTCATTGGCAAACTTCAGACGGCCCTGTATATGTGCTTTCTTGAGCAGGGGGACCTTGCGGGCGCTGCAGGATTTCAGTCCTTCACAGCGTAGTGTGTTACCAATTGTTTTCTTGGTGACTATGGTCCCAGCTGCCTTGAGATCATTGACAAGATCCTCCCGTGTAGTTCTGGGCTGATTCCTCACCGTTCTCATGATCATTGCAACTCCACAAGGTAAGATCTTGCATGGAGCCCCAGGCCGAGGGAGATTGACAGTTATTTTGTGTTTCTTCCATTTGCGAATAATCGCACCAACTGTTGTCACCTTCTCACCAAGCTGCTTGGCGGTGGTCTTGTAGCCCATTCCAGCCTTTTGTAGGTCTACAATCTTGTCCCTGACATCCTTGGAGAGCTCTTTGGTCTTGGCCATGGTGGAGAGTTTGGAACCTGATTGATTGATTGCTTCTGTGGACAGGTGTCTTTTATACAGGTAACAAGCTGAGAATAGGAGCACTCCCTTTAAGAGTGTGCTCCTAATCAGCTCGTTACCTGTATAAAAGACACCTGGGAGCCAGAAATCTTTCTGATTGAGAGGGGGTCAAATACTTATTTCCGTCATTAAAATGCAAATCAATTTATAACATTTTTGATGTGCGTTTTTCTGGATTTTTCTGTTCAAATAAACCTACCATTAAAATTATACTGATCATTTCTTTGTCAGTGGGCAAACATATAAAATCAGCAGGGGATCAAATACTTTTTTCCCTCACTGTATGTCCAGGTCCATTTTTTGTACCCTGTAGATACTAGATTCCTAAAATGTTAAAACCCTTGAATCAATGGAATGCCAGATAAGATACCCACTTTTGAAACACCCCTTCACCAGATAACCTTGTTTTATGCCACCCTGACTAATGGTTGCCTTTCCTATAATGTAGCCATAAACTGTGGCCATAACATTTTGGGAGCTTTATGTGTTAAATATTATTTCATTTTAGAAAATAATTGATGACAAAGTTCTACCAAAAACTGCAACAGAAAGGAGAGAACATCCCTCCACTTACTCTGTGAGGAACAAGGAGCTAAAGCTGAGACTGGGGGGGAGAGAAAGCAGCAGCTCCAACACCACAGAAGAAGATCTAATGCGAGAAAGCAGCAGCTCCAACACCAAAAGAGATCTAATGTCTTCACACACAGAGGGGCTAGTGACACGGCTGAAACACAGAATATTTATGTCTCATAGCGCAACTGTTGACAGAATTATTGGTGATTAGGTGATCTTGAAGTCACGCAGCTAAATGTTGTTTTACAAACCAAAAACTGTTAACCACTGAGTAAAACCAGTTAATTTACAATGTACCAGTCATACAATCAACTCTATCTCTGTAGCCTATACTCTTTAACTAAAGTGCTGTCTTTATGTAGGGTCTTGGGTTTTGTGTGTAATTGTACAATAACTAATATGCAACTTGGTTGCCAAACATACTGTATATCTTGACGGTTTAGTTGTGTTATACTCCTGTCCTCCAGGACATTCTAAACGGTTGTCTTTCACATGCTTCCTGCCTTGATATTTACCACTGATTTCATTTGGGGTAACCTCTAGAGGGCAGTCATGTAATGTTATTAGTGCATATTGTATGAAATTAAAATGCTTTTGCAGAATGAGACTGGGTTAATAACCCTCTGACTTGGATTCATAGAATAGTGACATTCAGGAGGTCATGAGGTCAATAATGTTATAGCAGTCTGGTGTAATAGTTGTACTTTAATTTACAGTTCAGTAGAGCTCTAAAATGTGCTATTGACAATATTTACTAAAATAATAAAAACTGTAATTTCCCATGCTAATGGAAGCCTTTACCCATGAACGGTGGGCATTACAATTTGGAAGCTTTAAAACATTGCATGAAATATTGCAGTTTTTGTTTTGTAGATGTCCTCCATGCATTTTAAATAATAAACACAGCAAGTGTACATTGTTTAGCAAAACTGCATTGAATTTAACAGCATTATATTCAACCTTCAAGTACATCCATTACATAAACATTTGTGAGATCATATTACCAATTTTTCCAACTCCTTTTGTTCCAGGACAAATTGGCCTCTAAAATTGACTCAGTCTTTGTACAAATCCCTCAACATTAGACAACATTCCCCTTTAAATAAAATGGATATTATTCCAATTGGGAGTATTGCACAGTGTAAAACTTTGGTTATACCACTTTTTTTTCTGTAAAGAACTTGCTGGATAATGCAGAAGATTGTAGCGAAACCTGTAGTAAAGTTAACTGATAAAGACTGTGATGGACAATCATCTTGGTTAGCTAAATGGTGCCAGAAATATGATTATCTATTTGTAACCAGTAGTTTAATTTCTCCTCGTCAACTAGCCTCTTCAGTTGAACTGATTTAACTGGGACATAGTAAACGTGATAACTTTTACATGTTACATGTTTTTACCTCACATTTTTGAGGACAGTCAGTGCAACAGAGTACAGTAACATACAGATATAATTGGACAAACTTCAACTGTATATAAAGTGCAACATGTTGAGAACTGTATGATCCATTGATTGATGAGTTGTCAATTGAATCTACGTGATCCTTGAAATAGATGACAGCTTTTTTGGGACTTATAAATTAATGAATACCCATTGATTATTTAAAAATACTACTTATTAATGACTCATGTTGGAAAAAGATATGTGCGTTTAACACAATCAATTCATTATTTTTACGATGGTATTTATTTTGATGGATAAAACATTGTAGGCCCTATGCGGCTAGAGGTTGTGTCCGGTCCTAGTGTAGCCTGCTGATGAGAACGATGCTGAGAGTGTCGGCAGACATTTAATTTGAAGTCAATCAACATGGTTGGGAACTTATTTTGGACTAATTGGATAATGACGTTACAATTGTTTCACACATTATGTGAGAAGGCGCTGTATCGGCCTCGAGGTAACGCAAGGCTCTAGCTATGGGTAAATAAAATAAAGGACAATCAATCAAATTCATTTATAAAGCCTAATAAATATTTTTTTAAAGCCCTTTTTATATCATCAGTCCAGAACAGAGCGAGGACAGCATACAGAAAGGCACTTTATAGCTGTTTGGACCAGATATAATATAGTGCATTCTGGAATATTCCTGGCTAATCAGGCTGTGGGTGCACTTGAAAGTGTGGGTTGCCAACATAGTATGGCTTCAGTTTTGCGTCTGCTCACATGTAGAATGTAGAGCTTCAACCAAGCCTGTACTTTAAGGGATTAGGGGCCATTTAGATGTAGACATGCATGTCATCCGCAAAACTGTGGAAGAACACCTGATTAACATAACTGAGAGGAAGTAGGCAGAGGATGACCAGGGTGGGGGACACCACAGGTGACTGAGTGGACCTGCACTCTTCTACAATACTTATTCTCACCTATATGTGAGATAGGAGGGGAAGCAGTTCAGGATAGTTCCTGAAATGTTGTCTTTTCAATGCTTCTGTGATCCATACAGTCCATAGTGAGGTTGTATCTGCTTGTTGATGTCCTTGTCTGCTTCTATGAGCGTGATGTTGATGTCCTTGTCTGCTTCTATGAGCGTGTTGTTGATGTCCTTGTCTGCTTCTATGAGCGTGTTGTTGATGTCCTTGTCTGCTTCTATGAGCGTGATGTTGATGTCCTTGTCTGGTTCTATGAGCGTGATGTTGATGTCCTTGTCTGCTTCTATGAGCATGATGTTGATGTCCTTGTCGGCTTCTATGAGCGTGATGTTGATGTCCTTGTCGGCTTCTATGAGCGTGATGTTGATGTCTTTGTCTGCTTCTATGAGCGTGATGTTGATGTCCTTGTCGGCTTCTATGAGCGTGATGTTGATGTCCTTGTCGGCTTCTATGAGCGTGATGTTGATGTCCTTGTCTGGTTCTATGAGCGTGATGTTGATGTTCTTGTCTGCTTCTATGAGCGTGATGTTGATGTCCTTGTCTGCTTCTATGAGCGTGATGTTGATGTCCTTGTCTGCTTCTATGAGCGTGATGTTGATGTTCTTGTAGTGTAAAGTTATCCATTTGAATTTCCTTCCCATCCTTTTGACGACGTTTCTAATTTCTGGGGCATCTTCCCCAAGCGAAGGTTGCATCCTGCACCAGTATCCAGTAATCTGTGTCTCAAGATATTATCAAGTCCCATTTGAAGTTCCATAGTATGGGCTGACAGACGTTGTGGTCCTGAAGTTATACACACGTTTGACTTTCCCCTGGGCAGAGCAGAGGGTTCTCACCTACTGATGCTGGTTCCTAATCCTCATCACATGGTCCTTTTCATTTTAGAACAGGCTGTAGGCAGAAGCTGTTGCACGTGTTCCAGTGTGGGTGGAAGCTGATGTATATGATTCATACACTAAGCCACATAATAGTAATTGTCAATGCACAGTGATCCTCTACCCAGAGGTCATATTCTTTGAATGTGCTGTAGAATCCTGTTTTTATACCAACCAGATTCTACAATATCACATTTAACATGTAGTGTTAAAATACACTATAGATGGCTGGACCAGCCAGCCAGTGGACCACAGCTTACAGAATGTTGAGTCACTGACTGTGATGGGGGCTTGAATCTGGGGAGAGAAGTCATTTGTAATTTATCAGTAATTAATTTACGTTCTGGACAATGATTTGTAGAACAATTGCTTGTATCCAGAGTAATTTATTCTTGGATCATATCATATTTGTCATAGCATTGATGACTTGATTAAGTAATAAACCATATACATTTACTTATAAATATGTTTGAAATTCTTTTAACTCATAAAAACTATTCCGTACACATATTTAGAAAACCTTGAAAGTTTGCCTTACCTTTTACAGTTTCCTCAGACAGCATTGGTATATCCTGATATGGGAATGCCTATCAGACAGAATCAGTAATTAGTAAACCACATTGGGCCAGTTTCCCAGACAGAGATTAAGCCCAGTCCTGGACTAAGAAGCACGTACATTGGAGATTCTCAATTTTAAGTGCTTTTTAGTCCAAAGCTAGGCGTAACCTATGCCTGGGAAACTGGCCCATTAAATTCAAATTTCACAGCCAGAAGAGAGCACTTAGTAACACAATGTGATGAAAGATATTCATAGATTTCCAAACATACCTGTGTATGTATTTGAGGGCCTATAAAAAAGTCAGATGTCCAATATTGTAATAAACATACTGTGTAACCATGACGTTAACAAACAGTAATCTACACTATGAGAAGTAGAACATGTAGCATTTACAGAGTATACTGAGTATCACAGGCATTGAAAACAATGAAAGGTACAGATAAAATTCCAGTAATCTTACCTAAATTTAGTTTTGTTCTCACTATAAATAAACAAACACCAGCTATGGTGGCTATCAGGAAACCTATCAGAACACCAGCTATGGTTCCAGCTGTGGTTCCAGCTATGATTCCAGCTGTGAGAAGTGAGGTTACTCCGCATTCTGAATCCGACCAAGGAGTTCCTGGTTCAATTTCCAAGAATTCACATCTATGTCAAAGACATAAATATAGTTTTTGAAAGATTCCATTTGAGCATAATAATGATTGTATTTTTATATCTTAACCATTTGAACTAACTAATGATGTCCACACTTACTCTGTGTGTGGTTGACAAGATGTTAATGATCCATCTGAATACGTTTTACAAGGGCAGTCAGCACACACAGTATCTGTAGATGTTGTTCCTGCACAAATACAGTTGAAGTCGGAAGTTTACATACACTTAGGTTGGAGTCATTAGAACTCGTTTTTCAACCACTCCACAAATTTCTTGTTAACAAACTATAGTTTTGGAAAGTCGGTTAGGCCATCTACTTTGTGCATGACACAAGTAATTTTTCCAACAATTGTTTACAGACAGATTATTTCACTTATAATTCACTGTATCACAATTTCAGTGGGTCAGAAGTTTACTGTGCCTTTAAACAGCTTGAAAATTCCAGAAAATGATGTCATGGCTTTAGAAGCTTCTAATAGTGTAATTGACATAATTTGAGTCAATTGGAGGTGTACCTGTGGATGTATTTCAAGGCCTACCTTCAAACTCAGTGCCTCTTTGCTTGACATCATGGGAAAATCCAAAGAAATCAGCCAAGATCTCAGAAAAAAAATTGTAGACCTCCACAATTCTGGTTCATCCTTGGGAGCAATTTCCAAACGCCTGAAGGTACCACGTTCATCTGTACAAACAATAGTATGCAAGTATAAACACCATGGAAACACGCAGCTGTCATACCGCTCAGGAAGGAGATTCATTCTGTCTCCTAGAGATTAACGTACGTTGGTGCAAAAAGTGCAAATCAATCCCAGAACAACAGCAAAGGACCTTGTGAAGATGCTGGAGAAAACGGGTACAAAAGTATCTATATCCACAGTAAAACGAGTCCTATATCGACATAACCTGAAAGGCCGCTCAGCAAGGAAGAAGCCACTGCTCCAAAAACGCCATTAAAAAAGCCAGACTACGGTTCGCAACTGTCCTCTCGTCTGATGAAACAAAAATATAACTGTTTGGCCATAATGACCATCGTTATGTTTGGAGGAAAAAGGGGGTCGCTTGCAAGCCGAACAACACCATCCCAACCGTGAAGCACGGGGGTGGCAGCATCATGCTGTGGGGGTGCTTTGCTGCAGGAGGGACTGGTGCACTTCACAAAATAGATGGCATCATGAGGAAGGAAAATGATGTGGATATATTGAAGCAACATCTCAAGACATCAGTCAGGAAGTTAAAGCTTGGTCGCAAATGGGTCTTCCAAATGGACAATGACCCCAAGCATACTTCCAAAGTGGCAAAATGGCTTAAGGACAACAAAGTCAAGGTATCGGAGTGGCCATCACAAAGCCCTGACCTCAATCCTATAGAACATTTGTGGGCAGAACTGAAAAAGCGTGTGCGAGCAAGGAGGCCTACAAACCTGACTCAGTTACACCAGCTCTATCAGGAGGAATGGGCCAAAATTCACCCAACTTATTGTGGGAAGCTTGTGGAAGGCTACCCAAAACGTTTGACCCGAGTTAAACAATTTAAAGGCAATGCTACCAAATACTAATTGAGTGTATGTAAACTTCTGACCCACTGGGAATGTGATGAAATAAATAAAAGCTGAAATAAATCATTCTCTCTACTATTATTCTGACATTTCACATTCTTAAAATAAAGTGGTGATCCTAACTGACCTAAGACTGGGCATTTTTACTAGGATTAAATGTCAGGAATTGTGAAAAACTGAGTTTAAATGTATTTGGCTAAGGTGTATGTAAACTTCCGACTTCAACTGTACATGTTGAAATATTAATAAAAATGTAATTTCTTCCCCTCATTTAATTCCATTAACTGTAATGATTATTCACACTGAAGTTAACAACTTGACTCAATTGAATTATGACAACACAATTAGTTTTATGAGTGAGACAGAAGACCAACCTGTGTGGCTGATGTATTGACCAGGTTTACAGCTGCTGTGTCTCTGGGCTGCTCTACAACCATCCTTAGTTGGGTCTAGACAGTAGAACCCCTCCAGTGTCCCACAGACAGTGTCTGATGAAGGTCTACATGGCTGCTTTACCTTCAAACCCAAACCTATGGAGAAAACATGTCACTTGGTATCTGAAGCTAAATGTAAAGCCTGTTGTATTTCATTTGTAGTGTCTGTTGTCTGCAGGATATTGCTGTCAATCAAGGAGTCCGCTTAAGCTGCACCGTGTTTTAGAGGCTTTTATTAAAATCACGAGGTTACAGCATAAGTTACAGACCCGCGAAGTCTGGAGAAGCCCCGTTTCCCAAATTAATCTGAACGCTTCTCCCTTTCCCTTTGTCTTAACCCATTTTTATAAACAATGGCAATAAATGGGTCGCTCCCTTTTCCATCCAATCACCGGTCTCCCCTGGGGCGTCACCCTCCAACTGCTACATTCAAACTTAAGATAAACAGTTCTTCTTTGTCCCTCAAGACTAGTCATAATCGTCATACACGACACATTAAAACAACAGCTGATATAATTCTCACCTGGATGACATGTGGTACAGTTGTTGCATGTTGTTTTCCCACTGGGCTCATCAAGGAATGTGGAGTCAATACAGGGCACATAGGAGGTGATTGTAGATTTAGTACAATGACTATTTACATGATATCCTGTTGAAAAGAAAACCAGAAAATAATTAAATGTTGGTATTATTATAGTTATTATTATAATTAACCCCTCATAATAATACATTTGTAAATGTAAATGTAAATGTAAATAAAAATACACAAGGTCCTTACCAGGCCTACACATTCTGCAATCTCTATCGCCTATTTTATAGATGGGGCGAAAATATGTGAAACAGGGTTTAATGTTTAGAAGTATAGAAGTTATAGGTATCTGCAAATAGAGAAGAAATAAAACATCAGCATCAGCATGCATTACATTTAAAGATGACACCAAACCCAAGATAACCTGTTATCTGCAAATTCAGTCAATAAATGTTAGTGAAATGTACGTCTCTCCACCACTTTTTTTCTACGAGGTTACAGTAAAATTTTAACTAAAACTAGTTGGCTAATAACTGATTCATATTTCATAAAGGACATATTTACATTGATCACTTTTCTTTTTTTACATGCCAAGCCACAATGTGCTAATCAGAAATGTTTCACTTACAGTCCATATCAAGCTTTCAAACTGTGCCATGGTTCCTCAATCCTCTCCATCTCACTGGAAGACCCACACACTGGATTTATGAAGTTCTTAGGAGTTTTGAAGTATGGAGATGAACTGACCTGTAGACTTAATGTATTTTAGTACATGTAAATATAATCCTTTCAATTTGTAAAATTATGATATCTTGCTGAATTGAATCAGTAAAAAAAAAATAACTTTGAAAAGTATGAAACAGAAATAGGCAAATAGTTATTAGAGAATGCTGCCAGGTAACGTCGACACAGCCAATGCCTCCCATTTACTGCATGAGGCCTACTGAAATACTGTAGTGTGTGAGATATATTGTAGGCTACCTGTAGAAATGTGTCTGCCCCTTATTTACTGGTAACATGCAATTGTACAACATTGAAAAAGCAAATGCATAAATTAACATTACCCTTACCACACATTGGGCAGCACTGCCCGTCAAAAGTGTTGTATTCTGCTGGACCACAATCCTTTCCAAATACAAGTATAAAATGAAAACGACATAGGAGTTAAAAATAGTACAAACAGACAGGAATTTATAATTAAAACATGAATTATGACTTTGTGTCTTCCTTCCCCTAATAAGTGGAAATCTACAGGATGGTGGCAGACTGTCAGACTGACTAAAGACAACAAACTATCCACTTCGAGTCAGGGGAGCTGCCCACACAGAAATAGCGACCATGTAGCCTATCCTACAGGGGAGCTGCCCACACAGAAATAGCGACCATGTAGCCTATCCTACAGGGGAGCTGCCCACACAGAAATAGCGACCATGTAGCCTATCCTACAGGGGAGCTGCCCACACAGAAATAGCGACCATGTAGCCTATCCTACAGGGGAGCTGCCCACACAGAAATAGTGACCATGTAGCCTATACTACAGGGGAGCTGCCCACACAGAAATAGTGACCATGTAGCCTATCCTACAGGGGAGCTGCCCACACAGAAATAGTGACCATGTAGCCTATACTACAGGGGAGCTGCCCACACAGAAATAGTGACCATGTAGCCTATCCTACAGGGGAGCTGCCCACACAGAAATAGTGACCATGTAGCCTATCCTACAGGGGAGCTGCCCACACAGAAATAGTGACCATGTAGCCTATCCTACAGGGGAGCTGCCCACACAGAAATAGTGACCATGTAGCCTATACTACAGGGGAGCTGCCCACACAGAAATAGTGACCATGTAGCCTATACTACAGGGGAGCTGCCCACACAGAAATAGCGACCATGTAGCCTATACTACAGGGGAGCTGCCCACACAGAAATAGCGACCATGTAGCCTATACTACAGGGGAGCTGCCCACACAGAAATAGCGACCATGTAGCCTATCCTACAGGGGAGCTGCCCACACAGAAATAGCGACCATGTAGCCTATCCTACAGGGGAGCTGCCCACACAGAAATAGCGACCATGTAGCCTACCCTACAGGGGAGCTGCCCACACAGAAATAGCGACCATGTAGCCTATCCTACAGGGGAGCTGCCCACACAGAAATAGCGACCATGTAGCCTATCCTACAGGGGAGCTGCCCACACAGAAATAGTGACCATGTAGCCTATCCTACAGGGGAGCTGCCTACACAGAAATAGTGACCATGTAGCCTATACTACAGGGGAGCTGCCCACACAGAAATAGTGACCATGTAGCCTATCCTACAGGGGAGCTGCCCACACAGAAATAGTGACCATGTAGCCTATACTACAGGGGAGCTGCCCACACAGAAATAGCGACCATGTAGCCTATACTACAGGGGAGCTGCCCACACAGAAATAGTGACCATGTAGCCTATACTACAGGGGAGCTGCCCACACAGAAATAGTGACCATGTAGCCTATACTACAGGGGAGCTGCCCACACAGAAATAGTGACCATGTAGCCTATCCTACAGGGGAGCTGCCCACACAGAAATAGTGACCATGTAGCCTATCCTACAGGGGAGCTGCCCACACAGAAATAGTGACCATGTAGCCTATCCTACAGGGGAGCTGCCCACACAGAAATAGTGACCATGTAGCCTATCCTACAGGGGAGCTGCCCACACAGAAATAGTGACCATGTAGCCTATCCTACAGGGGAGCTGCCCACACAGAAATAGTGACCATGTAGCCTATCCTACAGGGGAGCTGCCCACACAGAAATAGTGACCATGTAGCCTATCCTACAGGGGAGCTGCCCACACTAATCACAAAGTAACTCTGAATATTTAGCTAAGTCGATAAGGCCGTCATTAAACGTTCATGTAATCATCATTGGGGGTTTTATCTCAGTCATCAGATTGAAACTTCTGAATGTACTGCAGGACTTCCTCAGCTCCCCACAACCTTATTGCATGTTTTTATTATCATATATTGTCTAGCTAATGGCGTAAACCAGATTGTTGTAGCTAGCTATAACTTTGCATGCCGACCATTTTATGGGATAGTGCTTCCAAATATAAATTGTTCTGTGGTTCAACTGCTAGGCAAGGAAGGATGAATTAAAGCATTATCTTTGGATTCAACATGATCGCAAGCGTACCTCATTACTTTAGCAACATGCCATGGGTGTGGCTAGATCGCTAGCATCGTTAACTAAAGTTTGCTGATTCAATCTCAAATTTGATAGTTGGACTATATGGTTTATCAGGACACCAACTAGCTAGCCAATTTATATCACAATTATGTAAAACCAAAATGTAGCTATACCAGCTAAATTACCAATGAGGAAATACTGTTCAGACGAAAGACATACCATTGCGACTTGATAAAGACAGACACCTACTGTACTGGGGCGTGGAACAGAGACAGTGAGAATCTACATCCTACGCATCAGCCCCGTTGCTCATGACAAGCATATCAAGCAGGGTGAGGTCACAATCATATCCGGTGTAATGTCATATTGGCCCCGTTAAAATGATTTGAAAATGCATATTTTCTTCCCGGAATTTAGTCTATAATAGTCTATAATCGGTCTGAAATATTAGGAGGTACAGTATACAAATGCATTTAACTGGCCTACTCCAACCATTGCAGTTCACATTTTGCTTTAATACATTTTTACAATATAAGGTCATTGGAACTGTCGTGTATTAGGATTATGCCTTTGTTAAATGTTTTAAGTGGAACCAGAGAGGACGTTAATTTTAGTATCAAGAGGGAATGTTTTAGTGTAACGCCACATACAACAGACAGGAAGTGTGTTGTAGACAGGGGAGACTGGTGATTGGCCAGAAGAGGGAGCACCCATTTTTTTGCATTGTTTATAAGTAGGGGCTAAACGAAGAAGAAGGCAGAGCGGCCATTCTGAGGCGTCGCTCTCCGGATGTCATGACATCTGTCACTTATGCTGAAGCTTGTGATATGAATAAACCTTATGATCCAAGTTCAGTATGAGCGGACTCCTTTGTTTATCAGCAATAATTGCCAGCACTTACGCGATACGACAAATGGCGCCCAACGTGGGGCTGGTCTGCACCTCTCCTCTGTTTCATTCAGCCGCCAGGCTAACTCGCTTTGAAGCCATGGCCAGACAAGGGTGAGTTTTTCTTACCGCTTTGGAGCTTGTTAGGTTGGATAGTGGTCCTCTGTAGCTCAGTTGGTAGAGCACGGCGCTTGTAACGCCAAGGTAGTGGGTTCGATCCCCGGGACCACCCATACACAAAAAAAAAATGTATGCACGCATGACTGTAAGTCGCTTTGGATAAAAGCGTCTGCTAAATGGCATATTATTATTATTATTATACTGCTTGTGTACACTGGAGAAATGTACCATACGACCGTGCCTCGTGTGGCGTTATTGCTGATAACTGGGTGTCTGGCTAATCATTATCAATTGTTGCACTGGTAGACAGGGCAAAAGGGGGGAGAGTAGGCTTGGAATTTTAGAACAATCGATGGTAGAGATTAAGGCAGATATTGGTAGAATAAAGTCAGGAATACGTATGCAATTAGAGCATTGTGAATCTGTTAAAGACCTCGAAACGAGGCGACTCCTTAGGAGTGGGCCATAAATCCGGGCAACGCGCTAGGGTGGTGTCAGGTTGGTTCTAGGAACCATGAGGTGGACGGGTTATATTGTATGTTATGCTCATCTTATAGTCGACGGAGTATTCGTTTGGGGTAACCGCTCATATGATTATCCAGAACTTACGGCAGCATAAAGTTAGCAGGGGATAAATGGACAATGATTTAGGCACAATACAGGTTACTTAGGGCGTGGTAGGCCGCAGTTAGCTAAAGGCTAAGGCTAATGCTAATGCTAAATGCTGGATTGGGTTTCATGCTACATGGTACATAGCGGCTAATGCTAAATGCTAATGCTAATTGTGTTGCGTGCTACATGCTAACGTGTCCTTAGAGGTCCTATTGCGATAGGATAAGCCTCTTAAAATATGTCTGTGTGTGGAATTCAAAGTTCTACGCAAATGTGAGCTCTGTTATGTGTAATTGTGTGAGTATAGGGTATAAAATAGTGAAGCTGTAGCGTAATGCTATCGTTCTATTGTCTGGGAATCGTATCATTGAATGCATTTGCGCATGCGTTTAATTTTATGACACTACACTACAAAACGTGGGAGTTGTAGTTTATGGCACGAGATTATGAGACGTTGGGTTCCGGTACTAAAAAACTACAAAACGTTGTTTATTAAAACTACAAAACGGGATTGTGGGTAACGTGTCATATTTCTGGGGGGCTGCGGGCTGCAGGAATAGACAGAGAAATAGCCACAAAGAGGAGAGATTTGGACACGAATCTTCTAAATCGTTAAAGTGACTGTTGTTTGAACATGAAACTATTTGTTGAGATGTAGTGAATTTATAAATTTGATATATGAGGACGAATTATAATAAATTAAATTAAATGACGATTAAAATAAATAAAAATTAAATAAAAATGTTATTGATCTATTTAGTTCTGAGTTGATTCTTAGAGCGAATGTGAACGAAGGAATGTTGAATATGGTTGAGATAACTCAATGATTGCAGTAACTACTAAAATCGTTTTCTGTGTCTCTGTTCTTTTGTCATATGAGAGCAAAGGAGAGAGAGAGGAGGGGCTAACGTGTGACTGACGTGACAAGGTGTGACGCAGGCAGAGGATCAGATATCAGGCTAGTTCACAAAATCATCCCCTACAGGATATTTGATGTTATGACAATTTCACATAGGCTTGGCAAATTCATTAAAAATTGCATTTTGGAGGCTATGTGCATCACTGGGGTTGATTGGAGTTGTGTTGGGAATCAAGGACTGACATTATTCTGTAAATTTAAGATAATTAGGTGCTTATAGAGCAAGGGGTTATGGGAATTGTAGTCTGAAGTTGACTACTTGCATTTGATGGGTTGTGGTAAGATAGCCACCACTAATTGATAAATGGGTAAGATAGGATATAGAAATAAAAATTGGTTTTAATTATTCATAATTTTAAATTGATTTTTTTAAATTGATTTTTTATTTTAATTAGAAATGGTTTTTGATAAAAAAATTTAATGGAATTTTTTCATATTCATATTTTGGTTGATTTATTTATTTAGGTTAGGTTATATTAGGTTATATTAATAATTGAAGGGGGGAAGCCATAGGCTATATAGTCTAAAATAAAATAATTCACGATAAAGGAATATAAAAGGGTTGTTACAATGGGGAGAAAGGACAGCAAGGCTATGAAAGTGATTACACTGGTTGATATGGGAAAAATAGTAATCCTTTAACTAAAGTAGTGTTAGGTTATCCGGCAAATGAAACAAAAGTTGCCCTTCATTCTCAAACAAAAACTGATAAAAGATTCCAGCAATAAGATAAATAAAGGAAGAAAAGGCGACAGGAAAACTAATGGCAGAAGTTAGTACACCTTTCTCACATACGGATTCAGCAAAAAGACACCCACCTTACGAGAAGGAAGTAGAGCTTAGGGATGTTTATCCTCAGCTTCCGGTGATCATCCAGGAGGGTGATTGTTGCATCAGAGATGAAGATGAATAATAGATAGAGGACAAGCAGAAACGACCAGAAAGATGAATCCAAAACTCCAGAAGTAAGAAAAACCGAGATGTCTGGAAACTAAGAGAAGAATGAGGGTCGGAAAGATGAGGATGAAGATACAGAAGGAGAAAACCTGCTGAGAAAATAATCCCAAGAATTGGAGGAGAAGAAGAATACATTGAGGCCAAGATGCTGAAGAAAAGTAAGAAGATGATGGAAGATGATATTTCGAGGACAGTGCTTAGAATATAAGCTGTTGAAGAATCCTGATATGTCAACAACAAAGAACAGGACGAAGAAACTCTCAAAAAACTCAATCATACAACTGGTGGAGAAGAGAAGCTTTGGTTATGAAGAATCAGAGTGAACCAAATCAACAATCACTGTTACAGCTTCAACTGAACAATATCAAATGCAATTGTACCAGCCAAGGGGGGTACCAGGTGTTCCATATCCACAGCCAGTTTCTGGACAGACACAGAGTTGTAGAGGAAGAGGACGAGAAGGCTTAGAAGGAGGAGGAAGATTTCAGCTACACTTCCAGCAACTTTCAGAAGACTGTTATAATTGTGGACAGATTGGTCACTTTACCTGTGACTGCAACAAGTCAGGAGGAAACAACAGAGAACATTTTTAAGGAAGATACAGGGGCCATTCAAGATCACCTGTTCTCCAGGTGAACCCTAAGGATTCTAGAGTGCCTAGAAGGTACGAAGGGGGGTGTCAGCTGATAGCACCGATTAGAGAAGAAGAGAAAATATCTAACAATTGAAGTAAAAAGAGGACTATGAGAAGTGATAGTGAATAGTGTAAAAGCTTTTATCTGTGTTCAGCCTAAAGAGGTTAAACATCTCACTATGTAAAATTAACTAATTAGGATAGGGATTTGAGGTAGTAAAACAGCTACTCTTAAGGAACCAATTGAGCTCTGCTATAGAACTCAAAGAGAAATCAAAATAGACATACTAATATTAGTACCTATTGCATTGTTGGGAAGAGATGCATTGTTTAAATTGAATTGTACAATAAGATGTACACTAAACGGCTGTCTGGTAGAAGAGATTTTAAAAAGTAGGGTTTTTGGGAATCATATTTGCTTAAAAAGATAATATCATAGGAAGGATGATAATCTATTAGACAATCTGTCTGGAAAATAAAGTTAAAAGGGGTGACTGTTATTCTGGGTTACATTCTTACACCAAGAGATTTCAGGCTAGGCTAAAAGGTGTTTAGTCGTTTGCCAAGTCTGTGTGTAAAGAAGTCAGAAGCAGGTGGGGACTTTCCCAATCACATATTCTAAAAATTGGGTGGTAAAGGGATTTTGTGAATAAATCAGTGGAAAAGGTTTTTAAAGGATAGGAGAAAAGATTAGATTAAAATAAGTTAGGATAACTAGGTTGAAGGAACTCTAAGACAGTAAGCTAAGTTTCAAAGTTAGTAGTAAGAGAAAGAGAACAGTGGTGAAGGACATTTTAGAGTTTAGTGGGAAGATATGGTAGGAGTTTAGATCTGTTAGGAGCAGATGCATTGAGAAAGTATGTGTTGCTGAATGATAAGAGAAGATTGAGGGTGATTGAGTATCTATAGTTACAGTTCCCAGCAGGGAGATCAAGGTAATTATAGATGTATTTTTTATAATCAAAAGTTTGAAAGTCAGGGATTAGAGGTAGGACTGAGAGTTGGGAAAAAGTGACACTAGTGGTGATAGATGGAAGTACAAGCAAAGAGTTCAAAGCTTTGGGGAAATGGATGAAGTAACTAAGGACATTAACACTTCAGTCTATTAAAACAACAGTGAGAAGCAATTTAACTCTTTCAACATTGATAGTTATTAAAGCCATAAATATATCGCATTTGATTATAAGGGAACCAATGGCTCCAGCACCAATTTTAGAGGAAAATACTTATTAGGGTTAGGATGGGGACGTTCCTCCCACATGGAGAGATAATTATGGAGAATAAGTATACTTATCTAGTGCAAGCATTAAAATTTGTTCCGGTTAAGAATTATTGGTTAAAAGGCTATGTAATTCATAAAGTGACGCTTATAATGGAAGATTTGAAGTCTGTTGAAGTTTCCACAGTCACCAAAGGAGTTCAGGAAGAATATGTTGCAGTAGTCACTCCAACAGTAGATAATACACATAGGATATCGGTAGCTTTCGCACTAGAAGTAGTTAAGAGTGTTAATACATCAACTAAGTCAACTACTTTAATGGTAACTGTGGAAAGGGATTAATGATACGATGGCAATAGCAAATGTAGGAAGTACGACACCGACAACAACTTTTCTGAAATTAAAGGAGGCAGCAAGAGAGACTCAGGGGTTTATGATACGGATAGAGAGTGCTGTCAATATAGATTCATCATGGAGGTACAGGATGAGGTCTTTGATTTTAATGACAGACAAGGAGAGGTATCTGATCAGTACCGCTCGTTAGGGAAGAGAGAAACTAAATGGATGGGTTTGATTCTTCTGTTGTGAAAATTAGAGATAGATGGGCAGGTTCCAGCAGCTCATTCTGTAATATCAGTAAGGAATCTTGAGGGTCCATGTCTGTTGAGAATTCCAGCACCAGACACGTGGGGCTCGACCTCTATCGAGCATGTGTCAATCTTATGCTTTGTCATGACTGTTGTATTAGCAACAACAATCAGTAACAGATAAAATAATGTCATTGTCAAAACATTTGTTTAAGCCTAGGGTTAGGTGGTATTGGGTTAAGTGAATTAACTTGTGTGCATTTGTTAGATGGGAAGAAAAATCAGGTAATAGCAAACCCTGAAGCATTTGAGGTGAAAGCAGTGAGGGCTAAAAGTTGTTTTTGTTCTAATAAAACATATGATGTAAGGGGTATGTTTATGGGAATATCAGATTGTGATGATTATATGATGACTTTGGATAAGCACGAACATAAGGTTAGAGAGGACAAATATAATGTAACTTTTTATGTACCAGGTAGTAGGAACAGCAGGACTTTGATGGTTAAAAGATCAGCTTTTGCCTGTCAATGTGACTATTGGGAATGTTAAAGATATTTAGAGGGTTTGTGGGGATAAAGCATATATATTCTTACCCTATGGATGGACAGGATGTTGTTACATGTCAACGTTGAAGCTTCCATATGAGGTTTCTACCATTAAAAGAGGGGTAGTGTCAAGGGCTGAGGTGTATGGTGTGTGGAAGTCAGGCGCAGGACACCGAAGCTAGTCCAACAAAGTTTACTGAAGTAATCCAAATGGCAAAATACAGAGAACGGCCTCAACAATAAACAGAGGCGAGAAAATACGCAAACTGTGCGTAAAACAAAATAACACGAAAACAGGAACAAAACACGCAGCACAACGGACAGGCAAAAAACAACACACAATCTAGCCTAAGCAAAACAAGGAACTTATAGGACAAGTAATCAACACACAACTGGACACAGGTGTAAAAGACAGACGAAAGCAATCACACCAAGAAACATAGAGCGGTGGCAGCTAGTACTCCGGGGACGGCGAACGCCGAAGCCTGCCCGAACCAGGAGGAGGAGCAGTCTCGGCAGAATCCGTGACAGGTAGCACCGGACACAGATAAATCTGAAGCTAGGTTTGAAATTGGATGGAAAGAGACATGGCTACATGTTATAGTCTTCAAGCCTATCATTGAAGGATAAATCTAAGGGAGAAGGGGGGACTTTTTCCATGGTATGGTGTAACATTTGGGAAGATCATATTGATAATATTAGTTATACTTTGAGTCCAGATAGTTCAGATATTATCACTAGGGTTATACAGTGAGGGAAAAAAGTATTTGATCCCCTGCTGATTTTGTACGTTTGCCCACTGACAAAGAAATGATCAGTCTATAATTTTAATGGTAGGTTTATTTGAACAGCGAGAGACAGAATAACAACAAAAAAATCCAGAAAAACGCATGTCAAAAATGTTATAAATTGATTTGCATTTTAATGAGGGAAATAAGTATTTGACCCCTCTGCAAAACATGACTTAGTACTTGGTGGCAAAACCCCTGTTGGCAATCACAGAGGTTAGATGTTTCTTGTAGTTGGCCACCAGGTTTGCACACATCTCAGGAGGGATTTTGTTCCACTCCTCTTTGCAGATCTTCTCCAAGTCATTAAGGTTTCGAGGCTG
Source organism: Coregonus lavaretus (assembly GCF_964263955.1). Classification (NCBI taxonomy): domain Eukaryota; kingdom Metazoa; phylum Chordata; class Actinopteri; order Salmoniformes; family Salmonidae; genus Coregonus; species Coregonus lavaretus. The sequence goes on from NC_140007.1 coordinate 42,991,307, forward strand.
ACGTTTGGCAACTCGAACCTTCAGCTCCCTCCACAGATTTTCTATGGGATTAAGGTCTGGAGACTGGCTAGGCCACTCCAGCACCTTAATGTGCTTCTTCTTGAGCCACTCCTTTGTTGCCTTGGCCGTGTTTTTTGGGTCATTGTCATGCTGGAATACAAATCCATGACCCATTTTCAATGCCCTGGCTGAGGGAAGGAGGTTCTCACCCAAGATTTGACGGTACATGGCCCCGTCCATCGTCCCTTTGATGCTGTGAAGTTGTCCTGTCCCCTTAACAGAAAAACACCCCCAAAGCATAATGTTTCCACCTCCATGTTTGACGGTGGGGATGGTGTTCTTGGGGTCATAGGCAGCATTCCTCCTCCTCCAAACACGGCGAGTTGAGTTGATGCCAAAGAGCTCCATTTTGGTCTCATCTGACCACAACACTTTCACCCAGTTCTCCTCTGAATCATTCAGATGTTCATTGTTAAACTTCAGACGGCCCTGTATATGTGCTTTCTTGAGCAGGGGGACCTTGCGGGCGTTGCAGGATTTCAGTCCTTCACGGCGTAGTGTGTTACCAATTGTTTTCTTGGTGACTATGGTCCCATCTGTCTTGAGATCATTGACAAGATCCTCCTGTGTAGATCTGGGCTGATTCCTCACCGTTCTCATTATCAGTGCAACTCCACGAGGTGAGATCTTGCATGGAGCCCCAGGCCGAGGGAGACTGACAGTTCTTTTGTGTTTCTTCCATTTGCGAATAATCGCACCAACTGTTGTCACCTTCTCACCAAGCTGCTTGGCGATGGTCTTGTAGCCCATTCCAGCCTTGTGTAGGTCTACAATCTTGTCCCTGACATCCTTGGAGAGCTCTTTGGTCTTGGCCATGAGGGAGAGTTTGGAATCTGATTGATTGATTGCTTCTGTGGACAGGTGACTTTTATACAGGTAACAAGCTGAGATTAGGAGTACTCCCTTTAAGAGTGTGCTCCTAATCTCAGCTCGTTACCTGTATAAAAGATACCTGGGAGCCAGAAATCTTTCTGATTGAGAGGGGGTCAAATACTTATTTCCCTCATTAAAATGCAAATAAATTTATAACATTTTTGACATGCGTTTTTCTGGATTTTGTTGTTGTTATTCTGTCTCTCACTGTTCAAATAAACCTACCATTAAAATTATAGACTGATCATTTCTTTGTCAGTGGGCAAACGTACAAAATCAGCAGGGGATCAAATACTTTTTTCCCTCACTGTATATGCATTGAAGAATATAAGGGATGCATTTGGTAGATCTGAAGGAGCGGAAGTCAGCGAAGACTTGGTTGCAAGATCAGGTAGGCCAGTAGGGGCAGTGATGGTTCAGATTCTAGTTGCAGCTTTGATAGCACTGTGTGTGAGGTTTGTAATTTGTTACTGACCTTTGAGAAAGCTATGATATTGAGATAGGTTGGAGAGTGATGCCTGGAGACAACACTCAGATGCCGGTGTTGACTGTTCCTGATCTGGATGAAGATGGACAAGTGGAACTGAATGGATAAATATCATTTTTGATGTTTTGATCATTTTTCAAAAAAAATTTTTTTTCAAATATTAGTATGATTTTTTGTATGATTTTATGAATCAAAGGGGGGGAATAGGTTAATGTGATTCATACATCATTTATATATCATTTTTATATTCTTAGTTGATATTGATGTTTAATTTGAAAGTGTTGTTTTGCAAAAGATACTGTTTGGTCTTTCCTTTTCTTTCAGAAGCATTTGGGGGAACATGTGGAGATTGAAATACTCAAACAAGGACAATATGAAGGGACAATATGAAAGGACAATATGACTGGAGGAGATGAAACAAGGAGGGTGTGGCCGATTCCATCATCAACAATCCATTGGAAGTCGAGACTACGGGGAGATGAAGTGTAGTGGACTACATTCCAGTGTCTGCAATGAAATATAGACATGTGTAATACATAAATTGTGTCATACTCTTACGTATTAATTTTTGTAGAATGATATTTGATGTTATTGAATACATGTGAGGATCTTAGATGTTTTTGTTTATTTCGGTGATGCTTAGGGACAGGGAGTCTAGGCAGGGAGAGGTCCACTATAGGGTCCAATGGGTTGACCAGCCTTAGAGTGGATATTTTTTGGATAGGATTTTGTTTGCAGGGGCTTACATGTGTATTTAATTGCATCATAGTTTCAAATGCATTTACATTGTTTATGAGTTTATCTGGAGTACCGAGGTGGTTGCCTGGGGCAGAGGGACCGTGAGAGAATTTTACTGTCTTGATTGATGGATGGATTTGGAACGAAGGTTGCCGGACAGTTTTTCGCTCTTACACTCCATAAAGATTTGTTCATATTTCATAGTAATGTATTCACACTTCATAAACAGTTATTCATATTTCATAGAAAGGTATTTACACTCTAGAGAAGAATGTTTTTGGTTTAATGTTAAAGATACTCAATAAGATAAATTGTCACTTGTCATAATCCTATTCTGTTTGTTTTCGAGACTTTTAGTTCGTCTCGAAGGGGGGAAATGTCGTGTATTAGGATTATGCCTTTGTTAAATGTTTTAAGTGAACCCAGAGAGGACGTTAATTTTAGTATCAAGAGGGAATGTTTTAGTGTAACGCCACATACAACAGACAGGAAGTGTGTTGTAGACAGGGGAGACTGGTGATTGGCCAGAAGAGGGAGCACCCATTTTTTTGCATTGTTTATAAGTAGGGGCTAAACGAAGAAGAAGGCAGAGCGGCCATTCTGAGGCGTCGCTCTCCGGATGTCATGACATCTGTCACTTATGCTGAAGCTTGTGATATGAATAAACCTTATGATCCAAGTTCAGTATGAGCGGACTCCTTTGTTTATCAGCAATAATTGCCAGCACTTACGCGATACGACAGAACACTAACGGTTTTGACTTGAGGTTATTGTTTGTTAAGGGTGCCAGGTAGGTTGTGCTTACCAGAGAAGATATTGATTTCTCCTTTTTGTTTGTGAGGGAATTAATCCCGTCAGGTCCGTCAAGTCTACACCAATACAAAGGACTCATGTAAAAGTCAGTATGGGAATACACTTTTCATAAACCCTTAAAAGATTGTTAATAACTTTGAAATTGAAGACTTATTTGCTAAATAAGACCATTACATTTTGTCTGTTAGGATGATTGAGTGATTTTTTATGTCTATTTATGTGACTAACTATGGTTACTGACTGTTTTATTTTTCTATAGGATACCCCCTAAATCAACCAAGAACAGGACAAGGACATACACTATATATGCAAAAGTATGTGGACACCCCTTCAAATTAGTGGATTAGGCTATTTCAGCATAAAATCGATCACACAGCCATGCAATCTCTATAGACAAACATTGGCAGTATTATGGCCCGTACTGAAGAGCTCAGTGTCTTTCAACTGGCACCGTCATAGGATGCCACCTTTCCAACAAGTCAGTTTGTCAAATTTCTGCCCTGCTAGAGCTGCCCTGGTCAAATGTAAGTGCTGTTATTATGAAGTGGAAACGTCTAGGAGCAACAACGGCTCAGCCGCCAAGTGGTAGGTCACACAAGCTCACAGAACAGGACCACAGAGTGCTGAAGCGCGTAAAAATCGTCTGTCTTCGGTTGCAACACTCACTACCGAGTTCCAAACTGCCTCTGGAAGCAACGTCAGCACAATAACTGTTCGTCGGGAGCTTCAGGAAATGGGTTTCCATGGCCGAGCAGCCGCACACAAGCATAAGATCACCATGGGAGATGCCAAGCGTCTGCTGTAGTAGTGTAAAGCTAGCCGCCATTGGACTCTGGAGCAGTGGATACGTGTTCTCTGGAGTGATGAATTACGCTTCACCATCTGGCAGTCTGACGGACGAATCTGGGTTTGGCAGGTGCCAGGAGAACGCTACCTAACCGAATATATATATAGTGCCAACTGTAAAGTTTGATGGAGGAGGAATAATGGTCTGGAGCTGTTTTTCATGGTTTGGGCTAGACCCCTTAGTTCCAGTGAAGGGAAACCTTAAAGCTAGATGATTCTGTGCTTCCAACTTTGTGGCAACAGTTTGGGGAAGGCCCTTTCCATGCCCAAAGTGAGGTCCATACAGACGAGCAGGTGTCCATATACTTTTGGTAATGTAGTGTATATAAACAAAATCAAACAAGATCCTATAAGATACCAGGAGTATCTTAAGAAACAAAAATAACATGCATCGAGAGAAAAGAAAGTGGTGAACTGACATCCATCTCACAACTTTCCCAGACAGAAAAAAGGAGGCCATAGAAAATAAACCAAAGAAACAGATTTTTATTTTATTTTGATCAACTATCCAGAAAATAGTGGATATGGAGTCATACCTGTCAAGGAACACACTCACAGAATGATGACCTAACTGCCCCTCAAATGACTCCACATCTATGTGATTGTTTTTGACCCACAGACCGTGATAATTCAACAGAGGTTAGACAAAGCACAGCCTTCCACCTCCACAGCACCATCTCGCTTAATATACTGAACAATACAGCACCACAGCCATCTCGCTTAATATACTGAACAATACAGCACCACTGCCATCTCGCTTAATATACTGAACACAGCACCACTGCCATCTCGCTTAATATACTGAACAATACAGCACCACCGCCATCTCGCTTAATATACTGAACAATACAGCACCACTGCCATCTCGCTTAATATACTGAACACAGCACCACTGCCATCTCGCTTAATATACTGAACAATACAGCACCACAGCCATCTCGCTTAATATACTGAACAATACAGCACCACCGCCATCTTGCGTAATATACTGAACACAGCACCACTGCCATCTCGCTTAATATACTGAACACAGCACCACTGCCATCTCGCTTAATATACTGAACAATACAGCACCACTGCCATCTCGCTTAATATACTGAACAATACAGCACCACTGCCATCTCGCTTAATATACTGAACACAGCACCACTGCCATCTCGCTTAATATACTGAACAATACAGCACCACTGCCATCTCGCTTAATATACTGAACAACACAGCACCACTGCCATCTCGCTTAATATACTGAACAACACAGCACCACAGCCATCTCGCTTAATATACTGAACAATACAGCACCACTGCCATCTCGCTTAATATACTGAACAATACAGCACCACTGCCATCTCGCTTAATATACTGAACAATACAGCACCACCGCCATCTTGCGTAATATACTGAACACAGCACCACTGCCATCTCGCTTAATATACTGAACAATACAGCACCACCGCCATCTCGCTTAATATACTGAACAATACAGCACCACTGCCATCTCGCTTAATATACTGAACAATACAGCACCACTGCCATCTCGCTTAATATACTGAACACAGCACCACTGCCATCTCGCTTAATATACTGAACAATACAGCACCACTGCCATCTCGCTTAATATACTGAACACAGCACCACAGCCATCTCGCTTAATATACTGAACAATACAGCACCACCGCCATCTCGCTTAATATACTGAACAACACAGCACCACCGCCATCTCGCTTAATATACTGAACAATACAGCACCACCACCATCTAACGCAAGACAGCCCATTGCAGACATACAGTACTAGTCAAAAGTTTGGACACACCTACTCATTCCACGTTTTTTCTTAATTTTTACTATTTTCTACATTGTAGAATAATAGTGAAGACATCAAAACTATGAAATAACACATATGGAATCATGTAGTAACCAAAAAAGTGTTCAACAAATCAAAATATATTTTAGATTTTAAATTCTTCAAAGTAGCCACCCTTTGCCTTGATGACAGCTTTGCACACTCTTGGCATTCTCTCAACCAGCTTCATAAGGAATGCTTTTCCAACAGTCTTGAAGGAGTTCCCACATATGCTGAGCACTTGTTGGCTGCTTTTCCTTCACTCTGCGGTCCAACTCATCCCAAACCATCTCAATTGGGTTGAGGTCGGGGGATTGTGGAGGCCAGGTCATCATGCTGGTTAAGTGTGCCTTGAATTCTAAATACATCACAGACAGTGTCACCAGCAAAGCAACCCCACACCATCACCTCCATGCTTCACGGTGGAAACCACACATGCAGAGATCATCTGTTCAACTACTCTGCGTCTCACAAAGACACGGCGGTTGGAACCAAAATCTCAAATTTGGACTCATCAGACCAAAGGACAGATGTCCACCGGTCTAATGTCCATTGTTCGTGTTTCTTGGCCAAAGCAAGTCTCTTCTTATTGGTGTCCTTTAGTAGTGGTTTCACTCAGTCTCTGAACAGTTGATGTTGAGATGTGCCTGTTACTTGATCTCTGTGAAGCATTTATTTGGCCTGCAATTTCTGAGGCTGTCCTCATGAGAGCTAGTTTCATCATAGCGCTTGATGGTTTTTGCGACTGCACTTTAAGAAACTTTCAACGTTCCTAATTTTCCGGCTTGACTGACCTTCATGTCTTGAAGATAATGATGGACTGTCATTTCTCTTTGCTTATTTGAGCTGTTCTTGCCATAATATGGACTTGGTCTTTTACCAAATAGGGCTATCTTCTGTATACCCCCCTACTTTGTCACAATACAACTGATTGGCTCAAACGCATTAAGGAAAGAAATTCCACAAATTAACTTTTAACAAGGCACACCTGTTAATTGAAATGCATTCCAGGTGACTACACGCCAACTCTTTCCCCCAGTGGCCCAATGTTCTGAACATGGCTGACCAGCTACCAACACCTGCGCTGAACTTTGAGCAACAGGTATTTAATATGTTTACCTAAGTAGTTACATGGTTTGTCATTAAAAGTATTAGATAGACACGCTTGTAATATCCGTACATTATTGACCCGTGACTGACAATTTTGAAGTACGTTAGCTTAGTTGGCTGGCTTTGGTGTCAGACTAGCTAGCCAAATGGAAATGGAATGAAACGCAAGACTGCATGCCTGTCACGGTACAGCTAGCCACTGCCAGTGAAAGGTTTGTCCGTATGTTTGCCGTGCGTGCATGAGTGAGCGTGCGTGCGTGAGTGAGATAAAACAGCGACAACCCTAAATAGCTATTCCCATAACAATACCTGAAGCCTAGACCCAATCTTGCTTGATACCATGAAATGTATTGTATAAAGATACGCTTAATATACTGAACAAAAATATAAACGCAACATGTAACAATGTCATTGATTTTTACTGAGTTACAGTTCATATGAGGAAATCATTCAATTTAAATGAATGCATTAGGCCCTAGTCTATGGATTTCACATGACTGGAAATACATATATGCATCTGTTGGTCACAGATACCTTTAAAAAAAATGGGCCTCACAATCTCGTCATGGTATTTTTGTGCATTCAAACGTGCCATCGATAAAATGCAATTGTGCACGTTGTCCTTAAGATATGCCTGCCCATATCATAACCCCACCATGGGGCACTCTGTTCACAAGGTTGACATCAGCAAACCGCTCGCCCACACAATGCCATACATGTGGTCTGCGGTTGTGAGGCCGGTTGGACGTACTGCCAAATTCTCTAAAACAATGTTGGAGGTGGCTTATGGTAGAGAAATGAACATGCAACTCTCTGGCAACAGCCCTGGTAGACATTCCTGTAGTCAGCATGCCAATTGCACGCTCCCTCAACTTGAGACATCTGTGGCATTGTGTTGTCTGACAAAACTGGACATTTTAGTGGCCTTTTATTGTCCCCAGCACAAGGTGCACCTGTGTAATGATCATGATGTTTAATCGGCTTCTTGATATGTCACACCTGTCAGGTGGATGGATTATCTTGGCAAAGGAGAAATGCTCACTAACAGGGATGTAAACAAATTTGTGCACAAAATTTGAGATATAAACCATTCTGGGATCTTTTATTTCAGCTCATGAAACATGGGACCAACACTACATGTTGCATTTATATTTTTATTCAGTGTATATTGACCCGTGACAATTTTGAAGTATGTTACTTAACTACATAGTTTAGTCTGCTGGCTTAAATTCGCGATACATACAATCCTGTCTATCATGTTCATTGATTGGGTTAAGATGAACCGTCACTCCAAAACACCGCCCTGGGGGCTGGGCGTTCCTCATTGAAGACCATGTATGTTGCATTGATCCGATCTGTAATAGACTATGGAAGTATAGCATATGGTTCGGCAGCCCGGACCTCACTGGAAAGGCTAGATGTCATACAGGGGCAAGGACTCAGAATATGTAGTAGGGCGTTTCGGACGTCCCCAGTGGCTGCATTACAGGTGGAGACAGGGGATATGCCGTTGCAGATTAGGAGACAGCAGCTGGCAATGAATTACTGGGTCAACCTACAAGGACATGGGGTGTCTAATCCTGCGAAAGGGATTTTACAGGCATGCTGGAAACATGAGCGAAGACCGAACACGAGTTTTGGGTGGGTGGGTGGGTGGGTGGGTAATACCCAGGCGAAGGAGATGGGACTGTATGGAAGGGAGTTTAGTCCAACGGAAGTGTATTCCTGTAATTGTATTCCTGTAATTTTTTCACCCTTCCTCGATAATATCATCTTCACATTTAACTTTATTTTTAATGTTTACGATTGATTTGATTTTAAATTCAATACATTTCATTGCACCCGATTTTGCTACACCTGGCAACCCTGTCCTCAAACGAAAGTGATAGGAGATGGGACTGTATGGAAGGGAGTTTAGTCCAACGGTAGTTATTCCTGTAATTTTTTCACCCTTCCTCGATAATATCATCTTCACATTTAACTTTATTTTTAATGTTTACGATTGATTTGATTTTAAATTCAATACATTTCATTGCACCCGATTTTGCTACACCTGGCAACCCTGTCCTCAAACGAAAGTGATAGCCAACTAGTCCTTAAATCAGGTAAGACTGCAGTGTGTGGTAAAATGATTCAATATTGATTGAATGTGCATAATGTCGTATTTTGCAACATTATTTTTGTTTGTTCTGTCGTCAAACACTGCCATGCAATAATTTTGTGAGTTGACTGGATTTAGCGACGTCGAAAGGCTGCTGCATATACCGTACAGCAGTGAGTGAAAGCCCTACACTGTAGGCTACAGTATAACTATGGAGGCTATAATCTAGAGCGCCTTAAATTGTGTTTGAGAGCATGTTTTAACTCTAAATGGTTAAGGGATACTTCGGGATTTTGACAACGAAGCCCTTTTATCTACTACCCGAGTCAGATGAACCCGTGGATACCATTTGTATGTACAAGTATGGGTAGCTGCAGCCCAATATGGCGACCGAGTATGTTCGTCAATAGTTATCAAAGTCACTAATGCAGCTTATTTCTACAATTTATCTTCTTAAAATGTGATTGTAAACCTAACTTTAACCAGACTGCTAACTTTATGCCTAACCTTAAAGTAACCTTTTTTTTCCTTTTTTTTTATGACATTTTATGAAATAGCCAATATTGACTTTGTGGCTGTGGAAACCTCGGGAGTATACGCAAATATTTGTTGTTTCTGTGGTATATGTTTTAGTCACACAGGCGCCATTTGGAGCGAGGTCGAGGTGTGAAAACCCCGGATGTTGCCAGACAAAACAACAATGTCTTCTTCGATGAGGTTTAACGGTGGTTGGCATCCAATAAATGTTGCATTACCGCCACCTACTAGACTGGAGTACAACTCCCTTTTACTTTGCTTAAAATTTTTTAAAAAACCCATCTAAGTTTTGTTTTTAAAAGTAGCCTTTTATTTTGCATTGTTCTGCTTTGTTTGAGACTTTTTTTGCATTATGGATTTCTACAGTTTAAGTCGGAAGTTTACAAACACTTAGGTTGGAGTCATTCAAACGTGTTTTTCCCCTCAGGAAACAATAGCAGCACAAACGTTGCATATGGCCTTTCTGTTATCTTCCTTTGAAACTTCAAAATAGATCCACACAGCAGACATTGTGGGCTAGGTTAGGAATGCTGTGTTGCACGTGTAGCGCTGTATTTTTCGTGGCGCCATTACGTCATCTACCTACGTTATACAGGTATGCACGTCAGCTTTGACATCGGTTTTGCACATCGGCGTTAAACTATACATAGAGCCGATGTTGGCATCTTTAGCTAATATTGGCCGATTCCGATATGCTTACCGATATATCGTGCGTCCCTATTTGCTATTAGGGCTGACCCCATTTAGTCGACTGGTCGATAGGCTGTTGGTCAACCAAGGATTCGTGCCTTTCTGAGTGGACTGATCCATTGTGGAGGCCGTGGGGATGGCACAGTCCATCAGTCTAAGATATGTGCTACTGAAATTGTATATGGTTATATTACATATGAACAAATGGTGCAACACTAATCAAAATAATATTATTTTATAACATGCGCCTTCTCCCGCGTTGGCTAGTGGTTGCTGTCTGCGGTTCTGAAACACATCAGTGCGCTGTTGAATTGGTGCCTTTTCCTAGACCAAGTTGCTGTGTGTATAATAGCAAAGTTAACCAGCTTATTGGTGTTGAGAACAATGCTGCGGAGGCAGCAGCAGAATGAGGAGATGAGAAAAAAGCTCTTGCCTTATTGTCTAAGAAAAGTGAGGAGAGAGGAAACCCCAAGTTAATTAGGTCTATAATCAATAGCCTAACTGTTAAATGGGCCTGGCTTTATACAGCATCCATTTATATCTACAGAAATAAGACCGATCCTGCGTCTGTTTGTTGTTAATCTTTGCTTTGCTGTAATAAAGGCTTTACACTGTTTTCTCTCGTTAGAACAGCCTCTCTGGTATTATTTATAATTGATTTAGTGTTGTTTACACTGTTCCCAACTGTCGGAAATCATATTAATAATAATAAATAAATAAATAATATGCCATTTAGCAGACGCTTTTATCCAAAGTGACTTACCGTCATGCATGCATACATTTTTGTGTATGGGTGGTCCCTGGGATCGAACCCACTACCTTGGCGTTACAAGCGCTGTGCTCTACCAGCTGAGTTACAAATAACCCTCATTTTTCTTGATCTCCTTATTGTTATTATTATGATCATCATTATAATAATATGTAATGTCATTATCATTAGTAGGCTTAGTATAGCAGCCTGTTATAACCACCATCACTGTAGGCCTAAGAGCACCTCCTGTTTAGTCTTAATACCTTAACTTACTTAGGCCTATATTTCAATACTTATATAGGCTACTGTATCAATCATTCATTCGTTCATGTCATCACACAGCATACGAGTCATTCATGATTTGAAATGCAATCAAGCATTTTAGTTTTAAAATAAAATAAAGCGAGCCTTGAATAATTAGCTTAAACAATAAATAAACCCTTCTATTACAGAAATTACATTCACGAATGTGACCGTTTTTAGTCTTTGCTGTAATAAAGGCTTAACAAAAAAACTTTACAACAGACTCTGGTACACTTATAATTTATTTAGTGTTTACATTGTTCCAAACGGTCAGATAAATGATATTGTAACAGCACAATAAACACTGGTGGCTGCTGCAGCAGGGAGGAGAGAGACAACAAAAGATGCTGGTTACTCGCTGTCTTTTTTTTAAACAAGTCTGATACCAGCCCGGCACAATCAAATCAATTGCTGGTCGGTTTTGATATAATTGATATAAAGACTACACGTAATGTTACCATCTGGTATAAGACCTAAAACTGATCTAATCTTGCATGGTGGCATTGTCTGAGTCTTGGAACATGGCCTCAAACACAGCTCTTCAGATATACAGAGAATGCTGTGGACAGTGAGGAGGAAGACAACAGAGTATCACTTACTGAACAGATGAGAGAAGTGGAGAGAACCAATGAACAACTGATGAGGGACTTAGACGAGGCCAGGAAGAATCATGTGATCTCTTCTGGTGTGTAGGAGAGGAGATACAATATCAAACACAGCTTTAGAGCCTAAACTGTGGGAGGATGAGCCCCCAATCCCAAATCTCCCCCTTGCCCCTTTCCCCTTAACCCCTATGTACTCTGAGAACTGAAAGGTTTGGATAGGTGTGAACAATCCTGTCAATAAAAGGCGACACTCTTATTGTATGTTATCCCAATCAATACTGTATTTGTACTCTGCAGGTACAGTGAGTTCCTTGTGTAGAACTCTGTCCATAAAGAAAGGAGAGCAGAACACTGCTAAAGGCCAGCAGGATGAGTTGAGACAGCAGCTGAAGAACCGGTTGGTCCAGCTACAGTTCATGTCCAGGAAGGTACAGTATGAACAGAAGGATCTTGCATTGAGGGGGTAGATTTGTAGATGAGGCTATATGTGTGATTCAGACTTGGGTCAAATACAGTGGGGAGAAGAAGTATTTGATACACTGCCGATTTTGCAGGTTTTCCTACTTACAAAGCATGTAGAGGTCTGTAATTTTTATCATAGGTACACTTCAACTGTGAGAGACGGAATCTAAAACAAAAATCCAGAAAGTCACATTGTATGATTTTTAAGTAATTAATTTGCATTTTATTCCATGACATAAGTATTTGATCACTGTCAAGTTCTGCGTGATTTCTGGCTGACCACAGCTCTGCCCAAACTTGAAAACGGCTTTATCCTTGATGAACGCAAAGGACAACTCAAAACTGTTCACTTTATGATTTTTTATTGTCATAAAGATGGAACAGAATAGGTTGATAACCTTCAAACCACACAAACAAAAAACCATGGATTAGTTACAAATAACTCTCAATTCCCTTTCTCAAAAATAAGCATAAACTAATGTTACTGAATCCTCAAACCTAACCAAACAATCATTTCATCATTTAGATTAACCTAGGATCATTGCAAGTTAATAATTAAATATCAATATCATAATTAAACATTTAACAATACACATGATTATAGTAACGTTACTGTCAAGTACTACGTTCACATAATGAAGTCTTCACTATTTAATTTAATTAATAATTGTATTGTATGTTACAACCAAACAAAAGGGCATATAGAAGCATGAATTCACAACACATTCTGTCCTACCAGTTGCGTCTTTGGATGATCAGGAGCTGTGGTCATTGGTATCTCTTCTCAGGAATGAGTGAGAGCCAAGTAAGCTTTTACCAAACATTTCGATGCCATGCACCTGCACTGCTTGTGGGTGCGCAGGTTAATATGGTCCCCAGAGCACTTCCTGGTGGTTGGTTTCAACAGCTCCGGTTGCATGGTTGCCCCCTGCAGGTTGGGAGTGCTTTGAGCACCCTGGGTGGATTTAGGCTTGAGTGCTCGGTATAGCTTGTAGTCAGGAATTGACACAACACCTCCCACTTGACCTCCTGGTTCTTCAACCCAAGGAGGTCACACAGAACTGTGATGTGTTGGATTCAGTTACTCTATTTTTGATCCTGTTGCTGCTGCTCTTCAACTGGAAGCAAGACAACTATCCGTCTGACATCCCTGTGAAGAACTGTTGCTGGTATCTTGATTGAATGTTTTTCCATCTTTTTAGTGGGCTTCACAGTTGCGACTGGGTAGCTGGGGAAGGATCGGAGATATACATCCCTCACAATTCCCTTCTTGTCAGTGTTAACGTCAATAACTCTGGCAAGCCTGTACTGCAGTTTTTTCTTCATTAAAGATTTGGAATCTTCCTCCACAGAGCAAGAGTCCAGTGTTTTCCTCTTTGACCACAGCAAGCCTGCTGAGTGTGGTGTCTGGCCAGGTTACATCCTTTTGGGCTGCAAGGAAGAGATCCCTGAGTGCATCTTCACACTCCATGATGGTAAGTGTAGCTTTCTTGATTCTGGACTTGATCTCAAGAGCTGAAGGAATTTCCTTTTTCTTTGGCTTGCTTGTGGTGGTGGTCGTGGCTAGCATTTCTTTCCACCTTGTGGCAGCTCTCCACACCCAGGCAATGACTCTTGTCAACCTGGTTAAACTGCTGAACTTGCTGATGTTAAGGATATTCCCCACTGAATAACCAGAAGGTGGTCTTTGGACTTGGATTTGGTGCCCTCCTCCATTAGGGCTGCTTTGCAGGTCTTTACCTTTGTCAGAGTTTGGAGATATTGGTATACGTGGAGCATGTTGGATTTTTTTCCCCACCTGCGCTCGGGTCAGTGCTGCTGTAAAACATTTCCTTTGGAGCTTGTTTATGCCTTCTTTGGCATCTGCAGCGACTTCTTTGGCTGACTTTGTCGGCCAATCCTCTACAGGTCGTTTCAGAAACTCTGGGCCGTTCTGCCACACAGAGTTCTCTTTGAGGTCCTCTGGGGTTGCTCCTCTTGTCATGAGGTCAGCAATGTTTTGCTCACCTGGAATCCATCTCCAGTCCTCAACTGATGTGGACTTCTGGATCTCTCCCACTCTGTTTGCAAAAAAGGTCTGGTACCCATAACTGTCCCTTTGGATTGCACCCAGCACAGTTTGACTATCTAACAGATGGATCCAACGTCCTACTTGCATCCGACTGTGCTTTTCAATGTATTTCCTGAGTCTTGCAGCGAACACAGCACCACAGACTTCAGCCTTCACTGGTTCTCCCTTTTGGTCAAGTGGTGTAAGCTTGGCTTTGGACTCAACAAGACGGACCAGGATGCCTTGCTCGGTCCCCCACCTGAAGTATGCCACTGCTCCATAACTCTGGTCGCTCCCATCTGAGAATGTTATTCCCCAGGGTTCTCCAATCCTTTTGACTGGAGTCAGGCTTCTATGGAAGGTAATTTGGTTGAGGTGTCTGTATTCCTCAAACAGGCGGATTGCTTCTCCTCTAAGTTTCTCAGACAGAGGTGTGTCCCATGTGTCTCTTGTTAGAGCTATGCCTCCAGTTTCTTGGAATGCTTTTCTGACTAAAATGGCTCCTTTCTGTTTGGCAGGTGTTGCAAGGCCTATTGGGTCGTACAAACTAGCTACTTGGCTAAGCAGTTGCCTTCTGGTCAGTGGGTTTGGAGTTTTCATTCTCACTTCATCTCCAACGAGATCTTGACTGATCCTCATCTTCTTTTGTCTCTTTGAGAAGTTTATCGAGGTCATGAGGTACAGTTTGTCTGATTCGACTAAATAACCAACTCCAAGGGCTCTGTTGTCTCCTTCTCTCACTTGGTTGGGGAGGATGAAGACTTCATCTGATGATGTTGGATGTTCTGATGTAGATGTTTGCCTCCCACTTTGGCCTGATCGGACCCACGGCTTGAGGAAGAATCCACCTGCCTTTAGGATTTCTTCGACTTTTTTGGTGGTTCCGTCTAGCTTTTCCAGGTCATTATGGGATGTCAGGATGTCATCTACGTAGGAATCCTCTTCAAGGACCCTCCGTTCCTCTTTCAGATGTGTGAACATGGGCAACTTCGCTGTTTCTCTCATGGCTAGTTGTGCGATACACCCTGCTGGTCGATCGCCCATGTTGACCCTGGTGATGGCATATTCCTCAATGTCCCCATCATCACCGTCTCTCCAGAGGAATCTATGGAGGTGCATCTCCAGGTCTTCGAGCCACACAGAATTGTACATCTTTTTGATGTCGCCGAGAGCAGCATGGATTCCTCTCCTGAACCTTAGCAGTACCGCTCGAATAGGATTAAGTACATCAGGCCCTTTCAGAAGAAGGTCATTCATGCTGCTTCCTCTAAACCTCTGGCTGCTGTTCCATACCAGTCGGACAGGTGTAGTTATAGAGTGTGGGTTTGGTGCTATCAAGTGACTGACGTACCATACTGGACCTTTCCAGTCGGCAATGGTCTTTCTAGTGAGTTTCTTTGCTGCCTTCCTTTCCACCATCTCATGAACTTGAGTTGTGTATGCTGCACGCCAATCTGGTTCTCTCTTGAGTTGTTTCTCCGTCCTCAGAAACGTGGCTTCCACTGCGCTTCTGTTGTTGGGCAGGGAACTTGGATCTTCAATCCAAGGGTATTTTGTGTCCCAGTGAGGCTCCTGACTATGCACATCTGACTCCACGTAACTGAGACCTTGCCTGATTATCTCAAGCTCTCTTTCTTCACTAAGAGTAATGTCTTTGCCTCCTGGTTGACAATTACCACAACGACATCCTCCACACATGGGTTCACAGGCCGCACCAATGCTGTCCCACTTCCACCAGTCCAAGAACTCTTTGCCAATAATAGTGGTTTTAGTTTCAGCTCTAGATTCTTGCATCTCAGCAATTTCTTGATACTTTACTGCTGTGATTCTCATAGATCGTGCAAAATGAGTTTCAGAATTGTGCAGGGCCATGTCCACTACTTCACAGAGGTCTGGATGTGCTCCTCCAACAGTCTTTCCTAAAGGGCTCTCCCACAGGACAAGATCTCCTACTACCTTTACTCTCTGTGGAGCAAGTCTTCCTTCCCGGTGGCTTA
Source organism: Coregonus lavaretus (assembly GCF_964263955.1). Classification (NCBI taxonomy): domain Eukaryota; kingdom Metazoa; phylum Chordata; class Actinopteri; order Salmoniformes; family Salmonidae; genus Coregonus; species Coregonus lavaretus. The sequence continues at coordinate 43,007,571 of NC_140007.1, forward strand.
TGAGAAGCTCAACATGTTCTGGTCTGTGAAGGTCTTCCAGGTTGGTATCGGGGAATAACTTCTTGAGGTGTTGTGCTTTGATTGCTCTGTGAACTTTTGCAATCTCATCCAACCCATAACAGATCAGCTCATGAGCTTTCTCCGTGCCTCTTGGTGTCTTGACTCTCACCTTGAGTAAGTATCTTTTGGTCTTCACCTTCATGGCCATGCCTCCAACTCCATGGACGACTAGTGTGATCCTTTCACTTCGAAGCTTCAGTCTCCTGGCGGCTGTGTGAGTGATGTAGTTGGTGTCTGATGCTAAGTCAATGAGAGTTCCAATTTTCTGCCCTGCGTTAGTAGTTACTTCGAGAAGCATAAGAATAACTGGTAATTCACGTGTGCTTGAGTCCATTACCCCAGGAAGGCTTCCTCCAGTGCAGTGTGATTTTGCCATGTTGGTGAAAGCATTCCTGATTTTTTCTGCCACGTCCGGGGTGAGCTCACGTATTAATCTCTCTTGCTCCTCTGTGAATGTTTGCCTCCTGGTGCTGGGTTTTTCCACTTTCACGTATTCTTTCCTCTTAGCCCCTCCTTTAAGGCAGAGAAAGAAATGGTGATCCGAGGAGCTTCCTCTTTTGCAGTCTCTGTTTCTGCAAAGGTAAGTGTCCGTACATTCCTCATCCTCTCCATGACATCTGAGGCATCTTCTGCATGCTCCCAGTCTTTCGACAGCATTCAGCTTCTCACTAGGCTTTAGTTCTTTGAACTGCTTACAAAAGAAAATCTTCTCACGGTGCTTTTCATCTCCACACACAACGCATCCTCCCTTTCTCGTGGACCTTGTGGAAGCATACCGCTTCTCCGGGTACGTAGCTTTCTTTTCAGGGTTTTCACTTACACCCAACTGGTCTAGTTTCTCCAGTATGTCCTCTTGTGTCTTTAAAAATCTTAGAAGGCTGTCGAAGTGATTGTCAGGTGTGACTCCCTTTCTTGGGTTGACCATGAATGTCAGCCAGTCCCTCTTCATGTTATCCGGCAGCTTGCTCTCTATGGATCTGATGACAAGGGGATTCTTTATGGCTCCACTGCTTTCGACCTCCGTGAGGTCATTCAGGGCCTTTTCCACAGCTTGAATCAGGTCAATAACCTTCCTTGGTTGGTGTGACTTTAAAGGAGGGATCCTCTCCAGGTCCTCAATTATCTCCAAAGCAATTGTTGGCTTGTTTCCATACCGGTTTTGGAGTACTCTAAACATGTCTTCAGCACTGTTATATGATGACAGGCGCAGGTCTCTACATATTCTCTCGTCCACATTGTCAAGAAGTTGAAACTTCTTCACCTCCACTGAACCAGTCGGCTCTCCCTGCTTTTGCAGGCTCTCCCAGTCTTTCCTCCATCTGTGGAAATTCCTCCTAAGCCCAGTGAATTTAGGTAGACTGGTTGGTTTTATTCTCACCACTGGTTGTGGGACTGCTCTTGGTTGAAGCTCTGTAGGTCTTCTGTCCTCTTCTGCAATTCTCTGTGCGATGAGGAATTCTGTTCTTTTGGCCTCGAGGTTACTGCCGAATATTCTCAGATCTTTTACTCTGCCTTTCAGATCTGCAGTCTCATCGTGTGGGACCCATTTTTCCCAGTCTTTCAGGCTTTCACTTGCATCATGGATTAGCTTCCTCGCTCTTTCCAGCTGTAGTTCATAGCCGTCCCTGTTAATAGCAGTGACGGGGGTTTCTTTGGCTCTGTCACAGGCTTTCTCCGCTTCTTGGATTGCAAAGTCTACCTCCTCTTTACCGTATCTTGGCCAGAGGTTGAATTGGACTGCCTCTCGGATTTCCTCCAATTTCATGTCGCACTCTTCAATCGTCCTTTCAAGATCAGCATGCTGGTCCTTGTCGAGCTTGACCTCTTCATCTCCCTTAGTTCCCGCTTCAGCCAGTAGGCCAGCCGCGTAGTCATCATTTGAATCACCGACACTTCTAGCCAGGGAACTGAGCTTGCTGAACTCCTCTTGTAGTTCATGCTTAATCATACCAGCTGCAGCTTTACTCAGGTAGTTCGCTTGTCTGGTGAAAGCAGATTTGGCTAAGGTCCGCTCTTGCTTCAGTTGCTTGACTGTTTTCCCAAAAGTTTCCTTGGCCATGGTGTAGAGTTTCACAGGCAATTCTTCCTTTGCGTCGACAGCTTGACTTCAGCCCTTTGATCCTCGTCTTCACTGCCGCGATGGTTATCAACTGTCAAGTTCTGCGTGATTTCTGGCTGACCACAGCTCTGCCCAAACTTGAAAACGGCTTTATCCTTGATGAACGCAAAGGACAACTCAAAACTGTTCACTTTATGATTTTTTATTGTCATAAAGATGGAACAGAATAGGTTGATAACCTTCAAACCACACAAACAAAAAACCATGGATTAGTTACAAATAACTCTCAATTCCCTTTCTCAAAAATAAGCATAAACTAATGTTACTGAATCCTCAAACCTAACCAAACAATCATTTCATCATTTAGATTAACCTAGGATCATTGCAAGTTAATAATTAAATATCAATATCATAATTAAACATTTAACAATACACATGATTATAGTAACGTTACTGTCAAATACTACGTTCACATAATGAAGTCTTCACTATTTAATTTAATTAATAATTGTATTGTATGTTACAACCAAACAAAAGGGCATATAGAAGCATGAATTCACAACACATTCTGTCCTACCAGTTGCGTCTTTGGATGATCAGGAGCTGTGGTCATTGGTATCTCTTCTCAGGAATGAGTGAGAGCCAAGTAAGCTTTTACCAAACATTTCGATGCCATGCACCTGCACTGCTTGTGGGTGCGCAGGTTAATATGGTCCCCAGAGCACTTCCTGGTGGTTGGTTTCAACAGCTCCGGTTGCATGGTTGCCCCCTGCAGGTTGGGAGTGCTTTGAGCACCCTGGGTGGATTTAGGCTTGAGTGCTCGATATAGCTTGTAGTCAGGAATTGACACAACAATCACCTACCAACCAGTAAGAATTCTCACAGGCTCTCACAGACCTGTTAGTTTTTCTTTAAGAAGCCCTCCTGTTCTCCACTCATTACCTGTATTAACTGCACCTGTTTGAACTCGTTACCTGTATAAAAGACACCTGTCCACACACTCAATCAAACAGACTCCAACCTCTCCACAATGGCCAAGACCAGAGAGCTGTGTAAGGACATCAGGGATAAAATTGTAGACCTGCACAAGGCTGGGATGGGCTACAGGACAATGGGCAAGCAGCTTGGTGAGAAGGCAACAACTGTTGGCGCAATTATTAGAAAATGGAAGAAGTTCAAGATGACGGTCAATCACCCTCGGTCTGGGGCTCCATGCAAGATCTCACCTCGTGGGACATCAATGATCATGAGGAAGGTGAGGGATGAGATGAGCCCAGAATTACATGGCAGGACCTGGTCAATGACCTGAAGACAGCTGGGACCACAGTCTCAAAGAAAACCATTAGTAACACACTACGCCGTCATGGATTAAAATCCTGCAGCGCACGCAAGGTCCCCCTGCTCAAGCCAGTGCATGTCCAGGCCCGTCTGAAGTTTGCCAATGACCATCTGGATGATCCAGACAAGGAATGGGAGAAGGTCATGTGGTCTGATGAGACAAAAATATAGCTTTTTGGTCTAAACTCCACTCGCTGTGTTTGGAGGAAGAAGAAGGATGAGTACAACCCCAAGAACACCATCCCAACCGTGAAGCATGGAGGTGGAAACATCATTCTTTGGGGATGCTTTTCTGCAAAGGGGACAGGACGACTGCACCGTATTGAGGGGAGGATGGATGGGGCCATGTATCGCGAGATCTTGGCCAACAACCTCCTTCCCTCAGTAAGAGCATTGAAGATGGGTCGTGGCAGGGTCTTCCAGCATGACAACGACCCGACACACACAGCCAGGGCAACTAAGGAGTGGCTCCGTAAGAAGCATCTCAAGGTCCTGGAGTGGCCTAGCCAGTCTCCAGACCTGAACCCAATAGAAAATCTTTGGAGGGAGCTGAAAGTCCGTATTGCCCAGCGACAGCCCCGAAACCTGAAGGATCTGGAGAAGGTCTGTATGGAGGAGTGGGCCAAAATCCCTGCTGCAGTGTGTGCAAACCTGGTCAAGACCTACAGGAAACATATGATCTCTGTAATTGCAAACAAAGGTTTCTGTACCAAATATTAAGTTCTGCTTTTCTGATGTATCAAATACTTATGTCATGCAATAAAATGCAAATGAATTACTTAAAAATCATACAATGTTATTTTCTGGATTTTTGTTTTAGATTCCGTCTCTCACAGTTGAAGTGTACCTATGATAAAAATTACAGACCTCTACATGCTTTGTAAGTAGGAAAACCTGCAAAATCGGCAGTGTATCAAATACTTGTTCTCCCCACTGTATATATATATTTTTTTACATTACAATACATTCACAACAGATTTCACAACACCTTCAGTGTGTGCCCTCAGGCCCCTACTCCACTACCACATATCTACAACACAAAATCCATGTATACGTGTGTGTATAGTGCGTATGTTATTGCGTGTGTGTATGTTTGTGTCGCTCCACAGTCCCCGCTGTTCCATACGGAACTGTTATGTGTGCTATTCGGAGACCATTACAGTAGTCAAGCCTGCTTGTAATAAAATCATGGATGAGTCTCTCTGTATCAGCCTGAGAGAGAAACGGACGCACCTTGGCAATGTTCCTCAGGTGGTAAAAAGCTATTTTGGTCACATTCCTAATGTGTGATTCGTAATTGAGTTCAGAATCTAAAATGACACCTAGGATTTTTACCTGGTGTTTTATCTTTATTATTAAACCTGTGAATTAAAATGTGCGGCCAGATTCTCTCTCTGTGCTTTGGCTCCAACAATAAGTACCTCGGTCTTGTCTTGAGTTAGCTGATTGGAAGGTGTGAGCCATCCAAGTATTTACATCACTAATATAGTCTAATAAATATATCCGTGGAGCTAAAATCCTCTGGTGACACAGAAATGTAAAGTTGTGTATCGTCTGCATAGCAGTGAAAATCAATAGCGTTTCTGATAACGCTGCAATGGGGTAACATATATAAACTGAACAGTACCGGAACAAAAATCTAATCTTGTGGAACACCACATGTGATATGTATTTTTTCTGAGTTATGTTCAGCAAGGTGACAAAAAACTCTCAACCGGTTAAATAGGTCGTAAACCAATTTAGAAGTGGACATTGTGTCACGATCGTCGACAGATGAAGCGGACCAAGGCGCAGCGTGATAAGCGTACATTCTTTATTGACCGTACTGCACACGAAACAAAACAATAAACCAAACGATACGTGAAGTCCTAGGTTATACACAAAACCCTACGGAACAAGATCCCACAAAATACTAGTGCCAAACAGGCTGCCTAAGTATGGTCCCCAATCAGAGACAACGAGCTACAGCTGTCTCTGATCGGGAACCACCCTGGCCAACATAGATATAAACGATCTAGAACAAAAGCATAGAAAATGTAACAGAAACTCCACACCCTGGCTCAACATTTAAGAGTCCCCCGAGCCAGGGCGTGACACATTGATACACCATGATCCATTGGCGGCTAAAGACATTAGCACATGGAACTCAGAGATAGCCTATAGGCCAATTCAGCAGTAGGCCTATAACTTCCATTGTCAACTAAGTAAAATACATAGGCCTAAGGCCAACAAATAAAAACAGTAGAAAATATCCTGATGAAAATGCAGGTTCTTTCAATCGCATTAATCTCTACTCCGCTTGTCTGCCTCCCTTTCTATTGGTCTTGACTTGAGCTATCACTAGTGAAGTGCAACATTGTATCAACTCAGGAGGTTGGTGTGTTCAGCCACAGGTGCTCCCTCAACGTTATCAGCACAGAGAAACCACACATGCTCACTGCTCACATGGAGCACTCCAAACAAAAGACAATAAAAAATGGACAAAACTCCTAAATTATGATGATGAAATAAACCAAAACGTGTTTCTCACAAGTGTAGCAGGTTGCAAACAGCGTTTCCACTCCGAGAATGAGAACGGTAAATGACTGTAATGCATGCATTAACAGTAATTAATGTAACCAAATGACAGGGATTAACGGTACATTTGCTAGGCCTACTGGTTACATATGTAATGGGGAATTGATACAAATAAATAATCAAAGGGCAAACAATTCACACAATAAAACAATGAATGTTCAAGAATTGTCAGGAGACAGCAGAGCAGATTCTGGAGAGCTGAGTGCATTCTGGAGAAAGACGCCCATATCTTGGCCACACACCCTCCCATTCTTCTTGTCTAAACACTTTAAATTATACTCAAGACACATTATCTTCACACATTTTAGATGCTTTTCACTGACAGCCGAAACTCAATAATCAGCTAGGCCTATTGCCACGCTCGCTGCCCAACTTGCTGTCTTCCCAAATAGGCATAGGCCTGTGCACTTGTGATTTAAAACAACCCACAGCATAAAAAAAAAAAAAGCTGCGGTTAAGTCAAGCTCTCTGGTAAAGTATTTTGAATGATTTTATTTAGAAAGGAGTAACTATACAATTTTGGCAAAACATCAATTTACTTTAGGGGAAGCCAGCATCCGAACAGTGCACCCGCCAACTTTCTTTTCTAATTCGCAAGTGGCTGAAACCAGAGATCTGTATATAATGATGAGATGCCTATGTCGTTGTCCCAAAGGCGAGAATGCAGGTGACAAGCTTAGGTCTGCATATTATGCCCATAGAAACGCATTGGGCTTATTCAGGACAGATTTGGGCGAGAGTGAGCCCTCTTGCTTCGCCTTTTCCTGAAACTAGTGAGCGAAACAGCGGCTGTCTGTTTTACTAGATGAAGCCCATGTATCTGATGCTGTCTGGACAGAAACAGTTTGACATACCATACTCCTTTTGTCCAGACAGCATCAGATACATGGTCTACACTTACAGAGACAGAGGGGTGCTGTTTCACTTGCTCGGATGCTTTATCTGAGATTGATGCGTCTTTCTGTCTGTGTGCGTCTTGGTCAAATAAATGATCAATATTTCAATATTTTATTTGGATAAACTGGATCATATGGAGTTGGTTCCCCCTTTGCTGCTATAACAGCCTCCACTCTTCTGGGAAGGCTTTCCACTAGATGTTGGAACATTGCTGTGGGGGACTTGATTCCATTCAGCCACAAGAGCATTAGTGAGGTCAGGCACTGATGTTGGGCAATTAGGCCTGGCTCGCAGTCGGCGTTCCAATTCATCCCAAAGGTGTTCGATGGGGTTGAGGTCAGGGCTCTGTGCAGGCCAGTCAAGTTCTTTCACACCAATCTCGACGGGGGCATTGTCATGCTGAAACAAGAGAGGGCATTCCCCAAACTGTCGCCACAAAGTTGGAAGCACAGAATCGTCTAGAATGTCATTGTATGCTGTAGCGTTAAGGTTTCCCTTCACTGGAACTAAGGCACCTAGTCCGAACCCATTTCATGAAACTCCAGACGAACAGTTCTTGTGCTGACGTTGCTTCCAGAGGCAGTTTGGAACTCGGTAGTGAGTGTTGCAACCGAGGAAAGACGATTTTTACGTGCTATGTGCTTCAGCACTCGCCTGTCCAGTTCTGTGAGCTTGTGTGGCCTACCACTTTGTGGCTGAGCCGTTGTTGCTCCTAGACGTTTCCACTTCACAATAACAGCACTTACAGTTGACCGGGGCAGCTCTAGCAGGGCAGAAATTTGACGAACTGACTTGTGGAAAGGTGGCATCCTATGACGGTGCCACGTTGAAAGTCACTGACCTCTTCAGTAAGGCCATTCCAACGGCCAATGTTTGTCTATGGAGATTGCATGACTGTGTGCTTGATTTCATACACCTGTCAGCAACGGGTGTGGCTGAAATAGACTAATCCACTAATTTGAAGGGGTGTCCACATACTTTTGTATTCATCGTGTACTTTGTTCAGTTAGTTAAAGACGTCATTGAAACACTACAACTGGACTTTGGTTTCTCTGCCTTGCTATCCGCACACTCTCCCAACCAAGTACATGTGGTGTTACACACATCCTGAATCTTGTGATGGCAGACAATAGGAGTAGTTATAGCAATAGGAGTAGTTATAGCAATAGGAGTAGTTATAGCAATAGGAGTAGTTATAGCAATAGGAGTAGTTATAGCAATATGAGTAGTTATAGCAATAGGAGTAGTTATAGCAATAGAGGTAGTTATAGCAATAGGAGTAGTTATAGCAATAGGAGTAGTTATAGCAATAGGAGTAGTTATAGCAATAGGGGTAGTTATAGCAATAGGAGTAGTTATAGCAATAGGAGTAGTTATAGCAATAGAGGTAGTTATAGCAATAGGAGTAGTTATAGCAATAGGAGTAGTTATAGCAATAGGAGTAGTTATAGCAATAGAGGTAGTTATAGCAATAGGAGTAGTTATAGCAATAGGAGTAGTTATAGCAATAGGAGTAGTTATAGCAATAGGGGTAGTTATAGCAAGTGTGTTGCTGTTCTCTACTAAATAACCTGGCAGTGTTAATTCCAGAGTCCTACACAATAATTAATGTGTGGAGGGAAAAAGCCTGGACACTCGCCACAGACGGCTCTCTCCTATAGGAGAAAAACACTTGTGTGCTGTGAAGAGGGCCACAGACACTGACAAGCTGCAAGAACAGGATGAAGACACCGAACAGGAAGTGTAAGCTGAGATGCCTGGGGAAGCCCATGCCTGGGGAGTTGGCTCAGGATGAGACCGAGAGAGATGCAGAGAGGGTCTACAAGACTAAGGTGCACTTTGTCATCATAGATACAGTCACTGAGAGCATCCATCAGCGCTTTCTGACACAAGGCACTTGTACACAGACTTTGCTTATCTGGATCCCAGCAGGTTCTCAGAGATAAAATATAATGGATTGCCCCAGACATCACTTGCTAAACTAAGCAAACTCTTCCTTAAATTTGCCAGCCGAGCATCTGTCAGCACTTTGCAGTGTGAGTTGACCAGTCAGTGGGAGAGGGTGAAAACATCAGCAGGGGAGAAGGACACAACCAGGAATGTGAGTGAGATACCAGCGGATGGACATGATGAAGAACAAGTGGAGAGGATGAATAAAAGTTGTTCAACATGTAAGAACTGTGCTGTATGTTGTTATCAACTTCTATGGTGGTACATCTTGTTGACAGAGGCTTACCATGTTATAGGCCTGGGATACAAGTTCCTACTCACCCTGTCTGTCATCCAGGTAACCTGTGAGAGGAGCTTCTCTACTCTCAAATTCACAAAACATCGACTCAGGAGCACCCTGATCCTACGATCACTTGGAGGCATTATGCTGATGACAACTGAAAAGGAAATCCTTATGGTCCTGGATACAGATGATGTCATTGACAGGGTGGCAGAGAAGAACTGCTGTGATGCCAGCTGACAAAAGGGTAGGGAGGGCAGAGAGACAGCAGAGGAGAACAAGAAGAAACAGAGACAGACAGAGTGACAGAGTGACAGACAGCAGAGGAGAATCACAGACAGACAGAGTGACATTAGAGGAGAACAAGGAGAATCACAGACAGAGAGACAGTGACAGCAGAGATGCATAGACAGACAGCACGACAGGGAGAAAACAGACTCAGAGGCCCAGTTATAGTGGTGAGTTGTATCGCCAGACTCCAGTGTGTTTTAACATGTATTTGTTTTAAATATGAGCCGGTTAAAAAGAGCTGGTTAAAAAAGGAAGAAGACCATGTTCCTTCAGTCACTGGTACACGCAGCAGGTTAGGAGAGTTAGGTTAAGGTTAGGAAAGGGGTTAGGGTTAGTGAAAATGCTCTCCTTACCTGCTACAAAAACTTCCAGTCTTAGCTGTATCAAGTGTCAAAGATGGCAGCATTCTCTAATAACTACATGCCTAATTCTGTTTCATACTTCTTCAAAGTTGATAACTAGCTTATTAGTTATTTTTTCAGTGATTCAATTCAGTAAGATATCATCATTTACAAATTGAAAGGATTATATTTACATGTACTAAAATACATTAATTCTACAGGTCAGTTCATCTCCATACTTCAAAACTCCTAAGAACTTCATAAATCCAGTGTGTGGGTCTTCCAGTGAGTTGGTGATGATTGAGGAACCATGGCACAGTTTGAAACCTTGATATGGACTGTAAGTGAAACATTTCTGATGATCACATGTTGTGGCTTGGCATGTTTTAAAACCAATTATCTATTTAAATATTTCCTCTATGAAATATAAATCGGTTATTATTAGCCTACTAGTTCTGTCCATTTTACTGAAACCTTCGTAGAAAAAATGTGGGGGAGAGAAGTACATTTTCAACGCTGACCTAGGTTATCTTTGGTGTCACACCTTTAAAGACAAAATAAGCACACCAGTGGGTGCCACCACACTCACAAAAGCCTGTTTAAAATGGTCCCACATAATTACAATAATTATATTTGAAATGGGAATATTTAGGTTAGAATTCTGTTATCTACTTCTGTAGGTTTTATGAATAAACACCATCAGCTTAGATTTTTGCGATTTTATTTCTAAAATGTTCTCTACTTCCAGATACCTATTATATTGGTGCTTGTAAGCATCGGATCCTGTATTGCATGTGGTAGAGCCGAGTACAGAATAGGGGATGAATGTTGTCCCATGTGTTGGCCAGGTAAGGACCGTCTCTTTACATCATATGAATCACCAGACATTAATACATAATCAACACCAACATATAACTTCTATACTTCTAAACATTGAACCCTGTTTCACATATGATCGCCCCATCTATAAATTAGGCGATAGAGATTGCATAATGTGTTGGCCTGGTAAGGACCTTGTGTATTTTTATGAGGGGTTAATTATAATAATAACAATACAAAAAATGTAAAATGTAACAATAATAATAATTATGATAATAATAATTACAAAACGTAATTATTTTCTGGTTTTCTTTTCAACAGGATATCGTGTAAATAGTCATTGCACCAATTCTACACGTATACCTTCCTGTGTGCGCTGTATTGACTCCACATTCCTTGATGAGCCCAGTGGGAAAACAACATGCAACAACTGTACCACATGTGATCCAGGTGAGAATTATGTGTTCTGGGCATAAACACTGAGCTACTTTACTATATCAGCTGTTGTTTTAATTAAATACAACAGGTTTTACATTTAGCTTCAGATACCAAGTGACATGTTTTCTCCATAGGTTTGGGTTTGAAGGTAAAGCAGCCATGTAGACCTTCATCAGACACTGTCTGTGGGACACTGGAGGGGTTCTACTGTCTAGACCCAACTAAGGATGGTTGTAGAGCAGCCCAGAGACACAGCAGCTGTAAACCTGGTCAATACATCAGCCACACAGGTATGTATTCATGTAAGTCTTCCATTGACATCAGTGCATGATTTATGCAGTCGTGAGTTAAGCACATCTCAAGTTAGGACCCTTAATGAGTTTCACCCTGTGTTGATGCAGGAACAACATCTGCAGATACTGTGTGTGCTGACTGCACTGGTGATACTTATTCAGATGGATCATTTACATCCTGCCAGCCATACACAGAGTAAGTAAATGGTTATTTCCCTCAAAATATAAACTAAATACTACAATAATATGCTCACATAGGAATGTAAAACTGAAAGTTTGATGACCAAATTGTTGATTACCAGTGGTCTGTTTCTCTTATTATAGATGTGATACCTTGAAGCTTCAGCAAATTAAACCTGGAACTCATTGGTCTGACTCTGAATGTGGACCACAGACCTCCCTTCCCATAGCTGCAATAATATATCCTGTTGTGGTGGTGGTGGTGGTACTAGCTGTGATAGCAGCAGTGACGGCTATTATGAAAACTAGAAGGAAAAAAAGAAAAGATCCTATATCTGGTGAGATTATTTGGGGGAATTGTAGTTTTATTTATTGTTTTAATTGCCCAGATGAACAAGTGAGAAATATCCAGCACTATATCAAATAAAAATATATTTGTCACGTGCGCCAAATACAACGGGTGTAGACTTTACTGTGAAATGATTGCTTACGAGCCCTTCCAAACGATGCGGTTAAAAAATAAATACAAATAGTAACACAAGGATTAAAATAAAATATACAAGAATGGAGGTATATACAGGAGTACCAGTACTAGAGCACACAAGATGAATACAATTAAATATACAAGAATGTTTTAAATATCATGACAATGCCATACAGTGTATGTTATCAATTTCTAAATTAGTTGTCTCAATGTTAATTCTTGTACCTTTCCAGAGAGGCCTTTTCAAGAGACACAAAGTCCTACAGAGGTATGTTAATGAATAACCCCCACAGTATTTTCTATCATACTCAATGTGGTAAGGAGACGGCTGACAGGAATGTATATTACCCCAACGGTTGCACTTTTTATGTTTTATTGAGTTTAGGTTTCTTTTTACTAGGTATCAGACACAGAGGGAACATCAATGCTGTTTGTGGGAACAGGTAAGGTAGCCTATAACTTATCAGAATGGTATGCTTGAGTTCATGAATTTCAGCCACATTTTCAGTAAAAATATTGATGATTAATTACTTTACATATTTTCGTTAACTTGACTACTTATGAATATTATGCTTACCAGATTCAACCCTCCAGGACATTCATCAGAACAATCCAGTCGAATGTGTGGTTCATTGGGTTGAAAACTAGACTAGGCAGTAGGGCCCAATTTCTGTCCACTTCATGGTAAATGTGATCTAGACTCCATTTTTAAATAAATGTTGGAGGCTGGCACATTTGTTTTGTGGTGTACAGATAAAAAAAAGACCATGACCTTAATAGATGGCCTGAAACCCTCAAATGTAACAAACAGATGATCCTACAACATCACCATGGACCTTGTGGAACTTGTGCTTCTGGTGATGGTGTACTGTAGATTCTGTTGACACAAACTGTCAAAGGACCTGCGAATAATATGTCCTGGACACTGGTATGGAAACATGGACTCCCCTTACATGTTGTGTGACCATGGATTTGTATAATCCCATTCACCACAGAGTAAACCACAAGGTACAATGGTGCAAAGTGTAGGCGATGTCCAGTGTGTGACCCATGATGCATACCAATGGAGCAAAGGTTTTATATAGCATATTATGTCATTCATAGTGGCGTATTGTATTGCACTTTTTTGATTCCATGGGTTTATAATGTCCCCTCTTGGGATTAATAAGTAGCGGGTCTGCTATAAAATATAATTATGTTCAAGTGTTCCAATGACCTTAGCTACATTGTAAAAAAAAAAAAAAAAAAAATATGAAAGCAAATTGATTGAAGCAAAATGTGAAAACTGCAAGGGTGTTATTTCACTCAGATGTGTATTTTAGAGTAAATTCAATGCCAATGGGACCAAATCAATTCTGAGATTCCAAACGAGGAAGATATTCGAAACCCTTAAAAGTGCATCTTTCCTTCCTAATTTAAGAAATGTAAAATTATATTTGTGGATTCATTTGCTTCTACCTTGATGCCTTTCATGAAGGTTTTTGATTTGCTTATTTTTTTCAGTAATTCGAAAACCTTCATAAAAGGCATTGGGTAAAGGTAAATTAAAACACACAATACAAATATAATTTTACATACATTTATACATCTTGATGCCCATTCAAAAAGGCAGTCACTAGTTACCACAGCCACGAATTCAAACTCCGCCCATTTCTACAATTTATCTTAAAATGTTAATTCAAGCCTAACCTTAAATTAAGACCAAATTGCTAATTTGTTTTAATTCATTTTTACGAAATAGCCCATTATGACTCTGTGGCTGTGTTAACTAGTGGGAATCCTTCAAAAACAGTACGGGACTTTCATTTCACGGTCATTTTTTTAATTTTTAATTTTATTTCACCTTTATTTAACCAGGTAAGCCAGTTGAGAACAAGTTCTCATTTACAACTGCGACCTGGCCAAGATAAAGCAAAGCAGTGTGATAAAAACAACAGAGTTACATATGGGGTAAAACAAAACATAGTCAAAAATACAACAGAAAATATATATACACAGTGTGTGCAAATGTAGTAAGTTATGGAGGTAAGGCAATAAATAGGCCATAGTGCAAAATAGTTACAATTTCGTATTAACACTGGAATGATACAGTGGGGGAAAAGAGTAGTGTCAGCCACCAATTGTGCAAGTTCTCCCACTTAAAAAGATGAGAGAGGCCTGTAATTTTCATCATAGGTACACGTCAACTATGACAGACAAATTGAGATTTTTTTTCTCCAGAAAATCACATTGTAGGATTGTTTATGAATTTATTTGCAAATTATGGTGGAAAATAAGTATTTGGTGACCTACAAACAAGCAAGATTTCTGGCTCTCACAGACCTGTAACTTCTTCTTTAAGAGGCTCCTCTGTCCTCCACTCGTTACCTGTATTAATGGCACCTGTTTGAACTTGTTATCAGTATAAAAGACACCTGTCCACAACCTCAAAACAGTCACACTCCAAACTCCACTATGGCCAAGACCAAAGAGCTGTCAAAGGACAACAGAAACAAAATTGTAGACCTGCACCAGGTTGGGAAGACTGAATCTGCAATAGGTAAGCAGCTTGGTTTGAAGAAATCAACTGTGGGAGCAATTATTAGGAAATGGAAGACATACAAGACCACTGATAATCTCCCTCGATCTGGGACTCCACGCAAGATCTCACCCCGTGGGGTCAAAATGATCACAAGAACGGTGAGCAAAAATCCCAGAACCACACGGGGGGACCTAGTGAATGACCTGCAGAGAGCTGGGACCAAAGTAACAAAGCCTACATCAGTAACACACTACGCCGCCAGGGACTCAAATCCTGCAGTGCCAGACGTGTCCCCCTGCTTAAGCCAGTACATGTCCAGGCCCGTCTGAAGTTTGCTAGAGTGCATTTGGATGATCCAGAAGAGGATTGGGAGAATGTCATATGGTCAGATGAAACCAGATCAAACTCAACTCGTCGTGTTTGGAGGACAAAGAATGCTGAGTTGCATCCAAAGAACACCATACCTACTGTGAAGCATGGGGGTGGAAACATCATGCTTTGGGGCTGTTTTTCTGCAAAGGGACCAGGACGACTGATCCGTGTAAAGGAAAGAATGAATGGGGCCATGTATCGTGAGATTTTGAGTGAAAACCTCCTTCCATCAGCAAGGGCATTGAAGATGAAACGTGGCTGGGTCTTTCAGCATGACAATGATCCCAAACACACCGCCCGGTCAACGAAGGAGTGGCTTCGTAAGAAGCATTTCAAGGTCCTGGAGTGGCCTAGCCAGTCTCCAGATCTCAACCCCATAGAAAATCTTTGGAGGGAGTTGAAAGTCCGTGTTGCCCAGCGACAGCCCCAAAACATCACTGCTCTAGAGGAGATATGCATGGAGGAATGGGCCAAAATACCAGCAACAGTGTGTGAAAACCTTGTGAAGACTTACAGAAAACGTTTGACCTGTGTCATTGCCAACAAAGGGTATATAACAAAGTATTGAGAAACTTTTGTTATTGACCAAATACTTATTTTCCACCATAATTTGCAAATAAATTCATTAAAAATCCTACAATGTGATTTTCTGGATTATTTTTTCTCATTTTGTCTGTCATAGTTGCCTGTAATTTTCATCATAGGTACACGTCCTCATCTTTTTAAGTGGGAGAACTTGCACAATTGGTGTCTGACTAAATACTTTTTTTCCCCACTGTAGATGTGCAAAAGATGATGTACAAATAGAGATACTGGGGTGCAAATTAGCTAAATAAATAACAATATGGGGATGAGGTAGTTGGGTGGGCTAATTTCAGAATGGCTGTGTACAGGTGCAGTGATCGGTAAGGTGCTCTGACAACTGATGCTTAAAGTTAGTGAGGGAGATGAATATGTAGTGAGGGCCAGCCAACAAGAGCGTACAGGTCACAATGGTGGGTAGTATATGGGGCTTTGGTGACAAAACGGATGGCACTGTGATAGACTACATCCAATTTGCTGAGTAGAGTGTTGGAAGCTATTTTGTAAATGACGTCGCCGAAGTCAAGGATCGGTAGGATAGTCAGTTTTACGAGGGCATGTTTGGCAGCATGAGTGAAGGAGGCTTTGTTGCGAAATAGGAAGCCGATTCTAGATCTAACTTTGGATTGGAGATGCTTAATGTGAGTCTGGAAGGAGAGTTTACAGTCTAACCAGACACCTAGGTATTTGTAGTTGTCCACATACTCTAGGTCAGACCCGCCGAGAGTAGTGATTCTAGTCGGGTGGGCGGGTGCAAGCAGCGTTCGGTTGAAGAGCATGCATTTAGTTTTACTAGTGTTTAAGAGCAGTTGGAGGCTACGGAAGGAGTGTTGTATGGCGTTGAAGCTTGTTTGGAGGTTTGTTAACAGTGTCCAATGAAGGGCCAGATGTATACAAAATGGTGTCGTCCGCATAGAGGTGGATCCGAGCGTCACCAGCAGCAAGAGCGACATCATTGATATACACAGAGAATAGAGTCGGCCCGAGAATTGAACCCTGTGGCACCCCCATAGAGACGGCCAGAGGTCCAGACAACAGGCCCTCCGATTTGACACATTGAACTCTATCTGAGAAGTAGTTGGTGAACCAGGCGAGGCAGTCATTAGAGAAACCAAGGCTATTTAGTCTGCCAATAAGAATGCGGTGGTTGACAGAGTCGAAAGCCTTGGCCAGGTTGATGAAGACGGCTGCGCAGTACTGTCTATTATCGATCGCGGTTATAATGTTGTTTAGAACCTTGAGCGTGGCTGAGGTGCACCCATGACCAGCTCGGAAACCGGATTGCATAGCGGAGAAGGTACGGTGGGATTCGAAATGGTCGGTGATCTGTTTGTTAACTTGGCTTTCGAATACTTTCGAAAGGCAGGGCAGGATGGATATAGGTCTGTAACAGTTTGGATCTAGAGTGTCACCCCCTTTGAAGAGGGGGATGACCGCGGCAGCTTTCCAATCTCTGGGGATCTCAGACGTTACGAAAGAGAGGTTGAACAGGCTAGTAATAGGGGTTGCGACAATTTCAGCGGCTAATTTTAGAAAGAAAGGGTCCAGATTGTCTAGCCCAGCTGATTTGTAGGGGTCCAGATTTTTCAGTTCTTTCAGAACATCAGCTGTCTGAATTTGTGTGAAGGAGAAGCGGGGGGGGGCATGGGCAAGTTGCAGCAGAGGGTGCAGAGTTGGTGGCCGGGTTAGTGGTAGCCAGATGGAAAGCATAGCCAGCTGTAGCAAAATGCTTGTTGAAATTCTCGATTGTTGTAGATTTATCGGTGGTGACAGTGTTTCCTAGCCTCAGTGCAGTGGGCAGTTGGGAGGAGGTGCTCTTATTTTCCATGGACTTTACAGTGTCCCAAAACTTTTTGGAGTTAGTGCTACAGGATGCACATTTCTGTTTGAAAAAGCTAGCCTTTGCTTTCCTAACTGATTGTGTATATTGGTTCCTGACTTCCCTGAAAAGTTGCATATCGCGGGGGCTGTTCGATGCTAATGCAGTACGCCACAGGATGTTTTTGTGCTGGTCAAGGGCAGTCAAGTCTGAGGAGAACCAGGGGCTATATCTGTCATGGCTAGAAGGGATCCAGCTTTAGTAAAATTAAAGTTGAAATGTTTTGCATTTTAGCTAACCCTAACTCATTTCCTAAAGTTAACCCAATTCTCCTAACCAGCTTTTGACAAAGGGTAGACCGGTTGTTTGTGACCCTGACATGCTTTGCAAGCTATCGTCACATGGGTCATTACTAGTTACCAAAAACACAAAGTCAAAATTGGTATATGGTTATCAGTTTGGTTAAGGTTAGGTTTAAAATAATTTTTCAAAGATAAATTGTAGAAATAGGTGAGGTTTAGCAATAATTCAGCCTGGTCTCATAGACTACACGTAACATAGTAAATGTAAATCCGGCACAATCATTAGTAAGATATGCTACGTTGCATATGGTCACACAAGATAGATGATTACTTAAGGCCAAAGGTTGTGAGTTTGAGTCTCATCACAGACAACTTTAGCATTTAAGTACTTACTACTTTTTAGCTACTTTCCAACTACTTAGCTTGTTAGCAAACCCTCCGCCCAACCTTAACCCTTTTAGCTAACCATTCCCTAACCCTTTAACCTAACTCCTAAACTTAACCCTAACCCCTAGCTAACCTTAGCCACCTAGCTAGAATTCGTAAGATGTCATACGTTTTGCAAATTTGTACATATAGTCAGTGATGTAGTGGTGCCTGGAGAATTGGGTATACTCTAACATTTCCCAAACGTCCTGCCCAGCAAAGAAAAGGCATGCTGTGTGAAAAATCCTATGTTTCCCCATATATATATATATATATATATATATATATATACACACACACAGTGAGGGAAAAAAGTATTTGATCCCCTGCTGATTTTGTACGTTTTCCCACTGACAAAGACATGATCAGTCTATAATTTTAATGGTAGGTTTATTTGAACAGTGAGAGACAGAATAACAACAACAAAATCCAGAAAAACACATGTCAAAAATGTTATAAATTGATTTGCATTTTAATGAGGGAAATAAGTATTTGACCCCTCTGCAAAACATGACTTAGTACTTGGTGGCAAAACCCTTGTTGGCAATCACAGAGGTCAGACGTTTCTTGTAGTTAGCCACAAGGTTTGCACACATCTCAGGAGGAATTTTGTCCCACTCCTCTTTGCAGATCTTCTCCAAGTCATTAAGGTTTCGAGGCTGACGTTTGGCAACTCGAACCTTCAGCTCCCTCCACAGATTTTCTATGGGATTAAGGTCTGGAGACTGGCTAGGCCACTCCAGGACCTTAATGTGCTTCTTCTTGAGCCACTCCTTTGTTGTCTTGGCTGTGTGTTTTGGGTCATTGTCATGCTGGAATACCCATCCACAACCCATTTTCAATGCCCTGGCTGAGGGAAGGAGGTTCTCACCCATGATTTGACAGTACATGGCCCCGTCCATCGTCCCTTTGATGCGGTGAAGTTGTCCTGTCCCCTTAGCAGAAAAACACTCCCTTAGCATAATGTTTCCACCTCCATGTTTGACGGTGGGGAAGGTGTTCTTGGGGTCATAGGCAGCATTCCTCCTCCTCCAAACACGGCGAGTTGAGTTGATGCCAAAGAGCTCGATTTTGGTCTCATCTGACCACAACACTTTCACCCAGTTCTCCTCTGAATCATTCAGATGTTCATTGGCAAACTTCAGACGGGCCTGTATATGTGCTTTCTTGAGCAGGGGGACCTTGCGGGCGCTGCAGGATTTCAGTCCTTCACGGCGTAGTGTGTTACCAATTGTTTTATTGGTGACTATGGTCCCAGCTGCCTTGAGATCATTGACAAGATCCTCCCGTGTAGTTCTGGGCTGATTCCTCACCGTTCTCATGATCATTGCAACTCCACGAGGTGAGATCTTGCATGGAGCCCCAGTCCGAGGGAGATTGACAGTTCTTTTGTGTTTCTTCCATTTGCGAATAATCGCACCAACTGTTGTCACCTTCTCACCAAGCTGCTTGGCGATGGTCTTGTAGCCCATCCCAGCCTTGTGTAGGTCTACAATCTTGTCCCTGACATCCTTGGAGAGCTCTTTGGTCTTGGCCATGGTGGAGAGTTTGGAATCTGATTGATTGATTGCTTCTGTGGACAGGTGTCTTTTATACAGGTAACAAACTGAGATTAGGAGCACTCCCTTTAAGAGTGTTCTCCTAATCTCAGCTCGTTACCTGTATAAAAAGACACCTGGGAGCCAGAAATCTTTCTGATTGAGAGGGGGTCAAATACTTATTTCCGTCATTAAAATGCAAATCAATTTATAACAATTTTGACATGCGTTTTTATGGATTTTTTTGTTGTTATTCTGTCTTTCACTGTTCAAATAAACCTACCATTAAAATTATAGACTGATCATTTCTTTGTCAGTGGGCAAACATACAAAATCAGCAGGGGATCAAATACTTTTTTCCCTCACTGTATATGTATGTATGTATATATATATTATTATTATTATTATTATATATTTATTTTTTTCACTCAAATGTATTATTTTTTAGTTTTTGCTCAATCTGATTGGGTGGGCCTGGCTCCTCAGTGGGTGGACCTGTGTCCACCTAGGCCCACTCATGCCTACACCCCTGATTCAAACAGTGCATGATGACTGAATTAAACATCACAAGTAGCCTACTAAACAAGACTTCTAACCAAACTTTTTCAATACCTGGTTTGCATACCCATTGTTGCCTTAGTTAGCATTTACTGGTAGATATCACAAGTTGAAACGTCTTTCCTACCCGCTACCGATTACATTCTGCTGCTTCATGCCAAAACCACGAGAGCGGCGCGCTTTTCCTGCCAGCAGATGATATTGCACTGAAACTAGACTATGTGCGGCACGCATGTGAATATATTTAGCATGCTTTGCGTTACAGATCATTAAAAAATAAGTGTTAGAAAGCATTGTTGTATAACATTAGTATTTAAACACTTATTTTGTAATGATCTGTAACGTTTAATCTATTGTCAACGTAGAGAGCGTAGACATTTTCTTCAGCAAGTGAAAATGGTATGCCTTTCATCTGAACAGTATTTCCTCCTTGGTAAGTTAGCGAACTGTATCTAGTTAGCGTAGCTACTGTCCTAATGAAAATCAAATAACGTTAGTCCAACTATCAAATTGGCTATTCTAGCTACCCCCCAAATGTAATCAGCGAACTGTAGCTAGCTACTAACGTTGTAGTATTAGCGAAGTCAGGAAGTGAAAATGGTATGCCTTCCGTCTGAACAGTATCACCCCTTGGTAAATTAGCGAACTGTGTCTAACTAGCTATCTTAGCTAACGTTACTGTCCTAATGATAATCAAATAACGTTAGTCCAACTATCAAATCGGCGATTCTACCTACCCCCAAATGGGATCAGCAAACTTTAGCAAGCTACTGTACAGTATTAGCAACTAACTTCGCAACCACCACAACCATGTGCATGCTTGTTGCCAAATATGTTGAATGCAAAGATTATGCTTTCATCCTTGGTGTTGAACCCTTAACGTTACTTGCCTAGCAGTAGCAGCACCAAGTTTGCCCTAAAAATGGTCGGCATGTGTAGCTACCACAATATATTTTACATTAGCTAGACTAGATTGATTAGATTAAAATACGGTTGTGGTGGAGCACTGGAAGTCGTGCGCACATTCAGAAGTTTCAAGCTGATAATGACTGAGCCATAAAATTACTACCAAAATCCCCAATGTTGATTAAATTAAAATTGTATGACGGACTTGTATACTCACCTGATGTTGTTAGGTTACAAGGTCGCTCTTTTCAGGTCAAGGGTGGATGCAACTTGGACCTTTAGTGTAGTAACACTCTTGACTCGACGTCTAGATCGATGTTGTCCAGTAGATTTCCACTTATTAATGGGGGAAAGTTTGTTATAACGACCGTTTAAATGATAAGTTCCTGTTTGTGCTATTGTCAACTCTTATGCCATTGTCAAGGGCATGACGATGACATTTTGGAACACCGACTGTCCAAACAGCAAGTTACAAATGACTAAACGGATGTGTGTCAGAGTCAGAAAGCTGTCATTTGCCGACATGGCTACGCTAGTTATCGTAGTAATGACAGGTGGGTGTGTGCGCCATAGAAATAAGAACGAATAGAAAGTGCGTTTTCGTTCAAGTCAATGAGTGCATAATGGGTGGAATGTCAGCCATTTTGCAAAGAAATACGTTCTATTGCATAAGCCACATCAGTTAGCATCATTTGAATTAACGATCTACATTACCATGGCAATCCAGCATCAGTTGATAAAACATTCCAAAATGCCATGGAAATTATTTCATCACAATACCAGGCAGCCATTGCAAGTGTACCCATACGTTTACCAGTCAATTTCCAGGGTTAGAGCTTCCAACTCCCTTCACTTCATTCTTATTTCTTTGGTGTGCGTAGTGGTTTAGGCTGATTGGTGGTGGTGCTTGTGCTTCCCATCACTCAGAAGTTATGTATCAACCTAAGGTGACAACAATGCCTGCCATGGAAGTTTCCCAGTTGCTTTGAATGTTCAAAATCATTGTAAAAACACTTTTAAACGCTCAAAGTATAATATTATCCAACTTTCAAAACAAGTCCTTTTTGGCTAGCCAAAACTAGCTAGCTAGGTACCTGTTTAGCTTTCTTGTACATTCACTAATTTGTTTCTAAACAATTAATAAGCTAATTAGATACCACATGTTCTTGTCAAACTGTCAACAGAGTAGCTAGCAAGCAACAAGATATGCCAAATAACAGTCTAAAAACAACTTGAAATAAATCAGATTTGAACAGTCAGACACAAGTCACAGATTTGTGGCTTGAAATATCCGATACCATATGCTTTTTGGCTGTTTAGACTGCGGGAAAAAGAACAGATTCTATTTGGAAATGCCAAAAAATAGAATCTGAGTCACTTCAAACTGCCAATGTGAACAGAGCTTTACAGACTTCCACTTAGCCTATTAATCTTTTGTCGTTTCAGGTTTTCATAATGTGCTTGTATTTGGAAATGATTGTGGTCCAGCAGAATACAAAACTAATGATAGGCAGTGCTGCCCAATGTGTAATAAAGGTAATGTAAATTAATACATTATCTTTTAGATTATTTTAATTTTTACAATTGCACACAACGGGTACGGGAAATACGTTAACAGTAAACAAGGGGGAGGCACATTTCCACAGGTAGCCTACAATCTCAGACAATACAGTATTTCAGTAGGCCTATATAAAGTCTCATGCTGTAAATGAGAGGCATGTTTCATGGAACACAGCTCTGCATCATTGCGTTGACATTTTTTTTATGACTCCCGGTGACATCATAGGGTGTCGTTTTCTTAGGACCTGTTCTTCTATCTTTTACATACTGGTATGGTTCTGGAGATAGTGAATATAATGTTAAAAAGTGGAAGATATACCTTTTTAAAGAAAATATGTAACGTCTCAATACGTTTTAATAAGTTGTATTTTCTATGATTATGTTCGGTGGTCCGCAGAGATTGTACATTGGAGTCCAGCACATCTTGCATACCCTGTATCAGAGGGACATTCATGAACGAGGCCAATGGTCTAACCAAGTGCTTTCCCTGCACTCCCTGTGACCCAGGTACATTTCATTTTCTTCCAAACCTTCCCACCTTTCCTTTTAGCTGTGCACATCATACCCTTTTCACTGCGGAGCTGAGTTGTATTGCACTGGCTGGGTTCTGCATCCACCAATTGGAAAGTACAATGTAAAAAATAAAATATCTAAGCCAGTGTCGTACGTTTCAGGTCACCACAATAGTGTGAAAACGGTATGAGGTGCCTTCTTCTCACAAGTAGTCCTCTGACTGAAATGAATCAACCCTGATATTTTCCAGGACAGGGCCTTTTCACTCAGACAGAGTGCACAACAACAAGTAACACAGTCTGCGACGTTCTAGATGGATACTACTGTAGAAGCTACTCATCCAACTCAGAGTGTAGCTTTGCAGTGGCACATACACAATGTTCACCGGGCCAGAGCACTACTGCACCTGGTAAGTATGAAGTAGAGGCTAAATATCGTACAGGACATCAGAATTCTGATAATTGAATATAGCATGGGCTCTAGATAGCTTTGTGTTTACCTCAGGTGATTTTGACTTGTCCAGCACCAAAATGGTTAACTTTTGAACGTGATAACACCATTTGTTCTCACCTTACAGGAACAAAGACAACAGATACCATTTGTGAGGAGTGTCAGCATGGTTTTTACTCACAACATGGTGTGAACTGCACAGCTTGGACTGAGTAGGTCATCGTTTGTGTACTAGACTTTCTTGAATTGCTTTAGGTTTTCTTTCTTCTTTAAAAGATAATTGGGATATCGATGATATTATATGTCACAAAGCAGTATCAATGCTCAGATAGCAATCTATAGATTCAGTTCTGGCAACCAGATATTGGTTGACAATATAATTACAGGCTGGCTTAATGGTAAATCCATTTGAATTCACTTTTTGACAGCACCCCTTTTGATTTAAACAAAACCTTCCATACATATTTGCCCATTGTAGAAGTACTCAGAAAGTGACTTTTTGGACCTGAATGCCAAAACATTCAAGAGATAGTGCTGACCTATTTTGCGTACCCCAACAAACCATGAGACATCCATGTCTTCATCACTGGAAAAGATAAACGGTTGAGATTGATATCATTTAAAAGCTGACAAACAGGGGTTTCAAACTATTTTATAATTGTTTGGAAGAAAAAATAGTTTACTAATAAACACATTTTTTAAAACCTTAAATGTCTATCTAAAAAGGCCTATTTAAGGTCATGAGGTTTTTGTGTTGTGCCCGTCATCGGTTGAGACATAACATGCTTTTGAATACAAGGTGAGTGTAATGTTTTGGTTAATAAATGTACTAAAATGGGAATACAACTGAAATGTCAACTTTCAAATGGTACCACAAAGATGGTTGGAGGTCCACACATCAGTGAATGTTGATTTGAATGGGAATATCTGTTTTACATTACACTGTCAATCCTCCATAGGAAACCTATTGAAATCATAGAACTATAGATCATAGAATAGACATGACCGTTTAAGTTGACATTTGACGGTGGGTGGACCGGCGGCCATCTTTGTGTTAGTAATTAGTACTCATCACTGCATTCTCTCAGAATGTTGGTTGGCCCTCTGATGTCACGTAGGTTGATACATTGCTATGTTTTCATTTATAAAGCCCTTTTACAAAAAGTCCCACTGAATAAATATTAAATGAAAAATGTAAGTCACAGTTTATAGACTGGATTCAAAGTGGGGTTCCCACTGAACAGGAAATGTTGAGTTTGATAATCTGTGATGCTGCTACAGCCCGTTACAACATTATAGAACATATCTGGTAAGTCTGGGTAACTGGTTGTCCTGGGAGTGTGGAGGGGTCCAGCAGGTCCTTCACAGGAGCAGATGTTGGGTCTTGGCTGCATTCATGGATGTGTTTGGCCTACCTGGTGACTCACCTGCTGCTCTCATCATTGTTTACCTTGGAGGGATATCCTGCAGGTGGAAACCACCATCAGGAAATGTTTACTAAATGTATCTTTAGAATGTCAAGAAAGTTCATGTAGCATATTATTGTAGAAAGCAGTGATAGAAGTCACCTACCTTAATAATAATTTAGATGTTAGACGACCAGTACTTATGTTGACATTTTACAAAGATCATATGAGAGAAAAAAAAAGTAAATGGGACAGTTTTTTTTTTTTATCATATAGTTTACAATATCTCAATGGTTATTACATAGAAGGTTTTAACATTCCATCTCAAATAATACTTTTTCTTTGAGACTGCCACCATAGAGATGAAACACGTTCTGTCTCTATGGCTGCTAATGTCATAGAGTGGTTGTTACATAGAAATAGAATGAATTGCCAGGGTTAGAGGTTCCAAGCCCGTTATATTCATTCTATGTAAAGTAGTTGTTAGCCTACCACAGAGATCCTATTAAATGATGTAAATCTAAACAACTGCGTTTGAGGGACACAATCAGAATGAATGGGAATGAACATGCTTTGCATCATGCTAAGAACAGCCCTTAGCGTGCATGCCTTCCTGCTTCATTGCAGCATTATTGTTTGTATGTATGTATATATATTTTTTAATGGAATAAAAGTAGAGTTACAATTACATGAAAACAATGGGGATTACGGAAACAAATTCATCAAATTAAATTGCAGGCTAAATGTTCTTTAAAAACAAACACATTTATTTTTTAAGAAATCACACATTTAATATGGATTCACAATGGGGCTAATATCCACCCAGAATAAACATCCCTTTTGATAACCTTTATGGGTATTTAATTAAAATATTAGCTTCAAGCCTGTCCGGTTATCCTACAGACACAGCGCATTGTGACATGGTACTTGAAGGAGAATTGGATGTTAATAATTTGGTACTCTGTTTAGATTGAGCACATCTAAACGAAATCTACACTTTGTCATGACGATATAAACAGATGGATGTGTTCCAGTCAAGTATGGCCATACCATCTATTGTCTGATTTGGCGATCTGGAGTGTAGGTCATTGTATTAAAAGCGTTATAATAATGTGATAGTGTGTGATCCCATATCTCCAGTGAAGGTTTATATAGCTATGACGCGTTCCTACACGATGTTAAATCATGTGGAAACATTTTATGATACCCACCAATAGAATGTAGGCTTTTACCAAATTGACAGGAGTTTCATGACAAGTTTTTCTGGGATGGTTTATCAGTAGCCTCCCACTTTTCGTTATTTGGAAAGTCAAAGTGAAAGAAAGTACAATAGTCCAAATGCGAACCAAGGCAGGGTAAGATATGGATTATTTGTGTATATGTAGAAATAGCCTTCTTAACATGTTCCGTGCAGTAACTGGAGAGAAAAAAAGTATTGATGAATGACTGTATTTGTAATTTGACGACAAGGCTGTTCTCTCCCTGTTGTTTTCGATGTCTGTTCTTCCTCTGGTGACTCAACTGCCTTCTGATTTGAAAGTGCGCTGCTGAACTCAGTCGAATTTTTGCTGTTCTTGAAAAATGAAAAGCTTTGGCCTTGTCGTTTTCAAGAAAAATAATTAAAAGCTTACTTGTTTGTAACAACAAAACAGAGAAAATAATATAGCGAACGTCAGCAGCCCTGACTTGGACCGAACGTAGGTCTTCTCCATTATTCTGGGAAAAGGCAGAAAGGACGGACCATTTTTTATTAGATAGGGCTGGTCGAAAATTAAAAAAATGCAATAATGAATTTTTTCTACAAATAAACATGGCCGGCGGCTCATCGGCCTGTTTTTCTACGACTTCAGTGACATTTCTCTGTTGTCATAATAATCAAAATTGAGCATTTGGCTGACCAGTAGGCAACGGCCGTCCCCCTACCGAGATGGGCCGGCCCGGTTTTCTGATTGGCTGAGCTGAATTGGCGCAGATTCACATTCAAAGTCAAACGGGTATCAAAGAGAGTGATAAATACCTGCTGCCTGCTGGTTCTGCTGGTCCGAGTGCTGGGTCTGTTAGAAATGACAGACCAGCTGCTGCTGCATAACTAATCAGTAGGAGGGGCATTTGATTTCTATATGCGGGCCCGTTTTTCACGCGACCTCCTGTGTTTACGCGCTTGCGAATTTTGATAATAGACCATAGGCAGCTCTTGAGTTTCAAGTTTGGGGAAGCTTACAATTTATTTCTACATATCTCAAATCAAATTGTATTTGTCACATGCGCCGAATACAACAGGTGTAGACCTTACAGTGGAATGCTTACTTACAAGCCCTTAACCAACAATGCAGTTTTAAGAAAAATAAGTGTTAACTGCGTGCCAGTTATGATTATTTTTATATGCACGTTTTCGTTTCTGAAAAGTATTGTCACGTGGTTAATCATAAAACTGAATAAAAATAATAAAAATCAAAAAGTTAAAATTCAACTAAAGCCTTTGCCATATGGACACATTCAAATCAAATCAAGCTTTATTTATAAAGCAAATGTCAGTCATGGAATGCAACGCAATGTTCTTCACAGGAAAAAAATTATAAAGACAATGAAAATAAAAATAATTTACTAAACAACAAACATAAGAGGATAAAAAACCTAAAATAATAACAATAAAAACGGAACGTCTAAAAAGCACCCTAAGAAAAAGCAAAGCTAAAAACGTATGTTTTAAGATCTCTTTTAAATATGTCTACAGTTTCGGCCCCCCTCAGGTTCTCTGGCAGGCTATTCCAGAGGCTGGGGGCATAATAACTACAGGCTGACTCTCAATGCCTCTTACATTTTTACATTTTAGGGACCTACTGGGTACATAACTTAAAAGCATGTCTGACATGTGTTGGGGTGCACAATCGTGGATTGATTTAAAAACCAATAGAATCATCTTAAAATGAATTCTAAAACTCACAGGTAGCCAGTGAGAGACCTTAAAACCGGTGTAATTTGTATTTATTATTGGTTCCTGCCAAGGCAGCAGCTACTCTTCCTGGGGTCCAGCAAAATTAAGGCAGTATATATATATATATATACAGTGGGGAGAACAAGTATTTGATACACTGCCGATTTTGCAGGTTTTCCTACTTACAAAGCATGTAGAGGTCTGTAATTTTTATCATAGGTACACTTCAACTGTGAGAGACGCAATCTAAAACAAAAATCCAGAAAATCACATTGTATGATTTTTAAGTAATTAATTTGCATTTTATTGCATGACATAAGTATTTGATCACCTACCAACCAGTAAGAATTCTCACAGGCTCTCACAGACTTGTTAGTTTTTCTTTAAGAAGCCCTCCTGTTCTCCACTCATTACCTGTATTAACTGCACCTGTTTGAACTCGTTACCTGTATTAAAGACACCTGTCCACACACTCAATCAAACAGACTCCAACCTCTCCACAATGGCCAAGACCAGAGAGCTGTGTAAGGACATCAGGGATAAAATTGTAGACCTGCACAAGGCTGGGATGGGCTACAGGACAATGGGCAAGCAGCTTGGTGAGAAGGCAACAACTGTTGGCGCAATTATTAGAAAATGGAAGAAGTTCAAGATGACGGTCAATCACCCTCGGTCTGGGGCTCCATGCAAGATCTCACCTCGTGGGACATCAATGATCATGAGGAAGGTGAGGGATGAGCCCAGAATTACATGGCAGGACCTGGTCAATGACCTGAAGACAGCTGGGACCACAGTCTCAAAGAAAACCATTAGTAACACACTACGCCGTCATGGATTAAAATCCTGCAGCGCACGCAAGGTCCCCCTGCTCAAGCCAGTGCATGTCCAGGCCCGTCTGAAGTTTGCCAATGACCATCTGGATGATCCAGACAAGGAATGGGAGAAGGTCATGTGGTCTGATGAGACAAAAATATAGCTTTTTGGTCTAAACTCCACTCGCTGTGTTTGGAGGAAGAAGAAGGATGAGTACAACCCCAAGAACACCATCCCAACCGTGAAGCATGGAGGTGGAAACATCATTCTTTGGGGATGCTTTTCTGCAAAGGGGACAGGACGACTGCACCGTATTGAGGGGAGAATGGATGGGGCAATGTATCGCGAGATCTTGGCCAACAACCTCCTTCCCTCAGTAAGAGCATTGAAGATGGGTCGTGGCAGGGTCTTCCAGCATGACAACGACCCGACACACACAGCCAGGGCAACTAAGGAGTGGCTCCGTAAGAAGCATCTCAAGGTCCTGGAGTGGCCTAGCCAGTCTCCAGACCTGAACCCAATAGAAAATCTTTGGAGGGAGCTGAAAGTCCGTATTGCCCAGCGACAGCCCCGAAACCTGAAGGATCTGGAGAAGGTCTGTATGGAGGAGTGGGCCAAAATCCCTGCTGCAGTGTGTGCAAACCTGGTCAAGACCTACAGGAAACATATGATCTCTGTAATTGCAAACAAAGGTTTCTGTACCAAATATTAAGTTCTGCTTTTCTGATGTATCAAATACTTATGTCATGCAATAAAATGCAAATTAGTTACTTAAAAATCATACAATGTTATTTTCTGGATTTTTGTTTTAGATTCCGTCTCTCACAGTTGAAGTGTACCTATGATAAAAATTACAGACCTCTACATGCTTTGTAAGTAGGAAAACCTGCAAAATCGGCAGTGTATCAAATACTTGTTCTCCCCACTGTATATATATTTTTTTACATTACAATACATTCACAACAGATTTCACAACACCTTCACTGTGTGCCCTCAGGCCCCTACTCTACTACCACATATCTACAACACAAAATCCATATGTACGTGTGTGTATAGTGCGTATGTTATTGCGTGTGTGTATGTTTGTGTCGCTCCACAGTCCCCGCTGTTCCATACGGAACTGTAATGTGTGCTCTTCGGAGACCATTACAGTAGTCAAGCCTGCTTGTAATAAAAGCATGGATGAGTCTCTCTGTATCAGCCTGAGAGAGAAACGGCCGCACCTTGGCAATGTTCCTCAGGTGGTAAAAAGCTATTTTGGTCACATTCCTAATGTGTGATTCGTAATTGAGTTCAGAATCTAAAATGACACCTAGGATTTTTACCTGGTGTTTTATCTTTATTATTAAACCTGTGAATTAAAATGTGCGGCCAGATTCTCTCTCTGTGCTTTGGCTCCAACAATAAGTACCTCGGTCTTGTCTTGAGTTAGCTGGTTGAAAGGTGTGAGCCATCCAAGTATTTACATCACTAATATAGTCTAATAAATATATCCGTGGAGCTAAAATCCTCTGGTGACACAGAAATGTAAAGTTGTTTATCGTCTGCATAGCAGTGAAAATCAATAGCGTTTCTGATAACGCTGCAATGGGGTAACATATATAAACTGAACAGTACCGGAACAAAAATCTAATCTTGTGGAACACCACATGTGATATGTATTTTTTCTGAGTTATGTTCACCAAGGTGACAAAAAACTCTCAACCGGTTAAATAGGTCGTAAACCAATTTAGAAGTGGACATTGTGTCACGATCGTCGACAGATGAAGCGGACCAAGGCGCAGCGTGATAAGCGTACATTCTTTATTGACCGTACTGCACACGAAACAAAACAATAAACCAAACGATACGTGAAGTCCTAGGTTATACACAAAACCCTACGGAACAAGATCCCACAAAATACTAGTGCCAAACAGGCTGCCTAAGTATGGTCCCCAATCAGAGACAACGAGCTACAGCTGCCTCTGATTGGGAACCACCCTGGCCAACATAGATATAAACGATCTAGAACAAAAGCATAGAAAATGTAACAGAAACTCCACACCCTGGCTCAACATTTAAGAGTCCCCCGAGCCAGGGCGTGACACATTGATACACCATGATCCATTGGCGGCTAAAGACATTAGCACATGGAACTCAGAGATAGCTTATAGGCCAATGCAGCAGTAGGCCTATAACTTCCATTGTCAACTAAGTAAAATACATAGGCCTAAGGCCAACAAATAAAAACAGTAGAAAATATCTGTCACGATCGTCTTGAAATGAAGCGGGCCAAGGCGCAGCGTTGAATGCGTACATATTATTTATTAAACAGATCACACGATCAAAACAACGAACGAAACGTGAAGTCCTTCGATACACACAAACCAAAAGGAACAAGAAACCACAACCACAAAGTGAAAACAGACAGTTTAAATATGGCTCCCAATCAGAGACAACCAGAAAACAGCTGACACTCGTTGCCTCTGATTGGGAGTCACTTAGGCCAACACAGAAAACAACAACCTAGAAAACCCAACATAGAAACAACCCACACAGAACGAACACACCCTGGCTCAACATACAGAGTCCCGGAGCCAGAGCGTGACAGTACCCCCCCCTAAAGGCGCGGACTGCGACCGCGCCTCAAAAATAGCAAAACAGGGGAGGGCTGGGTGGGCATACTTCCTCGGTGGCGGTTCCGGCTCCGGGCTTGACCACCACCCCTCCATAATCCCCCCGTAGCGCCCCTGGTCCGGTCTGACCCCGCTGGCTGGATCTGGACTGGACATCGACGGAGCAGATTGCTTAATCTCCGTTGTGGAGCAGCTGACCTGTACCTGATCAGGCACCGGACTGACGACGCGCACCCCTGGCTTGGCGCGTGAGGCAGGAACGGACCGGACCTGGCTGACGATGCGCACCCCTGGCTCGGTGCGTGGAGCAGCAACGGACCGGACCGGGCTGACGATACGCACCCCTGGCTTGGCGCGTGAGGCAGGAACGGACCGGACCTGGCTGACGATGCGCACCCCTGGCTCGGTGCGTGGAGCAGCAACGGACCGGACCGGGCTGACGATACGCACCCCTGGCTTGGTGCGTGGAGCAGGAACGGGCCTCACCGGACTGGCTACTCGCATCCCTGGCTTGGTGCGAGTAGCAGGAACAGGCCGGACCGGGCTTGCGACGCGCACCGTAGGTTTGGTGCGAGTGGCATGAACAGGCCGGGTCGGGCTGGCGACGCGCACCGTAGGTTTGGTGCGAGTGGCAGGAACAGGCCGGGTCGGGCTGGCGACGCGCACCGTAAACTTGGTGCGGGTGGCAGGAACAGGCCGGACCGGGCTGGTGACGCACACCGTAGGCTTGGTGCGTGGACCAGGGACAGGCCGGGCTGGGCTGGCGACGCACCCTGTAGGCTTGGTGCGTGGAGCAGGAACAGGCCGGGCCGGGCTGGCGACGCGCACCGTAGGTTTGATGCGAGTGGCAGGAACAGGCCGGACAGGGCTGACGAAACGCACCACAGACTTGGTGCGGGGAGCAGGAACAGGCCGGACAGGGCTGACGACGCGCACCACAGACTTGGCGCGGGGAGCAGGAACAGGCCGGGCCGGGCTGACGACACGCACCACAGGCTCGATGCGAGGAACAGGAACAGGCCGGACCGTACTGGGGACACACACCACTGGCCCTACGCAGGGATCAGGAACGGGCCGGACCGGACTGGTAACACACCCCAGTACCTCTCGCCGTGCCTCCACACTTTCCCTCTCCTCTGTGACCGGTGGCCCCCTTAACCTGGCGGCCCTCTCTGCCAACCTTCTGCACCACTCTATCCCGTACTCCTGCTGCCCCGTCGTCCACGGCGTGAGCCCCCCCCTAAAAATGGTCTGGGCTTGTCTCTCCCCCGTGGACCAGGCCTCCATGGTTCTCGTCCAATTCTCTCTCCACTTTTCGTAATTCCAGCCTTTCTCCTCATCACGCTGCTTGACCCAGTCATGGTGGTTTCTTCTGTCACGATCGTCTTGAAATGAAGCGGGCCAAGGCGCAGCGTTGAATGCGTACATATTATTTATTAAACAGATCACACGATCAAAACAACGAACGAAACGTGAAGTCCTTCGATACACACAAACCAAAAGGAACAAGAAACCACAACCACAAAGTGAAAACAGACAGTTTAAATATGGCTCCCAATCAGAGACAACCAGAAAACAGCTGACACTCGTTGCCTCTGATTGGGAGTCACTTAGGCCAACACAGAAAACAACAACCTAGAAAACCCAACATAGAAACAACCCACACAGAACAAACACACCCTGGCTCAACATACAGAGTCCCGGAGCCAGAGCGTGACAATATCCTGATGAAAATGCAGGTTCTTTCAATCGCATTAATCTCTACTGCGCTTGTCTGCCTCTCTTTCTATTGGTCTTGACTTGAGCTATCACTAGTGAAGTGCAACATTATATCAACTCAGGAGGTTGGTGTGTTCAGCCACAGGTGCTCCCTCAACGTTATCAGCACAGAGAAACCACACATGCTCACATGGATCACTCCAAACTAAAGACAATAAAAAATTGACAAAACTCCTAAATGATGGTTATGAAATAAACCAAAACGTGTTTCTCACAAGTGTAGCAGGTTGTAAACTCTGCAAACAACGTTTCCACTCTGAGAATGAGAACGGTAAATTATTGTAATGCATGCATTAACAGTAATTAATGTAACCAAATGACAGGGATTAACGGTACATTTACTAGGCCTACTGGTTACATATGTAATGGGGAATTGATACAAATAAATAATCAAAGGGCAAACAATTCACACAATAAAACAATGAATGTTCAAGAATTGTCTGGAGACAGAGGAGCACATTCTGGAGAGCTGAGTGCATTCATTCTGGAGAAAGACGCCCATATCTTGGCCACACACCCTCCCCTTCTTCTTGTCTAAACACTTTAAATTATACTCAAGACAATTATCTTCACACATTTTAGATGCTTTTCACTGACAGCCGAAACTCAATAATCAGCTAGGCCTATTGCCACGCTCACTGCCCAACTTGCTGTCTTCCCAAATAGGCATAGGCCTGTGCACTTGTGATTTGTAACAGTCCACAGCATAAAAAATTAAAAAAGCTGCGGTTAAGTCAAGCTCTCTGGTAAAGTATTTTGAATGATTTTATTTAGAAAGGAGTAACTATACAATTTTGGCAAAACATCAATTTACTTTAGGGGAAGCCAGCATCCGAATAGTGCACCCGCCAACTTTATTTTCTAATTCGCAAGTGGCTGAAACCAGAGATCTGTATATAATGATGAGATGCCTATGTCGTTGTCCCAAAGGCGAGAATGCAGGTGACAAGCTTAGGTCTGCATATTATGCCCATAGAAACGCATTGGGCTTATTCAGGACAGATTTGGGCGAGAGTGAGCCCTCTTGCTTCGCCTTTTCCTGAAACTAGTGAGCGAAACAGCGGCTGTCTGTTTTACTAGATGAAGCCCATGTATCTGATGCTGTCTGGACAGAAACAGTTTGACATGCCATACTCCTTTTGTCCAGACAGCATCAGATACATGGTCTACACTTACAGAGACAGAGGGGCGCTGTTTCACTTGCTCGGATGCTTTATCTGAGATTGATGCGTCTTTCTGTCTGTGTGCGTCTTGGTCAAATAAATGATCAACATTTCAATATTTTATTTGGATAAACTGGATAATATGGAGTTGGTTCCCCCTTTGCTGCTATAACAGCCTCCACTCTTCTGGGAAGGCTTTCCACTAGATGTTGGAACATTGCTGTGGGGGACTTGATTCCATTCAGCCACAAGAGCATTAGTGAGGTCAGGCACTGATGTTGGGCCATTAGGCCTGGCTCGCAGTCAGCGTTCCAATTCATCCCAAAGGTGTTCGATGGGGTTGAGGTCAGGGCTCTGTGCAGGCCAGTCAAGTTCTTTCACACCAATCTCGACGGGGGCATTGTCATGCTGAAACAAGAAAGGGCATTCCCCAAACTGTCGCCACAAAGTTGGAAGCACAGAATCGTCTAGAATGTCATTGTATGCTGTAGCGTTAAGATTTCCCTTCACTGGAACTAAGGCACCTAGTCCGAACCCATTTCATGAAACTCCAGACGAACAGTTCTTGGGCTGACGTTGCTTTCAGAGGCAGTTTGGAACTCGGTAATGAGTGTTGCAACCGAGGAAAGACGATTTTTACGTGCTATGCGCTTCAGCACTCGCCGGTCCAGTTCTGTGAGCTTGTGTGGCCTACCACTTTGTGGCTGAGCCGTTGTTGCTCCTAGACGTTTCCACTTCACAATAACAGCACTTACAGTTGACCGGGGCAGCTCTAGCAGGGCAGAAATTTGACGAACTGACTTGTGGAAAGGTGTCATCCTATGATGGTGCCACGTTGAATGTCATTGAGCTCTTCAGTAAGGCCATTCCAACGGCCAATGTTTGTCTATGGAGATTGCATGACTGTGTGCTCGATTTTATACACCTGTCAGCAACGGGTGTGGCTGAAATAGACTAATCCACTAATTTGAAGGGGTGTCCACATACTTTTGTATTCATCGTGTACTTTGTTCAGTTAGTTAAAGACGTCATTGAAACACTACAACTGGACTTTGGTTTCTCTGCCTTGCTATCCGCACACTCTCCCAACCAAGTACATGTGGTGTTACACACATCCTGAATCTTGTGATGGCAGACAATAGGAGTAGTTATAGCAAGTGTGTTGCTGTTCTCTACTAAATAACCTGGCAGTGTTAATTCCAGAGTCCTACACAATAATTAATGTGTGGAGGGAAAAGGCCTGGACACTTGCCACAGACGGCTCTCTCCTATAGGAGAAAAACACTGGTGTGCTGTGAAGAGGGCCACAGACACTGACAAGCTGCAAGAACAGGATGAAGACACCGAACAGGAAGTGTAAGCTGAGATGCCTGGGGAAGCCCATGCCTGGGGAGTTGGCTCAGGATGAGACTGATAGAGATGCAGAGAGGGTCTACAAGACTAAGGTGCACTTTGTAATCATGGATACAGTCACTGATAGCATCTATCAGCGCTTTCTGACACAAGGCACTTGTACACAGACTTTGCTTATCTGGACCCCAGCAGGTTCTCAGAGATAAAATATAATGGATTGCCCCAGACATCACTTGCTAAACTAAGCAAACTCTTGCTGAGTGTGACAGACAGCAGAGGAGAATCACAGACAGACAGAGTGACAGACAGCAGAGGATAATCACAGACAGACAGACAGACAGACAGACCAGACAGACAGAGACAGAGACAGAGACAGCAGAGGAGAATCGCAGACAGACAGAGTGACAGCAGAGATGCATAGACAGACAGCACGACGGAGAAAACAGACTCAGAGGCCCAGTTATAGTGGTGAGTTGTATCGCCAGACTCCAGTGTGTTTTAACATGTATTTGTTTTAAATATGAGCCGGTTACAAAGAGCTGGTTAAAAATGGAAGAAGACCATGTTCCTTCAGTCACTGGTATACGCAGCAGGTTAGGAGAGTTAGGTTAAGGTTAGGAAAGGGGTTAGGGTTAGTGAAAATGCTCTCCTAACCTGCTACAAAAACTTCCAGTCTTAGCTGTATCAAGTGTCAAAGATGGCAGCATTCTCTAATAACTACATGCCTAATTCTGTTTCATACTTCTCAAAGTTGATAACTAGCTTATTAGTTATTTTTTCAGTGATTCAATTCAGTAAGATAGCATAATTTACAAATTGAAAGGATTATATTATATATATTATATTATATATAACATTAATTCTACAGGTCAGTTCATCTCGATACTTCAAAACTCCTAAGAACTTCATAAATCCAGTGTGTGGGTCTTCCAGTGAGTTGGAGAGGATTGAGGAACCATGGCACAGTTTGAAAGCTTGATATGGACTGTAAGTGAAACATTTCTGATTTGCACATTTTGTGGCTTGGCATGTTTTAAAACCAATTATCTATTTA
Organism: Coregonus lavaretus; assembly: GCF_964263955.1. NCBI lineage: Eukaryota > Metazoa > Chordata > Actinopteri > Salmoniformes > Salmonidae > Coregonus > Coregonus lavaretus. Next base: position 43,044,243 of record NC_140007.1, read on the forward strand.
AATATTTCCTCTATGAAATATAAATCAGTTATTATTAGCCTACTAGTTCTGTCCATTTTCCTGAAACCTTCGTAGAAAAAATGTGGGGGAGAGAAGTACATTTTCAATGCTGACCTAGGTTATCTTTGGTGTCACACCTTTAAAGATGAAATAAACACACCAGTGGGTGCCACCACACTCACAAAAGCCTGTTTAAAATGGTCCCACATAATTAAAATAATTATATTTGAAATGGGAATATTTAGGTTAGAATTCTGTTAACTACTTCTGAAGGTTTTATGAATAAACACCATCAGCTTAGATTTTTGCGATTTTATTTCTAAAATGTTCTCTACTTCCAGGTACCTATTATATTGGTGCTTGGAATCATTGGATCCTGTATCTCATGTGGTAGAGCCGAGTACAGAATAGGGGATGAATGTTGTCCCATGTGTTGGCCAGGTAAGGACCGTCTCTTTACATCATATGAATCACCAGACATTAATACATCATCAACACCAACATATAACTTCTATACTTCTAAACATTGAACCCTGTTTCACATATGATCGCCCCATCTATAAATTAGGCGATAGAGATTGCATAATGTGTTGGCCTGGTAAGGACCTTGTGTATTTTTATGAGGGGTTAATTATAATAATAACTATACAAAAAATGTAAAATGTAACAATAATAATAATTATGGTAATAATAATAACAAAACGTAATTATTTTCTGGTTTTCTTTTCAACAGGATATCATGTAAATAGTCATTGTACTAAATCTACAATCACCTACTGTGTGCCCTGTATTGACTCCACATTCCTTGATGAGCCCAGTGGGAAAACAACATGCAACAACTGTACCACATGTGGTCCAGGTGAGAATTATATCAGCTGTTGTTTTAATGAAATACAACAGGCTTTACATTTAGCTTCAGATACCAAGTGACATGTTTTCTCCATAGGTTTGGGTTTGAAGGTAAAGCAGCCATGTAGACCTTCATCAGACACTGTCTGTGGGACACTGGAGGGGTTCTACTGTCTAGACCCAACTAAGGATGGTTGTAGAGCAGCCCAGAGACACAGCAGCTGTAAACCTGGTCAATACATCACCCACACAGGTTGGTCTTGTGTCTCACTCATTATACTAATTGTGTTGTCATAATTCAATTGAGTCAAGTTGTTAACTTCAGTGTGAATAATCACTAACAGTTAATGGGATTAAAGAAGTGGGGGGAAAAACCGAATGCAAATTTTTCATTAACGTTTCAACATGTATTTGTGCAGGAACAACATCTGCAGATACTGTGTGTGCTGACTGCACTGGCGATACCTATTCAAATGGATCATTTACATCCTGCCAGCCACACACACAGTAAGTAAATGGTTATTTCCCTCAAAATATAAACTAAATACTACAATAATATGCTCACATAGGAATGTAAAACTGAAAGTTTGGTGACCAAATTGTCAGTTACCAGTGGTCTGTTTCTCTTATTATAGATGTGATGGCTTGAAGCTTCAGCAAATTAAACCTGGAACTCATTGGTCTGACTCTGAATGTGGACCACAGACCTCCCTTCCCATAGCTACAATAATATCTCCTGTTGTGGTGGTGGTGGTGGTACTAGCTGTGATAGCAGGAGGGACGGCTATTATGAAAACTAGAAGGAAAAAAAGAAAAGATCCTATATCTGGTGAGATTATTTGGGGGAATTGTAGTTTCATTTATTGTTTTAATTGCCCAGATGAACAAGTGAGAAATATCCAGCACTAAATCAAATCAAATGTTATTTGTCATATGCGCCGAATACACAGAGTTGCTTACTTACGAGCCCTTCCAAACGATGCAGTTTGGTAACACACAATAATAAAATACAGAAGAATGGAGCTATATACAGGGAGTACCAGTAAAGTTCCCGTGTGGCTCAGTTGGTAGAGCATGGCGCTTGCAACGTCAGGATTGTGGGTTTGATTCACACGGGGGAACAGTATGAAAAATGTATGCACTCTGGAAAAGATTGTCTGCTAAATGACTAAAATAAATAAATATAAATACTAGAGCACACAAGATTAATGAAATACACAAGAATGTTTTGAAAATCATGACAATGCCATACAGTGTATGTTATCGATTTCTAAATTAGTTTTTGTCTCAATGTTAATTCTTGTACCTTTCCAGAGAGGACCATTCCAGAGACACAAAGTCCTACAGAGGTATGTCAATGAGTAACACCCACAGTATTTTCTATCATACTCAATGTGGTAAGGAGACGGCTGACAGGAATGTATATTACCCCAACGGTTGCACTTTTGTTTTGTTTTATTGAGTTTAGGTTTCTTTTTACTAGGTACCAGACACAGCGGAAACATCAATGCTGTCTGTCGGAACAGGTAAGGTAGCCTATAACTTATCAGAATCATATGCTTGAGTTCATGAATTTCAGCCAGATTTGAACCAATTTATTACTTTGCATATTTTGTAAACTTGACTACTTATGAATATTATGCTTACCAGATTCAACCCTCCAGGACATTCATCAGAACAATCCAGTCTAATGTGTGGTTCATTGGCTTGAAAACTAGACTGGGCAGTAGGGCCCAATTTCTGTCCACTACATGGGAAATGTGATCTAGACTCTAGACATGTGATCTAGACATTTGGAGGCTGGCACATTTGTTAATTCTTAAATGGAAGAAGTTTAGAACAACCGCCCGGCCAAACTGAGCAATCTGGGGAGAAGGGCCTTGGTCAGGGAAGTGACCAAGAACCCGATGGTCACTCTGAAAGAGCTCCAGAGTTCCTCTGTGGAGATGGGAGAACCTTCCAGAAGGACAACCATCTCTGCAGCACTCCACCAATCAGGCCTTTATAGTAGATTGGCCAGACGGAAGCCAATAACTCAGTAAAAGGCACATGACAGCCTGCTTGGTGTTTGCCAAAAGGCACCTAAGGACTCTCATACCATGAGAAACAAGATTCTCTGGTCTGATGAAACCAAGATTGAACTCTTTGGCCTGAATGCCAAGTGTCATGTCTGGAGGAAACCTGGCACCATCCGGATATGTTTTTCAGGGGCAGGGACTGGGAGACTAGTCAGGATCAAGGGAAAGATGAATGGATCAAGGTACAGAGAGATCCTTGATGAAAACCTGCTCCAGAGCGCTCAGGACCTCCGACTGGGGGCGAAGGTTCACCTTCCAACAGGACAACGACCCTAATCACACAGCCAAGACAACACAGGATTGGCTTTGGGACAAGTCTCTGAATGTCCTTGAGTGGCCCAGCCAGAGCCCAGACTTGAACCTGATCGAACATCTCTGGAGAGACCTAAAAATAGCTGTGCAGTGATGCTCCCCATCCAACCTGACAGAGCTTTGAGAGGATCTGCAGAGAAGGGGAGAAAATGGGAGAAAATCCCCAAATACAGGTGTTCCGAGCTTGTAGCGTCATACCCAAGAAGACTTGAGGCTGTAATCGCTGCCAAAGGTACTTCAACAAAGTACTGAGTAAAGGGTCTGAATACTTATGTAAATGTAATATATTTCCGTTTTCTTTATTTTTAATAAATGTGCTAAAATGTCTAAACATGTTTTTGCTTTGTCATTATTGGGTACTGTGTGTAGATTGAGTACATTGAAGAAGAAAAATATGTACATTTTAGAATATGGCTGTAACGTCACAAAGTGGAAAAAGTAAATGGGTCTGAATACTTTCCGAATGCACTGTAAGGATAAGCAATAAAATGAATAGAATTAGGCCAGCTAACTTTAACTTTCGTAATGTTCTTATGTTCACGTGTCCCAATGACGTTAGCTACATTGTAAAAATGCAATTGAATAAAGCAAATTGATTGAAGCAAAATGTGAAAACTGCAAGGGCCAGTTAAGTTCATTTGTATACTGAACCTCCTGATATTTCAGACGTGTATTATAGACTAAATTCAATGGGACCAAAACAATTCAGAATTTCTTCAGATATTCCAAACTAGAAGGATTATGTTTACATTCCTTAAAAGAAGTGCATCCTTCCTTGAAGACTTACTGATTGGACAGTCCTTCCATGCTCCACATGGGTTTTATGGAAGGATGCACATTTAAAGAATTTCAACGGGGCCAATATTTGACACTGACAGCAAAATGGATGGTGGATAAATGAACATAGTTCACTGTTTACCACTGAAAAAAATTGTTAGTTGGGGTCTGCTTAATGGGGGGGGTTCTCCCTGAGACACCAGTGCAATAGCAGCTTGGTCTGGGCTGCTTAGATAATTTACTGTAATGTAAAGATAAAATATTGCGGGAGTGGGGTGTCTCATGGGGTGTCTCGCTTCCTCTTTTTCCATGGTATCCAATTGGTAGTTACAGTCTAGGTCCATCGGGAGAGGCGAAGGTCGAGAGCCGTGCGTCTCGGTTGGGTTGTGTTTCGGAGGACGCACGGCTCTCGACCTTCGCCTCTCCCGATGACACAATGCCCGCTTAACCCGGAAGCCAGCCGCACCGATGTGTCGGAGGAAACACTGTACACCTGGCGACCGTGTACTGAACCCGGCCCGCCACAGGAGTCGCTAGTGCGCGATGGGACAAGAACATCCCTGCCGGCCAAACCCACCCCTAGCCTGGATGACACTGGGCCAATTGTGCGCCGCCCCATGGGTCTCCCATGGGCGGCCAGCTGCGACAGAGCCTGGACTCGAACCAGGATCTCTAGTGGCACAGTTAGCACTGCGATGCAGTGCCTTAGACCACTTTGCCACTAGGGAGGCCCAACCGGATGTGATGTTTGTGACCCAAATGCGTTTGAGATTCCCTAAAAACATGCCACGTCGACACAGCTACAACTAGAAGCAGGTTAGAAGAATTTATGCAGCAGGTTAGGAGAATTAGGTTAACCCTCATGCCTGATGGAATGAGGAGCAACCAGACGCTGCACTTGACACATTTATGAAATCACTACTCCACTTACTACTAAGCAAGCACCCATTTAAGAAAATGACTAAAAGCTGTTAAATCCCTGGTGGATTGATGAGGAATTTGAAAAATGTTATGATTGAGAGGGATGAGGCAAAAGGAATGACAAATAAGTCTGGCTGCATAACCGATTGGCAAACCTACTACATTATTGAGAAATCATGTGACTAAACATAACAAAAATAAACTAATACTATGAAACAAATAAATGATATAAAGAATGTTAGTTAAAAGCTTTGGAGGTGAACTCAGCTCCATCATTCATTGAATCAGATGGCTCATTCATCACAAAACCCACTGATATTGCCAACTACTTCAATAATTTTTTTAATTGGCAAGAGTAGCAAACTCAGGCATGACATGCCAGCAACAAACACCGAACCTACTCATCCAAGTATAACTGACCAAATTATGAAAGACAAGCATTGTAATTTTGAATTCCATAAAGTGAGTGTGGAAGAGGTGAATTTTTTGGGGGGGTCTATCAACATTGACAAGTCACCGGGGTCTGACAACTTGGATGCAAAATTACTGAGGATGATAGCGGACGATATTGCCACTCCTACTTGCCATCTCTTCAATCTAAGCTTACAAAAAAGTGTGTGCCCTCAGACCTGGAGGGAAGTAGTAAAGCATCCTTTAGTGGCTCAAATAGCCGACCAATCAGCCTGTTACCAACCCTTAGTAAACTTTTGGAGTGAAAATTGTTTGAGCAGATACAATGCTATTTTACAGTAAATAAATGTAATAGACTTTCAGCACGCTTCTAGAGCAGGGCATTCAACATGCACGGCACTTACACAAATGACTGATGATTGGATGAGAGAAATTGATAAAGATTGTGGACAAGTCAGAAATGGGCCTAAGATTGTCCACTCCTGGTTAGGGCTGGGAATTGCCAGGGACCTCACGATACAATATTATCACGATATTTAGGTGCCGATACGAAATGTATTGCGATTCGATGTCCCAAACATATTGCTCACCATATGTCTGCTGCAGAGAGACAGAGAGCCATGAGAAAATTAGTTTTGATCAGTCATGGAAATAAAAGTGCTGAAAACGAATTGGCTCCCTATTTTAAAAAGATGATGGAGAACAAGCTATGAAGGAAAAATACTGGCGTTTTGGTGCAGGGACAGCTATCTAGCACAAAAATAATATTACGTTATTGTCAAAATGATACGATATGATATACAGTACCAGTCAAAAGTTTGGACACACCTACTCATTCAAGGGTTTTTATTTTATTTTTACTATTTTCTACATTGTAGAATAATAGTGAAGACATCAACACTATGAAATAACACATGGAATCATGTAGTAACAAAAAAGTGTTAAATCAAAATATATTTGATATTCTTCAAACAGCCACCCTTTGTCTTGATGACAGCTTTGCACACTCTTTGCATTCTCTCAACCAGCTTCACCTGGATTGCTTTTCCAACAGTCTTGAAGGAGTTCCCACATATGCTGAGCACTTGTTGGCTGCTTTTCCTTCACTCTGCCGTCCGACTCATCCCAAACCATCTCAATTGGTTTGAGGTTGGGGGATTGTGGAGGCAAGGTCATTTGATGCAGCACTCCATCACTCTCCTTCTTGGTAAAATAGCCCTTACACAGCCTGGAGGTGTGCTGGGTCATTGTCCTGTTGAAAAACAAATGATAGTCCCAATAAGCCCAAACCAGATGGGATGGTGTATCGCTGTGGTAGCCATGCTGGTTAAGTGTGCCTTGAATTCTAAATAAATCACAGACTGTGTCACCAACAAAGCACCCCCACACCATAACACCTCCTCCTCCATGCTTTACGGTGGGAACTACACATGCAGAGATAATCCATTCACCCACAACGCGTCTCACAAAGACACGGCGGTTGGAAGCTAAAATCTCAAATTTGGATTCCAGACCAATGGACAAATTTCCACCTGTCTAATGTCCATTTCTTGTGTTTCTTGGCCCAAGCAGGTATCTTCTTCTTATTGGTGTCCTTTAGTAGTGGTTTCTTTGCAGCAATTCGACCATGAAAGCCTGATTCGCACAGTTCCCTCTGAACAGTTGATGTTGAGATGTCTGTGACCTGAACTCTGTGAAGCATTTATTTGGGCTGCAATTTCTGAGGCTGGTAATTCTAATGAACTTATCCTCTGCAGCAGAGGTAACTCTGGGCCTTCCATTCCTGTGGCGGTCCTCATGAGAGGCAGTTTCATCATAGCGCTTGATGGTTTTTGCGAATGCACTTGAAGAAACTTGAAACATTCTTGAAATGTTCCGTATTGACTGACCTTCATGTCTTAAAGTAATGATGGACTGTCGTTTCTCTTTGCTTATTTGAGCTGTTCTTGCCATAACATGGACTTTGTCTTTTACTAAATAGGGCTATCTATTGTCACAACACAACTGATTGGCTCAAACGCATTAAGAAGGAATTAAATTCCACAAATTAACTTTTAATAAGGCACACCTGTTAATTGAAATGCATTCCAGGTGACTACCTCATGAAGCTGGTTGAGAAAATGCCAAGAGTGTGCAAAGCTGTCATCAAGGCAAAGGGTGGCTATTTGAAGAATCTCAAATATAAAATATATTTTGGTTACTACATGATTCTATATGTGTTACAGTGCCTTGCAAAACTATTCATCCCCCTTGGCGTTTTTCCTATTTTGTTGCATTACAACCTGTAATTTAAATTGATTTTTATTTGGATTTCATGTAATGGACATACACAAAATAGTCCATATTGGTGAAGTGAAATGAAAAAAATTACTTGTTTCAAAAAATTCTAAAAAATAAATAACGGAAAAGTGGTGCGTGCATATGTATTCACCCCCTTTGCTATGAAGCCCCTAAATAAGATCTGGTGCAACCAATTACCTTCAGAAGTCACATAATTAGTTAAATAAAGTCCACCTGTGTGCAATCTAAGTGTCACATGATCTCAGTATATATACACCTGTTCTGAAAGGCCCCAGAGTCTGCAACACCACTAAGCAAGGGGCGCCACCAAGCAAGCGACACCATGAAGACCAAGGAGCTCTCCAAACAGGTCAGGGACAAAGTTGTGGAGAAGTACAGATCAGGGTTGGGTTATAAAAAATATCTGACACTTTGAACATCCCACGGAGCACCATTAAATCCATTATTTTAAAAAATTGAAAGAATATGGCACCACAACAAATCTGCCAAGAGAGGGCCGCCCACCAAAACTCACGGACCAGGCAAGGAGTGCATTAATCAGAGAGGCAACAAAGAGACCAAAGATAACCCTGAAGGAGCTGCAAAGCTCCACAGCGGAGATTGGAGTATCTGTCCATAGGACCACTTTAAGCCGTACGCTCCACCGAGCAGGGCTTTACGGAAGAGTGGCCAGATAAAAGCCATTGCTTAAAGAAAAAAATAGGTGTTCGCCAAAAGGCATGTGGGAGACACCCCAAACATATGGAAGAAGGTACTCTGATCAGATGAGACTAAAATTGAGCTTTTTGGCCATCAAGGAAAACACTATGTCTGGCGTAAACCCAACACCTCTCATCACCCCGAGAACACCATCCCCACAGTGAAGCATGGTGGTGGCAGCATCATGCTGTGGGGATGTTTTTTATCGTCAGGGACTGGGAAACTGGTCAGAATTGAAGGAATGATGGATGGCGCTAAATACAGGGAAATTCTTGAGGGAAACCTGTTTCAGTCTTCCAGATATTTGAGACTGGGACAGAGGTTCACCTTCCAGCAGGACAATGACCCTAAGCATACTGCTAAAGCAACACCCAAGTGGTTTAAGGGGAAGCATTTAAATGTCTTGGAATGGCCTAGTCAAAGCCCAGACCTCAATCCAATTGAGAATCTGTGGTATGACTTAAAGATTGCTGTACACCAGCGGAACCCATCCAACTTGAAGGAGCTGGAGCAGTTTTGCCTTGAAGAATGGGAAAAAATCCCAGTGGCTAGATGTGCCAAGCTTATAGAGACATACCCCAAGAGACTTGCAGCTGTAATTGCTGCAAAAGGTGGCTCTACAAAGTATTGACTTTGGGGGGGGTGAATAGTTATGCACGCTCAAGTTCTGTTTTTTTGTCATATTTCTTGTTTGTTTCACAATAAAATATTTTGCATCTTCAAAGTGGTAGGCATGTGTAAATCAAATGATACAAACCCCCAATAAATCCATTTTAATTCCAGGTTGTAAGGCAACAAAATAGGAAAAATGCCAAGAAGGTTGAATACTTTCGCAAGCCACTGTATTTCATAGTTTTGATGTCTTCACTATTATTCTACAATGTAAAAAACGGTACAAATAAAGAAAAACCCTTGAATGAGTAGGTGTGTCCAAACTTTTGACTGGTAGTGTATATTCAAAAATTATATCCCTATATGTAACTATCTTTTTTTTTTATCACTACTCCTGTTTTTTCCAATTATGACATCAGCCTTTTACATCTTGTTTAACTGGCAGCATTCGTCTATCATTATTTTGACATTTCACATGTTCCTCTCTCTCCACCCCCTTTCTCGATGATATCTTCGACTCAGGTACGGTAGTCCTCCACTCTCAGATGAGAGAGAAATAAATCATTGTGTGTGTGTCCCTGTGGTGTTTTTTAGCTAAATACTTTCTAGTCCACCTGATAGAGAAGAACTCAAGGATAAGCTACACTCTGTATTTCTGTTTTTATCGTTATCCTTCCCCCTTGACAACATATAGAGGATTTATCCACTGATGTTACCCGCATGATCAGAGGACAGGCAGACTAGATTAGACAGGTCCTCATGCATGTTGACTGGCAACAGGTGTTTTTATAGAATGATGAGTCTACTGCACAACTATGTGTATGTGGGACCACCCATTGTGGAATAGTTTCTGTACAACAGATATTGTAGCTAATACCTCACGAGAGACGGACTTACATGCAGATCCGTTCCTAGAAAAACTAAGAATAGGTCTCAGTTAACCCATAGACGTCTCAGTTAACCCACAGTTTTACTCCTTGATGTTTAAACCCCGTTCTAACCTGAAAGGGTAATATGATCCTGTTGATATATACTCTTTTGGGGGAGAGTTTCAGCCTGGCTTTGAACTGGTCAAAACCTAATCCATAAAAGTTATTAAGACCATGGAAAATGTAATGAGCTCAGCCATCTTGCTTAAGAGCAGGGAACAATGTGTGTGAATACAAAGCCAAATGTGGATATGTTTTTCACTGTATAGATACACCCAACTAACATTCCCTTTTGGATCACCCTTCCATGGATCTTTTCTTCATTCATATTGGGATTGTTTTTTTAGTTTGTTTTTTAAAATTAATTTGTATTCAAGAACATGTACCATACATACACAACATACCTTTGCTGTCTTTACAAAGGAGCGTATTTACATTCACATGTAAAGGGTACATTTTGGCTGTATAGAGCAAATACTTCAAGAGTCTGAATAAGAATACAATTTGGATAAAGCCAAAGAAAAACAACAGAAACAAACAAAAAAACAGAATTTACAGAATAAGACCAGTCCGATATATCAGGAACTCTGACCAGATACCTTCATACCTATGCTGTCTATGTTGTAAGATTGATGTGGTTCTCTCCATGTCAGCAAGTTCCCAGCATAGACCTAACCACATATAATTTGAGTTACTAAGATTATCTAAAGATAATATTAGCATGTTAAGGATATTGTGATAAAAATTTGAAACGGTTCCAATGTTTTCCCCTTGATAAAGTAATTCAATCATCTCTTCAATAGGAGTAATCGGCTCAGTCATTTTTATGTAACAATCCTTTAATTAACAACGAATTGCCTTACTTGAAGGTACCTATAAACATTTGTTTGGGATATAATGAATTCCTCCTGGATTTCTTGAAATTATATATTTAAAAAAAATGTAACCTTTGAATAGTTGAGAGAGTCTACAAAGCCCTCTCTCTTCCCATTCCTCTAATCCTTAGGACATAAATTTAGTAGCAGGAAGAAAGGCTGGGTTGTGAATGTCATTACTCATGTTAATATTGGCGTTGAACCTCCCTCCATGTCTTCAATGTAACAGTAATAATTGGGTTTTGTTTAATCCTGGAACAAATTGCAAAAATTGCAATAATTGCAAAAATCTCTGAAGCTGGAGACACTTATCTCCCTCACTAACTTTAAGCATCAGTTGTCAGAGCACCTTACCGATCACTGCACCTGTACACAGCCCATCTGAAATTAGCCCGCCCAACTACCTCATCCCTATATTGTTATTTATTTTGCTCATTTGTACCCCAGTATCTCTATTTGCACATCATCTCTTGCACATCATTCCAGTGTTAATACTAAATTGTAATTATTTTGCACTATAGCCTATTTTATTGCCTTACCTCCATAACTTGCTAAATTTGCACACTGTATATTATATGTATTTCTGTTGTATTTTTGACTTTGTTTTGTTTTACCCCATATGTACAGTGGGGAAAAAAAGTTTTTAGTCAGCCACCAATTGTGCAAGTTCTCCCACTTAAAAAGATGAGAGAGGCCTGTAATTTTCATCATAGGTACACGTCAACTATGACAGACAAATTGAGGAAAAAAAATCCAGAAAATCACATTGTAGGATTTTTAATGAATTTATTTGCAAATTATGGTGGAAAATAAGTATTTGGTCACCTACAAACAAGCAAGATTTCTGGCTCTCACAGACCTGTAACTTCTTCTTTAAGAGGCTCCTCTGTCCTCCACTCGTTACCTGTATTAATGGCACCTGTTTGAACTTGTTATCAGTATAAAAGACACCTGTCCACAACCTCAAACAGTCACACTCCAAATTCCACTATGGCCAAGACCAAAGAGCTGTCAAAGGACACCAGAAACAAAATTGTAGACCTGCACCCGGCTGGGAAGACTGAATCTGCAATAGGTAAGCAGCTTGGTTTGAAGAAATCAACTGTGGGAGCAATTATTAGGAAATGGAAGACATACAAGACCACTGATAATCTCCCTCGATCTGGGGCTCCACGCAAGATCTCACCCCGTGGGGTCAAAATGATCACAAGAATGGTGAGCAAAAATCCCAGAACCACACGGGGGGACCTAGTGAATGACCTGCAGAGAGCTGGGACCAAAGTAACAAAGCCTACCATCAGTAACACACTACGCCGCCAGGGACTCAAATCCTGCAGTGCCAGACGTGTCCCCCTGCTTAAGCCAGTACATGTCCAGGCCCGTCTGAAGTTTGCTAGAGTGCATTTGGATGATCCAGAAGAGGATTGGGAGAATGTCATATGGTCAGATGAAACCAAAATATAACTTTTTGGTAAAAACTCAACTCGTCATGTTTGGAGGACAAAGAATGCTGAGTTGCATCCAAAGAACACCATACCTACTGTGAAGCATGGGGGTGGAAACATCATGCTTTGGGGCTGTTTTTCTGCAAAGGGACCAGGACGACTGATCCGTGTAAAGGAAAGAATGAATGGGGCCATGTATCGTGAGATTTTGAGTGAAAACCTCCTTCCATCAGCAAGGGCATTGAAGATGAAACGTGGCTGGGTCTTTCAGCATGACAATGATCCCAAACACACCGCCCGGGCAACGAAGGAGTGGCTTCGTAAGAAGCATTTCAAGGTCCTGGAGTGGCCTAGCCAGTCTCCAGATCTCAACCCCATAGAAAATCTTTGGAGGGAGTTGAAAGTCCGTGTTGTCCAGCGACAGCCCCAAAACATCACTGCTCTAGAGGAGATCTGCATGGAGGAATGGGCCAAAATACCAGCAACAGTGTGTGAAAACCTTGTGAAGACTTACAGAAAACATTTGACCTGTGTCATAGCCAACAAAGGGTATAAAACGAAGTATTGAGAAACTTTTGTTATTGACCAAATACTTATTTTCCACCATAATTTGCAAATAAATTCATTAAAAATCCTACAATGTGATTTTCTGGATTTTTTTTTCTCATTTTGTCTGTCATAGTTGACGTGTATCTATGATGTAAATTACAGGCCTCTCTCATCTTTTTAAGTGGGAGAATTTGCACAATTGGTGGCTGACTAAATACTTTTTTTTCCCACTGTAACTCTGTGTTGTTGTTTTTATCGCACTGCTTTGCTTTATCTTGGCCAGGTCGCAGTTGTAAATGAGAACTTGTTCTCAACTGGTTTACCTGGTTAAATAAAGGTGAAATAAAATAAAAATCCTGTCAATAGAAATAGGGTCTGCTAGAAGACAATTGTAGTATCTGACCGTCTATAATTTTGGCTGAGGTTGCATATTGTGTGTTAGATGAACTTTACTCTGCTTTGCTGAAACATCTGGAAGGTATTACTATAGGGCCCCCCTGAAACATAGGAGAGTTTGCTATGTGGAGGTCAGGGATTGGTCTATTCAAAGCACGCCATATTATGTTACATAGGATATATACCAGGTTTGAACAAAGGACGAGGAGAATAATCATATTTGAGATTGGGTTAGTTGTTCTCCGGATTTCTGCAGAAGTCTGTAAATTGATGCTGAAATCTTTGATATAATAAAAGTTATAATCAAGTTCAGTGTCAGCGGATTCCTTGTCAACGCAGCATATCAGCATCGTTGTTCGGACACCACACAATGTAAAGGCATATCACAATATTGACTCTCAATTTCAAGCCATGACAAATCCTTCGGTTGTTGAATCCATGATGCTATGTGATTAAGTTGCGCCACCCAGTAATATGATTTAAGGTTAGGGAGGCCAAGCCCACCAATTCTTTGAACAGCTGTAGTTTTTTTATAACCAATACGAGCCTTCTTATTTTGCCATAACAATGTGCCTATTGCTGCATTTAGGCGAGTAAAGGTTTTAGCAGGAATTTTAACAGGAAGCATTGAAAACAGATGAAGCAGTCTTGGTAAAATATTCATTTTCACTGAAGCAACCCGACCTGCTAGAGATATAGGGAGGGGCATCCAACGGTCTAAAGATCTTCAGTGATTTTACTAATCACAGGGGGGTAGTTCAAAGCATATAGTTACCCATAGTCTGACGTAATATGAACACCCAAGTAACGCATGCTTGTATTAGTCCACTTAAATGCGTAGTTGTCTTTTATACTTGAGGGTGCATCACCAAATATCATCATTGCAATAGTTCTACCAACGTTGATTTTATAGCCTGATGTGTGGTGTTATTTGCATATTGCATCCTGATTGGCCATACGCTAATGAGGGTCTGTGGGAATGTAGGGGTTCATGAGGAAAGCATCGCTCTCTCGGTTGGCTTGAAGCAACGTCAAGTTAGCAATAAATGTGCCTTCATAAAGATACACCGTTAGTAGTTATTTTACTCACATACAGACAAGTTTGATTACACGACATGGTGTCAGAAGTGGACTAGAACGAGTGTATTTACTAACAGAGTTTAGCTTACAGTACCTGGTTGAAAAGTTTTGGGAAGAAATTTGAGGCTAATCAGCATGGAAGACGTCGCGGGAGAAGCGCAGCAGCCGTCCGTGCAAGGTGCAGCAGGAGGGGCACAGATGCTCGCACGTACAGGCCCAAGTGCTACATTCAGCGAACAGCCGCCGGAGCCGTTAGATTTTTCTAAACCTCAAGACTGGACCAAATGGATGAGGAGGTTCGAGCGCTTTCGTCATGCGTGTAATCTTCACACATCTACCGAGGAGAACCAGGTAAACACTCTCAGGTACTGTATGGGCGACGAAGCAGATGACGTTTTGAGGGGTCTAAACCTAAACTAACTCAGTATGGACAAATAAGAGACGGATTTCATGCATTCTTTATTGTGAAAAGGGATGTGATCTATGAGAGAGCCTGCTGTAACGTGCAGAGACAGAGGGAAAATGAAACAGTGGATTATTTTGTCACAGCCTTATATGCCCTAGCAGAGTATTGCAACTATGGTCTTTTGCATGATTAACTAATTAGAGACAGGCTAGTCGTTGGGTTAGCAGACATGCGTCTGTCAGACCTTATGCAGCTAGATAAAGATCTCAAGCTAGAGAGAGTCATTGAGATGGCATGGCAAACTGAAGAAGTGAAAAAGCAGCAACGTTGCCTGCGAGGTGAGACAGTAACAACAGAGGCATGCTCAGTGGATAAGAGTTATGCAGAAAGGCAGCCAGTGGAAACAGACATTTCAGCGTGAGAATGCTAGCCATGAAAATGCTAATGCTACTGACAAAATCCCTGCACATCCAAGAGCACAGTGTGCAGCTAATGAAGTAGTGTGTCACTCCTGTGAGAAAAAAGGACACTACCAACGTGTGTATATCATCAAGAGCCGTAAAAGAGATTCAAGAAGAGGATGACAGCATTTTCCTAGGAACAATAACAGCAGGAGGTGACCCATGTCCCTGAGATTCATGTGATGGAGAGAAATGTGAAATTCAAAAGACACTGGTGCCGATGTGACTGTTATCCCAGACAATGTGTTCAATCACATTATTGCAGGAACCAGCAAGCCAGCTCTGCAAAAACCAACTTCACCTCTGCTAGGACCAGGAAGAGCGCCGCTGGACGTGATCGGTGTCGCAAGTGTGGTTCTACGAAAGGGAGAAAAGGAGACACTGGAGGACGTGGATGATGTCATCAGAGATCTACACACATCTTTACTAGGCAGACCAGCTATCACAAAGCTTGAGCTAGTTGCTCGACTCGACAACATTGATTTACAGACACTGAAAGAAAGCTATCCAAAGCTGTGCAGCGGTCTTGGCACAGTACAACAACCATATACCATCAAGCTGAAACCCGGCGCAGAGCCCTACTCACTCCACGACAGATTCCTCTGACATTGCTGCCAAAAGTCAAGAAAGAGTTAGAGTGCATGCAAGGGTTCAAGGTTGTCACCAGAGTGGAGGAGCCCATGGACTGGTGCGCCGGCATGGTGGTTGACCCAAAGAAGAACGGGGACGTGCGGATATGTGTCGATTTCACCAGTCTCAATGAGTCAGTGTGTAGAGAAGAATACACACTTCCCACTGTCGAACAGACCTTTGGCTCACTAGCCGGGGCAAAGATCTTCAGCAAGCTCGACGCGAACATGGGCTTCTGGCAGATCCCGCTAGCCGAGGAGTCAGTTAAGCTAACAACCTTCATCACACCTTTCGGACGTTACTACTTCAACCGTCTGCCTTTTGGCATTGCTTCAGCACCTGAACACTTCCAGAACAGAATGGTGACAGAGGTCACTGAAGGCCTGGAAGGTGTGGTCTGTCACATGGATGATGTGTTGGTCTGGGACAAACTCAGGAGGAGCATGATGCAAGACTTCATGCCGCATTGCAGAAGATGGAAAAAGCCGGCTTAACTCTGAACATGGACAAATGTGACCTGTCAAAGGAGGAAGTGAAGTTCCTGGGCCACATTATCTCAGACAAAGGAGTACAGCCCGATCCGACAAAGACAGAGGCTGTCAAGGAAATGGCGGAGCCATCCAACGTCAGTGTGCTACAGAGTTTTCTAGGAATGGTGAACCAACTGGGAAAGTTCATCCCTCAGTTAGCAGAAAAGGACAAACCTCTCAGAGAAACTACTGGTACTGGGAGGCCGACCAAGAGCTGAAGGAGGAGCTGACATCCACAGCCGCCTTGTACGACCCAAACAAAGAGATAAAGGTGTCAGCCGATGACTACGGACTAGGAGGAGTGCTGCTGCAGAAGGAGAGCGAGGAATGGAGACCCGTTGCCTACGCTTCCCGGTCTCTCACACCAACAGAGCAGAGATACGCTCATGGAAAAATAAGCTCTCTGGCTTGACATGGGCATGTGAAAGATTCAGAGACCACTTCTTATTGGTCAACACTTTCAGCTTGAAACTGATCACAAACCACTCCTGAGCCTTCTGGGGAACCAAACCTTGGACACTCTTCCCCCCACAAACCCAACGCTTCAGGATGAAACTTATGAGATACTCTTACACGATTGCTCATGTCCCTGGAAAGTCTGTGGACTGCAGACACGGTGTCACGTGCACCAGTCAAAGCTAAAGCTACTGCTGCAGAAAAGGAGCTCATGGAGACCACAAATATATCTATGTGGACGCCATCGTGGAACAGCTTCCAGTGAGTGTTTCCTACGTGGACAATCTGAGAGAACAACTCAAAGCCGACAGTGTGTGCTCAAAAGTCATGACTGTGTGACAGGAAGGATGGTCTGAGTCTGAGACTGTACTGGGCAGAACGCGCTTTTCTCACAGTGCACGACGGTCTTCTGTTGAAAGGAACAAGACTTGTCATTCCATCAGCCTTACGAAATGATGTCCTCACTAAGCTGCACGAGAGTCATCAAGGTGTGGTCAAGTACAGAGAATGCACACAACAGGCTGTGGGGTGGCCTGGGCTCAGCCAGCAACTGAAAAACTTGTGCTTAACTGCAGGACATGCATCAAAGG
Organism: Coregonus lavaretus; assembly: GCF_964263955.1. Taxonomy (NCBI): domain Eukaryota; kingdom Metazoa; phylum Chordata; class Actinopteri; order Salmoniformes; family Salmonidae; genus Coregonus; species Coregonus lavaretus. Next base: position 43,061,550 of record NC_140007.1, read on the forward strand.
GCGCACAAACCACACAGAACCACTCATACCGTCACAACTACCTGAGAGACCCTGGCAAAGACTGGGAGCGGACTTATTCACTCTGAAAAGCACCACCTACTTGCTAGTGGTGGACTACTTCTCAAGATATGTGGAAATCGCAAACCTGTCACTAACAAAGTCTGCGGATGTCGTAGTTCATCTGAAGTCCATATTCGCCTGCCATGGAGTACCTGAGGTCCTGGTTACGGACAATAGGCCGATCCTACATGGTGGAAGTTCCCCACGGGTCTGTCCGCAGGAACAGACATCACCTCATCCCTATGGATGGACCTGAGAACAACAACGCAACGCAGGAGACGATTCAAGTGTCTTCACCACTCCGACACACAGCATTGCCAGAGACCACCAACACCCAAGGTAATCCTGGATGTACCTGCTACACCCAGAACAAGGTCTGGGCGAGCAATAGTTAAACCTCAAAGACTGAACTTATTAGTCAGAGCAACAAGAACAAAAGACTGAGCTCAAAGTATAAAAAGACAAAACTACAGCTGTCAAGTTGTTACAGTTCTAACATACCTGTGGGGTAGATTTGTGTTAAAAGAAATGAGAGATGCATTTTGGGTTAAAGATTACAGGAAATATTTTACATTCACAGAAAATATTTTACGTTCATGTCTATGTTGAACTGTTCCAGAAGAACTAGGCAGGAACAGACCTAACGACATAAGGGCAGAATAGTCCTTTGAGGTCTGTTGAGACAAAGGGGAGATGGTGTTATTTGCATATTGCATCCTGATTGGCCATACGCTAATGAGGGTCTGTGGGACTGTAGGGGTTCATGAGGAAAGCATCGCTCTCTCGATTGGCTTGTAATGTGAAGCAACGTCAAGTTAGCAATAAATGTGCCTTCATAAAGATACACCGTTAAAGTAGTTATTTTACTCACATACAGACAAGTTTGATTACACGACACCCTCCTGTTCCCTGATTAAGAGGTGATGACTACTCCACTCCACTAATTGTCAACTTTCTCCTGACATGAACTGAAGCCACATCTCATGTGTCCGCTCATCCACTGGCACATTGAATGTTTTGCGTCCAAGCACTGTGAGGAGCCATATCAATTTTCTCTCAGTACTGTATGTAGAGTCAATCACATACACAAACACAATCACATTATTACACATCAATGATTTTACTCCTTGCTTGGACTAACTCATTCTTAGCTCTTTTGTCTAACTGTGTAGTGTGTTGTGTTAATGTTTTTTTGTCTTCCCAGTCAAGCACTGGTCAAGCCTCTGAACACCTCAACTCATGCCTCATACCCTCATTAAATCACTGCTGTGATCCCTTTCCAACACTATGTAAGTAGCCCTCTCATTCCCATTATTGTACTATGTCTTTATTAAACGCTTTAGGGTAAAATAATTAGTCTTTGACAATTTTTGAAACACACTGTCGTCTCTGTGCGTTCTGCGCCTATACCGTGGGTCTCCCATCCTCCTCAATTTTTCAAGTCACCAGCGTCCACTGCCCTAAAGGTACCTGCATGGTGGGGGGAAGAGCCTGATCACTGACTTCAGTCTGGGGTTGTTTGGCTCCAGGAGAAGAGAACACAGCCTGGATGATCTTCAATCTCAGCCTCTCATGCTGGAAGACATGGAACCAGGTTTATTTATGACTAAATAAACAAACCTGTAATTAGTAGTTGATCTACTTAACTCTTCATGAATCCTTCATTAAGTATGCCTTACTATTAATGCCTTACATGATTGCTATAGAATTTTTTTGTGGTCATACACACATCCTTTAAAACATAAAAACATAGGTGCTGGGCTAACAAAGTATAGATAAAACAGGATTGAAAACATTGTGATTAAAGGTGGTAGTAAGGAGTCTGAGTACTTTCCGAATGCGCTGTATAGGGCCAATATACCATGGCTAAGGACCACGCAACGTGGAGTGCCTGGATACAGCCCTTAGCCGTAGTATATTGGCCATATACCACAAACCCCAGAGGTGCCTTTTTTGCTATTATAAACTAATTACCAATGTAATTATTAGAATAGTAAAAATAAATATTTTGTTATACCTGTGGTATACGGTCTGATATACCACGGCTGTCAGCCAATCAGCATTCGGTACTCGAACCACCCAGTTTGATAAGCTTCTTTTTATAACGACAAAATACAAAATACAAAATATCTACCCCAACCACCAAGACGCACGGTCAGCAAGATGCATGGTCAAATGACGAAATAGTAGCCTAAACATCATTACAAACGCCAAGTGTAAGGTATTAATAGGAAGGCATACTTAATGAAGGATTTATGAAGAGTTAAGTAGATCAACTATTAATTATAGGTTTATTGTTTATTAAGTCATAATTAAACCTGGTTCCATGTCTTCCAGCATGAGAGGCTGAGATTGAAGATCATCCAGGCTGTGTTCTCTTCTCCTGGAGCCAAACAACCCCAAACTGAAGTCAGTGATCAGGCTCTTCTCCCCACCATGCAGGTACCTTTTTGTAGCTCAGCTGGTAGAGCATGGCGCTTGTAACGCCAAGGTAGTGGGTTCGATCCCCGGGACCACCCATACACAAAAATGTATGCACGCATGACTGTAAGTCGCTTTGGATAAAAGCGTCTGCTAAATGGCATATTATTATTATTATTATCTGAAGAGAGCCCCGAAACATTGTGTGCAGACATTTTATGCAATAAATGAAGTAGGTTGAATCTAGTAGTTCTGATCTTCTGATTGGTCCTGATGAGTTGGGCGAGGTCCCCTCCAGGCTACTGTCACTGTTGCATTGGCTCTGAGTCGGGTTCTCTGTCTTCAAATGTTCAGCCTAAGAGAGGGGATTTTTGTGTGTGTGTGTGTGTGTGTGTGTGTTTAACAGTGATGATGTGTGTGTGTGTGTGTTTAACAGTGATGATGTGTGTGTGTGTGTGTTTGTGTGTGTGTGTGTGTGTGTCCTCAGAGCAAGAACTCGTGAGTTGGAAGAACTGAGAGGCCTATGGCGTGGGTGTTGTCCTTGGCCACCTGCTGACAAGGCTGACAAGATAGGACCCTTTTGTCCATTGTTATTGGATAGGAACAGAACTTATAACCAGCTCCTGACCTAAATAGATCTTAGCACAACATTTTACTCAACATATCATATTCCATATTCACTATAACAAATATATTTACTACGACATTAGCAAGAACCGCCACATCCTCAGCCGGCTAATCCAGTGTGTGAAGTTTTGCGGAGTGTTTGAGTTAGCTTTGCGAGGCAAAGATGAAACTGAGGGCTCCACCAACCCTGGTAAGCCAACACTTTTGAGATCAGTCAATAAATGCTTCTGGTATTGACTTATATGCTGCCCCTGTCTTCATGTTGTTGCTGGACATATCTTTTTTAAAATGTGTGTAGGTCACCTAAATCATCAGAAAAATTGCCCCCCCTGAGAATTTTTTCAGGAGCCGCCACTGGATAAGATACCCACTTTTGAAACACCCCTTCACCAGATAACCTTGTTTTATGACACCCTGACTAATGGTTGCCTTTCCTATAATGTAGCCATAAACTGTGGCCATAACATTTTGGGAGCTTTATGTGTTAAATATTATTTCATTTTAGAAAATAATTGATGACAAAGTTCTACCAAAAACTGCAACAGAAAGGAGAGAACATCCCTCCACTTACTCTGTAAGGTACAAGGAGCTAAAGCTGAGACTGGGGGGGAGTGAAAGCAGCAGCTCCAACACCACAGAAGAAGATCTAATGAGAGAAAGCAGCAGCTCCAACACCACAGAAGAAAATCTAATGAGAGAAAGCAGCAGCTCCAACACCACAGAAGAAGATCTAATGAGAGAAAGCAGCAGCTCCAACACCACAGAAGAAGATCTAATGAGAGAAAGCAGCAGCTCCAACACCACAGAAGAAAATCTAATGAGAGAAAGCAGCAGCTCCAACACCACAGAAGAAGATCTAATGAGAGAAAGCAGCAGCTCCAACACCAAAATAGATCTAATGTCTTCACACACAGAGGGGCTAGTGACACGGCTGAAACAAGGAATATTTATGTCTCATAGCGCAACTGTTGACAAAATTATTGGTGATTAGGTGATCTTGAAGTCACGCAGCTAAATGTTGTTTTACAAACCAAAAACTGTTAACCACTGAGTAAAACCAGTTAATTTACAATGTACCAGTCATACAATCAACTCTATCTCTGTAGCCTATACTCTTTAACTAAAGTGCTGTCTTTATGTAGGGTCTTGGGTTTTGTGTGTAAGTGTACAATAACTAATATGCAACTTGGTTGCCAAACATACTGTATATCTTGACGGTTTAGTTGTGTTATACTCCTGTCCTCCAGGCCATTCTAAGCGGTTGTCTTTCACATGCTTCCTGCCTTGATATTTACCACTGATTTCATTTGGGGTAACCTCTAGAGGGCAGTCATGTAATGTTAGTAGTGCACATTGTATGAAATTAAAATGCTTTTGCAGAATGAGACTGGGTTAATAACCCTCTTACTTGGATTCATAGAATAGTGACATTCAGGAGGTCATGAGGTCAATAATGTTATAGCAGTCTGGTGTAATATTTGTACTTTAATTTACAGTTCAGTAGAGCTCTAAAATGTGCTATTGACAATATTTACTAAAATAATAAAAATTGTAATTTCCCATGCTAATGGCAGCCTTTACCCATGAACGGTGGGCATTACAATTTGGAAGCTTTAAAACATTGCATGAAATATTGCTGTTTTTGTTCTGTAGATGTCCTCCATGCATTTCAAATAATAAACACAGCAAGTGTACATTGTTTAGCAAAACTGCATTGAATTTAACAGCATTATATTCAACCTTCAAGTACATCCATTACATAAACATTTGTGAGATCATATTACCAATTTTTCCAACTCCTTTTTGTCGTGTTCATTTCCAGGACAAATTGGCCTCTAAAATTGACTCAGTCTTTGTACAAATCCCTCAACATTAGACAACATTCATCTCTAAATAAAATGGATATTATTCCAATTGGGAGTATTGCACAGTGTAAAACTTTGGTTATACCACCTTTTTTTTCTGTAAAGAACTTGCTGGATAATGTTGACATCTTCCCAGGTCATTTGGTGATTTTGAAGTCACAGCAGAAGCTCTAGTGAATCTTATGGCCTACCTCATATTTCTGTAAACAGTTGGGGATGCAAAAGATTGTAGCGAAACCTGTAGTAAAGTTAACTGATAAAGACTGATGGACAATCATCTTGGTTAGCTAAATGGTGCCAGAAATATGATTATCTATTTGTAACCAGTAGTTTAATTTCTCCTCGTCAACTAGCCTCTTCAGTTGAACTGATTTAACTGGGACATAGTAAACGTGATAACTTTTACATGTTACATGTTTTTACCTCACATTTTTGAGGACAGTCAGTGCAACAGAGTACAGTAACATACAGATATAATTGGACAAACTTCAACTGTATATAAAGTGCAACATGTTGAGAACTGTATGATCCATTGATTGATGAGTTGTCAATTGAATCTACGTGATCTATGAAATAGATGACAGCTTTTTTTGGACTTATAAATTAATGAATACCCATTGATTATTTAAAAATACTACTTATTAATGACTCATGTTGGAAAAAGATATGTGCGTTTAACACAATCAATTCATTATTTTTACGATGGTATTTATTTTGATTGATAAAACATTGTAGGCCCTATGTGGCTAGAGGTTGTGTCCGGTCCTAGTGTAGCCTGCTGATGAGAACGATGCTGTGAGTGTCGGCAGACATTTAATTTGAAGTCAATCAACATGGTTGGGAACTTATTTTGGACTAATTGGATAATGACGTTACAATTGTTTCACACATTATGTGAGAAGGCGCTGTATCGGCCTCGAGGTAACGCAAGGCTCTAGCTATGGGTAAATAAAATAAAGGACAATCAATCAAATTCATTTATAAAGCCTAATAAATATTTTTTTAAAGCCCTTTTTATATCATCAGTCCAGAACAGAGAGAGGACAGCATACAGAAAGGCACTTTATAGCTGTTTGGAGCAGATATAATATAGTGCATTCTGGAATATTCCTGGCTAATCAGGCTGTGGGTGCACTTGAAAGGGTGGCAACTTGGTATGGCTTCAGTTTTGCTTCTGCTCACATGAAGAATGTAGAGCTTCAACCAAGCCTGTACTTTAAGGGATTAGGGGCCGTTTAGATGTAGACATGCATGTCATCCGAAAAACTGTGGAAGAGGACCCTAAGTCACCTGATTAACATAACTGAGAGGAAGTACGGTCAGGATGACCAGGGTGTGGGACACCACAGGTGACTGAGTGGACCTGCACTCTTCTACAATACTTATTCTCACCTATATGTGAGATAGGAGGGGAAGCAGTTCAGGATAGTTCCTGAAATGTTGTCTTTTCAATGCTTCTGTGATCCATACAGTCCATAGTGAGGTTGTATCTGCTTGTTGATGTCTTTGTCTGCTTCTATGAGCGTGATGATGATGTCCTTGTCTGCTTCTATGAGCGTGATGTTGATGTCCTTGTCTGCTTCTATGAGCGTGATGTTGATGTCTTTGTCTGCTTCTATGAGCGTGATGTTGATGTCCTTGTCTGCTTCTATGAGCGTGATGTTGATGTCCTTGTCTGCTTCTATGAGCGTGATGTTGATGTCCTTGTCTGCTTCTATGAGCGTGATGATGATGTCCTTGTCTGCTTCTATGAGCGTGATGTTGATGTCCTTGTCTGCTTCTATGAGCGTGTTGTTGATGTCTTTGTCTGCTTCTATGAGCGTGATGTTGATGTCCTTGTCTGCTTCTATGAGCGTGATGTTGATGTCCTTGTCTGCTTCTATGAGCGTGATGTTGATGTCCTTGTCTGCTTCTATGAGCGTGATGTTGATGTCTTTGTCTGCTTCTATGAGCGTGATGTTGATGTCCTTGTCTGCTTCTATGAGCGTGATGTTGATGTCCTTGTCTGCTTCTATGAGCGTGATGTTGATGTCCTTGTCGGCTTCTATGAGCGTGATGTTGATGTCCTTGTCTGCTTCTATGAGCGTGATGTTGATGTCCTTGTCTGCTTCTATGAGCGTGATGTTGATGTCCTTGTCGGCTTCTATGAGCGTGATGTTGATGTCCTTGTCGGCTTCTATGAGCGTGATGTTGATGTCCTTGTAGTGTAAAGGTATCTATTTGAATTTCCTTCCCATCCTTTTGACGACGTTTCTAATTTCTAGGGCATCTTCCCCAAGCGAAGGTTGCATCCTGCACCAGTATCCAGTAATCTGTGTCTCAAGATATTATCAAGTCCCATTCGGAGTTCCATAGTCTGGGCTAACAGACGTTGTGGTCCTGAAGTTATGAACACGTTTGACTTTCCCCTGGACAGAGCAGAGGGTTCTCACCTACCGATGCTGGTTCCTAATACTCATCACATGGTCCTTTTCATTTTAGAACAGGCTGTAGGCAGAAGCTGATGCACGTGTTCCAGTGTGGGTGGAAGCTGATGTATATGATTCATACACTATGCCACATAATAGTAATTGTCAATGCACAGTGATCCTCTACCCAGAGGTCATATTCTTTGAACGTGCTGTAGAATCCTGTTTTTATACCAACCAGATTCTACAATACCACATTTAACATGTAGTGTTAAAATACACTATAGATGGCTGGACCAGCCAGCCAGTGGACCACAGCTTACAGAATGTTGAGTCACCTGACTGTGATGGGGGCTTGAATCTGGGGAGAGAAGTCATTTGTAATTTATCAGTAATTAATTTACGTTCTGGACAATGATTTGTAGAACAATTGCTTGTATCCAGAGTAATTTATTATTGGATCATATCATGTCTTAGCATTGATGACTTGATGAAGTAATAAACCATATACATTTACTTATAAATATGTTTGAAATTCTTTTAACTCATAAAAACTATTCCGTACACATATTTAGAAAACCTTGAAAGTTTGCCTTACCTTTTACAGTTTCCTCAGACAGCATTGGTATTTCCTGATCTGGGAATGCCTATCAGACAGAATCAGTAATTAGTAAACCACATTGGGCCAGTTTCCCAGACAGAGATTAAGCCCAGTCCTGGACTAAGAAGCACGTACATTGGAGATTCTCAATTTTAAGTGCTTTTTAGTCCAAAGCTAGGCGTAACCTATGCCTGGGAAACTGGCCCATTAAATTCAAATTTCACAGCCAGAAGAGATCACTTAGTAACACAATGTGATGAAAGATATTCATAGATTTCCAAACATACCTGTGTATGTATTTGAGGGCCTATAAAAAAGTCAGATGTCCAATATTGTAATAAACATACCATGTAACCATGACGTTAACAAACAGTAATCTACACTATGAGAAGTAGAACATGTAGCAGTTACAGAGTATACTGATTATCACAGGCATTGAAAACAATGAAAGGTACAGATAAAACTCCAGAAATCTTACCTAAGTTTTCTCTTGTTCTCACTATAAATAAACTAACACCAGCTATGGTGGCTATCAGGAAACCTATCAGAACACCAGCTATGGTTCCAGCTGTGGGAAGTGAGGTTACTCCGCATTCTGAATCCGACCAAGGAGTTCCTGGTTAAATTTCCAAGAATTCACATCTATGTCAAAGACATAAATATAGTTTTTGAAAGATTCCATTTGAGCATAATAATTATTGTATTTTTATATCTTAACCATTTGAACTAACTAATAATGTCCACACTTACTCTGTGTGTGGTTGACAAGATGTTAATGATCCATCTGAATAAGTTTTACCAGGGCAGTCAGCACACACAGTATCTGTAGATGTTGTTCCTGCATAAATACAGTTGAAGTCGGAAGTTTACATACACTTAGGTTGGAGTCATTAGAACTCGTTTTTCAACCACTCCACAAATTTCTTGTTAACAAACTATAGTTTTGGAAAGTCGGTTAGGCCATCTACTTTGTGCATGACACAAGTAATTTTTCCAACAATTGTTTACAGACAGATTATTTCACTTATAATTCACTGTATCACAATTTCAGTGGGTCAGAAGTTTACTGTGCCTTTAAACAGCTTGAAAATTCCAGAAAATGATGTCATGGCTTTAGAAGCTTCTAATAGGGTAATTGACATAATTTGAGTCAATTGGAGGTGTACCTATGGATGTATTTCAAGGCCTACCTTCAAACTCAGTGCCTCTTTGCTTGACATCATGGGAAAATCCAAAGAAATCAGCCAAGATCTCAGAAAAAAAATTGTAGACCTCCACAATTCTGGTTCATCCTTGGGAGCAATTTCCAAACGCCTGAAGGTACCACGTTCATCTGTACAAACAATAGTATGCAAGTATAAACACCATGGAAACACGCAGCTGTCATACCGCTCAGGAAGGAGATTCATTCTGTCTCCTAGAGATTAACGTACGTTGGTGCAAAAAGTGCAAATCAATCCCAGAACAACAGCAAAGGACCTTGTGAAGATGCTGGAGAAAACGGGTACAAAAGTATCTATATCCACAGTAAAACGAGTCCTATATCGACATAACCTGAAAGGCCGCTCAGCAAGGAAGAAGCCACTGCTCCAAAAACGGCATTAAAAAAGCCAGACTACGGTTTGCAACTGTCCTCTCGTCTGATGAAACAAAAATATAACTGTTTGGCCATAATGACCATCGTTATGTTTGGAGGAAAAAGGGGGTCGCTTGCAAGCCGAACAACACCATCCCAACCGTGAAGCACGGGGGTGGCAGCATCATGCTGTGGGGGTGCTTTGCTGCAGGAGGGACTGGTGCACTTCACAAAATAGATGGCATCATGAGGAAGGAAAATGATGTGGATATATTGAAGCAACATCTCAAGACATCAGTCAGGAAGTTAAAGCTTGGTCGCAAATGGGTCTTCCAAATGGACAATGACCCCAAGCATACTTCCAAAGTGGCAAAATGGCTTAAGGACAACAAAGTCAAGGTATCGGAGTGGCCATCACAAAGCCCTGACCTCAATCCTATAGAACATTTGTGGGCAGAACTGAAAAAGCGTGTGCGAGCAAGGAGGCCTACAAACCTGACTCAGTTACACCAGCTCTATCAGGAGGAATGGGCCAAAATTCACCCAACTTATTGTGGGAAGCTTGTGGAAGGCTACCCAAAACGTTTGACCCAAGTTAAACAATTTAAAGGCAATGCTACCAAATACTAATTGAGTGTATGTAAACTTCTGACCCACTGGGAATGTGATGAAAGAAATAAAAGCTGAAATAAATCATTCTCTCTACTATTATTCTGACATTTCACATTCTTAAAATAAAGTGGTGATCCTAACTGACCTAAGACTGGGCATTTTTACTAGGATTAAATGTCAGGAATTGTGAAAAACTGAGTTTAAATGTATTTGGCTAAGGTGTATGTAAACTTCCGACTTCAACTGTACATGTTGAAATATTAATAAAAATGTAATTTCTTCCCCTCATTTAATTCCATTAACTGTAATGATTATTCACACTGAAGTTAACAACTTGACTCAATTGAATTATGACAACACAATTAGTTTTATGAGTGAGACAGAAGACCAACCTGTGTGGCTGATGTATTGACCAGGTTTACAGCTGCTGTGTCTCTGGGCTGCTCTACAACCATCCTTAGTTGGGTCTAGACAGTAGAACCCCTCCAGTGTCCCACAGACAGTGTCTGATGAAGGTCTACATGGCTGCTTTACCTTCAAACCCAAACCTATGGAGAAAACATGTCACTTGGTATCTGAAGCTAAATGTAAAGCCTGTTGTATTTCATTAAAACAACAGCTGATATAGTAAAGTATCTCAGTGTTTATGCCCAGAACACAGAATTCTCACCTGGATGACATGTGGTACAGTTGTTGCATGTTGTTTTCTCACTGGGCTCATCAAGGAATGTGGAGTCAATACAGGGCACACAGGAGGTGATTGTAGATTTAGTACAATGACTATTTACACGATATCCTGTTGAAAAGAAAACCAGAAAATAATTAAATGTTGGTATTATTATAGTTATTATTATAATTAACCCCTCATAATAATACATTTGTAAATGTAAATTTAAATGTAAATGTAAATAAAAATACACAAGGTCCTTACCAGGCCTACACATTCTGCAATATCTATCGCCTATTTTATAGATGGGGCGAATATATGTGAAACAGGGTTCAATGTTTAGAAGTATAAAAGTGATAGGTATCTGCAAATAGAGAATAAATAAAACATCAGCATCAGCATACATTACATTTAAAGATGACACCAAACCCAAGAACCTGTTATCTGCAAATTCAGTCAATAAATGTTAGTGAAATGTACGTCTCTCAGTCAAATGTTAACTAAAACTAGTTGGCTAATAACTGATTCATATTTCATAAAGGACATATTTACATTGATCACTTTTTTTTCTTCTTCTTTTTTACATGCCAAGCCACAAAATGTGCTAATCAGAAATGTTTCACCTACAGTCCATATCAAGGTTTCAAACTGTGCCATGGTTCCTCAATCCTCTCCAACTCACTGGAAGACCCACACACTGGATTTATGAAGTTCTTAGGAGTTTTGAAGTATGGAGATGAACTGACCTGTAGACTTAATGTATTTTAGTACATGTAAATATAATCCTTTCAATTTGTAAAATTATGATATCTTGCTGAATTGAATCAGTAAAAAAAAATAATAATTGAGAAGTATGAAACAGAAATAGGCAAATAGTTATTAGAGAATGCTGCCAGGTAACGTCGACACAGCCAATGCCTCCCATTTACTGCATGAGGCCTACTGAAATACTGTAGTATGTGAGATATTGTAGGCTACCTGTAGAAATGTGTCTGCCCCTTATGTACTGGTAACATGCAATTGTACAACATTGAAAAAGCAAATGCATAAATTAACATTACCCTTACCACACATTGGGCAGCACTGCCCGTTAAAAGTGTTGTATTCTGCTGGACCACAATCCTTTCCAAATACAAGTATAAAATGAAAACGACATAGGAGTTGAAAATAGCACAAACAGACAGGAATTTATAATTAAAACATGAATTATGACTTTGTGTCTTCCTTCCCCTAATAAGTGGAAATCTACAGGATGGTGGCCGGCTACCAACGACTGTCAGACTGACTAAAGACAACTAACTATCCACTTCGAGTCAGGGGAGCTGCCCACACAAAAATAGTGACCATGTAGCCTACCCTACAGGGGAGCTGCCCACACAGAAATAGTGACCATGTAGCCTATCCTACAGGGGAGCTGCCCACACAGAAATAGTGACCATGTAGCCTACCCTACAGGGGAGCTGCCCACACAGAAATAGTGACCATGTACCCTACCCTACAGGGGAGCTGCCCACACAGAAATAGTGACCATGTAGCCTATCCTACAGGGGAGCTGCCCACACAGAAATAGTGACCATGTAGCCTATCCTACAGGGGAGCTGCCCACACAGAAATAGTGACCATGTAGCCTATCCTACAGGGGAGCTGCCCACACAGAAATAGTGACCATGTAGCCTACCCTACAGGGGAGCTGCCCACACAGAAATAGTGACCATGTAGCCTATCCTACAGGGGAGCTGCCCACACAGAAATAGTGACCATGTTGCCTACCCTACAGGGGAGCTGCCCACACAGAAATAGTGACCATGTAGCCTACCCTACAGGGGAGCTGCCCACACAGAAATAGCGACCATGTAGCCTATCCTACAGGGGAGCTGCCCACACAGAAATAGCGACCATGTAGCCTATAGGGGGAGCTGCCCACACAGAAATAGTGACCATGTAGCCTACCCTACAGGGGAGCTGCCCACACAGAAATAGTGACCATGTAGCCTATCCTACAGGGGAGCTGCCCACACAGAAATAGTGACCATGTAGCCTATACTACAGGGGAGCTGCCCACATAGAAATAGTGACCATGTAGCCTACCCTACAGGGGAGCTGCCCACACAGAAATAGTGACCATGTAGCCTATCCTACAGGGGAGCTGCCCACACAGAAATAGTGACCATGTAGCCTACCCTACAGGGGAGCTGCCCACACAGAAATAGTGACCATGTAGCCTACCCTACAGGGGAGCTGCCCACACAGAAATAGTGACCATGTAGCCTACCCTACAGGGGAGCTGCCCACACAGAAATAGTGACCATGTAGCCTATCCTACAGGGGAGCTGCCCACACAGAAATAGCGACAATGTAGCCTACCCTACAGGGGAGCTGCCCAAACAGAAATAGTGACCATGTAGCCTATCCTACAGGGGAGCTGCCCAAACAGAAATAGCGACAATGTAGACTATCCTACAGGGGAGCTGCCCACACAGAAATAGCGACAATGTAGACTATCCTACAGGGGAGCTGCCCACACAGAAATAGCGACCACGTTCCCTACCCTACACTTGCGCAGCACGATGCGCAATCCATTTCGGGTCAGAAATACTGTAACAACATCAGATGAGTATGCTCGACTAATCACAAAGTAACTCTGAATATTTAGCTAAGTCGATAAGGCCGTCATTAAACGTTCATGTAATCATCATTGGGGGTTTTATCTCAGTCATCAGATTGAAACTTCTGAATGTACCACAGGACTTCCTCAGCTCCCCACAACCTTATTGCATGTTTTTCTTCTCATATATTGTCTAGCTAATGACGTAAACCAGATTGTTGTAGCTAGCTATAACTTTGCATGCCGACCATTTTATGGGATAGTGCTTCCAAATATAAATTATTCTGTGGTTCAACTGCTAGGCAAGGAAGGATGAATTAAAGCATTATCTTTGGATTCATCATGATCGCAAGCGTACCTCATTACTTTGGCAACATGCCATGGGTGTGGCTAGCTCGCTAGCATCGTTAACTAAAGTTTGCTGCTTCAATCTCAAATTTGATAGTTGGACTATATGATTTATCAGGACACCAACTAGCTAGCCAATTTATATCACAATTATGTAAAACCAAAATGTAGCTATACCAGCTAAATTACCAATGAGGAAATACTGTTCAGACGAAAGGCATACCATTGCGACTTGATAAAGACAGACACCTACTGTACTGGAGTGTGGAACAGAGATAGGGAGAATCTAAATCCTACACATCAGCCCCGTTGCTCATGACAAGCATATCAAGCAGGGTGAGGTCACAATCATATCCGGTGTAATGTCATATTGGCCCCGTTAAAATGATTTGAAAATGCATATTTTCTTCCCTGAATTTAGTCTATAATAGTCTATAATCGGTCTGAAATATTAGGAGGTACAGTATACAAATGCATTTAACTGGCCTACTCCAACCATTGCAGTTCACATTTTGCTTTAATACATTTTTACAATGTAAGGTCATTGGAACACTAACGGTTTTGACTTGAGGTTATTGTTTGTTAAGGGTGCCAGGTAGGTTGTGCTTACCAGAGAAGATATTGATTTCTCCTTTTTGTTTGTGAGGGAATTAATCCCGTCAGGTCCGTCAAGTCTACACCAATACAAAGGACTCATGTAAAAGTCAGTATGGGAATACACTTTTCATAAACCCTTAAAAGATTGTTAATAACTTTGAAATTGAAGACTTATTTGCTAAATAAGACCATTACATTTTGTCTGTTAGGATGATTGAGTGATTTTTTATGTCTATTTATGTGACTAACTATGGTTACTGACTGTTTTATTTTTCTATAGGATACCCCCTAAATCAACCAAGAACAGGACAAGGACATACACTATATATGCAAAAGTATGTGGACACCCCTTCAAATTAGTGGATTAGGCTATTTCAGCATAAAATCGATCACACAGCCATGCAATCTCTATAGACAAACATTGGCAGTATTATGGCCCGTACTGAAGAGCTCAGTGTCTTTCAACTGGCACCGTCATAGGATGTCACCTTTCCAACAAGTCAGTTTGTCAAATTTCTGCCCTGCTAGAGCTGCCCTGGTCAACTGTAAGTGCTGTTATTATGAAGTGGAAACGTCTAGGAGCAACAACGGCTCAGCCGCCAAGTGGTAGGTCACACAAGCTCACAGAACAGGACCACAGAGTGCTGAAGCGCGTAAAAACCATCTGGCAGTCTGACGGACGAATCTGGGTTTGGCAGGTGCCAGGAGAACGCTACCTAACCGAATATATAGTGCCAACTGTAAAGTTTGATGGAGGAGGAATAATGGTCTGGAGCTGTTTTTCATGGTTTGGGCTAGACCCCTTAGTTCCAGTGAAGGGAAACCTTAAAGCTAGATGATTCTGTGCTTCCAACTTTGTGGCAACAGTTTGGGGAAGGCCCTTTCCTTGCACAAAGTGAGGTCCATACAGACGAGCAGGTGTCCATATACTTTTGGTAATGTAGTGTATATAAACAAAATCAAACAAGATCCTATAAGATACCAGGAGTATCTTAAGAAACAAAAATAACATGCATCGAGAGAAAAGAAAGTGGTGAACTGACATCCATCTCACAACTTTCCCAGACAGAAAAAAGGAGGCCATAGAAAATAAACCAAAGAAACAGATTTTTATTTTATTTTGATCAACTATCCAGAAAATAGTGGATATGGAGTCATACCTGTCAAGGAACACACTCACAGAATGATGACCTAACTGCCCCTCAAATGACTCCACATCTATGTGATTGTTTTTGACCCACAGACTGTGATAATTCAACAGAGGTTAGACAAAGCACAGCCTTCCACTTCCACAGCACCATCTCGCTTAATATACTGAACAATACAGCACCACTGCCATCTCGCTTAATATACTGAACAATACAGCACCACTGCCATTTCGCTTAATATACTGAACAATACAGCACCACTGCCATCTCGCTTAATATACTGAACAATACAGCACCACTGCCATTTCGCTTAATATACTGAACACAGCACCACTGCCATCTCGCTTAATATACTGAACACAGCACCACCGCCATCTCGCTTAATATACTGAACAATACAGCACCACCGCCATCTCGCTTAATATACTGAACAATACAGCACCACTGCCATCTCGCTTAATATACTGAACAATACAGCACCACCGCCATCTCGCTTAATATACTGAACAATACAGCACCACTGCCATCTCGCTTAATATACTGAACAATACAGCACCACCGCCATCTCGCTTAATATACTGAACAATACAGCACCACTGCCATTTCGCTTAATATACTGAACACAGCACCACTGCCATCTCGCTTAATATACTGAACACAGCACCACCGCCATCTCGCTTAATATACTGAACAATACAGCACCACCGCCATCTCGCTTAATATACTGAACAATACAGCACCACTGCCATCTCGCTTAATATACTGAACAATACAGCACCACTGCCATTTCGCTTAATATACTGAACACAGCACCACTGCCATCTCGCTTAATATACTGAACAATACAGCACCACCGCCATCTCGCTTAATATACTGAACAATACAGCACCACCGCCATCTCGCTTAATATACTGAACAATACAGCACCACTGCCATCTCGCTTAATATACTGAACAATACAGCACCACCGCCATCTCGCTTAATATACTGAACAATACAGCACCACTGCCATCTCGCTTAATATACTGAACACAGCACCACCGCCATCTCGCTTAATATACTGAACAATACAGCACCACCGCCATCTCGCTTAATATACTGAACAATACAGCACCACCGCCATCTCGCTTAATATACTGAACAATACAGCACCACTGCCATCTCGCTTAATATACTGAACACAGCACCACTGCCATCTCGCTTAATATACTGAACAATACAGCACCACTGCCATCTCGCTTAATATACTGAACAATACAGCACCACTGCCATCTCGCTTAATATACTGAACACAGCACCACTGCCATCTCGCTTAATATACTGAACAATACAGCACCACTGCCATCTCGCTTAATATACTGAACACAGCACCACTGCCATCTCGCTTAATATACTGAACAATACAGCACCACTGCCATCTCGCTTAATATACTGAACACAGCACCACTGCCATCTCGCTTAATATACCGAACAATACAGCACCACTGCCATCTCGCTTAATATACTGAACAATACAGCACCACCGCCATCTCGCTTAATATACTGAACAATACAGCACCACTGCCATCTCGCTTAATATACTGAACACAGCACCACCGTCATCTCGCTTAATATACTGAACAATACAGCACCACTGCCATCTCGCTTAATATACTGAACACAGCACCACTGCCATCTCGCTTAATATACTGAACAATACAGCACCACTGCCATCTCGCTTAATATACTGAACACAGCACCACCGCCATCTCGCTTAATATACTGAACAATACAGCACCACCGCCATCTAACGCAAGACAGCCCATTGCAGACATACAGTACCAGTCAAAAGTTTGGACACACCTACTCATTCCACGTTTTTTCTTAATTTTTACTATTTTCTACATTGTAGAATAATAGTGAAGACATCAAAACTATGAAATAACACATATGGAATCATGTAGTAACCAAAAAAGTGTTCAACAAATCAAAATATATTTTAAATTTTAGATTCTTCAAAGTAGCCACCCTTTGCCTTGATGACAGCTTTGCACAGTCTTGGCATTCTCTCAACCAGCTTCATAAGGAATGCTTTTTCCAACAGTCTTGAAGGAGTTCCCACATATGCTGAGCACTTGTTGGCTGCTTTTCCTTCACTCTGCGGTCCAACTCATCCCAAACCATCTCAATTGGGTTGAGGTCGGGTGATTGTGGAGGCCAGGACATCTGATGCAGCACTCCATCACTCTCCTTCTTGGTCAAATATCCCTTACACAGCCTGGAGGTGTGTTGGGTCATTGTCCTGTTGAAAAACAAATGATAGTCCCACTAAGCGCAAACCAGATGGGATTGCATATCACTGCAGAATGCTGTGGTAGCCATGCTGGTTAAGTGTGCCTTGAATTCTAAATACATCACAGACAGTGTCACCAGCAAAGCAACCCCACACCATCACCTCCATGCTACACGGTGGAAACCACACATGCAGAGATCATCTGTTCAACTACTCTGCGTCTCACAAAGACACGGCGGTTGGAACCAAAATCTCAAATTTGGACTCATCAGACCAAAGGACAGATGTCCACCGGTCTAATGTCCATTGTTCGTGTTTCTTGGCCAAAGCAAGTCTCTTCTTCTTATTGGTGTCCTTTAGTAGTGGTTTCACTCAGTCTCCTCTGAACAGTTGATGTTGAGATGTGCCTGTTACTTGAACTCTGTGAAGCATTTATTTGGGCTGCAATTTCTGAGGCTGTCCTCATGAGAGCTAGTTTCATCATAGCGCTTGATGGTTTTTGCGACTGCACTTTAAGAAACTTTCAACGTTCCTAATTTTCCGGCTTGACTGACCTTCATGTCTTAAAGATAATGATGGACTGTCATTTCTCTTTGCTTATTTGAGCTGTTCTTGCCATAATATGGACTTGGTCTTTTACCAAATAGGGCTATCTTCTGTATACCACCCCTACTTTGTCACAACACAACTGATTGGCTCAAAAAACGCATTAAGGAAAGAAATTCCACAAATTAACTTTTAACAAGGCACACCTGTTAATTGAAATGCATTCCAGGTGACTACACGCCAACTCTTTCCCCCAGTGGCCCAATGTTCTGAACATGGCTGACCAGCTACCAACACCTGCGCTGAACTTTGAGCAACAGGTATTTAATATGTTTACCTGAGTAGTTACATGGTTTGTCATTAAAAGTATTAGATAGACACGCTTGTAATATCCGTACATTATTGACCCGTGACTGACAATTTTGAAGTACGTTAGCTTAGTTGGCTGGCTTTGGTGTAAGACTAGCTGCTAGCCAAATGGAAATGGAATGAAACGCAAGACTGCATGCCTGTCACGGTACAGCTAGCCACTGCCAGTGAAAGGTTTGTCCGTATGTTTGCCGTGCGTGCGTGCGTGAGTGAGATAAAACAGCGACAACCCTAAATAGCTATTCCCATAACAATACCTGAAGCCTAGACCCAATCTTGCTTGATACCATGAAATGTGTTGTATAAAGATACGCTTAATATACTGAACAAAAATATAAATGCAACATGTAACAATGTCATAGATTTTTACTGAGTTACAGTTCATATGAGGAAATCAGTCAATTTAAATGAATGCATTAGGCCCTAGTCTATGGATTTCACATGACTGGAAATACCTATATGGATCTGTTGGTCACAGATACCTTTAAAAAAAAATGGGCCTCAGAATCTCGTCATGGTATTTTTGTGCATTCAACCGTGCCATCGATAAAATGCAATTGTGCACGTTGTCCTTAAGATATGCCTGCCCATATCATAACCCCACCATGGGGCACTCTGTTCACAAGGTTGACATCAGCAAACCGCTCGCCCACACAATGCCATACATGTGGTCTGCGGTTGTGAGGCCCGTTGGACGTACTGCCAAATTCTCTAAAACAATGTTGGAGGTGGTTTATGGTAGAGAAATGAACATGCAACTCTCTCGCAACAGCCCTGGTAGACATTCCTGCAGTCAGCATGCCAATTGCATGCTCCCTCAACTTGAGACATCTGTGGCATTGTGTTGTCTGACAAAACTGGACATTTTAGTGGCCTTTTATTGTCCCCAGCACAAGGTGCACCTGTGTAATGATCATGATGTTTAATCGGCTTCTTGATATGTCACACCTGTCAGGTGGATGGATTATCTTGGCAAAGGAGAAATGCTCACTAACAGGGATGTAAACAAATTTGTGCACAAAATTTGAGATAAAAACCAGTCTGGGATCTTTTATTTCAGCTCATGAAACATGGGACCAACACTACATGTTGTATTTATATTTTTATTCAGTGTATATTGACCCGTGACAATTTTGAAGTATGTTACTTAACTACATAGTTTAGTCTGCTGGCTTAAATTCGCGATACATAAAATCCTGTCTATCATGTTCATTGATTGGGTTAAAATGAACCGTCACTCCAAAACACCGCCCTGGGGGCTGGGCGTTCCTCATTGAAGACCATGTATGTTGCATTGATCCGATCTGTAATAGACTATGGAAGTATAGCATATGGTTCGGCAGCCCGGACCTCACTGGAAAGGCTAGATGTCATACAGGGGCAAGGACTCATAATATGTAGTGGGGCGTTTCGGACATCCCCAGTGGCTGCATTACAGGTGGAGATGGGGGATATGCCATTGCAGATTAGGAGACAGCAGCTGGCAATGAATTACTGGGTCAACCTACAAGGACATGGGGTGTCTAATCCTGCGAAAGGGATTTTACAGGCATGCTGGGAACATGAGCGAAGACCGAACACGAGTTTTGGGTGGGTGGGTAATACCCAGGCGAAGGAGATGGGACTGTATGGAAGGGAGTTTAGTCCAACGGTAGTTATTCCTGTAATTTTTTCACCCTTACTCGAAAATATCATCTTTACATTTAACTTTATTTTTAATGTTTACGATTGATTTGATTTTAAATTCAATACATTTCATTATACCCGATTTTGCTACACCTGGCAACCCTGTCCTCAAACGAAAGTGATAGCCAACTAGTCCTTCAATCAGGTAAGACTGCAGTGTGTGGTGAAATTATTCAATATTGATTGAATGTACATAATGTCGTATTTTGCAACATTATTTTTGTTTGTTCTGTCGTCAAACACTGCCATGCAATAATTTTGTGAGTTGACTGGATTTAGCGACGTCGAACGGCTGCTGTATATATCGTACAGCAGTGAGTGAAAGCCCTACACTGTAGGCTACAGTATAACTATGGAGGCTATAATCTAGAGCGCCTTAAATTGTGTTTGAGAGCATGTTTTAACTCTAAATGGTTAAGGGATACTTCGGGATTTTGACAACGAAGCCCTTTTATCTACTACCCGAGTCAGATGAACCCGTGGATACCATTTGTATGTACAAGTATGGGTAGCTGCAGCCCAATATGGCGACCGAGTATGTTCGTCAATAGTTATCAAAGTCACTAATGCAGCTTATTTCTACAATTATCTTCTTAAAATGTGATTGTAAACCTAACTTTAACCAGACTGCTAACTTTATGCCTAACCTTAAATTAACCTTTTTTTCCTTATTTTTTTTGACATTTTATGAAATTCCCAATATTGACTTTGTGGCTGTGGAAACCTCGGGAGTATACGCAAAGATTTGTTGTTTTTGTGGTATATGTTTTAGTCACACAGGCGCCATTTGAAACGAGAACGAGGTCGAGGTCGAGGTGGGAAACCCCCGGATGTCGCCAGACAAAACAACAATGTCTTCTTCGATGAGGTTTAACGGCGGTTGGCATCCAATAAATGTTGCATTACCGCCACCTACTAGACTGGAGAACAACTCCCTTTTACTTTGCTTAAAAATAAAATACAAATTTAGTATGAGGGAGAAGGGGATACAGTAAATTAGTTTAAATAGTATATTGAGTAGAGCGTCATTAGATATAGTCTAAAATATTATATTTTTTAAGAGAAACGGGGTTGGCAGGTAGGATTTAGTTTATCCCTGTCTCTGGCCCACACTCCAGTACGGTAGGTGGCGGTAATGCACCATAATGTTGGATGCCAACCGTCGATAAACCCCACTGAAGACGAAGAAAAAATCTGACAACTAAAGGAAAGATACGAGTAGCGTAAACAAAAGGTAGTAAATGCAAGAGCGTAGGCAAAATGAATTCAATAGGATTGTTTTTTGGGCAAGTTTAACTGAAAACGAGTTATAAAATAAAATCATTTGTCATATAGTTTTGCTCTCGCTTTAAAATTAGTTGTTTGCAAGTTTTGGGGTTTTGCTTTTGATGTAATTATTTTTGTTTATACTTTTCGCTTTCAATTGTTCAATTTTAAATTCAACACATTTCATTGCACCCGATTTTTTGCTAGACCTGGCAACCCTGCCCTCAAACGAAAGCGATAGCCAACTAGTCCTTGATCAGGTCAGACTGCAGTGTGTGGTGAAATGATTCAATATTGATTGATAGTGCATAATGTCGTATTTTGCAACATTATTTTTGTTTGTTCTGTCGTCAAACACTGCCATGCAATAATTTTGTGAGTTGACTGGATTTAGCGACGTCGAACGGCTTCTGCATATACCGTACATCAGTGATTGAACGCCCTACACTGTAGGCTACAGTATAACTATGGAGGCTATAATCTAGAGTGCTTTAAATACGTTACTTAACTACATAGATTAGTCTGCTGTCTTAAATTCGCAATACGTAAAATCCTGTCTATCATGTTCATTGATTGGGTTAAGATGAACCGGCACTCAAAAACACTGCCCTGGGGGCTGGGCGTTTCTCATTGAAGACCATGTTTGTAGCAAAATCGGGTGCAATGAAATGTATTGAATTTAAAATCAAATCAATCGTAAACATGAAAAATAATGTTCTATTGATCCGATCTGTAATAGACTACGGAGGTTTAGCATATGGTTCCGCAGCCTGGACCTCACTGGAAAGGCTAGATTAAGGAATACCTGGGATAGGATAAAGTAATCTTTACCCCCCCCCCCAAAAAAAAAAAAAAAAAATTGTAAAGTGGTTATCCCACTGGCTATAAGGTGAATGCACCAATTTGTAAATCGCTCTGGATAAGAGCGTCTGCTAAATGACGTAAATGTAAATACAGGGGCAATGAATCAGAATATGTAGTGGGGCGTTTCAGACATCCCCAGTGGCTGCATTACAGGTGGAGATGGGGGATATGCCATTGCAGATTAGGAGACAGCAGCTGTCAATGAATTACTGGGTCAACCTACAAGGACATGGGGTGTCTCATCCTGCGAAAGGGATTTTACAGGCATGCTGGGAACATGAGCGAAGACAGAACACGAGTTTTGGGTGGGTGGGTAATACCCAGGCGAAGGAGATGGGACTGTATGGAAGGGAGTTTAGTCCAACGGTAGTTAAACGGTAGTTATTCCTGTAATTTTTTCACCCTTCCTCGAAAATATCATCTTTACATTTAACTTTATTTTTAATGTTTACGATTGATTTGATTTTAAATTCAATACATTTCATTGCACCCGATTTTGCTACACCTGGCAACCCTGTCCTCAAACGAAAGTGATAGCCTACATTTACGTCATTTAGCAGACGCTCTTATCCAGAGCGACTTACAAATAGGCCAACTAGTCCTAAAATCAGGTAAGACTGCAGTGTGTGGTAAAATGATTCAATATTGATTGATAGTGCATAATGTCGTATTTTGCAACATTATTTTTGTTTGTTCTGTCGTCAAACACTGCCATGCAATAATTTTGTGAGTTGACTGGATTTAGCGACGTCGAACGGCTGCTGCATATATCGTACAGCAGTGAGTGAAAGCCCTACACTGTAGGCTACAGTATAACTATGGAGGCTATAATCTAGAGCGCCTTAAATTGTGTTTGAGAGCATGTTTTAACTCTAAATGGTTAAGGGATACTTCGGGATTTTGACAACGAAGCCCTTTTATCTACTACCCGAGTCAGATGAACCCGTGGATACCATTTGTATGTACAAGTATGGGTAGCTGCAGCCCAAAATGGCGACCGATTATGTTCGTCAATAGTTATCAAAGTCACTAATGCAACTTATTTCTACAATTATCTTCTTAAAATGTGATTGTAAACCTAACTTTAACCAGACTGCTAACTTTATGCCTAACCTTAAATTAACCATTTTTTCTAATTTTTTTTGACATTTTATGAAATTCCCAATATTGACTTTGTGGCTGTGGAAACCTCGGGAGTATACGCAAATATTTGTTGTTTCTGTGGTATATGTTTTAGTCACACAGGCGCCATTTGAAACGAGGTCGAGGTGGGAAACCCGCGGATGTCGCCAGACAAAACAACAATGTCTTCTTCGATGAGGTTTAACGGCGGTTGGCATCCAATAAATGTTGCATTACCGCCACCTACTAGACTGGAGTACAACTCCCTTTTACTTTGCTTAAAAATAAAATAAAAACCCATCTAAGTTTTGTTTTTAAAAGTAGCCTTTTATTTTGCATTGTTCTGCTTTGTTTGAGCCTTTTTTGCATTATGGATTTCTACAGTTGAAGTCGGAAGTTTACAAACACTTAGGTTGGAGTCATTAAAACGTGTTTTTCCCCTCAGGAAACAATAGCAGCACAAACGTTGCATATGGCCTTTCTGTTATCTTCCTTTGAAACTTCAAAATAGATCCACACAGCAGACATTGTGGGCTAGGTTAGGAATGCTGTGTTGCACGTGTAGCGCTGTATTTTTCGTTGCGCCATTACGTAATCTACCTACGTTATACAGGTATGCACGTCAGCTTTGACATCGGTTTTGCACATCGGCGTTAAACTATACATAGAGCTGTTGATGACATAGATGTTGGCATCTTTAGCTAATATTGGCCGATTCCGATATGCTTACCGATATATCGTGCGTCCCTATTTGCTATTAGGGCTGACCCCATTTAGTCGACTGGTCGATAGGCTGTTGGTCAACCAAGGATTCGTGCCTTTCTGAGTGGACTGATCCATTGTGGAGGCCGTGGGGATGGCACAGTCCATCAGTCTAAGATATGTGCTACTGAAATTGTATATGGTTATATTACATATGAACAAATGGTGCAACACTAATCAAAATAATATTATTTTATAACATGCGCCTTCTCCCGCATTGGCTAGTGGTTGCTGTCTGCGGTTCTGAAACACATCAGTGCGCTGTTGAATTGGTGCCTTTTCCTAGACCAAGTTGCTGTGTGTATAATAGCAAAGTTAACCAGCTTATTGGTGTTGAGAACAATGCTGCGGAGGCAGCAGCAGAATGAGGAGATGAGAAAAAAGCTCTTGCCTTATTGTCTAAGAAAAGTGAGGAGAGAGGAAACCCCAACTTAATTAGGTCTATAATCAATAGCCTAACTGTTAAATGGGCCTGGCTTTATACAGCATCCATTTATATCTACAGAAATAAGACCGATCCTGCGTCTGTTTGATGTTAATCTTTGCTTTGCTGTAATAAAGGCTTTACACTTTTTTTTTTCTCGTTAGAACAGCCTCTCTGGTATTATTTATAATTGATTTAGTGTTCTTTACACTGTTCCCAACTGTCGGAAATCATATTTATAATAATAATAAATAAATAATATGCCATTTAGCAGACGCTTTTATCCAAAGTGACTTACCGTCATGCATGCATACATTTTTGTGTATGGGTGGTCCCTGGGATCGAACCCACTACCTTGGCGTTACAAGCGCTGTGCTCTACCAGCTGAGTTACAAATAATCCTCATTTTTCTTGATCTCCTTATTGTTATTATTATGATCATCATTATAATAATATGTAATGTCATTATCATTAGTAGGCTTAGTATAGCAGCCTGTTATAACCACCATCACTGTAGGCCTAAGAGCACCTCCTGTTTAGTCTTAATACCTTAACTTACTTAGGCCTATATTTCAATACTTATATAGGCTACTGTATCAATCATTCATTCGTTCATGTCATCACACAGCATACGAGTCATTCATGATTTGAAATGCAATCAAACATTTTAGTTTTAAAATAAAATAAAGCGAGCCTTGAATAATTAGCTTAAACAATAAATAAACCCTTCTATTACAGAAATTACATTCACGAATGTGACCGTTTTTAGTCTTTGCTGTAATAAAGGCTTAACAAAAAAACTTTACAACAGACTCTCTGGTACACTTATAATTTATTTAGTGTTTACATTGTTCCAAACGGTCAGATAAATGATATTGTAACAGCACAATAAACACTGGTGGCCGCTGCAGCAGGGAGGAGAGAGACAACAAAAGATGCTGGTTACTCGCTGTCTTTTTTTTAAACAAGTCTGATACCAGCCCGGCACAATCAAATCAATTGCTGGTCGGACTCCCTCTAGTCATTTGTGTGTCTTAATTATTTAATCAAACGGTGTGCTTAAAGCATCAGACAAGCTCAGTGAATATAATTGATTTGATTAAAACACATGGGATATATATATAAATATATATATATGGAAAAATACACGTTTTAAAATTTCAACCAATCGATTGGTCGAAAGAACAGACGACTCTTGGTCGACAAAGATTTTTTGTTGTTGTTGGGGACAGCCGTAAATTGTAAGTCGCTCTGGATAAGAGCGTCTGCTAAATTACAAACATGTAAATGTAAGGTGACTGGTCATATTGTTATTACGTTAGGTCATATTCTTATTATGTTGTGGTTCCCACAACTGTTTTTGGGCCAGGGACAAAATACCGGTAAATAGCGGCTGTCCAGGCTGTGAGGCCAGGCTGACTATATTGGTTCACGTTACACTGAAATACATGAATATTGCCACCAAATATGAAATTGCATTGAATCGAATTAATCAGATCTTATTGTACTGTGTGTTTCAATATTGTGTATTAAACCTTTTCCCTTGTCTTCTAATAGTTTTATTAGTCCGTGACTCAAAATCTACATTAAGATTGAAGACAACAGGGATGGTGCCACTGTTATTGTTCAAAACTCCTAAGAATCCAAGGTGGTGGACCTTCTTCCAGTGAGATGGTGAGGATTGGAGAACCATGGCGCAGTTTCAAAGCAAATGGATGGTATGTTAAACATTTCGGTTGTGTAAGCCTAGTGGCTTGGCATCCTTTCATGCCACAGCTGTAGGTGTACTTGGTACCTGATAGTATGCTCTGAGTACACACCGACAATGTATGTCAAATTCTTACTTTAATTATGAACCCTGATTTGAAAATTGTCTATTTGAACATAGTCAAAGCTTCCAGCTGGGGGATGGCCTTGCAAAAGCAAATGTACATGTATTTACTGACCTAAAAACATGGAAAACATTACATATTATTTCTCTCAACTTGAAACTGTCAATCGCTCCTCAATCTCAACTCTCTCTTCTCCTTTCAGATCTCCACCCTAACACCAAACTCTCTTCATCCCTGCTTTGCCAATGGTGCCCCACTCACCCACCCACTGTCTTGACTCTAATTCACTGGTTTTATGAAACCATGGCTGTAGATAAGACTGAAAAATATTTAAACAGTGATATGTTTTCATTTTTTCCATTTACAGATAGACCTACCAATCATTTTGACGCTTCTAAACATTGAGCTCTCTATCGCATGTGGTAGAGCAGAGTACAGAATAGTTGATGAGTGCTGTCCAATGTGTTCGCCAGGTAAGGACCAGTTCTGTATACAATATGGATTATTATGAAGAAAATACATTGCAATACCAATCAATCCATGACACTGACCTTCTATCCCACAGGAAACCGGGTACATAAACACTGTACAGAATTTACAAGTACATCCTGTGTCCCCTGTACCGACTCCACTTTCCTTGATGAACCCAATGGTCTTACGGCATGCATACAGTGTACAAACTGTGACCCAGGCTTTGGTTTGAAGGTAAAGCAGCCGTGTAGACCTTCATCAGACACTGTCTGTGGGACACTGGAGGGGTTCTACTGTCTAGACCCAACTAAGGATGGTTGTAGAGCAGCCCAGAGACACAGCAGCTGTAAACCTGGTCAATACATCAGCCACACAGGTTGGTCTTCATGCAAATCTTCCATTGACATCAGTGCATGATTTATGCAGTTGTGAGTTAAGCACATCTCAAGTTAGGACCCTTAATGAGTTTCACCCTGTGTTGATGCAGGAACAACATCTGCAGATACTGTGTGTGCTGACTGCACTGGTGATACTTATTCAGATGGATCATTTACATCCTGCCAGCCATACACACAGTAAGTGTGGCTCATGCAAATGGTTATTTCCTTCAAAATATAAGCGAAATACTGCAATACGCTAACAGTTTTCATAATGTTAAAACAAAGTTAGATTATCAAATTTTCGATTACCAATGGTCCATTTCTCTTATTATAGATGTGATACCTTGAAGCTTCAGCAAATTAAACCTGGAACTCATTCATCCAACTCTGAATGTGGACCGCAAACCTCCCTTCCCATAGCTGCAATAATATCTCCTGTTGTGGTGGTGGTACTAGCTGTGATTGCAGTAACTATATTTATAAGAAAATATCTATCTGGTAAGATGATTTTGGAGGGAGGGGAATTTTATCAGTTCTAATAGTTATTGTTTTAATTGCCTAGATCAGGGATGGGCAACTTTGATGGGCAACACCCTCAAAGTTAGTTTTTTGGGGAAATTGATCCGAGGGCCACCAGTTGCCCATCCCTGGCTTAGATGAACAGTGAGAAATATCCAGTTTTTGTCAATTCTGACAATACCACTGCCTACCGATCATATGACGATATTGATTATTTTGTCTCAACGCTAATTATTGTATTTCTACAGAGACACAACGACCTACAGATGTACATAAAGGCCTACAAATGCCTACAGAGGTATGTTCATGTGCACCCCCCCCCCCCCCCCCCCTCCCCTCTGTATTTTATATATTACTCACTGTGATAAGGAGATAGATGACAGAAATTGTTCAGTTATTTCTATTGACTCGAGGGTTCCACTTGATGTTTTATTGAGTTGAGGTTTCATTTGCAGGAATCAGACACAGAGGGAACAACGATGTTTGTGGGACCAAGAACAGGTAAAGGTTTTGTTAACATATGTACAAAATGGTATGCATGAGTTCTCGTGACTATAGTACTTTATATTTTTGTAAACTTGACTTCTTATGAATATTATGCTTACCAGATTCAACCCTCCAGGACATTCATCAGAACAGTCCAGTCTAATGTATGGTTCATTGGCTTGAAAACTAGACTGGGCAGTAGGGCCCAATTTCTGTCCACTACATGGGAAATGTGATCTAGACTCTATTTTTAAATAACATTTGGAGGCTGGCACATTTGTTTTGTGGTGTACAGATGAAACCGACTATGAACTTGATACAAGGCCTAAAAACCCTAAAACACAATTCCAAGGAAACTTTTGTTTGGTTAAATATTCCAATACTGGGGACAAAGATGTAAACCTTAGTAGGAGCCAGGTCTGTTCTGTCCAGGGTAATGTCAGATGGCCTACATTTTAATGGTCAGTCCAAGTCATTTGAGCATAACTGGAACTAAATGAGTTTTGTATGACACTGCACCTGGTCTTTGGATGATGGTGCAGGATACAATAGCATCTTGTAGCAATTGTCCTTGAACTGAGGAAATCTACAGATGATCCCACAACATCCCCATGGAACTTGTGCTTCTGGTGATGGTGTACTGTAGATTCTGTTGATACAAACTGTGCAAAGGACCTTTGGATAACATGGCCTGGACACTGGTTTGGAAAAAATTGACTTGTGTGACCATGGATTTGTATATTCCCATGCCCCACAAGGGGCAATGGTGCAAAGAGAAAGGCTATTTCCAGTGTGTGACCCCAATTAATGATATACACTTCATGGCTTTTCTTACAGACCTTCATGATTGTATAGCTCCTTTCCTTTTGATGCATATTGTGTACATATTGTATTATAGTGTTTATCAGATTATTCACATAATACTGACTTTGCATTGGATTTTTGATCATGTATTGTTTTTGGATTCCATGGGTTTAAAGTATATTCTATTGAATCCATTTGCTTCTCTGTAAGTCATGGGTTGTGCTTGTTTCACCAGCCATCAGTGCTCAGTCTCTCTGATGTATGATGTTTCTGTGTAAGTATTGAGACATCTCCATTGTCCAATTGTGGGATTAATAAATAGAGGATCTGCAGTAAAATGTTATGTTCAAGTGTTCCAATGACCTTGCATTGTAAAAATCTATTACAGCAAAATGTGAACTGCAAGGGTGTGAGTAGGCCAGTTAAGTTAATTTGTATACTGTACCTCCTAATATTTCAGACCGATTAAACTAAATTCAATGGTTTCCAGTCATACTTTAGGGAAGAAAATATTCATTTTCAAATCATTTGAACGGGGCCAATATTTTTTTATTTAACCTTTATTTAACCAGGTAAGCCAGTTGAGAACAAGCTCTCATTTACAACTGTGACCTGGCCAAGATAAAGCAAAGCAGTGCGATAAAAACAACACAGAGTTACATATGGGGTAAAACAAAACAAAGTCAAAAATACAACAGAAAAAAATATATATACAGTGTGTGCAAATGTAGCAAGTTATGGAGGTAAGGCAATAAATAGGCTATAGTGCAAAATAATTACAATTAGTATTAACACTGGAATGATAGATGTGCAAGAGATGATGTGCAAATAGAGATACTGGGGTACAAATGAGCAAAATAAATAACAATATAGGGATGAGGTAGTTGGGCGGGCTAATTTCAGATGGGCTGTGTACAGGTGCAGTGATCGGTAAGGTGCCCTGACAACTGATGCTTAAAGTTAGTGAGGGAGATAAGAGTCTCCAGCTTCAGAGATTTTTGCAATTTTTTCCAGTCATGACATTACTGTAGACCGTATATGATGTTTGTGACCTCACCCTGCTTGATATGCTTGTCATGAGCAACGGGGCCGATAGCTGGCTTACCTGGTTAAATAAAGGTTTAATAAAAATAAATGGTAGGATTTAGATTCTCCCAGTCTCTGTTCCACACTCCAGTACAGTAGGTGGCGGTAATGCACCATAACGTTGGATGCCAACCGCTAATAAACCTCACTGAAGAAAAAGATGCTACCCATCTTGCTAGCTAACTAGCTAAACAACAGACACAGAATTTACAAATAATTGTGTTTAAAAGCAAGTAGACATGATAGTTGGCAAGTATCAGTATTAAATTATCGTCACAACGTAGAGTTCTGACGTCTTTATCAAGTCGCAATGGTGTGCCTTTCGTTTGAACAGTATTTCCTCATTGGTAAGTTAGCTGGTATAGCTACATTTTGGTTTTACATAATTGTGATATAAATTGGCTAGCTAGTTGGTGTCCTGACAAATCAAATAGTCAAACTATCAAATTTGAGATTGAATCAGCAAACTTTAGTTAACGATGCTAGCTAGAAACGGACTTTGCAATCACCACACCCACCCATAGCATGTTGCCAAAGTAATGAGGTACGCTAGCGATCATGTTGACTCCACATACTTTCATTCTAGTTTAATTCATCCTTCCTTGCCTAACAGTTGCACCACATAACAATTTATATTTGGTAGCAGTATCGCTTAATGGTCGGCATGCAAAGTTATAGCTAGCTACAACAATCTGGTTTACGTCATTAGCTAGACAATATATGAGAATAAAATAATGCAATAAGGTTGTGGGGAAATGAGGAAGTCCTGCGGTACATTCAGACGTTTCAATCTGATGACTGAGATAAAACCCCCAATGATGATTACATGAACGTTTAATGACGGCCTTATCGACTTAGCTAAATATTCAGAGTTACTTTGTGATTAGTGTGGGCAGCTCCCCCTATAGGAAACATGGTCGCTATTTCTGTTTGGGCAGCTCCCCTGTAGGATAGGCTACATGGTCACTATTTCTGTGTGGGCAGCTCCCCTGTAGGATAGGCTACATGGTCACTATTTCTGTGTGGGCAGCTCCCCTGTAGGATAGGCTACATGGTCACTATTTCTGTGTGGGCAGCTCCCCTGTAGGATAGGGAACATGGTCACTATTTTTGTGTGGGCAGCTCCCCTGTAGGATAGGAAACATGGTCACTATTTTTGTGTGGGCAGCTCCCCTGTATGATAGGGAACATGGTCACTATTTCTGTTTGGGCAGCTCCCCCTATAGGCTACATGGTCACTATTTCTGTTTGGGCAGCTCCCCCTATAGGCTACATGGTCACTATTTCTGTGTGGGCAGCTCCCCTGTAGGATAGGCTACATGGTCACTATTTCTGTGTGGGCAGCTCCCCCTATAGGCTACATGGTCACTATTTCTGTTTGGGCAGCTCCCCTGTAGGATAGGCTACATGGTCACTATTTCTGTGTGGGCAGCTCCTCTGACTCGAAGTTGACAGATCGATGTTGTCTTTAGTCAGTCTGACAGTCGGCCACCATCCTGTAGATTTCCACTTATTAGGGGAAGGAAGACACGCAGTCATAATTAACGTTTTAATAAGTTCCTGTCAGTTTGTACTATTTAACTCCTACGTCAGTGTCAAGGGCATGGTATGAGAATTAAGAAGTTGTCAAGAGAGCACAGAGAGACTGGCACTTAACCTATGCATATTTTTGTTGTCTGTTTCAGGTTTTCATTTTATGCTTGTATTTGGAAAGGATTGTGGTCCAGCAGAATACAACACTTTTGACGGGCAGTGCTGCCCAATGTGTAATAAAGGTAATGTTCATTTTTTTACATGAGCTTTTTCAATGTTGTACAACAATTGCACGTTACCAGTAAACAAGAGGCAGGCACATTTCTACAGGTAGCCTACAATATCTCACACACTACAGTATTTCAGTAGGCCTCATGCAGTAAATGGGAGGCATTGGTTTTGTCCGTACTACATACTTAAACTGCATACTATGTACTCATCGTCGCATACTATTTAGCACGTACTGTTTAGTAAAAAGTAAGCCACAACACAGTAGAGACTCCTGCCTAGCTGAGAAGGTGGGGTGGGGCCGAGTGTCACCGGGGGCCATAAAAAAAAACGTAATGATGCAGAGAGCTGTGTTCCATGAAACACTGGCTGTTTCCATCAAACAGTGTCCGTGTCCGAATACCCATACTTCCGTCCTAAATAGTAGGCCTTCTGAGTATGCGAAAAAGGAAAGTTTTATAGTGTAGTTGAGTGTTGTTTGTTCCTTTGAATAATGACAAACCGGGGCGTAGGTTGAACTACTTTTAATAAACATACTTCTGCTAGCAATCTCCTTGTGTAGCCATGCAAGGCATACTTCAATTTACCCCCCTCGCATAGCCTGCTGGCTAACGTAGTCTTCATGTTATTAACATAACACATCTTCCTTCCTTTATAATATAATAATAATAATAATAAGCCATTTAGCAGACGCTTTGGATGAAAGAAAACAATTTTTTCTCTAACTAAACATGTCACATCACAATTGTTTACTCAACCTGCATAACATGTACTTTTCAATAACACATTTACTTCCCCATTTTTTCTCTCAACTAAATTCAGTCTCTGTCCAACAATACTCTATTGTGGCTCTATTTCTTTTCACAAACAAAAACATCCAATCCAGATGCCCCTTTTTTTTCTCTTCCATATATATATTTTTTAGCAATTCTCAATAAGCCTTTCAGGGGCTCTGACAGTCATTTTTGGTCGTTCTGCTGAAGTGCTTCCTGAAGCAGTTGGACAGTGTTCATTGTCAAGTCAGGGTTTTCTGACTGAATTGTCCATTGGTAAAGGAATTTGACACTTCAGCAGTATCCCCTGATGATCCTCAGTCCCTTGAGTGAATGGCTGAAGCCTTAGTTCCACTCTGTTTTGTCTCAGTTGTGATCCATGCTCCGTGTGGATCTCATAGGATCGCGGTGCAACTTCTCTCTGCACGCACCCTTGCTGCATCCAATTTCCTGTAGTGACATCTCGGAGTCGTACATGATCTCCAGATTTCAGTTCAGGTAAGTGTCTTGCACTTTTGTCTTTCTGTTTTTCCTTTGCGAGTTTGATGTTGTGAACACCTCTGGGTGTTAACAAGTCCTCATGGATGGGTAGGTTGGTTCTGATGCGACGTCCCATCAACATTTGTGCAGGTGAAAGTCCATTCTGCAGCGGTGCATCAGACTTTTTAGGAAGTCCTCCTTTCCATCATGTGCCTTTTTCATCAGACCTTTGACAATTTTGACTGAACTTTCTGCTAAGCCGTTGGGGCTGGAGGTGTTGTGTCGGAACCCCCAGTCATTAGCGAACGATCGGAATTCAGAACTTGAGAACTGCGGGCCATTGTCAGAGTTCCTGAAGCAGATCCTTTGACTTTCCCGAAGCAGATCCTTTGTTTGCTCTCCCCAGGGCAACTGAACTGATTCTAGCGGCTGACCCTAAACATCGCCTGCGGAGGAGAGGCCTGCTGGTTCGACTTAGGAGGCGCGCACACCACTTCCAAGGATACTACTAATGTTCAGTCTTTGGTTAACAAGGTCAGCGAACTACGGGCAAGGATTTCTTTCCAGAGAGACGTCAAGGCCTGTAACATACTCTGTTTCATGGAAACATGGCTCTCTTAGGATATTCTGTC
The DNA here is from genome assembly GCF_964263955.1 of Coregonus lavaretus. Lineage (NCBI taxonomy): Eukaryota > Metazoa > Chordata > Actinopteri > Salmoniformes > Salmonidae > Coregonus > Coregonus lavaretus. The sequence continues at coordinate 43,095,620 of NC_140007.1, forward strand.
GGAATCGGTCCAGCCAGATGGGTTCTCAGTTCATCGCGCAAACAGGAGTTAATATCTCTCCGGGAAGCAGAAGGGCGGAGGTGTGTGTTTCATGATTAACGACTCATGGTGTAATTGTAGTAACATACAGGAACTCGAGTCCTTCTGTTCACCCGACCTAGAATATCTCACAATGAAATGCAGACCGTATTATCTCCCAAGATAATTTTCTTCGGTTATAGTCACGTCCATGTATATTCCCCCTCAAGCCGATACCACGACGGCCCTCATAACTTCACTGGACCTTATGCAAACTGGAAACCACATATCCTGAGGCTGCATTTATTGTAGTCGGGGATTTTAACAAAGCAAATTTGAGAACTAGGCTATTTGAACTTCCGGGATGGTTATAAGACCCTCCCCCGCCCTCCTTTCGGCAAATCTGACCACGACTCCATTTTGGTTCTCCCTTCATATAGGCAGAAACTCAAACAGTTAGTACCCGTGCTAAGGACTATTCAACGCTGGTCTGACCAATCGGAATCCACGCTTCAAGATTGTTTCGATCATGCGGACTGGGATATGTTCCGGGTAGCTTCCAAATCTTATTTTTTTTTTGACCTACACTGAAACGGTGACTGAGTTTATCAGGAAGTGTATAGGTGATGTTGTGCCCACAGTGACTATTAAAACCTACCCTAACCAGAAACCGTGGTTAGATGGCAGCATTCGTGCGAATCTAAAAGCGCGAACCACTGCATTCAACCATGGGAAGGTGACTGGGAATATGGCAGAATACAAACAGTGTAGCTACTCACTCTGCAAGGCAATTCAACTGGCAAAACATCAGTGTAGAGACAAAGTGGAATCGCAATTCAACAGCTCAGACACGAGACGCATGTGGCAGGGTCTACAGACAATCACGGACTAGAAAAGGAAAACCAGCCACATCGCCGACATCTCGCTTCCAGACAAGCTAAACACCTTCTTCGCCCGCTTTGAGGATAACACAGTGCCACTGACGAGGCCCACTACCAAGGACTGTGGCCTCTCCTTCTCCATGGCCGACGTGATTAAGACAGTTAAGCATGTTAACCCCCGCAAGGCTGCCGGCCCAGACGGCATCCCTAGCTGTGTCCTCAAGAGCATGCGCAGACAAGCTGGCTGGTGTGTTTATGGACATATTCAATCTCTCCCTTTCCCAGTCTGCTGTTCCCACATGCTTCTAGATGGCCACCATTGTTCCTGTACCCAAGAAAGCAAAGGTAATTGAACTAAATGACAATCACCCTGTAGCACTCACCTCTGTCATCATGAAGTGCTTTGAGAGACGAGTCAAGGATCATATCACCTCTACCTTACCTGTCACTCTAGACCCACTTCAATTTGCTTACCGCCCCAATAGATCCACAGACGATGCAATCGCCATCACCCTGCCCTATCTCATCTGGACAAGAGGAATACCTATGTAAGAATGATGTTCATTGACTTTAGCTCAGCCTTCAACACCATAGTACCCTCCAAGCTCATCATTAAGCTTGAGGCCCTGGGTCTGAACCCCGCCCTGTGCAACTGGGTCCTGGACTTCCTGACGGGCCGCCCCCAGGTGGTGAACTTCGCTGATCCTCAACACTGGGGCCCCACAAGGGTGCGTGCTCAGCCCCCTCCTGTACTCCATGTTCACCCATGACTGCGTGGCCAAACACGCCTCCAACTCAATCATCAAGTTAGCAGACGACAACAGTAGTAGGCTTGATTACCAACAATGACGAGACCGCCTACAGGGAGGTGGTGAGGGCTCTGGGAGTGTGGTGCCAGGAAAATAACCTCTCACTCAACATCAACAAAACAAAGGAGATGATTGTGGACTTCAGGAAACAGCAGAGGGTGCACCCCCCTATCCACATCGACGGGGCCGCAGTGGAGAAGGTGGAAAGTTTCAAGTTCCTTGGTGTACACATCACCGACAAACTGAAATGGTCCACCCACGCAGACAGTGTGGTGAAGAAGGGGCAACAGAGCCTCTTCAACCTCAGGAGGCTGAAGAAATTCGGCCTAGCACTTAAAACCGTCACAAACTTTTACAGATGCACAATTAAGAGCATCCTGTCGGGCTCTATCACCGCCTGGTACGGCAACTGCACCGCCCACAACCGCAGGGCTCTCCAGAGGGTGGTGCTGTCAGCACCCGATGTCAGAGGAAGGCCAAAAAGATAATCAAGGACATCAACCACCCGAGCCACTGCCTGTTCACCCCGCTATCATCCAGAAGGCGAGGTCAGTATAGGTGCATCAAAGCTGGGACAGAGAAAATGAAAAACAGCTTCTATCTCAAGGCCATCAGACTGTTAAATAGCCATCACTAGCACATTAGAGCCTATTGAAATCACTGGCCACTTTAAGAAATGGAACACTAGTCACTTAAATAATGTTTACATATCTTGCACTACTCATCTCATATGTATATACTGTATTCTATTCTATGATATTCTACTGTATCTTAGTCCATGCCGCTCTGTCATTGCTTGTCCATATGTATATATTCTTAAATCCCATTCTTTACTAGTTTTGTGCGTATTGGGTATATGATGTGAAATTGTTAGATATTACTGCACTGTTGGAGCTAGAAGCACAAGCATTTCGCTACACCCGCTATATCTGCTATACACGTATGTGACAACATTTGATTTGAGTTCAGACGCAACCCCATGTCTTGCGAAGACCGATTTCAGATAGGTGATTACAGCTTTGCTGGAGGTAATTGGCAGTGTTGCTACTTCAGGGTAGTTTGAGTAGTAGTCGGTAACAACAATGTGACTTTTGCCATTGCAGTCAAAAAGGTCAACTCCAACTTTGTAGTAGGGTTGGTTGGGTACTGGATGAGGCATTAGAGGCTCTGCTTGCTGCTTTGGCCTGGAGGTCAAATACAGTTCACATGAAGCAGTGGTCTGGCTGATTTCCTGGTTCATTCTTGGCCAGTACATTACTTCTCGTGCTCGTCGTTCACATTTTCCCCTCACCCAAGTGGCCCTCGTATTTTCTGTAGCATTTCTTTGCGTAGTGTCATGGGAATGACAATCTTGTTGCCTTTGAACACCATGTCATCCACTACAGTGAGCTCTGCTCTGCACATCCAGTAATCCTGTATTCTCCTTGGACAGTTGTTTTTCTGTGCAGGCCATCCTATCAGTATTGTTTCTTTCAACTGTCATTGTTTGGTCAGCTGCTGTCTCTCTTTTGATCTGTGCCATTCTCTCAGAAGACACCGGAAGTGATGCAACGATCATGTCGACGTAGGCCTGAATCTGTGTTTTTCTGCGTGTTGGCGCTCTCTTTCTTGTCGACTGCTCGAGAAAGAGTGTCGGCGGCGAACATGAACTTTCCCAGGGTGTAGATCATCTTCACATCATACTTTTGCAGTCTGATCATTATTCTCTGGATTCTCATTGGACAATCATTCAGTGGCTTAGACATGATTGACACCAATGGTTTGTGGTCTGTTTCTACTTGGAAGACTTGTCCGTAGACGTATTGGTGAAATCTTTCACACACGTATGTGCTCGCCAGTAGTTCTCTCTCTATTTGTGCATATCTTGTTTCTGCGCCTGTCAAGGCTCTGGATGCATAAGCGACAGGTTGCCATGTGTCGTCATGCTTTTGCAAAATTACTGCTCCCAGGCCAAACTGTGATGCACCTAAGAAATCCTTGTGCTTTTCTCTGGATCATAGAACCTGAGCACTGGCTCTTCCGTGATTGCCTTCTTTAGGTTTTTGAAGCAGTTTTCCTGCTTATGGGACCATTCCCATTTGTTTTTCGGTTCCAGAAGACATCTGAGTGGAGCAGACTGTGCTGACAGTTGAGGTATGAACTTTGCAAGGTAGGTGATCATGCCCATGAAGCGTCTCACATCGTCCTTGTTCTTCGGGCGCTCCATGTTGTTGATGTCTGTTTTCCTCGGGTCTGGTTTGACTCCATCCTCTGAAAGTACGTCTCCCACGAAGGTACAGTGAGGGGAAAAAAGTATTTGATCCCCTGCTGATTTTGTAAGTTTGCCCACTGACAAAGACATGATCAGTCTGTAATTTTAATGGTAGGCTTATTTGAACAGTGAGAGACAGAATAACAACAAAAAAATCCAGAAAAACGCATGTCAAAAATGTTATAAATTGATTTGCATTTTAATGAGGGAAATAAGTATTTGACCCCCTCTCAGAAAGATTTCTGACTCCCAGGTGTCTTTTATACAGGTAACGAGCTGAGATTAGAAGCACACTCTTAAAGGGAGTGCTCCTGATCTCAACTTGTTACCTGTATAAAAGACACCTGTCCACAGAAGCAATCAATCAATCAGATTCCAAACTCTCCACCATGGCTAAGACCAAAGAGCTCTCCAAGGATGTCAGGGACATAATTGTAGACCTACACAAGGCTGGAATGGGCTACAAGACCATTGCCAAGCAGTTATTATAGACTGATCATTTCTTTGTCAGTGGGCAAACGTACAAAATCAGCAGGGGATCAAATACTTTTTTCCCTCACTGTAAGTGTTTTCACACCAAACTCGCATTTGTCCTTGTTTAGTTTCAGGTTGACTTTCCGTGTCAGGTCCAGCACTTGTCTCACTCACGCGTTGTGTTCTTCTTTTGTTCTTCTGCCCTCAGGTGTGTTGAATGTGCATAGCCTTGAGCTTGCATCATCTAGCTTCATTTGCCAGAATCCTGATGAGGCGTCAAGCTTACTGAACCACTTTGCTCCAACAAACTGCAACATTCTCTTCTCTGGTTGGCAACTTGAAATGCTTGATAGCTTTGTTGAGATCTCTCGGGTCTAGACATATCCTGAGATCGCTGTTCTTTTTCACCACAATAACCAGTGAGCTTACCCAATCTGTAGGTTCATCAATTTTTGTGATGACGTCCATCTTTTCCATGCGTCTGAGTTCCTCCTTGAGCTTTTTCCTCAGTGCAAATTTAACTTTTCTGCACGCATGTACAACTGGAGTAATTTTGTCATCAGTACATATTGTGTTCTTCAGGTAAACATCCGAGACCCTCACACACGTCCTCGTACTCAGCCAGTAGCGATTCTTGGTCATTTTCAGTCTGTGATGTCACTACACTCTTTTCACCAAATTGAGCTTTTCACATGCTCTGATTCCTAGAATAGACTGTACACTCTCTTCCACGATCAGCAGCTGTCCTTTGAACTGTTTTCCTTTGTGCTGTAAAGTTACTATGCAGATTCCTTTAACTGGTACGTTCTCCCCAGTATAACCACTAACCTTGATTTAACTGGTACGTTCTCCCCAGTATAACCACTAACCTTGATTTAACTGGTACGTTCTCCCCAGTATAACCACTAACCTTGATTTAACTGGTACGTTCTCCCCAGTATAACCACTAACCTTCCTTTAACTGGTACGTTCTCCCCAGTATAACCTAACCTTGATTTAACTGGTACGTTCTCCCCAGTATAACCACTAACCTTGATTTAACTGGTACGTTCTCCCCAGTATAACCACTAACCTTGATTTAACTGGTACGTTCTCCCCAGTATAACCACTAACCTTGATTTAACTGGTACGTTCTCCCCAGTATAACCACTAACCTTCCTTTAACTGGTACGTTCTCCCCAGTATAACCTAACCTTGATTTAACTGGTACGTTCTCCCCAGTATAACCACTAACCTTGATTTAACTGGTACGTGCTCCCCAGTATAACCACTAACCTTCCTTTAACTGGTACGTTCTCCCCAGTATAACCTAACCTTGATTTAACTGGTACGTTCTCCCCAGTATAACCACTAACCTTGATTTAACTGGTACGTTCTCCCCAGTATAACCACTAACCTTGATTTAACTGGTACGTTCTCCCCAGTATAACCACTAACCTTCCTTTTAACTGGTACGTTCTCCCCAGTATAACCACTAACCTTCCTTTAACTGGTACGTTCTCCCCAATATAACCACTAACCTTGATTTAACTGGTACGTTCTCCCCAGTATAACCACTAACCTTGATTTAACTGGTACGTTCTCCCCAGTATAACCACTAACCTTGATTTAACTGGTACGTTCTCCCCAGTATAACCACTAACCTTGATTTAACTGGTACGTTCTCGCCAGTATAACCACTAACCTTGATTTAACTGGTACGTTCTCCCCAGTATAACCACTAACCTTGATTTAACTGGTACGTTCTCCCCAGTATAACCACTAACCTTGATTTTCACAGGGTGTATTTTGCTCTTCACTTTCAGTGTTTTGTAGTCATCCAGCGACAACAGGTTTACCTGAGCTCCAGTATCGAGCTTGAATGGTATTATAGTTTCATTCAGTCAATGGCACAATCCATTCAGCTTTTACTGCATTGCATATTTCCACAGAATCAACAAAGAAACCTTCAGTCTCCTCTTTTTCTTTGTAGCCTCAGCTTTGCAGCATTTTGAGAAATTATTATTTTTCCCACAGTTGTTACACGATTTACCATATGCAGGGCAATTTTTTGGGCTTGTGGGTAACTCCATTATCCACACGTAGTGTTTTCATTTCTCTTTTGCTTGTTTTTGTTTTGTAAAGCGTCGTGTTGCTCCTCTCTTTTTATTGTACTGACGTCTCATCCCTGCTCAGCTCTTTAGCTTGTGCTCTGGTGGTTTCAGCTGCTCCACACATTCACTGCTTTATCCAAAGTTAAATCTTGCTTATGCAGCAATCTCTCCTTGAGTCCATTATCAAGTATGCCACAAGACTATCCTGTCTTTCACTAGTGAGTCTTTCAGATTTTCAAATTCACACGTTTTGCTCAGTGTGTTCAGCTCAGCCAAGTACTGGTCAAAACTGACTCCCTGTTTCTGATCATGAGAGGGAAAAACGTGTATCTCTCAAACGTGACGTTCTGGCTTGGTACAGTCGATGTCGAGTTTGCGTCGTCTAGCTGAAAGCTATTGTAAATGTCCAATGCATCGTCTCCATTAACATGCAGAAAAATTGAAGCTTTCAATTTGTCGTCATCTCCCCCTGCTCCACTGGCTGCTAGGTAGATATTGAATCTCTGCTTGAAACGTTTCCAATTGTCAGTTAGATTGCCTGTTAACTGCATAAGAGTAGGAGGACTAAGCCTATCCGTGACGGGAAACAGGAACAGTTTCAATTTCTCTTACTTCAGTAGGTTGCTCGTCAACAGATTCCAGTGCTGCTGTGGCTCGTTGGCATCGCTCTTGCAAGCTAGCATCTTCGACTACTCATTTCACTTGACTTGTGGTAGAATGTTCAATTTTCGTTGTGGAAATTTGCAGAGTTACTCCTTTCTTTTCTCTGTCTCGTCATAGCGACTACCAATCTGACACCATCTTATGTTTGTTCCTTTAACTAATGACAAACCGGGGCGTAGGTTGAACTACTTTTAATAAACGGATACTTCAGCTAGCAATCTCCTTGTGTAGCCATGCAAGGCATACTTCAACTTCCCCCCATCGCATAGCCTGCTGGGTAACGTAGTCTACATGTTATTAACACATAACAACACATTGAGGACTTGGTGGACTGTATATTCTGTAGGGTTAGGTTTTACTTAGCACTATGTGTTCTCTCCCAGGTGCTTGTAAGGGCACAGACGACAGACCGGTATGATTCCAGTTGAGGTTGTTTAATGACGCTGATTCACAGAGCAGTAACGGCACAGTACAGTGTATGGCTTGACAATTGTGTTAACCAATAGTTTGTGTGGTTCTGAAAAAGGGGAAATGAAACACAATAGTAAAATGACAGGTGTAGGCTTAATACAACCTCCAATTACATAAGCTATAAATAATATGGCTACAATAGGTCATCTGCTGCACAGGGCAATACAACCTAACATGGCTGTGACTTCACTAATGAATGATCAGAGGAGTGCAACTCACAGCACTACTGAGCAGCACCATCATCCTCACACAACTGCATGAACTTCAAAGTATAATGCATCCACATGGCTCATTGCTAACAAAATACCCACATAATTTATACAGAATACATCCATATAACCACAGGGCATATACAGTGGGGGGGAAAAAAAGTATTTAGTCAGCCACCAATTGTGCAAGTTCTCCCACTTAAAAAGATGAGAGGCCTGTAATTTTCATCATAGGTACACGTCAACTATGACAGACAAATTGAGATTTTTTTTCTCCAGAAAATCACATTGTAGGATTTTTAATGAATTTATTTGCAAATTATGGTGGAAAATAAGTATTTGGTCACCTACAAACAAGCAAGATTTCTGGCTCTCACAGACCTGTAACTTATTCTTTAAGAGGCTCCTCTGTCCTCCACTCGTTACCTGTATTAATGGCACCTGTTTGAACTTGTTATCAGTATAAAAAGACACCTGTCCACAACCTCAAATAGTCACACTCCAAACTCCACTATGGTCAAGACCAAAGAGCTGTCAAAGGACACCAGCAACAAAATTGTAGACCTGCACCAGGCTGGGAAGACTGAATCTGCAATAGGTAAGCAGCTTGGTTTGAAGAAATCAACTGTGGGAGCAATTATTAGGAAATGGAAGACATACAAGACCCCTGATAATCTCCCTCGATCTGGGGCTCCACGCAAGATCTCACCCCGTGGGGTCAAAATGATCACAAGAACGGTGACCAAAAATCCCAGAACCACACGGGGGGACCTAGTGAATGACCTGCAGAGAGCTGGGACCAAAGTAACAAAGCCTACCATCAGTAACACACTACGCCCCCAGGGACTCAAATCCTGCAGTGCCAGACGTGTCCCCCTGCTTAAGCCAGTACATGTCCAGGCCTGTCTGAAGTTTGCTAGAGTGCATTTGGATGATCCAGAAGAGGATTGGGAGAATGTCATATAGTCAGATGAAACCAAAATAGAACTTTTTGGTAAAAACTCAACTCGTCGTGTTTGGAGGACAAAGAATGCTGAGTTGCATCCAAAGAACACCATACCTACTGTGAAGCATGGGGGTGGAAACATCATGCTTTGGGGCTGTTTTTCTGCAAAGGGACCAGGACGACTGATCCGTGTAAAGGAAAGAATGAATGGGGCCATGTATCGTGAGATTGAGTGAAAACCTCCTTCCATCAGCAAGGGCAATAAAGAGGAAACGTGGCTGGGTCTTTCAGCATGACAATGATCCCAAACAACGAAGGAGTGGAAGCCACGTAAGAAGCATTTCAAGGTCCTGGAGTGGCCTAGCCAGTCTCCAGATCTCAACCCCATAGAAAATCTTTGGAGGGAGTTGAAAGTCTGTGTTGCTCAGCGACAGCCCCAAAACATCACTGCTCTAGAGGAGATCTGCATGGAGGAATGGGCCAAAATACCAGCAACAGTGTGTGAAAACCTTGTGAAGACTTACAGAAAATGTTTGACCTGTGTCATTGCCAACAAAGGGTATATAACAAAAGTATTGAGAAACTTTTGTTATTGACCAAATACTTATTTTCCACCATAATTTGTAAATACATTAATTAAAAATCCTACAATGTGATTTTCTGGATTTTTCTTTTTTTTCATTTTGTCTGTCATAGTCGGCCTCTCTCATCTTTTTAAATGGGAGAACTTGCACAATTGGTGGCTGACTAAATACTTTTTTCCCCCACTGTAAGACTAGACACTGAAATGGTAAATGTCTGAAATGAGATGACAAACAACAGGGTTAGCAGGGTTACAGTTGCTAGCTCGCGGTAAAAACGATAATTAGCATAACAAAGGAGTGTGAATTGTAAGAAATATGGATGCACACTGGCCTTGGCTAAATTAAAGAATGCTAACTGAAGGTCATCACAGGAGATGGCTGGAACTTATCACGGCTTGTGTACTTTCTCTAGTTACTTCCTTCTCAGTTAAAGATCGCCCAGCATGCTGTGCTCCACATCACTTGTGGGCGGAGCTACAGCGCTCCTATGATGAACTGATATTTACTCTCAGTAGTCTTTCGTACATATAGTATGTGATATTTAAATAATCTAGTATACTTCAAATGGCCGGATGTCAGTCATTTCGGCTTTGACAACAGCTGATCAATTAGATATGGGGATACCCTACCGAAATCAATAGTGGGAAACAACTCAATCGCATGTTTTATAGTATGTGAATTTTTGAAAATCAAGTATGGTTTAAATGCCAGGATGTTATACTAATTGACTCTTCATCTAGTAGAATTCGATGCACACTTTCCCATAATGCATTGGAAGAGGTGGGCTGCGAGTGATAGGCCCTAATTCTCTTCAAGTAGCCAAACAAACGTCTCAATACGTTTTACTAAATTGTATTTTCTATGATTAGGTTCGGTGGTCCGCAGAGATTGTACATTGGAGTCCAGCACATCTTGCATACCCTGTATCAGAGGAACCTTCATGAACGAGGCCAATGGTCTAACCAAGTGCTTTCCCTGCACTCCCTGTGACCCAGGTACATTTAATTTTCTTCCAAACCTTCCCATCTTTCCTTTTAGCTGTGCACATCATACCCTTTTCACTGCGGAGCTGAGTTGTATTGCACTGGCTGGGTTCTGCATCCACCAATTGGAAAGTACAATGTAAAAAAAGAAAATATCTAAGCCAGTGTCGTACGTTTCAGGTCACCACAATAGTGTGAGAAAAGGGTATGAGGTGCCTTCTTCTCACAAGTAGTCCTCTGACTGAAATGAATCAACCCTGATATTTTCCAGGACAGGGCCTTTTCACTCAGACAGAGTGCACAACAACAAGTAACACAGTGTGCCACGTTCTAGATGGATACTACTGTAGAAGCTACTCATCCAACTCAGAGTGTAGCTTTGCAGTGGCACATACACAATGTTCACCGGGCCAGAGCACTACTGCACCTGGTAAGTATGAAGTAGAGGCTAAATATCGTACAGGACATCAGAATTCTGATCATTGAACATAGCATGGGCTCAAGATAGCTTAGTGTTTACCTCAGGTGATTTTGACTTGTCCAGCACCAAAATGGTTAACTTTTGAACGTGATAACACCATTTGTTCTCACCTTACAGGAACAAAGACAACAGATACCATTTGTGAGGAGTGTCAGCATGGCTTTTACTCACAACACGGTGTGAAATGCACAGCTTGGACTGAGTAGGTCATCGTTTGTGTACTAGACTTTCTTGAATTGCTTTAGGTTTTCTTTCTTTAAAAGATAATTGGGATATTGATGATATTATATATTTCACAAAGCAGTATCAATGCTCAGATAGCAATCTATAGATTCAATTCTGGCAACCAGATATTGGTTGACAATATAATTACAGGCTGGCTTAATGGTAAATCCATTTGAATTCTTTCACTTCTTGACAGCACCTCTTTTGATTTGAATGAAACTTTCCATACATATTTGCCCATTGTAGAGGTGCTCAGAATGTGACTTTTTGGACCTGAATGCCAAAACATTCAAGAGATAAAGGTGCTCAAAGTTGACCTATTTTGCATACCCCACCATACCATGAGACAGCCATGTCTTAATCACTGGAAAATATGACTGGTTTAGATTGATATCATTTAAAAGCTTACAAACAGGGTTGTCAAACAATTTGATAATAAAAACAATATTTTAACTTCAACGTAAATGATCTAAAAACGCATATAGTTTAGACCCTATTTTAGGTCATGAGGTTTTATGTGTTGTACCCTCCATCGGGTGAGACTCAACATGTTCTTGAATACAGGGTGTTTTGCCTAATAAATATACTAAAATGGGAATACAATTGTAATTTCACCTTTCAAATGGTACCACAAAGATGGTTGGAGATCCACACATCAGTGAATGTTAATTTGAATGGGAATATCTGTTTTAAATTACACTGTCAATCCTCCATAGGAAACCTATTAAAATCATAGAAATATAGATCATAGAATAGACATGACCGTTTTAAGTTGACATTTGACGGTGGGTGGACCGGCGGCCATCTTTGTGTTAGTAATTAGTACTCATCACTGCATTCTCTCAGAAAGTTGGTTGGCCCTCTTTGATGTCACGTAGGTTGATACATTGCTATGTTTTCATTTATAAAGCCCTTTTACAAAAAGTCCCACTTTTCCTAACATCTTTACTAAACTTTAGACATACGAGTTACCACACCCGATCTCAGGGATGGTTAACTCTGGAAATTCCTTTGGTCTCTACGCAGTTAGGTAAATCCGCTTTTAGTTCTTGCACTTTATTTGTGTAACAATCTTCAAAATGTTCTTAAATGTGATGTTTTGGTGTCTCTAGGATAATTCAGAAAGCTGAATGAGGTCCTTATTACTGATAAATGTGTTTGTTCTTTATGAGCATGTTTTTCTTTCTACTTGCATTTTGTATGTATTTTGATGTGTCTATTTTCTGTACTTAATATAATTCAGGGCTCATCTGTAAAAGAGACATTGGTCTCAGTATGACTCCTTGATAAAATAAAGATAAAATAAAAAAATTGAATTACAGTGGTCTGAAGGGATAGGTCCTATCCCTATCAATTATATTTGTATGATTGAAGTAACATCCACCCTGTTTAAGAGCATATTCAGTCTCCACTGATAACAGGCTACAAGTAGGGTCTAGGCTACAATATATGCAAATATGGAAACAATCTGAGTGTACGCATTTTTAATAATTGACGTTAAATGTCAATTATTATTATGAAATAACTTTTTCAAGAAATTATAAAATAGTTTAACAACCCTGTTTTGTAAGCTTTTAAATTATATCAAACTCAACGGTTTAACTTTTCCAGTGATGAAGCCATGGATGTCTCATGGTATGGTGGGCTTTGCAAAATGGGTCAAATTTGAGCACCTTTATCTCCTGTGTTTTTTTTCTCATTCAGGTCCAAAAAATAACTTTCTGACCACTTCTTCTATAGGCAAACATTGAATTCAAAATGGATTTACCCTTAACCCATATACAACTTGACATTACAATATGCTGTACTTGACCTGTCTAATTAAATACGTTTTTATGTGTTGCTTACTCTGCAGTTGTGCAGCGATGGGACACGTGAAGACTAAAGACGGAAATTCTAGACAAGATGTTATTTGTAACAAAGTTCCATCAAGGAGTCATTGCACTCTAATAGCTCCACCATTATTATTTATCCTAACACTGTTTTGTTTGTACTACCTGGCAAGAGGTTAGTCTTCTTTATTTAACTTTATTGCTCTAAATTAGTCGCTTCTCTAAAGGCATGTCATTGTCATGTAACTTACAATTGTAATACATAAACATGCAATTAATGGTGAGTTGTCTTTACCCCTACTAATCTGATTACGCTTGTTGTGTTTTCAGCAATTAATGGTGAGTTGTCTTTACCCCTACTAATCTGATTACGCTTGTTGTGTTTTCAGCTAAACGTAGGAAAGGTCAGTCTCAATTTATTTGCATTAATACCTTCCTCACCATGTTAACTAGTTTGTTTTTCCTCTGAATGACTCTTTTTACTGAACTTTCAGAGATACATGAATTATGTGAGGTAAGTCATTTTATTTCAACATTTCTATTTGTTTAAAATATTTTGAAATCTTAGTAATTTGAAGTGAATATAAACCCTCTTAACATTTATGCAAGCAAATCCATTATCAAAGTTAGTTTTTCTTGAAAAATGATTTCTAGTGAGTGAAAAATTGTTAATTTTATGGCTAAAGAATTCAATGTTGTTATTGTCATTTAGTCTGTTTGAGTTGTTATAGCAATCCTAACTTGTGTAATACATCATAGGTTCCTGTGCAAGAAACTGGACCTCCACAAGTCACCAGTAACTCCTTGTACGTCATCCATTTGGATTCAATATTTCAGACTATCATAGTAATAACTGAGTAATGCAGATTACTTTATACTAGGGCCGGGACGATAACAGTATCGTGATGCTCGTTAGTGTATTGTGACAAGGAAACAAAACGTGAAGCGGCTTGAACATCTTTAGGAAAACAGCCCTAATGTTGGAAACAAACATGTTGTCATGCAGTCACATGTATTTATTTTCCAAGCTATAGCAGACAATATTTTACATACAGAAGGTTTTTAAAGGACCAAAGTTTGGTCTGCTTCGTGTTTTAATTTTGCCATGGGAAAAATATTGCAATACTGGTATCGTCCCGACCCTACTTTATACTATTACTAACTAAATTATTGACTTGTTTGCTTCTTGTTTTCCAGAGTGGAAACAGCAGAGAATGTGCCTGGAAATGTTGTAACGGATGTTGACATTCAGCATCCACTAAACTCGGATGAAGTGCCATGAATGCATGCAGATACCCAGAAGGCTCTAAAACTGGTGCACACAGATACAGTATTTCCTGGGGAGTAAATTAATTGAGTACTTTCGAACTGCAATGCATTTGCTCTTGGATTCTGACTAATAAGTGTAGTTACCGAGCGTGGAACATGGTGACTGAAACTGGTCATCCTCCTACCACATCTAATCTCTACCAGGACATTGTCACGTTTTACTTACACTTTTTATATGAAACTGGTCATCCTCTTACATTTACATTTTACATTTTAGTCATTTAGCAGACGCTCTTATCCAGAGCGACTTACAGTTAGTGAATACATGTTTTATATATTTTCTTCATACTGGTCCCCCGTGGGAATCGAACCCACAACCCTGGCGTTGCAAACGCCATCCTCTATCAACTGAGCTACATCCCTGCTGGCCATTCCCTCCCCTACCCTGGACAACGCTAGGCCAAGCGAAAGCCCCAAAACATCACTGCGCTAGAGGAGATCTGCATGGAGGAATGGGCCAAAATACCAGCAACAGTGTGTGAAAACCTTGTGAAGACTTACAGAAAACGTTTGACCTGTGTCATTGCCAACAAAGGGTATATAACAAAGTATTGAGAAACTTTTGTTATTGACCAAATACTTATTTTCCACCATAATTTGCTAATAAATTAATTAAAAATCCTACAATGTGATTTTCTGGATTTTTTTTCCTCATTTTGTCTGTCATAGTTGACATGTACCTATGATGAAAATTACAGGCCTCTCATCTTTTTAAGTGGGAGAACTTGCACAATTGGTGGCTGACTAAATACTTTTTTTCCCCACTGTAGATGGTACTGTTAAAGTTAGAGCACTGCTGTGGTAATCAGTATATGGCTGTATACCCATCAGACTGTATCAAATGGACAGTGGTATGAAGTACTTAAGTAAAAATACTTCAAAGTACTATTAAGTAGTTTTTGGGGGTATCTATAGTTTACTATTTATATTTTTGACAACTTTTACTTCACTACATTCCTAAAGAAAATAATGTACTTTTTACTCCATACATTTTCCCTGACACCCAAAAGTACTCGTTACATTTTGAATGTTTAGCAGGACAGGAAAATGGTCTAATTCACACACTTATCATCTCTACTGCCTCTGATCTGGCGGACTCACTAAACCACAAATGCTTCATTTGTAAATGATGTCTGAGTGCTGGAGTCTGCCCCTGGCTTTCTGTAAAAAAAAAAAAAAAAAAAAGGACAATTGTGCTGTCTGGTTTGATTAATATAAGGAATTTGAAATCATAAATTTACTTTTGATACTTAAGTATATTTAAAAACAAATACTTTTACTCAAGTAGTATTTTACTGGGTGACTTTCACTTTTACTTGAGTCTTTCTATTAAAAGTATATTTTCTTTTACTCAAGTATGACAAATTAGGTACTTTTTCCACCACTGCAAATGAAAAGGTCACAACTTCTAGTTCAGTACATGTATGAGCTACAATACTATCACAGAAGTCTGAAATATACAGTGCAGAGGAGTCCCTACTTCCTCCCTGACCTCTGACCATATCCTCATTATGATAAATGGTCAGTTCTGTCAGCTCCTCCTGAAGCCCAGAGATCTCTTGGTCTTTCTTCAAACACTCTTCTTCAAACTCTGACCAGTGAGTGATTTCCTCACCGAACATCAATATATTCTGCTCCTGTAAAAAGTGGGATTACAATGTTACAGCTACAATCAATACCAACCTCAAATATGGTGCACAGCCCTCTGAGCCAACCATAGTGCTAACAACCATCAGATCTGGGCTATCAATAAAGTGGCTACATGGATGTTTTGATTTCAGACTGATCCCCACCAATCTGTATAAAATAATGTTCCTTTCTGCAGCCATTAACCTGCAGGCTTCAGAGAAAAACATTTCCAGTTGAGCATGGTTGCAGAAGCACAACACTGGCTGAAAGGTTACAAACAATCCAACGGCTTAAAGGGGCTGACAATTATACTTTTAAAGGCAACCAAAGGTAAAATGTGGACTTTATTACAGATTCATACATTTCAATAAGCTGGTGACATTAATTAACTTACAACTAAGGGAGGGGTCAGATTTAGGTAGACTTTGGGATGCTCTGCTGATGATCTGGCACATAATGGACACTTCTGATTCCTCAACTAAAGGCTGGGAATGGGAATGAGAGTGCTACTTACACAGTGCTGGGAAGGGATCACAGCAGTGATTGAATGAGGGTATGAGGCATGAGTTGAGGTGTTCAGAGGCTTGACCAGTGCAGGACAGGATTTGACTGGGAAGACAAAAAACAATAACACAACACACTGCACAGTTAGACAAAATAGCTAAGAATGAGTTAGTCCAAGCAAGGAGTAAAATAATTGATGTGTAATAATGTAAATGTGTTTGTGTATGTGATTGACTCTACATACAGTACTGAGAGAAAATTGGTAGGGGTACTCACAGTGCTTGGAGGGGAAACATTCAATGTGCCAGTGGATGAGCGGGCACATGAGACGTGGCTTCAGTTCATGTCAGGAGTTGACAATGGTAGTGGAGCGGAGTAGTCATCACCTCTTAAAATCAGGGAACAGGAGGGGACTTGGCTGTAAACACAAATTACACATACATTCCATTACAGCTGCGCCATCGTAGGTTTGGACAACACGTTTTACTATTGACCGCCGACCTGAACAGAAATTGAGAAGGTGAGCCCGGGCGACCGGCCACGCTCCATTTCACTTTGACTACGACCTCAGATCAGACGAGACAACCCGCTGAATTTAAGCATATTACTAAGCGGAGGAAAAGAAACTAACAAGGATTCCCTCAGTAGCGGCGAGCGAAGAGCCCAGCGCCGAATCCCCGTCCGTCCGGCGGGCGCGGGAAATGTGGCGTATAGAAGACCGCTTTGCCCGGTGTCGATCGGGGGCCTGAGTCCTTCTGATCGAGGCTCAGCCCGTGGACGGTGTGAGGCCGGTAACGGCCAGTTAATCTCAGACATCTCAAAATGCATAAAGTCAAACACAAACTGCACATCTCGCTCACTTGACACATCAAAGTAGGCCAAGAAACGTTCCTGAATAAAGCCCTGATCATCAGGCTGCAGCTACCTTGTATTTGTTCGTATAAATTATATTTAGACTAGATGAGGAGGGGGATTTCCTCTACCCAGACAACAACAGATAGACAATAGAACTCACAGGGCTGAGCTTGCTTTATGCATGTTTGCATCATGCAGGCCTATGCAACTGTAGGCCTTATAAAAAACAATTACTCACATCTGTCATCACTATTATGTTGACTGATTAATTCCAGTTAATAATTTGGGCTTAAAAACGTATAGGCAGCCTAGCCAGCCTAATGTTGAATATAAACTACATTTTCTCCTGACACACGTCATGGACTATAAATACATAACGTTACCAATTAGTTTACCCTGACCAGCTGGACAGGTCGCATAGGATATGCAGCTGCTCTTATTAATAGCCTACAGTTGATCAAACTGAAAAATATTCTCGTTTTCATCCCATACAGCATGTCAGATCTCTAATGTTTAGGTGTAGGCTGCTGCAACATTTATGTCATGAGTTTTTTCTTGTCTGTCCGGAGTGATTATGTGATATCATCTTTGCTAAATAAATACCAGAGGAAAGTGGAAAGCGCTGCATCAACCTCTCTCTTGAATCTAACTTTTAAATGGGTGATGCGATGTAAGCTATCAAATCATTCTGAATTGTTTTCGACATCAGAGAAAAGACAGTGGAAAGTTCAATATGTTCAGCAGTAAAGCATCGTAAGGTGCAATTACCTCTGCAAGCTCCTTCTAGTTGCCCTTGTTGGCTGACCTTTCGCTCTTAGCGTGTCCTGGCATGCCCAAAAACACCGGTTGAGAACATCCGTGCTTCTCGTCGTGTTGCGCAGTTTGAATACGCAGACCTTCGTCATAATACATGCAGATTTATGCCAGAAACAACTTCTTCGACGAGGTTTAACGGTGGTTGGCATCCAATTTGTTGCATTACCGCCACCTACTAGACTGGAGTTCAACTCTCTTATCTTTCCTTGAAAAATAAAATAAACCAAAGCAAAGAAATATCCTACCATCTAACACTACACTCACACCTTCAACACTACAACCCTACCCTTCTCCACTGTTTAAATACACTCACTCCTACCTCATGCGATCAACCTGAATTGATGGGACATCACCACTTAACACTCCCTGTAACTCTTCTGCTGTCAAGTCTCGCACACCCAAATATCTCTCTGCAGCTGCCACCACCACTGCAATTTTATTCGATTTGCATTCCATCCCTGCAGTACAATTAATAACCATTGCTATAAACGCTAAAAATCCAATCTTGCTGAACCATATATAACTTTTTGGTTTATCCCTCTGTACTGGTACATCTCTACTACTCACACCATTTCTCTCAGGATCCCTCCCCCTTGACCCATCTTCCTCTACTTTCTTCACTGCCTCCCCCATTTGTTTAACTCTGAGCACCTTCTCCCTCTGCCCAACAGAAACACAAACAATTATCACTAGACCACTTCGGGTTACCCTCACCGATTCCACTATACCCAACGCTTTTTTCACCCATCTTGAAACCACAAATGGATCAGCCAAAAGGCAAGGATCCAATTTTTCCACAAACTACACTCCTACTGTCGCAGACTCATCTTTATCCTGACCCTCTGCGCAAGCCTCTGGCTCCGAGCACTTCACCACACCTACCACCTCCGATACTTCACCCTCATTCAGTTCCATTTCTACTCCTGTCTTCAGCTCACTTTGCTTACATTTCCTACCACTCTTCTTTAACAAACCTTCTCCCCGCCATTTTTACCGACTCAAACTCACAGTCTTCCTCCCTCTCTCTCTTAGACCTTCTCTGCCTCTCTTTTTCCCTCCTCATTCATCCAAGTATACCTCTCCTTATGATAATACTGCATTTCTCTAAACCTATATCTGTTTCTTGCCTTCTCTAAGGACTCCATTTCCCCCTCCTTTCCCTTCCGGCGTCTATTCTATCCTCGGCCTTGACCTCTTCATTGCTCTCCTCTTCTGATCCGCTGTCCTCCTGAATCACCATAGTCTTCCGATCCCTCATCCGAGCTGTTATCCTCACTATCATCGGGACTTACTCCCTTTCCAACTGCTCGTCTTTTGCGCTGAAGACGCCATGCTCCACCCCTCAGTCGGTCTTCTCTCTGCTTCCAAACAACCGCCTCGACCCCTACCAGCTCGCTCAGAGCACCCTCCGTTGTCACGTGTTGCTGACTAAACTCTGAGTTGCCAATTCTTGTTCTCCTCCCTATGCCAGAAACTTGAATCAGATGTGGGCATTCTTCTTCTTCTTCCTCTTCTATGGCAGACTACAACCCAAAAAGGTGCATTGCCGCCACCAACTGGACGGGTTGAAACCAAAACAAGGTAAAAAGAAAATCCATACGTAATCGGGAAACTAACTTAATCCACCCAAATAAAAATAGTACATTGACAAAACAAAACAAAACTCCTACTTCTTCCTTCTTTCTAATCTCCATATCTCCCTTCTCAGGCTGTAGGGCATGAGAGGATGGTACGGCTTGTGACAATATTCCAAGTAACTCCTTCGCTGAGAAATATTTCAGCCCCAGGAACCGCTCTTCCGCTTCCACAATGATTTCTATCTTCCTGGACCTTCTCTCCACCTTGGCAGTGCCATTTTTCACCATCGCTATAAAGGCCACCTTCTTAACCTTTAAAATGTCAGGATCCAGCTGGTGAAAGTCACCCCCTGCAGCGAAGGCCCATCCACCACCATGGACTCTTCAGGTGCACCATTCAAACCCTCAACCCTTTTAACAGCTGCTGCATATGAAATGCTCTGGTCAGCCCTGACTTTGGCCACCTCACTCTCTTTCACCCTTGTGGGGCATTCGAAAGACGTGGCTCCATGGTTCCCACCACAACTGCAACATTTCACATTTTCCTCACTTTTATAAACACATAATATGATATTTTCCACAACTTGAACATCTCTGCTTCTCCCTTCTGCAAATACTTGAAACATGACCAAAAGCTTAACAATGGTCACACTGCATTGGTCTTGGGATAAATGATCTTACTCTGTAGTTTATATACCAAAACTGCACTTGAGTAGGGAGAGACTCCATATCAAAAAACAAAAGAACAGATAGACTTCACTTTTTCATCATTCACCACTCGATTCATCCGACGTGCATCAAATCACTCCAGGAATATTTTTAATCGACTTCCCATGAGACGCCAGATATAACCCCCTTGAGGGGTGCCCTATTCAGAAGAGACACGCACACACACACAACACTTCAAACTTATCAAATCGGTTAAGACAACGCACGTTCCTTCTGATCCTCAGAAGCACAAAAAAATCTAAACAAGCCCGCCTCTCGTGATCCTCACAGCCTTCACTTTACCCATCACTCTCTCCACCAGTTTGGATATCTCAAATGGATTCTTCAAGATTGGTACTTTGATAAGCTGCTCCTTAACAAACCTTCCTCCTACAAGATATAAAGGGACATTCTCATCACTGTACACTACTTTGCTCCGTTTTCCATTCTTTTGAACAATACTCCTTGATTCTACCGCCATTGTAGTGGAACAGGTTGAGAGCTTCAAGTTCCTTGGTGTCCACATCAACAACAAACTATCATGGTCCAAACACACCAAGACAGTCGTGAAGAGGGCACGACAAAGCCTATTCCCCCTCAGGAGACTGAAAAGATTTGGCATGGGGCCTCAGATCCTCAAAAAGTTCTACAGCGGCACCATCGAGAGCATCCTGACTGGTTGCATCACCGCCTGGTATGGCAACTGCTCGGCCTCCAACCGCATGGCACTACAGAGGGTAGTGTGTACGGCCCAGTACATCACCGGGGCCAAGCTTCCTGCCATCCAGGACCTCTATATCAGACGGTGTCAGAGGAAGGCCCTCAAAATTGTCAAAGACTTCAGCCACCCTAGTCATAGACTGTTCTCTCTTCTACCGCACGGCAAGCGGTACCGGAGCGCCAAGTCTAGGTCCGAAAGGCTTCTTAACAGCTTCTACCCCCAAGCCATAAGACTCCTGAACAGCTAATCATGGCTACCCAGACTACTTGCACTGCCCCCCCACCCCACCCCACCCCATCCCATCCCCCTCTTTTACGCTGCTGCTACTCTGTTTATTATTTATGCATAGTCACTTTAACTCTACCCACATGTACATATTACCTCGACTAGCCGGTGCCCCCGCACATTGACTCTGTACCGGTACCCCCCTGTATATAGCTTACCTACTGTTATTTTATTTTACTGCTGCTCTTTAGTCATTTGCTATTATTTTTTACTTAAATAAAAAAAATGTCACTGTAATGTCTACACCTGTTGTATTCGCATGTGGAAAATAACATTTGATTTGATTTGTATTCAGAATCCACTTCATCATCCGCTTCCACCATCTTTCCTTTCCTCTGGTTCAGGATGTGGGCAGAAAATATGCTCCCTGCTTTTGTTTTGCCGTTTAGCTGAACAATCGATGTTCTTCAGGTCACTGTACCCACCTTTCGACCAAGGCTCAGACTTTCCAAAAGCAGGCAGGGCCAGCAATACAGGCGGCCTGATGAAAGGCTCCCTGTTCACCAGCTATACTGTTGATACCAGTTGGTATTGAACGCCCTCACCTTTTCATCCTTCTTCATGAAACTGACCTCAGGCAGAGCTCGACCCTCGCTTTTAATTCGCACCTTTTACGTGTACCCCAGAGAATGAAAGGGGTTCTTCAACAAAAAGTCCACAACATTTTCGGCAGTGTTGGTAATTCTACCATTCTGGTGGAGAAAACTGCACACTCGCGCTGGTAGCTAGCTACTGAAGTTAGCAAGGCACATTTAAATAAATTGCACTAACTGGACACAAACATAAAGTTCTAAAACCAAGAAAACAATTTATAATATACCTCCTCCGTCTCCTGTAATTTGAAAAAACTAATTTGAATGGAATAATATCCAAAAAATGCTCAACTATCACTCTTCACTCTTAATCTTTATCCAACAATGTCACCAAGCTTCTCAACACATAGAACCCCCATAATGCTCTGTGGCACAATCCCAATACAACACACTAGGTTCATTCTCTGATCCTAATTCTATGATTGGATGGACAACATGTCAGTTCATACTGCAAAAGTTTTGATTGGTTGGAGGACATCCTCTGGAAGTGGTCATAATTACCATGTATGTCTATGGAAGGGGGTGAGGCCTACGAGCCTCCTAGGTTTTGCATTTAAGTCAATTTAGCCAGAGGAGGACGGAAGCTAGCTGTCCTCCGGCTACGCCATAGTGCTACCCCAGAGAGTGCTGTTGAAGTTACTGTAGACCTTCATTGCAAAACAGTGTATTTTAATCAATTATTTGGTGACATATGGATATATTTAGTATAGTTATCTAAAAAGGATAACTTTTTAAATGTTTCACTATTTTTATGAAATTTCACTGAGGATGGTTCTCCCCTTCCTCCTCTGAGGAGCCTCCATTGATGTAGATTATCAACAACAAAAAATCTGTCCCTATTCACCCACTTTTCATGGAAAGGTTGTTCAACTATATACTAGATCTTGTGGTTTGGAAAGTGAATCAAATGATGGTAAACCAGCTTTTTAGTACTAATGTGGATTGTATTTAGGAAAAAAACAGCACATTATACAATGGTAAAATGTATATATTTGTATATGCAAATTAGCTGTAGCCTAATTTTGCAAAAATAACAGTCTGTGGTGGTTATTTTTTATTTCAGATAACATTATTTACAACTCAAGGTGTCAAAAAAATAAAAATACACCCCCCTCCCAACATAAAAATATGTTCACATGACCCTCCCCTTGTATCGTAAAATAAATTGATCACCCTCCTCATAGAATTAACTCAAAATAATGTTTACACCCACAAATAAGAGCTGTAGCGACTGCTTTTGTGGCACAGTCTACGCCACGCAGGGCTACAAGCCAGAAGGTTGAGGGTTCGCCGCCCACCACAGACAAGCTCACCCTGCATCTAATTTAATGACAAAGTGAAAACAGGTTTAGAAATGTATTGAAAATAAAAAACAGAAATATCTTATTTACATAAGTATTCAGACCCTTTGTTATGAGACTGGAAATTGAGCTCAGGTGCATCCTGTTTCCATTGATCATCCTTGAGATGTTTCTACAACTTAATTGGAGTCCACCTGTGGTAAATTCTATTGATTGGACATGATTTGGAAAGGCACATACTGGTCTATGTAAGGTCCCACAGTTGACAGTGCATGTCAGAGTAAAACCAAGCCATGAGGTCGAAGGAATTGTGCATAGAGCTCTGAGACAGGATTGTGTTGAGGCACAGATATTGGGAAGGGTACCAAAACATTCCTGCAGCATTGAAGGTCCCCAAGAACACAGTGGCCTCCATCGATAAAATGGAAGAAGTTTGGAACCACCATGACTCTTCCTAGAGCTGGCCGCCCGGCCAAACTGAGCAATCAGGGGAGAAGGCCCTTGGTCAGGGAGGTGACCAAGAACCCGATGGTCACTCTGACAGAGCTCCAGAGTTCCTCTGTGGAGATGGTAGAACCTGATTATTTTGTCTCAACGCTAACGCTTGTATTTCTACAGAGACACAACAACTTACAGATGTACATAAAGGCCTACAAAAGGTATGTTCGTGTGCACACAGTGGTGGTGCGTGGGTAAAATCACTGGGGAAGCCAAGCCCCCCCTCCCCCCAAAATAGCCATATTACAACCTATGTGTTGTGATAATTGCGTTGTTTGCTCTATAACCTGTTAGTTCATATGCCTTGCGACCGTGACATATAGGCCTAAAGGCCGAGACATTAAGAAGACACAGTGGCAGAATAAATTCAACCACACCTTTGTTTTATCACAAAACCGGATAGCAAACTCTGTCCAATGAAGTACACAAAGCATATTGCATGTACAGTAACAGACAGTTACAAGACCTACAGCATGGTCAAGCAAGTTAATATTTCCAACATTTACGGACCACTAAACAACTATTGATTTAGAACCACAGAGAGTTACCGCAAGTCGCAAAGAAAACAGGAGCTGCCTCCACTGTTCCAGCACCATTTCAACATCATCAAATCACCTCTGTTTAGTCTAATACAGTGACAACTAAAAGACACCCAAAACAATTTGGTCTATTCTACGTAAGCGAAATATGTGGCTGTCCATGGTTCTGATTTCTGTGTGCGTTCGTGCAAGTAGAAAAAACATGTTGACTCGCCCTACTTGTAGAGAAACGCAGTACACACTTTTATTTGTTGTTGTCGTACTAGGACTCCTTGGCTACCTGGCTAAAATGCTTGCTCGCTAGCCTAACTTGCATTCATGGGCAACGTTAGCTAGTTAACATTAGCCTTCTACATCTAGCTACATATTGAACTTCCATCCTCTCAGGCCAGGGGCACAACAACGTATTAATTAATGGTTGGATCAGAATTGCCATTATAATCATTGGCCAGAACGGAGAATTAAGTAAAACCACAAGTCCAGATCCCGATCTCCATCCATGGCTAATTTAGGAAAGGGCCAATTTGAGCTAGCTGACTAGATAGCCACTGGAGGACAACAACAACGAGATGCAACAATTCAAGTTTTTCTGTCAATGACGTATGCTCTCAATGGGATTTGATAGGAGTTGCCAGGTCAAGTAAATTTTTTTGCCCAATGCCCACTAACAACCTGCACAGTAGGCCTGAAAACAAGCCCAATTGCTTATTCTCACAGCAAGTGGGGAGTTGTCATGTCTATACAATAAACACTTTTTTTCATAACGTTATCGACCCAATTAAGAAGAAATATCATAGTAACTCGTAACGACGTTAGAAGCAAAATTCGGGTTTCCTCAAAATAATAATGATTACAAGCTATGACATGACATAATAATGGAATTTGAATATGTGGCAAGAGAAACGATCATTTGCCCTTATTAAACTCACCAGATCATTTTCCATCAATGAATGCCGATTTAACTAGTTTGACTGCTATGATTAAGCAATAAGGCATGAGGGGGTATGATATATGGCCAATATACCATTGGCTAAGGGCTGTTCTTAAGCACAACACAACACAGTGCGCCTGGATACAGCCGTTAGCCATGGTATATTGGCCATATACCACAAACCTTCTGGGTGCCTTATTGATATTATAAACTGGCTACCACTGTAATTAGAACAGTAAAAATGTAATGTTTTGTCATCAGCATTTCAGCCAATCAGCATTCAGGGCTCGAACCAGGTTTATAAATGTAAATAAATCCCCTTTGCACATGTGCATAAATAAAGATAAATCTGACAGGAGAGTTCTGAGTGGTAAGAGTTGGACAGAGGATCTCGAAATCTCTGAGCAAGAAACACTTGGATGAACACATTTTTTTAAAATGTTATTTTCTGGCAATTGTGCTGTTATGTGTTAAGATTACAAGACTATTTGCGAGATTGAATTGTCATTTCAATAGGCATAGGCTACAGACTAAAATCAGGGTTTATGATCGTAATTACATTTTCCCATAGTTTGCTTAGCTAAAGGAAGGTAGCCTATAGCCCCTGATAGGCCTACATCTCATTTCAGATAGTCTACAGTAACCTAGACAAGATGTAGTCCCCTGTAGCTCAGTTGGTAGAGCATGGCGCTTGCAACGCCAGGGTTGTGGGTTCGTTTTCCCACGGGGGGCCAGTATGAAAATGTATGCACTAACTGTAAGTCGCTCTGGATAAGAGCGTCTGCTAAATGACTAAAATGTCAAATGTAATGTAAACTGAACGATTTAGCAGCTTGCTTAGTTCAAATTAACAGACAAATTTATTCAACATGAATAGCGAGGCGATTTCGCAATAAGAAGTGCTTGTGTTTCCCAATAGCCAGCTGGAATAGGCTACTGAGGATGGGGTCATAATTTCAATCACTGAATTAAATATTAATAATCTATATGAACTGAATATGCTTGTCAACAACAGCCAGTGTTTGTGTTTTACCTGTAGCCTAATCTGACTACTGTTAACGCCAATCTAATGTGTTCTTAATAACACAACGCTACAACAACAAACTGAAGCCAGGCTATTTATTAAATTGGTTTGCCAGCTCCAGGTAGGCTACACAAGAGGCACAAATTGATTTGCAATGACTCCAGTGAAATCATAATTTAAACATATTTATTGTAACAAAAGGTAGCCTACAATGGCATATACATTAATAGGCTACTTGATGGCCAACAGAGGCAAATGTATAATTCTCCACATTTAGCCTAATGTCCGATTCATTGAGGACTTTTCCCCATAAAAAGAACCAAGCGAGGGAGTTCCATAACTTCCATTTAAAAATGTCCACTCGGGCAGCCCCCGAGACCCAAGACCTGAGCATGCATACAGCACTTCGCTTGATACCGTTTTCTTTAAGCAGTCAACATTAGAACGCAGTTTAAACCACCTCTGAGCGAATTTATGTAATGCGCTCTAGCGCGCCTAGTCGTTTTCCAGTGCTTTGTCTCCATTATTTATTTTATATGCATAAGTTCTAGCGTATTAATATGTTTTATCGACTTAGCTAAATATTCAGAAGTACTTTGTGATTAGTCTAGCGTACTCATCTGATGTTGTTACAGTATTTCTGACCCGAAATGGATGCGCATCGTGCTACGCAAGTGTATTTCTGTGTGGGCAGCTCCCCTGTAGGATAGGCTACATGGACGCTATTTTTGTGTGGGCAGCTCCCCTGACTCGAAGTCGACAGATCGATGTTGTCTTTAGTCAGTCTGACAGTCGGCCACCATCCTGTAGATTTCCACTTATTAGGGGAAGGAAGACACAAAGTCATAATTAACGTTTTAATAAGTTCCTGTCAGTTTGTACTATTTAACTCCTATGTCATTGTCAAGGGCATGGTATGAGAATTAAGAAGTTGTCAAGAGAGCACAGAGAGACTGGCACTTAACCTATGCATCTTTTTGTTGTCTGTTTCAGGTTTTCATTTTATGCTTGTATTTGGAAAGGATTGTGGTCCAGCAGAATACAAAACATCTGATGGGCAGTGCTGCCCAATGTGTGGTAAAGGTAATGTTCATTTTTTTACATGAGCTTTTTCAATGTTGTACAACAATTACACGTTACCAGTAAACAAGGGGCAGGCACATTTCTACAGGTAGCCTACAATATCTCTCACACTACAGTATTTCAGTAGGCCTCTTGCAGTAAATGGGAGGCATTGGTTTTGTCCGTACTACATACTTAAACTGCATACTATGTACTCATCGTCGCATACTATTTAGCACATACCGTTTAGTAAAAAGTAAGCCACAACGCAGTAGAGGCTCCTGACTGGCTGAGAAGGTGGGGCGGGGCCGAGTGTCACCGGGGGCCATAAAAAAAAACGTAATGATGCAGAGAGCTGTGTTCCATGAAACACTGGCTGTTTCCATGAAACTGTGGCCGTGTCCGAATACCCATACTTCCGTCCTAAATAGTAGGCCTTTGAGTATGCGAAAAAGGAACGTTTTATAGTGTAGTTGAGTGTTGTTTGTTCCTTTGAATAATGACAAACCGGGGCGTAGGTTGAACTACTTTTAATAAACATACTTCTGCTAGCAATCTCCTTGTGTAGCCATGCAAGGCATACTTCAATTTACCCCCCTCGCATAGCCTGCTGGCTAACGTAGTCTTCATGTTATTAACATAACACATCTTCCTTCCTTTATAATATAATAATAATAATAATAATAATAATAATAAGCCATTTAGCAGACGCTTTGGATGAAAGAAAACAATTTTTTCTCTAACTAAACATGTCACATCACAATTGTTTACTCAACCTGCATAACATGTAATTTTCAATAACACATTTACTTCCCCATTTTTTTTCTCAACTAAATTCAGTCTCTGTCCAACAATACTCTATTGTGGCTCTATTTCTTTTCACAAACAAAAACATCCAATCCAGATGCCCCTTTTTTTTCTCTTCCATATATATTTTTTTTAGCAATTCTCAATAAGCCTTTCAGGGGCTCTGACAGTCATTTTTGGTCGTTCTGCTGAAGTGCTTCCTGAAGCAGTTGGACAGCGTTCATTGTCAAGTCAGGGTTTTCTGACTGAATTGTCCATTGGTAAAGGAATTTGACACTTCAGCAGTATCCCCTGATGATCCTCAGTCCCTTGAGTGAATGGCTGAAGCCTTAGTTCCACTCTGTTTTGTCTCAGTTGTGATCCATGCTCCGTGTGGATCTCATAGGATCGCGGTGCAACTTCTCTCTGCACGCACCCTTGCTGCATCCAAGTTCCTGTAGTGACATCTCGGAGTCGTACATGATCTCCAGGTTTCAGTTCAGGTAAGTGTCTTGCACTTTTGTCTTTCTGTTTTTCCTTTGCGAGTTTGATGTTGTGAACACCTCTGGGTGTTAACAAGTCCTCATGGATGGGTAGGTTGGTTCTGATGCGACGTCCCATCAACATTTGTGCAGGTGAAAGTCCATTCTGCAGCGGTGCGCTGCGGTAGATCAGACTTTTTAGGAAGTCCTCCTTTCCATCATGTGCCTTTTTCATCAGACCTTTGACAATTTTGACTGAACTTTCTGCTAAGCCGTTGGGGCTGGAGGTGTTGTCGGAACCCCCAGTCATTAGCGAACGATCGGAATTCAGAACTTGAGAACTGCGGGCCATTGTCAGAGTTCCTGAAGCAGATCCTTTGACTTTCCCGAAGCAAATCCTTTGTTTGCTCTCCCCAGGGCAACTGAACTGATTCTAGCGGCTGACCCTAAACATCGCCTGCGGAGGAGAGGCCTGCTGGTTCGACTTAGGAGGCGCGCACACCACCCACCGCTTCCAAGGATACTACTAATGTTCAGTCTTTGGTTAACAAGGTCGGCGAACTACGGGCAAGGATTTCTTTCCAGAGAGACGTCAAGGCCTGTAACATACTCTGTTTCATGGAAACATGGCTCTCTTAGGATATTCTGTCGGAATCGGTCCAGCCAGATGGGTTCTCAGTTCATCGCGCAAACAGGAGTTAATATCTCTCCGGGAAGCAGAAGGGCGGAGGTGTGTGTTTTTCATGATTAACGACTCATGGTGTAATTGTAGTAACATACAGGAACTCGAGTCCTTCTGTTCACCCGACCTAGAATATCTCACAATGAAATGCAGACCGTATTATCTCCCAAGATAATTTTCTTCGGTTATAGTCACGTCCATGTATATTCCCCCTCAAGCCGATACCACGACGGCCCTCATAACTTCACTGGACCTTATGCAAACTGGAAACCACATATCCTGAGGCTGCATTTATTGTAGTCGGGGATTTTAACAAAGCAAATTTGAGAACTAGGCTATTTGAACTTCCGGGATGGTTATAAGACCCTCCCCCGCCCTCCTTTCGGCAAATCTGACCACGACTCCATTTTGGTTCTCCCTTCATATAGGCAGAAACTCAAACAGGTAGTACCCGTGCTAAGGACTATTCAACGCTGGTCTGACCAATCGGAATCCACGCTTCAAGATTGTTTCGATCATGCGGCCTGGGATATGTTCCGGGTAGCTTCCAAATCTTTTTTTTTTTTTTGACCTACACTGAAACGGTGACTGAGTTTATCAGGAAGTGTATAGGTGATGTTGTGCCCACAGTGACTATTAAAACCTACCCTAACCAGAAACCGTGGTTAGATGGCAGCATTCGTGCGAATCTAAAAGCGCGAACCACTGCATTCAACCATGGGAAGGTGACTGGGAATATGGCAGAATACAAACAGTGTAGCTACTCACTCTGCAAGGCAATTCAACTGGCAAAACATCAGTATAGAGACAAAGTGGAATCGCAATTCAACAGCTCAGACACGAGACGCATGTGGCAGGGTCTACAGACAATCACGGACTACAAAAAGAAAACCAGCTACATCGCCGACATCTCGCTTCCAGACAAGCTAAACACCTTTGCCCGCTTTGAGGATAACACAGTGCCACTGACGAGGCCCACTACCAAGGACTGTGGCCTCTCCTTCTCCATGGCCAACGTGATTAAGACAGTTAAGCATGTTAACCCCCGCAAGGCTGCCGGCCCAGACGGCATCCCTAGCTGTGTCCTCAAGAGCATGCGCAGACAAGCTGGCTGGTGTGTTTATGGACATATTCAATCTCTCCCTTTCCCAGTCTGCTGTTCCCACATGCTTCTAGATGGCCACCATTGTTCCTGTACCCAAGAAAGCAAAGGTAATTGAACTAAATGACAATCACCCTGTAGCACTCAACTCTGTCATCATGAAGTGCTTTGAGAGACGAGTCAAGGATCATATCACCTCTACCTTACCTGTCACTCTAGACCCACTTCAATTTGCTTACCGCCCCATTAGATCCACAGACGATGCAATCGCCATCACACTGCCCTATCTCATCTGGACAAGAGGAATACCTATGTAAGAATGATGTTCATTGACTTTAGCTCAGTATTCAACACCATAGTACCCTCCAAGCTCATCATTAAGCTTGAGGCCCTGGGTCTGAACCCCGCCCTGTGCAACTGGGTCCTGGACTTCCTGACGGGCCGCCCCCAGGTGGTGAACTTCGCTGATCCTCAACACTGGGGCCCCACAAGGGTGCGTGCTCAGCCCCCTCCTGTACTCCCTGTTCACCCATGACTGCGTGGCCAAACACGCCTCCAACTCAATCATCAAGTTAGCAGACGACAACAGTAGTAGGCTTGATTACCAACAATGACGAGACCGCCTACAGGGAGGTGGTGAGGGCTCTGGGAGTGTGGTGC
Organism: Coregonus lavaretus; assembly: GCF_964263955.1. NCBI lineage: Eukaryota > Metazoa > Chordata > Actinopteri > Salmoniformes > Salmonidae > Coregonus > Coregonus lavaretus. Next base: position 43,126,624 of record NC_140007.1, read on the forward strand.
CAGGAAAATAACCTCTCACTCAACATCAACAAAACAAAGGAGATGATCGTGGACTTCAGGAAACAGCAGAGGGTGCAACCCCTATCCACATCGACGGGGCCGCAGTGGAGAAGGTGGAAAGTTTCAAGTTCCTTGGCGTACACATCACCGACAAACTGAAATGGTCCACCCACGCAGACAGTGTGGTGAAGAAGGGGCAACAGAGCCTCTTCAACCTCAGGAGGCTGAAGAAATTCGGCCTAACACTTAAAACCGTCACAAACTTTTACAGATGCACAATTAAGAGCATCCTGTCGGGCTCTATCACCGCCTGGTACGGCAACTGCACCGCCCACAACCGCAGGGCTCTCCAGAGGGTGGTGCTGTCAGCACCCGATGTCACAGGAAGGCCAAAAAGATAATCAAGGACATCAACCACCCGAGCCACTGCCTGTTCACCCCGCTATCATCCAGAAGGCGAGGTCAGTATAGGTGCATCAAAGCTGGGACCGAGAAAATGAAAAACAGCTTCTATCTCAAGGCCATCAGACTGTTAAATAGCCATCACTTGCACATTAGAGCCTATTGAAATCACTGGCCACTTTAAGAAATGGAACACTAGTCACTTAAATAATGTTTACATATCTTGCACTACTCATCTCATATGTATATACTGTATTCTATTCTATGATATTCTACTGTATCTTAGTCCATGCCGCTCTGTCATTGCTTGTCCATATGTATATATTCTTAAATCCCATTCTTTACTAGTTTTGTGCGTATTGGGTATATGATGTGAAATTGTTAGATATTACTGCACTGTTGGAGCTAGAAGCACAAGCATTTCGCTACACCCGCTATATCTGCTATACACGTATGTGACAAAATTTGATTTGAGTTCAGACGCAACCCCATGTCTTGCGAAGACTGATTTCAGATAGGTGATTACAGCTTTGCTGGAGGTAATTGGCAGTGTTGCTACTTCAGGGTAGTTTGAGAAGTAGTCGGTAACAACAATGTGACTTTTGCCATTGCAGTCAAAAAGGTCAACTCCAACTTAGTAGTAAGGGTCGGTTGGGTACTGGATGAGGCATTAGCGGTTCTGCTTGCTGCTTTGGCCTGGAGGTCAAACGCAGTTCACATGAAGCAGTGGTCTGGCTGATTTCCTGGTTCATTCTTGGCCAGTACATTACTTCTCGTGCTCGTCGTTTGCATTTTCCCTCACCCAAGTGGCCCTCGTATTTTCTGTAGCATTTCTTTGCGTAGTGTCATGGGAATGACAATCTTGTTGCCTTTGAACACCATGTCATCCACTACAGTGAGCTCTGCTCTGCACATCCAGTAATCCTGTATTCTCCTTGGACAGTTTTTCTGTGCAGGCCATCCTATCATTATTGTTTCTTTCAACTGTCATTGTTTGGTCAGCTGCTGTCTCTCTTTTGATCTGCGCCATTCTCTCAGAAGACACCGGAAGTGATGCAACGATCATGTCGACGTAGGCCTGAATCTGTGTTTTTCTGCATGTTGGCGCTCTCTTTCTTGTCGACTGCTCGAGAAAGAGTGTCGGCGGCGAACATGAACTTTCCCGGGGTGTAGATCATCTTCACATCATACTTTTGCAGTCTGATGAACATTCTCTGGATTCTCATTGGACAATCATTCAGTGGCTTAGACATGATTGACACCAATGGTTTGTGGTCTGTTTCTACTTGGAAGACTTGTCCGTAGACGTATTGGTGAAACCTTTCGCACACGTATGTGCTCGCCAGTAGTTCTCTCTATTTGTGCATATCTTGTTTCTGCGCCTGTCAAGGCTCTGGATGCATAAGCGACAGGTTGCCATGTGTCGTCATGCTTTTGCAAAATAACTGCTCCCAGGCCAAACTGTGATGCACCTAAGAAATCCTTGTGCTTTTCTCTGGATCATAGAACCTGAGCACTGGCTCTTCAGTGATTGCGTTCTTTAGGTTTTTGAAGCAGTTTTCCTGCTCATGGGACCATTCCCATTCGTTTATCTGTTCCAGAAGACATCGCACTGCTTTGCTTTATCTTGGCCAGGTCGCAGTTGTAAATGAGAACTTGTTCTCAACTGGCTTACCTGGTTAAATAAAGGTTAAATAAAAAATAAATAAATCTGAGTGGAGCAGACTGTGCTGACAGTTGAGGTATGAACTTTGCAAGGTAGGTGATCATGCCCATGAAGCGTCTCACGTCGTCCTTGTTCTTCGGGCGCTCCATGTTGCTGATGGTTTCCTCGGGACTGGTTTGACTCCATCCTCTGAAAGTACGTCTCCCACGAAGGTAAGTGTTTTCACACCAAACTCGCATTTGTCCTTGTTTAGTTTCAGGTTGACTTTCCGTGTCAGGTCCAGCACTTGTCTCGCGCGTTGTGTTCTTCTTTTGTGGACCCCCCCCCCCCCCCCAGTTGTACACATGTACAACTGGAGTAATTTTGTCATCAGTACATATGTTGTGTTCTCCAGGTAAACATCCGAGACCCTCGCACACGTCCTCGTACTCAGCCAGTAGCGATTCTTGGTCATTTTCAGTCTGTGATGTCACTACATACACTCTTTTCACCAAATTGAGCTTTTCACATGCTCTGATTCCTAGAATAGACTGTACACTCTCTTCCACGATCAGCAGCTGTCCTTTGAACTGTTTTCCTTTGTGCTGTAAAGTTACTATGCAGATTCCTTTAACTGGTACGTTCTCCCCAGTATAACCACTAACCTTCCTTTAACTGGTACGTTCTCCCCAGTATAACCACTAACCTTCCTTTTAACTGGTACGTTCTCCCCAGTATAACCACTAACCTTCCTTTAACTGGTACGTTCTCCCCAGTATAACCACTAACCTTCCTTTAACTGGTACGTTCTCCCCAGTATAACCACTAACCTTGATATAACTGGTACGTTCTCCCCAGTATAACCACTAACCTTGATTTAACTGGTACGTTCTCCCCAGTATAACCACTAACCTTCCTTTAACTGGTACGTTCTCCCCAGTATAACCACTAACCTTGATTTAACTGGTACGTTCTCCCCAGTATAACCACTAACCTTGATTTAACTGGTACGTTCTCCCCAGTATAACCACCAACCTTGATTTAACTGGTACGTTCTCCCCAGTATAACCACTAACCTTGATTTAACTGGTACGTTCTCCCCAGTATAACCACTAACCTTGATTTAACTGGTACGTTCTCCCCAGTATAACCACTAACCTTCCTTTAACTGGTACGTTCTCCCCAGTATAACCAGTAACCTTGATTTTCACAGGGTGTATTTTGCTCTTCACTTTCAGTGTTTTGTAGTCATCCAGCGACAACAGGTTTACCTGAGCTCCAGTATCGAGCTTGAATGGTATTATAGTTTCATTCAGTCAATGGCACAATCCATTCAGCTTTTACTGCATTGCATATTTCCACAGAATCAACAAAGAATCCTTCAGTCTCCTCTTTTTCTTTGTAGCCTCAGCTTTGCAGCATTTTGAGAAATTATTATTTTTCCCACAGTTGTTACACGATTTACCATATGCAGGGCAATTTTTTGGGCTTGTGGGTAACTCCATTATCCACACGTAGTGTTTTCATTTCTCTTTTGCTTGTTTTTGTTTTGTAAAGCGTTGTGTTGCTCCTCTTTTTATTGTACTGACGTCTCATCCCTGCTCAGCTCTTTAGCTTGTGCTCTGGTGGTTTCAGCTGCTTCACACATTCACTGCTTTATCCAAAGTTAAATATTGCTTATGCAGCAATCTCTCCTTGAGTCCATTATCAAGTATGCCACAGACTATCCTGTCTTTCACTAGTGAGTCTTTCAGATTTTCAAATTCACACGTTTTGCTCAGTGTGTTCAGCTCAGCCAAGTACTGGTCAAAACTGACTCCCTGTTTCTGATCATGAGAGGAAAAACTTGTATCTCTCAAACGTGACGTTCTGGCTTGGTACAGTCAATGTCAAGTTTGCGTCGTCTAGCTGAAAGCTATTGTAAATGTCCAATGCATCCTCTCCATTTAACATGCAGAAAAATGTAAGCTTTCAGTTTGTCGTCATCTCCCCCTGCTCCACTGGCTGCTAGGTAGATATTGAATCTCTGCTTGAAACGTTTCCAATTGTCAGTTAGATTGCCTGTTAACTGCATAAGAGTAGGAGGACTAAGCCTATCCGTGACGGGAAACAGGAACAGTTTCAATTTCTCTTACTTCAGTAGGTTGCTCGTCAACAGATTCCAGTGCTGCTGTGGCTCGTTGGCATCGCTCTTGCAAGCTAGCATCTTCGACTACTCATTTCACTTGACTTGTGGTAGAATGTTCAATTTTCAGGAAATTTGCAGAGTTACTCCTTTCTTTTCTCTGTCTCGTCATAGCGACTATCAATCTGACACCATCTTATGTTTGTTCCTTTAACTAATGACAAACCGGGGCGTAGGTTGAACTACTTTTAATAAACTGATACTTCAGCTAGCAATCTCCTTGTGTAGCCATGCAAGGCATACTTCAACTCCCCCCCCCCTCGCATAGCCTGCTGGGTAACGTAGTCTTCATGTTATTAACACATAACAACACATTGAGGACTTGGTGGACTGTATATTCTGTAGGGTTAGGTTTTACTTAGCACTATGTGTTCTCTCCCAGGTGCTTGTAAGGGCGCAGATGACAGACCGGTATGATTCCAGTTGAGGTTGTTTAATGACGCTGATTCACAGAGCAGTAACGGCACAGTACAGTGTATGGCTTGACAATTGTGTTCACCAAGAGTTTGTGTGTGGTTCTGAAAAAGGGGAAATGAAATACAATAGTAAAATGACAGGTGTAGGCTTAATACAACCTCCAATAAGCTATAAATAATATGGCTGGAATAGGTTCTGCTGCACAGGGCAATACAACCTAACATGGCTGTGACTTCACTAATGAATGATCAGAGGAGTGCAACTACACAGCACTACTGAGCAGCACCATCATCCTCACACAACTGCATGAACTTCAATGTATAATGCATCCACAAGGCTCATTGCTAACAAAATACCCACATAATTTATACAGAATACATCCATATAACCACAGGGCATATACAGTGTTGGAAAAAAGTATTTAGTCAGCCACCAATTGTGCAAGTTCTCCCACTTAAAAAGATGAGGCCTGTAATTTTCATCATAGGTACACGTCAACTATGACAGACAAATTGAGAACAAAAATTCCAGAAAATCACATTGTAGGATTTTTAATGTATTTATTTGCAAATTATGGTGGAAAATAAGTATTTGGTCACCTACAAACAAGCAAGATTTCTGGCTCTCACAGACCTGTAACTTCTTCTTTAAGAGGCTCCTCTGTCCTCCACTCGTTACCTGTATTAATGGCACCTGTTTGAACTTGTTATCAGTATAAAAGACACCTGTCCACAACCTCAAACAGTCACACTCCAAACTCCACTATGGCCAAGACCAAAGAGCTGTCAAAGGACACCAGAAACAAAATTGTAGACCTGCACCAGGCTGGGAAGACTGAATCTGCAATAGGTAAGCAGCTTGGTTTGAAGAAATCAACTGTGGGAGCAATTATTAGGAAATGGAAGACATACAAGACCACTGATAATCTCCCTCGATCTGGGGCTCCACGCAAGATCTCACCCCGTGGGGTCAAAATGATCACAAGAACGGTGAGCAAAAATCCCAGAACCACACGGGGGGACCTAGTGAATGACCTGCAGAGAGCTGGGACCAAAGTAACAAAGCCTACCATCAGTAACACTCTACGCCCCCAGGGACTCAAATCCTGCAGTGCCAGACGTGTCCCCCTGCTTAAGCCAGTACATGTCCAGGCCTGTCTGAAGTTTGCTAGAGTGCATTTGGATGATCCAGAAGAGGATTGGGAGAATGTCATATAGTCAGATGAAACCAAAATAGAACTTTTTGGTAAAAACTCAACTCGTCGTGTTTGGAGGACAAAGAATGCTGAGTTGCATCCAAAGAACACCATACCTACTGTAAAGCATGGGGGTGGAAACATCATGCTTTTGGGCTGTTTTTCTGCAAAGGGACCAGGACAACTGATCCGTGTAAAGGAAAGAAAGAATGGGGCCATGTATCGTGAGATTGAGTGAAAACCAATGGGTAATAAAGAGGAAACGTGGCTGGGTCTTTCAGCATGACAATGATCCCAAACAACGAAAGAGTGGAAGCCACGTAAGAAGCATTTCAAGGTCCTGGAGTGGCCTAGCCAGTCTCCAGATCTCAACCCCATAGAAAATCTTTGGAGGGAGTTGAAAGTCCGTGTTGCCCAGCAACAGCCCCAAAACATCACTGCTCTAGAGGAGATCTGCATGGAGGAATGGGCCAAAATACCAGCAACAGTGTGTGAAAACCTTGTGAAGACTTACAGAAAATGTTTGACCTGTGTCATTGCCAACAAAGGGTATATAACAAAGTATTGAGAAACTTTTGTTATTGACCAAATACTTATTTTCCACCATAATTTGCAAATAAATTCATGAAAAATCCTACAATGTGATTTTCTGGATTTTTTTTTCTTTCATTTTGTCTGTCATAGTTGACGTGTACCTATGATGAAAATTACAGGCCTCTCATCTTTTTAATTGCACAATTGGTGGCTGACTAAATACTTTTTCCCCCCACTGTAAGACTAGACACTGAAATGGTAAATGTCTGAAATGAGATGACAAACAACAGGGTTAGCAAGCTTACAGTTGCTAGCTCGCGGTAAAAACGTGAATTAGCATAACAAAGGAGTGTGAATTGTAAGAAATATGACCTCACATTTCTGAAGGACGCACACTGGCTTTGGCTAAATTAAAGAATGCTAACTGAAGGTCATCACAGGAGATGGCTGGAATTTATCACGGCATGTGTACTTTCTCTAGTTACTTCCTTCTCAGTTAAAGATCGCCCAGCATGCTGTGCTCCACATCACTTGTGGGCGGAGCTACAGCGCTCCTATGATGAACTGATATTTACTCTCAGTAGTCTTTCGTACATATAGTATGTGATATTTAAATAATCTAGTATACTTCAAAGGGCCAGATGTCAGTCATTTCGGCTTTGACAACAGCTGATCAATTAGATATGAGGATACCCTACCGAAATCAATAGCGGGAAACAACTCAATCGCATGTTTTATAGTATGTGAATTTTTGAAAATCAAGTATGGTTTAAATGCCAGGATGTTATACTAATTGACTCTTCATCTAGTAGAATTCGATGCACACTTTCTCACAATGCATTGGAAGAGGTGGGCTGCGAGTGATAGGCCCGAATTCTCTTTAAGTAGCCAAAACAACACAACTAGGCTACTTAAAGATGCGTTTTACTAAATTGTATTTTCTATGATTAGGTTCAGTGGTCCGCGGAGATTGTACATTGGAGTCCAGCACATCTTGCATACCCTGTATCAGAGGGACCTTCATGAACGAGGCCATGGACTAAACAAGTGCTTTCCCTGCACTCCCTGTGACCCAGGTACATTTAATTTTTCTTCCAAAACCTTCCCATCTTTCCTTTTAGCTGTGCACATCATACCCTTTTCACTGCGGAGCTGAGTTGTATTGCACTGGCTGGGTTCTGCATCCACCAATTGGAAAGTACAATGTAAAAAAAGAAAATATCTAAGCCAGTGTCGTACGTTTCAAGTCACCACAATAGTGTGAAAACGGTATGAGGTGCCTTCTTCTCACAAGTAGTCCTCTGACTGAAATGAATCAACCCTGATATTTTCCAGGACAGGGCCTTTTCACTCAGACAGAGTGTACAACAACAAGTAACACAGTGTGCCACGTTCTAGATGGATACTACTGTAGAAGCTACTCATCCAACTCAGAGTGTAGCTTTGCAGTGGCACATACACAATGTTCACCGGGCCAGAGCACTACTGCACCTGGTAAGTATGAAGTAGAGGCTAAATATCGTACAGGACATCAGAATTCTGATCATTGAATATAGCATGGGCTCTAGATAGCTTTGTGTTTACCTCAGGTGATTTTGACTTGTCCAGCACCAAAATGGTTAACTTTTGAACGTGATAACACCATTTGTTCTTACCTTACAGGAACAAAGACAACAGATACCATTTGTGAGGAGTGTCAGGATGGCTTTTACTCACAACATGGTGTGAACTGCACAGCTTGGACTGAGTAGGTCATCGTTTGTGTACTAGACTTTCTTGAATTGCTTTAGGTTCTTTCTTTAAAAGATCATTGGGATATTGATGATATGATATATTTCACAAAGCAGTATCAATGCTCAGATAGCAATCTATAGATTCAGTTCTGGCAACCAGATATTGGTTGACAATATAATTACAGGCTGGTTTATTGGTAAATCCATTTGAATTCTTTCACTTCTTGACAGCACCTCTTTTGATTTGAACGAAACTTTCCATACATATTTGCCCATTGTAGAGGTGCTCAGAAAGTGACTTTTTGGACCTGAATGCCAAAACATTCAAGAGATAAAGGTGCTCAAAGTTGACCTATTTTGCATACCCCACCATACCATGAGACAGCCATGTCTTCATCACTGGAAAAGATGACTGGTTTAGATTGATATCATTTAAAAGCTTACAAACAGGGTTGTCAAACAATTTGATAATAAAAACAATATTTTAACTTCAACGTAAATGATCTAAAAACGCATATAGTTTAGACCCTATTTTAGGTCATGAGGTTATATGTGTTGTACCCTCCATCGGTTGAGACTCAACATGTTCTTGAATACAGGGTGTTTTGCCTAATAAATATACTAAAATGGGAATACAATTGTAATTTCACCTTTCAAATGGTACCACAAAGATGGTTGGAGGTCCACACATCAGTGAATGTTGATTTGAATGGGAATATCTGTTTTAAATTACACAGTCAATCCTCCATAGGAAACCTATTGAAATCATAGAAATATAGATCATAGAATAGACATGACCGTTTAAGTTGTCATTTGACGGTGGGTGGACCGGCGGCCATCTTTGTGTTAGTAATTAGTACTCATCACTGCATTCTCTCAGAATGTTGGTTGGCCCTCTTTGATGTCACGTAGGTTGATACATTGCTATGTTTTCATTTATAAAGCCCTTTTACAAAAAGTCCCACTGTACCTAACATCTTTACTAAACTTTAGACATACGAGTTACCACACCCGATCTCAGGGATGGTTAACTCTGGAAATTCCTTTGGTCTCTACACAGACAGTTAGGTAAATCCGCTTTTAGTTCTTGCACCTTATTTGTGTTACAATCTTCAAAATGTTCTTAAATGTGATGTTTTGTTGTCTCTAGGGTAATTCAGAAAGCTGAATGAGGTCCTTATTACTGATGAATGTGTTTGTTCTTTATGACCGTGTTTTTCTTTCTACTTGCATTTTGTATGTATTTTGATGTGTCTATTTTCTGTACTTAATATAATTCAGGGCTCATCTGTAAAAGAGACATTGGTCTCAGTATGACTCCTTGATAAAATAAAATAAAAAATAAAGTAAAAAAGTAAACGGTGTACCAGATGAAGGGATAGGTCCTATCCCTATCAATTATATTTGTATTATTGAAGTAACACCTACCCTGTTTTCAAGAGCATATTCAGTCTCCACTGATAACAGGCTACAAGTAGGGTCTATGGAAACAATCTGAGTGTACGCATTTTTTATAATTGACGTTAAATGTCAATTATTATTATGAAATAACTTTTTCAAGAAATTATAAAATAGTTTAACAACCCTGTTTTGTAAGCTTTTAAATTATATCAAACTCAACGGTTTATCTTTTCCAGTGATGAAGCCATGGATGTCTCATGGTATGGTGGGCTTTGCAAAATGGGTCAAATTTGAGCACCTTTATCTCCTGTGTTTTTTTCCCCATTCAGGTCCAAAAAATAACTTTCTGACCACTTCTTCTATAGGTAAACATTGAATTCAAAATGGATTTACCCTTAACCCATATACAACTTGACATTACAATATGCTGTACTTGACCTGTCTAATTAAATACGTTTTTATGTGTTGCTTACTCTGCAGTTGTGCAGCGATCGGACACGTGAAGACTAAAGACGGACATTCTAGACAAGATGTTATTTGTAACAAAGTTCCATCAAGGAGTCATTGCACTCTAATAGCTCCACCATTATTATTAATCCTAACACTGTTTTATTTGTACTACCTGGCAAGAGGTTAGTCTTTTATTTATTTAACTTTATTGCTCTAAATTAGTCGCTTCTCTAAAGGCATGTAATTGTCATGTAACTTACAATTGTAATACATAAACATGCAATTAATGGTGAGTTGTCTTTACCCCTACTAATCTGATTACGCTTGTTGTGTTTTCAGCTAAACGTAGGAAAGGTCAGTCTCAATTTATTTGCATTAATACCTTCCTCACCATGTTAACTAGTTTGTTTTTCCTCTGAATGACTCTTTTTACTGAACTTTCAGAGATACATGAATTCTGTGAGGTAAGTCATTTTATTTCAACATTTCTATTTGTTTAAAATATTTTGAAATCTTAGTAATTTGAAGTGAATATAAACCCTCTTAACATTTATGCAAGCAAATCCATTATCAAAGTTAGTTTTTCTTGAAAAATGATTTCTAGTGAGTGAAAAATTGTTAATTTTATGGCTAAAGAATCCAATGTTGTTATTGTCATTTAGTCTGTTTTAGTTGCTATAGCAATCCTAACTTATGTAATACATCATAGGTTCCTGTGCAAGAAACTGGACCTCAACAAGTCACCAGTAACTCCCTGTACGCCATCCATTTGGATTCAATATTTCAGACTATCATAGTAATAACTGAGTAATGCAGATTACTTTATACTAGGGCCGGGACGATAACAGTATCGTGATGCTCGTTAGTGTATTGTGACAAGGAAACAAAACGTGAAGCGGCTTGAACATCTTTAGGAAAACAGCCCTAATGTTGGAAACAAACATGTTGTCATGCAGTCACATGTATTTATTTTCCAAGCTATAGCAGACAATATTTTACATACAGAAGGTTTTTAAAGGACCAAAGTTTGGTCTGCTTCGTGTTTTAATTTTGCCATGGGAAAAATATTGCAATACTGGTATCGTCCCGACCAGGGGCGGCCTGTTCAATAGGGCGATATGGGCGACGCACTGCCAAACGGGAAAAGGAAGGGATTTTTTTTCTAATCAATTATATCACGGCAACAGTAGTTATCAGTGTTGTAATCTATACGTCTGATCTGCCACAGTGCCACACTGCCACTAAATGTCGAATCAGGCTAAAGTCGTGCTTCAAATGGCTCCCCCCCCTTTTGGGGTGATTTCAGTCAGGTTGAAAATCGCCCAGAAGTCTGTCATAGACTCCCATGTAAAATCTATTTTTTTCAAATTTCAGAGCTTTCAATACAATCTCTATGGGTGTCTGAGGGCTTGCACTTACGCGCTTTCGTCATACGTAACGTAACCATGAACGTAACTAAGAAAAGAGCGGATTGTGTCTTTGAAAGAAGTTCCTTTTTGTCGGCGAACAAATGAAGATAAATTGGCAACGAAACAATTAGGACCTCCCAGACCAAATTTAATAATTCAACAGGTTTCTACTAAAGGCGGAAAGTCCTACACCCGAGGATTTTCCAAAAATTGGTATGAACGAAAAAAGACATTGCCACTCAACTGGATGAGGGATACAGGCTAGCTGTCCGCCGCCACAACGATGAGGTTAGTGTTGATAATCACAAGTTTACTGGAGAACTGAGACCAAGTAGAGACTTTGGACAGGGTGGATATGGTATAATAAAGGCAGTTTATTCAGAGGTAAAGATATCTGGAATCGCGTGCACGGACCCGTTCGTCAAACTCTTAGGGAGCTATAAATTAAGCCCCATTACTTACCATATCAGATAAGAGAAATTGCTGCAGCTACATATATTTTACATCCTGGCCCTACATAGTTCACTATTTGCATCACTTACCAAAATATTACATGTGGTCATATATGCTTGGAAAGTGGAGATGCCATAGAACGTCAAAAAAGTAAACATTGCTGGAGACACATTGCCGTTTTGGAGAAGACATCGCGTTTGCTAGCGAAGAGATTTGTTGTGGCAAATGAACTTGGGCTGGGAATTGCCAGGGACCTCACGATAAGATATATGCATTGCGAGTCTCATGATTCTATACATATTGCGATTCGATACTGTGATTTTATTGCGCACCATATGTCTGTTGCAGAGGGATCAGAAAGCCATGAGAACGAGTTTTGATCAGTCATGGAAATAAAAGTGCTGAAAACAAATTGGCTCCCAATGTGAAAAGATTGAGAACAAGCTATGAAGGAACAATAATGGTGTTTTGGTGCAGGTACAGCCAACTAGCGCTAAAATATTGCGATATTGTCAATACAGTATATCGTAAAGTATCTCTATGTAACTCGATTTCTTTCACCCCAATCCCTCAAATTAACGGTAAATAACTGAATTGTTTGCCCCACATTTAGCTAAGATGATTAGCTAGCCAGCTAAAATGTTTTATTTAGTTAGCAGTCGCATCTACAATAGTTTACTGTCAATAACATGTCTCCAAAAATGACGTGGTGTCTCCAATTGTGTTGACATTTTACAATTGCGATGCGCATCCATGAGTATCCACTTTCTGTAGCTCAGCTGGTAGAGCATTGCGCTTGTAACGCCAAGGTAGTGGGTTCGATCCCCGGGACCACCCATACACAAAAATGTATGCACGCATGACTGTAAGTCGCTTTGGATAAAAGCGTCTGCTAAATGGCATATTATTATTATTATTATTATTATTATTATTATTATTATTATTATTATTATTATCTGAAGAGAGCCCCGAAACATTGTGTGCAGACATTTTATGCAATAAATGAAGTAGGTTGAATCTAGTAGTTCTGATCTTCTGATTGGTCGTGATGAGTTGGGCGAGGTCCCCTCCAGGCTACTGTCACTGTTGCATTGGCTCTGAGTCGGGTTCTCTGTCTTCAAATGTTCAGCCTAAGAGAGGGGATTTTTTTTTTGTGTGTGTGTGTGTGTGTGTTTAACAGTGATGATGTGTGTGTGTGTGTGTGTGTGTGTGTGTGTGTGTTTAACAGTGATGATGTGTGTGTGTGTGTGTTTGTGTGTGTGTGTGTGTCCTCAGAGCAAGAACTCGTGAGTTGGAAGAACTGAGAGGCCTATGGCGTGGGTGTTGTCCTTGGCCACCTGCTGACAAGGCTGACAAGATAGGACCCTTTTGTCCATTGTTATTGGATAGGAACAGAACTTATAACCAGCTCCTGACCTAAATAGATCTTAGCACAACATTTTACTCAACATATCATATTCCATATTCACTATAACAAATATATTTACTACGACATTAGCAAGAACCGCCACATCCTCAGCCGGCTAATCCAGTGTGTGAAGTTTTGCGGAGTGTTTGAGTTAGCTTTGCGAGGCAAAGATGAAACTGAGGGCTCCACCAACCCTGGTAAGCCAACACTTTTGAGATCAGTCAATAAATGCTTCTGGTATTGACTTATATGCTGCCCCTGTCTTCATGTTGTTGCTGGACATATCTTTTTTTAAATGTGTGTAGGTCACCTAAATCATCAGAAAAATTGCCCCCCCTGAGAATTTTTTCAGGAGCCGCCACTGACTGTAGGCTATTAATAAGAGCAGCTGCATATCCTATGCGCCCTGTCCAGCTGGTCAGGGTAAACTAATTGGTAACGTTATGTATTTATAGTCCATGACATGTGTCAGGAGAAAATGTGATCACATTTAGTTTATATTCAACATTAGGCTGGCTAGGCTGCCTATACGTTTTTAACCCAAAATTATTAACTGGAATTAATCAGTCAACATAATAGTGATGACAGATGTGAGTATTTTTTTTTTATAAGGCCTACAGTTGCATAGGCCTGTATGATGCAAACATGCATAAAGCAAGCTCAGCCCTGTGAGTTCTATTGTCTATCAGTTGTTGTCTGGGTAGAGGAAATCCCCCTCCTAATCTAGTCTAAATATAATTTATAGGAACAAATACAAGGTAGCTGCAGCCTGATGATCAGGGCTTTATTCAGGAACGTTTCTTGGGCTACTTTGATGTGTCAAGTGAGCGAGATGTGCAGTCTGTGTTTGACTTTATTTATTTTGAGATGTCTGAGATTAACTGAATAGTAAAACGTGTTGTCCAAACCTACGATGGTGCAGCTGTAATGGAATGTATGTGTAATTTGTGTTTACAGCCAAGTCCTCTCCTGTTCCCTGATTTAAGAGGTGATGACTACTCCGCTCCACTACCATTGTCAACTCCTGACATGAACTGAAGCCACGTCTCATGTGCCCGCTCATCCACTGGCACATTGAATGTTTCCCCTCCAAGCACTGTGAGTACCCCTACCAATTTTCTCTCAGTACTGTATGTAGTCAATCACATACACAAACACATTTACATTATTACACATCAATGATTTTACTCCTTGCTTGGACTAACTCATTCTTAGCTCTTTTGTCTAACTGTGCAGTGTGTTGTGTTATTGTTTTTTGTCTTCCCAGTCAAATCCTGTCCTGCACTGGTCAAGCCTCTGAACACCTCAACTCATGACTCATACCCTCATTCAATCACTGCTGTGATCCCTTCCCAGCACTGTGTAAGTAGCACTCTCATTCCCATTCCCAGCCTTTAGTTGAGGAATCAGAAGTGTCCATTATGTGCCAGATCATCAGCAGAGCATCCCAAAGTCTACCTAAATCTGACCCCTCCCTTAGTTGTAAGTTAATTAATGTCGCCAGCTTATTGAAATGTATGAATCTGTAATAAAGTCCACATTTGACCTTTGGTTGCCTTTAAAAGTGTAATTGTCAGCCCCTTTCAGCCGTTGTATTGTTTGTAACCTTTCACCCAGTGTTGTGCTTCTGCAACCATGCTCAACTGGAAATGTTTTTCTCTGAAACCTGCAGGTCAATGACTCTAGAAAGGGACATGACCAGTTTAGTCTGCTTGGACTCAGGAGCAGCCAGAGAAGGTCATCAGAACAAGCCTAACTTCACCAGTACCACCATGTCTGAGGACACAGGGGGGAAGGTACCATGGTACATGACCCTACTACATGAGAAGGTACATCATTTTATACAGATTGGTGGGGATCAGTCTGAAATCAAAACATCCATGTAGACACTTTATTGATAGCCCAGATCTGATGGTTGTTAGCACTATGGTTGGCTCAGTGGGGTGTGCACCATATTTGAGGTTGGTATTGATTGTAGCTGTAACATTGTAATCCCACTTTTTACAGGAGCAGAATATATTGATGTTCGGTGAGGAAATCACTCACTGGTCAGAGTTTGAAGAAGAGTGTTTGAAGAAAGACCAAGATATAATTTCTCATAACGAGGATGTACCCAGAGGTCAGGGAGGAAGTAGGGACTCCTCTGCACTGTATATTTCAGACTTCTGTGATAGTATTGTAGCTCACACATGTACTGAACAACAGCAAGTTGTGACCTTTTCATTTGCAGTGGTGGAAAAAGTACCTAATTTGTCATACTTGAGTAAAATAAAATATACTTTTAATAGAAAGACTCAAGTAAAAGTGAAAGTCACCCAGTAAAATACTACTTGAGTAAAAGTCTTAAAGTTTTTGTTTTTAAATATACTTAAGTATCAAAAGTAAATTTATGATTTCAAATTCCTTATATTAATCAAACCAGACAGCACAATTGTCCTTTTTTTTTTTTTTTTTACAGAAAGCCAGGGGCAGACTCCAGCACTCAGACATCATTTACAAATGAAGCATTTGTGGTTTAGTGAGTCCGCCAGATCAGAGGCAGTAGAGATGATAAGTGTGTGAATTAGACCATTTTCCTGTCCTGCTAAACATTCAAAATGTAACGAGTACTTTTGGGTGTCAGGGAAAATGTATGGAGTAAAAAGTACATTATTTTCTTTAGGAATGTAGTGAAGTAAAAGTTGTCAAAAATATAAATAGTAAAGTATAGATACCCCCAAAAACTACTTAATAGTACTTTGAAGTATTTTTACTTAAGTACTTCATACCACTGTCCATTTGATACAGTCTGATGGGTATACAGCCATATACTGATTACCACAGCAGTGCTCTAACTTTAACAGTACCATCTACAGTGGGGGAAAAAAGTATTTAGTCAGCCACCAATTGTGCAAGTTCTCCCACTTAAAAAGATGAGAGAGGCCTGTAATTTTCATCATAGGTACATGTCAACTATGACAGACAAAATGAGGAAAAAAAATCCAGAAAATCACATTGTAGGATTTTTAATGAATTTATTAGCAAATTATGGTGGAAAATAAGTATTTGGTCAATAACAAAAGTTTCTCAATACTTTGTTATATACCCTTTGTTGGCAATGACACAGGTCAAACGTTTTCTGTAAGTCTTCACAAGGTTTTCACACACTGTTGCTGGTATTTTGGCCCATTCCTCCATGCAGATCTCCTCTAGAGCAGTGATGTTTTGGGGCTGTCGCTGGGCAACACGGACTTTCAACTCCCTCCAAAGATTTTCTATGGGGTTGAGATCTGGAGACTGGCTAGGCCACTGCAGGACCTTGAAATGCTTCTTACGAAGCCACTCCTTCGTTGCCCGGGCGGTGTGTTTGGGATCATTGTCATGCTGAAAGACCCAGCCACGTTTCATCTTCAATGCCCTTGCTGATGGAAGGAGGTTTTCACTCAAAATCTCACAATACATGGCCCCATTCATTCTTTCCTTTACACTTTTACACGGATCAGTCGTCCTGGTCCCTTTGCAGAAAAACAGCCCCAAAGCATGATGTTTCCACCCCCATGCTTCACAGTAGGTATGGTGTTCTTTGGATGCAACTCAGCATTGAGTTTTTACCAAAAAGTTATATTTTGGTTTCATATGACATTCTCCCAATCCTCTTCTGGATCATCCAAATGCACTCTAGCAATCTTCAGACGGGCCTGGACATGTACTGGCTTAAGCAGGGGGACACGTCTGGCACTGCAGGATTTGAGTCCCTGGCGGCGTAGTGTGTTACTGATGGTAGGCTTTGTTACTTTGGTCCCAGCTCTCTGCAGGTCATTCACTAGGTCCCCCCGTGTGGTTCTGGGATTTTTGCTCACCGTTCTTGTGATCATTTTGATCCCACGGGGTGAGATCTTGCGTGGAGCCCCAGATCGAGGGAGATTATCAGTGGTCTTGTATGTCTTCCATTTCCTAATAATTGCTCCCACAGTTGATTTCTTCAAACCAAGCTGCTTACCTATTGCAGATTCAGTCTTCCCAGCCTGGTGCAGGTCTACAATTTTGTTTCTGGTGTCCTTTGACAGCTCTTTGGTCTTGGCCATAGTGGAGTTTGGAGTGTGACTGTTTGAGGTTGTGGACAGGTGTCTTTTATACTGATAACAAGTTCAAACAGGTGCCATTAATACAGGTAACGAGTGGAGGATAGAGGAGCCTCTTAAAGAAGAAGTTACAGGTCTGTGAGAGCCAGAAATCTTGCTTGTTTGTAGGTGACCAAATACTTATTTTCCACCATAATTTGCAAATAAATTCATTAAAAATCCTACAATGTGATTTTCTGGATTTTCTCAATTTGTCTGTCATAGTTGACGTGTACCTATGATGAAAATTACAGGCCTCTCTCATCTTTTTAAGTGGGAGAACTTTCACAATTGGTGGCTGACTAAATACTTTTCCCCCACTGTATCCCTCTGCCTTTGAACCATAAAGGTTGACTAAAATGGAAACTTAAACAAAATGAAAAAGAAAGTATAAACTTCAGGTTAGAGGACTCTTCAAACTAAAACTGATACCAGAACCAACAGAGCACAACACACATCTAGAATTAAACTGTAAAACTAAAATGGAACATAAATGAACTTTGCTCATCTCAAATACTTTCCTTTGTATTGAAGGCCTTGAACGATATCCTCATCCAATTCTTTCACTTTGCCAAAAATTTCAACTAAAACAGAACATCTCTGATTGAAAGATAGCCTGCTGTAAAATTTATACTGAAACTGGCATGAATTAACTTCAAATTAAATAAGAATAAATTAACCCATAGAGACAGAGGGGCGCTGTTTCAAACAGTGAAATTAGAAAGGTTTATTTAAAATCCACAGGTACTGTTAATATAAAAAGGTGTAAGTAAAGTGTCCTGGTAGATATTAGATGTGGCACAGTGGTCTAAGGCACTGCATCGCAGTGCTAGCTGTGCCACTAGAGATCCTGGTTCGAATCCAGGCTCTGTCGTAGCAGGCCGCGACCGGGAGACCCATGGGGCGGCGCACAATTGGCCCAGCGTTGTCCAGGGTAGGGGAGGGAATGGCCAGCAGGGATGTAGCTCAGTTTGGTAGAGCATGGCGTTTGCAACGCCAGGGTTGTGGGTTCGATTCCCACGGGGGACCAGTATAAAAAAATATATATAAAATATGTATTCACTAACTGTAAGTCGCTCTGGATAAGAGCGTCTGCTAAATGACTAAAATGTAAATGTAAAATGTAAATGTAAGAGGATGACCAGTTTCATATAAAAAGTGTAAGTAAAACGTGACAATGTCCTGGTAGAAATTAGATGTGGTAGGAGGATGACCAGTTTCAGTCACCATGTTCAACAGTCCACGCTCGGTAACTACACTTATTAGTCAGAATCCAAGAGCAAATGCAATGCAGTTCGAAAGTACTCAATTCATTTACTCCCCAGCAAATACTGTATCTACGTGCGCCAGTTTTAGAGCCTTCTGGGTATCTGCATGCATTCATGGCACTTCATCCGAGTTTAGTGGATGCTGAATGTCAACATCCGTTACAACATTTCCAGGCACATTCTCTGCTGTTTCCACACTGGAAAACAAGAAGCAAACAAGTCAATAATTTAGTTAGTAATAGTATAAAGTAGGGTCGGGACCAGTGGCGGCTCCTGAAAAAATTCTCAGGAGGGGCAATTTTTCTGATGATTTAGGTGACCTACACACATTTAAAAAAAGATATGTCCAGCAACAACATGAAGACAGGGGCAGCATATAAGTCAATACCAGAAGCATTTATTGACTGATCTCAAAAGTGTTGGCTTACCAGGGTTGGTGGAGCCCTCAGTTTCATCTTTGCCTCGCAAAGCTAACTCAAACACTCCGCAAAACTTCACACACTGGATTAGCCGGCTGAGGATGTGGCGGTTCTTGCTAATGTCGTAGTAAATATATTTGTTATAGTGAATATGGAATATGATATGTTGAGTAAAATGTTGTGCTAAGATCTATTTAGGTCAGGAGCTGGTTATAAGTTCTGTTCCTATCCAATAACAATGGACAAAAGGGTCCTATCTTGTCAGCCTTGTCAGCAGGTGGCCAAGGACAACACCCACGCCACAGGTGCTCCTGTAAGTCGCTCTGGATAAGAGCGTCTGCTAAATGACTAAAATGTAAATGTAAATGTATAGGCCTCTCAGTTCTTCCAACTCACGAGTTCTTGCTCTGAGGACACACACACACACAAACACACACACACACATCATCACTGTTAAACACACACACACACACACATCATCACTGTTAAACACACACACACACACACACACACACACAAAAATCCCCTCTCTTAGGCTGAACATTTGAAGACAGAGAACCCGACTCAGAGCCAATGCAACAGTGACAGTAGCCTGGAGGTGACCTCGCCCAACTCATCAGGACCAATCAGAAGATCAGAACTACTAGATTGAACCTACTTCATTTATTGCATAAAATGTCTGCACACAATGTTTCGGGGCTCTCTTCAGATAATAATAATAATAATAATAATAATAATATGCCATTTAGCAGACGCTTTTATCCAAAGCGACTTACAGTCATGCGTGCATACATTTTTGTGTATGGGTGGTCCCGGGGATCGAACCCACTACCTTGGCGTTACAAGCACCATGCTCTACCAGCTGAGCTACAGAAAGTGGATACTCATGGATGCGCATTGCAATTGTAAAATGTCAACACAATTGGAGACACCACGTCATTTTTGGAGACATGTTATTGACAGTAAACTATTGTAGATGCGACTGCTAACTAAATAAAACATTTTAGCTGGCTAGCTAATCATCTTAGCTAAATGTGGGGCAAACAATTCAGTTATTTACCGTTAATTTGAGGGATTGGGGTGAAAGAAATCGAGTTACATAGTGATACTTTACGATATACTGTATTGACAATATCGCAATATTTTAGCGCTAGTTGGCTGTACCTGCACCAAAACACCATTATTGTTCCTTCATAGCTTGTGCTCAATCTTTTCACATTGGGAGCCAATTTGTTTTCAGCACTTTTATTTCCATGACTGATCAAAACTCGTTCTCATGGCTTTCTGATCCCTCTGCAACAGACATATGGTGCGCAATAAAATCACAGTATCGAATCGCAATACGTATAGAATCATGAGACTCGCAATGCTGATGCATATATCTTATCGTGAGGTTCCTGGCAATTCCCAGCCCAAGTTCATTTGCCACAACAAATCTCTTCGCTAGCAAACGCGATGTCTTCTCCAAAACGGCAATGTGTCTCCAGCAATGTTTACTTTTTTGACGTTCTATGGCATCTCCACTTTCCAAGCATATATGACCACATGTAATATTTTGGTAAGTGATGCAAATAGTGAACTATGTAGGGCCAGGATGTAAAATATATGTAGCTGCAGCAATTTCTCTTATCTGATATGGTAAGTAATGGGGCTTAATTTATAGCTCCCTAAGAGTTTGACGAACGGGTCCGTGAACGCGATTCCAGATATATTTACCTCTGAATAAACTGCCTTTATTACACCATATCCACATCCAGTAAACTTGTGATTATCAACACTAACCTCATCGTTGTGGCGGCGGACAGCTAGCCTGTATCCCTCGTCATCCAGTTGAGTGAGTGGCAATGTCTTTTTTCGTTCGTACCAATTTTTGGAAAATCCTCGGGTGTAGGACTTTCCGCCTTTAGTAGAAACCTGTTGAATTATTAAATTTGGTCTGGGAGGTCCTAATTGTTTCGTTGCCAATTTATCTTCATTTGTTCGCCGACAAAAAGGAACTTCTTTCAAACAATCCAATCTTTTCTCAGTTACGTTCATGGTTACGTAACGTATGACGAAAGCGCGTAAGTGCAAGCCCACAGACACCCATTGAGATTGTATTGAAGGCTCTGAAATTTGAAAAAAATAGATTTTACATGGGAGTCTATTACAGACTTCTGGGCGATTTTCAACCTGACTGAAATCGCCCCAAAAGGGGGGGGAGCCATTTGAAGCACGACTTTAGCCTGATTCGACATTTAGTGGCAGTGTGGCACTGTGGCAGATCAGACGTATAGATTACAACACTGATAACTACTGTTGCCGTGATATAATTGATTAGAAAAAAAATCCCTTCCTTTTCCCGTTTGGCAGTGCGTCGCCCATATCGCCCTATTGAACAGGCCGCCCCTGCCTGTATTAGAAGGCTAACCAGGGTCATTTTTAGTCCCTTTTGTACTGAAGCTTCAACTGCCAGACATTTGAATTTGCACCTATGTGGGCCCACTTGACCTTCCCTGTAGAGAGAGCAGAGGGTTTCCCCCCACAGAACCTGTTTTCAACTAAGGTTTCTTTCTTTGCCCCCAGGATATAAAAAATTAAAATTGTGCCATTTCCTTGGAATTACTTTTAGGGATTCAGGACATCGGGTCCATGGTTAAGCTTCAAAGTCAGCTGAATCTCTGTACACTACAAAATTAATATGCATAGAAACCAACTTAAAGAAAAAATTGAATCTAGATCACATTTACCACAGTGTACAGAATCTGGACATACCTCAGGTAGCATTGTAATAAGTGTGGCCAGAGCTTGAATCTGGGGAGAGAATAAACCAGTAATGAACAAGGACCGTGTGAGAGTGAGGCTATAGTTTTATAGCACTTTGACCATATCTTAATTGTCATCATAGCATTGATAACGTGAAGCAATAGAGCGTACACCTTTTGTCACACGGCTGAAGTTCTTGACAACTCACCATTACTTACTTACAAAACGAACACATGCAAGACGCTGTACCTTCTTCTGTTTCATTGTACATTGCTTGGTGTTTCCTCTAAATCTGATGATGCCTTATAGAAGGAAACATATTACTCAATAAAACATTTCAAGTTCAGCCCCAAAGTAGAACAACAACAACAACCGGTCAGCTAACCTTAACACAGTGACTGTTCAAAATGAAAATATGGACTCTTTAAAATGTAAATGATATCAACATACCTTTACAGCATGTAGTGTCACTGGAGAAAAAGTCATTGTTGTTGGACGTCTTTTCCTCCTTAGAATTACAAATCCTATTATTATTATTATTATTATTATTATTATTATTAGGACTGATGCCGCAAAACCAATTATGATTCCAGTTTCTATTTTTGAGGATTGTGGTCCACATTCAGAATTGGACAAATGAGTTCCTGGTCTAAGTTCTTGAAGACCTAAGGATTTACACCTGTAACACATAATATAACAGTCTGAGAAACCAATCTGATCATTCAACTTTCTGTTTTATTGTAGATTTGTACTTTAGTATATTTTGTAGTCTTTATCTTACACTTTTGATTTATGTAAACATATGTGAACTTACTTGGTGTGTGGCTGGCAGGATGTTAATGATCCATTTGAATAGGTATCACCAATGCAGTCAGCACACACAGTATCTGTAGATGTTGTTCCTTCATAAATACATGTTGAAATGTTAATTAAAAATTGCATTTAGTTTTTCCCCTACTAATTTAATTCCATTAACTGTAATGATTATTCACACTGAAGTTAACTTGACTCAAATGAATTATGACAACACAATTCGTTTTATGAGTGAGACAGAAGACCAACCTGTGTGGCTGATGTATTGACCAGGTTTACAGCTGCTGTGTCTCTGGGCTGCTCTACAACCATCCTTAGTTGGGTCTAGACAGTAGAACCCCTCCAGTGTCCCACAGACAGTGTCTGATGAAGGTGTACATGGCTGCTTTACCGTTAAGCCAAAGCCTGGGTCACAGTTGTTGGTACACAGTTTGCATGCTGTAAGACCATTGGGTTCATCAAGGAAAGTGGAGTCGGAACAGGGGACACAGGATGTACTTGTAAATTCTGTACAGTGTTTATGTACCCGGTTTCCTGTGGGATAGAAGGTCAGTGTCATGGATTGATTGGTATTGCAATGTATTTTTTTCATAATAATCCATATTGTATACAGAACTGGTCCTTACCTGGCGAACACATTGGACAGCACTTATCAACTATTCTGTACTCTGCTCTACCACATGCGATAGAGAGCTCAATGTTTAGAAGCGTCAAAATGAGTGCTAGGTTACTCTGTAAATAGAGAAAATTAACACATTACCAATGTTGAAAAAGGGGGGGGGGGGGTCACACATTGGCAAAGCAGGGTTGAAGAGAGTTTGGGATTAGGGTAGAGATGTGAGCAGAGGAGATTTCAGATTGATTGACAGTTTCAAATTGAGAGAAAGCATAGTTAAGATTCCCATGTTTTTATTATTCAGTAAATGATTTTTCATAGAGGAAATATTTACATTGATAATTTGCTTTTGCAAGGCCACGTCCCCTGCTGGAAGATTTGACGATGTTCAAAGACCAAACCATTTTTAAAACAAGAATTTGACACAGACAATGTGTATAAACCCAGGATGAATTGAGCACCACGCAGCCATTTTGGTAAAGATTTGAAGCGTGAAATGATGCCAAGCTACTAAGCTTACAAAACCAAAAACGTTTAACTTACCATCCATATCGAGCTTTGAAACCGAGCCATGGTTCTCCAATCCTCAACATCTCAGTGGAAGAAGGTCCACCACCCTGGATTCTTACTTTTGAACTATCACAATGGCAACACCTCTGTTGTCGTCCTTCCTCATGTAGACCTTGAGAGTCACACACTAATACAATTATTGGAAAAGTGTAATACCATACAATATCTAACAAATGTTAAATTTGAACTGATCATTTTTGGTTCAAGGGAATTTTATTGTATATGTCAATGTTATGCCAACATATAGAATGTAATGACAATATAATAATAATAATAATAATAATAATAATAATAATAATAATAATAATAATAATAAAGCCATTTAGCAGACGCTTTTATCCAAAGCGACTTAGTCATGTGCGCATACATTTGTATGTATCAGTGGGGAGAAAAATAATTTAGTCACCACCAATTGTGCAAGTTCTCCCACTTAAAAATATGAGAGAGGCCTGTAATTTTCATCATAGGTACACATCAACTATGACAGACAAATTGAGAGAGAGAAAATCCAGAAAATCACATTGTAGGATTTTTAATGAATTTATTTGCAAATTATGGTGGAAAATAAGTATTTGGTCACCTACAAACAAGCAAGATTTCTGGCTCTCACAGACCTGTAACTTCTTCTTTAAGAGCCTCCTCTGTCCTCCACTCGTTACCTGTATTAATGGCAGCTGTTTGAACTTGTTATCAGTATAAAAGACACCTGTCCACAACCTCAAACAGTCACACTCCAAACTCCACTATGGCCAAGACCAAAGAGCTGTCAAAGGACACCAGAAACAAAATTGTAGACCTGCACCAGGCTGGGAAGACTGAATCTGCAATAGGTAAGCAGCTTGGTTTGAAGAAATCAACTGTGGGAGCAATTATTAGGAAATAATTATTAGGAAATGGAAGACATACAAGACCACTGATAATCTCCCTCGATCTGGGGATCCACGCAAGACCTCACCCCGTGGGGTCAAAATGATCACAAGAACGGTGAGCAAAAATCTCAGAACCACACGGGGGGACCTAGTGAATGACCTGCAGAGAGCTGGGACCAAAGTAACAAAGCCTACCATCAGTAACACACTACGCCGCCAGGGACTCAAATCCTGCAGTGCCAGACGTGTCCCCCTGCTTAAGCCAGTACATGTCCAGGCCCGTCTGAAGTTTGCTAGAGTGCATTTGGATGATCCAGAAGAGGATTGGGAGAATGTCATATGGTCAGATGAAACCAAAATATAACTTTTTGGTAAAAACTCAACTCGTCGTGTTTGGAGGACAAAGAATGCTGAGTTGCATCCAAAGAACACCATACCTACTGTGAAGCATGGGGGTGGAAACATCATGCTTTGGGGTTGTTTTTCTGCAAAGGGACCAGGACGACTGATCCGTGTAAAGGAAAGAATGAATGGGGCCATGTATCGAGAGATTTTGAGTGAAAACCTCCTTCCATCAGCAAGGGCATTGAAGATGAAACGTGGCTGGGTCTTTCAGCATGACAATGATCCCAAACACACTGCCCGGGCAACAAAGGAGTGTCTTCGTAAGAAGCATTTCAAGGTCCTGGAGTGGCCTAGCCAGTCTCCAGATCTCAACCCCATAGAAAATCTTTGGAGGGAGTTGAAAGTCCGTGTTGCCCAGCGACAGCCCCAAAACATCACTGCTCTAGAGGAGATCTGCATGGAGGAATGGGCCAAAATACCAGCAACAGTGTGTGAAAACCTTGTGAAGACTTACAGAAAACGTTTGACCTGTGTCATTGCCAACAAAGGGTATATAACAAAGTATTGAGAAACTTTTGTTATTGACCAAATATTTATTTTCCACCATAATTTGCAAATAAATTCATTAAAAATCCTACAATATGAGTTTCTGGATTTTACTTTCTCATTTTGTCTGTCATAGTTGACGTGTACCTATGATGAAAATTACAGGCCTCTCTCATCTTTTTAAGTGGGAGAACTTGCACAATTGGTGGCTGACTAAATACTTTTCCCCCCACTGTATATACAGTGGGGAGAACAAGTATTTGATACACTGCCGATTTTGCAGGTTTTCCTACTTACAAAGCATGTAGAGGTCTGTAATTTTTATCATAGGTACACTTCAACTGTGAGAGACGGAATCTAAAACAAAAATCCAGAAAATCACATTGTATGATTTTTAAGTAAATCATTTGCATTTTATTGTATGACATAAGTATTTGATAAATCAGAAAGCAGAACTTAATATTTGGTACAGAAACCTTTGTTTGCAATTACAGAGATCATCCGTTTCCTGTAGGTCTTGACCAGGTTTGCACACACTGCAGCAGAGATTTTGGCCCACTCCTCCATACAGACCTTCTCCAGATCCTTCAGGTTTGGGGCTGTCGCTGGGCAATACGGACTTTCAGCTCCCTCCAAAGATTTTCTATTGGGTTCAGGTCTGGAGACTGGCTAGGCCACTCCAGGACCTTGAGATGCTTCTTACGGAGCCACTCCTTAGTTGCCCTGGCTGTGTGTTTCGGGTCATTGTCATGCTGGAAGACCCAGCCACGACCCATCTTCAATGCTCTTACTGAGGGAAGGAGGTTGTTGCCCAAGATCTCGCGATACATGGCCCCATCCATCCTCCCCTCAATACGTTGCAGTCGTCCTGTCCCCTTTGCAGAAAAGCATCCCCAAAGAATGATGTTTCCACCTCCATGCTTCACGGTTGGGATGGTGTTCTTGGTGTTGCACTTGTCCTTCTTCTTACTCCAAACACGGCAAGTGGAGTTTAGACCAAAAAGCTCTATTTTTGTCTCATCAGACCACATGACCTTCTCTCATTCCTCCTCTGGATCATCCAGATGGTCATTGGCAAACTTCAGATGGGCCTGGACATGCGCTGGCTTGAGCAGGAGGACCTTGCGTGCGTTGCAGGATTTTAATCCATGACGGCGTAGTGCGATACTAATGGTTTTCTTTGAGACTGTGGTCCCAGCTCTCTTCAGGTCATTGACCAGGTCCTGCCGTGTAGTTCTGGGCTGATCCCTCACCTTCCTCATGATCATTGATGCCCCACGAGATTAGATCTTGCATGGAGCCCCAGACTGAGGGTGATTGACCGTCATCTTGAACTTCTTCAATTTTCTAATAATTGCGCCAACAGTTGTTGCCTTCTCACCAAGCTGCTTGCCTATTGTCCTGTAGCCCATCCCAGCCTTGTGCAGGTCTACAATTGTATCCCTGATGTCCTTACACAGCTCTCTGGTCTTGGCCATTGTGGAGAGGTTGGAGTCTGTTTGATTGAGTGTGTGGACAGGTGTCTTTTATACAGGTAACGAGTTCAAACAGGTGCAGTTAATACAGGTAATGAGTGGAGAACAGGAGGGCTTCTTAAAGAAAAACTAACAGGTCTGTGAGACCCGGAACTCTTACTGGTTGGTAGGTGATCAAATACTTATGTCATGCAATAAAATGCAAATGAATTACTTAAAAATAATACAATGGGATTTTCTGGATTTTTGTTTTAGATTCCATCTCTCACAGTTGAACTGTACCTATGATAAAAATTACAGACCTCTACATGCTTTGTAAGTAGGAAAACCTGCTAAATCGGCAGTGTATCAAATACTTGTTCTCCCCACTGTACAGTATGTATTTTTTTTAAACTGACAAATAAAATTAAATCAATCAATCCAAACTGTGCGGCGGCAATTTGATGAATAGAAAGATAAATCTGTTACAAAACACCAAAAAGTTTGACGTTTGGAGATTGTCAAACCAAGCCTTTGATACTGGGTAAACCTACATAACACCGTAGGGAGGGATGTATGTTCTGTTTGTCGAGATTGACATAATCTATTTATTGTGGTGTTGAAAACGCAAACCATGATGTTGAAGTGCCCGAAATCGGTTTGTTTTGTTTCGTGGTTGTGTGGTGCACTGGCACAGAAACCTGTTGGTGGAACATTTGTTGCATATATTTTATATAATTATAAATATGGAATCAAAATCTGATTCCCCCATACCTGATCATTGTCTGCAACCGGCTCTGATCGTGAAGTAATAAAACAGGCAGGAAGAGGGAGTTCGGCTGTGGTGATCGGCGAACCCTCACCCTTCTAGCCTGTAGTCCTGCGTGGCATCGACTGTGCCACAAAGCATACTGAACTGACAAAGTCGATATCCACGTTTATAAACACAGGGTCGCTAGTTGTTGTTATATGTGGGCGTAAACATTATTTTCAGTTAATTCTTAGACCACTGCGCCACTCGGGAGACAAGCACCTAAAATAACAGTCTGTTGGTTATTTTTTTTATTTTAGATACAATTATTTACATGTCTAATGATGTTTTGATAAGAAACATGTTGATGTTCGACTTTGATTGTTGCTTTTTCCAATAATTTCTTTCTGCTGTCAAAATGACCTCAGAACGGTATAATCCATGTAAAATATGTTGGTAGTTTGAGGGTTAAATCGTATTTTATTTGTTTTGTTTTATGTTCAGCCTGGGGTATATTCATTACGCTGATTCTGTTGCACAACGTTTCTTAAATGGAAGCTAAATATAGAAATCGGGGAGAGACTACCTGAATTTGTCCAATAGAAACTCTTGTTTTGCTCTGTTTGCTTCCGTTTGATCCTGAAATGGTCAACGGTTTCCGTAATTAATACACCCTCTGGAAAGTCACTGGAACCCCATGTGTGTGTCGTGAACAGCATTAGTATGTGCAACATTTGTGTAATCGGTGGTTTGCCTTCAAAATAAAAGTCCGTATTCAAACTGATGCAAACATGAAAATAGTGGAAACATGCCAAAATTGGTCCACCTAAAAGTTTCATAAAAAATATAAATGCACCCCCCTCCCCAACGTTACAAATATTTTCACATGACCCTCTCCTTATACTGTAAGATAGATTGAACACACTCCCCCCTCATGTCAGGGAGGAAGTAGGAACTTTTCTGCACTGTATATTTCAGAGTCATGTGAGAGTATTCCAGCTCATGTACTGAACAACAAGTTGTGACCTTTGTTCATTTGATACGGTCTGATGGGTATACAGCCATATACTGATTACCACAGCAGTGCTCTAACTTTAACAGTACCATCTATCCCTCTGCCTTTGAACCATGAAGGTTGACTAAAATGTTAACTAAAGGAAAATAAACAAAAACGAAACAAGATCAGGTTACAAGACTGATACCAGAACCAACAGAGCACAACACACATCTAGAATTAAACTTTAAAACTAAAATGAAACATAAATGAAAGCCAAAATTGCACTAACTTTGCTCATCTCATATACTTTTCTTTTAGGTTCTTTGTATTGAACGATATCCTCATCCAATTCTCTTTCACTTTGCCTAAAATTTGAACTAAAATAGAACATCTCTGATTGAAAGATAGCCTGCTGTAAAATGTATACTGAAACTGGCATGAATTAACTTCAAATTAAATACAAAATAAATTAACAAATTAAAGTCAACAAAATAATTTGTACATACCATTAACAGATTCTTCCCCTCCTCGCCTCCTTATGGTGTTTTGAAAAGTTGTCGGGAAGAGGACGAATGATAGAAGACATGAGGAATGAGGAAAAACTTCTCCCTGTTTCACCCTGTGTTTTCTTGTATTGAAGGCAGAGTTGATAGTGCATCTATCAGAGGAGGTCAGGAATCTGAGGGAGGTGGAGAAGGAGGAGCCAGCAGATAGCCAGGCTAGAAGAGGAGCTCCACAGGCTGAGAGAGGCCAGCCCTGGGTGGGGTCCTGAACATGGAGGGTTCCGAGCCCTGTTGGACAGAGAAGCAACTCACTCTGAGACAGAACACCAAGCCATACAGTATGAGGTTAACCCTTAGTTAACTTGGTCAGAGTTAGGAATTAATATTTGTTAACATTTAAAATTGATATACAGGCTGCATGTAATGTTATTTTCTAAAATATGACCTAAAACTGATCTAATCTTGCATGGTGGCCTTGTCTGAGTCTTGGAACATGGCCTCAAACACAGCTCTTCAGATATACAGAGAATGCTGTGGACAGTGAGGAGGAAGACAACAGAGTATCACTTACTGGACAGATGAGAGAAGTGGAGAGAACCAATGAACAACTGATGAGGGACTTAGAGGAGGCCAGGAAGAATAATTTGATCTCTTCTGGTGTGTAGGCATGGAGATACAGTATCAAATCAAATTGTATTTACCACATGCGCGGCATCAACAGGTGTAGACTTTACCATGAAATTCTTACTTACAAGCCCTTAACTAACAATGCAGTTTTAAGAAAACAGAGTTAGGAAAATATTTACTAAATAAACTAAAGTAAAAAAAAGTAACACAATAAAATAACATAACAATAACGAGGCTATATCCAGGGGTACAGGTTAGTCGAGGTAACTTGTTCATGTAGGTAGGGGTAAAGTGACTATACATAGATAATAAACAGCAGGTAGCAGCAGTGTAAAAACAAAGGTGGGGTGGAGGTGTCAATGCAAATAGTCCGGGTGGCTATTTGATTAATTGTTAAGCAGTCTTATGGCTTGGTGATAGAAGCTGTTGAGGAGCCTTTTGGACCTAGACTTGGCGCTCCGGTACCGCTTGCCATGCGGTAGCAGAGAGAACAGTCTATGGCTTCGGTGACTGGAGTCTTTGACAATTTTTTGGGCCTTCCTCTGACACCGCCTGGTATAGAGGTCCTGGATGGCAGGAAGCTTGGCCCCAGTGATGTACTGGGCCGTACGCACTACCCTCTGTAGCACCATACGGTCAGATGCCGAGCAGTTGCCATACCAGGCGGTGATGCAACCGGTCAGGATGCTCTCGATGGTGCAGCTGTAGAACTTTTTGAGTATCTGGGGACCCATGCCAAATCTTTTCAGTCTCCTGAGGGGGAATAGGCATTGTCAAACTCAGTGAAAGGTTTGGATAGGTGTGAACAATCCTGTCAATAAAAGGTGACACTTCTGTTGTATGTTATCCCAATCAATACTGTATTTTGTATTCTGCAGGTACAGTGTGTTCCTTGTGTAGAACTCTGTGCCAATAAAGGAAGGAGAGCTGAAGACTGCTAAAAGCCAGCAGGATGAGTTGAGACAGCAGCTGAAGGACCAATTAGCCCAGCTACAGGCCATGAACAGGAAGGTAGTGAAGAACTGGTTGCCTCAGCTATATGCCATGTCCAGGAAGGTAGTGAAGAACAGGTTGGCCCAGCTACAGGCCATGTCTAGAAAGGTTTGAACATGCTTTGAGTGTGTAGATTTGTAGATTAGGCTATATAGCTATATATGTGAATCAGACCTGGGTCAAATATGTATTTCAAATAATTGAAATACTTCAGGTGCTCATAATTTAGCTTAACCGACAGGCAGTGTTTGCACTTTTTGCACACTTCCGTTGTTTCCATTGTGCCTGTCACGATCGTCGTTAATAGAGGAGGACCAAGGCGCAGCGTGTTGAGCGAACATACTTTAATTAGTTAAAGTGCACACACGATACAAAACAAAAAAACGACTCGTAACGTCCTAGGTAACAATGACCAACTGGAACAAAAACCCACCAACGCCAAGGGAAAACAGACAGTATAAATATGGCTCCCAATCAGAGACAACCAGCCACAGCTGAAACTCGTTGCCTCTGATTGGGAGTCACTCAGGCCAACAAAGAAACATAACACAAAGAATGAACACACCCTGGCTCAACATTTAGAGTCCCAGAGCCAGGGTGTGACAGTGCCTAGATCGAGCACACCTAAAGTCCTTTCAAATAAACTGTGAATGGGACTTTTCTATGAACTGCCTTTACTTTCAGTTCTCTTGTTTACGTGAAGGTGTGAGGGACTCGTGAGAATGCTGGAGGAGGAGAATGGAACTCATGATCTGATAACTTGGTTTATATGCTACACTTCCTCTTAAAGAGATATCATGGTTAGAAAGCCTAAATACTTTTGTGTTTGAATTCTTATTTCGGGTTAATATCTCACCTTAATGAACTGTGCTAGATAAGGTATTGGTCTACATACTTCTAGCAAAGTAAAGTTTCCTTCCAACTAAGATGAATAGTTTAACGTCCAAACGAGAAAGTACCAATGTCATCTTTTCAGCCTTATTAACACATTGTAAATATATACTGTTACAGTTGGATATTTGGTTCACATTCAAGATCATGTTTGTTAGAAGTGTATGTATCTACCAAATGTGTAAATACATACACTGTGTCACGATCGTCTAGAACAGATGAAGAGGACCAAGGCGCAGCGTTGCAGGCAAACATACTCTTTAATAGAAACACGATCAAAACAATAAACGATACGTGACAGTTCACGGTCAAACATAAACAGATCTGAAACAAAATCCCACAAACACGAAAGAAAAACCGACTGTTTAAATATGGCTCCCAATCAGAGACAACCAGCTGACAGCTGACACTCGTTGCCTCTGATTGGGAGTCACTCAGGCCAACATAGAAATAAGCAAACTAGACCCACAACCTACAACACAAAACATAGAAACTAACACCCTGGCTCAACATAAGAGAGTCCCCCGAGCCAGGGCGTGACAGTACCCCCCCCTAAAGGCGCGGACTCCGACCGCGCCAACCAAACACAACAGGGGAGGGACCGGGTGGGCACTCCGCCTAGGCGGCGGATCCGGCTCCGGGCATGATCCCCACTCGCTCTCTAACCCCCCAAAGTACCCCTGGTCCGGTCTGGCCCTGCTGACCGGAGCTGGACTGCACACTGGTGGAGCGGATTGCTCTAGCTCCGGCGTAACGCATCTGACCGGCGCCGGACCAGGCACCAGTGGAACAGGCACGTGCCGTGCCGGACCGACGACGCACACCACTTGCTTGGTGTGGGGAACAGGCACGGGCCGTGCTGGACTGACGATGCACACCACTGGCTTGGTGTGGGGAGCAGGAGCGGGCCGGACAGGGCTGACGAAACGCACCACAGACTTGGTGCGGGGAGCAGGAATGGGCCGGACTGGGCTGGCGACGCGCACCACAGACTTGGTGCGGAGAGCAGGAACGGGCCGGACAGGGCTGACGAAACGCACCACAGACTTGGTGCGGAGAGCAGGAATGGGCCGGACAGGGCTGACGAAACGCACCACAGACTTGGTGCGGGGAGCAGGAATGGGCCGAGCCGGGCTGACGAAACGCACCACAGACTTGGTGCGGGGAGCAGGAATGGGCCGAGCCGGGCTGACGAAGCACACCACTGACTTGGTGCGGGGAGCAGGAACGGGCCGAGCCGGGCTGACGAGACACACCACAGACTTGGTGCGGAGAGCAGGAAAGGGCCGGACAGGGCTGACGAAACGCACCACAGACTTGGTGCGGGGAGCAGGAACAGGCCGGACCGTACTGGGGACACACACCACTGGTCCTACGCCGGGATCTGGAATGGGCCGGACCGGACTGGTAACACACCCCAGTACCTCTCGCCGTGCCTCTACACCTTCCACCCACTCTTCGGCCAGTGGCCCCCATAACCTGGCGGCCTCCTCTGCCAACCCGCTGGACCGCTCTATCTCGGCCTCCTGCTGCCCCGACGTCGTGAGCCTCCCCCTAAAAATTTTCTGGGGGTCTCTCCTCCCCGTGGGCCAGGCCTCTATAGTTCTCGCCCAACTCTCGCTCTTCTGCTTCCAACTCCCGCTATTCAGCTCCTCAATTGGCTTGACCCAGTCGAAACTCTTCCTCCATTGTTCCCAAGTCCACTCTCTCCGCTCTTCAATCGGCTTGACCCAGTCGAGGCTGCCACGGAGATCTGCTAGGGATTTCCCTGGCGATGGCTCCTCGACTCGCTGCTTGGTCCAGTTGTGGTGGGATTTTCTGTCACGATCGTCTAGAACAGATGAAGAGGACCAAGGCGCAGCGTTGCAGGCAAACATACTCTTTAATAGAAACACGATCAAAACAATAAACGATACGTGACAGTTCACGGTCAAACATAAACAGATCTGAAACAAAATCCCACAAACACGAAAGAAAAACCGACTGTTTAAATATGGCTCCCAATCAGAGACAACCAGCTGACAGCTGACACTCGTTGCCTCTGATTGGGAGTCACTCAGGCCAACATAGAAATAAGCAAACTAGACCCACAACCTACAACACAAAACATAGAAACTAACACCCTGGCTCAACATAAGAGAGTCCCCCGAGCCAGGGCGTGACACACTGAGTGTACAAAACATTAAGAACACCTGCTCTTTCCGTGACATAGACTGACCAGGTGAATCCAGCTGAAAGCTATGCTCCCTTATTGATGTCACTTGTTAAATCCACTTCAATCAGTGTAGATGAAGGGGAGAGACTTGTTAAAGAAGGATTTTAAGCCTTGAGGCAATTTAGACATGGATTGTGTACTTGTTCCAATCAGAGGGTGAATGGGCAAGACAAAATATTTAAGTGCCTTTGAACGGGGTATGGTAGTAAGTGCCAGGCACACTGGTTTGTGTCAAGAACTGCAATGCTGCTTGGTTTTTCACGCTCAACAGTTTCCTGTGTGTATCAAAAATGGTCCACCACCCAAAGGACATCCAGCCAACTTGACACAACTGTGGGAGTCAACATGAGCCAGCATCCCTGTGGAACGCTTTCAACACCTTGTAGAGTCCATGCCTCGACGAATTGAGGCTGTTCTGAGGGTGAAGGGGGTTTAACTCAATATTTAGAAGGTGTTCCAAATGTTTGGTGTACTCTGTGTATTTACATCATCTAGTAAAAACATATGGAGGTAAAGGAAGGAAGATTCACCCACAGTGATTATGTTTTAGGTTTCTCACTGGAGCGTTCTCAGTCAACTAATAGGACTAAAATATTATATTGTGTTACAAGTTGGGATTAAAATGGATGAAATGTTTTTTTGTTTTTTCACTGATCTACACTTTTTGTCACTGATCTACACAAAATACTCTAATGTACCCTGTGATTCTACTACATGTTGTAGTCCAGCTCCAGGAGTAGCTGGGGTCAAAGGTCAGACAAAGCAGCTCAGCCAGGCGCAGAAGGTGGAGAGAGAAGTCCAGAGGAGCCGGAGGAGAGAGGCCCAGGTCTGCCAGGAGACCATTGACTCTCTGAACCTGCAGAGCAACAACAGCCTAGTGGCTCTGGAGTCGATACAGACCAGGGTATGACTGACCTCTCTCCTCATTCATAGTCATCTGGAGTACAGACCAGGGTATGACTGACCTCTCTCCTCATTCACAGTCATCTGGAGTACAGACCAGGGTATGACTGACCTCTCTCCTCATTCATAGTCATCTGGAGGACAGACCAGGGTATGACTGACCTCTCTCCTCATTCATAGTCATCTGGAGGACAGACCAGGGTATGACTGACCTCTCTCCTCATTCATAGTCATCTGGAGTACAGACCAGGGTATGACTGACCTCTCTCCTCATTCATAGTCATCTAGAGTACAGACCAGGGTATGACTGACCTCTCTCCTCATTCATAGTCATCTGGAGAACAGACCAGGGTATGACTGACCTCTCTCCTCATTCATAGTCATCCTTATCATGATGTAGTCACCAATGATGTAGTGACCAATGATGTAGTCACCAATGATGCAATGATGTTAACTATACGTTTATAGATAGTATGCAATGATGTAGTTATGAAAACAGCAGAAAGGCCTGCACACTGTCTGTATCGAATTAACACCTTTAATCACAATGTTTCTAACCTGTTTTTATGTATACTTTATTAGCCCAGCACCTACCCTTTTAAGGACGTGCATCTGACCACAAACATTTCTATAGCAATCATGTAAGGCATTAATAGGAAGGCATACTTAATGAAGGATTTATAAAGCGTTTCTAAGTAGATAAACTATTAATTATCGGTTTGTTTATTAAGTCATAATAAACCTGGTTCCATGTCTTCCAGCATGAAAGCTGAGATTGAAGATCACGGCTGTGAAAGCAGCAGGTCCAACACCACAGAAGAAGATCTAATGAAAGCAAGCAGCAGCTCTAACACCACAGAAGAAGATCTAATGAGAGAAAAAAGCAGCTCCAACACCACCGAAGAAGATCTAATGAGAGAAAGCAGCAGCTCCAACACCACAGAAGAAGATCAAATGTCACACACAGTGGAGGAACTCCTGACAGCTGCAACTGGAAGGGATAACCTTGATTGTGACTGTAACTGTTACACTTGTCCGCCATCTTGTGGAATGACATGTCAATTAATTTAGGCTACTACTGGAATCAATTCACTAGTGGCCTTGGTATTTTGTTTTATTTAGCAAACTTTTTTTTTTTTTTACAAAATAAGGTACACTTGCTGAATGTATGTTGATTATTTTCACAATATTAACAAATGTACAAGTGTTTTGTGCCAATACAAATTACTGTACAGAAAAACAACAAGTCATGTAAAATGTATCAGATCATTTAAATAGAATTTACATAGAATTTTAATTCAAGCAATCATCAAACCAGTTTTGTTAAAAGGCACAAGTAAAGACTGTTCATATCACATTTGATTTTTAAATAACAGGTGAATCAAGATCACAGATCCCAGTAACGGGTCTGAATATTTTCGGAATGCACTGTAGGATGTTGCAAAAACAACTAGGCTAAAGAACAGGTGAATCAAGATCCCAGTAACTTTGTCTGAATACAGTCAACTCCTGATAAATCCACATTGGATTAGTCCAAATTCAAGTGGAAGTGCTTGCAATTCATTTTATCCACGGTGCTGTGGATATCTTCACGCTCCAGTTCTCCAGACACTTCATCTGAGTACAGTGGATGGTGATCATTTATGATATTGCACGTTTTCAATGGTACACTTTCAAACTCAGCTCCCAGATTAGTGCAGGCTGCGAGATGCGACTGACATTTTACGGGTGGGGAGAGAGCGAGAGTGGGGGGTGGATATGGAGGGCAAATGGCTTGAAGCACTGAACATCATGATGTGAATTGGAATGTGTTTAGGCTATTACTAGCATCAGAACTTCACTGAATTACATAATTATATACTAGACATTAGGAATATTTTTGGAACTTAAAATAACATTATATAAACCGGTTTTCAAGATTTGTAAATAACAGTTCTGTTCCAGAAGACTAGACATCACTTTTGTTCCCAGTTCAGTTTCTGTTTCATGAACCAAATGTACATTTAAATAATTTAGCAGAAGCTCTTAGGGTTAAGTGCCTTGCTGAAGGGCAGATCAACATAAAACATTTTCTTCCACCTAGTCTGTTTAGGGATTCCAAACAGCAACCTTAGTCAGCTAGTCGGCTGAGGGATTCCAAACAGCAACCTTAGTCAGCTAGTCGGCTGAGGGATTCCAAACAGCAACCTTAGTCAGCTAGTCGGCTGAGGGATTCCAAACAGCAACCTTAGTCATCTATTCGGCTGAGGGATTCAAACGGGCGACCTTTCAGTTAGTGGCCTAACGCTGTTAACCGCTAGGCTACCTGCCGCCCAGTGGTCCTCTCTCTGACTCACTCACTCACTCACTCTCACACACGCACGCACACACACAAACACTAAAAAAGAATTCATACACACACTTAACAATAATTTACAGATGCAATAGAAACAGATACAATTCCTAAAATGAATCTGAGTTTTTTCTTTTTTTCATTATTATTAAAACTATGTCCAGTGTAGCTCAGTTGGTAGCGCATGGTGTTTGCAATGCCAAGGTTGTTGGTTCAATTCCCATGGGGGACCAGTATTAATGAAAATGTATGCATTCACTACTGTAAGTCACTCTGGATAAGAGTGTCTGCTAAATGACTAAAATGTAAACAGCTCCAGCTAATATCACTGTCATGGATGCCACAGCACTGCTTCTAGCTGTTGAATGGGATAGATGTGGTCCACACTCTGAATCTGACCAAGGGGATCCTGGTTTCATTTCCTGAAGTCCCAAGGATTCACATCTATAAACAGATAAATACTGGCCATTAATGATTCATTTATAACTTGGTCATACATCTTTCAGTTTTAGATGTGTGTTAGGTAACTTTGTATTTAGGGTAAAAACTATTTGTGTAAGCCACACTTACCCAGTGTGTGACTGGCAGGCTGTTAATGATCCATCTGAATAAGTATCACCAGTACAGTCAGAACACACAGTATCTGTAGATGTTGTTCCTGCATAAATGGAGGTTTAAACATACGTTTAAATTATTAAAAAACTATACTTCCCAAAACAAACTTGTAAACATTGTACTTAAACTTTCCCCATGTACTCATCTTGACTTAATTGTAATTGTCCAATGATTTCAATCAATCAAACGATCAGCTACTTTTAATTCAGTAGAGTACCTTGGCACACTAGAAATCATGACAAAATCATGTTGAATACTTGCGAGGAGACCAACCTGTGTGGCTGATGTATTGACCAGGTTTACAGCTGCTGTGTCTCTGGGCTGCTCTACAACCATCCTTAGTTGCGTCTAGACAGTAGAACCCCTCCAGTGTCCCACAGACAGTGTCTGATGAAGGTCTACATGGCTGCTTTACCTTCAAACCCAAACCTATGGAGAAAACATGGCATGTATTATCTGATGCAGATACAACTGACATATCCTCATAGCATAACAGCATAGACTAACATGTCAGTGTTTGTGTCAGGGTTTCACATGGCACACAGCTGGTGCTGGTGAATTCAGTACAATGCTTATGTACATGATTTCCTGCAGAAGAGATACCACATGCGATAAAGGATCCGATGCTTACAAGCACCAATATCATTAGGTCTCTGGAAGTAGAGAGAATTTGTGAAAATAAATCACAAAAATCAAAACTGATGGTGTGAATTCATAAAACTTACAGAAGTAGTTTACAAAATTCTAACCCAAACATTTTTTTTTTTTTTTTTTCACCTTTATTTAACCAGGTAAGCCAGTTGAGAACAGGTTCTCATTTACAACTGCGACCTGGCCAAGATAAAGCAAAGTAGTGCAATAAAAACAACACAGAGTTACATATGGGGTAAAAAAAACATAAAGTCAGAAATACAACAGAAATATATATATACAGTGTGTGCAAATGTAGCAAGTTATGGAGGTAAGGCAATAAATAGGCTATATACATTCACATTTCAAATATAATTACTGTAATTATGTGGGACCATTTTAAACAGGCTTTTGTGAGTGTGGTAGCGCCCCCTAGTGTTATTTTATTTAGTCTTCCAAGGTGTGACACCTGACCCAAGATAACCTAGATCAGCGATTCCCTGACTTGGTCCTGGGACCCCAAGGGGTGCACGTTTTGGTTGTCTCCCTAGCACTACACAGCTGACTCAAATAATAAAAGCTTGATGATGAGTTCATTATTTGAATCAGCTGTGTAGTGCTAGGGCAAAAACCAAAACGTGCACCCCTTGGGTTCCCCAGGACCTAGTTTGGGAAACACTGACCTAGGTTATCTGCAAATTCAGTCAATAAATATAAAAATGTACTTCTCTCCACCACATTTTTTCTACAAGGTTTCAGTAAAATGGACAGAACTAGTAGGTTAATAATAACTGATTTATATTTCATAGATGAAATATCTAAATTAATAATTTGTTTTTTGCAATTGTGATCCAGGTAAGAGTGGTCCTTTTATTTCAGCTCATGAAATATCGGACCAACACTTTACATGTTGCGTTTATATTTTTGTTCAGTGTAGATTACATTTCTTCCCGGTACTGGACCTCCTATGTGTTCACAATTTATGGGCCTAACAGGCCCGGCCCTGGATATTCTGCCACCCTAGGTGAGACAAACATTTCTAAGATAGCTGCTGGGAAGGTGTAAATAAAACTAGGCTGCATTACACACTGGAATGGATATTCCTAATGTGATCCTCGGCCTGCTCTGCTCACACAGCCTAACCAATGGATGTGTAGGCCTACGGTGCTCAAGAGGGGAGTCAAATGGTTCTTCCGAAAATAATGTTTGATTAGGTCAAAAAGGACTAGCCTATGTTCGGGTCAGTTTGAGAAGGAGAGAGTGAAGATGTATTACATAAAAATACAATTTACATGCTGCCGCGTTGTGAAATGAAATTGAATCTAAATTAACTTTCATTTTCAGTCTCATTCTGCGGTTTGATAAAAACTCACTGGAGCGCGATCAGCGTCTTCTAGGCTCTCTTACAAAGATACAATGTTTGCTTTCCAGTCTTGGTGATGTTGTAATCTGTACATTTCCCCATGCTTCTGCGCTATAACCTTTAACCCCCTCATACTCTGCTCTCTGGGGCACACGCTCCAAGCAGCTACTGTACCTGTATTATAACGCTAACTTACCAGTGTCATTTTTTGTGTCACGCCTGCTCCTGCTCTCGCTCCCGCTCCCGCCCCCTGGTGCTCGAGGACGCCAGGCTAACCATCATTACGCACACCTGTCACCATCGTTACGTGCATCAGCGACCAGTAATGAACAAGGACAGTGTGAGAGTGAGGCTATAGTTTTATACCACTTTGACCATATCTTCATTGTCATCATAGCATTGATAACGTGAAGCAATAGAGCGTACATCTTTTGTCATATGGCTGAAGTTCTTGACAACTCACCATTACTTACTTCCAAAACGAACACATGCAAGACGCTGTACCTTCTTCTGTTTCATTGTACATTGCTTGGTGTTTCCTCTAAATCTGATGATGCCTAATAGAAGGAAACATATTACTCAATAAAACATTTCAAGTTCAGCCCCAAAGTAGAACAATAACAACAACCGGTCAGCTAACCTTAACACAGTGACTGTTCAAAATGAAAATATGGACTCTTTAAAATGTACATGATATCAACATACCTTTACATCATTTAGTGTCACTGGAGAAAAAGTCACTGTTGTTGGACGTCTTTTCCTCCTTAGAATTACAAATCCTATTATTATTATTATTATTATTATTATTATTATTAGGACTGATGCCACAACACCAATTATGATTCCAGTTTCTATTTTTGAGGATTGTGGTCCACATTCAGAATTGGACAAATGAGTTCCTGGTCTAAGTTCTTGAAGACCTAAGGATTTACACCTGTAACACATAATATAACAGTCTGAGAACCCAATCTGATAATTCAACTTTCCGTTTTATTGTAGATTTGTACTTTAGTATATTATTGTAGTCTTTGTCTTACACTTTTGATTTATGTAAACATATGTGAACTTACTTGGTGTGTGGCTGGCAGGATGTTAATGATCCATTTGAATAAGTATCACCAATGCAGTCAGCACACACAGTATCTGTAGATGTTGTTCCTTCATAAATACATGTTGAAATGTTAATTAAAAATTGCATTTATTTTTTCCCCTACTAATTTAATTCCATTAACTGTAATGATTATTCACACTGAAGTTAACTTTACTCAAATGAATTATGACAACACAATTCGTTTTATGAGTGAGACAGAATACCAACCTGTGTGGCTGATGTATTGACCAGGTTTACAGCTGCTGTGTCTCTGGGCTGCTCTACAACCATCCTTAGTTGGGTCTAGACAGTAGAACCCCTCCAGTGTCCCACAGACAGTGTCTGATGAAGGTGTACATGGCTGCTTTACCGTTAAGCCAAAGCCTGGGTCACAGTTGTTGGTACACAGTTTGCATGCTGTAAGACCATTGGGTTCATCAAGGAAAGTGGCGTCGGTACAGGGGACACAGGATGTACTTGTAAATTCTATACAGTGTTTATGTACCCGGTTTCCTGTGGGATAGAAGGTCAGTGTCATGGATTGATTGGTATTGCAATGTATTTTCTTCATAATAATCCATATAGTATACAGAACTGGTCCTTACCTGGTGAACACATTGGACAGCACTTATCAACTATTCTGTACTCTGCTCTACCACATGCGATAGAGAGCTCAATGTTTAGAAGCGTCAAAATGAGTGCTAGGTTAATCTATAAATAGAGAAAATTAACACATTACCACTGTTGAAAAAGGGGGGAGGGGGGGGGGGGTGGGTCACACATTGGCAAAGCAGGGTTGAAGAGAGTTTGGGGTTAGAGTAGAGATGTGAGCAGAGGAGATTTCAGATTGATTGACAGTTTCAAATTGAGAGAAAGCAGAGTTAAAATTCCCATGTTTTTATTATTCAGTAAATGATTTTTCATAGAGGAAATATTTACATTGATAATTTTGCTTTTGCAAGGCCACGTCCCCTGCTGGAAGATTTGACGATGTTCAAAGACCAAACCATTTTTAGAACAAGAATTTGACACAGACAATGTGTATAAACCCAGGATGAATTGAGCACCACGCAGCCATTTTGGTAAAGATTTTGGAAGCTATAGAAATGCATTTAATAATGTCTACATTCGTTTTTTTGACAAGTAGCCTACATTCTATCACAAACACCTTAATGCATACTTATACATTAAATTATGTGAAGTTAACAACAATTAAAAAATAACCTATTTCTTAAAGTATTTTTTTTTTTAGTACTAATGTTACTGTCACCACATCAACAAATAAATACTAAAATACAAGTAATTTCGTCCTTAAAATTTTTATTGAATGTAAAATTCCATTCATTCCTATGGAGGACTGCTTCAAATATACATCATTGGTGTATCCTATCTGGTGCCAAGTACTGCTGTAGCGTGAAATGATGCCAAGCTACTAAGCTTACAAAACCAAAAACGTTTAACTTACCATCCATATCGAGCTTTGAAACCGAGCCATGGTTCTCCAATCCTCAACATCTCAGTGGAAGAAGGTCCACCACCCTGGATTCTTACTTTTGAACTATCACAATGGCAACATCTCTGTTGTCGTCCTTCCTCATGTAGACCTTGAGAGTCACACACTAATACAATTATTGGAAAAGTTTAATACCATACAATATTTAAATATTTGTCGTACAATATCTAACAAATGTTAAACTAGAACTGATAATTTTTGGTTCAAGGGAATTTTATCATATACAGTGGGGAGAACAAGTATTTGATACACTGCCGATTTTGCAGGTTTTCCTACTTACAAAGCATGTAGAGGTCTGTAATTTTTATCATAGGTACACTTCAACTGTGAGAGATGGAATCTAAAACCAAATCCAGAAAATCACATTGTATGATTTTTAAGTAATTCATTTGCATTTTATTGCATGACATAAGTATTTGATACATCAGAAAAGCAGAACTTAATATTTGGTACAGAAACCTTTGTTTCAATTACAGAGATCATACGTTTCCTGTACGTCTTGACCAGGTTTGCACACAATGCAGCAGGGATTTTGGCCCACTCCTCCATACAGACCTTCTCCAGATCCTTCAGGTTTCGGAGCTGTCGCTGGGCAATACAGACTTTCAGCTCCCTCCAAAGATTTTCTATTGGGTTCAGGTCTGGAGACTGGCTAGGCCACTCCAGGACCTTGAGATGCTTCTTACGGAGCCACTCCTTAGTTGCCCTGGCTGTGTGTTTCGGGTCGTTGTCATGCTGGAAGACCCAGCCACGACCCATCTTCAATGCTCTTACTGAGGAAAGGAGGTTGATGGCCAAGATCTCGCGATACATGGCCCCATCCATCCTCCCCTCAATACGGTGCAGTCGTCCTGTCCCCTTTGCAGAAAAGCATCCCCAAAGAATGATGTTTCCACCTCCATGCTTCACGGTTTGGATGGTGTTCTTGGGGTTGTACTCATCCTTCTTCTTCCTCCAAACACGGCGAGTGGAGTTTAGACCAAAAAGCTCTATTTTTGTCTCATCAGACCACATGACCTTCTCCCATTCCTCCTCTGGATCATCCAGATGGTCATTGGCAAACTTCAGACGGGCCTGGACATGCGCTGGCTTGAGCAGGGGGACCTTGCGTGCGCTGCAGGATTTTAATCCATGACGGCGTAGTGTGTTACTAATGGTTTTCTTTGAGACTGTGGTCCCAGCTCTCTTCAGGTCATTGACCAGGTCCTGCCGTGTAGTTCTGGGCTGATCCCTCACCTTCCTCATGATCATTGATGCCCCACAAGGTGAGATCTTGCATGGAGCCCCAGACCGAGGGTGATTGACCGTCATCTTGAACTTCTTCAATTTTCTAATAATTGCGCCAACAGTTGTTGCCTTCTCACCAAGCTGCTTGCCTATTGTCCTGTAGCCCATCCCAGCCTTGTGCAGGTCTACAATTTTATCCCTGATGTCCTTACACAGCTCTCTGGTCTTGGCCATTGTGGAGAGGTTGGAGTCTGTTTGATTGAGTGTGTGGACAGGTGTCTTGTATACAGGTAACGAGTTCAAACAGGTGCAGTTAATACAGGTAATGAGTGGAGAACAGGAGGGCTTCTTAAAGAAAAACGAACAGGTCTGTGAGAGCCGGAATTCTTACTGGTTGGTAGGTGATCAAATACTTATGTCATGCAATAAAATGCAAATTAATTACTT
This sequence comes from Coregonus lavaretus, assembly GCF_964263955.1. Classification (NCBI taxonomy): domain Eukaryota; kingdom Metazoa; phylum Chordata; class Actinopteri; order Salmoniformes; family Salmonidae; genus Coregonus; species Coregonus lavaretus. The sequence goes on from NC_140007.1 coordinate 43,170,698, forward strand.
AAAAATCATACAGTGATTTTCTGGATTTTTGTTTTAGATTCCGTCTCTCACAGTTGAAGTGTACCTATGATAAAAATTACAGACCGGAAAACCTTCAAAATCGGCAGTGTATCAAATACTTGTTCTCCCCACTGTATGTCAATGTTATGCCAACATATAGAATGTAATGCCGACAATATAGAATGTAATGCCAACAATATAGAATGTAATGCCAACATATAAAATGTAATGCCAACATATAAAATGTAATGCCAACATATAAAATGTAATAGCAACATACTAAAACCTAATGCTGTTCTCCAATCGCCAAGCAACCAAAATGCCTTCTATCACACAGTGAGTAGTACAAATGCTGGACTCTGATAACCAACTAAATGTATGTTCTTCATTTAAAGGGTAGAAGGCATGAGTTTTTACTCACCAGTGTAACAACACAATGTGGTCAAAGACGTAGTTGTAGTCACGATCTGGTTACCTATAAGTACAAACATAGTTATGTTTTGCTGTTATTACATACACTACATGACCAAAAGTATGTGGACACCTAATCGTTGAACATCTCATTCCAAAATCATGGGAATTAATATGGAGTTGGTCCCCCCCTTTGCTGCTATAACAGCCTCCACTCTTCTGGGATGCCGTTCCACTAGATGTTGGAACATTGCTGCTGGGACTTGCTTCCATTCAGCCACAAGAGCATTAGTGAGGTCGGGCACTGATGTTGGGCGATTGGGCCTGGCTCGCAGTCTGCATTCCAATTCATCCCAAAGGTGTTCGATGGGGTTGAGGTCAGGGCTCTGTGCAGGACAGCCAAGCCCGAAACATGAAAAACAGACCCAGACCATTATTCCTCCTCCACCAAACTTTACAGTTGGCACTATGCATTGGGGCAGGTAGCGTTCTCCTGGAATCCGCCAAACCTAGATTCGTCTGTCGGACTGCCAGATGGTGAAGCGTGATTCATCACTCCAGAGAACACGTTTCCACTGCTCCAGAGTCCAATGGCGGTGAGCTTTACACCACTGCATCCAACGCTTGGCATTGCATATGGTGATCTTAGGCTTGTGTGCGGCTGCTCGGCCATGGAAACCCATTTAATGAAGCTCCCAACAAGCAGTTCTTGTGCTGACGTTGCTTCCAGAGGCAGTTTGGAACTCTGTAGTGAGTGTTGCAACTGAGGACAGATGATTTTTATGCGGTTCAGCACTCGGTTGTCCCGTTCTGTGAGCTTGTGTGGCCTACCACTTCGCGGCTGAGCCGTTGTTGCTCCTAGACGTTTCCACTTCACAATAACAGCACTTACAGTTGACCGGGGCAACTCTAGCAGGTTAGAAATTTGATGAACTGACTTGTTGGAAAGGTAGCATCCTATGACGGTGCCACGTTGAAAGTCACTGAGCTCTTCAGTAAGGCCATTGTACTGCCAATGTTTGTCAATGGAGATTGCATGGCTGTGCGCTCCATTTTATACACCTGTCAGCAACGGGTGTGGCTGAAATAGCCAAATCCACTAATTTAAAAGGGGTGTCCACATACTTTTGTATATACAGTTGAAGTCGGAAGTTTACATACACCTTAGCCAAATACATTTAAACTCAGTTTTTCACAATTCCTGACATTTAATCCAAATAAAAATTCCCTGTTTTAGGTCAGTTAGGAACACCACTTTATTTTAAGAATGTGAAATGTCAGAATAATAGTAGAGTGATTTATTTCAGCTTTTTTTTCTTTCATCACATTCCCAGTGGGTCAGAAGTTTAAATACACTCAATTAGTATTTGGTAGCATTGCCTTTAAATTGTTTAACTTGGGTCAAACGTTTCGGGTAGCCTTCCACAAGCTTCCCACAATAAGTTGGGTGAATTTTGGCCCATTCCTCCTGACAGAGCTGGTGTAACTGAGTCAGGTTTGTAGGCCTCCTTGCTCGCACACGCTTTTTCAGTTCTGCCCACAAATTTGCTATAGGATTAAGGTCAGGGCTTTGTGATGGCCACTCCAATACCTTGACTTTGTTGTCCTTAAGCCATTTTGCCACAACTTTGGAAGTATGCTTGGGGTCATTGTCCATTTGGAAGACCCATTTGCGACCAAGCTTTAACTTCCTGACTGATGTCTTGAGATGTTGCTTCAATATATCCACATAATTTTCCTTCCTCATGATGCCATCTATTTTGTGAAGTGCACCAGTCCCTCCTGAAGCAAAGCACCCCCACAGCATGATGCTGCCACCCCCATGCTTCACGGTTGGGATAGTGTTCTTCGGCTTGCAAGCCACCCCCTTTTTCCTCCAACATAACGATGGTCATTATGGCCAAACAGTTATATTTTTGTTTAATTAGACCAGAGGACATTTCTCCAAAAAGTACAATCTTTGTCCCCATGTGCAGTTGCAAACCATCTGGCTTTTTTATGGCGGTTTTGGAGCAGTGAATTCTTCCTTGCCGAGTGGCCTTTCAGGTTATTTCGATATAAGACTTGTTTTACTGTGGATATAGATACTTTTGTACCCGTTTTCTCCAGCATCTTCACAAGGTCCTTTGCTGTTGTTCTGGGATTGATTTGCACTTTTCGCACCAAAGTACTTTAATCTCTAGGAGACAGAATGCGTCTCCTTCCTGAGCGGTATGACGGCTGCGTATGACGACGGTCCCATGGTGTTTATACTTGCGTACTATTGTTTGTACAGATGAAAGTGGTACCTTCAGGCGTTTGGAAATTGATCCCAAGGATGAACCAGACTTGTGGAGGTCTACAATTTTTCTGAGGTCTTGGCTGATTTATTTAGATTTTCCCATGATGTCAAGCAAAGAGGCACTGAGTTTGAAGGTAGGCCTTGAAATACATCCACAGGTACACCTCCAATTGACTCAAATGATGTCAATTAGCCTATCAGAAGCTTCATAATTTTCTGGAATTTTCCAAACTGTTTAAAGGCACAGTCAACTTAGTGTATGTAAACTTCTGACCCACTGGAATTGTGATACAGTGAATTATAAGTTAAATAATCTGTCTGTAAACAATTGTTGGAAAATTACTTGTGTCATGCACAAAGTAGATGTCCTAACCGACTTGCCAAAACTATAGTTTGTTAACAAGAAATGTGTGGAGTGGTTGAAAAACGACTTTTAATGACTCCAACCTAAGTGTATGTAAACTTCCGACTTCAACTGTATAGTATATTTATTTTCTTATTTCCGGATATCTAATAAACTAGCCACAATGCACCATTTCTCAACGTCATATGGAGGACCTACTCTGTGCTACATAGTTCGTATCACTGAGATTTAATAAGAACTGGAGACTGCGTCCAAGATGTCCGCCCGTTGTTTTCAAGGTAATCTACTCACGTTCACATACGCCAATTCATGGACCGTCTATACCCGGGTTGCATCCAGTTTATACGGACCAACATCACATGGCACTAGCACTCGGGAGCAGCGGCAATGTCATCACGTCATCCAAAAACATGGCATACATTGGATGAACGCAATATGTTAATATCTGAGTGATGAAAAAAAATTTACACGGCCTCAGCAACAATTATTTGAATAATTCAATGGGATGTTTTGTGCACAAAGGTGATGAATAAAGTGTCTCATTAGGAATTTTCTAATCTGACATCTCTATGCGGCCGTGTATGGAAATTGTCTTTCTGGGCCGGGCGTCAGTTAAACTGCAGTACCAAAGCAAAACTGTAGGAGCAGTCGAAACCGTCCTTCTAGACCGGAACCCCGGCCCCTTGGTTCATATGCTAGCTCAAGTTGGCTAACAGTAGCCACTAGCCATGCTAGCATGTAATTACATTCCAGACCAAATGTTGGCGGTGATGAGCGAGATATACATCAGGTAATCCATCAATCACAGGAAGTGTGATGTAAACAAGGAGCACGTTCGGCCAGGCAGCATCACAGATAGAACAATGCGCCAGATTACTTACCTGATGTATAAATCTGAAGCATCCGGTTGGCATTTCCACTCACTACCAAATATGGTGTGAGAGGAAACCCAGAGAAGATTGAGCGAGATGGATTTTGGCTGACATTCTGCTAATCTTCTCATCAATGAAACATTTGATCTCAATACAGTTTTCTGTTCCCAAAACTAGAACCTATTATGAACAGAGTGGACTACGTTTTGTAGACTTGACCCTTTGCCGAAGTTTATTTTATTTTTTAATTGCGTTGTTCAGAAGGAGTGCAAGGGTGAATTGAGTTATTGCACACACGCACTTCACAGAGTAGGTCGTTCCCTAACGGAAATATGCAAATACATGCTCGAACGCGCAAATAGAATCTCGCTAGCTCGTGCTTGGCTCTGCCCACCTCCCTGCTTGTTCAGCACACTATGATTAATTTGCTTCCATTGGAAAACGACAAGATGTGGTCCATCTTGGTTAGTTATAAAAAATCTTTGGCAGCATGCTCTTCAGACTTTGTCACTTATCTAGTGGGAACCTGTTAGCACAGCAGGCTCTGGTGCCTTGATGCCGTGGACTCAAAACGAAAGAGAAAATTATACCTGCTTGCTCTTATTGTGTAGTACCTCGTCTTTTTTGTTTTGTCAACTTTTCGGGATGTTCTCTGTGAAGTAGGCTACGGGAGTTTTGTAACTTTTTCCACCTTGGCTTAGTGCTAGCACGCTAGCTGACATCTAGGTGTAGTCCCCTGTAGCTCAGTTGGTAGAGCATGGCGCTTGCAACGCCAGGGTTGTGGGTTCGTTTCCCACGGGAGGCCAGTATGAAAATGTATGCACTAACTAACTGTAAGTCGCTCTGGATAAGAGCGTCTGCTAAATGACTAAAATGTAATGTAAATGTAGAATCTGTTTTGGATTACCCCGACACGTCATCGGCCAGTGAAGCGCCACCTCCCCCTGGCTTTGGTCGCCAACTCAGTCTGCACACTTTTAAAGCTGCAATATGTAACTTTTTGGGTGACCCGACCAAATTCACATAAAAATTTGAGTTATAGATCTGTCATTCTCATTGAACAGAAGTCTAAGAAGCGCTATTTCTATGTTTCCCGTTCTTAAGTTTAGTTTTTGGGTCTTTTACTTTCGGTTTTGTACACCAGCTTCAAACAGCTGAAAATACAATATTTTTGGTGATGGAAAAGATACACTATATATACACAATGTATGTGGACACCAATGTTCCCTTTTCGGCATTGAACACATTTCAGGTCTGCTGAGCGCAAACTTGAACGTTGTGAAAATTCTGTGCAACTTCCAGCGTGCGTTTACTGTGAACACTGAGGCTGTACCTGCTTTAAGTTACAGTTTTAACAGTGGCCATGTAGGCTACTGTGGCTATTTGATCATAATGTATGCCTACCAGAGTGGCCTGCCATCAAAAACAATGGAGAAAATGCTTCCCATAACATTTTAACATGGCAATAGCTGTTATCATTCAGCCTACAGTAGCAGCCAATGTGTGGTGTTCAATGTAGACCTACATTCCATTAGACTTTGGAAAAAAGCATTCAGGGCTTGACATTAACCCGTTTATCCACTTGTCCTTCAGACAAAGAGGTGACTGAAAATGTGTTATTTGATGCAAGAAACCACTTTACAAAACAAAATGCACTATTATTACAGAGAATCAGACAAATTATGCTACCCTCTGCCAATTGGCTACTTAGCTTATTCAAGCCGGTCTCAAAATACAACACTGCCCCTTTTAAGGCAAAAAAACTCTTTAACTGACTTGCTTTTCAAAGATGTCTAGAAATGTACACGTTTTGTGCTCTTGTAGGAAGCAATCACTCCCCTATTGCTGACTACAAATTAACTATAACTGGGCTAATAACTCACTAACTAGTAAAGGATATTAACTAAATGTGCACACGTGGCTACATGCGCTTGTTTTGAGATTAAAGCGAGAGCTGCATCTACTCACAACCGGCTCATAGTGTAAACAGTCCAGTTCAAAGTAAATGGCACAGGACCATCTGCATATAGGCCTACTGCAGCTCTGATTGGTTATGCCGCAGGTAGAGTACGGGCTGAGTGGTGCGTTGGGACCTTTTGATGTGTATACTAACGCAAAGCCATATGTGACTTGTTTCAGGAAACTAGGCCAATGTCATTCGACACTACTGCACAGGAGAGGCATTTGAATGTAAACATTTATTTTTTATCGAAATACGTTTTTGGCAGAAATGCCTGCTGGAACATGTGAACTTTCAATAACAAACTTGTATGCCATCTAAATAAGAATTAAATTGTTCAATTACGAGTTGGTTTAGCCACGGAAAAAGACAGGAACCTTCCTGCTAGCCATGATTGGCTGAGATAATGGATGGGCTGGACATGCCGTGATATAAGTTTGGATTGTTCTGCCATGTAGCACGCTTCTGTCTATAACATGAGCTGCTCAGTATGTGTAGGTAATCCTTTCTTACACGGCTATATTGAAAGATATCACGAAGAACTGCATAAGTGTTGCTAATGTGCTCCACTTTCTGGAGGACCGAGTTTTGAAATCAGTTGAATGCCCGGTGGAAGCAGAGTATGATAGCTAAGGAGATGGAGAAAATTCAGCCGTTTGATTGCAAATAATGCGGAGGGAGTCGAAAAGAGAACACACATAAGAAGGCTGTTGTATAAAACACCTGTCTTCGGATTACATCTTCAAACTAAGGGCAACCATGGCATCCATGACAGAGAGGGAGAAGCGTTCATCCATGTATACGGGTAAGAGAGTCTAGCTAGGTACATTTTCAGATATTATACGTTTCTAATTTTGTAATTGTAAGTGTACTGTTAGCTAGCTAACTAACATTAGCTGGCTGGCTCACTAGCTAACATTACGTGTATGATCTGTGTAGTAATATTATTCGTATCTCAGAGCCATTTGCATTGCTAATTATAGCCTAATGTTAGCTAGCTAGCTAACATTTAATCTAGCTAGTTGGTTAGCTTTAGCTAACATGACCTGCACCAAAGTCAAATTCGGATAAGACGTTAGGCCAACGAGACAGTGTCCAAGTTCTAAAATGTTCCGGTAGAATGCCCTGCTTTTATTTAGTCAAACTCACAACTGTAAGCTATTTTCTGTAATTAGCTCGCCATTAACTTGTAAATAATGATCTTGTGAGTTTATTTTACGTAATAACAAATACAAATTAGTTAAAGTTAAGATGTCAGCTATACAGTAGAATATGGTCATTATTTGAACTGGCTAGCCAGCTAACTTAAAGTTAGCTAGCTAGCCAACAAGCTACAAACTAACCAAATAATTGTTTAGAAAGTTGTTTTTAGTTGCCTGGTTTGCTAGATTGACATAAACCAAATTCATTTTTAAATACGGATGGGTTTATTGGTGTTAAAATACACCAGTCATGCAGCCTGTCGTTTGTGGTGTTTATACTTTTTCATAACAACAAGTTTGATGTTGGACCACAATAGAATGTTCATGATGTCACTGCGACAACTGTCTACAGATATGTTGATAGACGTAGTATAAACCAGCCTTTAGTCTTGCAATCTTTGGTTGTTTAATACACTACTGTACTCACTCTGTATAGCACATTTAAAGAAATGGTGGGGCTAAGGCTTATGAGGGTGTGAATGATGCTGAATGGGTGTAGACAAAGAAGAGCTCTCAAGTAGTCCGTCAGATCAGAGGCAGTAGATGACCATGGATGTTTAGTTGATAAGTGCATGAATTGGACCATTTTCCTGTCCTGCTAAGCATTCAAAATGTAACAAGTCCTTTTAGGTGTCAGGGAAAATCTATGCAGTAAAAAGTACATTATTTTCTTTAGGAATGTAGGTTAGTAAAAGTAAAAGATGTCAAAAATAAAAATAGTAAAAGTACAGATACCAACAAACTACTGAAGTAGTACTTGAAAGCATTTTTACTTAAGTACTTTACACCATCGCTACTTAAGTAGTACTTTACTATTTATATTTTTGACTACTTTTACTTCACTACATTCCTACAGAAAATAATGTACTTTTTACTCCATACATTTTCCGTGACACCCAAAGGTACTCATTACATTTTGAATGCTTCTCAAGAGAACATCCCTGTTCATCTCTACTGCCACTGATCTGGCGGAATCATTAAACACAAATGCTTCCCAGCTCTCTTCAGGTCATTGACCAGGTCCTGCCGTGTAGTTCTGGGCTGATCCTTCACCTTCCTCATGATCATTGATACCCCACGAGGTGAGATCTTGCATGGAGCCCCAGACCGAGGTTGATTTACCATCATCTTGAACTTCTTCCATTTTCTAATAATTGGGCCAACAGATGTTGTCTTCTCACCAAGCTACTTGCCTATTGTCCTGTAGCCCATCTACAATTTTATCCCTGATGTCCTTACACAGCTCTCTGGTCTTGGCCATTGTGGAGAGGTTGGAGTCTGTTTGATTGAGTGTGTGGACAGGTGTCTTTTATACAGATAACGAGTTCAAACAGGTGCAGTTAATACAGGTAATGAGTGGAGAACAGGAGGGCTTCTTAAAGAAAAACTAACAGGTCTGTGAGAGCCGGAATTCTTACTGGTTGGTAGGTGATCAAATACTTATGTCATTTATTTTTATTATTTTTTATTTCACCTTTATTTAACCAGGTAAGCCAGTTGAGAACAGGTTCTCATTTACAACTGCGACCTGGCCAAGATAAAGCAAAGTAGTGCAATAAAAAACACAGAGTTACATATGGGGTAAAAAACATAAAGTCAGAAATACAACAGAAAATATATATACAGTGTGCGCAAATGTAGCAAGTTATGGAGGTAAGGCAATAAATAGGCTATAGTGCAGAATAATTACAATAGTATTAACACTGGAATGCTAGATGTGCAAGAGATTATGTGCAAATAGAGATACTGGGGTGCAAAAGAGCAAAATAAATAACAATATAGGGATGAGGTAGTTGGGTGGGCTAATTTCAGATGGGCTGTGTACAGGTGCAGTGATCGGTAAGGTGCTCTGACAACTGATGCTTAAAGTTATTGAGGGAGATAAGAGTCTCCAGCTTCAGAGATTTTTGCAATTCGTTCCAGTCATTGGCAGCAGAGAACTGGAAGGAATGGCGGCCAAAGGAGGTGTTGGCTTTGGGAATGACCAGTGAGATATACCTGCTGGAGCGCAGACTACGGGTGGGTGCTGCTATGGTGACCAATAAGCTAAGATAAGGCGGGGATATGAGCTAAGATAAGGCGGGGATATATTTAAAACCATATAGATTTAGACTTTTACTCAAGTAGTATTTGACTGGCTGACTTTCACTTGAGTCATTTTCTATTAAGGTATATTTACATTTACTCAAATATGACCATTGCGTACTTTTTACACCACTGCATACGACCGAATCATGTAAAGTCCATGGAAAATAAGAGCACTTCCTCCCAGCTGCCCACTGCACTGCGGCTAGGAAACACTATCACCACCGATAAATCTACAATAATCGAGAATTTCAACAAGCATTTTGCTACGGCTGGCCATGCTTTCCACCTGGCTACCACTACCCCGGCCACCAGCTCTGCACCCTCCGCTGCAACTTGCCCATGCCCCCCCCGCTTCTCCTTCACACAAATCCAGACAGCTGATGTTCTAAAAGAGCTGCAAAATCTGGACCCCTACAAATCATCTGGGCTAGACAATCTGGACCCTTACTTTCTAAAACTAGCCGCCGAAATTGTCGCAACCCCTATTACTAGCCTGTTCAACCTCTCTTTCGTAACGTCTGAGATCCCCAGAGATTGGAAAGCTGCCGCGGTCATCCCCCTCTTCAAAGGGGGTGACACTCTAGATCCAAACTGTTACAGACCCATATCCATCCTGCCCTGCCTTTCAAAGGTTTTTGAAAGCCAAGTCAACAAACAGATCACCGACCATTTCGAATCCCACCGTACCTTCTCCGCTATGCAATCCGGTTTCCGAGCTGGTCATGGGTGCACTTCAGCCACGCTCAAGGTCCTAAACGATATTATAACCGCGATCGATAATAGACAGTACTGTGCAGCCGTTTTCATTGACCTGGCCAAGGCTTTCGACTCTGTCAACCACCGCATTCTTATTGGCAGACTAAATAGCCTTGGTTTCTCAAATGACTGCCTCGCCTGGTTCACCAACTACTTCTCAGATAGAGTTCAATGTGTCAAATCGGAGGGCCTGTTGTCTGGACCTATGGCAGTCTCTATGGGGGTGCCACAGGGTTCAATTCTTGGGCCGACTCTTTTCTCTGTGTATATCAATGACGTCGCTCTTGCTGCTGGTGACTCTCAGATCCACCTCTACGCAGACGACACCATTTTGTATACATCTGGCCCTTCATTGGACACTGTGTTAACAAACCTCCAAACAAGCTTCAATTCCATACAACACTCCTTCAGTAGCCTCCAACTGCTCTTAAACACTAGTAAAACTAAATGCATGTTCTTCAACCGAACGCTGCTTGCACCCGCCCACCCGACTAGAATCACTACTCTCGACGGGTCTGACCTAGAATATGTGGACAACTACAAATATCTAGGTGTCTGGTTAGACTGTAAACTCTCCTTCCAGACTCACATTAAGAATCTCCAATCCAAAGTTAAATCTAGAATTGGTTTCCTATTTCGCAACAAAGCCTCCTTCACTCATGCTGCCAAACATGCCCTCGTAAAACTGACTATCCTACCGATCCTTGACTTCGGCGATGTCATTTACAAAATAGCCTCCAACACTCTACTCAGCAAATTGGATGTAGTCTATCACAGTGCCATCCGTTTTGTCTCCAAAGCCCCATATAATACCCACCACTGACCTGTACGCTCTTGTTGGCTGGTCCTCACTACATATTCGTCGCCAAACCCACTGGCTCCAGGCCATCTATAAATCACTGCTAGGCAAATCCCCGCCTTATCTTAGCTCATTGGTCACCATAGCAACACCCACCCGTAGTCTGCGCTCCAGCGGGTATATCTCACTGGTCATCCCCAAAGCCAACACCTCCTTTGGCCGCCATTCCTTCCAGTTCTCTGCTGCCAATGACTGGAACAAATTGCAAAAATCTCTGAAGCTGGAGACACTTATCTCCCTCACTAACTTTAAGCATCAGTTGTCAGAGCACCTTACCGATCACTGCACCTGTACACAGCCCATCTGAAATTAGCCCGCCCAACTACCTCATCCCTATATTGTTATTTATTTTGCTCATTTGTACCCCAGTATCTCTATTTGCACATCATCTCTTGCACATCTATCATTCCAGTGTTAATACTAATTGTAATTATTTTGCACTATAGCCTATTTTATTGCCTTACCTCCATAACTCGCTAAATTTGCACACACTGTATATTACACGTATTTCTGTTGTATTTTTGACTTTGTTTTGTTTTACCCCATATGTAACTCTGTGTTGTTGTTTTTTATCGCACTGCTTTGCTTTATCTTGGCCAGGTCGCAGTTGTAAATGAGAACTTGTTCTCAACTGGTTTACCTGGTTAAATAAAGGTGAAATAAATATATATTTTTTTTTAATCGAGCCGGTCGGGTCACCTATGTTACATGTAGATATGTTTCTGCTACCTAACGTTACCCTTTAAGCCTGTATGTAGCTAAAAAAAACAACGCTGACCAGCCTCTTGGTGTTTGTCTTTTATCATGTATGTAGATAGCCAATAAAGTAGCTAGGTTAGCATAATGAAGGTACAATAATGTAACTTTGATAAACTACAATTTGTCTTGGCTACACAAACGGCTGGACAGTGCATGCACTTCAATGAACCGTGGCGTGGTGTCCTTTAGGGCTAGCACCAACTTCAACGTTAAATACTACTTTAGCTAACGTTTCATTTCGAACACGAAAATCATGTTGCAAAATACGATATTACACATATTTAATCAATATTGAATACACTTTTCCTACACATGTAACAGAGAAGTCTTACCTGTCGTGATGAACTCGGACTAGTTTACACTTTGATTATGAGGGACTTTCCATGGTTAGTGCTCAGATATTCTAACCCTTCCCACCTTCTCCTTATTTGGTGTAATGGCGTTTGCAAAAATTATATTTGCATTCTGCAACCTACTGTACAGGTGGATAAAAAATGCGGGTTAAAAAAATAAAAACTCCATACAAACTATCAGTAACGAAATGCTCATTAAACTAAATCAACCTGTTTTTTTGTTTAATCAGTTCCCTACACAGGCTCAGAAGGATCATGTGATGGCGGGTCATTTCCTGGCAACAGTAGTCATTTTTTATATATTTTTATTTTGTTATTGCAGAAACATCAGCATACCTACAAGAAGTATACAAACAGACAATGATAACATTTGCTAGCGTGTACAACAAATTACAGATTATACAAAGACCTTAAAAGATACACACACATTGATTGTTTTAACAGCTTTCTTATTGGAAGAATGTAGAATGATCTTAAATGTACTGCTCGAATTCCTTATAGAAAACATGGAAGAGTGTTTTTTTATTAGTGAATTTACATTTATGAATATGACATTTTGCCTTTAGCACAGTTAGATTTAAGAGGTAAAATAGTTTTTCTTTATCCTTATTATAGTAAAGGAAACCGAGCAGCACATTCTCCCATAAAAAACTAAAGTCATCAAGAATATTAACAATTATAAAACTATAAATATCTTGCCATAATTTCTTTACATGTAGACAATGCAAAATAAATGCAAAACTGTTTCCAGATGCTCAACACAAAAAGTACAGTTAATGTTAATGTATTTTTTTGAGTTTCTTCAGGTAATGATTCGCAGGGTAATACTTATGGATCATTCTGAAAGAGACCTCTTTGACCTTGTTAACAAGCAGGTATTTGTGTGGTAATAACCAGACTTTTTTCAAACAGATATTATTGACAAATGTATTCCAGTAAGTTGTGACATAAGGAATAGATACAATATCCCTTTGGAATAAAGCACATATAGATCTGTTGTTCTGAGGGAGCAAGGAGAAACAAATGTCAACTGGATTAAGCGAGGGTAGCTCAAGGAGGTGAGGTCTGGTTACACCTCTAAACAACGTGAGAGTTCCAGATGGAATAGTATCGTGTCGCGTCGAATGCTGGTGCTCATTGCTGTCAAACAAAGGAGTCCGCTCATACTGAACCTGGATCATAAGTTTTATTTATATCACAAGCTTTCAGCATGAGTTACAGACTTGCAGGGTCTGGAGAGCAGTGTCCTCGAATTCTAATGGCTGCTCTGACTTCTACTTCGTCCTGCATATACTTATAAACAGTGGCGGCTCCTGAAAAAATTCTCAGGAGGGGCAATTTTTCTGATGATTTAGGTGACCTACACACATTTTAAAAAAGATATGTCCAGCAACAACATGAAGACAGGGGCAGCATATAAGTCAATACCAGAAGCATTTATTGACTGATCTGGGGAGATGGATTCCAGTTTCTGTGACAGATTATAAATAATCTCTGATGCCTTTGTTATATTAGCTTTTGGTTGAATGTACTGTCGTAGTAAATATATAATGTTATAGCTTGGTCTGACTAAAATCTTGTGCATGACCCATTTTGTGTTGGGCGTTTGTTTCTGTTCCTATCCTATAACAATGGACAAAAGAGTCCTATCTTGTCAGCCTTGTCAGCAGGTGGCCAAGGAGTGGTGATCCTAGCTGACCTAAGACAGGACACTTTTACTTTACTCGCGTGCACGAACGAGTCCGTGCACGCGATTCCAGATATCTTTACCTCTGAATAAACTGCCTTTATTATACCATATCCACCCTGTCCAAAGTCTCTACTTGGTCTCAGTTCTCCAGTAAACTTGTGATTATCAACAGTACACAACGGTAACAAACAATTGGGGGAACTCACGGGGCAGATAGTAACCACTTAAAAGGAAGCGATTCCCAAACCTTCCATAACAAAGCCATCACCTACAGAGAGATGAACTTGGAGAAGAGTCCCCTAAGTAAGCTTGTCCTGGGCCTCTGTTCACAAACACAAACAGACCCCACACAGCCCCAGGACAACAACAACAACAACAACAACAACAACAACACAATTAGACCCAACCAAATCATGAGAAAACAAAAAGAGAATTACTTGACACATTGGAAAGAACAAACAAAAAAACAGAGCAAACTAGAATGCTATTTGGCCCTAAACAGAGAGTACACAGTGGCAGAATACCTGACCACTGTGACTGACCCAAACTTAAGGAAAGCTTTGACTATGTACAGACTCAGTGACCATAGCCTTGCTATTGAGAAAGGCCGCCGTAGGCAGACCTGGCTCTCAAGAGAAGACAGGCTATGTGCACACTGCCCACAAAATGAGGTGGAAACTGAGCTGCACTTCCTAACCTCCTGCCAAATGTATGACCATATTAGAGACACATATTTCCCTCAGATTACAGCGATCCACAAAGAATTCGAAAACAAACCCAATTTTGATAAACTCCCTTATCTACTGGGTGAAAAACCACAGTGTGCCATCACAGCTGCAAGATTTGTGACCTGTTGCCACAAGAAAAGGGCAACCAGTGAAGAACAAACACCATTGTAAATACAACCCATATTTATGTTTATTTATTTTCCCATTTGTACTTTAACTATTTGCACATTGTAACAACACTGTATATATACATAATATGACATTTGAAATGTCTTTATTCTTTTGAAACTTCTGAGTGTAATGTTTACTGTTAATATTTATTGTTTATTTCACTTTTGTTTACTATCTACTTCCCTTGCTTTGGCAATGTTAACACACGTTTCCCATGCCAATAAAGCCCTTAAATTGAATTGAATTGATAGTAAGGTCGCAATGACACAGAAAGCAGTTCAATGTCGGGGTACAGAGTCGCTCTCTTACCAGGATCGCGGTCCGCTCTGACCAGGGTGAAGGTGGCCGGCTCCACTTCTCTGTCCGGGACTCTGTCATCCAGCCAAGTCTCCCAGCTGTATTGGGATTACAGCTGCCTGCAGCGTTTTCATTATTTAGTCCGTTCGTAGCGGGTATGTACACGATCAACAAGATCAGTCCAAAACCGAAAGATCAGTTCAAAGCAGAATGTTTGCAGAATGTTTGTAAACTAAGTCTACAAATTAAAAACATAAAATAACGCCACACTGCAGGTCACAACAGAGACGCTGCTAGCCGCCATTGTCTTAGTTACGTTCATGGTTACGTCACGTATGACGAAAGCGCGTAAGTGCATGCCCACAGACACCCATAGAGAATGTATTGAAAGCTTTGAAATTTGAAAAAAATTGATTTTACATGACAGGCTATGAGAGACTTCTGGGCGATTTTCAACTTGACTGAAATCGCCCCAAAAACGGGCGGGGCCATTTGAAGCACGACTTTAGCCTGATTTGATATTTAGTGGCTGGCAGATCAGACGTGAACACTGATAACTACTGTTGCCGTGATATAATTGATTAGAAAAAAATTCCCTTCCTTTTCCCGTTTGGCAGTGCGTCGCCCATATCGCCCTATTGAACACACCGCCCATGCTTATAAACAATGCAAACAGATGGGTTGCTCCCTCTTCTGTCCAATCACCAGTCTCCCCTGGGGCGTCACCCCACAACTGGCTACTTTTGACCTAACATAAACAACATTCCATTTCTTCATGAAAAACATTTAACAAAGGCATAATCCTAATACACTACAATAGTATCAAAGACTATGGCGAACTCTCAAGGTGTAACAGGGATATTGTAACGAGATAAAAAATCCTCATAATTGAGTAACAATCCTTCTGCATTCAAAAGTTGACTCACCAGCAGGATATGATTATTAAACCAGTTCTTAAAAAATAAAGACTTGTTTCTATACAACATATCCGTATTGTTCCAAATGAAATACCTATGTGGGGAAAAATTATGTTTATATATTAATGAGCACTTTAAGAATACTTGTCTATGAAAAGCAGATAATTTTGTAGGTATCTTATCAATGTTATAGTTAAAAAGTAACATCAAATTGAAGCCACCAAAACCGGAGAAGTTATAATGAGGGATGAAATTCCAAATTGAAGTTGGATTCTTTAAGAAATGTTTAGCCCAATTTATCTGAAAAAATTGAGACCACCATATTCATATGTGTTCATAACGACAGATTTCCTAATATAATGTGTACGATTTTTAAAGATGAAGTTGAAAAGCATCTGGTCAACCGCTTTACCTATTTTGTTGTGAAGATTTAGGGACTGGGCTGCGTAAGTAAGTCTGGAGATACCTTCAGCTTTAGAAAGCAATACTCGACCTTTCAAGGATAAATCCTGAAGTGCAAATAGTCTGGGTAGCCATGATTAGCTGTTCAGGAGTCTTATGGCTTGGGGGTAGAAGCTGTTGAGAAGTCTTTTGGACCTAGACTTGGCACTCCGGTACCGCTTGCCGTGCGGTAGCAGAGAGAACAGTCTATGACTAGGGTGGCTGGAGTCTTTGACAATTTTGAGGGCCTTCCTCTGACACCGCCTGGTATAGAGGTCCTGGATGGCAGGAAGCTTGGCCCCAGTGATGTACTGGGGCGTACGCACTACCCTCTGTAGTGCCTTGCGGTCGGAGGCCAAGCAGTTGCCATACCAGGCGGTGATGCAACCAGTCAGGATGCTCTCAATGGTGCAGCTGTAGAATTTTTTGAGGATCTGAGGACCCATGCCAAATCTTTTCAGTCTCCTGAGGGGGAATAGGCTTTGTCGTGCCCTCTTCACGACTGTCTTGGTGTGTTTGGACCATGATAGTTCGTTGGTGATGTGGACACCAAGGAACTTGAAGCTCTCAACCTGTTCCACTACAGCCCCGTCGATGAGAATGGGGGCGTGCTCAGTCCTCTTTTTTTTCGTGTAGTCCACAATCATCTCCTTTGTCTTGGTCACGTTGAGGGAGAGGTTGTTATCCTGGCACCACACGGCCAGGTTTCTGACCTCCTCCCTATAGGCTGTCTCATCGTTGTTGGTGATCAGGCGTCATCTGACCACTTTTTTATTAACCGAGTCACTGGTGCTTCCTGCTTTAGTTTTTGCTTATAAACAGGAATCAGGAGGATAGAGTTATGGTCAGATTTGCCAAATGGAGGGCGAGGGAGAGCTTTGTATGCGTCTCTGTGTGTGGAGTAAAGGTGGTCTAGAGTTTTTTTCCCCTCTGGTTATACATTTAACATGCTGGTACAAATGAGGTAGAACGGATTTAAGTTTCCCTGCATTAAAGTCCCCGGCCACTAGGAGCGCTACCTCTGGATGAGCGTTTTCCTGTTGACTTATGGCCTTATACAGCTCATTCAGTGCAATCTTAATGGCAGCATTGGTTTGTGGTGGTAAATAGACAGCTATGAAAAATATAGATGAAAACTCTCTTGGTAAATAGTGTGGTCTACAGCTTATCATAAGATACTCTACCTCAGGCGAGCAAAACCTCGAGACTTCCTTAGTATTTGATTTTGTGCAGCAGCTGTTGTTTACAAATATACACAGACCGCCACCCCTTGTCTTACCGGAGTCAGCCGTTCTATCCTGCCGATGTAGAGTATAGCCCGCTAGCTGTATGTTGTCCATGTCGTCGTTCAGCCACGACTCGGTGAAACATAATATATTACAGTTTTTAATGTCCCGTTGGTAGGATAACCGTAATCTTAAATCATCCAATTTATTCTCAAGTGATTGAAGATTGGCTAATAGGATTGATGGGAGCGGCAATTTACTCGCTCGCCGTCGGATCCTTACAAGGCACCCCGACCTACATCCACGATATCTCCGTCTCTTCCTCATGCGAATGACGGGGATTTGGGCCTTGTCGGGTGTCTGTAGGATATCCTTCACGGCCGCCCCGTTGAAGAAAAAATCTTCTCCAATACGAGGTGAGTAATCGCTGTCCTGATATCCAGAAGCTCTTTTTGGTTATAAAAGACGATGGCAGAAACATTATGTACAAAATAAGTTACAAATAACGCGGAAAAACACACATAATAGTACAATTGGTTAGAGGGCTGTAAAACGGCAGCCATCTTCTCCGGCGCCATTAGGATAACATGAAGGTTAGTCAATACGGAACATTTCAAGAACTTTGAAAGTTTCTTCAAGTGTAGTCGCAAAAACCATCAAGCGCTATGATGAAACTGGCTCTCATGAGGACCACCACAGGAATGGAAGACCCAGAGTTACCTCTGCTGCAGAGGATAAGTTCATTAGAGTTACCAGCCTCAGATGCAGCCCAAATAAATGCTTCACAGAGTTCAAGTAACAGACACATCTCAACATCAACTGTTCAGAGGGGACTGTGTTAATCACGCCTTCATGGTCGAATTGCTGCAAAGAAACCACTACTAAAGGACACCAATAATAAGAAGAGACCTGCTTGGGCCAAGAAACTAGAGCAATGGACATTAGACAGGTGGAAATTTGTCCTTTGGTCTGGAGTCCAAATTTGAGATTTTTGGTTCCAACCGCCGTGTCATTGTGAGACGCGGTGTGGGTGAACGGATGATTTCCGCAAGTGTAGTTCCCACCATAAAGCATGGAGGAGGAGGTGTTATGGTGTGGGGGTGCTTTGCTGGTGACACTGTGATTTATTTAGAATTCAAGGCACACTTAACCAGCATGGCTACCACAGCATTCTGCAGCGATACGCAATCCCATCTGGTTTGTGCTTAGTGGGACTATCATTTGTTTTTCAACAGGACAATGACCCAAAACACACCTCCAGGCTGTGTAAGGGCTATTTGACCAAGGAGGAGAGTGATGGTGTGCTGCATCAGATGACCTGGCCTCCACAATCCCCCGACCTCAACCCAATTGAGATAGTTTGGGATGAGTCGGATGGCAGAGTGAAGGAAATGCAGCAAACAATTGCTCAGCATATGTGGGAACTCCTTCTAGACTGTTGGAAAAGCATTCCTCATGAAGCTGGTTGAGAGAATGCCAAGAGTGTGCAAAGTTGTTATCAAGGAAAACGGTGGCTACTTTGAATAATCTAAAATCTAAAATATATTTTGATTTGTTTAACACTTTTTTGGTTACTACATGATTCCATATGTGTTATTTCATAGTTTTGATGTCTTCACTATTATTCTACAATGTAGAAAATGTTGGGGGAAAACATCTGTATTTTATGAATATTTTATTGTGGATATTTCCATGAAGCCACCATAATTTAATCAATATAGCCTACAAAATGTATGATTATTTTGATGGATCTCATGTTTTCAATGAGTACAGCAAGCTTCGGCTAAATTTGGACCAAAACAAACAGACTATTTTTGGGTGAAATATCAGCCACGACGGACGGATCTGATATTGCTCATATTTCGACATCCATGGACGTCACGTGCTGAGTGGGCTAGCCTGGATAAGAGCGTCTGCTAAATGACTAAAATGTAAATGTAAATGTAGCTAACGTTAGCCAGCTAGTTAGCGTTAGCCACCTAGCGAACGTTAGCTACAACAAATTGAAATTGGTAATATATCATACGTTTAGCAGATTCATAACTTATTTTACTTTTGCAAATTCAAAACACAATGTACGAATTGCAATTCGTAACATATCATACGAATTGTAATTCGTAACATACAGTGGGGAAAAAAAGTATTTAGTCAGCCACCAATTGTGCAAGTTCTACCACTTAACAAGATGAGAGAGGCCTGTAATTTTCATCATAGGTACACGTCAACTATGACAGACAAAATGAGAAAACATTTTCCAGAAAATCACATTGTAGGATTTGTTATGAATTTATTTGCAAATTATGGTGGAAAATAAGTATTTGTTCAATAACAAAAGTTTCTCAATACTTTGTTATATACCCTTTGTTGGCAATGACACAGGTCAAACGTTTTCTGTAAGTCTTCACAAGGTTTTCACACACTGTTGCTGGTATTTTGGCCCATTCCTCCATGCAGATCTCCTCTAGAGCAGTGATGTTTTGGGGCTGTCGCTGGGCAACACAGACTTTCAACTCCCTCCAAAGATTTTCTATGGGGTTGAGATCTGGAGACTGGCTAGGCCACTCCAGGACCTTGAAATGCTTCTTACGAAGCCACTCCTTCGTTGCCCGGGCGGTGTGTTTGGGATCATTGTCATGGTGAAAGACCCAGCCACGTTTCATCTTCAATGCCCTTGCTGATGGAAGGAGGTTTTCACTCAAAATCTCACGATACATGGCCCCATTCATTCTTTCCTTTACACGGATCAGTCGTCCTGGTCCCTTTGCAGAAAAACAGCCCCAAAGCATGATGTTTCCACCCCCATGCTTCACAGTAGGTATGGTGTTCTTTGGATGCAACTCAGCATTCTTTGTCCTCCAAACACGACGAGTTGAGTTTTTACCAAAAAGTTATATTTTGGTTTCATCTGACCATATGACATTCTCCCAATCCTCTTCTGGGTCATCCAAATGCACTCTAGCAAACTTCAGACGGGCCTGGACATGTACTGGCTTAAGCAGGGGGACACGTCTGGCACTGCAGGATTTGAGTCCCTGGCGGCGTAGTGTGTTACTGATGGTAGGCTTTGTTACTTTGGTCCCAGCTCTCTGCAGGTCATTCACTAGGTCCCCCTGTGTGGTTCTGGGATTTTTGCTCACCGTTCTTGTGATCATTTTGACCCCACGGGGTGAGATCTTGCATGGAGCCCCAGATTGAGGGAGATTATCAGTGGTCTTGTATGTCTTCTAATTGCTCCCACAGTTGATTTCTTCAAACCAAGCTGCTTATCTATTGCAGATTCAGTCTTCCCAGCCTGGTGCAGGTCTACAATTTTGACAGCTCTTTGGTCTTGGCCATAGTGGAGTTTGGAGTGTGACTGTTTGAGGTTGTGGACAGGTGTCTTTTATACTGATAACAAGTTCAAACAGGTGCCATTAATACAGGTAACGAGTGGAGGACAGAGGAGACTCTTAAAGAAGAAGTTACAGGTCTGTGAGAGCCAGAAATCTTGCTTGTTTGTAGGTGACCAAATACTTATTTTCCACCATAATTTGCAAATAAATTCATTAAAAATCCTACAATGTGATTTTCTGGATTTTTTTTTCTCAATTTGTCTGTCATAGTTGACGTGTACCTATGATAAAAATTACAGGCCTCTCTCATCTTTTAAAGTGGGAGAACTTGCACAATTGGTGGCTGACTAAATACTTTTTTCCCCCACTGTATCATACGAAATGAATGATGGACATCCAAAAGTTAATAGATATCATACTAAAAGGAGTGTCTTGGTTTTATATACAGAATAATACGAAATGCTCTGAGACCAGGTTGCAGCGTAGGATAGACTATTGCACAACACGCATAATGACAACACATTACATAGCATAGTGGGTTTATTCACAATATGATCTGGTAATGAAATAACATGACAAATATATTTGGTTTTCTATGTTACACCTGCAATTTTAAACAATACAAGGGGCTTGAAGTAGCCTATTTGAACTTGAATTTGGAGTTCAGAAATTCAAGTACTGGAATAGGCCTACCTTGAACATCTGACATTTCCTCAATTTGGTACTTGAAAAGTCCAAATAGCCAATTTATAAGTTATCGTGCTCCCTTATAATTATCCGTGATTTCATTTTTTATCCGTTTTTGTGAGAGATGTCGCCACTTTCATTTGTTTCCTGCCGCTTCAATTGAAGAATGTTGCGCTACTCTGCATAAAAAACATTTTGAAAATGTGATCCCAATGTCACACATTGGCCCCATTATTTATAGAAATACCCTTCTACAAAGTAATGAGATATTTACATATTTCATTTTCAATACATTTGCAAAAATGCCCAAAAACATGTTTTCACTTTCTCTTTATGGGGTATTGTGTATAGATGGGTGAGAAATAAAATCTATTAAATCCATTTTGAATTCAGGCTTTAAAAACATTTGGAATAAGTCAAGGGGTGTGAATACTTTCTGATGGCACAGTATGCTTTGTGAAATAATAAACATGCCTTTTGTTACAATGCACTAACTAGTGCAGACTCATCAAAACAGATTATATATTATATTCTAGCACATTATGACATGGTGATATGGACATGGACTGATGAGCAGTAGCAAGCATTCTATGACAACAGTCAGAATACAGGATTAGTTGGGAGGTTATGACTTGCTTCACTTGACTCAACCACATTCAGGGATTCTGAGCCTCCATACTGTACATCTAAAAGGTCTAACGAGCCAATCATATTTCATTTTGATGATGATCTCTTTTTGATAATGATCACTGAATGATTTCCTTTACAAGTCAGTATTAAAGACAGCTCTGTGTCACCGTTCTTTTACACAACTTGCCAATCATCTTTTAGGTTTCATTAAAAGCTCTGCAAGACTTCTCACAAAGAATTACAAAAAAACTGACTGAAGCAGATAGCAGAGGCATAATCACACTGAAAGAGCTGTGTTTGTGGCCTTGTTCCAAGACACAGACAAGGCCACCATGCAAGATTAGATTTGTTTTAGGTCTTATACAAGAAGAAAACATTACGTTAGGAACCTTCCATGTTCAGGACCCCACCCAGGGCTGGCCTCTCTCAGCCTGTGGAGCTCCTCTTCTAGCCTGGTTATCTGCTGGCTCTTCTCCTGGACCTCCTTCTCCACCTCCCTCAGATTCCTGACCTCTTCTGACAGACGCACTATCAACTCCACCTTCATTACAAAGAAACACACAGAAAACTATGTGAGATGACCAAGGTTACTTCAGCTCCTCATTTTCACTATACAATTTTGGCTTTTCATTTGTTTTATTTTAGTTTGACAGGTTTTTATATTTAATTATAGATGTGTGCTGTGCTCTGTTGGATCTGGTATCAGTATTAGTTTGAAAAGTCTTGTAACCTGAAGTTTCAAGGTTTACTTTATTTTTCGTTTCTTTTACAATGTAGTTTTAGATTAAATTTTAGTCAACCATGAGGGTTTTAAGGCAGAGGGATAGATGGTACTGTTAAAGTTAGAGCACTGCTGTGGTAATCATTATATGGCTGTATACCCATCAGACTGTATCAAATGGACAAAGGTCACAACTTGTTGTTCAGTACATGTATCTGTCACGCCCTGGCTCTGGGGACTCTTATATGTTGAGCCAGGGTGTTAGTTTCTATGTTTAGTGTTCTATGTTCATGTGTTTCTATGTTGGCCGGGGTGGTTCCCAATCAGAGGCAGCTGTGGCTTGTTGTCTCTGATTGGGAACCATACTTAGGCAGCCTGTTTTGCACTTGTCATTTGTGGGATCTTGTTCCGGAGAGGTTTGTGTTTGTTAACCTTAGGACTTCACGTATCGTTTTGTTGTTTTGTTATTGTTATAGTACTCATTAAAAGATGTACGCATATCACGATCGTGACAGAAGATCCCACCAAATAAGGACCAAGCAGCGTGTCCAGGAGCAAACGCCGGAGGTAACGCTAGTGGATGTCCTCCTCGGTTGGGGGAAGATCACCGAGGAGGAGGCCGTCCGCTACCGGAGGGCGATGAGGGAGGATGTCCAGGCAGGAGAGGAGAAGCGGCGCCAACCGGGCCGTCGTCGGACAGGCGAGAGGCAACCCCAATATTTTTTTTTGGGGGGGGGGGGGGCACACGGCATGGACGACGGGGCTGCTGGAGGCAGCTACAGGGCGAGTTTGTGGACTAGGAGAGGAGGCCACCAGGTTACGGGGGCCATTGGTCAGGAGGGAGAAGGAGAGTGTAGAGGCACGGCGAGAGGAACTGAGTAGGCAGCAGAGGGAGCGGAGGTTTATGAGGAAACCCAGTCCCGCTCCTCGCACCAAGCAAGTGGTGTGTGTCACCAGTCCGGTCCGGCCCGTTCCTGATTCCCGCACAAGGCCAGTGGTGTGTGTTCCCAGTACGGTCAGGCCCGTTCCTGCTCCCCGCACTAAGTTAGTGGTGCGTGTTCCCAGTACGGCCCAACCCGATCCTGCTCCCCGCGCTAAGTTAGTGGTGCGTGTTCCCAGTCCGGCCCGACCCGTCCCTGCTCCCCGCACTAAGTTAGTGGTGCGTGTTCCCAGTACGGCCCAACCCGTTTCTGCTCCCCGCACTAAGTTAGTGGTGCGTGTTCCCAGTCCGGCCCAACCCGTTCCTGCTCTCCGCACTAAGTTAGTGGTGCGTGTTCCCAGTACGGCCCAACCCGTTCCTGCTCCCCGCACTAAGTTAGTGGTGCATGTTCCCAGTCCGGCCCGACCCGTTCCTGCCCCTCGCATCAAGCCAGTGGTGCGCGTCGCTAGCCCGGCCCGGCCTGTTCCTGCCCCTCGCACCAAGCCAGTGGTGCGCGTCGCCAGCCCGGCCCGGCCTGTTCCTCCCCCTCGCACCAAGCCAGTGGTGCGCGTCGCCAGCCCGGCCCGGCCTGTTCCTGCCCCTCGCACCAAGCCTGTGGTGCGCGTCGCCAGCCCGGCCCGGCCTGTTCCTGCCCCTCGCACCAAGCCTGTGGTGCGCGTCGCCAGCCCGGCCCGGCCTGTTCCTGCTCCCCGCACCAAGCCAGTGGTGCGCGTCGCCAGCCCGGTCCGGCCTGTTCCTGCTCCCCGCACCAAGCCAATGGTGCGCGTCGCCAGCCCGGTCCGGCCCGTTCCTGCTCCCCGCACCAAGCCAGTGGTGCGCGTCGTCAGCCCGGTCCGGCCCGTTCCTGCTCCCCGCACCAAGCCAGTGGTGCGCGTCGTCAGCCCGGTCCGGCCCGTCCCTGCTCCCCGCACCAAGCCAGTGGTGCGCGTCGCCAGCCCGGTCCGGCCGGTTCCTGCTCCCCGCACCAAGCCTGTGGTGCGCGTCGCCAGCCCGGCCCGGCCTGTTCCTGCTCCCCGCACCAAGCCAGTGGTGCGCGTCGTCAGTCCGGCACAGCCCGTGCCTGTTCCACCGGTGCCTGGTCAGGTACCGGTCAGCTGCTCCACACCGGAGCCTAAGCAATCCGCTCCACCGATGTCCAGCTCCAGCCAGCGGGGCCAGACCAGACCAGGGGCGCTACGGGGGGGTAGCTAGAGAGTGGTGGTCACGCCCGGAGCCGGATCCGCCTCCGAGGCGGAATGCCCACCCGGCCCCTCCCCTGTTGGGTTTAGTTGGCGCGGTCGCAGTCCGCGCCTTTGGGGGGGGGGGGTACTGTCACGCCCTGGCTCTGGGGACTCTTATATGTTGAGCCAGGGTGTTAGTTTCTATGTTTAGTGTTCTATGTTCATGTTCTAGTTCATGTGTTTCTATGTGGCCGGGGTGGTTCCCAATCAGAGGCAGCTGTGGCTTGTTGTCTCTGATTGGGAACCATACTTAGGCAGCCTGTTTTGCACTTGTCATTTGTGGGATCTTGTTCCGGAGAGGTTTGTGTTTTGTTAACCTTAGGACTTCACGTATCGTTTTGTTATTGTTATAAAGTACTCATTAAAAGATGTACGCATATCACGCTGCGCCTTGGTCCGTTGCTCTGTAACGATCGTGACAGTATCAGTACATGATTATTGTACAGTCTCAAAGCACTCAAATATACACTGAGTGTACAAAAAAACAAACAACGTTTCCTTCAGAACAGCGTCAATTCGTCGGGGCATGGACTCTACAAGGTGTCGAAAGCGTTCCACAGGGCTGCTGGCCCATGTTGACTCCAATACCTCCCACAGTTGTGTCAAGTTGGCTGGACACCGGGAAAATGTTGTGTGAAAAACCCAGCAGCGTTGCAGTTCTTGACACAAAACGGTGCGCCTGACAGTCTACGTCATGATAAGAGCAGTTCTTAATGTTTTGTACTACATTTACGTTCTAGTCATTTAGCAGACGCTCTTATCCAGAGCGACTTACAGTTAGTTAGTGAATACATTCTTTTTTTTCTTTTTCATACTGGCCCCCCGTGGGAATCAAACCCACAACCCTGGCGTTACAAACGCCATGCTCTACCAACTGAGCTACATCCCTGCCGGCCATTCCCTACCCTGGACGACGCTGGGCCAATTGTGCATGGGTCTCCCGGTCACGGCCAGCTACGACAGAGCCTGGATTCGAACCAGGATCTCTAGTGGCACAGCCACTGCGCCACTCGGGAGATACTCTCAGTGTACAGCGCAGAAAGGTTCTTACTTCCTACCTGACCTCTGGCCACTTCCTCATTATGAGAAATGATCAGTTCTGTCAGCTTCTCCTGAAGCACAGAGATCTCTTGGTCTTTCTTCACCTCTTCAAACTGAGAGGCGAGGGATTTCCTCACCTAACATCAGTATGTTCTGCTCCTGCAGGCTTCAGCTCCTGTGGAACGCTTTCTGCTCCTGATGCTCATGGACACTTCTGATTGACCTCAACCAAAGGCAGATGGACCTCTCTCTGACCGTTGACTGGATTCCTTGTAATTCACAACGTCAGATCAGTCTGTCAAATGAAAGCGATTGAAATGTGTGTTCACCTGGTTAACTCTTTGATCACTCCACTGGGCAGAGATGTCAGATTAACATTCCTGTGAGTTATAGATCTGTCATTCTCATTGAAAGCAAGTCTAAGAAGCATTAGATCTGTCCTAATTGCACTATTTCTATGCTTCCCATTCTTAAGTTTCTTTTTTTGGTTATTGAAAAGATATTCCAGAGTGGTTTAGATGGTACACTGATTCTCTACATTATACATAGCTTGTTTTGTCGCATAAACTGAAATTAGGCAAACTATTATAATTTTAGCAACCAGGAAATGGCAGAGCGATTTCTGTATATTGCACCTTTAAAAGTTGTATAAAGAGATGGTCTACGTTCATGACTTGCAAATCCAATTTGTTTTCCATGTATACTGAACAAAAATATAAACGCAACATGTAAAGTGTTGGTCCCATGAGCTGAAATAAAAGATCCCAGAAATGTTCCATGTGCACAAAAAGCTTATTTATCTCAAATTTGGCCCATCAATTTGTTTATATCTCTGTTAGTGAGTATTCTCCTTTGCCAAGATAATCCATCCACCTGACAGGTGAGGCATATCAAGAAGCTGATTAAACAGCATTACACGGGTGCATCTTGTGCTGGGGACAATAAAAGGCCACTCTAAAATGTGCAGTTTTGTCACACAACACAATGCCACAGATGTCTCAAGTTTTTGAAGGGAGTGTGCAATTTGTATGCTGACTACTGGAATGTCCATCAGAACTGTTGCCATATAATTTAATGTTCATTTCTCTAGTTTAAGCCGCCTCCAACATCGTTTTAAAGAATTTGGCAGTACGTCCAACCGGCCTCACAACCGCAGACCACGTGAAACCACGCCAGCTCAGGACCTCCACATCCGGCGGAGGAGTATTTATTTCTGTAATAAAGCCCTTTTATGGGGAAAAACTCATTCTGATTGGCTGGGCCTTGCTCCCCAGTGGGTCGGCCTGGCTCCCAAATGGGTGGGCCTATGCCCTCCCAGACCCACCCATGGCTGCACCCCTGCCCAGTCATGTGAAATCCATAGATTAGGGCCTAATGAATTTATTTCAATTGACTGATTTCCTTACATGAACTGTAACTCAGCAAAATCTTTGAAATTGTTGCATGTTGCGTTTTATATTTTTGTTCAGTATATTTCCAAACTCCATCTCTTGCGATCTTCACTAGTCACACATGTGTAGACTAGAGAGAGGATTCTTTATTTTCACTTTCAGGAACTTGCTGACAACATAATTTATGGTCTAATAAAACCAACACAATCACAAATAATTGTATTATTCCAGCTGCCAGGCAGCTTTGAGTCTGATCTATGAGCTGAATTTCTGGGAACAGTTCCTATTTGGTGCAGCAGTCTACAAGTCCATCATCAGCAAGTTGGTAAAATAGCATCACAAGTTTGGCCACTTCATAGATACACTATATATACATAAGTATGTGGACACTCCTTCAAATTAGTGGATTTGGCCATTTCAGCCACACCCGTTGCTGACAGGTGTATAAAATCAAGCACACAGCCATGCAATCTATATAGATTAACATTGGCAGTAGAATGGCCTCACTGAAGAGCTCAGTGACTTTCAATGTGGGACCTTCATAGGATGCCACCTTTCCAACAAGTCAGTTTGTCAAATTTCTGCCCTGCTAGAGCTGGCCCGGTCAAGTGCTTAAGTGCTTTTATTGTGAAGTGGAAACTTCTAGTAGCAACAAATGCTCAAACGCAAAGTGGTAGGCCACACAAGCTCACAGAACAGGACCGCCGAATGCTGATGCGCGTAAACATCGTCTGTCCTCGGTTGCAACACTCAATACCGAGTTTCAAAATGCCTCTGGAAGCAACATCAGCACAAGAGCAGTTCGTCGGGAGCTTCATGAAATGGGTTTCCAAGGCCCAGCAGTCGCACAAGCCTAAGATCACCGTGTGCAATGCCAAGCGTCGCCATTGGACTCTGGTGCAGTGGAAACGTGTTCTCTGGAGTGATGAATCACGCTTCACCATCTGGCTGTCCGACGGACGAATCTGAGTTGGGCAGATGCCAGGAGAACACTACCTGCCCCAATGCATAAGTGCAAACTGTAAAGTTTGGTGGAGGAGGAATAATGGTCTGGGACTGTTTTTCATGGTTCGGGCTAGGCCAAATCTAGTACTGAGTGCATAAGCTACAGCTAGCTAGCACTGCAGTGCTTAACATTTGTTGAGTAGTAAAACAAAGGTGATGTGGTTCGGTAAGAAGAATACTCACTGAGATACCTTCTGCTCACTCCCCCCTATCTGAGATACCTACTGCTCACTCCCCCCTATCTGAGATACCTAATGCAACCCATGGGGGGCCACTATGAAAAAAAAAAAATAATAATAATGTATGCACTCACTAACTGTAAGTCGCTCTGGATAAGAGCGTCTGCTAAATGACGAAAATGTAAAAGGTAAACCCTCAAACTCCACATACAACAAGTGTTCTGCCAGTCAAATTCTGTTAAAGGTCCCCAAAGCACACACATCCCTGGGTCGCTCCTCTTTTCATTTCGCTGCAGCTAGCGACTGGAACGAGCTGCAAAAAACACTCAAACTGGACAGTTTTATCTCCATCTCTACATTCAAACCCTCAATCATTGACACTCTTACTGACAGTTGTGGCTGCTTTGTGTAATGTATTGTTGTCTCTACCTTTTTGCCCTTTGTGCTGTTGTCTGTGCCTAACAATGTTTGTACCATGTTTGTGCTGCTACCATGTTGTGCTGCTGCCATGCTGTGTTGTTGTCTTAGGTCTCTCTTTATGTAGTGTCGTGATGTGTGTTTTGTCCTACATATGTTTTCTTTTTTAAACCCAGCCCCCGTCCCCGCACAAGGATTTTGGCTCTTGGTAGGCCGTCATTGTAAACCGGAATTTGTTCGTAATTGTCTTGACTAGTTAAATAAAGGTTACATTTTAAAAAATACAACAAATTGACACAAAGAGAGAGTAAGACAATAGTTGAACAGTTTTGAACAAATTAATTTCTTCAAATATGAAGGAGAAGCAAGAGAAAGAGCTAGCTATATTTTGTTGTAGTTTTTTCACGTTCACTTACTTTGCTAGTGAATGCAACTAGCTAGTTTAGCCTACTCAAACACACGGCTCAAATAGAGAGTGATGCTTTGTTAGCTAGCATGCTATGGCTATCCAACACTGGAACTCTTCCAAGTCAGGCTAAGCTTTTGGTTTTATAAATGTATTGCCACCGGGGACAACCGGTGTAACTGCTAAAGTGCTTGCTGACTGTACACTGTACTGCATGATTGTAGCGGGTTTACTAACGCGTTAGTTCTAGTAGCTCTGTTGACTATGACATTAGCTAATATGGTGACAACGATGTAGTCTGTGTGTAGTGGTTATGGTAGGAAGGTATGGCTTGGAAAATGTTTTTTTTCGCCTGGTCATAGACAGCTGTTGAAGTCCACAAGTGAAGGGAAAAGGTGAGAAGAGGAGAGCGCATAGATGCGAGAAGGAATTATACAACAAGCAAAGTGATCATGCTGTTTGTATGTGGCTGCTATGAAAGTGAACTGTGTTTGCGGGTGATCAGGGGTGTATTCATTCCACTGATTCTGTTGAAAAACGTTTCATGAACAGAAGCAAAAGGAACGAAACAGGGATAAACATACCTGAATTTGTCCAATAGAAACTTGTTTGCAACTGTTTGGACTATTGATTACATCCTAGATCAGATAGATACAGGCAAGAGTGTGCAAGGCGGTAGTGAATGTGTCACTGTCTGTCACCTTGATTACTCAAATATTTCCCTCGACTTGTGCACCTACGTTGTAAACCTTCATTCGTACGCTAGGTTGTAGCAATCTCATGATGGGTATAGGGAAAATTAGAGTATTATGTAGTAGCCTAAACCTAGCCTGTTACATTGAGCTGGGTGTATGGAATATGAATTACAGTCATCCAATATGCTGTAATAGAAATAAGGCCATGCTCATAAAAAAGAAAGAAATCGCCCTCCCTAATCTTAAACGGCACTGACCACCACTGCCTTCCATCCTTCCTTGAGATATAAATGACAGGTGAAACCCATGTGGAGCCAATTCACCTGTCCAATCATGTCCAATCAGTATTTTATTTTTATTTATTTATTTAACCAGGTAAGTCAGTTAAGAACATATTCTTATTTACAATGATGGCCTACCAAAAGGCAAAAGGCCTCCTGCGGGGACGGGGCTGGGATTAAAAATAAAATGCAAATATAGGACAAAACACACATCATGACAAGAGAGACAACACTGCATAAAGAGAGACCTAAGACAACAACATAGCATGGTAGCAACACATGACAACACAGCATGGTAGCAACACATGACAACACAGCATGGTAGCAACACATGACAACACAGCATGGTAGCAACACATGACAACACAGCATGGTAGCAACACATGACAACACAGCATGGTAGCAACACAACATGACAACACAGCATGGTAGCAACACATGACAACACAGCATGGTAGCAACACAACATGACAACACAGCATGGTAGCAACACATGACAACACAGCATGGTAGCAACACATGACAACACAGCATGGTAGCAACACATGACAACACAGCATGGTAGCAACACATGACAACACAGCATGGTAGCAACACAACATGACAACATGAAGTCTTCAAGGAAGGGAGGAAGGATGCACTTTTTAAAGGATTGTTAACACAATCCTTTTCGTTTGGAATCTCTGAAGAAATTAAGAATTGTTTTGGAATTTAGTCAATAATACAAGTCTGAAATATCAGGAAGTTCATTACACAAATGAACTTAACTGGCCTCCTCACACCCTTGCAGTTTTCACATTTTGCTTCAATCAATTTGCTTTATTCAATTGCATTTTTACAATGTAGCTGGGACACTTGAACATAAGAACATTAAGAAAGTTAGCTGGCCTAATTTTATTGGGGATCCTCTACTTATTAATCCCAAGAGGGGACATTGGATCTGTCACCATCAATACACTTACAGCAACAATATACATCATTTGTAGCTTGTTTTTGGACACAGGTCCAGGAATTGCTAAAGGATTGCAATATTTACCCGGAGCTAACCCTGCAGGTAGCATTACTGGGTGATCTGAAAAGTCATAGTCAATCGATCAATAATATAATAATACTTTTAGCAAAAATGTTTATTTTCAATTTACAATCTGTAGAAACAATGAGAATAGAAAGGTTCAGAACTTTTGTAAAACATCACAGTACGGTTGAAATATATATGGCAAATAGAAATCCAATATTGATGGTGTTAAGAGATAGATGGGTGGTGTTGAATGGAGTTGAAGGATGGGACTAATAACAACAAGATAACTAATAATGTAAGCATACTGTCACGCTCTGGTTCCGGGACGTTGTTTATGAACCAGGGTGTGTTTGTATTGTTGGGTGTTGTGTGGGTTAGGTTGGGTATAGGGTGTGTTCGTTTTGTTGTGTGCTGTTTGGTTGGGGTGTCTAGGTGGTTGTCTTCCTTGTTTGTATTCATGTGACTCCCAATCGGAGGTAACGAGTGACAGCTGTCGGCTCGTTATCTCTGATTGGGAGCCATATTTAAACTGTGTGGTTTCACCTTGGTTTTGTGGGTTTTTGTTCCTTTCAGTCAGTGTTGCTGTTGGACTTCATTTGAGTCGTCTTTTGTTTTGGATACGTTATTTAATAAAGTCATGTTTCTTGGACACGCTGCGCCTTGGTCCGCTTCCTCTATTTACGACGACCGTGACAGAAAAACCCACCTTAAAAGGACCAAGCGGCGTGTCAAGCGGCAACAGGATCCACCTACACAGGATTTATATCCACCCATAAAGGATTCATGGACATGGGAGGAGATTCTGGATGGTAAGGGGCCTTGGGCACAACCGGGAGAATATCGCCGTCCTCGTGAAGAGCTGGAGGCAGCTAAAGCCGAGAGGCGGCGATATGAGGAGGCAGCACGGAGGCAAGACTGGAAGCCTGTGGGTACTACCCAAGAATTTCTTGGGGGGGGGCTAAGAGGGAGTGTGGCGAAGTCAGGTAGGAGACCTGCGCCTACTCCCTGGACTGACCGTGGAGAGCGAGAGTACGGGCAGACACCGTGTTACGCAGTTGAGCGCATGGTGTCTCCTGTACGCAGGCATAGCCCGGTTCGGTACAGTCCAGCTCCACGTATCGGCCGGGCCAGATTGAGTGTTGAGCCGGATGTCATGAAGCCGGTCCCACGCAGCAGGTCACCAGTGCGTCTCCTCGGGCCGGCGTACATGGCACCAGCCTTACGCATGGTGTTCCCGGTTCGCCCACATAGGCCGGTGCGGGTTATTCCACCTCCCCGTACTGGTCGGGCGACGGGGAGCATCAACCCAGGTAAGGTTGGGCAGGCTCAGTGCTCAAGGGAGCCAGTACGCCTGCACGGTCCGGTATTTCCGGCGCCACCTCCTCGCTCCAGCCCAGTACCACCAGTACCTACACCACGCACCAGGTTTCCTGTGCGTCTTCAGAGCCCTGTGTCTCCTCCACGCACTGGCTCGATGGTGCGTGTCTCCAGCCCTTTACCACCAGTGCATACACCACGCACCAAGCCTCCTGTGTGTCCCCAGAGTCCTGTGCGTCCTGTTGTTGCTCTCCGCACTAGCCCCGAGATGCGTGTCCTCAGCCCGGTACCTCCAGTTCCGGCACCACGCATCAGGCCTACGGTGCGTCCCCAGGGTCCAGCATGCCCTGTTGCTTCTCCCCGCACTAGCCCTGAGATGCGTGTCCTCAGCCCGGTACCTCCAGTTCCGGCACCACGCACCAGGCCTACGATGCGCCTCAGACGGCCAGAGTCTGCCGTCTGCCCAACGGGGTCTGAACTGCCCGTCTGCCCAACGCCGTCTGAACTGTCCGTCTGCCAAGCGCCGCAGGAACTGCCCGTCTGTACTGAGCCTGCAAAGCCGCCCGTCTGCCATGAGCCTTCAGAGCCGTCCGCCAGACCGGAGCCGCTAGAGCTTTCCGCCAGACAGGATCAGCCAGAGCCTTCCGCCAGACAGGATCAGCCAGAGCCTTCCGCCAGACAGGATCAGCCAGAGCCTTCCGCCAGACAGGATCAGCCAGAGCCTTCCGCCAGACAGGATCAGCCAGAGCCTTCCGCCAGACAGGATCAGCCAGAGCCTTCTGCCAGACAGGATCAGCCAGAGCCTTCCGCCAGCCAGGATCCGCCAGAGCCGTCCAGCCAGGATCCGCCAGAGCCGTCCAGCCAGGATCCGCCAGAGCCAGCCAGCCAGGATCTGCCCCTCAGTCCGGTGCTGCCCCTTAGTCAGGTACTGTCCCTTAGCCCGGTGCTGCCCCTTAGTCCGGTGCTGCCCCTTAGTCAGGTGCTGTCCCTTAGCCCGGTGCTGCCCCTTAGCCCGGTGCTGCCCCTTAGTCCGGTGCTGCCCCTTAGTCCGGTGCTGTCCCTTAGTCCGGTGCTGCCTCTTCGTCCGGAGCTGCCCCTTTATCCAGGTGGGTTAGTTTGGAGGGTGGTCAGTGGGAGGAGGCTACTTAAGCAGTTTGTGACTGTGGTGGGGTGGGGATCACGACCGGGGCCAGAGCCGCCACCGTGGACAGACGCCCACCCAGACCCTCCCCTAGACTTTATGTTGGTGCGCCCGGGGTTCGCACCTTTAGGGGGGGGTACTGTCACGCTCTGGTTCCGGGACGTTGTTTATGAACCAGGGTGTGTTTGTATTGTTGGGTGTTGTGTGGGTTAGGTTGGGTATAGGGTGTGTTCGTTTTGTTGTGTGCTGTTTGGTTGGGGTGTCTAGGTGGTTGTCTTCCTTGTTTGTATTCATGTGACTCCCAATCGGAGGTAACGAGTGACAGCTGTCGGCTCGTTATCTCTGATTGGGAGCCATATTTAAACTGTGTGGTTTCACCTTGGTTTTGTGGGTTTTTGTTCCTTTCAGTCAGTGTTGCTGTTGGACTTCATTTGAGTCGTCTTTTGTTTTGGATACGTTATTTAATAAAGTCATGTTTCATGGACACGCTGCGCCTTGGTCCGCTTCCTCTATTTACGACGACCGTGACACATACTGTGTCCATAATAAGTATATAGGTTATAGGTTGAGAGCTTTAGTGAAAGAGCAGAGTTAGAAAGATATGGCATAAAGACGCAAACCAGATGGTTGAGGAAGTTCAGGAGTAAAAACAAACAAACAATGTATGTATATATATATATATGTGTGTGTGAGAGAAAAAAAACATCTGGGGGATTGGAAGTGATACAGACAAATACATTGATGGAAGTTACAATCTATCTGCAATATTAAAGCTCATCTACCTATCATCAGAGAGACTGAGCACTGATGGCTGGTGAAACAAGCACAACCCATGACTTACAGAGAAGCAAATGGATTCAATAGAATAGACTTTAAACCCATGGAATCAAAAACATAAATTCATTATCAATACAATGAATAATGGCATTGAATAATGTGCAAAGTATAATACAATATCTACAAAATACACACCAAAAGCAAAGGAACTGTACAATACAAATAACTACACAATCAAGGTGAAAAATCTGTCGATGTGCCCTTGAGCAAGGCACTTAAACCTAATTTGCTCCAGCGTACTACTATGGCTGACCCTGTAAAACAACACATTTCACTGCACGTATCCCGGTGTATGTGACAATAAATAATATATTTTGGGAGGATTGTAAGAAGAGAACTCTATGCAAAAGATTTGCATAAAACATTTGTCCCATTGGTATGCATCATGGGTCACACACTGCACCATTGCCTCTTGATGTTTACTCTGTGGGATTATACAAATCCATGGTCACAAAACAAGTAAGTGGAGTCCATTTTTCCATACCAGTGTCCAGGCCATGTCATTCATATGTCCTTTGCACAGTTTGTGTCAACAGAATCTACAGTACACCATCACCAGAAGCACAAGTTCCACAAGTTCCATGGGGATGTTGTGGGATCATCTGTAGATTTCCTCAAAGGGCAATTGCTCCAAGTTGTCATTGTATCTTGCACCACCATCCAAAGACCAGGTGCAGTGTCTTACAAAATCTCCTTTGTGTTTTATTCCATATTACCTTCAACTGACTTGGACTGACCATTGAAATCATGGACACACCTGACCTTTCCTGGCCAGAACAGACCTGGCTCCTACTACGGTCTCCATCTTCATCCCCAGTATTGGAAGATGAAAAATACATTGAAAAAAATAGTTACGTTTTAGTGTTTCAGGTTGTCTATCAAGGTCATGGTCTTTTTAATCTGTACACCACAAAACAAATATGCCAGCCTCCAACATTTATTTAAAAATTGAGTCTAGATCACATTTACCGTGTAGTGTACAGAAATTGGGCCCTACTGCCTAGTCTAGTTTTCAAGCCAATGAACCACACATTAGACTGGATTGTTCTGATGAATGTCCTGGAGGCTTGAATCTGGTAAGCATAACATTCATAAGTAGTCAAGTAATAAATCATAAATATTTTTAGTTCAAATCAGGCTGAAATTCATGAACTCAAGCATATGATTCTGATAAGTTATAGGCTACCTTACCTGTTCTTGTTACCACAAACAGCATTGATGTTCCCTCTGTCTGATACCTAGTAAAAAGAAACCTAAACTCAATAAAACATAAAAAACCGTTGGGGTAATATAAATTCCTGTCAGCCGTCTCCTTACCACATTGAGTATGATAGAAAATACTGTGGGTGTTACTCATTGACATACCTCTGTAGGGCTTTGTGTCTCTTGAAAAGTCCTCTCTGGAAAGGTACAAGAATTAACATTGAGACAAAAACAAATGTAGAAATCGATAACATACACTGTATGGCATTGTCATGATTTTCAAAACATTCTTGTGTATTTCATTAATCTTGTGTGCTCTAATATTTTATTTATTTTAGTCATTTAGCAGATGCTCTTTTCCAGAGTGCATACATTTTTCATACTGTTTCCCCATGTGAATCGAACCCACAATCCTGACGTTGCGCCATGCTCTACCAACTGAGCCACACAGGAACTTTACTGGTAGTCCCTGTATATAGCTCCATTCTTCTGTATTTTATTCTTGTGTGTTACCAAACTGCATCGTTTGGAAGGGCTCGTAAGTAAGCAAGTCTACACTCGGTGTATTCGGCGCATGTGACAAATAACATTTGATTTGATTTAGTGCTGGATATTTCTCACTTGTTCATCTGGGCAATTAAAACAATAAATGAAACTGTACAATTCACCAAAATAATCTCACCAGATACAGGATATGGTTTTTTTTTTCTTCTAATAGCTACTGTCGTCACTGCTATCACAGCTAGTACCACCACCACAACAGGATATATTATTGCAGCTATGGGAGGGGAGGTCTGTGGTCCACATTCAGAGTTGGATGAATGAGTTCCAGGTTTAATTCGCTGAAGCTTCAAGGTATCACATCTATAATAAGAGAAACAGACCACTGGTAACTGACAATTTGGTCACCAAACTTTCAGTTTTACATTCCTATGTGAGCATATTATTGTAGTATTTAGTTTATATTTTGAGGGAAATAACCATTTACTTACTCTGTGTATGGTTGGCAGGATGTAAATGATCCATTTGAATAGGTATCGCCAGTGCAGTCAGCACACACAGTATCTGTAGATGTTGTTCCTGCACAAATATATGTTGAAACGTTAATGAATAATTGCATTTGTTTTTTCCCCCCACTTCTTTAATTCCATTAACTGTTAATGATTATTCACACTGAAGTTAACAGCTTGACTCAATTGAATTATGACAACACAATTAGTATAATGAGTGAGACAGAATACCAACCTGTGTGGCTGATGTATTGACCAGGTTTACAGCTGCTGTGTCTCTGGGCTGCTCTACAACCATCCTTAGTTGGGTCTAGACAGTAGAACCCCTCCAGTGTCCCACAGACAGTGTCTGATGAAGGTCTACATGGCTGCTTTACCTTCAAACCCAAACCTATGGAGAAAACATGGCATGTATTATCTGATGCAAAATATGAGACACATTTCATTCATACAACTGACATATCCTCATAGCACAACAGCATAGACTAACATCAGTGTTTGTGTCAGGGTTTCAGTGCAGACACACAGGACCACTCTTACCTGGATCACAGTTGGTACACACTTTGCATTTCATGAGACCATTGGGCTCATCAAGGAATGTAGAATCAACACAGGGCACACAGGAGGTGCTGGTGAATTCAGTACAATGCTTATAAACACGATTTCCTGCAGAAGAGAGAATCACAATGTCATGTTATTCTGTTGGTGTTGATGATGTATTAATGTCTGG
Source organism: Coregonus lavaretus (assembly GCF_964263955.1). Taxonomy (NCBI): domain Eukaryota; kingdom Metazoa; phylum Chordata; class Actinopteri; order Salmoniformes; family Salmonidae; genus Coregonus; species Coregonus lavaretus. The sequence continues at coordinate 43,208,274 of NC_140007.1, forward strand.
TGATTCATTTGATGTAAAGAGACGGTCCTTACCTTGTGAACACATGGGACAACATTCATCCCCTATTCTGTACTCTGCTCTACCACATGCAATACAGGATCCGGTGCTTCCAAGCACCAATATAATATTTATCTGGAAGTAGAGAACATGTTAGAAAGAAATCACAAACATCTAAACTGATTGTGTGTATTCATAAAACTTACAGAAGTAGTATCTGCAAATTCAGTCAATAAATGTGAAAATGTACTTCTCTCCACCACATTTTTTTCTACTAAGGTTTCAGTAAAATGGACAGAACTAGTAGGCTAATAATAACTCTGATTTATATTTTATAGAGGAAATATTTACATTGATCAATTGTTTTTGAAAGATGCCAAGCCACAAAATGTGCAAATCAGAAATGTTTAACTTACAGTCCATATCAAGCTTTCAAACTGTGCCATGGTTCCTCAATCCTCTCCAACTCATTTGGGAAGTTCTTAGGAGTTTTGAAGTATGGAGATGAACAGCTGGTCCTTTTGTGGCAGGGCTGAAATACAGTGGAAATGTTTTTTGGGGATTAAGTTCATTTTCATGGCAAAGAGGGACTTTGCAATGAATTGCAATTCATCTGATCACTCTTCATAACATTCTGGAGTATATGCAAATTGCCATCATAAAAACTGGGGAAGCAGACTTTGTGAAAATTAATATTTGTGTCATTCTCAAAACTTTTGACCACGACTGTACTAGGAATACATACACAATAGGAATATGCAGTATATGCTGGGATGTGCAATAAAGTCAATAGTAGCAGCAGTATTGACCGTGTGTGTGTCAGTGTGTCTCTCTCTGTGTGTCGTATTCCTACCTCCACTACACTTGACTCTGTAGCAGCAGCTGAGCTGTCTGTGCTATGACTAGCATCACTGGGAACAGAGGAGGAGGGGACGACACTGCCTGTACTGGTCTCATCAACATCCTAGTTGTGAATGAATAAACACATACATATTAGACCAAGAAGAAAATCACTGAATAAATGCCTTATAGATCAGTGGTTTTCAATGTGGGGGTTGTGGCTTCCTGGTGGGTAGGAAGTTGGAAACTGAAATAAAGCTATATATATATATATACAGTGCATTCGGAAAGTGTTCAGATCCCTTGACTTTTTCCACATTTTGTTATGTTACAGCTTTATTCTAAAATGCCATAATGACAAAGCAAAAACTTTTGTAAAGAAATGTTTGCAACAAAAAAAACATATATACGGAAATATCACATTTACATTAGTATTCAGACCCTTTACTAAGTACTTTGTTGAAGCACCTTTGGCAGCGATTACAGCCTTGAGTCTTCTTGGGTATGACGCTACAAGCTTGGCACACCTGTATACCTGTATTTGGGGACTTTCTCCCATTCTTCTCTGCAGATCCTTTTAAGCTCTGTCAGGTTTGATGGGGAGCGTTGCTGCACAGCTATTTTCAGGTCTCTCCAGAGATGTTCGATCGGGCTTAGGTTGGGCCACTCAAGGACATTCGGTGACTTGTCCCGAAGCCCCTCCTGTGTTATCTTGGCTGTGTGGTTAGGGTTGTTGTCCTGTTGGAAGGTGAACCTTTGCCCCAGTCTGAGGTCCTGAGCGCTTTGGAGCAGGTTTTCATCAAGGATCTCTCTGTACTTTGCTCCGTTCATCTTTCCCTCGATCCTGACTAGTTTCCCAGTCCCTGCCGCTGAAAAATATCCCCACAACATGATGCTGCCACCACCATGCTTCACCATAGGGATGGTGCCAGGTGTCCTCCAGACGTGACACTTGGCATTCAGGCCAAAAAGTTCGATCTTGGTATCATCAGACCAGATAATCTTGTTTCTCATGGTCTGAGAGTCTTTAGGTGCCTTTTGGCAAACTCCAAGCGGGCTGTCATGTGCCTTTTACTGAGGAGTGGCATCCATCTGGCCACTCTACCATAAAGGCCTGATTGGTGGAGTGCTGCAGAGATGGTTGTCCATCTGGAAGGTTCTCCTATCTCCATAGAGGAACTCTGGAGCTCTGTTAAAGTAACCATCAGGTTCTTGGTCTCCTCCCTGACCAAGGCCCTTCTCCCCCGATTGCTCAGTTTGGCCGGGCGGCCAGCTCTAGGAAGAGGCTTGGGGGTTCCAAACTTCTTCCATTTAAGAATGGTGGAGGCCACTGTGTTCTTGGGGACCTTCAATGCTGGCCAACATTGTTATTTACGATTCCCCAGATCTGTGCCTCGACACAATCCTGTCTCAGAGCTCTACGGACAATTCCTTCGACCTCATGGCTTGGTTTTTTCTCTGACATGCACTGTCAACTGTGGGACCTTTACATAGACAGGTGTGTGCCTTTCCAAATCATGTCCAATCAATTCAATTTACCAGAGGTGTACTTCTATCAAGTTGTAGAAACATCTCAAGAATGATCAATGCAAACAGGATGCACCTGAGCACAATTTCGAGTGTCATAGCAAAGGGTCTGAATATTTATGTGAAAACCAGTTTTGGCTTTGTCATTATGGGGTATTGTGTGTAGATTGTTGAGGAAAATGTTTTATTCAATCCATTTTAGAATAAGGTTGTAACATAACAAAAGTCAAGGGGTCTGAATACTTTTCTGAATGCACTGTATATATACACATATTTTAATAGGATACATATAGCCTACCATTTGTATTTAATAGTTATGCCTTTACCTATTCAATCTGGTCACTAACATTGTCTTATGGCATTGCACCAAATTATTGTCTCAAAAACAGCAGGTTAGTATTTTTTTGTCATGAATCTTGTTCTGGAGGCAGCTCTGCAGTGGTCCCTAGCTGGCACAGCCACAAAGTCATAAAATCTGATTGTAAACCTAACCCTAAACGTAACCCTAACCTTAACCACACTGCTAACTCTAATGACTAACCTTAAATTAAGACCAAAAAGCACACTTTTGTTTTAATAAATGTTTACAATATAGCCAATTTTGACTTTGCAGCTGGCCTATTTAAGGGGAAATTGCTTAGTTCTGCCTCCAGGACAAGACCCATGACTAATGATCCTCTATTTGGGAAGCCAGCAATCTGGGCGGCGCACGACGAAATAGGCCTAGCTGATTATTGAGTTTTGTCTGTCAGTGAAAAGCATCTAAAATGTGTGACGATAATGTGTCTTGAGTATAATTTAAAATATTGAGACAAGAAGAAGCAGAGAGGTGTGTGGCCAAGATATGGTCGTCTTTCTCCAGAATGCATGCACTCAGCTCTCCAGAATGTGCTCTGCTGTCTCCAGACAATTCTTGAACATTCATTGTTTTATTGTGTGAATTGTTTTGCCCTTTGATTATTTATTTTGATCAATTCCCCATTACATATGTAACCAGTAGGCCTAGTGAATGTACCGTTAATCCCTGTCATTTGGTTACATTAATTACTGTTAATGCATGCATTACAGTCATTTACCGTTCTCATTCTCGGAGTGGAAACGTTGTTTGCAACCTGCTACACTTGTGAGAAACACGTTTTGGTTTATTTCATAATCATAATTTAGGAGTTTTGTCCATTTTTTATTGTCTTTTGTTTGGAGTGCTCCATGTGAGCAGTGAGCATGTGTGGTTTCTCTGTGCTGATAACGTTGAGGGAGCGCGTGCCCCTGAGCACACCAACCTCCTGAGTTGATACAATGTTGCACTTCACTAGCATATCTCAGAAAAAATACATATCACATGTAGTGTTCCACAAGATTAGATTTTTGTTCCGGTACTGTTCAGTTTATATATGTTACCCCATTGCAGCGTTATCAGAAAGCACAGCATTGATTTTCACTGCTATGCAGACGACGCAACTTTACATTTCTGTGTCACCAGAGGATTTTAGCTCCACGGATATATTTATTAGACTATATTAGTGATGTAAATACTTGGATGGCTCACAACTTCCTCCAGCTAACTCAAGACAAGACTGAGGTACTTATTGTTGGAGCCAAAGCACAGAGAGAATCTGGCCGCACATTTTAATTCACAGGTAATAAAGATAAAACACCAGGTAAAAAACCCAGGTGTCATTTTAGATTCTGAACTCAATTACGAATATGCACATTAGGAATGTGACCAAAATAGCTTTTTACCACCTGAGGAAAATTGCCAAGGTGTGGCCGTTTCTCTCTCAGGCTGATACAGAGAGACTCATCCATGCTTTTATTACAAGCAGGCTTGACTACTGTAATGGTCTCCGAAGAGCACACATTACAGTTCCGTATGGAACAGTGGGGACTGTGGAGCAACACAAACATAGGCACAGACACATGCATACACACACGCAATAACATACGCACTATACACACATGTATACATGGATTTTGTGTTGTAGATATGTGGTAGTAGAGTAGGGGCCTGAGGGCACACACTGAAGGTGTTGTGAAATCTGTTGTGAATGTATTGTAATGTAAATATATATATATATATATATATATATATATATATATATATATATATATATATATATATATATATATATATATATATATATATATATATATATATATATATATATATATATATATATATACAGTGGGGAGAACAAGTATTTGATACACTGCCGATTTTGCAGGTTTTCCTATTTACAAGGCATGTAGAGGTCTGTAACTTTTATCATAGGTACACTTCAACTGTGAGAGACGGAATCTAAAACAAAAATCCAGAAAATCACATTGTATGATTTTTAAGTAATTAATTTGCATTTTATTGCATGACATAAGTATTTGATACATCAGAAAAGCAGAACTTAATATTTGGTACAGAAACCTTTGTTTGCAATTACAGAGATCATACGTTTCCTGTAGGTCTTGACCAGGTTTGCACACACTGCAGCAGGGATTTTGGCCCACTCCTCCATACAGACCTTCTCCAGATCCTTCAGGTTTCGGGGCTGTTGCTGGGCAATACGGACTTTCAGCTCCCTCCAAAGATTTTCTATTGGGTTCAGGTCTGGAGACTGGCTAGGCCACTCCAGGACCTTGAGATGCTTCTTACGGAGCCACTCCTTAGTTGCCCTGGCTGTGTGTTTCGGGTCATTGTCATGCTGGAAGACCCAGCCACAACCCATCTTCAATGCTCTTACTGAGGGAAGGAGGTTGTTGGCCAAGATCTCGCGATACATGGCCCCATCCATCCTCCCCTCAATACGGTGCAGTCGTCCTGTCCCCTTTGCAGAAAAGCATCCCAAAAGAATGATGTTTCCACCTCCATGCTTCACGGTTGGGATGGTGTTCTTGGGGTTGTACTCATCCTTCTTCTTCCTCCAAACACAGCGAGTGGAGTTTAGACCAAAAAGCTATATTTTTGTCTCATCAGACCACATGACCTTCTCCCATTCCTCCTCTGGATCATCCAGATGGTCATTGGTAAACTTCAGACGGGCCTGGACATGCGCTGGCTTGAGCAGGGGGACCTTGTGTGCGCTGCAGGATTTTAATCCATGACGGCGTAGTGTGTTACTAATGGTTTTCTTTGAGACTGTTGTCCCAGCTCTCTTCAAGTCATTGATCAGGTCCTGCCGTGTAGTTCTAGGCTGATCCCTCACCTTCCTCATGATCATTGATGCCCCACGAGGTGAGATCTTGCATGGAGCCCCAGACCGAGGGTGATTGACCGTCATCTTGAACTTCTTCCATTTTCTTCCAGTTGTTGCCTTCTCACCAAGCTGCTTGCCTATTGTCCTGTAGCCCATCCCAGCATTGTGCAGGTCTACAATTTTATCCCTGATGTCCTTACACAGCTCTCTGGTCTTGGCCATTGTGGAGAGGTTGGAGTATGTTTGATTGAGTGTGTGGACAGGTGTCTTTTATACAGGTACGAGTTCAAACAGGTGCAGTTAATACAGGTAATGAGTGGTGAACAGGAGGGCTTCTTAAAGAAAAACTAACAGGTCTGTGAGAGCTGGAATTCTTACTGGTTGGTAGGTGATCAAATACTTATGTCATGCAATAAAATGCAAATTAATTACTTAAAAATCATACAATGTGATTTTCTGGATTTTTGTTTTAGATTCCGTCTCTCACAGTTGAAGTGTACCTATGATAAAAATGACAGACCTCTACATGCTTTGTAAGTAGGAAAACCTGCAAAATCGGCAGTGTATCAAATACTTGTTCTCCCCACAGCCTTCATTTTGCTGGACCCCAGGAAGAGTAGCTGCTGCCTTGGCAGGAACCAATAATAAATACAAATACAAATTACACCGGTTTTAAGGTCTCTCACTGGCTACCTGTGAGTTTTAAAATTCATTTAAAGATTATTCTATTGGTTTTTAAATCAATTCACGATTGTGCACCCCAACACATGTCAGACATGCTTTTAAGTTATGTACCCAGTATGTCCATCAGGTCCTCTGGCACTGGCCTTTTAACTATCCCAACGCCTAGGACCAAGAGGCATGGAGAGTCAGCTTATAGTTATTATGCCCCCAGCCTCTGGAATAGCCTGAGGGGGGCCGAAACTGTGGACATATTTAAAAGAGATCTTAAAACATACGTTTTTAGCTTTTTAGTCGTTCAGTTTTTACATTTAGCAGATGCTCTTATCCAGAGCATAAATAAAAATAAAAATAAATCATACTGGCCCCCCATGGGAAACGAACTCACAACCCTGGCGTTGCAAACGCCATGCTCTACCAACTGAGCTACATCCCTGCCGGCCAATCCCTCCCCTACCCTGGGCCAATTGTGCACCGCCCCATGGGTCTCCCAGTCACGGCAGAGCCTGGATTCAAACCAGGATCTCTAGTGGCACAGCTAGCACTGCGATGCAGTGCCTTAGACCACTGCACCACTTGGGAGACTTAGGTTTTTTATCCTCTTATGTTTGTTGTTTAATAAAATAAAAGATTTAATTCATTGTCATTATAATTTTTTTCCTGTGAAGAACATTGCGTTGCATTCCATGTCTGACATGTGCTGTATAAATAAAGCTCGATTTGATTTGAATGTGTTCTTAGCAAAGGCTTTAGTTGAATTTTAACTTTTTGATTTTTATAATGTTTATTCAGTTTTATGATTGACCACGTGACAATACTTTTGAGAAACGAAAACGTGCATATAAAAATAATCATAACTGGCACGCAGTTAACACTTATTTTTCTTAAAACTGCATTGTTGGTTAAGGGCTTGTAAGTAAGCATTTCACTGTAAGGTCTACACCTGTTGTATTCGGCGCATGTGACAAATACAATTTGATTTGAGATATGTAGAAATAAATTGTAAGCTTCCCCAAACTTGAAACTCAAGAGCTGCCTATGGTCTTTATTAGAACACACATTATCAAAATTCGCAAGCGCGTGAACACAGGAGGTTGCGTGAAAAACGGGCCCGCATATAGAAATCAAATGCCCCTCCTACTGATTAGTTCTGCAGCAGCAGCTGGTCTGTCATTTCTAACAGACCCAGCACTCGGACCAGCAGAACCAGCAGGCAGCAGGTATTTATCACTCTCTTTGATACCCGTTTGACTTTGAATGTGAATTTGCGCCACTTCAGCTCAGCCTATCAGAAAACCGGGCCGGCCCATCTCGGTAGGGGGACGGCCGTTGCCTACTGGTCAGCCAAATGCTCAATATTGATTATTATGACAACAGAGAAATGTCACTAAAGTCGTAGAAAAACAGGCCGATGAGCCGCCGGCCATGTTTATTTGTAGAAAAAAATCATTATTGCATTTTCGACCAGCCCTATCTAATAAAAAATGGTCCGTCCTTTCTGCCTTTTCCCAGAATAATTGTCAGACGGCCAATTCGCCCTGGCAGCAAGCCAAAATAATTAATGGAGAAGACCTACGTCCGGTTCAAGTCAGGGCTGTTGACGTTCGCTGTATTATTTTCTCTGTTTTGTTGTTAAGTAAGCTTTTAATTATTTTTCTTGAAAACGACAAGGCCAAAGCTTTTCATTTTTCAAAAACAGGGAAAAATCGACTGTTCAGCAGCGCACTTTCAAAACAGAAGGCAGTTGAGTCACCAGAGGCAGAACAGACATTGAAGAAAACAGGGAGAGAACAGCCTTGTCGTCAAATTACAAATACAGTCATTTATCATGATTAAAATATGTCATTATTCTTTCAGTTACTGCACTGAACATGTTAAGTAGGCTATTTCTATATATCATCAAATAATCCATATCTTACCCTGCCTTGGTTCGCATTTTGACTATTGTACTTTCACTTTGCAAATAACGTTTGCGAGACGTGGAGGCAGGGCTGCTGATAAGACGCTATATAATTTAAAAGGATATTCCACCCCAGAATTAAAAATCATTAAACTCCTGTCAATTTGGTGAAAGCCTACGTTGTATCAGTCGGTAAAATAAAACATTTCCCCATGATTTCACTTGTAAATTGTTCGCCTGTGAAAATCAGGAAATCGTGTTGGAACGCTTCATAGCTATATCATTATTGTTTTTACATTTCTTTTTTTTTTTTTTACATTTTAAGTCATTTAGCAGACGCTCTTATCCAGAGCGACTTACAGTTAGTGAATACATTTTTTTTTTTTTATACTGGCCCCCGTGGGAATCGAACCCACAACCCTGGCGTTGCAAACGCCATGCTCTATCAACTGAGCTACATCCCTGCCGGCCATTCCCTCCCCTACCCTGGACGAGGCTGGGCCAATTGTGCGCCGCCCATGAGTCTCCCGGTCGCGGCCGGCTGCGACAGAGCCTGGAATCGAACCAGGATCTCTAGTGGCACAGTTTGCACTGCGATGCAGTGCCTTAGAACACTGCGCCACTCAGGAGACTCGTCACTGGAGATATGGGATCACACACTATCACATTATCATAACGCTTTTAATACAATGACCTACACTCCAGATCGCCAAATCAGACAATAGATGGTATGGCCATACTTGTCTGGAACACATCCATCTGTTTATGTCGTCATGACAAAGTGTAGATTTCGTTTAGATGTGCTCAATCTAAACAGAGTACCAAATTATTAACGTCCAATGCTCCTTCAAGTACCATGTCACAATGCGCTGTGTCTGTAGGATAACCGGACAGGCTTGAAGCTAATATTTTATTTAAATACCCATAAAGGTTATCAAAAGGGATGCTTATTCTGAGTGGATATTAGCCCCATTGTGAATCCATATTAAATGTGTGATTTCTTAAAAAATAAACGTGTTTGTTTTTAAAGAACATTTAGCCTGCAATTTAATTTGATGAATTTGTTTCCGTAATCCCCATTGTTTTCATGTAATTTAAACTACATACAAACAATAATGCTGCAATGAAGCAGGAAGGCATGCACGCTAAGGGCTTTTTCTTAGCATGATGCAAAGCATGTTCATTCTCATTCATTCTGATTGTGTCCCTCAAACGCCTTTGTTTAGATTTACATCATTTAATAGGATCTCTGTGGTAGGCTAACAACCCATATAAATAGAATGAATATAACGGGCTTGGAAACTCTAACCCTGGCAATTCATTATATTTCTATGTAACAACCACTCTATGACATTAGCAGCCATAGAGACAGAACGTGTTTCATCTCTATGGTGGCAGTCTCAAAGAAAAACTATATTCATTGAGATGGAATGTTAAAACCTTCTATGTAATAACCATTGAGATATTGTAAGCTATACGATAAAATAAAAAAAACTGTCCCATATACTTTTTTTCTCTCATATTGTCTTGGTAAAATGTTAACATAAGTACTGGTTGTCTAACATCTAAATTATTATTAAGATAGGCGACTTCTATCACTGCTTTCTACAATAATATGCTACATGAACTTTCTTGACATTCTAAAGATACATTTAGTAAACATTTCCTGATGGTGGTTTCCACCTGCAGGATATCCCTCCAAGGTAAACAATGATGAGAGCAGCAGGTGAGTCACCAGGTAGGCCAAACACATCCATGAATGCAGCCAAGACACAACATCTGCTCCTGTGAAGGACTTGCTGGACCCCTCCACACTCCCAGGACAACCAGTTTTGCTGGACCCCTCCACACTCCCAGGACAACCAGTTACCCAGACTTACCAGATATGTTCTATAATGTTGTAACGGGCTGTAGCAGCATCACAGATTATCAAACTCAACATTTCTTGTTCAGTGGGAACCCCACTTTGAATCCAGTTTATAAACTGTGACTTACATTTTTCATTTCACATTTAAATCACTCTTAGTTGATAGTTTGTTTTACTGACCGAAATGAGAAGGAATCCAGTCAACAGTCAGAGAGAGAAGGTCCATCTGCCTTTGAGGACAATCAGAAGTGTCCATCATGTGCCAGAGCATCAGCAGAGCATCCCAAAGTCATCCCTAAATCTGCCCCCTCCCTCCGGTGTAAGGTGACAGGACTACTCATGTTGCTAGCTTATTGAATGGATGATACTTAAAATGTAACCCTTGCAATTGCCATTAATAAAAGCATATGCCCATAGGTAATAACACGTCAAAACAAAACATTGAAATGAACGTTTGTTTAGTGTTGGATAGGTAAAACAAACAGCTCGTGTAAAAAGAAAACTATAGGTTTAATGAATAAAGTGACAGTTAATGAATGTTTCTTGCATGCAACTGAAGCCTGCAGGTTAATTGCTCCACCAAAGGAAATGGCAGGTTGAGCCTGCTTGGACCCAGGAGCAGCCAGAGAAGGTCATCAGAACAAGCCTAACTTCACCAGAACCACCATGTCTGAGGACACAGGGGGGAAGGTACCATGGTACATGACCCTACTACATGAGAAGGTACATCATTTTCTATAGATTGGTGGGGATCAGTCTGAAAACAAAACATCCATGTAGACACTTTATTGATAGCCCAGATCTGATGGTTGTTAGCACTATGGTTGGCTCAGAGGGCTGTACACCATATTAGAGGTTGGTAGTGACTGTAGTTGTAGTATTGTAATCCCTATTTTTACAGGAGCAGAACATACTGATGTTAGGTGAGGAAATCACTCGCCTGTCAGAGTTTGAAGAGGAGTGTTCGAAGAAAGACCAAGAGATCTCTGTGCTTCAGGAGAAGCTGACAGAACTGATCATTTCTGGTAATGAGGATGTGGACAGAGGTCAGGGAGGAAGTAGGGACTCCTCTGCACTGTATATTTCAGACTTCTGTGAGAGTATTTCAGCTCATGTACTGAACAATAAGTTGTGACTTTTGTCCATTTGATACAGTCTGATGGGTATACAGCCATATACTGATTACCACAGCAGTGCTCTAACTTTAACAGTACCATCTGTCCCTCTGCCTTTGAACCAGAAAGGTTGACTAACATTTAAACTAAAACAAAATGAAAAAGAAAGTATAAACTTCAGGTTACAGGACTGTTCAAACTAAAACTGATACCAGATCCAACAGAGCACAGCACACATCTAGAATTAAATATAAAAACCTGTCAAACTAAAATAAAACCAATAAAAAGCCTAAATTGTATAGAAAAAAAAAAGTGAAAATGAGGAACTGAAGTAACCTTGGTCATCTGACAAACTTCTCTGTGGGCTTCTTTGTATTGAAGGCGGAGTTGATAGTGCGTCTGTCAGAGGAGGCCAGGAATCTGAGGGAGGTGGAGAAGGAGGTGCAGGAGAAGAGCTACAGCTGCTCCTGAGTGGCGCAGTGGTCTAAGGCACTGCATCGCAGTGCTAACTGTGCCACTAGAGATCCTGGTTCGAATCCAGGCTCTGTCGCAGCCGGCCGCGACCAGGAGACTCATGGGTGGCGCACAATTGGCCCAGCGTTGTCCAGGGTAGGGGAGGGAATGGCCGGCAGGGATGTAGCTCAGTTGATAGAGCATGGCGTTTGCAACGCCAGGGTTGTGGGTTCGATTCCCACGGGGGGCCAGTATAAAAAAAAAAAAAAAATTGGTATTCACTAACTGTAAGTCGCTCTGGATAAGAGCGTCTGCTAAATGACTAAAATGTAAAATGTAAATAACCAGGCTAGAAGAGGAGCTCCACAGGCTGAGAGAGGCCAGCCCTGGGTGGGGTCCTGAACGTGGAGGGTTCGGAGCCCTGTTGGACAGAGAAGCAACTCACTCTGAGACAGAACACCAAGACATAGAGCATGAGGTTAACCCTTAGTTAACTTGGTCAGAGTTAGGAATGAATCATTTGATAACATTTGAAATTGATATAAAGACTGCACGTAATGTTACCATCTGTGTCACGACTGTCTGTGAGATGCGGTAAACGAAGTCAGGCGCAGGACACAGAACTCTCGGATACGTACTTTTAATACGAAAAGGATCCAAAAGGACACAGAAAATAACTCCACGCAGGGAGGAAATAACCCGCTCACAAAATAGACAACCGTGAAGAGGAAAACAATCACACACAAAGTAGAGAGACGGGTAATAAAAACAGATGAGAGACGGGTAATATAAGGGAAACAATTAACATAATGACGAACAGGTGTAAACAATACAGACAAAACTAAACAAACACCGATAACATCGAACGGCAGTAGCTAGTACTCCGGGGACGACGAACGCCGAAGCCTGCCCGAGCAAGGAGGAGGAGCAGCCTCGGCAGAATCCGTGACAATCTGGTATAAGACCAAAACTGATCTAATCTTGCATGGTGGCCTTGTCTGAGTCTGAGCCTCAAACACAGCTCTTCAGATATACAGATAATGCTGTGGACAGTGAGGAGGAAGACAACAGAGTATCACTTACTGAACAGATGAGAGAAGTGGAGAGAACTTAGAGGAGGCCAGGATTATGTGATCTCTTCTGGTGTGTACAGACTTATCAACCATAGGTTTAGAACCCTAAACTGGGTGGTTGAGACCGTAATCCCAAATTTAATATGTACTTGCAGAGATCTGAGGATAGATATTATCCCAATCAATACTGTATTTGTACTCTGCAGGTACAGTGAGTTCCTTGTGTAGAACTCTGTCCATAAAGGAAGAAGAGATGATCACTGCTAAAGGCCAACAGGATGAGTTGAGACAGCAGCTGAAGGACCGGTTGGTCCAGCTACAGGCCATGAACAGGAAGGTAGTGAAGAACAGGTTTTTCCAGCTACAGGCCATGTCCAGGAAGGTATGCATTGAGTGTGTAGATTTGTACATTAGGCTATATAGCTATATATGTGAATCAGACCTGGGTCAAATATGTATTTCAAATAATTTCAATACTACAGCTGCTCATGATTTAGCTCATGATAACAGCAGGCAGTGTTTGCACTTTTGGCACACTTCCGTTGTTTCCATTGTTCCTAGATCGAGCACACCTAAAGTCCTTTCAAATAAACTGTGAATGTGACTTTTCTATGAACTGCCTCTACTTTCAGTTATTTTAGTTCTTTACTTTCAGTTCTCCTGTTTATGTGTATAAGAAACTCGTGACAATGCTGGAGGAGGAGAGTGGAACTCGTGATAATGCTGGAGGAGGAGAGTGGAACTCGTGACAATGCTGGAGGAGGAGAGTGGAACTCATGATAATGCTGAAGGAGGAGAATGGAACTCATGATAATGCTGAAGGAGGAGAATGGAACTCATGATAATGCCGAAGGAGGAGAATGGAACTCATGATAATGCTGGAGGAGGAGAATGGAACTCGCGATAATGCTGAAGGAGGAGAATGGAACTCGCGATAATGCTGAAGGAGGAGAATGGAACTCGCGATAATGCTTGAGGAGGAGAATGGAACTTGTGATAATGCTTGAGGAGGAGAATGGAACTCGTGATAATGCTTGAGGAGGAGAATGGAACTCGTGATAATGCTGGAGGAGGAGAATGGAACTCATGATAATTATCATTTGATAACTTTGTTTATACTCTACACTTCCTCTTAAAGAGACTGATGCCCATGGTTAGAAAGCCTAAATACTTTTGTGTTTGAATTCATATTCGGCTTATTTTCATGAACTGTGCTAGATAAGGCATTGGTTGACACACTTCTAGCAAAGTACAATTTCCTTCCAACTAAGATAAATAGTTTAACGTCCAAGCGAAAAAGTACCAATGTCACTTTTCAGGCTCATAAACACTTTGTAAATAGATACTTTTACTGTTGGATACTTTTACTGTTGGATATTTGGTTAACATTTAAGATTATTTCTGTTAGAAGTGTATGTATCTACCAAATGTGTAAGTGGTTGGAAACATGCCATGTTGTCTCAAAAAGTCCCACTTGTTGAACCAATATAGCCTAGCTACGCTTTGTGTTAACCACCAAGGAAGTGTTCATAACCCCAGGTTGAAGAGTGAAAAGCATTTGCATTGTTGTTTGTGAGAGCAAAGCTCTTTACAATAACAAAATATATACTGTATGAGCATCATCTAGTAAAATCGTATGGATGTAAAGGAAGGAAGATTCACAAACACTGCGATTATGTTTTAGGTTTCTCACTGGAGCGTTCTCAGTCAACTAATAGGACTAAAATATTATCTTGTGTTACAAGTTGGGATTAAAATGGATTTTATTTGGATTTTTTTGTCACAGTTTTACACAAAATACTCTAATGTACCCTGTGATTCTACTTCAGGTTGTAGTCCAGGTGGAAGAGGAGTGTCCCAGAGGAAAAAGGAAGGAGCGGAGGTCAAAGGTCAGACTAGAAGCTCAGCCGAGCGCTGAAGCCCAGAGGATCCTGAGGAGAGAGGTCCAGGTCTGCCAGGAGACCATTGACTCTCTGAACCTGAAGAGCAACAACAGCCTAGTGGCTCTGGAGTAGATAAAGACCAGGGTATGACTGACCTCTCCTCATTCATAGTCATCTGGAGTACAGACCAGGGTATGACTGACCTCTCTCCTCATTCGTAGTCATCTGGAGTACAGACCAGGGTATGACTGACCTCTCTCCTCATTCATAGTCATCTGGAGTACAGACCAGGGTATGACTGACCTCTCTCCTCATTCATAGTCATCTGGAGTACAGACCAGGGTATGACTGACCTCTCTCCTCATTCATAGGCATCTGGAGTACAGACCAGGGTATGACTGACCTCTCTCCTCATTCATAGTCATCTGGAGTACAGACCAGGGTATGACTGACCTCTCTCCTCATTCATAGTCATCTGGAGTACAGACCAGGGTATGACTGACCTCTCTCCTCATTCATAGTCATCGTCATTATGCTGTTGCCATATGCAACGATGTATTGACAAATTATGCAATAATGTTAACTTTAAGTTTATAGATAGTGTATCAATCAGATACAGATCATCTCCTTCTAGTTTAGTGTAGGCCTTGGTTTCGGCGGTTTTCTCACTGACGTATTAATGTGTGGTTACACTGACAGCACTGACAAACTGCACTGAATGTTAAACAATTTAGAGCTGTTCATAAATGGTTGAACTACATAGAAGCTATCGGCACCTTTAGAAGGCTGTGTGGATAAACCTGGTTCCATCTACATTATTTATATCTATACTTTGTTGTTATTGTTTATTAAGTCATAATTAAACCTGGTTCCATGTCTTCCAACATGAGAGGCTGAGATTGAAGATCATCCAGGCTGTGTTCTCTTCTCCTGGAGCCAAACAACCCCAGACTGAAGACAGTGATCAGGCTCTTCTCCTGGAGCCAAACAACCCCAAACTGAAGTCAGTGATCAGGCTCTTCTCCTGGAGCCAAACAACCCCAAACTGAAGTCAGTGATCAGGCTCTTCTCCTGGAGCCAAACAACCCCAAACTGAAGTCAGTGATCAGGCTCTTCTCCTGGAGCCAAACAACCCCAAACTGAAGACAGTGATCAGACTCTTCTCCCCACCATACAGGTACCTTTAGGGAGTAGTTTGATTTAACTTTAATTGAGCTTCATCCAGGTAAATGTTTACAGGTCAATCCATTACTAGGTAAGAGATATACAATTGTCCCTTATATCCAATGTCTTATGTCTGATAGTGCAACTGTTGACAGATTGATTCAACATTTGGTGATCTTGAAGTCAGCAAACTACAAGCTAAAAATCTGTCAATTTACAATGTACCAGTCATAGAATAAAACGCAATATCTCTGTAGCCTATACCTTTTCATCAAAGTGCTGTGTTTACCTAGGCTTTTGGGTTTCATGTGTACAATAACTAAATATCCATCCAAGTAAATGTTTCCAGGTCAATCCATTGCTAGGTAACTGAGAGATTTACAATAGTTCCTTATTTCCATTGTCTTGTGTCTGATAGCGCAACTGTTGACAGATTGATACAAAATGTGGTGATCTTGAAGTCACACAACAAACTACGTTTTTACAAACTAAAAAACAAATGTACAATGTACCAGTCATACAATCAAACTCAATATCTCTGTAGCCTATACTCTTTAACTAAAGTGTTAATCTAGGGTTTTGTGTTTCATGTGTAAGTGTACAATAACTAACATGCAACTTGGTTGCAAAACATATATGTTGACACCTGTTTAGTTTAGTTATCCGTCTCCTCCAGGCCATTCCAAACAGTTGTTTTTCACATGCTTCCTGCCTTGATATTTACCACTGATTTCATTTGGGGTAACCTCTAGAGGGCAGTCAAGTATTGTTATTAGTGCACATGACATAAAACTATTTGTGTAAGCCACACTTACCCAGTGTGTGACTGGCAGGCTGTTAATGATCCATCTGAATAAGTATCACCAGTACAGTCACAACACACAGTATCTGTAGATGTTGTTCCTGCATAAAAAACTATACTTCCCAAAACAAACTTGTAAACATTGTACTTAGACTTTCCCCATGTACTCATCTTGACTTAATTTTAATTGTCCAATGATTTCAATCAATCAATCAAACGATCAGCTACTTTTAATTCAGTAGAGTAACTTGGCACACTAGAAATCATGACAAAATCATGTTGAATACTTGAGAGGAGACCAACCTGTGTGGCTGATGTATTGACCAGGTTTACAGCTGCTGTGTCTCTGGGCTGCTCTACCACCATCCTTAGTTGAGTGTCTACAGCAGTAAAAAGCTATTCGGTGGGGCAAGTGGAGACAGGCTCATACATCCCCATGTGCTACCAGAATGTGGAGTCCCTGACTGTGATGGGGCCTTGAATCTGGGGAGAGACGTAACTTGGAATTCATCAGTAATTTACTTACATTCTGGACAATGTTTTGCAGTACAATAGTTTGTCATATATTCTTACATATCATTTGTCTTAGCATTGATGACTTGATGAAGTAATATACCATACACATTTACTTATAAATATGTTTGAAATTCTTTTAACTCTTAAAAACTATTCTGTAAACATATTTTTAAAACCTTGCCTTACCTTTTCAAGTTCTCACAGACAGCATCGATATTCCCTGCTCTGGGGATGCCTATCAAATGGAATCAGTAATTAGTCAAACACATTGGGCTGCTTTTCCGGACAGAGATTAAGCCCAGTCCTTTTCAATGGAGATTCTCCATTTTAAGTGCTTTTTAGTCCAAGGATAGGCTTAATCTATGCCTGGGAAACTGGCCCATTAAATTCACATATCACAGCCAGAAGAGACCACTTAGTAAAACAATGTGATGAAAGATATTCATAGATTTCCAAACATACCTGTGTCAGTATGAGGGTCTATAAAAAAGTCAGATGTCCAATATTGTAATAAATATACCATGACGTTAACAAACAGTAGTAATCTAGACCATACCTGGGTTAAAATACTATTTAGGGTATTTCAATTACTTTCAAAGACATTTGGAAATAAGTATTTTGATATTTTTTTATTTGAAAACACAAGTAATTGAATATTGGTCTGTATTTGGAAATACACTTCGAAAATTGTGGCATGTATTTATTACATATATAGTATTTATACAAATATTTAAATACTCCCATGCAATTGAATCAGGTCTGTTAGGTATTTGAAATAATGTATTTGGAAATAAGTATTAGAAAATACTTTCGAATAGTAGTCTGTTTATAGGAAAGTACAGTGGGGAAAAAAAGTATTTAGTCAGCCACCAATTGTGCAAGTTCTCCCACTTAAAAAGATGAGAGAGGCCTGTCATTTTCATCATAGGTACACGTCAACTATGACAGACAAATTGAGAAAAAAAATCCAGAAAATCACATTGTAGGATTTTTAATGAATTTATTTGCAAATTATGGTGGAAAATAAGTATTTGGTCACCTACAAACAAGCAAGATTTCTGGCTCTCACAGACCTGTAACTTCTTCTTTAAGAGGCTCCTCTGTCCTCCACTCGTTACCTGTATTAATGGCACCTGTTTGAACTTGTTATCAGTATAAAAGACACCTGTCCACAACCTCAAACAGTCACACTCCAAACTCCACTATGGCCAAGACCAAAGAGCTGTCAAAGGACACCAGAAACAAAATTGTAGACCTGCACCAGGCTGGGAAGACTGAATCTGCAATAGGTAAGCAGCTTGGTTTGAAGAAATCAACTGTGGGAGCAATTATTAGGAAATGGAAGACATACAAGACCACTGATAATCTCCCTCGATCTGGGGCTCCACGCAAGATCTTACCCCGTGCGGTCAAAATGATCACAAAAATCCCAGAACCACACGGGGGGACCTAGTGAATGACCTGCAGAGAGCTGGGACCAAAGTAACAAAGACTACCATCAGTAACACACTACGCCGCCAGGGACTCAAATCCTGTAGTGCCAGACGTGTCCCCCTGCTTAAGCCAGTACATGTCCAGGCTCGTCTGAAGTTTGCTAGAGTGCATTTGGATGATCCAGAAGAGGATTGGGAGAATGTCATATGGTCAGATGAAACCAAAATATAACTTTTTGGTAAAAACTCAACTTGTCGTGTTTGGAGGACAAAGAATGCTGAGTTACATCCAAAGAACACCATACCTACTGTGTAGCATGGGGGTGGAAACATCATGCTTTGGGGCTGTGTTTCTGCAAAGGGACCAGGACGACTGATCCGTGTAAAGGAAAGAATGAATGGGGCCATGTATCGTGAGATTTTGAGTGAAAACCTCCTTCCATCAGCAAGGGCATTGAAGATGAAACGTGGCTGGGTCTTTCAGCATGACAATGATCCCAAACACACCGCCCGGGCAACGAAGGAGTGGCTTCGTAAGAAGCATTTCAAGGTCCTGGAGTGGCCTAGCCAGTCTCCAGATCTCAACCCCATAGAAAATCTTTGGAGGGAGTTGAAAGTCCGTGTTGCCCAGCGACAGCCCCAAAACATCACTGCTCTAGAGGAGATCTGCATGGAGGAATGGGCCAAAATACCAGCAACAGTGTGTGAAAACCTTGTGAAGACTTACAGAAAACATTTGACCTGTGTCATTGCCAACAAAGGATATATAACAAAGTATTGAAAAACTTGTTATTGACCAAATACTTATTTTCCACGATAATTTGCAAATAAATTCATAAAAAATCCTACAATGTGATTTTCTGGATTTTTTTTCTCATTTTGTCTGTCATAGTTGACGTGTACCTATGATGAAAATTACAGGCCTCTCTCATCTTTTTAAGTGGGAGAACATGCACAATCGGTGGCTGACTAAATACTTTTTTTCCCCACTGTATTTGAAAATACACTGAACAAAAATATAAACGCAACATGTAAAGTGTTGGTCCCATGAGCTAAAATAAAAGATCCCAGACATTTTCTATACGCACAAAAAGCTTATTTCTTTCAAATTTTGTGCACAAATTTGTTTACATCCCTGTTAGTGAGCATTTCTCCTTTGCCAAGATAATCCATCCACCTGACGAGTGGCATATCAAGAAGCTGATTAAACAGCATGATCATTACACAGGTGCACCTTGTGCTGGGGACAATAAAAGGATACTCTAAATGTGCAGGTTTGTCACAAAACACAATACCACAGATGTCTCATGTTTTGAGGGAGCGTGCAATTGGCATGCTGACAGCAGGAATGTCTGCAAGATAATTTTATGTTAATTTCTCTACCATAAGCCACCTCCAACGTTGTTTTAGAGAATTTTGTCAAGATATCATCAACACTAAGAGAAAAACATGACATTGTGATTCTCTCTTCCCCAAGAAATCGTGTACATAAGCATTGTCCTGATGTCACAACTTCCTCCGAAGCTGCCTCCTCTCCTGGTTCGGGCAGGCTTCGGCGTTCTTCGTCACCGGCCTTCTAGCCACTACCGCTCCTCATCTCATCATTCCATTTGTTTTGTCTTGTCTATTACACACACCTGGTTCATATCCCCTCATTAGTACTTGTATAAGTGTTCCCTCTGCCCCCTTGTCCTTGTGTGTGATTGTTTATTGTGAGGAGAGTGCAGCTCGGTTGAGCTCCATGTATTTTGTATTGCCGGGGTATTTTTCCCGTGTGCCTGTTTGGTTCCAGTGCGCCTGTTTTGCGCACTGGACTGTTTGACGCATTTCTGCGTAACTCTGTATTCCGGAATAAATTCTGTATTCTGTGATTTACCCTCCTGCGCCTGACTCCTTCAAATCATCCATCACAGAATCACACACCCGCCATGGAGTCAGCAGGAGAGGAGCACATGCCTGGAGTCGAGGCACGGGTCCAGGAGCATTCGGCGATGCTAGCCAGCTTGGGAGAAGCGATGGATCGGGTTATCCAGGTCGCCCAATGCCTGGAGAGGACACGATTTGTCGGGACCAGCTGGGCGACCGGATCCAGCCACCCACACCCCAGCACCCAGAAGGATCCATATATCCCGACCACGGGATTTCGACGGGACAGCTGCTCTCTGCCAGGTATTCCTCCTCCAACTGGAGCTTTACTATTCCAGCATCAGCCCGGCCCCATTGGAGCGGGAGAAGGTGTCCGCCCTCGTTTCCTGCCTCTCGGGGAAAGCCCTGGAGTGAGCCAACGCGGTCTGGAATGAAGGAGGAGCCGCGTTGGACAACTACGGGGAGTTCGCTCGCCTCTTTCGGGCTGTCTTCGATCACCCGCCCGAGGGTCGAGAGGCGGGCGAGCGGCTGGTCCACCTGAGGCAGGGGACGAGGACCGTGCAGGACTTCGCCCTGGAGTTCCGGACTGTAGCAGCAGGGTCCGGGTGGAACGAGCGGGCCCTCATCGACCACTTCCGGTGCCATCTACGGGAGGACGTCCGAAGGGAGTTAGCCTGCCGGGACACCATGCAGTCCTTCACTCAACTGGTGGACATGGCCATCCGGTTGGACAACCTGCTGGCGGCCAGAGGACGTCCAGGAGGGGGCCTGCCCATTCCAACCCCGCCCGACCCAAATCACGAGCTGATGGAGCGGCGATCCGGGAGAGCGGAGGACGACAGCGCCAGTGTCACTCTGGTGGCACGAGAGGACATTTCACTGCACGATGTCGTCAGCGTTCTTTTGGGTCTGGAGGCGGCAGGCAGGGCACTCTCACGTCATCCCAGGTATCGAACACCCACACTCGTTCAGAGCCCTCTGCTGCACACTGTACCCTTCCCATCCACTTTCCTGATTACATTGTAGTTCCCCAGTGTAAGGCGCTGGTCGATTCAGGCGTAGCTGGGAACTTTATGGACAGGTCATTTTCACACAGTCTAGGCATTACTTTGGTTCCCCTATCCATTCCACTCCCCATCAGAGCACTTGACAGTCGACCATTAGGGTCCGGGTTCGTTAGGGAGGTTACAGCACCAGTCACTATGGTTACACACAAGACTCATCGCGAGCAAGTCACTTTTTTTAAATTATTGAGTCTCCTGCTTTCCCTGTTGTATTAGGTATTCCCTGGTTAGCACTCCACAACCCCACCTTTTCATGGCCGCAGAGGGTTCTCACGGGGTGGTCGCGAGAGTGTCAGGGTAGGTGTCTCGGTGTTTCCATTGGTGCAACCACGGTGGAAAGTCCAGACAGTACCTCCACCGTGCGCATTCCCCCCGAATACCTCGATTTGGCGCACGCGTTTTCCAAAACGCAGGCAACCGAATTACCACCTCATCGGGCGGGGGATTGCGCGATAAACTTCCGGGTAGATGCTGTGCCTCCCAGGAGTCATGTGTATCCCGTCACAGGCTGAAACGGAGGCTATGGAGACATACGTCTCTGAGTTCCTGCGCCAGGGGTTTATACGTCCCTCCACTTCGCCCGCCTCCTCAAGTTTCTTTTTTGTGAAGAAGAAAGACGGCGGTCTGCGCCCGTGCATTGATTACCGATCACTGAACAAGGGGACGATATGATTTAGTTATCCTCTACCCCTCATTCCATCTGTGATCGAGTCAATGCATGGGGCACGCTTCTTCACAAAATTAGATGTCCGGAGTGCGTACAACCTGGTGTGTGTCCGAGAGGGGGACAGCATTAAGCACAACCACAGGGAATTACGAATACCTGGTGATAACTTATGGTTTGATAAATGCTCCATCCGTCTTTTTATTTATTTATTTTTTGTCATTTAGCAGATGCTCTTATCCAGAGCGACTTACAGGTAGTGAGTGCATACATTTTCATACTGGCCCCCCGTGGGAAACAAACCCACAACCCTGGCGTTGCAAGCGCCATGCTCTACCAACTGAGCTACAGGGGACGTACAGTACCTCAGTCGGGTAGTCCTCAGTCTTCCAGTCCTTTGTGAACGAGGTGTTTCGGGACATGCTTGGTCACTGTGTAGTGGTCTACATCGATGACATTCTGGTGTATTCCGCTACACGCGCCGAGCATGTGTCCCTGGTTCGCAAAGTGCTGGCCCGACTGTTGGAACATGACCTTTATGCCAAGGCAGAAAAGTGTTTGTTTTTCCTACAGTCTGTCTCCTTCCTCGGATACCGCATTACCACCTCAGGTGTGGAGATGGAGGGAGATCGCATTTCAGCCGTGCGTAATTGGCCGACTCCAACCACGGTAAAGGAGGTGCAGCGCTTTATTGACTTTGCCAACTACTATCGGAGGTTTATCCGGGGCTTTGGCTAGGTAGCAGCTCCCATCACATCTCTGTTGAAGGGTGGGCCGTCCTGGCTCCGCTGGTCTGCTGAGGCTCCAGGGCCTTCAATAACCTGAGGGGTCTGTTCACCTCAGCCCTGGTACTGGCCCACCCTGATCCATCACTACCGTTCATAGTGGAGGTGGATGCGTCCAAGGTAGGGATAGGCGCGGTCCTATCTCAACGCTCGGGCACGCCACCAAAGCTCCGCCCCTGTGCCTTCTTCTCCAAGAAGCTCAGCCCGGCGGAGCAGAACTACGACGTTGGTGATTGGGAGCTGTTGGCTGTTGTCCGAGCCCTGACCATGTGGAGGCACTGGCTCGAAGGGGCGAAACACCCTTTCCTCGTATGGACGGACCACCGTAACCTGGAGTACATCCGTGCAGCGAGGAGGCTGAACCCTCGCAAGGCCAGGTTGGCCCTATTCTTCACCCGGTTTGATTTTACACTATCATACATCCCGGGTACGAAGAACGTGAAGGCAGTCGCACTGTCACGGCTGTACGACACAGAGGAAAGGCCCAGAGACAACACCCCCATACTACCGGCCTCCTGTATTGTGGCGCCGGTAGTATGGACGCGGATATAGAGCAGGCATTACGCACAGAGCCATCTCCACCTCAGTGTCCAGCTGGGCTGCGGTACGTGCCTGCTCTTGTCCGTGACCGTCTGATCTATTGGGCACACACGTCCCCCTCCTCTGGTCACCCAGGTATCGGTCGTACAGTGCGCTGCCTGACCGGAAAGTACTGGTGGCCTACCTTGGCTAAGGACATAAGGGTGTATGTTTCATTTACATTTACATTTAAGTCATTAGCAGTGTTTCCTCCTGCTCGGTGTGTGCCCAGAGTAAGGCACCTAGGCACCTCCCAGCGGGTAAGTTACAGCCTTTACCAGTTCCACAACGGCCACAATGTTCTCACCTGAGTATTGATTTCCTTACTGATCTTCCCCTCTCTGAAGGTAACACCACCATCCTGGTCGTTGTGGACTGACTTCAGAGACACCACTCAACTTTTAATTTTTGTTGAAGGAATAAATGAGAACTTTGAAATAACAGAGGAACTTCTTGCGATGGAATCAATGATGGGAACAACCAGTGGCTCTGACTTATATGACAGGGTGTCTGCCTGCTTGGAGAAAATGAATCTACCGTGGAGGAAACTGACAAACGTCACAACAGATGGATCACCAAATCTAACCTGTAAAAACATTGGCCTCCTTAAAAGATTACAAGACAAAGTAAAAGAAGAAAGCCCTAACCCGGAGGAATTTATATTTCTTCACTGTATTATTCATCAGGAAGCCCTGTGTCAAAGTGTGTTAAAGCTGGAAAAGTTGTCAAAGTGGTTGTAAAACTTGTCAACTTTATACGGGCAAGGGGGCTTAACCATCGTCAGTTCATTCAGCTGCTCAATGACACGGAGGCAGAGCACCAGGACTTGTTGTAGCATTCAAATGTGCCTGGGAAAAGTATTTCGCCGTGTGTGGGAACTAAGAGGGGAGATAGGTATGTTCCTTGATACGGTTGGTAAAGCTGACGACTTCTCAGAGTTGAAAGACACAGACTGGCTGGGCGACTTTGCTTTCGGTGTGGACATATTGGGGCATCTGAACGATCTAAATGTGAAACTGCAGGGAAATTGTGTTTTTGTGCATGAACTGTATTCCAAGGCCAAACTTATGTTGTTCTCCAGACAAATGAGCAGCCGGTCTCTCGCTCATTTTCCGACACTGGCCGCACTGAACGCGCCCACATCGCAGTGCCGCACTGAGACATACAGTAGCACTTTGATTGACCTGCATGCTGAGTTTTCCCACCACTTCTCAGACTTCACCAAGATTGAGACTGAGCTGGAGCTTGTATCATGCCCCCTGTCTTTCGACAGTGAGAAAGCACCACCAGACACACAATTGGAGCTCATCGACATCCAATGTGACATTGCTTTTACATTTACATTTACGTCATTTAGCAGACGCTCTTATCCAGAGCGACTTACAAATTGGCTTTGAAGGAGAAGTACAAAACAGCAACAATAGACCAGTTCTATGGCTCACTGAATGAAACAAAGTTTCCAAACATTAAAAAGCACGCCCAAAGGATGCTTGTTTTATTCGGGTCCACATATGTGTGTGAACAAACGTTCTCAGTCATGAATTACAACAAATCCCATCACAGGTCAAATGTAACAAATTACCACTTGTCAGCTGTTCTGAGAATCTCTACATCAAAGATGACACCAGACTTTGATGCCCTTGCCAAGAGAGGTGACCAGACCCATTGTTCACATTAAGACACAAATAACTGTGACTGGGGTAGGCAAGGATTACACCTTTTCATGGTGATGTTATGCAGTGATAATTATCCAGCAATGCATTTGGATACAGGTAATAACTAATCAGTCAAATTTGGGCTGAGGTGATTGGATAACTGTCAATATGGCTCACAATGGAGATGAGAATTTTTCCTTAATATGCTTTCAAAAACAGACCACCCAAATGAAACAGATGCTCTAACCATATGTTTCACTCAAATGTTAGATTATTATTATTTTATTTTTGTACACATCTGCTGTTACATTTAGCATGTCTCCAGTCATATAATATATATTTTTAAGTTTGCATATTGTAACTGTACGTTTGATTGTACTTTACAAGGGTAGAGATGCAGGATCTGTGTGTGTTTGACGGTGTCTGTGACATAAATATCAATTTTGTAAAAAGGAAAATCACAAATAAACAAGGGTAGAATTGTTCTGCAAGCCTAAGTACACCTACAGTACACTAGTAGTTGCGTGTCAATGTGAAAATGAATAAAGGCTTCACATGTTTTGTCACGCATATAGTATGTGGCCCTTCACTTGGTTTCAAAATCTCAACGTGGCCCTTGAGCCAAAAGGTTTGCCCACCCCTGGTCTAGGGGGTAGTCTGATTGAAATGTGATGAAGCTTCATCCAGGTCAATGTTTTCTACCCCACAGATAACAGATTCCCCAAACAGGTTAAACACCTAAATCAACTGGATACTACCCAAGTCTTCCCCCAAACAAAAGTCATTTTCTCACCTCAAAGGTAAAAATAAAGGTTAAATGAATAAAATGCTACATTTACCAGAACGGATGCCCCTGTAATCAGCCATTCCCATAGTAATGCTAGCATTTACCAATAAACTATGCCCATGACAATTTGGAAGCTTTAAAACATAAAATACTGATTGATTTTTGTTAGTTTTAGAAAATCATTGATGACAGTTCAAAGTTCTACCAAAAACTGCAGCCGAAAGTAGAGCAAATCCCTCCTCTTACTTTGTGACGTACAGGGAGCTAAAGCTGAGGCTGGGGGAGTGAAAACAGCAGCTCCAACACCACAGAAGAAGATCTAACGAGAGAAAGCAGCAGCTTCAACACCACAGAAGAAGTTCTAATGAGAGAAAGCAGCAGCTCCAACACCACAGAAGAAGATCTAACGAGAGAAAGCAGCAGCTTCAACACCACAGAAGAAGTTCTAATGAGAGAAAGCAGCTGCTCCAACACCACAGAAGAAGATCTAATGTCACACACAGTGGAGGGACAGCTGAAACTGGAAGGGATGTTTTTGAAGTGGGTGTCCTCCATGCATTTCAAATAATAAACACAAAAAATATTTGTCAAATTAAAAGCAAAAAAGAAGGTACACTTGCTGAATGGATGTTGATTATTTTCACAATATTAACAAATGTACAAGTGTTTTGTGCCCATACAAATTACTGTTCAGAAAAACAAGTAATGGAAAATGTATCGGGTAATTTAAATATAATTTACAAGCAATCAGCAAACCGGTTTGGTTAGAAGGCACAAGTAAAGACTGTTCATATCACATTTTATTTTTTGTAGCACAATTAACAGTAAAAAGTGACATGGTCTTGATCTAGGATGTTGCAAAACAACTTGGCTAAATAACAGGTGAATCAAGATCCCAGATCCCAGTAACTTTGGCTGAATACAGTCAACTCCTGATAAATCCACATTGGATTAGTCAAAATTAAAGTGGAAGTGCATTGCAGTTCATTTTATCCACGGCGGTGTGGATATTTTCACGCTCCAGTTCTGGTGTGTGGCATCCATGACACTTCATCTGAGTACAGTGGATGGATCATTTATGATATTGCACATTTTCAATGGTACACTTTCAAACTCAGCTCCCAGATTAGTGCAGGCTGCGAGATGCGACTGACATTTTACGGGTGGGTAGAGAGCGAGAGTGGGGGGTGGACATGGAGGGCGCATGGCTTGAAGCACTGAACATCATGATGTGAATTGGACTGTGTTTAGGCTATTACTAGCATCAGAACTTCACTGAATTACATAATTATATACTAGACATTAGGAATACTTTTGGAACTTAAAATAACATTATATAAACCTGTTCTCAAGATTTGTAAATAACGGTTCTGTTCCAGAAGACTAGAGATCACTTCTGTTCCCAGTTCAGTTACGGTTTCTTGAAATAAATGTTGGTTCTGTTTTGGTTCTGTTCCCTGAACTGGTTCGAACCCCTGATTTAAGACACTATATGTCTCTTCTGTTTCCACTCTGGAAAAACAAGATGCAAAACAAGTATAATTTGGTTAGTTATTACTATGATAGTCTGAGAAATACTTAATCCAAATGGACAGGATGTTTTGGATTGATAGGGGTGCACACACTCAAAATGTTTACATTTAAATAATTTAGCAGATGCTCTTAGAGTTAAGTGCCTTGCTCAAGGGCAAATCGACAAAATGTTTTTTTCTTCCACCTAGTCTGCTCAGCGATTCAAACCAACGACCTTAGTCACCTAGTCGTCTCGTGGATTTGAACAATCAACTTTTCGGTTACTGGCCTAGCGCTCTTAAACGCTAGACTACCTGCCACCACTCTCTCTAACTCACTCATACTCACACAAACACTAAAAAATAATTCACACACACACTAAACAATAATTTACTGATGCAATTCCTAAAATGAATCTGAGTTTTTTTCTTTTTCTCACTACTATTAATAAGAAAACAGCTCCAGCTAATATCATGAGAACTGTCATGGATGCCACAACACCAATTATGCCTCTAGCTGTTGAATGGGATAGTTGTGGTCCACACGCTGAATCCGACCAAGGAAATCCTGGTTTCATTTCCTGAAGTCCCAAGGATTCACATCTATAAACAGATAAATACTGGCCATTAATGATTCCTTTATAACTTGGTCATACATCTTTCAGTTTTAGATTTGTGTTAGGTAACTTTGTATTTAGGGGGGAAACTATTTGTGTAAGCCACACTTACCCAGTGTGTGACTGGCAGGCTGTAAATGATCCATCTGAATAAGTATCACCAGTACAGTAAGAACAAACAGTATCTGTAGATGTTGTTCCTGCATAAATGGAGGTTTAAACATAAATAAAAAACGATTAGTTACCGGAGTGTAACTCCAGTTCTATGAGTGGAGCGGAGCCCCATAGGGGAGCTCTGCTCCTAGTGGTTTACCCTCTGCCCTATGGCAGCAGCAGCCTGAGACAAAATTATGCACACACCTACAGCCAATAGGAGTACAGGTGTCCCTATAAGAGGGGCTGCCTCCCCTCAATCAGCCTCCCGAGATATTTATCTTCAGCGAGACTAGAGAGGGTCGGCAGGGCCTTAAGTCCTATGGGGCTCCGCTCCACTCATAGAACTGGAGTTACACTCCGGTAACTAATCGTTCTATATCGTGGAGCTCCGCCCCATAGGGGAGCTCTGCTCCTAGTGGTTTAAGGCGGAGCGTAGCGCTCCAAAATGTACTCCCTGCCGAGCCTAACACTTCCCATCGAAACGAGAAAGTCAGGCCTAGCAATGGCTGCAACCGAGTCCCGCAGTACTGCAACTAAAAACCCCTACGGGCGTCACAATATACCGCGTCATCGGTTAAAGACCTGCCCCACCTAGTCCAATGGCAATGCCAATGACTAGTGGGCAGATCACCAGAATAGAAGCCATACTAATCTGTACTAGCAGATAGATGTGCCTCAATATCCTGTGAAAACACTACCGACCATTAATGGAATGACACCAAGTGTCACTCTACATTGTAAACGCGGTAGACCGCCTCACTCACTCAATGGAATCCCAGAGATTAGTGGGCAGGAACAAAAACATGAGTCATACTAACTGAACAAGCAGATAGATGACCTCACATTCTGTTAATCAACGCATGCCTCTACTGTACTGACCCTGTCAGTCAGGATTCATGCCACAAAATATGTTTTCCTATCCAAAGCGGACCTGATGGAAACCCTGTCCATAGTCCTGCTTTTCCCTCTCTTCCTAGCTCAAGATCTCCCTTCAGCTATGCTGAGTACAGACCGAGCCAAAGAGTTAGAAAACACATCTGTCAAAAAACACGTCTTCCTAACCAAAGCGGACCTGATGGAAACCTGTGTCCACAGTCCTGCTTCTCCTCTCTTTCTTGCTCAAGATCTCCCTTCAGCCACGCTGAGTACAGATCGAGCCAGAGAATTAGAAGACATATCTAAGAGATAGAAACGGATAAATGGAGACGGCGTCGACCAGGATGCTGCTCTACAGATATCCTCTACTCCTGTTCCTCTGAAAAGGGCAGTAGAAGCCGCTACTCCACGAGTGGAGTGAGCTCTGATACCCTGAGGCAATTGCCGCCCCGCTGCCTCATAAGCTGTCTCAATGCCTTCACAAAGCCAATGAGACAACCTCTGTTTTGAAAG
The DNA here is from genome assembly GCF_964263955.1 of Coregonus lavaretus. Classification (NCBI taxonomy): domain Eukaryota; kingdom Metazoa; phylum Chordata; class Actinopteri; order Salmoniformes; family Salmonidae; genus Coregonus; species Coregonus lavaretus. The sequence continues at coordinate 43,237,783 of NC_140007.1, forward strand.
TGGTCTACCTAGTGCAGCCGCACCGTGACACACAAACAACTGAGGCGATGACCTAATCGCTGCTGTGCGCTCGACGTAACACGCCAAAGCGCTTACCGGGCACAGGCGATGGAGCTTTTCCTCACTCCTCTCTCTATGAGGAGGATGAGAAAAAGCCCACAGCTCCACGGTCTGTGACCTATATGAACTCTTAATAACCTTCGGCACAAATGCCGGGTTAGGATGTAACACTGCTCTGCTCAGGTCACCATTGATGGCCAAGCAGTCAGGTCTCGTCGAAAGAGCACACAAATCACTGACCCGCTTAGCTGTAGTCAAAGCGAGCAACAGTGCTGTCTTTATAGACAGCAACATGAGGGGTATTTGATTCAATGGCTCGAACGGCGACTTACATAGCGCTTCGAGTACCAAAGCCAAATCCCACTGAGGAAGCGTGACTCTAGGTGTTGGCCTAAGTCGCCGCGTTCCTAATAGGAAGTGTTTCACTAGAGGGTGGCTAAAGACATTGTCTCTGCCAAAACCCTCATGACAAGCTGAAATCGCTGCTGCAAACACTCTAATCGTGGCAGGCGATTTTTGCTTATCAAACATGAGCTGTAGAAAAGAGAGAATACTCTCCACCTGACAGCTCATGGGGTCTACACCTTGTGTGACACACCATCGTGAAAACACGTTCCATCTACTGGCATACATCTTAGAAGTGGAACTGGCACGTGAACCCTGTATGGTCCTGATCACTGCATCAGATAACCCACGGCGCTCTAGCCTGTCCCTCTCAGCAGCCAGGCCTTCAGTGGTTGGCCGATTATGGGCAATTTCCCTATCGTGCCAGCCGCCTGAGACAACGTGTCCCGTCGATGTGGAATTGGCCAAGGTGGCGCAATCAACATCTGACTAATCTCCGCAAACCACGGAGCCCCCGGGCGATCGTGCGCTATCAGTATCACTGACAGCCCCTCTGACCTCACCCTGGCTAGCAGTGGGAGAATGCAGGACAGCGGAGGGAATGCATACAGGAGAACTCTCGGCCACGGTTGGTGCGCAAAGGCGTCCCTTCCCAGTGGCGGTTCGTCCTGTTCCCTCAGAGAGAACCACAGAGGACATTGCGCGTTCACGCGTGACGCGAATAGGTCCACCTCGGCTCTCCCGAATTGTTCCCAAATCTGGAGAACAATGCCTGGATGCAGACACCACTCGTCGTCTCGAGGACCCCCTCTTGACATGAGGTCTGCTCCTACGTTCAAGTAGCCCGGAATGTGTGCTGCTCTCAATGAGCGAAGGTGCTCGTGAACCCACAGCCACAATTCCTCTGCCGCCCGATGGAGAGCAGGAGACCTGACTCCTCCCTGGCGATTTATGTGGGCTACTGTGGCCCGGTTGTCTGACCAGACCAGCACATCGCGACCCCGAAGGGTAGACGCGAAGTGGGTCAGAACCAGTCGAACCGTTTCCAACTCCAGGAGGTTGATGTGACGACCTGATTGAGGCCACACACCTCCTATCGCTTGTGTCTGACATGTCCCTCCCCATCCCGTCAGGGACGCATCCGTGAATACTGGGATGTGAGAGGACACCTTTCCTATCGGGACTCCGTGCGTGAGAACGCGCGAGTTTCTCCAATAGTTTAGGTCTGCACTGAGCGAGAGGGGAACCACCACCAACCGATGACGTTGACGCAATGGGTCTAGTCTTAGTTGGGCGAACCATCGCTGCATCCTGCGCATATGCAGGAGTCCCAGCGGAACCACAGAGTGGGCTGACGACATGAGACCCAAAAGTGACATGATCGACAGCGCCATCACCGTGTGATTCGGACGACACTTCCTTAGGGCTAGCAACAAGGCTACCCTTCGGGGGTCCGAGATTCGGGCCCTCATCCTCACAGTGTCTAGCTGTATCCCCAGGTAGACAATCTGATGAGTGGGCCAGGGCGCGCTCTTTTTCCAATTCACAGCAAACCCCAGACTTGTGAGATGCATCACTGTCTGTGTTGTGTGGGTAATCGCCAGCTCTGCTGACGGGGCGAGAACCAGTAGGTCGTCCAGGTAGGCTAGTAGCCGTATTCCCTGACGACGCAACGGTTCCAATGCCACCTCCACCCAAATGGCATCCTCGTGTATTCGTACGCCACCCCTTGAAAGGCGAACCGCAGAAACTTCCTGTGACGCGGCTGAACCGGCACATGAAAGTACGCGTCCTTTAGGTCTATGCTCGCACAAAAGTCCCCTCTCTGGACACATTCCAGCAGACGTTTTGTCGTTAGCAGTCGGAAGGGCCGCTTGGTTATGCTCTCGTTGAGAATGCGTAAATCCAAAATCGGCCTCACTCCCCCCGTCTTTTTGGGCACTAGGAAATAAGGCGAATATAGCCCTTTGTTCCTTTGCTCCCGGGGAACTACTGTCACCGCCTCCTTCGCCAAAAGTTCTGTAATCTCTGTCATCAGAGCGGCCACTTTGTCTGGCGTTTTCATCACCGTCTCCACCACTCCCCTGAACGGGGGTGGGGTTCGGTGGAATTGGAGAGCATAACCCTTCTGCAACGTCTGTTCTAGCCAGTGTGAGAGGGTGCAGCTGTGGTGCATCCAGTAGGAAGGACCTGTATTCCTCTATGGCCCTTACCGCCACTGTTCCCCAACATTGAAGTGGTGGAACAGCCCAAGGTGGGCCTCCCGTGAAAGGGAGAGGAACTATCGATGCGTTCTGAGAAAGAAAGAGGAGTAGGGACGTCGGTTAAACCCGTAACCGTCGTATTCCTGCCCTCCTTGAACGCATCGCTGGTCTGAATTGCGCTGACCGAGGCCACAGCCTGCGGCAGAGCACCATCCCCAGCAAGCGATTGCGTCATCTTAGGTGACTGCAATTCGCTATCAGAGCCCTTCACTACAGTACTCCTAGAAGTCTGTAGTATGAGGTCTCTATGAGGTAAAACAAGGCGGCGCCTTGATACCTTCTTGACTTTCACCTTCTGTGTGTGTTCAACACTGCACCCCTGGTGGGTTGATTCACGCTCAGTGTGGTGAGTACTGGCTCGTTCTGTCAGGGGAGCTGATACTTTGGTTATACCCATAACGCTAGTAATCCTGCCCTCCTTGAACGTAGCATGGGTCTGAATCGCATTAACCGAGACCTTGGTCTGCGATAATGCGCCGTCCCCAGATAGCTGCTGTGTTACAATGCCTGGGGGCGCCGATACTCTGGGCACCTTGGTGACCGCGGTAATCGGGCCCTCCGTGAACGCAGCATGGGTCTGGCTCGTACTAGTGGAGACCTTAGTCTGTGCTAGTGCGCCATCCCCAAATAGCGGCTGCGTCCTCATGTCAGAATCTGACCGGGACTGCTGCCTTCTATGTAAAGCAATTCTTATACGTGAAGTGTGATGTGACGACCTGATTGAGGTCTTCTGGATACATACTCTTAGTGCCTGTTCAGCAACGCACCCTCGGTGGGCTGAACGGCTCTTAGAGTGGTAAGGAAGAGAGGGTGAGATTTGAACGCTCTCGGACGTATTATGGAAAAGAGGCTCTTTTTTGACAAAGTCAGGTGGAGCCAACTCTTTATTAAACACATCAACAAAGGCATTAACATCAACACCCATCCCTTCAACCGAAGGGTGGGGGGGAACAGTGGGCACGTTCGACACCATCGATGCGTCCTCCATCCTCTCCCCCGCGTCCCGTCACGTACGCCTCCTCTTGCCTCCCTTGGAGGGCCAGGTCGGCGTCCTCGTCACCTCCCTCGCCGGCTGTAGTGGGGCTACCGTAGCTGCTGGGAGGGCCGGGCCCATTCCCTTGCTGCTCGTGGCCGCCGGATGACGCCGATTACGCCGCCTCGTCGTAGACCCCGGTCTACTTAGAGGGGCGGAGGTAGATGGCCTTTGGGGAGGAGGGGGGCCGAGTCGTCCTGCCAACGGCAGGTGCTTGGCCAACTGCTTCTTCTCCATCCTCTAACTTAGAGAAACGCTCCGTCGCCTCTTTGACTGCGACCCCAAAGAGGCCATCGTCAGAGAGTGGGGCGTTCAAGAGAGACGTCCTGTCTGCCTCTTTCATGGATGTCAATGACAACCAGAGGTGTCGTTCACCGACCACCGAAGTGGCCATGGATCTCCCCGCGCAGACTGCGGACGCCTGTGTCAGGTGGAGTATGGCGGCAGAAATTCTGGACGCCTCCTCCACCTCCTCCGGTGCCATCTCTGTCTTACCCGTGGTTAAACGGGACAGAGAGGCCGCCAAAAGGGCAATGTTGTTAGCTGCTGCTACAGCTTGGGCTCCCAACCCAAAATACTTCTCTAACAGCTGTGCTGTGAGTCGGTCCTTCTGGGATGGCAACGTGGCCTTCTTGGAAGAGGGCCAAGGGCTCGAACCCGGTACGAGATACGCCGCCATGGCGCTCTCTAACCTGGGGATTCCCTGACCCTGAAACCTTCCTTCCACTCTCGTGAATGGGAGATACGCTTTTACAGGCGAACGCGCCGCTAAAGGTGCCTCCCACGAGCCCTCAACGTACCTAGCCAAAGAAGGCATGGCAGGAGCCACTGGCTCCGCCGCCTTCCTTGGCCTGGAATAAGGACCGCCCTCCATCATATCAACCTCCGGTGCGGAGGGAAGAGGGGGCAGCCTTATTACCAGCCGTTGAGCAGCTCTCTCAATGATACCCGGAAAGTCCGATCTCAGAGAGGCTGCAGCGAAAGAGAGAGCTTCTGATCTCTCAGAGCTCGTATCCCCTTCGCTATAGGGACTACAAGCCCTCTCGCTCTCCAAAGGAAAGGGGGGCTTGAAAGTATGAGGGACGGGGTCCGACTGTTCCATTGGAATGCCAGACCCTTCCTCAAAGTCCCTATCTTCCCCCGAGTCTGCGCCGTCGGACGACGCCTCTGAAGCAGAGGCTAGTATCGACAGCACATCCTCAAGGGGGATGTCCTCCCTGAAAAACGCCCAACGCTGCTTCCTCTCCTTTAAAGAAAGGAGGGCGCAGGAGGCGCAATTCGGGGGACTGCAGACGCCTTCCTTGGCATGCTGGGATCCCAAACACACGAAACATAGGTCGTGGTGGTCACTGGCCGCCATGGAAGTGCATCTGCACTGAGCTCTGAAAATAGCTTATGGGGGTGGAAAATCTCCCGGTGTGCTCATTTAGACGACGTTGATGACTGGAATATCAACAACGTTTTCGTCCTGAGTCTTCGTGCTTCGTCTCTTCTTGGCTCTTCAGTCTAGTCATCCAGTCGCTGAAGAAAAAGGGAGGCTGATTGAGGGGAGGCATCCCCTCTTATAGGGACACCTGTACTCCTATTGGCTGTAGGTGTGTGCATAATTTTGTCTCAGGCTGCTGTTGCCGTAGGGCAGAGGGTAAACCACTAGGAGCAGAGCTCCCCTATGGGGCGGAGCTCCACGATATAGAACTAGACTTCCCAAAACAAACTTGTAAACATTGTACTTAAACTTTCCCCATGTACTCATCTTGACTTAATTTTAATTGTCCAATAATTTCAATCAATCAATCAAACGATCAGCTACTTTTAATTCAGTAGAGTAACTTGGCACACTAGAAATCATGACAAAATCATGTTCAATACTTGAGAGGAGACCAACCTGTGTGGCTGATGTATTGACCAGGTTTACAGCTGCTGTGTCTCTGGGCTGCTCTACAACCATCCTTAGTTGGGTCTAGACAGTAGAACCCCTCCAGTGTCCCACAGACAGTGTCTGATGAAGGTCTACATGGCTGCTTTACCTTCAAACCCAAACCTATGGAGAAAACATGTCACTTGGTATCTGAAGCTAAATGTAAAACCTGTTGTATTTAATTAAAACAACAGCTGATATTAAAGTAGCTCAGTGTTTACACCCAGAACACAGAATTCTCACCTGGATCACATGTGGTACAGTTGTTGCATGTTGTTTTCCCACTGGGCTCATCAAGGAATGTGGAGTCAATACAGGGCACACAGGAAGGTGTACGTGTAGATTTAGTACAATGACTATATACACGATATCCTGTTGAAAAGAAAACCAGAAAATAATTACGTTTTGTTATTATTATTATCATAATTATTATTATTGTTACATTTTACATTTTTTGTATAGTTATTATTATAATTAACCCCTCATAAAAATACACAAGGTCCTTACCAGGCCAACACATTATGCAATCTCTATCGCCTAATTTATAGATGGGGCGATCATATGTGAAACAGGGTTCAATGTTTAGAAGTATAGAAGTTATATGTTGGTGTTGATGATGTATTAATGTCTGGTGATTCATATGATGTAAAGAGACGGTCCTTACCTGGCCAACACATGGGACAACATTCATCCCCTATTCTGTACTCGGCTCTACCACATGAGATACAGGATCCAATGTTTCCAAGCACCAATATATTAGGTATCTGGAAGTAGAGAACATTTTAGAAATAAAATCGCAAAAATCTAAACTGATGGTGTTTATTCATAAAACCTACAGAAGTAGATAACAGAATTCTAACCTAAATATTCCCATTTCAAATATAATTATTGTAATTATGTGGGACCATTTTAAACAGGCTTTTGTGAGTGTGGTGGCACCCACTGGTGTGCTTATTTTGTCTTTAAAAGGTGTGACAAATGTACTTCTCTCCCCCACATTTTTTCTACGAAGGTTTCAGTAAAATGGACAGAACTAGTAGGCTAATAATAACTGATTTATATTTCATAGAGGAAATATTTAAATAGATAATTGGTTTTAAAACATGCCAAGCCACAATGTGCTAATCAGAAATGTTTAACTTACAGTCCATATCAAGGTTTCAAACTGTGCCATGGTTCCTCAATCCTCTCCAACTCACTGGAAGACCCACACACTGGATTTGTGAAGTTCTTAGGCGTTTTGAAGTATGGAGATGAACTGACCTGTAGAATTAATGTATTTTAGTACATGTCAATATAAACCTTTCAATTTGTAAATTATGATATCTTACTGAATTGAATCACTGAAAAAATAACTAATAAGCTAGTTATCAACTTTGAGAAGTATGAAACAGAATTAGGCATGTAGTTATTAGAGAATGCTGCCATCTTTGACACTTGATACAGCTAAGACTGGAAGTTTTTGTAGCAGGTAAGGAGAGCATTTTCACTAACCCTAACCCCTTTCCTAACCTTAACCTAACTCTCCTAACCTGCTGTGTATACCAGTGACTGAAGGAACATGGTCTTCTTCCTTTTTTAACCAGCTATTTTTAACCGGCTCATATTTGAAACAAATACATGTTAAAACACACTGGAGTCTGGCGATACAACTCACCACTATAACTGGGCCTCTAAGTCTGTTTTCTCCCTGTTGTGCTGTCTGTCTATGCATCTCTGCTGTCACTGTCTCTCTGTCTGTGATTCTCCTTGTTCTCCTCTGCTGTCTCTCTGTCTGTCTGTGATTCTCCTCTGCTGTCTGTCACTCTGTCACTCTGTCGGTCTCTGTTTCTTCTTGTTCTCCTCTGCTGTCTCTCTGTCCTCCCTACCCTTTTGTCAGCTGGCATCACAGCAGTTCTTCTCTGCCACCCTGTCAATGACATCATCTGTATCCAGGACCATAAGGATTTCCTTTTCAGTTGTCATCAGCATAATGCCTCCAAGTGATCGTAGGATAAGGGTGCTCCTGAGTCGATGTTTTATGAATTTGAGAGTAGAGAAGCTCCTCTCACAGGTTACCTGGATGACAGACAGGGTGAGTAGGAACTTGTACCCCAGGCCTATAACATGGTAAGCCTCTGTCAACAAGATGTACCACCATAGAAGTTGATAACAACATACAGAACAGTTCTTACATGTTGAACAACTTTTATTCATCCTCTCCACTTGTTCTTCATCATGTCCATCCGCTGGTATCTCACTCACATTCCTGGTTGTGTCCTTCTCCACTGCTGATGTTTTCACGCTCTCCCACTGACTGGTCAACTCACACTGCAAAGTGCTGACAGATGCTCGGCTGGCAAACTTAAGCAAGAGTTTGCTTAGTTTAGCAAGTGATGTCTGGGGCAATCCATTATATTTTATCTCTGAGAACCTGCTGGGGTCCAGATAAGCAAAGTCTGTGTACAATGTGCCTTGTGTCAGAAAGCGCTGATAGATGCTATCAGTGACTGTATCCATGATGACAAAGTGCACCTTAGTCTTGTAGACCCTCTCTGCATCTCTATCAGTCTCATCCTGAGCCAACTCCCCAGGCATGGGCTTCCCCAGGCATCTCAGCTTACACTTCCTGTTCGGTGTCTTCATCCTGTTCTTGCAGCTTGTCAGTGTCTGTGGCCCTCTTCACAGCACACCAGTGTTTTTCTCCTATAGGAGAGAGACGTCTGTGGCGAGTGTCCAGGCTTTTTCCCTCCACACATTAATTATTGTGTAGGACTCTGGAATTAACACTGCCAGGTTATTTAGTAGAGAACAGCAACACACTTGCTATAACTACTCCTATTGCTATAACTACTCCTATAACTACTCCTATTGCTATAACTACTCCTATTGCTATAACTACTCCTATTGCTCTAACTACTCCTATTGCTCTAACTACTCCTATTGTTATAACTACTCCTATTGCTATAACTACTCCTATTGCTATAACTACTCCTATTGTTATAACTACTCCTATTGCTATAACTACTCCTATTGCTATAACTACTCCTATTGCTATAACTACTCCTATTGCTATAACTACTCCTATTGCTATAACTACTCCTATTGCTATAACTACTCCTATTGTTATAACTACTCCTATTGCTATAACTACTCCTATTGCTATAACTACTCCTATTGCTATAACTACTCCTATTGTCTGCCATCACAAGATTCAGGATGTGTGTAACACCACATGTACTTGGTTGGGAGAGTTTGCGGATAGCAAGGCAGAGAAACCAAAGTCCAGTTGTAGTGTTTCAATGACGTCTTTAACTAACTGAACAAAGTACACGATGAATACAAAAGTATGAGGACACCCCTTCAAATTAGTGGATTAGTCTATTTCAGCCACACCCGTTGTTGACAGGTGTATAAAATCAAGCACACAGTCATGCAATCTCCATAGAAAAACATTGGCCGTTGGAATGGCCTTACTGAAGAGGTCAGTGACTTTCAACGTGGCACCATCATAGGATGACACCTTTCCACAAGTCAGTTCGTCAAATTTCTGCCCTGCTAGAGCTGCCCCGGTCAACTGTAAGTGCTGATATTGTGATGTGGAAACGTCTAGGAGCAACAACGGCTCAGCCACAAAGTGGTAGGCCACACAAGCTCACAGAACTGGACCGGCGAGTGCTGAAGCGCATAGCACGTAAAAATAGTCTTTCCTCGGTTGCAACACTCATTACCGAGTTCCAAACTGCCTCTGAAAGCAACGTCAGCACAAGAACTGTTCGTCTGGAGTTTCATGAAATGGGTTCGGACTAGGTGCCTTAGTTCCTGTGAAGGGAAATCTTAACGCTACAGCATACAATGACATTCTAGACGATTCTGTGCTTCCAACTTTGTGGCGACAGTTTGGGGAATGCCCTTTCTTGTTTCAGCATGACAATGCCCCCGTCGAGATTGGTGTGAAAGAACTTGACTGGCCTGCACAGAGCCCTGACCTCAACCCCATCGAACACCTTTGGGATGAATTGGAACGCCGACTGCGAGCCAGGCCTAATTGCCCAACATCAGTGCCTGACCTCACTAATGCTCTTGTGGCTGAATGGTATCAAGTCCCCCACAGCAATGTTCCAACATCTAGTGGAAAGCCTTCCCAGAAGAGTGGAGGCTGTTATAGCAGCAAAAGGGGGAACCAACTCCATATTATCCAGTTTATCCAAATAAAATATTGAAATATTGATCATTTATTTGACCAAGACGCACACAGACAGAAAGACGCATCAATCTCAGATAAAGCATCCGAGCAAGTGAAACAGCGCCCCTCTGTCTCTGTAAGTGTAGACCATGTATCTGATGCTGTCTGGACAAAAGGAGTATGGCATGTCAAACTTTTTCTGTCCAGACAGCATCAGATACATGGGCTTCATATAGTAAAACAGACAGCCGCTGTTTCGCTCACTAGTTTCAGGAAAAGGCGAAGCAAGAGGGCTCACTCTCGCCCAAATCTGTCCTGAATAAGCCCAATGCGTTTCTATGGGCATAATATGCAGACCTAAGCTTGTCACCTGCATTCTCGCCTTTGGGACAACGACGTAGGCATCTCATCATTATATACAGATCTCTGGTTTCAGCCACTTGCGAATTAGAAAAGAAAGTTGGCGGGTGCACTGTTCGGATGCTGGCTTCCCCTAAAGTAAATTGATATTTTGCCAAAATTGTATAGTTACTCCTTTCTAAATAAAATCATTCAAAATACTTTACCAGAGAGCTTGACTTAACCGCAGCTTTTTTTTATTTTTATGCTGTGGGTTGTTTTAAATCACAAGTGCACAGCCCTATGCCTATTTGGGAAGACAGCAAGTTGGGCAGCGAGCGTGGCAATAGGCCTAGCTGATTATTGAGTTTCGGCTGTCAGTGAAAAGCATCTAAAATGTGTGAAGATAATGTGTCTTGAGTATAATTTAAAGTGTTTAGACAAGAAGAAGGGGAGGGTGTGTGGTGAAGATATGGGCGTCTCTCTCCAGAATGCACTCAGCTCTCCAGAATGTGCTCTGCTGTCTCCTGACAATTCTTGAACATTCATTGTTTTATTGTGTGAATTGTTTGCCCTTTGATTATTTATTTTGATCAATTCCCCATTACATATGTAACCAGTAGGCCTAGTAAATGTACCGTTAATCCCTGTCATTTGGTTACATTAATTACTGTTAATGCATGCATTACAATAATTTACCGTTCTCATTCTCGGAGTGGAAACGTTGTTTGCAGAGTTTACAACCTGCTACACTTGTGAGAAACAAGTTTAGGTTTATTTCATAACCATCATTTAGGAGTTTTGTCCATTTTTTTATTGTCTTTTGTTTGGAGTGCTCCATGTGAGCAGTGAGCATGTGTGGTTTCTCTGTGCTGATAACGTTGAGGGAGCAACTGTGGCTGAGCACACCAACCTCCTGAGTTGACATAATGTTGCACTTCACTAGTGATAGCTCAAGTCAAGACCAATAGAAAGGGAAGCAGACAAGCGGAGTAGAGATTAATGCGATTGAAAGAACCTGCATTTTCATCAGGATATTGTCTACTGTTTTTATTTGTTGGCCTTAGGCCTATGTATTTTACTTAGTTGACGATGGAAGTTATAGGCCTACTGCTGAATTGGCCTATAGGCTATCTCTGAGTTCCATGTGCTAATGTCTTTAGACGCCAATGGCGGCTAAAGAAAAAATATATACAGTGGGGAGAACAAGTATTTGATACACTGCCGATTTTGCAGGTTTTCCTTCTTACAAAGCATGTAGAGGTCTGTAATTTTTATCAAAGGTACACTTCAACTGTGAGAGACGGAATCTAAAACAAAAAAACTGAAAATCACAGAAAACAACAAACATAAGAGGATAAAAAACCTAAAATAATAACAATAAAAACTGAACGACTAAAAAGCACCCTAAGAAAAAGCAAAGCTAAAAACGTACGTTTTAAGATCTCTTTTAAATATGTCTACAGTTTTGGCCCCCCTCAGGTTCTCTGGCAGGCTATTCCAGAGGCTGGGTGCATAATAACTATAAACTGACTCTCAATGCCTCTTGGTCCTAGGCTTTGGGATAGTTACAGTGGGGGAAAAAAGTATTTAGTCAGCCACCAATTGTGCAAGTTCTCCCACTTAAAAAGATGAGAGAGGCCTGTAATTTTCATCATAGGTACACGTCAACTATGACAGACAAAATGAGAAAAAAAATCCAGAAAATCACATTGTAGGATTTTTTATGAATTTATTTGCAAATTATGGTGGAAAATAAGTATTTGGTCAATAACAAAAGTTTCTCAATACTTTGTTATATACCCTTTGTTGGCAATGACACAGGTCAAACGTTTTCTGTAAGTCTTCACAAGGTTTTCACACACTGTTGCTGGTATTTTGGCCCATTCCTCCATGCAGATCTCCTCTAGAGCAGTGATGTTTTGGGGCTGTCGCTGGGTAACACGGACTTTCAACTCCCTCCAAAGATTTTCTATGGGGTTGAGATCTGGAGACTGGCTAGGCCACTCCAGGACCTTGAAATGCTTCTTACGAAGCCACTCCTTCGTTGCCCGGGTGGTGTGTTTGGGATCATTGTCATGCTGAAAGACCCAAACACATTTCATCTTCAATGCCCTTGCTGATGGAAGGAGGTTTTCACTCAAAATCTCACGATACATGGCCCCATTCATTCTTTCCTTTACACGGATCAGTCGTCCTGGTCCCTTTGCAGAAAAACAGCCCCAAAGCATGATGTTTCCACCCCCATGCTTCACAGTAGGTATGGTGTTCTTTGGATGCAACTCAGCATTCTTTGTCCTCCAAACACGATGAGTTGAGTTTTTACCAAAAAGTTATATTTTGGTTTCATCTGACCATATGACATTCTCCCAATCCTCTTCTGGATCATCCAAATGCACTCTAGCAAACTTCAGACGGGCCTGGACATGTACTGGCTTAAGCAGGGGGACACGTCTGGCACTGCAGGATTTGAGTCCCTGGCGGCATAGTGTGTTACTGATGGTAGACTTTGTTACTTTGGTCCCAGCTCTCTGCAGGTCATTCACTAGGTCCCCCCGTGTGGTTCTGGGATTTTTGCTCACCGTTCTTGTGATCATTTTGACCCCACGGTGTGAGATCTTGCGTGGAGCCCCAGATCGAGGGAGATTATCAGTGGTCTTGTATGTCTTCCATTTCCTAATAATTGCTCCCACAGTTGATTTCTTCAAACCAAGCTGCTTACCTATTGCAGATTCAGTCTTCCCAGCCTGGTGCAGGTCTACAATTTTGTTTCTGGTGTCCTTTGACAGCTCTTTGGTCTTGGCCATAGTGGAGTTTGGAGTGTGACTGTTTGAGGTTGTGGACAGGTGTCTTTTATACTGATAACAAGTTCAAACAGGTGCCATTAATACAGGTAACGAGTGGAGGACAGAGGAGCCTCTTAAAGAAGAAGTTACAGGTCTGTGAGAGCCAGAAATCTTGCTTGTTTGTAGGTGACCAAATACTTATTTTCCACCATAATTTGCAAATAAATTCATTAAAAATCCTACAATGTGATTTTCTGGAGAAAAAAATTCTCAATTGGTCTGTCATAGTTGACGTGTACCTATGATGAAAATTACAGGCCTCTCTCATCTTTTTAAGTGGGAGAACTTGCACAATTGGTGGCTGACTAAATACTTTTTTCCCCCACTTTAAAAGGCCAGTGCCAGAGGACCTGAGGGACCTACTGGGTACATAACTTAAAAGCATGTCTGACATGTGTTGGGGTGCACAATCGTGGATTGATTTAAAAACCAATAGAATAATCTTAAAATGAATTCTAAAACTCACAGGTAGCCAGTGAGAGACCTTAAAACCGGTGTAATTTGTATTTGTATTTATTATTGGTTCCTGCCAAGGCAGCAGCTACTCTTCCTGGGGTCCAGCAAAATTAAGGCAGTATATATATATATACAGTGGGGAGAACAAGTATTTGATACACTGCCAATTTTGCAGGTTTTCCTACTTACAAAGCATGTAGAGGTCTGTAATTTTTTATCATAGGTACACTTCAACTGTGAGAGAATCTAAAACAAAAATCCAGAAAATCACATTGTATGATTTTTAAGTAATTCATTTGCATTTCATTGCATGACATAAGTATTTGATACATCAGAAAAGCAGAACTTAATATTTGGTACAGAAACCTTTGTTTGCAATTACAGAGGTCATATGTTTCCTGTAGGTCTTGACCAGGTTTGCACACACTGCAGCAGGGATTTTGGCCCACTCCTCCATAGAGACCTTCTCCAGATCCTTCAGGTTTCGGGGCTGTCGCTGGGCAATACGGACTTTCAGCTCCCTCCAAAGATGTTCTATTGGGTTCAGGTCTGGAGACTGGCTAGGCCACTCCAGGGGCCTCATGTATCAATCTTGCGTACGCACGAAAACACGGCGTACGCCAGCTTTCACGTTCACGGTCAGATGTACTAACAGTGAAATTAACGTAAGAATGTGCGTTCTTCCACGTAAACTTCAGGCCTGGCGTACGTACATTTTTGTGATGTTTGTCCGTTGGCGACTCATAGAGGCAATAAAGTGAAGTGGCAAACATTACACTACGAACTGTTCTATCGCACCTGCCAGATATTGCTTATAATTTGTAATTGATAAATGATTTGCCATATTATTGTCACACGAGTCTTATTAGAATATTCTATTAATTATGCAATTAAGTAAGAACATATATAAAGGATGTGAAAATTGATACAACCCGTCTAGCAATGGCAGCTTTGGCTTTATTAGAAGACATTTTCAATGGACAAATCCGGAGAGAACGAGTTTTTAGGGACCACGGTGATTTTCTGGCCCACGACGATGACTGGCTCATCAGCCGTTTCAGATTTCCAAGGGCTATACTCTTGGAGCTCTGCGCTGAGTTGGTCCGAATTTGGAAAGAGAGACAGTGAGGAGCCACGCATTACCCGTTCCTTTACAGGTGCTTACTACACTTGGTTTCCTAGCAACCGGTTCTTTCCAAAGAGAACTGGCAGACCGCTCAGGAATAAGCCAGTCGTGTTTGAGCCGTGCAATGCCACCTGTATGGGACGGCATCATCCGCTTGTCTACCAGGTATATAACGTTCCCATACGATGCAGGTGACCAGCCAAACATCAAAGCGCAATTTGCAGCGATAGCCGGTTTTCCTAATGTAATCGGAGCGATCGACTGCACACATATTGCTATAAAGGCGCCATCTGAAGACGAATTTGCATATGTGAATCGGAAACATTTCCATTCAATAAATGTGCAGATTATATGTGATGCACAAATGCGCCTAACAAATATTGTGGCAAGGTGGCCTGGGTCAACCCATGATTCATATATCCTTACAAACAGCATGGTTGGGATGAGACTCCAAGCTGGCAGGGTGCACGATGGGTGGCTACTTGGTAAAGTTATGCATTTAAATGTATGGTTCTATCTAAAAGTAAAATGTTTGTGTCTGTAATTATTATTACTGCCCATCAGGAGACAGTGGTTATCCACTAAAGACGTGGCTGTTAACCCCCCTCACCAACCCACAAACTGACCGAGAGCGCAGATACAATGATGCCCATTCCCGCACTCGGTCAGTTGTGGAGCGGGCGATTGGGCAGCTGAAATGTCGGTGGCGCTGCCTTGACAGGACCGGGGGGATGCTGTTATACCGCCCTGACAAGGTTTGCCGCATCATACTGGCCTGTGGAGTGCTGCACAATGTCGCGCACAGGCATGGCATACCCCTTGGTGAGGTGGGGGCACCGCCAGATGACCCTGACCCAGGACCAGTATATGTGCAGCACAATCAACAAGCCATTCAGGCCCGTCAACGTGTAATTGCCACAATATAAATGGTACTCAGACACAAAGTTCATTTTTTGACCAATTCTTTTAATGAATGGCTTATTTCTGTGAGTGCGTCAGTGACATTTTTAAGGTGACTGTTCATTTCTTCAATGGCCCTAACAATTTGTTGTTGTGACTCCAGAACAGCATGCGTCAAGACACGGCCAGATGGACGGGCTTCAGCACTGGGGGGAACATTAGAGACACGGGAGACGCTGGACTGAATGGGCTCTGGCTGCTCAGGTGGTGCGGACTCTGAGTGCGTGCCAGTGGACGTTCCTGCGGTTCCTAAGTCCAATTAAACACAGGCACATCTTAACAGTAATTTGAGTCTGTTCCTTATTAATGGGTACACGCATTTGCAATAAAAGCAGTGGATACGTGAAATCTCTGGTGTACCTTTTGCTATATTGCATGCATTTTAAAATTAAACGGTGGCTGGCTATGTATATCAAAGTTAAGGAAATAAATCTGAGTCACCTTGCTGGCAGTCCTGTAGTATATCAGAGTCTCCTACATCAGCGGATACGATTCCAGAGATTAACGTGTCTCCTACAATAGAGGCAACTCTCTGATCAAAGGGTGCAAGTTCATCGGTCCCTGTACCACCGCCTGTTCTGCCCACACTTTGTCGGTGCGCAGCAGTTCTCCGCTTAACTTCCACCTTTATGTCTGACCATTTCTTCTTCAGTTCATTTACGGTGCGACTCTTAGATCCCACCGCGTTGACGGCATCAGACAAACTCGCCCACTCTTTTTTCTTTCTTTTGTTATTAATTCCAGAGGACAGATTTCCAAATAAAATATTTTTTCTTGTTTCTACCTCTGATAGTAGCACCTCTAATTCGTTTTCAGTGAAATTTCGTTTCTTGCTTGCTTTAGCCATGTTCTTGCAGGTTTCTTTTGCCAAATTGGACTAATTACCATATTTAAATTGATTTAATTGAGGGAGGAGACAGGGTGTGGTGTGGTGCTCGTGCATGTGCGCTCAATTTCGCGTTGATTGGGATGTACAAAGAGAATGTATGTGGAATGCTGCGTACGCAGAGATTCATACATCAGATTTTTTTGGTGCGTACGCACATTTATGGCTTTGTCCGTACGCAATGTTTTAGTATGAATTCAACGCAAGTCTTTGTACATGAGGCCCCAGGACCTTGAGATGCTTCTTACGGAGCCACTCCTTAGTTGCCCTGCCTGTGTGTGTCGGGTCGTTGTCATGCTGGAAGACCCAGCCACGACCCATCTTCAATGCTCTTACTGAGGAAAGGAGGTTGTTGGCCAAGATCTCGCGATACATGGCCCCATCCATCCTCCCCTCAATACGGTGCAGTCGTCCTGTCCCCTTTGCAGAAAAGCATCCCCAAAGAATGATGTTTCCACCTCCATGCTTCACGGTTGGGATGGTGTTCTTGGGGTTGTACTCATCCTTCTTCTTCCTCCAAACACAGCGAGTGGAGTTTAGACCAAAAAGCTCTATTTTTGTCTCATCAGACCACATGACCTTCTCCCATTCCTCCTCTGGATCATCCAGATGGTCATTGGCAAACTTCAGACGGGCCTGGACATGCGCTGGCTTGAGCAGGGGGACCTTGCGTGCGCTGCAGGATTTTAATCCATGACGGCGTAGTGTGTTACTAATGGTTTTCTTTGAGACTGTGGTCCCAGCTCTCTTCAGGTCATTGACCAGGTCCTGCCGTGTAGTTCTGGGCTGATCCCTCACCTTCCTCATGATCATTGATGCCCCACGAGGTGAGATCTTGCATGGAGCCCCAGACAGAGGGTGATTGACCGTCATCTTGAACTTCTTCCATTTTCTAATAATTGCGCCAACAGTTGTTGCCTTCTCACCAAGCTGCTTGCCTATTGTCCTGTAGCCCATCCCAGCCTTGTGCAGGTCTACAATTTTATCCCTGATGTCCTTACACAGCTCTCTGGTCTTGGCCATTGTGGAGAGGTTGGAGTCTGTTTGATTGAGTGTGTGGACAGGTGTCTTTTATACAGGTAATGAGTTCAAACAGGTGCAGTTAATACAGGTAATGAGTTGAGAACAGGAGGGCTTCTTAAAGAAAAACTAACAGGTCTGTGAGAGCCGGAATTCTTACTGGTTGGTAGGTGATCAAATACTTATGTCATGCAATAAAATGCAAATTAATTACTTAAAAATCATACAATGTGATTTTCTGGATTTTTGTTTTAGATTCCGTCTCTCACAGTTGAAGTGTTTAGTCAGCCACCAATTGTGCAAGTTCATAGTCAAAACATAGTCAAAGATACAACAGAAAATATATATACAGTGTGTGCAAATGTAGTAAGTTATGGAGGTAAGGCAATAAATAGGCCATAGTGCAAAATAGTTACAATTTCGTATTAACACTGGAATGCTACAGTGGGGAAAAAAAGTATTTAGTCAGCCACCAATTGTGCAAGTTCTCCCACTTAAAAAGATGAGAGAGGCCTGTAATTTTCATCATAGGTACACGTCAACTATGACAGACAAAATCTGCAGACCTAAAATCCAGAAAATCACATTGTAGGATTTTTAATTAATTTATTTGCAAATTATGGTGGAAAATAAGAATTTGGTCAATAACAAAAGGTTCTCAATACTTTGTTATATACCCTTTGTTGGCAATGACACAGGTCAAACGTTTTCTGTAAGTCTTCACAAGGTTTTCACACACTGTTGCTGGTATTTTGGCCCATTCCTCCATGCAGATCTCCTCTAGAGCAGTGATGTTTTGGGGCTGTCGCTGGGCAACACAGACTTTCAACTCCCTCCAAAGATTTTCTATGGGGTTGAGATCTGGAGACTGGCTAAAACACTCCAGGACCTTGAAATGCTTCTTACGTGGCTTCCACTCCTTCGTTGTTTGGGATCATTGTCATGCTGAAAGACCCAGCCACGTTTCCTCTTCAATGCCCTTGCTGATGGAAGGAGGTTTTCACTCAATCTCACGATACATGGTCCCATTCATTCTTTCCTTTACACGGATCAGTCGTCCTGGTCCCTTTGCAGAAAAACAGCCCCAAAGCATGATGTTTCCACCCCCATGCTTCACAGTAGGTATGGTGTTCTTTGGATGCAACTCAGCATTCTTTGTCCTCCAAACACGACGAGTTGAGTTTTTACATAAAAGTTCTATTTTGGTTTCATCTGACTATATGACATTCTCCCAATCCTCTTCTGGATCATCCAAATGCACTCTAGCAAACTTCAGACAGGCCTGGACATGTACTGGCTTAAGCAGGGGGACACGTCTGGCACTGCAGGATTTGAGTCCCTGGCGGCGTAGTGTGTTACTGATGGTAGGCTTTGTTACTTTGGTCCCAGCTCTCTGCAGGTCATTCACTAGGCCCCCCCGTGTGGTTCTGGGATTTTTGCTCACCGTTCTTGTGATCATTTTGACCCCACAGGGTGAGATCTTGCGTGGAGCCCCAGATCGAGGGAGATTATCAGTGGTCTTGTACGTCTTCCATTTCCTAATAATTGCTCCCACAGTTGATTTCTTCAAACCAAGCTGCTTACCTATTGCAGATTCAGTCTTCCCAGCCTGGTGCAGGTCTACAATTTTGTTTCTGGTGTCCTTTGACAGCTCTTTGGTCTTGGCCATAGTGGAGTTTGGAGTGTGACTATTTGAGGTTGTGAAAGGTGTCTTTTATACTGATAACAAGTTCAAACAGGTGCCATTAATACAGGTAACGAGTGGAGGACAGAGGAGCCTCTTAAAGAAGAAGTTACAGGTCTGTGAGAGCCAGAAATCTTGCTTGTTTGTAGGTGACCAAATACTTATTTTCCACCATAATTTGCAAATAAATTTATTAAAAAATCCTACAATGTGATTTTCTGGAGAAAAAAATTCTCAATTTGTCGGTCATAGTTGACGTGTACCTATGATGAAAATTACAGGCCTCTCTCATCTTTTTAAGTGGGAGAACTTGCACAATTGGTGGCTGACTAAATACTTTTTTCCCCCACTGTATATGCCCTGTGGTTATATGGATGTATTCTGTATAAATGATGTGGGTATTTTGTTAGCAATGAGCCGTGTGGATGCATTATACATTCAAGTTCATGCAGTTGTGTGAGGATGATGGTGCTGCTCAGTAGTGCTGTGTAGTTGCACTCCTCTGATCATTCATTAGGTTAGTCACAGCCATGTTAGGTTGTATTGCCCTGTGCAGCAGATAACCTATAAATAATATGGCTACAATAGCTTATGTAATTGGAGGTTGTATTAAGCCTATACCTGCCATTTACTATTGTATTTCATTTCCCCTTTTTCAGAACCACACACAAACTCTTGGTTAACACAATTGTCAAGCCATACACTGTACTGTGCCGTTACTGCTCTGTGAATTGTCTCCGTACTGCTGTGCTGTTTGTTGCTACTTGGCTACCTGCCAAACTATTCACGTTTTACTTTTAATAAACGTTTAATCAATCTTTGTGTTCAACAAATTTACCAACTTTTTAGTTTTGTCCTCACTCATCTTTTTTCGTTAAACTTTTTCACCCCGGACGTTTATCCCGAGACAGAAGAGTCATTTTCCTGTGCGTTTTAGCTGCCAACTTTACGTTATTTTCCTTTTTTCCATCGCAACTTTTTTCCCTTATTCAACTTTTTCACTCCGGACGCTTTATCTGGACATGGTTCATCAACATCTTCAACAGCCGAAGCTAAGTAGTAACATTAACATGATGTCTTCTAATTGCAGTCGCTGTACTCATAATATACAGGAGAACGATCGCCTTACGGCGAAAATAGCTGTGCTACAAGCCCAGCTTCAGACGCAATCGTTAGGCAAGGGTAATCTCAGTGTAGGAAAGGAAGAAACAGCATCTGTGCCACCAGTAAGTACAGACAGTAACGTTAGTATAAATCCCCCCGCACAGTCCCTGCAGCCGGACAACTTTCTCATGGCTTCTGGAGGGAAATACTGTTGGAATGCTCAACCGGTGTCGCTCATTCAGCCGACAGAAACCTTCAACCGGTTTTCCCCATTATGTAGCGAGTCGGAGTCTGAGTCTGAGTCTTCTCTAGTCTCTACTCCTCCCGTTACGGGGTCTGAGACGCCGAAGGCTCCCACCATTAGCTCTGACAAATTGAAAACCCTAGTCATTGGCGACTCCATTACCCGCAGTATTAGACTTAAAACGAATCACCCAGCGATCATACACTGTTTACCAGGGGGCAGGGCTACCGACGTTAAGGCTAATCTAAAGATGGTGCTGGCTAAAGCTAAAACTGGCGAGTGTAGAGAGTATAGAGATATTGTTATCCACGTCGGCACCAACGATGTTAGGATGAAACAGTCAGAGGTCACCAAGTGCAACATAGCTTCAGCGTGTAAATCAGCTAGAAAGATGTGTCGGCATCGAGTAATTGTCTCTGGCCCCCTCCCAGTTAGGGGAAGTGACGAGCTCTACAGCAGAGTCTCAGCACTTAATCGCTGGTTGAAAACTGTTTTCTGCCCCTCCCAAAAGATAACATTTGTGGATAATTGGCCCTCTTTCTGGGACTCACCCACAAACAGGACCAAGCCTGACCTGCTGAGGAGTGACGGACTCCATCCTAGCTGGAGGGGTGCTCTCCTCTTATCTACCAACATAGATAGGGCTCTAACTCCTCTAGCCCCACAGTGAAATAGGGTGCAGGCCAGGCAGCAGGCTGTTAGCCAACCTGCCAGCTTAGTGGAGTCTGCCAATAGCACAGTCAGTGTAGTCAGCTCAGCCATACCCATTGAGACTGTGTCTGTGCCTCGACCTAGGTTGGGCAAAACTAAACATGGCGGTGTTCACCCTAGCAATCTTATTAGGATAAAGACCTCCTCCATTCCTGCCATTATTGAAAGAGATCGTGATACCTCACATCTCAAAATAGGGTTACTTAATGTTAGATCCCTCACTTCAAAGGCAGTCATAGTCAATGAACTAATCACTGATCATAATCTTGATGTGATTGTCCTGACTGAAACATGGCTTAAGCCTGATGAATTTGCTGTGTTAAATGAGGCCTCACCTCCTGGTTACACTAGTGACCATATTCCCCGTGCATCCCGCAAAGGCGGAGGTGTTGCTAACATTTACGATAGCAAATTTCAATTTACAAAAAAAAAAATGGCGTTTTCATCTTTTGAGCTTCTAGTCATGAAATCTATGCAGCCTACTCAATCACTTTTTATAGCTACTGTTTACAGGCCTCCTGGGCCATATACAGCGTTCCTCTCTGAGTTTCCTGAATTCCTATCAGACCTTGTAGTCATAGCAGATCATATTCTAATTTTTGGTGATTTTAATATTCACATGGAGAAGTCCACAGACCCACTCCAAAAGTCTTTCGGAGCCATTATCGACTCAGTGGGTTTTGTCCAACATGTCTCTGGACCTACTCACTGCCACAGTCATACTCTGGACCTAGTTTTGTCCCATGGAATAAATGTTGTAGATCTTAATGTTTTTCCACAAAATCCTGGACTATCGGACCACCATTTTATTACATTTGCAATCGCAACAAATAATCTGCTCAGACCCCAACCAAGGAGCATCAAAAGTCGTGCTATAAATTCTCAAACAACACAAAAATTCATTGATGCCCTTCCAGACTCCTTCTGCCTACCCAAGGACGTCAGAGGACAAAAATCAGTTAACCACTTAACTGAGGAACTCAATTTAACCTTGCGCAATACCCTAGATGCAGTTGCACCCCTAAAAACGAAAAACATTTGTCATAAGAAACTAGCTCCCTGGTATACAGAAAATACCCGAGCTTTGAAGCAAGCTTCCAGGAAATTGGAACGGAAATGGCGCCACACCAAACTGGAAGTCTTCCGACTAGCTTGGAAAGACAGTACCGTGCAGTACCGAAGAGCCCTCACTGCTGCTCGATCATCCTACTTTTCCAACTTAATTGAGGAAAATAAGAACAATCCAAAATTTCTTTTTGATACTGTTGCAAAGCTAACTAAAAAGCAGCATTCCCCAAGAGAGGATGGCTTTCACTTCAGCAGTGATAAATTCATGAACTTCTTTGAGGAAAAGATCATGACCATTAGAAAGCAAATTACGGACTCCTCTTTGAATCTGCGTATTCCTCCAGGGCTTAGCTGTCCTGGATCTGCACAGCTCTGCGAGGGCCTGGGATCGGGAGAGACACTTAAGTGTTTTAGTACTATATCTCTTGACACAATGATGAAAATAATCATGGCCTCTAAACCTTCAAGCTGCATACTGGATCCTATTCCTACTAAACTGCTGAAGGAGCTGCTTCCTGTGCTTGGCCCTCCTATGTTGAACATAATAAACAGCTCTCTATCCACCGGATGTGTACCAAACTCACTAAAAGTGGCAGTGATAAAGCCTCTCTTGAAAAAGACAAACCTTGACCCGGAAAATATAAAAAACTATCGGCCTATATCGAATCTTCCATTCCTCTCAAAAATTTTAGAAAAAGCTGTTGCGCAGCAACTCACTGCCTTTCTGAAGACAAACAATGTATACGAAATGCTTCAGTCTGGTTTTAGACCCCATCATAGCACTGAGACTGCACTTGTGAAGGTGGTAAATGACCTTTTAATGGCGTCAGACCGAGGCTCTGCATCTGTCCTCGTGCTACTAGACCTTAGTGCTGCCTTTGACACCATCGATCACCACATTCTTTTGGAGAGACTGGAAACCCAAATCGGTCTACACGGACAAGTTCTGGCCTGGTTTAGATCCTACCTGTCGGAAAGATATCAGTTTGTCTCTGTGAATGGTCTGTCCTCCGACAAATCAACTGTACATTTCGGTGTTCCTCAAGGTTCCGTTTTAGGACCACTATTGTTTTCACTATATATTTTACCTCTTGGGGATGTTATTCGAAAACATAATGTTAACTTTCACTGCTATGCGGATGACACACAGCTGTACATTTCAATGAAACATGGTGAAGCCCCAAAATTGCCCTCGCTAGAAGCCTGTGTTTCAGACATAAGGAAGTGGATGGCTGAAAACTTTTTACTTTTAAACTCGGACAAAACAGAGATGCTTGTTCTAGGTCCCAAGAAACAAAGAGATCTTCTGTTAAATCTGACAATTCATCTTGATGGTTGTAAAGTCGTCTCAAATAAAACTGTGAAGGACCTCGGTGTTACTCTTGACCCTGATCTCTCTTTTGACGAACATATCAAGACTGTTTCAAGGACAGCTTTTTTCCATCTACGTAACATTGCAAAAATCAGAAATTTTCTGTCCAAAAATGATGCATAAAAATTAATCCATGCATTTGTTACTTCTAGGTTAGACTACTGCAATGCTCTATTTTCCGGCTACCCGGATAAAGCACTAAATAAACTTCAGTTAGTGCTAAATACGGCTGCTAGAATCCTGACTAGAACCAAGAAATTTGATCATATTACTCCAGTGCTAGCTTCCCTACACTGGCTTCCTGTTAAGGCAAGGGCTGATTTCAAGGTTTTACTGTTAACCTATAAAGCGTTACATGGGCTTGCTCCTACCTATCTTTCCGAGTTGGTCCTGCCGTACATACCAATACGTACGCTACGGTCACAAGACGCAGGCCTCCTAATTGTCCCTAGAATTTCTAAGCAAACAGCGGGAGGCAGGGCTTTCTCCTATAGATCTCCATTTTTATGGAACAGTCTGCCTACCCATGTGAGAGACGCAGACTCGGTCTCAACCTTTAAGTCTTTACTGAAGACTTATCTCTTCAGTAGGTCATATGATTGAGTGTAGTCTGGCCCAGGAGTGTGAAGGTGAACGGAAAGGCTGGAGCAACGAACAGCCCTTGCTGTCTCTGCCGGGCCGGTTCCCCTCTCCACTGGGGTTCTCTGCCTCTAACCCTGTTGCAGGGGCTGAGTCACTGGCTTGCTGGTGCTCTTTCATGCCGTCCCTGGGAGGGGTGCGTCACTTGAGTGGGTTGAGTTACTGACGTGATCTTCCTGTCTGGGTTGGCGCCCCCCCCTTGGTTTGTGCTGTGGTGGAGACCTCTGTGGGCTATACTCGGCCTTGTCTCAGGATTGTAAGTTGGTGGTTGGGGATATCCCTCTAGTGGTGCGGGGGCTGTGCTTTGGCGGAGTGGGTGGGGTTATATCCTTCCTGTTTGGCCCTGTCCGGGGGTTTCTTCGGATGGGGCCACAGTGTCTCCGGACCGCTCCTGTCTCAGCCTCCAGTATTTATGCTGCAGTAGTTTATGTGTCGGGGGGCTGGGGTTAGTTGGTTATACCTGGAGTACTTCTCCTGTCTTATCCAGTGTCCTGTGTGAATTTAAGTATGCTCTCTCTAATTCTCTCGTTCTCTCTTTCTCTCTGAGAACCTGAGCCCTAGGACCATACGTCAGGACTACCGGGCATGATGACACCTTGCTGTCCCCAGTCCGCCTGGCCTTGCTGCTATTCCAGTTTCAACTGTTCTGCCTGCGGCTACGAAACCCCTACCTGTCCCAGACCTGCTGTTTTCAACTCTTTAATGATCGGCTATGAAAAGCCAACTGAGAGACCTGAGCCCTAGGACCATACGTCGGGACTACTGGCCGTGGTGACTCCTTGCTGTCCCCAGTTCGCCTGGCCTTGCTGCTATTCCAGTTTCAACTGTTCTGCCTGCGGTTATGGAACCCCTACCTGTCCCAGACCTGCTGTTTTCAACTCTTAATGATCGGCTATGAAAAGCCAACTGAGATTTATTCCTGATTATTATTTGACCATGCTTGTCACTTATGAACATTTTTGAACATCTTGGCATGGTTCTGTTATAATCTCCACCCGGCACAGCCAGAAGAGGACTGGCCACCCCTCATAGCCTGGTTCCTCTCTAGGTTTCTTCCTAGGTTTTCGCCTTTCTAGGGAGTTTTTCCTAGCCACCGTGCTTCTACACCTGCATTACTAGCTGTTTGGGGTTTTAGGCTGGGTTTCTGTACAGCACTTCGAGATATTAGCTGATGTAAGAAGGGCTATATAAAATAAAATTGATTGATTGAAAATTGATTGAATCAGCGTCATTAAACAACCTCAACTGGAATCATACCGGTCTGTCATCTGTGCCCTTACAAGCACCTGGGAGAGAACACATAGTGCTAAGTAAAACCTAACCCTACAGAATATACAGTCCACCAAGTCCTCAATGTGTTGTTATGTGTTAATAACATGAAGACTACGTTACCCAGCAGGCTATGCGAGGGGGGGGAAGTTGAAGTATGCCTTGCATGGCTACACAAGGAGATTGCTAGCTGAAGTATCAGTTTATTAAAAGTAGTTCAACCTACGCCCCGGTTTGTCATTAGTTAAAGGAACAAACATAAGATGGTGTCAGATTGGTAGTTGCTATGACGAGACAGAGAAAAGAAAGGAGTAACTCTGCAAATTTCCACAACGAAAATTGAACAGTCTACCACAAGTCAAGTGAAATGAGTAGTCGAAGATGCTAGCTTGCAAGAGCGATGCCAACGAGCCACAGCAGCACTGGAATCTGTTGACGAGCAACCTACTGAAGTAAGAGAAATTGAAACTGTTCCTGTTTCCCGTCACGGATAGGCTTAGTCCTCCTACTCTTATGCAGTTAACAGGCAATCTAACTGACAATTGGAAACGTTTCAAGCAGAGATTCAATATCTACCTAGCAGCCAGTGGAGCAGGGGGAGATGACGACAAATTGAAAGCTTCAATTTTTCTGCATGTTAATGGAGAGGATGCATTGGACATTTACAATAGCTTTCAGCTAGATGACGCAAACTTGACATTGACTGTACCAAGCCAGAACGTCACGTTTGAGAGATACAAGTTTTTCCTCTCATGATCAGAAACAGGGAGTCAGTTTTGACCAGTACTTGGCTGAGCTGAACACACTGAGCAAAACGTGTGAATTTGAAAATGTGAAAGACTCACTAGTGAAAGACAGGATAGTCTGTGGCATACTTGATAATGGACTCGAGGAGAGATTGCTGCGTGAGCAAGATTTAACTTTGGATAAAGCAGTGAATGTGTGGAGCAGCTGAAACCACCAGAGCACAAGCTAAAGAGCTGAGCAGGGATGAGACGTCAGTACAATAAAAAGAGAGGAGCAACACAACGCTTTACAAAACAAAAACAAGCAAAAGAGAAATGAAAACACTACGTGTGGATAATGGAGTTACCCACAAGCCCAAAAAATTGCCCTGCATATGGTAAATCGTGTAACAACTGTGGGAAAAATAATAATTTCTCAAAATGCTGCAAAGCTGAGGCTACAAAGAAAAAGAGGAGACTGAAGGATTCTTTGTTGATTCTGTGGAAATATGCAATGCAGTAAAAGCTGAATGGATTGTGCCATTGACTGAATGAAACTATAATACCATTCAAGCTCGATACTGGAGCTCAGGTAAACCTGTTGTCGCTGGATGACTACAAAACACTGAAAGTGAAGAGCAAAATACACCCTGTAAAAATCAAGGTTACTGGTTATACTGGGGAGAACGTACCAGTTAAAGGAAGGTTAGTGGTTATACTGGGGAGAACGTACCAGTTAAAAGGAAGGTTAGTGGTTATACTGGGGAGAACGTACCAGTTAAATCAAGGTTAGTGGTTATACTGGGGAGAACGTACCAGTTAAATCAAGGTTAGTGGTTATACTGGGGAGAACGTACCAGTTAAATCAAGGTTTGTGGTTATACTGGGGAGAACGTACCAGTTAAATCAAGGTTAGTGGTTATACTGGGGAGAACGTACCAGTTAAAGGAAGGTTAGTGGTTATACTGGGGAGAACGTACCAGTTAAATCAAGGTTAGTGGTTATACTGGGGAGAATGTACCAGTTAAATCAAGGTTAGTGGTTATACTGGGGAGAACGTACCAGTTAAAGGAAGGTTAGTGGTTATACTGGGGAGAACGTACCAGTTAAAGGAAGGTTAGTGGTTATACTGGGGAGAACGTACCAGTTAAATCAAGGTTAGTGGTTATACTGGGGAGAACGTACCAGTTAAATCAAGGTTAGTGGTTATACTGGGGAGAACGTACCAGTTAAAGGAAGGTTAGTGGTTTTACTGGGGAGAACGTACCAGTTAAAGGAAGGTTACTGGTTATACTGGGGAGAACGTACCAGTTAAAGGAATCTGCATAGTAACTTTACAGCACAAAGGAAAACAGTTCAAAGCACAGCTGCTGATCGTGGAAGAGAGTGTACAGTCTATTCTAGGAATCAGAGCATGTGAAAAGCTCAATTTGGTGAAAAGAGTATGTAGTGACTGAAAATTACCAAGAGTCGCTACTGGCTGAGTACGAGGACGTGTGTGAGGGTCTCGGATGTTTACCTGAAGAACACAATATGTACTGATGACAAAATTACTCCAGTTGTACAGAAAAGTTCCATTTGCACTGAGGAAAAAGCTCAAGGAGGAACTCGGACGCATGGAAAAGATGGACGTCATCACAAAAATGGATGAACCTACAGATTGGGTAAGCTCACTGGTTATTGTGGTGAAAAAGAACAGCGATCTCCGGATATGTCTAGACCCGAGAGATCTCAGCAAAGCTTTCAAGCATTTCAAGTTGCCAACCAGAGAAGAGAATGTTGCAGTTTGTTGGAGCAAAGTGGTTCAGTAAGCTTGACGCCTCATCAGGACTTTGGCAAATGAAGCTAGATGATGCAAGCTCAAGGCTCTGGACATCCAACACACCTGAGGGCAGGTACAGATTTCTTCGTCTACCATATGGGATTCTCTCAGCACCAGAGGTCTACCACAAGACTATTCACATGATCTTCAAGCACATTCCAGGAGTAGAGACCATGATGAACGACATTATTGTCTGGGGGTCCACAAAAGAACACAACGCGCGAGTGAGACAAGTGCTGGACCTGACACGGAAAGTCAACCTGAAACTAAACAAGGACAAATGCGAGTTTGGTGTGAAAACACTTACCTTCGTGGGAGACGTACTTTCAGAGGATGGAGTCAAACCAGTCCTGAGGAAAACATCAGCCATCAACATCATGGAGCGCCCGAAGAACAAGGACGATGTGAGACGCTTCATGGGCATGATCACCTACCTTGCAAAGTTCATACCTCAACGATGAGACAGCCTATAGGGAGGAGGTCAGAGATCTGGCCGTGTGGTGCCAGGACAACAACCTCTCCCTCAACGTGACCAAGACAAAGGAGATGATTGTGGACTACAGGAAAAAAAAAGAGGACTGAGCACGCCCCCATTCTCATCGACGGGGCTGTAGTGGAACAGGTTGAGAGCTTCAAGTTCCTAGTATTTATGCATAGTCACTTTAACTCTACCCACATGTACATATTACCTCAACTAGCCGGTGCCCCTGCACATTGACTCTGCAACGGTACCCCCCTGTATATATAGCCTCCTTACTGTCACTTTATTTTACTTCTGCTCTTTTTTTCTCAACACTTTTTTTGTTGTTGTTTTATTCTTACTTTTTTTGTTTAAAATAAATGCACTGTTGGTTAAGGGCTGTAAGTAAGCATTTCACTGTAATGTCTGCACCTGTTGTATTCGGCGCATGTGACCAATAAAATTTTATTTGATTTGATTTGAACTGTCAGCACAGTCTGCTCCACTCAGATGTCTTCTGGAACAGAAAAACGAATGGGAATGGTCCCATGAGCAGGAAAACTGCTTCAAAAACCTAAAGAAGGCAATCACGGAAGAGCCAGTGCTCAGGTTCTATGATCCAGAGAAAAGCACAAGGATTTCTTAGGTGCATCACAGTTTGGCCTGGGAGCAGTTATTTTGCAAAAGCATGACGACACATGGCAACCTGTCGCTTATGCATCCAGAGCCTTGACAGGCGCAGAAACAAGATATGCACAAATAGAGAGAACTACTGGCGAGCACATACGTGTGTGAAAGGTTTCACCAATACGTCTACGGACAAGTCTTCCAAGTAGAAACAGACCACAAACCATTGGTGTCAATCATGTCTAAGCCACTTAATGATTGTCCAATGAGAATCCAGAGAATGTTGATCAGACTGCAAAAGTATGATGTGAAGATGATCTACACCCCGGGAAAGTTCATGTTCGCCGCCGACACTCTTTCTCGAGCAGTCGACAAGAAAGAGAGCGCCGACACGCAGAAAAACACAGATTCAGGCCTTCGTCGACATGATCGTTGCATCACTTCCAGTGTCTTCTGAGAGAATGGCGCAGATCAAAAGAGAGACAGCAGCTGACCAAACAATGACAGTTGAAAGAAACAATACTGATAGGATGGCCTGCACAGAAAAACAACTGTCCAAGGAGAACACAGGATTACTGGATGAGCAGAGCAGAGCTCACTGTTGTGGATGACATGGTGTTCAAAGGCAACAAGTATAAAAAAAAAAATGTATTCACTAACTGTAAGTCGCTCTGGATAAGAGCGTCTGCTAAATGACTAAAATGTAAATGTAAATGTAAATTCCCATGACACTACGCAAAGAAATGCTACAGAAAATACGAGGGCCACTTGGGTTGTGGAAAATGTGAACGACGAGCACGAGAAGTAATGTACTGGCCAAGAATGAACCAGGAAATCAGCCAGACCACTGCTTCATGTGAACTGTGTTTGACCTCCAGGCCAAAGCAGGAAGCAGAACCGCTATTGGCTCATCCAGTTACCCAACCAACCCTTACTACTAAGTTGGAGTTGACCTTTTGACTGCAATGGCAAAAGTCACATTGTTGTTACCGACTACTTCTCAAACTACCCTGAAGTAGCAACACTGCCAATTACCTCCAGCAAAGATGTAATCACCTACCTGAAATCAGTCTTCGCAAGACATGGGGTTGCGTCTGAACTCAAATCAAATTTTGTCACATACGTGTATAGCAGATATAGCGGGTGTAGCGAAATGCTTGTGCTTCTAGCTCCAACAGTGCAGTAATATCTAACAAGTAATATCTAACAATTTCACATCATATACCCAGTACGCACAAAACTAGTAAGGAATGGGATTTAAGAATATATACATATGGACAAGCAACGACAGAGTGGCATGGACTAAGATACAGTAGAATGTTATAGAATAGAATGCAGTATATACATATGAGATGAGTAGTGCAAGATATGTAAACATTATTAAAGTGAATAGTGTTCCATTTCTTAAAGTGGCCAGTGATTTCAATAGGCTCTAATGTGCTAGTGATGGCTATTTAACAGTCTGATGGCCTTGAGATAGAAGCTGTTTTTCATTCTCTCGGTCCCAGCGTTGATGCACCTATACTGACCTCGCCTTCTGGATGATAGCGGGGTGAACAGGCAGTGGCTCGGGTGGTTGAAGTCCTTGATGCTCTTTTTGATCTTCCTGTGACATCGGGTGCTGACAGCACCACCCTCTGGAGAGCCCTGCGGTTGTGGGCGGTGCAGTTGCCGTACCAGGCGGTGATAGAGCCCGACAGGATGCTCTTAATTGTGCATCTGTAAAAGTTTGTGACGGTTTTAAGTGCTAGGCCGAATTTCTTCAGCCTCCTGAGGTTGAAGAGGCTCTGTTGCGCCTTCTTCACCACACTGTCTGCGTGGGTGGACCATTTCAGTTTGTCGGTGATGTGTACACCAAGGAACTTGAAACTTTCCACCTCCACTGCGGCCCCGTCGATGTGGATAGGGGGGTGCACCCTCTGCTGTTTCCTGAAGTCCACGATCATCTCCTTTGTTTTGTTGATGTTGAGTGAGAGGTTATTTTCCGGGCACCACACTCCCAGAGCCCTCACCACCTCCCTGTAGGCGGTCTCGTCATTGTTGGTAATCAAGCCTACTACTGTTGTCGTCTGCTAACTTGATGATTGAGTTGGAGGCGTGTTTGGCCACGCAGTCATGGGTGAACAGCGAGTACAGGAGGGGGCTGAGCACGCACCCTTGTGGGGCCCCAGTGTTGAGGATCAGCGAAGTTCACCACCTGGGGGCGGCCCGTCAGGAAGTCCAGGACCCAGTTGCACAGGGCGGGGTTCAGACCCAGGGCCTCAAGCTTAATGATGAGCTTGGAGGGTACTATGGTGTTGAATACTGAGCTAAAGTCAATGAACATCATTCTTACATAGGTATTCCTCTTGTCCAGATGGGATAGGGCAGTGTGATGGCGATTGCATCGTCTGTGGATCTATTGGGGCGGTAAGCAAATTGAAGTGGGTCTAGAGTGACAGGTAAGGTAGAGGTGATATGATCCTTGACTCGTCTCTCAAAGCACTTCATGATGACAGAGGTGAGTGCTACAGGGTGATTGTCATTTAGTTCAGTTACCTTTGCTTTCTTGGGTACAGGAACAATGGTGGCCATCTAGAAGCATGTGGGAACAGCAGACTGGGAAAGGGAGAGATTGAATATGTCCATAAACACACCAGCCAGCTTGTCTGCGCATGCTCTTGAGGACACAGCTAGGGATGCCGTCTGGGCCGGCAGCCTTGCGGGGGTTAACATGCTTAACTGTCTTAATCACGTCGGCCATGGAGAAGGAGAGGCCACAGTCCTTGGTAGTGGGCCTCGTCAGTGGCACTGTGTTATCCTCAAAGCGGGCAAAGGTGTTTAGCTTGTCTGGAAGCGAGATGTCGGCGATGTGGCTGGTTTTCCTTTTGTAGTCCGTGATTGTCTGTAGACCCTGCCACATGCGTCTCGTGTCTGAGCCGTTGAATTGCGATTCCACTTTGTCTCTATACTGATGTTTTGCCAGTTGAATTGCCTTGCAGAGTGAGTAGCTACACTGTTTGTATTCTGCCATATTCCCAGTCACCTTCCCATGGTTGAATGCAGTGGTTCGCGCTTTTAGATTTGCACGAATGCTGCCATCTAACCACGGTTTCTGGTTAGGGTAGGTTTTAATAGTCACTGTGGGCACAACATCACCTATACTCTTCCTGATAAACTCAGTCAACGTTTCAGTGTAGGTCAAAAAAAAAAAAAAAAGATTTGGAAGCTACCCGGAACATATCCCAGTCCGCATGATCGAAACAATCTTGAAGCGTGGATTCCGATTGGTCAGACCAGCGTTGAATAGTCCTTAGCACGGGTACTTCCTGTTTGAGTTTCTGCCTATATGAAGGGAGAACCAAAATGGAGTCGTGGTCAGATTTGCCGAAAGGAGGGCGGGGGAGGGTCTTATAACCATCCCGGAAGTTCAAATAGCCTAGTTCTCAAATTTGCTTTGTTAAAATCCCCGACTACAATAAATGCAGCCTCAGGATATGTGGTTTCCAGTTTGCATAAGGTCCAGTGAAGTTATGAGGGCCGTCGTGGTATCGGCTTGAGGGGGAATATACATGGACGTGACTATAACCGAAGAAAATTATCTTGGGAGATAATACGGTCTGCATTTCATTGTGAGATATTCTAGGTCGGGTGAACAGAAGGACTCGAGTTCCTGTATGTTACTACAATTACACCATGAGTCGTTAATCATGAAACACACACCTCTGCCCTTCTGCTTCCCGGAGAGATATTTACTCCTGTTTGCGCGATGAACTGAGAACCCATCTGGCTGGACCGATTCCGACAGAATATCCTAAGAGAGCCATGTTTCCATGAAACAGAGTATGTTACAGGCCTTGACGTCTCTCTGGAAAGAAATCCTTGCCCGTAGTTCGTCGACCTTGTTAACCAAAGACTGAACATTAGTAGTATCCTTGGAAGCGGTGGGTGGTGTGCGCGCCTCCTAAGTCGAACCAGCAGGCCTCTCCTCCGCAGGCGATGTTTAGGGTCAGCCGCTAGAATCAGTTCAGTTGCCCTGGGGAGAGCAAACAAAGGATCTGCTTCGGGAAAGTCAAAGGATCTGCTTCAGGAACTCTGACAATGGCCCGCAGTTCTCAAGTTCTGAATTCCGATCGTTCGCTAATGACTGGGGGTTCCGACACAACACCTCCAGCCCCAACGGCTTAGCAGAAAGTTCAGTCAAAATTGTCAAAGGTCTGATGAAAAAGGCACATGATGGAAAGGAGGACTTCCTAAAAAGTCTGATCTACCGCAGCGCACCGCAAAATGGACTTTCACCTGCACAAATGTTGATGGGACGTCGCATCAGAACCAACCTACCCATCCATGAGGACTTGTTAACACCCAGAGGTGCTCACAACGACAAACTCGCAAAGGAAAAACAGAAAGACAAAAGTGCAAGACACATACCTGAACTGAAACCTGGAGATCATGTACGACTCCGAGATGTCACTACAGGAACTTGGATGCAGCAAGGGTGCGTGCAGAGAGAAGTTGCACCGCGATCCTATGAGATCCACACGGAGCATGGATCACAACTGAGACAAAACAGAGTGGAACTAAGGCTTCAGCCACTCACTCAATGGACTAATGATCATCAGGGGATACTGCTGAAGTGTCAAATTCCTTTACCAATGGACAATTCAGTCAGAAAACCCTGACTTGACAATGAACGCTGTCCAACTGCTTCAGGAAGCACTTCAGCAGAACGACCAAAAATGAATGCCAGAGCCCCTGAAAGGCTTATTGAGAATTGCAAAAAAAAAAAAAAAAGGGGCATCTGGATTGGATGTTTTTGTTTGTGAAAAGAAATAGAGCCTCAATAGAGTATTGTTGGACAGAGACTG
This sequence comes from Coregonus lavaretus, assembly GCF_964263955.1. NCBI lineage: Eukaryota > Metazoa > Chordata > Actinopteri > Salmoniformes > Salmonidae > Coregonus > Coregonus lavaretus. The sequence goes on from NC_140007.1 coordinate 43,271,773, forward strand.
AATTTAGTTGAGAAAAAAAACGGGGAAGTAAATGTGTTATTGAAAATTACATGTTATGCAGGTTGAGTAAACAAATGTGCTGTGACATGTTTAGTTAGAGAAAAAATTGTTTTCTTTCATCCAAAGCGTCTGCTAAATGGCATATTATTATTATTATTATTATTATTATTATTATTATATTATAAAGGAAGGAAGATGTGTTATGTTAATAACATGAAGACTACGTTACCCAGCAGGCTATGCGAGGGGGGTAAATTGAAGTATGCCTTGCATGGCTACACAAGGAGATTGCTAGCAGAAGTATGTTTATTAAAAGTAGTTCAACCTATGCCCCAGTTTGTCATTATTCAAAGGAACAAACAACACTCAACTACACTATAAAACGTTCCTTTTTCGCATACTCAGAAGGCCTACTATTTAGGACGGAAGTATGGGTATTCGGACACGGCCACTGTTTCATGGAAACAGCCAGTGTTTCATGGAACACAGCTCTCTGCATCATTACGTTTTTTTTTTATGGCCCCCGGTGACACTCGGCCCCGCCCCACCTTCTCAGCCAGTCAGGAGTCTCTACTGCGTTGTGGCATACCTTTTACTAAACAGTATGTGCTAAATAGTATGCGACGATGAGTACATAGTCTGGGTCTTCTGACAAAACCAATGCCTCCCATTTACTGCAAGAGGCCTACTGAAATACTGTAGTGTGTGAGAGATATTGTAGGCTACCTGTAGAAATGTGCCTGCCCCTTGTTTACTGGTAATATGTAAACATTGAAAAAGCTCATGTAAAAAAAAAAGAACATTACCTTTATTACACATTGGGCAGCACTGCCCATCAGATGTTTTGTATTCTGGTGGCCCACAATCCTTTCCAAATACAAGCATAAAATGAAAGATGCATAGGTTAAGTGCCAGTCTCTCTGTGCTCTCTTGACAACTTCTTAATTCTCATACCATGCCCTTGACAATGACATAGGAGTTAAATAGTACAAACTGACAGGAACTTATTAAAACGTTAATTATGACTTTGTGTCTTCCTTCCCCTAATAAGTGGAAATCTACAGGATGGTGGCTGACTGTCAGACTGACTAAAGACAACATCGATCTGTCGACTTCGAGTCAGGGGAGCTGCCCACACAGAAATAGTGACCATGTAGCCTATCCTACAGGGGAGCTGCCCACACAGAAATAGCGACCATGTTTCCTACCCTACAGGGGAGCTGGCCAAACAGAAATAGTGACCATGTAGCCTACCCTACAGGGGAGCTGCCCACACAGAAATAGCGACCATGTAGCCTACCCTACAGGGGAGCTGCCCACACAGAAATAGTGACCATGTTTCCTACCCTACAGAGGAGCTGCCCACACAGAAATAGTGACCATGTAGCCTATCCTACAGAGGAGCTGCCCACACAGAAATAGTGACCATGTAGCCTATCCTACAGGGGAGCTGCCCAAACAGAAATAGTGACCATGTTTCCTATCCTACAGGGGAGCTGCCCACACAGAAATAGTGACCATGTTTCCTACCCTACAGGGGAGCTGCCCACACAGAAATAGTGACCATGTGTCCTACCCTACAGAGGAGCTGCCCACACAGAAATAGTGACCATGTTTCCTACCCTACAGGGGAGCTGCCCACACAGAAATAGTGACCATGTTTCCTACCCTACAGAGGAGCTGCCCACACAGAAATAGTGACCATGTAGCCTATCCTACAGGGGAGCTGCCCACACAGAAATAGTGACCATGTTTCCTACCCTACAGGGGAGCTGCCCACACAGAAATAGTGACCATGTAGCCTATCCTACAGGGGAGCTGCCCACACAGAAATAGTGACCATGTTTCCTATCCTACAGGGGAGCTGCCCACACAGAAATAGTGACCATGTTTCCTACCCTACAGGGGAGCTGCCCACACAGAAATAGTGACCATGTTTCCTACCCTACAGGGGAGCTGCCCACACAGAAATAGCGACCATGTAGACTATCCTACAGGGGAGCTGGCCAAACAGAAATAGCGACCATGTAGCCTATCCTACAGGGGAGCTGCCCACACAGAAATAGCGACCATGTAGCCTACCCTACAGGGGAGCTGCCCACACAGAAATAGCGACCATGTAGCCTATCCTACAGGGGAGCTGCCCACACAGAAATAGCGACCATGTAGCCTACCCTACACTTGCGCAGCACGATGCGCAATCCATTTCGGGTCAGAAATACTGTAACATCAGATGAGTACGCTAGACTAATCACAAAGTACTTCTGAATATTTAGCTAAGTCGATAAGGCAGTCATTAAACGTTCATGTAATCATCATTGGGGGTTTTGCGTCAGTCATCAGATTGAAACTTCTGAATGTACCGCAGGACTTCCTCAGCTCCCCACAACCTTATTGCATGATTTTCTTCTCATATATTGTCTAGCTAATGACGTAAACCAGATTGTTGTAGCTAGCTATAACTTTGCATGCCGACCATTAAGGGATACTGCTACCAAATATAAAGTGTTCTGTGGTGCAACTGTTAGGCAAGGAAGGATGAATTAAACTCGAATGAAAGTATGTATTCAACATGATCGCTAGCGTACCTCATTACTTTGGCAACATGCTATGGGTGGGTGTAGTGATTGCAAAGTCCGTTTCTAGCTAGCATCGTTAACTAAAGTTTACTGATTCAATCTCAAATTTGATAGTTTGACTATTTGATTTGTCAGGACACCAACTAGCTAGTGTTGGGTTTTATTTTTCTCATAATTGGATCTGTATGTGATGGATAGCTTGGAAGGAATGCATTAATGAGGAGCACTGTACTGATATGGATTGTTTCACATAACAGGGTGGGGAACGTTGGGGGTAGGACAGATAAGACTTGTGTTTCTTGCAGATGCGAACACTCTCTCTTTGTATTCTGTGAAACTGTCCTTGAACATGGAGTACAGTGGGATGATGTCTTTCTGGGTGCTGACTCCGCAGGTTATCATAGCAACTATGTCTAGTAACAAATGGAGTGCCGAGGAGTTGGGCCCACCCCTGCGCCAACGGATTGGCTGGACCACACTCAGTCCTTTGCTCTGGTTGGCCAACAGAAGAAGTGGAGGATTTCTGTCAGAGTATTTTAAGAAGAACTTAGAACAATGGATTAGTTAACTGAATGCCCTGCGTGGTATTTCAGTGGACCCGTATATACGAACCTTCATACTTATCATACATACATTTTGCATATAATAAATTTAGCTTGGATTGAATATCTCTTGATTATGTTTTCTCTTATTCCAATACCAGATTTGAATTACGCAATTTCTAACAATTGGTGACCTCCGACTGTGATCTGGTAGCGGAACTTCACTTCGCTGGAATTCACCCAGCCTATTGGACATCACTGTCATCGAACCGTGTTTCACAAATTGCCCGGGCTTCTATAAAGGTAAGCAAAACACCTATTGTAATATAACTGAAGTTTTGCACATTGGCTTTATCCAAATTAATTTTGTGAAGCACCTGTTTGATGTAAGTGAACCCTATTCTACTATAAATAACAATTACAGTATACTATTTCGATTTCATAATATACTATGCAAATGTTTGATAATTGTGATGGTTAAACCCATGGGAGTGTGACGCTATGACTGAGGCTCATAGGAGGCACTTTAAAGTAGATTAGACAGTGCGACGCTATGACTAAGGCTCATAGGAGGTACTTTAAAATAGATTAGACAGTGCGACGCTATGACTGAAGGCTCATAGGAGGTACTTTAAAATAGATTAGACAGTGCGACGCTATGACTGAAGGCTCATAGGAGGTACTTTAAAATAGATTAGACAGTGCGACGCTATGACTGAAGGCTCATAGGAGGTACTTTAAAATAGATTAGACAGTGCGACGCTATGACTGAAGGCTCATAGGAGGTACTTTAAAATAGATTAGATAGTGCGACGCTATGACTGAAGGCTCATAGGGGGTACTTTAAAAGTTAGACAGTGCGAGTGTGGTCTTATGAATGAGAGTGTGAATGACAAGCCTGTATATTTTGTTAGAAAACGAATTGGAAGTTAAAACGTCTGTGGCTGTCCAAACTGTGTAATTTAGGGATAACTGTTGGGTTCGTGATTGTTTAAACCATATAACCCATCAATAACAATTGGGAACATAAAGCTAAAGTGATTAATTGTGTGACTGAACTGGTTTTGAATAGTTGTGTTGAAACAATTTGGTTTATTATTTGATTCAGTGTTTGATGTTTGACATAGCATAATACTGGTTTTAGGTGCTTGGGTTGAGGCTTCTTTTTTGTTGATTATTTGATGTAATGTTTGACCCTGCAAAATACTGGTTAAACAATTAGACTGAAATAATTCGGTTTATCATTTAAATATAAACATGCACCAACTTTAACTAATTAGGTGGGAATAATTTGATTTAAATAACTAGATGAAAGTACTTTAAATAACCACAGAATATTGGAAACACTAACACAGCTCCTCGAAGGAACCTGCTCCCAGAGGAGAGGGAGAGAGAGTTGCGAGGGGAGGGGCTGGAGACAGCGAGAGTGTGGCTTTTGAAGAGTCAGGAGAGAGAGAGAAGGGGGGTGATTTAGATTGATACAAACAATTATTGATGGGTTAGGACTGGGGATATCTGTATCATTTATATTTGCATTTTTGGTTATTTAGTTAAATAAAGTGGTCTAATGGTATTACAATTACCAATTTGCGTTATAAACTAAAAATATTAGACCATTAACATTGAAAGCACTTTTTATACAAAATATTGGAGTCAGTAAGGTTTTAAATTACAATTAAGAATAAATAATAAAGTTCTTAAAACAAAAGTATAGATACAACAACATTGGCAAAAATGACAGATAAAGTAATTAAAGTGTTGAAATCCACCCTCGAGATAAATGGGGGAAAAGACGGGAAGGAATGGAAGAGGAGAGGAGAAAAGTTATACAAAGAATGGATAGCAGATGGATGGATAATGGCAATGAATGGAATCCCAGGGGAAGGAGAACCGAGGACAATACTGACGGCCCTGAAGAAGAGAACAGAGAAGGCAGTAAGTGAGTGGAAAGAGGAAGGAGAGCCCCTCAAAGGGAAGTCCAAAGACGCGATGGAGAAAGCCAGGTTAAAGGAGCGGATTGGTTTGGCTATGTTGGAGAAACTAAAGAAAATGTGGGAAGACAAAGCACCACCCAAGATAACAAATCGGTTGTATCCAGCCCTGCCATCGGCCCCACCACCGTATGAAACCCCTCCAAAAACAATGGCACCAGTGTTGGAACTGACTGGGCAGGTACAGTATCAGCAGAAAGACGGCGTGCTGCAGGACACATGGGTGGGTGAAGAAGAGGTGAATAGACGAAGAGGTGATATCGAACAGATGTTGAAAACTGCACGAGAACTGAAAGAACAGATTTCTCAGCTGAGTAGACTGGATAAAGAGGAAGAAGACTCAGAGAGAAGTACAGAGTACCGGGACTTGTGTCGAACCGGAGCAAGTGAGAGAGAGAATGAGGAAATAGGAGGTAGAAGCACAGCCAGTTCAACCATTTATGACAACAATGCCGAATTAAAAAAGGAACTGAAAGTACTGGAAAAGCAGGTGAGAGAAGACAGAAAGGAGCTGGCACTCACATCACTGCAAAGAACATCAGAGCCAAGGGGGGGCCATTGTATTGATTTGGGAGAAGAAGAGGAAGAGTATGAAGACGTAAAGCAGACAAAAATGCTCTATGGAGCTTTTCAAGGAGATATTTGGGATGAGGAAGGGCCTGCACAACGCACACGGGCCAAAACTCAAGGGAGAGGGGGTAACTGTGGGGGTCAGTATCCTCTGAGAGAAACAACAGTGGGAGCTTCAGTATACAAACCCTGGCCACACAGGGATGTGCAAACTCTGGTTGACAGTTTACCCCAGCCTGAAGAATCAGGACACAGGTGGGTGAAGGCTTTTGAGAGCCTTACTGCAGCAGATGAACTCACCATAGGGGATATGGTGGCAGTGATGAACAGGTGCATGGGAGATCATGAATGCAAAGAGATACTCACACAAGCAGGCCTGAGAGGAATAGTAGGAGCAGCAACTGGTTTTGATCGATACCGAACTGTCATATGGGATGCAGTTAGAAGGAAGTATCCCACTCAGGCAAGGCCAGATCTCATGAGAACACTGACGCTGAATGATGATGAAACCATACCAGCCTACATGAAGAGGGCAAAGTGCCTCTGGAGACAAGCATGGAATGAAGAGCCCACCAAAAATACAATGAGTCACCTCTTCCTGGCAAACTGCCTGGGGGGACTCCCAGACCAGGCCCGGGTAGAGTGTGAAAAGGTTGTGGCACTCACAGCAAAATCCATCCCAGAGTTCACAGAGATAGCCCAACATCATGTGGAGCGATGGAGGGAAGGCAAGAGGAAGGAGGAAGACGAACTAAAGCAGCTACAGAAGAAAGTTTTGAAAAAACAACTGGCTGAAGACAAACCAGGCAAACAGATGGTTCTGACCAGTACCCCGAATCCACAGGGTGTGCCAGGTATTGATCCAGCTGCAGCCGCGGCTGCTGCAGTAGTACAGGCAATGGCTGGGATGATGGCACCCCGGATGATGGCTCCTGTGGGGCCAAATGGGTATTTCTCTGTCGGGATGTACACAGAACCAGACCCATCTCAACAGCCTGGCTATGCACCCCGCAGATACGCAGATAGAGGATGTTTTAATTGTGGGAAAGAAGGACACATGGCAAGATTTTGCCCACACTCACACCAGCTATCAAGACAACAAAAAGGAAGAGGGTATGGTGGACAGCAAAGAAGAGGAATGCAAAGGTTCCAACAGGGACGAGGAAGCTGGCAAGGAGGCCAACAATTTCCACCACCCCAGCAAAACCCTGGAGGAAACAATGGGCAGCCACAACCAGTGCCCAATGCGGCATTGCTACCAGGTATGTCATGGATGGGAATGCAACACCCCAACCAGGACCCCCAATGAAGCTGCCTAGAAACCCAATATAACCTCAACACCAACATCTACTCATTTCCACCAGGGTCAGAACCGGTAGTGTCATGTTTAATTGGAGGAAGAAAACATAATATGTTGATTGATACAGGATGCACATGGTCTTCTGTACAAGCATCATATCCACTCACTACCAAGACACAAGCTTTCTCTGGGGTTTCTGGGGCAATTATGAGAAAGCCATATACAGTTCCATTGGAAGTTGTATGGGATGACCTGCAAGTAACTCACCAGTTTCTCTACAATCCAGAGTGTTCGGTGGGGTTAATGGGAAGGGACTTGCTCTCCAAGCTGGGATGCAGCATCTATTGTAACCAAGAGGGACTGCATGCTTCTATCACACCTATTGATGAACTCATGCCAATACTCATGAAGGAACTCTCTGATCCCCCACGCATGCTGTACATGGGAACACACTCAGAAGAAGAGGAGGAGGAAGAAACATATGTGTATTGGCTGAAGTTAATGGATACTGACCCTGATGCTCCTAGAGTATGCAGAGAGTTCCAGCTATGGAAGGCATGGATACAGACTTTAAACGCATACTACCCTCCTGAGGACCCTCCACACGTCACAATGAACTACACCAGGGACCTGGATGAAGCATATGATGAAGCATGGGAAGAAGAAATGGAGGACAGACGACCAAGTGTGACAAGCAATCACATGTACATACTCAAAGAAGGAGTGGCAACCAGTTGCATGGTAATGGATGGAGATGTGGTACTGACAGACAAATGGTACGCACTTCCTGGTGACTCTGTGCCACATGTTACTCTCCTAGTAGGGTTTGGCTATGAGGCAAGATCATTGGGACCAGCAGTAAAGAAGGCAAGCTGCCTGCAGTGGAGCAAGAGCGCCTGTTATAAGATACAAAGCTCAGTCATGGATGGAAATCAGGTTTGGAGAATCTTACTAAACGTGGATGACATTGGAAAACCTGAAGTGGTGAGAAGATCTCGTTACCATGGAAGAGAAATGACTGACCATCCAGACACGGTCAACATCTTCAACCAGTTACCAGAACAACTGTGGACATTAACTGCAGAGGATGTGGGACTAGTTGATGTAGAACCAGTGGTGGTTTCAGTTAGAAAAGACAGTGGCCTTACTACAGTAATCCCTCGTTTATCGCGGGGGTTACGTTCCGAAAATGACCCGCGATAAGTGAAATCCGCGAAATAGAAAACTTTTTTTTTTTTACAATTAGCAACTATTACGTATACAAATACAGTGACTCACGTGTAGGCCGTTTCGTCGACATTATGGGTTTAGAAGATGTTCGAAATTACAAGATAATTTGGCCAACTTAATGTAAATTTGCCAAGCTGTTTTATGTACGTACACATAACTGCACGAGACGACAAAATGATAGCACAATTCGTAGCATGTTTTGATACAAGAAGCGGGAGTGAGTTTTTAGCGAATCAGAATGCAGAGCACAATGCACCAAAAAAAAAAAAAAAATGCATTATGAAAATCCGCGAAATAGCGAATCCGCGATAAGTGAACCGCGAAGTGGCGAGGGATCACTGTATTCCAGTTTGCAAGCGCCAATACCCACTCAGTGAAGAAAAAACAAGGGGAATTGAGCCTACAATATCAGGACTTCAAAAAGGGCAAGTAATATATCCAACCTGCTCCAACTGGAACACTCCAATTTTACCAGTAAAGAAAGGTGACACTGGAAAATGGAGGATGGTGCAGGACTTCAGACCAATCAACGAAGTAACTGTACCGGACGTTAGACCTGTACCAGACCCATATCTGGCCCTGCAAAACATCTCACCTACCCAAGACTGGTTTACAGTGGTGGACCTTGCTAATGCATTTTTCTGCATTCCGTTACACCCGGAGTCTCAACCACTATTTGCATTCACCTACAGAGGACAGCAATTCACCTATTCTCGTCTTCCACAAGGATATCGTGATTCCCCAGGAATCTTCAACGCTATCCTGAAAAGTCACTTGGAGGAGTTAACATTACCAGAAGGGGTGACACTGCTTCAATACGTTGATGATCTCCTGTTGGCAGCACCAACTGCTGAGTCTTGTTTGCAGGCCAGCAAGTCCCTTCTCCTCTTGGTAGCTAAGAAAGGGTACAAAGTGAAGAAAGAGAAAGTGCAGTGCTGTAGGAGAAGTGTACAGTTCCTGGGGAGAGTACTGTCAGGAAAGGGACAAGCTGTCTCTTCGGCCCAGAGGACATCAATCTTGGAACATCCCAAACCCACTACTGTACAACACCTTTTGTCATTTCTTGGCCTTACTGGATACAGCCGAACGCACGTGCCAGAATACTGTCTTAAGGTGGAACCACTGCGAGCAATCTTGAGAGAAGCAGGAAACAGAAACCTCACAGCTGTCCTTAAGTGGACTCCAGAGGCAGAGGCAGCTTTTATCCAACTCAAACAAACGCTAGCGCAGGCTGAAGCACTGTCTTTACCTGATTACACCACGCCATTCTGTTTGGATGTTTCTGAAAGGGATGGTTATGTGCATTCCATCCTGTATCAGAAACAAAAGGGGGAGAGAAGAATCTTACACTACTACAGTGCAAAACTGGACAACATTGAGACAGGACAAACTGACTGTGCCAGACACATGGCTGCCATTGCTAAAGCTGTAGGCAAAACAGCTCACATTGTAATGAGACATCCACTTGAAATCAACACAGACCATGGAGTGACAGCTTTTATTGGCTCTAAACTTTTCACGTTGTCCAGCAAAAGAAAATCCAACATAACAAAGGCCATCACTGCAAAACACATTACCTATGTGACGACCACAACCAACATGACTGATGGCATGGGTCAGGGAGAACCACATGTATGTGAAGACAGAGCAGCCAAACAAATCAAGGTTCGAATGGACCTACAGAACTCACCTCTGGACGGCAACAAGACCACCCTGTTCACAGATGGATGCTGCTATAGGTCAAAAGACCCAAAGGAAGGGAATGTTGCTGCCTATGCTGTGGTAAAGCAAGACAAGGAAGGAGAACACGAAGTTGTTGAAGCAAAAAGACTGAATCCCAATGAAAGTTCAGCACAACTAGCTGAACTTAGGGCATTGAGGAGAGCTCTACAACTAAGTGAAGGAAAGAATGTGGACATCTACACAGACTCTGCCTATGCACATGGGATTGCACACATTGATGGACCACAGTGGATGAGGAGAGGATTTGTGACCAGCTCAAATGAGCCCATCAAACACAAGGTTGAAGTACAGAAGTTAATTGATGCAATCCAGCTTCCCAAACGAGTGGCAATAATGAAGTGCAAAGGTCATAGCAGAGAAAGCACCAGAGTGCGTGAAGGAAATGATCGGGCTGATCAAGCAGCAAAGGATGCAGGAGGATACACTGCCCAGCAGATGGTGCAACGAGCCACTCAAGGACAGGAGGAGTTGACGACAGACACAGTAAGACAGTTGCAAGAAGCAGCAGGCGCCTACGAACAGAACGTATGGAGCAGACAGGGAGCAAGACAAGACCATCATGGGATTTGGAGATCTCACACAGGAAAAACAGTGGGACCTGCAAAACTCCTCAGATCAATCTTAAGGGAAGAGCATGAGAAGGCTCATGGAGGATGGAAAAGTGTCGCAAAATCAGTTGAGAAAGCATGGTGGCATCCACACATGTTGGACATGGCAAGAGAGACATCAGAGAGCTGTGAAGTGTGCAAACAATACAACAACAAAGTGTCACTTGGAGCAGTGATTGGCAGCTTCCCAATACCTGACGCGCCATTTCAAGACATTTGCATAGATTTCACGGACATGGGACAGGACAACAGAGTGGAAGGAAAAAGATACCTGTTGGTAATGGTTGACAGATTCACCAGATGGGTGGAAGCCATCCCCACAGCAAGAGAAGATGCAAAGGCTGTGATTAAATGGCTGAGGAGGGACCTCATTCCAAGGTTCGGGGTCCCGCGAATGGTCCGTTCCGACAACGGTACACATTTCAAGAACAAACACCTGAGGGAGGTAGAGCAGGCCCTAGGAATCACCCACAAGTTCGGGTCAGTATACCACCCCCAATCGCAGGGACTCGTAGAGAGAGCTAACCAATCGCTGAAACGAAAAATGGCCAAAATCATGGCCGGAACTAAACTGAAGTGGGTAGATGCGCTGCCCCTAGCTCTAATGTCAATGAGAAACTCACCTGGGTCTGACACCCATTTAACGCCCCATGAGCTTATGACAGGACGCAGAATGCCAGGGCCACCAGCAGACAATCTTAGTATGCCTAGGCTAGATATTGCAAAAATCAGATACACAGACTACATGCAAGCGCTAATTTCTCTTGTTGAAAGATTGTCTAAACAGGTGGTGGAAGTGCGCACTCCTGCTGTTGAAACCACGGACGAGAACAGAGACATCCTGGTGGGGGATTGGGTGAGAGTGAAGGTGCATTCCAGAAAGTGGACGGAGCCAAGGTGGGAAGGGCCCTTCCGGGTAAAAGAGGTATCAAGCCACTCGTTGCGGGTGAACACGAGCAAGAAAGACGTGTGGTACCACAGGACACACTGTGCCAAGGACATAGTTCCAGGAAGGACTCTAGATCAGGTACAACAGGACTTGGCAACAGAAGGGGAGTGATGATGATGTTGTGGTTAGGAGTGGGGCTCGCCTTATGGGGAACAGTGTTCTCAGCTCCCAATCAGTACCATAACATAGTCATTACCTTACAGGAAGGGGAATCTCAAGTGATGTCCCTAGAACCATGTAAGATCTGGTCATGGAGGAATAGGGCTAGTGGAATTGGGGACACTGGTTGCAATTGGAACCAGAAGGGAAACTGTAACAAAATGAATCCCCATGTGTTAAAGAGAGGTACTTATCTGTGTGAGGGAAAGTGGTGTCCATATTGGGACTATATGATCACAAATGTTGGCACCTTCTGGGAATGGCGTAGAGGCTATCCGTATGCATTAGGAGATGCTTCTAAAGCAGCTAGGTTTTCAATGATAAGGGGTGTACAGGGGTCAAAAGGGGGTGCATGTAAAGGTGATGAAATCCTACTAACCATTCAAGACATTAAACTTACAGACGCAGGTGTGTACACCTTAGCAGCAGTACGATCCGGACCAGACACCATGGGTATGTTCACCATCGCAGTCACACCCAAACCTGCAGCTGGGGAGAGACAGACCCAGTTGGACCACACCCCCGCTCCAGGACCAGCTCAACTTCAACCCACTAGGGTACCAAACCCTGTTCAGGTGATTAATGTTAGGGATATAACGGACAGCGACCAATTGGGGACAGAAACTGGCTATGAAGGGAAAGAAAATATGTGGTTGGCATACATGAGGTATACGGCTAGGACACTGGCCAGGCAGAATTGTGTTATCTGTGGGCATGCAAGACCTGGGTTGGCAACCCACCCATTCGCTTTAGGAGAAGGGGAAGGATGGCAGTGCATATTGGAAGAGTTCTACCATTCACTGCCAAACACCACCCTGTGCAAAGCCCTAAGTTTGATTTTCCCTGAGGTTCCCCCACAAAAGGCACCTGAGGGAGTTCAGGCTTATGGAGGTAATTACAGTTGCATTACTGGAACAGGTAAGGGTGTTAACTATGGTAGGCTACCACCCGGGGATTGTGCTGTGAATGTAACCATGAACAGCACTTGGCCAATAGAGGGTAAAACCCAGACAAAAGGGGTGGCTGATGTGTGGTGGATCTGTGGACCAAATAGAAAACTAACCCCGATTCTAAAGGGGGACTGGCAGGGCACGTGTGCATTAGCTAGTTTAATTATACCACTGACCATTATTGATGTTTCCTCAGACCAACTTTTGGGGATTGCCCAGCTAACCCCAGACAGAGAGAGAATGAGGCGGGGGAGACGTAGTGCCCCATGGTCAACAGAAGAGGAGATCCACTCTAACCTGTTGGGGGTGCCTGTGGGAGTACCATTACAGTTCCAGGCACTCAACAGGAACGATGGGTTGTGGCATCTGTTGCCAATCATAGGTCCTGCCATAGATGCTGCTAAACAGCGATCTTGGATAAATTACATATATTATAACCAACAGCGATTTGTTAACTACACACGCACTGCCCTGACTGGAATGTTCGAACAACTAGAGGCCACCTCTAGGGTGGCTAGGCAAAATAGACTAGCACTTGACATGTTGCTTGCTAACCAGGGGGGTGTTTGTAAGATGTTTGGGGAACAATGCTGTACGTTTATTCCTAACAATAATAGCCCTGACGGGAGCATAACAAAGGCCCTTGTTGGCCTGGAGAAGTTGTCAGCAGAAATGGAGAGCATGGCTGGAGTGGGGAGTGGTGGGCTGTTCTCCTGGCTGAGTGACTGGTTTGGTGAGTACTCTTCTATGGTGGTTACTGGATTTCTGACCCTAATAATTGTGTTTTTGCTGTTAATGTGTTGTGCTGCTTGCATCGTCCCCTGTCTCAGGAGGTCAGTGGTAGGAGCGGTGCAGGCGTCAGGTATGATGCTGTTGTTACCGGCCCAGGATGATGCGGGTGACTCTGCTACTGACTCTGAGACCAAGCTGGATGATCCATGGTTTGCCTAGTAAAATACATACACGCATTTATTTTCAGTTCTTGCTCATTTATTACCTTATGTTTTTACTAACCACTGTGATTGTTTATTCTTCCTGATGTGAAGGTAAAGGATTCCTGGGTGGCTGGTAGCCAACTCAGTACATGTTAGGTGTAGGGGAGGAATAGAGGGTTAAAATTATTATTTTTTATTTTTTATTAACATTAAATGTTGTGATTTAATTTCCATATCCTGTTATTCTTAAGGGTGATTATACTCTGTTTAGAGTGACACCATAAATGGTGTCAAAAGAGGGAATTCTAAAATTTCCCTTTAAAAATCTTTAATCACACCCTAGAGTTTTAATAATCTTGTGTTTTGTGTTCACTCTAGGGATAATCCTGTGTTTTATGCTTTATTAATCAAGTTAACCATGTGAATGTTTGTCTTTCCTTATGTGAAGGTTTGAACTTCTTTGATGACTGGTAACAGTTTGCAAGTTGGGTGTAGATTGAAGGATTTTTATTATCAAATTGTCTATTAATAAAAGTGTTTATTTTTGTTTGTATTGTATTTTAATGAGTGACACCCTAGAGGGCGTCAAAAGAGGGAATTGTTGGGTTTTATTTTTCTCATAATTGGATCTGTATGTGATGGATAGCTTGGAAGGAATGCATTAATGAGGAGCACTGTACTGATATGGATTGTTTCACATAACAGGGTGGGGAACGTTGGGGGTAGGACAGATAAGACTTGTGTTTCTTGCAGATGCGAACACTCTCTCTTTGTATTCTGTGAAACTGTCCTTGAACATGGAGTACAGTGGGATGATGTCTTTCTGGGTGCTGACTCCGCAGGTTATCATAGCAACTATGTCTAGTAACAAATGGAGTGCCGAGGAGTTGGGCCCACCCCTGCGCCAACGGATTGGCTGGACCACACTCAGTCCTTTGCTCTGGTTGGCCAACAGAAGAAGTGGAGGATTTCTGTCAGAGTATTTTAAGAAGAACTTAGAACAATGGATTAGTTAACTGAATGCCCTGCGTGGTATTTCAGTGGACCCGTATATACGAACCTTCATACTTATCATACATACATTTTGCATATAATAAATTTAGCTTGGATTGAATATCTCTTGATTATGTTTTCTCTTATTCCAATACCAGATTTGAATTACGCAATTTCTAACACTAGCCAATTTATATCACACTTTTGTAAAACCTAAATGTAGCTATACCAGCTAACTTACCAATGAGGAAATACTGTTCAAACGAAAGGCACACCATTGCGACTTGATAAAGACGTCAGAACTCTACGTTGTCACGATACATTAATACTGATACTTGCCAACTATCATGTCAACTTGCTTTTAAACACACTTATTTGTAAATGCTGTGTCTGTTGTTTAGCTAGTTAGCTAGCAAGATGGGTAGCATATTTTTCTTCAGTGAGGTTTATTGGCGGTTGGCATCCAACGTTAAGGTGCATTACCGCCACCTACTGTACTGGAGTGTGGGACAGACTGGGAGAATCTAAATCCTACCATAAAAAATAAAATAAAAATGTAACCTTTATTTAACCAGGTAAGCCAGCTATCGGCCCCGTTGCTCATGACAAGCATATCAAGCAGGGTGAGGTCACAAACATCATATCCGGTCTACAGTAATGTCGTAATGTCATGACTGGAACAAATTGCAAAAATCTCTGAAGCTGGAGACACTTATCTCCCTCACTAACTTTAAGCATCAGTTGTCAGAGCACCTTACCAATCACTGCACCTGTACACAGCCCATCTGAAATTAGCCCGCCCAACTACCTCATCCCTATATTGTTATTTATTTTGCTCATTTGTACCCCAGTATCTCTATTTGCACATCATCTCTTGCACATCTATCATTCCAGTGTTAATACTAATTGTAATTATTTTGCACACTAGCCTATTTATTGCCTTACCTCCATAACTTGCTACATTTGCACACACTGTATATATATTTTTTTCTGTTGTATTTTTGACTTTGTTTTGTTTTACCCCATATGTAACTGTGTGTTGTTGTTTTTATCGCACTGCTTTGCTTTATCTTGGCCAGGTCGCAGTTGTAAATGAGAACTTGTTCTCAACTGGCTTACTTGGTTAAATAAAAAAATATTGGCCCCGTTCAAATGATTTGAAAATGCATATTTTCTTCCCTAAAGTATGACTGGAAACCATTGAATTTAGTATAACCGGTCTGAAATATTAGGAGGTACAGTATACAAATTAACTTAACTGGCCTACTCACACCCTTGCAGTTCACATTTTGCTGTAATAGATTTTTACAATGCAAGGTCATTGGAACACTTGAACATAACATTTTACTGCAGATCCTCTACTTATTAATCCCACGATTGGACAATGGAGATGTCTCCATACTTACACAGAAACATCATACATCAGAGAGACTGAGCACTGATGGCTGGTGAAACAAGCACAACCCATTACTTACAGAGAAGCAAATGGATTCAATAGAATAGACTTTAAACCCATGGAATCAAAAAACAATACATGATCAAAAATCCAATGCAAAGTCAGTTTTATGTGAATAATCTGATAAACACTATTATGCAATATGTACAAAATATGCATAAAAAGCAAAGGAACTATACAATCATGGAGGTCTGTAAGAAAAGCCATGAAGTGTATATCATTAATTGGGGTCACACACTGGAAATATACTTTCTCTTTGCACCATTGCCCCTTGTGGGGCATGGGAATATACACAGCCATGGTCACACAAGTCATTTGTTTTCCAAACCAGTGTCCAGGCCATGTTATCCAAAGGTCCTTTGCACAGTTTGTATCAACAGAATCTACAGTACACCATCACCAGAAGCACAAGTTCCATGGGGATGTTGTGGGATCATCTGTAGATTTTCTCAGTTCAAGGACAATTGCTCCAAGATGCTGTTGTATCCTGCACCATCATCCAAAGACCAGGTGCAGTGTCATACAAAACTCATTTAGTTCCAGTTATGCTCAAATGACTTGGACTGACCATTAAAATGTAGGCCATCTGACATTACCCTGGACAGAACAGACTTGGCTCCTACTAAGGTTTACATCTTTGTCCCCAGTATTGGAATATTTAACAACAAAAAAAGTTTTCATGGAATTGTGTTTTAAGGTTTCAGACCATGTATCAAGTTCATAGTCGGTTTAATCTGTACACCACAAAACAAATGTGCCAGCACCCAACTTTTATTTAAAAATGGAGTCTAGATCACATTTACCATGTAGTGGACAGACATTGGACCCTACTGCCCAGTCTAGTTTTCAAGCCAATGAACCACACATTAGACTGGACTGTTCTGATGAATGTCCTGGAGGGTTGAATCTGGTAAGCATAATATTCATAAGAAGTCAAGTTTACAAAAATATAACGTACTATTGTTACGAGAACTCATGCATACCATTTTGTACATATGTTAACAAAACCTTTACCTGTTCTTGGTCCCACAAACATCGTTGTTCCCTCTGTGTCTGATTCCTGCAAATGAAACCTCAACTCAATAAAACATCAAGTGGAACCCTCGAGTCAATAGAAATAACTGAACAATTTCTGTCATCTATCTCCTTATCACAGTGAGTAATATATAAAATACAGGGGGGGGGGGGGGGGGGGGGTGCGCACATGAACATACCTCTATAGGCATTTGTAGGCCTTTATGTACATCTGTAGGTTTTTGTGTAGAAATACAATAATTAGCGTTGAGACAAAATAATCAATATCGTCATATGATCGGTAGGCAGTGGTATTGTCAGAATTGACAAAAACTGGATATTTCTCACTGTTCATCTAAGCCAGGGATGGGCAACTGGTGGCCCTCGGATCAATTTCCCCAAAAAACTAACTTTGATTAATTTTTTTAAAGCTCAGTCAGGGTCTCAACTTACTGTTGTAAGTTAGAATAGTAGAACACACAAGATGCAATTTTGAAATTTGGTTGTGCAATTATCCCATGTCAGCAAAATATTTCTAGATACCTAAATTAGCTGGCCGCTAAACTATCTAAACTTGTTATCATGGTCGAATTACCGACCAGGGGGCCCTCATTGAATTTGTTAGTCAGTCTGACTCAGATATCATATTAAACACTGCCAACATTTCCCTCCGCCCCATGGCAAAATGTGTAGAATTACAGCAAGCTTGCTATAAAACTGCAACATTTTCTCTACACCCTAAAACGCAACAAAATGTCACATCGCTGTCAAGAGGAGGGCCACTAAAATGTTTTCCTTGCAATGTGTCTGTGTGGGGGGGGGGGGGGGGGGGGGGGGGGGGTGTTGCCCATCAAAGTTGCCCATCCCTGATCTAGGCAATTAAAACAATAACTATTAGAACTGATAATTCCCCTCCCTCCAAAATCATCTTACCAGATAGATATTTTCTTATAAATATAGTTACTGCAATCACAGCTAGTACCACCACCACAACAGCAGATATTATTTCAGCTATGGGAAGGGAGGTCTGCGGTCCACATTCAGAGTTGGATGAATGAGTTCCAGGTTTAATTTGCTGAAGCTTCAAGGTATCACATCTATAATAAGAGAAATGGACCATTGGTAATCGACAATTTGATAATCTAACTTTGTTTTACATTATGAAAACTGTTAGCGTATTGCAGTATTTAGTTTATATTTTGAAGGAAATAACCATTTGCATGAGCCACACTTACTGTGTGTGTGGCTGGCAGGATGTAAATGATCCATTTGAATAAGTATCACCAATGCAGTCAGCACACACAGTATCTGTAGATGTTGTTCCTGCATAAATACATGTTGAAATGTTAATTAAGAATTGCATTTAATTTTTCCCCTACTAATTTAATTCCATTAACTGTAATGATTATTCACACTGAAGTTAACTTGACTCAAATGAATTATGACAACACAATTCGTTTTATGAGTGAGACAGAAGACCAACCTGTGTGGCTGATGTATTGACCAGGTTTACAGCTGCTGTGTCTCTGGGCTGCTCTACAACCATCCTTAGTTGGGTCTAGACAGTAGAACCCCTCCAGTGTCCCACAGACAGTGTCTGATGAAGGTCTACATGGCTGCTTTACCGTTAAGCCAAAGCCTGGGTCACAGTTGTTGGTACACAGTTTGCATGCTGTAAGACCATTGGGTTCATCAAGGAAAGTGGAGTCGGTACAGGGGACACAGGAAGCACTTGTAAATTCTGTACAGTGTTTATGTACCCGGTTTCCTGTGGGATAGAAGGTCAGTGTCATGGATTGATTGGTATTGCAATGTATTTTCTTCATAATAATCCATATTGTATACAGAACTGGTACTTACCTGGTGAACACATTGGACAGCACTTATCAACTCTTCTGTACTCTGCTCTACCACATGCGATAGAGAGCTCAATGTTTAGAAGCGTCAAAATGATTGCTAGGTCTATCTGTAAATAGAGAAAATTAACACATTAACCCTGTTGAAAAATGGGGGAGGGGGGGGGGTCACACATTGGCAAAGCAGGGATGAAGAGAGTTTGAGGTTAGAGTAGAGATGTGAGAGGAGGAGATTTCAGATTGAGGAGCGATTGACAGTTTCAAATTGAGAGAAAGCATAGTTAAGATTTCCATGTTTTTATTATTCAGGAAATAAATGTTTTATTATTATTATTTTTTTTTTTTGTGGGGGGGTAGATCAGCTTAATATTGCAGATAGATTGTAACTTCCATCAATGTAATTGTCTGCATCACTTCCAATCCCCCATGTTTTTTATATACACTGCTCAAAAAAATCAAGGGAACACTTAAACAACAGAATGTAACTCCAAGTCAATCACACTTCTGTGAAATCAAACTGTCCACTTAGGAAGCAACACTGATTGACAATACATTTCACATGCTGTTGTGCAAATGGAATAGACAACAGGTGGAAATGATAGGCAATTAGCAAGACACCCCCAATAAAGAAGTGGTTCTGCAGGTGGTGACCACAGACCACTTCTCAGTTCCTATGCTTCCTGGCTGATGTTTTGGTCACTTTTGAATGCTGGCGGTGCTTTCACTCTAGTGGTAGCATGAGACGGAGTCTACAACCCACACAAGTGGCTCAGGTAGTGCAGCTCGTCCAGGATGGCACATCAATGCGATCTGTGGCAAGAAGGTTTGCTGTGTCTGTCAGCGTAGTGTCCAGAGCATGGAGGCGCTACCAGGAGACAGGCCAGTACATCAGGAGACGTGGAGGAGGCCGTAGGAGGGCAACAACCCAGCAGCAGGACCACTACCTCCACCTTTGTGCAAGGAGGAGCAGGAGGAGCACTGCCAGAGCCCTGCAAAATGACCTCCAGCAGGCCACAAATGTGCATGTGTCTGCTCAAACGGTCAGAAACAGACTCCATGAGGGTGGTATGAGGGCCCGACGTCCACAGGTGGGGGTTGTGCTTACAGCCCAACACCGTGCAGGACGTTTGGCATTTGCCAGAGAACACCAAGATTGGCAAATTCGCCACTGGCGCCCTGTGCTCTTCACAGATTAAAGCAGGTTCACACTGAGCATATGTGACAAACGTGACAGAGTCTGGAGACGCCGTGGAGAACGTTCTGCTGCCTGCAACATCCGCATGACCAGTTTGGCGGTGGGTCAGTCATGGTGTGGGGTGGCATTTCTTTGGGGGGCCGCACAGCCCTCCATGTGCTCGCCAGAGGTAGCCTGACTGCCATTAGGTACCGAGATGAGATCCTCAGACCCCTTGTGAGACCATATGCTGGTGCGGTTGGCCCTGGGTTCCTCCTAATGCAAGACAATGCTAGACCTCATGTGGCTGGAGTGTGTCAGCAGTTCCTGCAAGAGGAAGGCATTGATGCTATGGACTGGCCCGCCTGTTCCCCAGACCTGAATCCAATTGAGCACATCTGGGACATCATGTCTCGCTCCATCCACCAACGCCACGTTTCACCACAGACTGTCCAGGAGTTGGCGGATGCTTTAGTCCAGGTCTGGGAGGAGATCCCTCAGGAGCATGCCCAGGCGTTGTAGGGAGGTCATACAGGCACGTGGAGGCCACACACACTACTGAGCCTCATTTTGACTTGTTTTAAGGACATTACATCAAAGTTGGATCAGCCTGTAGTGTGGTTTTCCACTTTAATTTTGAGGGTGACTCCAAATCCAGACCTCCATGGGTTGATACATTTGATTTCCATTGATACATTTGTGTGTGATTTTGTTGTCAGCACATTCAACTATGTAAAGAAAAAAGTATTTAATAAGATTATTTCATTCATTCAGATCTAGGATGTGTTGTTTAAGTGTTCCCTTTATTTTTTTGAGCAGTGTATATACTCCCCTTTATTACTTTTAAACCCCGCCATCCTTTCCCTACTTGGAGTAAACTAGTGAACAACAATGCCCAGGCCTCTACTTCCAGCAAATACTTACTATCTACACCTTATGGACACATTCAATTTTACAATAATTAAATTTTATTTGTTTTGCTCCTGAACTCTCAACCTCTCCGATCATTTTCATGATGTCCATCCGATTTGCTTCTATATGCCATATCTTTCTAACTGTGCTCTTTCCCAAAAGCTCATTTTGGACACAGTATGCTTACTTATTAGTTATCTTGTTATTATTTATTGTTATTTGTTATTAGTCCCATCCTTCAACTCCATTCAATACCTCTCATCTATCTTTTAACACCATCCATATAGGATTTCTATTTGCCATACAGTGGGGAGAACAAGTATTTGATACACTGCCAATTTTGCAGGTTTTCCTACTTACAAAGCATGTATAGGTCTGTAATTTTTATCATAGGTACACTTCAACTGTGAGAGACGGAATCTAAAACAAAAATCCAGAAAATCACATTGTATGATTTTTAAGTAATTAATTTGCATTTTATTGCATGACATAAGTATTTTATCACCTACCAACCAGTAAGAATTCCGGCTCTCACAGACCTGTTCGTTTTTCTTTAAGAAGCCCTCCTGTTCTCCACTCATTACCTGTATTAACTGCACCTGTTTGAACTCGTTACCTGTATAAAAGACACCTGTCCACACACTCAATCAAACAGACTCCAACCTCTCCACAATGGCCAAGACCAGAGAGCTGTGTAAGGACATCAGAGATAAAATTGTAGACCTGCACAAGGCTGGGATGGGCTACAGGACAATAGGCAAGCAGCTTGGTGAGAAGGCAACAACTGTTGGCGCAATTATTAGAAAATGGAAGAAGTTCAAGATGACGGTCAAATCACCCTCGGTCTGGGGCTCCATGCAAGATCTCACCTCGTGGGGCATCAATGATCATGAGGAAGGTGAGGGATCAGCCCAGAACTACACGGCAGGACCTGGTCAATGACCTGAAGAGAGCTGGGACCACAGTCTCAAAGAAAACCATTAGTAACACACTACGCCGTCATGGATTAAAATCCTGCAGCGCACGCAAGGTCCCCCTGCTCAAGCCAGGGGCTGTCGCTGGGCAACACAGACTTTCAACTCCCTCCAAAAATTTTCTATGGGGTTGAGATCTGGAGACTGGCTAGGCCACTCCAGGACCTTGAAATGCTTCTTACGAAGCCACTCCTTCGTTGCCCGGGCGGTGTGTTTGGGATCATTGTCATGCTGAAAGACCCAGCCACGTTTCATCTTCAATGCCCTTGCTGATGGAAGGAGGTTTTCACTCAAAATCTCACGATACATGGCCCCATTCATTCTTTCCTTTACACGGATCAGTCGTCCTGGTCCCTTTGCAGAAAAACAGCCCCAAAACATGATGTTTCCACCCCCATGCTTCACAGTAGGTATGGTGTTCTTTAGATGCAACTCAGCATTCTTTGTCCTCCAAACACGACGAGTTGAGTTTTTACCAAAAAGTTCTATTTTGGTTTCATCTGACCATATGACATTCTCCCAATCCTCTTCTGGATCATCCAAATGCACTCTAGCAAACTTCAGACGGGCCTGGACATGTACTGGCTTAAGCAGGGGGACATGTCTGGCACTGCAGGATTTGAGTCCCTGGCGGCATAGTGTGTTACTGATGGTAGGCTTTGTTACTTTGGTCCCAGCTCTCTGCAGGTCATTCACTAGGTCCCCCCGTGTGGTTCTGGGATTTTTGCTCACTGTTCTTGTGATCATTTTGACCCCACGGGTTGAGATCTTGCGTGGAGCCCCAGATCGAGGGAGATTATCAGTGGTCTTGTATGTCTTCCATTTCCTAATAATTGCTCCCACAGTTGATTTCTTCAAACCAAGCTGCTTACCTATTGCAGATTCAGTCTTCCCAGCCTGGTGCAGGTCTACAATTTTGTTTCTGGTGTCCTTTGACAGCTCTTTGGTCTTGGCCATAGTGGAGTTTGGAGTGTGACTGTTTGAGGTTGTGGACAGGTGTCTTTTATACTGATAACAAGTTCAAACAGGTGCCATTAATACAGGTAACGAGTGGAGGACAGAGGAGCCTCTTAAAGAAGAAGTTACAGGTCTGTGAGAGACAGAAATCTTGCTTGTTTGTAGGTGACCAAATACTTATTTTCCACCATAATTTGCAAATAAATTCATAAAAAATCCTACAATGTGATTTTCTGGATTTCTTTTTCTCAATTTGTCTGTCATAGTTGATGTGTACCTATGATGAAAATTACAGGCCTCTCATCTTTTTAAGTGGGAGAACTTGCACAATTGGTGGCTGACTAAATACTTTTTTCCCCCACTGTACATCATTGGTGTATCCTATCTGGTGCCAAGTACTGCTGTAGCCTGAAATTATGCCAAGCTACTAAGCTTACAAAACCAAAAACGTTTAACTTACCGTCCATATCGAGCTTTGAGACCGAGCCATGGTTCTCCAATCCTCAACATCTCAGTGGAAGAAGGTCCACCACCCTGGATTCTTACTTTTGAACTATCACAATGGCAACACCTCTGTTGTCGTCCTTCCTCATGTAGACCTTGAGAGTCACACACTAATACAATTATTGGAAAAGTTTAATACCATACAATATTTAAATATTTGCCGTACAATATCTAACAAATGTTAAATTAGAACAGATCATTTTTGGTTCAAGGGAATTTTATCGTATATGTCAATGTTATGCCAACATATAGAATGTAATGCCGACAATATAATAATAATAATAATATGCCATTTAGCAGACGCTTTTATCCAAAGCGACTTAGTCATGTGCGCATACATTTTTATGTATATATAGAATGTAATGCCAACAATATAAAATGTAATGCCAACAATATAGAATGTAACGCCAACATATAAAATGTAATAGCAACATACTAAAACCTAATGCTGTTCTCCAATCGCCAAGCAACCAAAATGCCTTCTATCACACAGTGATTTGTAGTACAAATGCTGGACTCTGATAACCAACTAAATGTATGTTCTTCATTTAAAGGGTAGAAGGCATGAGTTTTTACTCACCAGTGTAACAACACAATGTGGTCAAAGACGTAGTTGTAGTCACGATCTGGTTACCTATAAGTACAAACATAGTTATGTTTTGCTGTTATTACATACACTACATGACCAAAAGTATGTGGACACCTAATCGTTGAACATCTCATTCCAAAATCATGGGCATTAATATGGAGTTGGTCCCCCCCTTTGCTGCTATAACAGCCTCCACTCTTCTGGGAATGCATTCCACTAGATGTTGGAACATTGCTGTGGGGACTTGCTTCCATTCAGCCACAAGAGCATTAGTGAGGTCGGGCACTGATGTTGGGCGATTGGGCCTGGCTCGCAGTCTGCATTCCAATTCATCCCAAAGGTGTTCGATGGGGTTGAGGTCAGGGCTCTGTGCAGGACAGCCAAGCCCGAACCATGAAAAACAGACCCAGACCATTATTCCTCCTCCACCAAACTTTACAGTTGGCACTATGCATTGGGGCAGGTAGCGTTCTCCTGGCATCCGCCAAACCTAGATTTGTCTGTCGGACTGCCAGATGGTGAAGCGTGATTCATCACTCCAGAGAACACGTTTCCACTGCTCCAGAGTCCAATGGCGGTGAGCTTTACACCACTGCATCCAACGCTTGGCATTGCATTTGGTGATCTTAGGCTTGTGTGCGGCTGCTCGGCCATGGAAACCCATTTCATGAAGCTCCCGATAAACAGTTATTGTGCTGACATTGCTTCCAGAGGCAGTTTGGAACTCTGTAGTGAGTGTTGCAACTGAGGACAGATTATTTTTATGTGGTTCAGCACTCGGCGGTCCCGTTCTGTGAGCCACTTCGCGGCTGAGCCGTTGTTGCTCCTAGACGTTTCCACTTCACAATAACAGCACTTACAGTTGACCGGAGCAACTCTAGCAGGGCAGAAATTTGATGAACTGACTTGTTGGAAAGGTGGCATCCTATGACGGTGCCACGTTGAAAGTCACTGAGCTCTTCAGTAAGGCCATTGTACTGCCAATGTTTGTCAATGGAGATTGCATGGCTGTGCGCTCCATTTTATACACCTGTCAGCAACGGGTGTGGCTGAAATAGCCGAATCCACTAATTTAAACTACATAGTTCGTATCACTGAAGTATAATAAGAACTGGAGACTGCGTCCAAGATGTCCGCCCGTTGTTTTCAAGGTAATCTACTCACGTTCACATACGCCAATTCATGGACCGTCTATACTCGGATTGCATCCAGTTTATACGGACCAACATCACATGGCACTAGCATTCGGGAGCAGCGCCGATGTCATCACGTCATCCAAAAACATGGCATACATTGGATGAACGCAATATGTTAATATCTGAGTGATGAAAAAAAATAAACACGGCCTCAGCAACAATTATTTGAATAATTCAATGGGATGTTTTGTGCACAAAGGTGATGAATAAAGTGTCTCATTAGGAATTGTCTAATCTGACATCTCTATGCGGCCGTGTATGGAAATTGTCTTTCTGGGCCGGGCGTCAGTTAAACTGCAGTACCAAAGCAAAACTGTAGGAGCAGTCAAAACCGTCCTTCTAGACCGGAACCCTGGCCCCTTGGTTCATATGCTAGCTCAAGTTGGCTAACAGTAGCCACTAGCCATGCTAGCATGTAATTACATTCCAGACCAAATGTTGGCAGTGGTGAGCGAGATATACATCAGGTAATCCATCAATCAAAATCACAGGAAGTGTGATGTAAACAAGGAGCACGTTCGGCCAGGCAGCATCACAGATAGAACAATGAGCCAGATGAATTACCTGATGTATAAATCTGAAGCATCCGGTTGGCATTTCCACTCACTACCAAATATGGTGATGAGAGGAAACCCAGTGGCCGGCAGTGGGAGAAGATGGAGCGAGATGGATTTTGGCCGACATTCTGCAAATTTTCTCATCAATGAAACATTTGATCTCAATACAGTTTTCTGTTCCCAAAACTAGAACCTATTATGAACAGAGTGGACTACGTTTTGTAGACTTTACCCTTTGCCTAAGTTTATTTTATTTTTTAATTGCATTGTTCAGAAGGAGTGAAAGTTATTGCACACGTGCACTTCACAGAGTAGGCGTTCCCTAACAGAAATATGCAAATACATGCTCGAACGCGCCAATAGAATCTCGCTAGCTCGTGCTTGGCTCTGCCCACCTCCCTGCTTGTTCTGCCCACTATGATTAATTTGCTTCCATTGGAAACGACAAGATGTGGTCCATCTTGGTTAGTTATAAAAGTCTTTGGCAGCATGCTCTTCAGACTTTGTCACTTATCTAGTGGGAACCTGTTAGCACAGCAGGCTCTGGTGCCTTGTTGCAGTGGGCTCAAAACGAAAGAGAAAATCATACCTGCTTGCTCTTATTGTGTAGTACCTCGTCTTTTTTGTTTTGTCAACTTTTCGGGATGTTCTCTGTGAAGTAGGCTACGGGAGTTTTGTAACTTTTTCCACCTTGGCTTAGTGCTAGCATGCTAGCTGACATCTAGAATCTGTTTTGGATTACCCCGACACGTCATCGGCCAGTGAAGCAACGCCTCCCCCTGGCTTTGGTCGCTAACTCAGTCTGCACGCTTTTAAAGCTGCAATATGTAACTTTTTGAGTGACCCGACCAAATTCACATAGAAATGTGAGTTATAGATCTGTCATTCTCATTGAACAGAAGTCTAAGAAGAGCTATTTCTATGTTTCCCGTTCTTAAGTTTAGTTTTTGCATATTTTACTTTCGTTTTTGTACACCAGCTTCAAACAGCTGAAAATACAATATTTTTGGTTATGGAAAAGATACACTATATATACACACATTGACACCAATGTTCACTTTTCGGCACTGAACTAATTTCAGGTCTGCTGAGCGCAAACTTTAACGTTGTGAAAATTCTGTGCAACACTGAGGCTGTACCTGCTTTCAGTTACAGTTTTAACAGTGGCCACGTAGGCTACTGTGGCTATTTGATCATAACGTAGGCCTACCAGAATGGCCTACCATCAAAAACAATGGAGAAAAGGCATCCCATAACATTTTAACATGGCAATAGCTGTTATCATTCAGCCTACAGTAGCAGCCAATGTGTGGTGTTCAATGTAGACCTACATTCCATTAGACTTTGGAAAAAAGCATTCAGGGCTTGACATTAACCTGTTTATCCACTTGTCCTTCAGACAAAGAGGTGACTGAAAATGTGTTATTTGATGCAAGAAACAACTTTACAAAATGCACTATTATTACAGAGAATCAGACAAATTATGCTACCCTCTGCCAATTGGCTACTTGGCTTATTCAAGCCTGTCTCAAAATACAACACTGCCCCTTTAAGGCAAAAAAACTATTTTCCTGACTTGCTTTTCAAAGATGTCTAGAAATGTACACGTTTTGTGCTCTTGTAGAAAGCAATCACTCCCATATTGCTGACTACAGATTATATATAACTGGGCTAATAACTCACTAACTAGTAAAGGATATGAACTAAATGTGCACACGTGGCTACATGCGCTTGTTTTGAGATTAAAGTGAGAGCTGCATCTACTCACAACCGGCTCATAGTGTAAACAGTTCAGTTCAAAGTAAATGGCACAGAATTATTTGCATATAGGCCTACTGCAGCTCTGATTGGTTATGCTGCAGGTAGAGTACGGGCTGAGTGGTGCGTTGGGACTTTTTGATGTGTATACTAACGCAAAGCCATATGTGACTTGTTTCAGGAAACTAGGCCAATGTCATTCGACACTACTGCACAGGAGAGGCATTTGAATGTAAACATTTATTTTTTATCAAAATGCGTTTTTGGCAGAAATGCCTGCTGGAACATGTGAACTCTCAATAACAAACTTGTATGCCATCTAAATACGAATTAAATTGTTCAATTACGAGTTGGTTTAGCCACGGAAAAAGACAGGAACCTTCCTGCTAGCCATGATTGGCTGAGATAATGGATGGGCTGGACATGCCGTGATATAAGTTTGGATTGTTCTGCCATGTAGCACGCTTCTGTCTATAACATGAGCTGCTCAGTATGTGTAGGTAATCCTTTCTTACACGGCTATATTGAAAGATATCACAAAGAACTGCATAAGTGTTGCTAATGTGCTCCACTTTCTGGAGGACCGAGTTTTGAAATCAGTTGAATGCCCGGTGGAAGCAGAGTATGATAGCTAAGGAGATGGAGAAAATTCAGCCGTTTGATTGCAAATAATGCGGAGGGAGTCGAAAAGAGAACACACATAAGAAGGCTGTTGTATAAAACACCTGTCTCCGGATTACATCTTCAAACTAAGGGCAACCATGGCATCCATGACAGAGAGGGAGAAGCGTTCATCCATGTATACGGGTAAGAGAGTCTAGCTAGCTACATTTTCAGATATTATACGTTTCTAATTTTGTAATTGTAAGTTAAAGTGTACTGTTAGCTAGCTAACTAACGTTAGCAGGCTGGCTCACTAGCTAACGTTACGTGTATGATCTGTGTAGTAATATTATTCATATCTCAGAGCCATTTGCATTGCTAGTTATAGCCTAACGTTAGCTAGCTAGCTAACATTGAACCTAGCTAGTTGGTTAGCTTTAGCTAAGATGACCAGCACCAAAGTCAAATCAGGATAAGACGTTAGGGCAACGAGACAGTGTCCAAGTTCTAAAATTCTCCGGTAGAATGCCCTGCTTTTATTTCGTCACACTCACAACTGTAAGCTATTTTCTGTAATTAGCTCACCATTAACTTGTAAATAATGATCTTGAGAGTTTATTTTACATAATAACAAATACAAAATTAGTTAAAGTTAAGATGTTAGCTATACAGTAGAATATGGTCATTATTTGAACTGGCTAGCCAGCTAACTTAAAGTTAGCTAACTAGCCAACAAGCTACAAACTAACCAAATAATTGTTTAGAAAGTTGCTTTTAGTTGCCTGGTTTGCTAGATTGACATAAACCAAATTCATTTTTAAATACGGATGGGTTTATTGGTGTTAAAATACACCAGTCATGCTATTTTGGACCACCAGGCTGCTGATGTCATGCAGCCTGTTGTTTTTGTGTTTATACTTTTTCATAACAACAAGTTTGATGTTGGACCACAATAGAATGTTCATGATGTCACTGCGACAACTGTCTACAGATATGTTGATAGACGTAGTATAAACCAGCCTTTAGTCTTGCAATCTTTGGTTGTTTAATACACTACCGTACTCACTCTGTATAGCACATTTAAAGAAATGGTGGGGCTAAGGCTTATGAGGGTGTGAATGATGCTGAATGGGTGTAGACAAAGAAGAGCTCTCAAGTAGTCCGCCAGATCAGAGGCAGTAGATGACCATGGATGTTCTCTTGATAAGTGCATGAATTGGACCATTTTCCAGTCCTGCTAAGCATTCAAAATGTAACAAGTACTTTTAGGTGTCAGGGAAAATCTATGGAGTAAAAAGTACAGTCGTGGTCAAAAGTTTTGAGAATGACACAAATATTAATTTTCACTAAGTCTGCTGCCTCAGTTTTTATGATGGCAATTTGCATATACTCCAGAATGTTATGAAGAGTGATCAGATGAATTGCAAAGTCCCTCTTTGCCATGAAAATGAACTTAATCCCAAAAAACATTTCCACTGCATTTCAGCCCTGCCACAAAAGGACCAGCTGACATCATGTCAGTGATTCTCTCGTTAACACAGGTGAGAGTGTTGACGAGGACAAGGCTGGAGATCACTGTGTCATGCTGATTGAGTTAGAATAACAGACTGGAAGCTTTAAAAGGAGGGTGGTGCTTAAAATCATTGTTCTTCCTCTGTTGACCATGGTTACCTGCAAGGAAACACGTGCCGTTATCATTGCTTTGCACAAAAAGGGCTTCACAGGCAAGGATATTGCTGCTAGTAAGATTGCACCTAAATCAACCATTTATCGGATCATCAAGAACTTCAAGGAGAGAGGTTCAATTGTTGTGAAGAAGGCTTCAGGGCGCCCAAGAAAGTCCAGCAAGCACCAGGACCATCTCCTAAAGTTGATTCAGCTGCGGGATCGGGGCACCACCAGTGCAGAGCTTGCTCAGGAATGGCAGCAGGCAGGTGTGAGTGCATCTGCACGCACAGTGAGGCGAAGACTTTTGGAGGATGGCCTGGTGTCAAGAAGGGCAGCGAGGAAGCCACTTCTCTCCAGGAAAAACATCAGGGACAGACTGATATTCTGCAAAAGGTACAGGGATTGGACTGCTGAGAACAGGGGTAAAGTCATTTTCTCTGATGAATCCCCTTTCCGATTGTTTGGGGCATCTGGAAAAAAGCTTGTCCGGAGAAGACAAGGTGAGCGCTACCATCAGTCCTGTGTCATGCCAACAGTAAAGCATCCGGAGACCATTCATGTGTGGGGTTGCTTCTCAGCCAAGGGAGTGGGCTCACTCACAATTTTGCCTAAGAACACAGCCATTAATAAAGAATGGTACCAACACATCCTCCGAGAGCAACTTCTCCCAACCATCCAAGAACAGTTTGGTGACGAACAATGCCTTTTCCAGCATGATGGAGCACCTTGCCATAAGGCAAAAGTGATAACTAAGTGGCTCGGGGAACAAAACATCTACATTTTGGGTCCATGGCCAGGAAACTCCCCAGACCTTAATCCCATTGAGAACTTGTGGTCAATCCTCAAGAGGCGGGTGGACAAACAAAAACCCACAAATTCTGACAAACTCCAAGCATTGATTATGCAAGAATGGGCTGCCATCAGTCAGGATGTGGCCCAGAAGTTTATTGACAGCATGCCAGGGCGGATTGCAGAGGTCTTGAAAAAGAAGGGTCAACACCGCAAATATTGACTCTTTGCATAAACTTAATGTAATTGTCAATAAAAGCCTTTGACACTTATGGAATGATTGTAATTATACTTCAGTATACCATAGTAACATCTGACAAAAATATCTAAAAACATTTGAAGCAGCAAACTTTGAAGACCAATACTTGTGTCATTCTCAAAACTTTTGACCACGACTGTACATTATTTTCTTTAGGAATGTAGTGAAGTAAAAGTACAGATACCAAAAAAACTACTTAAGTATCGACAACAGTCACCCTCGAAGCACCAGGGACCCTCTGTCAATACAGATGCTGACGGGAGAGGTTGTGTTTTCTCTAGCAGGAGGTAAGCTTGGCTTCTTATATGGTGTTGAGTAAAGCTTAAACCATGTATTTAGATTGTAGGTAGGTATTGTAGTTAGGTATTATAGGTAGTTTACTCAGGTAGTTATTGAAGGTTATTGTAGGTAATTATTGTAGGTAAGGACTGTATTCGGCGGACTCCGGCGAAGCACGAGGCTAGCCTACCCACTACTTGGACCAACAAAGCTAGCTAGCTAGCGGGTAGCTACCGGTAACTTTTAGCAACTGTGGTTAGCTGTTTCCAATGTTATTTCACGCTTAAGAGTACCTGTAATTGAGCCAGCTAGCTGCCACCTTCAGCTGTTTTTCTAACCTCATTATCATTAACGTTAGGTGGTTGATAGCTGCTGTACTTAATTTCGGCTACTGATTGCAGTCTGCCAGTTTGGCTTTATACATAGCTTGGGCTTTGTCGAGTAAGGCTTAAACTATGTATTTAGATTGTAGTTAGGTACTATAGGTAGGCATCGTGGGCTGTATATTATTAAGTAGTATAGGTAGGCATCGTGGGCTGCTGTGGGTAGCTGTTGTGTAGTTATTGTAGGTTACTTTTGTATTCGGCGGTGCCGGATGTAGCACGAAGCTAGCTAGCTAACTCACCTCCTGGATTAGCTGGCGAGTTGCTATTAGCAACGGTTGCAACTAAAAACAATATCCTTTTAGCCAGCTACATTCGTTTGCAGCGACGCCGTTTTTCAAACAAAGTCAACACAGTAGCCATTGCTAGCCAGCCAACACTATCAGCAGGCTGTGGTAGCTAAATACAATATCTTTGTGCTAGCTACACAACGTTTAATCGTTGCTGCGTTATGAAAGGTAAGCTTGGCTTCTTATATGGTGTTGAGTTAAGCTTAAACCATGTACAGTGGGGAAAAAATGTATTTAGTCAGCCACCAATTGTGCAAGTTCTCCCACTTAACAATATGTGAGAGGCCTGTAATTTTCATCATAGGTACACGTCAACTATGACAGACAAATTGAGGAAAAAAAATCCAGAAAATCACATTGTAGGATTTTTTATGAATTTATTTGCAAATTATGGTGGAAAATAAGTATTTGGTCACCTACAAACAAGCAAGATTTCTGGCTCTCACAGACCTGTAACTTCTTATTTAAGAGGCTCCTCTGTCCTCCACTCGTTACCTGTATTAATGGCACCTGTTTGAACTTGTTATCAGTATAAAAGACACCTGTCCACAACCTCAAACAGTCACACTCCAAACTCCACTATGGCCAAGACCAAAGAGCTGTCAAAGGACACCAGAAACAAAATTGTAGACCTGCACCAGGCTGGGAAGACTGAATCTGCAATAGGTAAGCAGTTGGTTTGAAGAAATCAACTGTGGGAGCAATTATTAGGAAATGGAAGACATACAAGACCACTGATAATCTCCCTCGATCTGGGGCTCCACGCAAGATCTCACCCCGTGGGGTCAAAATGATCACAAGAACAGTGAGCAAAAATCCCAGAACCACACGGGGGGACCTAGTGAATGACCTGCAGAGAGCTGGGACCAAAGTAACAAAGCCTACCATCAGTAACACACTACGCCGCCAGGGACTCAAATCCTGCAGTGTCCCCCTGCTTAAGCAAGTACATGTCCAGGCCCGTCTGAAGTTTGCTAGAGTGCATTTGGATGATCCAGAAGAGGATTGGGAGAATGTTATATGGTCAGATGAAACCAAAATATAACTTTTTGGTAAAAACTCAACTCGTCGTGTTTGGAGGACAAAGAATGCTGAGTTGCAGCCAAAGAACACCATACCTACTGTGAAGCATGGGGGTGGAAACATCATGCTTTGGGGCTGTTTTTCTGCAAAGGGACCAGGACGACTGATCCGTGTAAAGGAAAGAATGAATGGGGCCATGTATCGTGATATTTTGAGTGAAAACCTCCTTCCATCAGCAAGGGCATTGAAGATGAAACGCGGCTGGGTCTTTCAGCATGACAATGATCCCAAACACACTGCCCGGGCAACAAAGGAGTGGCTTCGTAAGAAGCATTTCAAGGTCCTGGAGTGGCCTAGCCAGTCTCCAGATCTCAACCCCATAAAAAATCTTTGGAGGGAGTTGAAAGTCCGTGTTGCCCAGCGACAGCCCCAAAACATCACAGCTCTACAGGAGATCTGCATGGAGGAATGGGCCAAAATACCAGCAACAGTGTGTGAAAACCTTGTGAAGACTTACAGAAAACGTTTGACCTGTGTCATTGCCAACAAAGGGTATATAACAAAGTATTGAGAAACTTTTGTTATTGACCAAATACTTATTTTCCACCATAATTTGCAAATAAATTCATAAAAAATCCTACAATGTGATTTTCTGTTTTTTTTTTCTTCTCATTTTGTCTGTCATATTTGACATGTACCTATGATGAAAATTACAGGCCTCTCATCTTTTTAAGTGGGAGAACTTGCACAATTGGTGGCTGACTAAATACTTTTTTCCCCCACTGTATTTAGATTGTAGGTAGGTATTGTAGTTTGGTATTGTGGCGCAGTGGTCTAAGGCACTGCATCGCACTGCATCGCAGTGCTAACTGTGCCACTAGAGATCCTGGTTCGAATCCAGGCTCTGTCGCAGCCGGCCGCGACCGGGAGACTCATGGGCGGCGCACAATTGGCCCAGCGTCGTCCAGGGTAGGGGAGGGAATGGCCGGCAGGGATGTAGCTCAGTTGATAGAGCATGGCGTTTGCAACGCCAGGGTTGTGGGTTCGATTCCCACGGGGGGCCAGTATAAAAAATAAAATAAAAATAAAAAAATGTATTCACTAACTGTAAGTCGCTCTGGATAAGAGCGTCTGCTAAATGACTAAAATGTAAAATGTAAAATGTATTATAGGTAGCTTACTCAGGTAGTTATTGAAGGTTATTGTAGGTAATTATTGTAGGTAAGGACTGTATTCGGCGGACTCCGGCGAAGCACGAGGCTAGCCTACCCACTACTTGGACCAACTTTTTGCAACTATGGTTAATTGTTTCCAATGTTATTTCATGATTAAGAGTACCTGTGATTGAGCCAGCTAGCTGCTACCATTCAGCTGTTTTTCTAACCTCACCCGAGGCATTAACGTTAGGTGGTTGGTAGCTGCTGTACTTAATTACAGCTACTGATAACAGTCTGCTGTAGTTTACAACAATTCTAATTTCTAAAGTGGAAGTTGGGAGAGTTTTACTCGGGTGGTTCAGTGAAACAATTATAGTTTCTGAGGTGGAAGTTGGGAGAGTTATATATATATATATATTTTTTTTTTGGTGAGGGAGGCCTGCTCTCTCCTTTCCCTGATGTTTAGTTCATTTCATCCCGATCTCCTCTGCATTATTGTAGCCATCTGCTGCAGCCTGTCAACTATGCCTCTGCCTATCCCTGTTCTCTCCTCTCCGCACAGGCTACACAAACGCCTCACACCGCGTGGCTGCTGCCTCTCTAACCTGGTGGTCCCTGCACGCACCACACACCTGGAGTTCCAGGTCTCAGGCAGCCTCTGGAACTGCCGTTCTGCCGCCAACAAGGCTGACTTCATCCCAGCCTATGCCACCCTCCAGTCCCTCGACTTCCTGGCACTGACGGAAACATGGATTACCACTGAAAACACTGCTACTCCTACTGCTCTCTCCTCGTCTGACCATGTGTTCTCGCATACCCCGAGAGCATCTGGTCAGAGGGGTGGTGGCACAGGAATCCTCATCTCTCCCAAGTGGTCATTCTCAATTTTTCCCCTAACCCATCTGTCTATCTCCTCATTTGAATTCCACGCTGTCACAGTCACTAGCCCATTTAAGCTTAATATCCTTGTCATCTATCGCCCTCCATGTTCCCTTGGAGAGTTCATCAATGAGCTTGACGCCTTGATAAGTTCCTTTCCTGAGGATGGCTCACCCTTCACAGTCTTGGGGGATTTCAACCTCCCCACGTCTACATTTGACTCATTTCTCTCTGCCTCCTTCTTTCCACTCCTCTCCTCTTTTGACCTCACCCTCTCACCACCCCCCCCCCCACTCACAAGGCAGGCAATACGCTTGACTTCATCTTTACTAGATGTTGCTCTTCTACTAATCTCACTGCAACTCCCCTCCATGTCTCCGACCACTACTTTGTATCCTTTTCTCTCTCGCTCTCCTCCAACACTACTCACTCTGCCCTACACAGATGGTAACGCGCCGCCGCAACCTTCGCTCTCTCTCTCCCACTACTCTCTCCTCTTCCATCCTATCATCTCTTCCCTCTGCTCAATCCTTCTCCCTCCAATCTCCTGATTCTGCCTCCTCAACCCTCCTCTCCTCCCTTTCTGCATCCTTTGACTCCCTGTGTCCCCTATCCTCCCGGCCGGCTCGGTCCTCCCCTCCAGCTCTGTGGCTTGATGACTCATTGCGAGCTCACAGAACAGAGCTCCGGGCAGCTGAGCGGAAATGGAAGAAAACTAAACTCCCTGCCGACCTGGCATCTTTTCACTCCCTCCTCTCTACATTTTCTTCATCTGTTTCTGCTGCTAAGGCCACTTTCTACCACTCTAAATTCCAAGCATCTGCCTCTAACCCTAGGAAGCTCTTTGCCACATTCTCCTCACTGCTGAATCCCCCCCCCCCCCCTCTCCGGCGCGGCTCACTCCTGGATTGCGTCCTACCTGACCGGTCGCTCCTACCAAGTGGCGTGGCGAGAAGCTGTCTCCGCACCACGTGCTCTCACCACTGGTGTCCCCCAGGGCTCAGTTCTAGGCCCTCTCCTTTTCTCCCTATACACCAAGTCACTTGGCTCTGTCATATCCTCACATGGCCTCTCCTATCATTGCTACGCTGACGATACACAACTAATCTTCTCCTTTCCCCCTTCTGATAACCAGGTGGCGAATCGCATCTCTGCATGTCTGGCCGACATATCAGTATGGATGACGGATCACCACCTCAAGCTGAACCCTGGCAAGACGGAGCTGCTCTTCCTCCCGGGGAAGGACTGCCCGTTCCATGATCTCGCCATCACGGTTGACAACTCCGTTGTGTCCTCCTCCCAGAGTGCGAAGAGCCTTGGCGTGACCCTGGACAACACCCTGTCGTTCTCCGCCAACATCAAGGCGGTGACCCGATCCTGCAGGTTCATGCTCTACAACATTCGGAGAGTACGACCCTGCCTTACACAGGAAGCGGCACAGGTCCTAATCCAGGCACTTGTCATCTCCCGTCTGGATTACTGCAACTCGCTGTTGGCTGGGCTCCCTGCCTGTGCCATTAAACCCCTACAACTCATCCAGAATGCCGCAGCCCGTCTGGTGTTCAACCTTCCCAAGTTCTCTCACGTCACCCCCCTCCTCCGCACACTCCACTGGCTTCCAGTTGAAGCTCGCATCCGTTATAAGACCATGGTGCTTGCCTATGGAGCAGTGAGGGGAACGGCACCTCCGTACCTTCAGGCTCTGATCAGTCCCTACACCCAGGCGAGGGCATTGCGTTCATCCACCTCTGGCCTGCTGGCTCCCCTTCCTCTGCGGAAGCATAGTTCCCGCTCAGCCCAGTCAAAGCTGTTCGCTGCTCTGGCACCCCAATGGTGGAACAAGCTCCCTCACGACGCCAGGACAGCGGAGTCACTCACCACCTTCCGGAGACATTTGAAACCCCACCACTTTAAGGAACACCTGGGATAGGATAAAGTAATCCTTCTACCCCCCCCCCAAAAAAAGTATAATTGTAAAGTGGTTATCCCACTGGCTATAGGGTGAATGCACCAATTTGTAGTTGCTCTGGATAAGAGCGTCTGCTAAATGACGTAAATGTGCCCTTGAGCAAGGCACTTAACCCTAATTGCTCCTGTAAGTCGCTCTGGATAAGCGCGTCTGCTAAATGACTAAAATGTAAAATGTAAATGTACTTGAAAGCATTTTTACTCAAGTACTTTACACCATTGCTACTTAAGTAGTACTTTACTATTTATATTTTTGACTACTTTTACTTCACTACATTCCTACAGAAAATAATGTACTTTTTACTCCATACATTTTCCGTGACACCCAAAGGTACTCATTACATTTCGAATGCTTAGCAGGACAGGAAAATGGTCCAATTCACACACTTCTCAAGAGAACATCCCTGTTCATCTCTACTGCCACTGATCTGGCGGAATCACTAAACACAAATGACTCATTTGTAAATTATGTCTGAGTGTTGGTAGTGTGCCCTTTGCTATCCGTAAATTAAAAAAAACAAGAAAATGGTGCCGTTTGGTTTGCTTAATATAAGGAATTTGAAAATGTATACTTTTACCTTTGATACCCAAGTATATTTTAGCAATTACATTTACTTTTGATACTTGAGTATATTTAAAACCATATACATTTAGACTTTTACTCAAGTAGTATTTGACTGGCTGACTTTCACTTTTACTTGAGTCATTTTCTATTAAGGTATCTTTCTTTACATTTACTCAAATATGACCATTGCGTACTTTTTACACCACTGCATACGACCGAATCGAGCCGGTCGGTCACATATGTTACATGTAGTTACGTTTATGCTACCTAACGTTACCCTTTAAGCCTGTATGTAGCTAAAAAAACACAACGCTGACCAGCCTCTTGGTGTTTGTCTTTTATCATGTATGTAGATAGCCAATAAAGTAGCTAGGTTAGCATAATGAAGGTACAATAATGTAACTTTGATAAACTACAATTTGTCTTGGCTACACAAACGGCTGGACAGCGCATGCACTTAAATGAACCGTGGAGTGGTGTCCTTTAGGGCTAGCACCAACTTCAACGTTAAATAATACTTTAGCTAACGTTTCATTTCGAACACGAAAATCATGTTGCAAAATACGATATTACACATATTTAATCAATATTGAATACACTTTTCCTACACATGTAACAGAGCAGTCTTACCTTGTTAGATGAACTCGGACTAGCTTACACTTTCGTTTATGAGGGACTTTCCATGGTTAGTGCT
Organism: Coregonus lavaretus; assembly: GCF_964263955.1. Taxonomy (NCBI): domain Eukaryota; kingdom Metazoa; phylum Chordata; class Actinopteri; order Salmoniformes; family Salmonidae; genus Coregonus; species Coregonus lavaretus. Next base: position 43,309,826 of record NC_140007.1, read on the forward strand.
CAGATATTCTTAACCTTTCCCACCTTCTCCTTATTTGGTGTAATGGCGTTTGCAAAAATTATATGTGCATTCTGCAACCCACTGTACAGGTGGATAAAAAATGCGGCTTAAAAAAATAAAAACTCCATACAAACTATCAGTGACGAAATGTTCATTAAACTAAATCAACCAGTTTTTTTGTTTAATCAGTTCCCTACACAGGCTCAGAAGGATCATGTGATGGCGGGTCATTTCCTGGCAACAGTAGTCCTTTTTTATATTTTGTTATTTTGTTATTGCAGAAACATCAGCATATCTACAAGAAGTATACAAACAGACAATGATAACATTTGCTAGCCTGTATAACAAATTACAGATTATACAAAGACCTTCAAAGATACACACATATTGATTGTTTTAACAGCTTTCTTATTGGAAGAATGTAGATAGTGTATGGCTTGACAATTGTGTTAACCAAGAGTTTGTGTGTGGTTCTGAAAAAGGGAATGGTCAGAGGAGTGCAACCACACAGCACTACTGAGCAGCACCATCATCCTCACACAACTAATAATAATAATAAGCCATTTAGCAGACGCTTTTATCCAAAGCGATTTACAGTCATGCGTGCATGAACTTCAATGTATAATGCATCCACACGGCTCATTGCTAACAAAATACCCACATAATTTATACAGAATACATCCATATAACCACAGGATATATAAGACTTGACACTGAAATGGTAAATGTCTGAAATGAGATGACAAACAACAGGGTTAGCAGGGTTACAGTTGCTAACTTGCGGTAAAAACGATAATTAGCATAACGGAGTGCGTCCACAACACATGAATTGTAAGAAATATGACCTCACATTTCTGAAGGACATACACTGGCCTTGGCTAAATTAAAGAATGCTAACTGAAGGTCATCACAGGAGATGGCTGGAACTTATCACGGCTTGTGTACTTTCTCTAGTTACTTCCTTCTCAGTTAACCTCGTGTTGTTCTCCCAAATGCCTTACGCCTTTTGTCCTCTGGGGTCAAAAATGACCACGCCTGGTTTGACTGTTTATAAAGCATACAGTATACATTTTCAATCAATTCTGTGTTACATCTTTAGTCTTACTTCTGTTCAACCCATTACTAGAATTTTTTTCATTTGTTTTGGAATTTAGAGCCAATAGACCTTGTTTACATAAAAGTATACCCTGTTTTTAAGTAAAAATACAATGAAACTATGAATTATTTTGACCTATTATTATTTTGACTATTTGACTTATCACTGAGTGGTATTTGTAAAAGTTTAGTGAGGATGCTGTTTTTGAATCATTTTATTTTTATTAATGACAGCCCATAATCACACCTTTTGTCCTCTGGGGTCAAAAATGACCCCGCCTGGTTTGACTGTTTATAAAGCATACAGTATACATTTACAATCACTTCTCTGTTTCAACTTTTCAGTCAACTTTATTCCAACTTATTACCTGACATATAACACATGTTATAATTCATTTCCAAAACATTTTCAACTTCAAAACCTAACTTTTTAGTCTGAATGAGCCCTCAGTTGCATGCGAGGCAGGTAGTAATGGCGTGATCTTTGCAGATGTATGCATTGCATTTTTGGCACATTTTGGATGTTTTGAAATCACTTCGGCGAGGGCAGAATTTGCACCTACTCCTTTTGGGTAATGGGCGAGGAAGGGCTGGTCGGCATGAGGGAACTGGGAGAGGGGGAGCTGCTGCAGAGGTAGAGCTGGAGGAGACCTGCTGGATCTCCTTAACCAATTTGACAGCGGCCATGGGGTGGCGCCATTTCCCACTATCACTAGGAGAACCAGAGAGGGCTCCTTCTGTCACACATCCACAGTCACATCAGTACCTGGATCGTACATCAACGGCAGGAGAGACACCCACTTGTCCCATACATCTCGAATGGGAGCAAGTTTGTCTCGTGCACGGCGATTTTCTCTTGTGGCTTTATCATCAAATCTAATCACTCTTGAGATTTTATGAAACATCTTGAGTGTCATGATAGCACGGAAAATTGTCCTACCAGACTCGGCATGCCATAAACTAGATGTAGCTTCCTTACTAGATCGGTACACGCCAGCAAGAATCAACACACCCACATATGCCTGCAAATCCATTTGATCCATCTTTCTCCACTTGTTGCCATAAACGCGTTGCCCCTCCTTGTTTGTCATGCTCAGCACTGCGTCTTCAATAGGCTTTGGCAGAAACAGGTCAAAAGTGGACTTTATGTCATCAATCCGAGACCTTGCATATGCAGTTGGACCATGGTGGCTTGTATCTCTCTCTGCTGTCAACATGCGTCGTCGGTCACTGGGAGGGATGGAAGACCAGATCAATGTTTCATCCTTTGACTGGAAATATTCTTCCATCTCAGCTGGGTCCTCTTCCTCAGATTCTACCTCATCTGTTGATTCTTCGTCTTCATCATAATAGATGATGTCCTCCACTTCTGACACTTCTTCCATTTCAACTTCAGATTCTACCTCATCTGTTGATTCTTCATCATACTAGGTGCAGTGCTCCACTTCTGACACTTCTTCCATACCAGCTTCAGATTCTAGGTCATCATCACGTTCATCCATTTCCTTATATTCATAATCATCTTCCATTTCTGCAGCAGGAGATGTGGGGGAATCTTCGGGGGAAGAAGTAGCATGCTGTCTGTATGTTGGATCTATCACCTCATCATTATGTTCCTCCTCTTCTGACCCTGAACCCTCTTCATCAGTTGATTCATCCTCATTATGTGCAGCATTGTCCACCTGGTCATTATTTTCTTTTATTTCAAAAATTATCTTGCAAGCCTCCTGTGCATTATAAAACTTCTGCCTCCTCATTGTGCTGCCTGTCTCTCTCAGACTAAAATGTGAAATGCCCAAACACCTGTGAGAATTATTATTATTATTTTTTTTTTTGTCATAACCATTGCTTGACCCCACACATCAAAGAAACATGATCAAATATGTTTTGCCAAGCAGTATGTAAACTTTGTGCTGCGGGGTCTTTTTGACCCCAGAGGACAACAGAAGTTATTACATTTAGTAAAACACCCATCATTCAATCAAATTACTTCAAATTTGTTTGAATCATAAAGAGCATAGTATTAAACAACTACCGTTATTTTCAGACCAATTGATGAATAAAAAACATATTTTGTCGGCAAAATATTTAATTTGGGGTCAGAATGACCCCAGGACAACAGGAGGGTTAGATTGCCCCACATGCTGTGCTCCACAACACTTGTGGGCGGAGCTACAGCGCTCCTATGATGAACTGATATTTACTCTCAGTAGTCTTTCGTACATATAGTATGTGATATTTAAATAATCTAGTATACTTCAAATGGCCGGATGTCAGTCATTTCGGCTTTGACAACAGCTGATCAATTAGATATGGGGATACCCTACCGAAATCAATAGCGGGAAACAACTCAATCGCATGTTTTATAGTATGTGAATTTTTGAAAATCAAGTATGGTTTAAATGCCAGGATGTTATACTAATTGACTCTTCATCTAGTAGAATTCGATGCACACTTTCTCACAATGCATTGGAAGAGGTGGGCTGCGAGTGATAGGCCCTAATTCTCTTCAAGTAGCCAAAACAACACAACTAGGCTACTTAAAGATGCGTTTTACTAAATTGTATTTTCTATGATTAGGTTCGGTGGTCCGCAGAGATTGTACATTGGAGTCCAGCACATCTTGCATACCCTGTATCAGAGGGACCTTCATGAACGAGGCCAATGGTCTAAACAAGTGCTTTCCCTGCACTCCCTGTGATCCAGGTACATTTCATTTTCTTCCAAAACCTTCCCACCTTTCCTTTTAGCTGTGCACATCATACCCTTTTCACTGCTGAGCTGAGTTGTATTGCACTGGCTGGGTTCTGCATCCACCAATTGGAAAGTACAATGTAAAAAAGAAAATATCTAAGCCAGTGTCGTACGTTTCAGGTCACCACAATAGTGTGAAAACGGTATGAGGTGCCTTCTTCTCACAAGTAGTCCTCTGACTGAAATGAATCAACCCTGATATTTTCCAGGACAGGGCCTTTTCACTCAGACAGAGTGCACAACAACAAGTAACACAGTGTGCCACGTTCTAGATGGATACTACTGTAGAAGCTACTCATCCAACTCAGAGTGTAGCTTTGCAGTGGCACATACACAATGTTCACCGGGCCAGAGCACTACTGCACCTGGTAAGTATGAAGTAGAGGCTAAATATCGTACAGGACATCAGAATTCTGATCATTGAATATAGCATGGGCTCTAGATAGCTTTGGTTGACAATATAATTACAGGCTGGCTTAATGGTAAATCCATTTGAATTCTTTCACTTCTTGACAGCACCCCTTTTGATTTGAACAAAAAACAAGTGCGCAGAACGTGACTTTTTGGACCTGAATGCCAAAACATTCAAGAGATAAAGGTGCTCAAAGTTGACCTATTTTGCATACCCCACCAAACCATGAGACAGCCATGTCTTCATCACTGGAAAAGATGAGCGGTTGAGATTGATATAATTTAAAAGCTTAAAAACAGGGTTGTCAAACAATTTGATAATTGTTTGAAGAAAAAAAACGTTATATATTTTGTTTTATTAGAAAACATAAATGATCTAAAAACGCATATAGTTTAGGCCCTATTTTAGGTCATGAGGTTTTTGTGTTGTGCCCTCCATCGGGTGAGACTCAACATGTTCTTGAATACAAGGTGAGTGTAATGTTTTGCCTAATAAATATACTTAAATACTGAATACAATTTGAAATTTCACCTTTCAAATGGTACCACAAAGATGGTTGGAGGTCCACACATCAGTGAATGTTTGTCAAGGGTGTCAGTGAAATGCGGTAGGCGAAGTCAAACGCAGGACACAGAGCTGAACAGAAAACGTACTTTACTCGAAGGTACTCTGAGATACAACAACCTCCACACAGGGAGGGAAATAACCCGCACACTAACGACTGCCGAAAACATAAAACAATCACACACAACACACAGTGTAAGACAGAGGGTTAAATAGGGAAGACAATACTACATAATGGGAAACAGGTGTAACCAATAAAGACAGAACAAGTCGAACATGGAAACATGGATCGGTAGCAGCTAGTACTCCGGTGACGACGAACGCCGAAGCCTGCCCGAGCAAGGAGGAGGGGCAGCCTCGGCTGAATCCGTGACAATGTTGATTTGAATGGGAATATCTGTTTTAAATTACACTGTCAATCCTCCATAGGAAACCTATTGAAATCATAGAAATATAGATCATAGAATAGACATGACCGTTTAAGTTGACATTTGACGGTGGGTGGACCGGCGGCCATCTTTGTGTTAGTAATTAGTACTCATCACTGCATTCTCTCAGAATGTTGGTTGGCCCTCTTTGATGTCACGTAGGTTGATACATTGCTATGTTTTCATTTATAAAGCCCTTTTACAAAAAGTCCCACTGTACCTAACATCTTTACTAAACTTTAGACATACGAGTTACCACACCCAATCTCAGGGATGGTTAACTCTTTGGTCTCTACACAGACAGTTAGGTAAATCCGCTTTTAGTTCTTGCACCTTATTTGTGTTACAATCTTCAAAATGTTCTTAAATGTGATGTTTTGGTGTCTCTAGGATAATTCAGAAAGCTGAATGAGGTCCTTATTACTGATAAATGTGTTTGTTCTTTATGAGCATGTTTTTCTTTCTACTTGCATTTTGTATGTATTTTGATGTGTGTATTTTCTGTACTTAATATAATTCAGGGCTCATCTGTAAAAGAGACATTGGTCTCAGTATGACTCCTTGATGTTAACTAGTTTGTTTTTCCTTTTTACTGAACTTTCAGAGATGCATGAATTCTGTGAGGTAAGTCATTTTACTTCAACATTTCTATTTGTTTAAAATATTTTGAAATCCAAATCTTAGTAATTATAAGTTAATACACTGCTCAAAAAATAAAGGGAACACTTAAACAACACAATGTAACTCCAAGTCAATCACACTTCTGTGAAATCAAACTGTCCACTTAGGAAGCAACACTGATTGACAATAAATGTCACATGCTGTTGTGCAAATGGAATAGACAACAGGTGGAAATTATAGGCAATTAGCAAGACACCCCCAATAAAGGACTGGTTTTGCAGGTGGTGACCACAGACCACTTCTCAGTTCCTATGCTTCCTGGCTGATGTTTTGGTCACTTTTGAATGCTGGCGGTGCTTTCACTCTAGTGGTAGCATGAGACGGAGTCTACAACCCACACAAGTGGCTCAGGTAGTGCAGCTCATCCAGGATGGCACATCAATGCGAGCTGTGGCAAGAAGGTTTGCTGTGTCTGTCAGCGTAGTGTCCAGAGCATGGAGGCGCTACCAGGAGACAGGCCAATACATCAGGAGACGTGGAGGAGGCCGTAGGAGGGCAACAACCCAGCAGCAGGACTGCTACCTCCGCCTTTGTGCAAGGAGGAGCAGGAGGAGCACTGCCAGAGCCCTGCAAAATGACCTCCAGCAGGCCACAAATGTGCTTGTGTCTACTCAAACGGTCAGAAACAGACTCCATGAGGGTGGTATGAGGGCTCGACGTCCACAGGTGGGGGTTGTGCTTACAGCCCAACACCGTGCAGGACGTTTTGCATTTGCCAGAGAACACCAAGATTGGCAAATTCGCCACTGGCGCCCTGTGCTCTTCACAGATGAAAGCAGGTTCACACTGAGCACGTGACAGACGTGACAGAGTCTGGAGACGCCGTGGAGAACGTTCTGCTACCTGCAACATCCTCCAGCATGACCGGTTTGGCGGTGGGTCAGTCATGGTGTGGGGTGGCATTTCTTTGGGGGGCCGCACAGCCCTCCATGTGCTCGCCAGAGGTAGCCTGACTGCCATTAGGTACCGAGATGAGATCCTCAGACCCCTTGTGAGACCATATGCTGGTGCGGTTGGCCCTGGGTTCCTCCTAATGCAAGACAGTGCTAGACCTCATGTGGCTGGAGTGTGTCAGCAGTTCCTGCAAGAGGAAGGCATTGATGCTATGGACTGGCCCGCCCGTTCCCCAGACCTGAATCCAATTGAGCACATCTGGGACATCATGTCTCGCTCCATCCACCAACGCCACGTTGCACCACAGACTGTCCAGGAGTTGGCGGATGCTTTAGTCCAGGTCTGGGAGGAGATCCCTCAGGAGACTATCCGCCACCTCATCAGGAGCATGCCCAGGCGTTGTAGGGAGGTCATACAGGCACGTGGAGGCCACACACACTACTGAGCCTCATTTTGAATTGTTTTAAGGACATTACATCAAAGTTGGATCAGCCTGTAGTGTGGTTTTCCACTTTAATTTTGAGGGTGACTCCAAATCCAGACCTCCATGGGTTGATAAATTTGATTTCCATTGATAATTTTTGTGTGATTTTGTTGTCAGCACATTCAACTATGTAAAGAAAAAAGTATTTAATAAGATTATTTCACTCATTCAGATCTAGGATGTGTTATTATAGTGTTCCCTTTATTTTTTTGAGCAGTGTATAAAACCCTCTTATAACATTTATGAAAGCAAATCCATTGTCAAAGTTAGTTCTTCCTGAAAAATGATTTCTAGTGAGTGAAAAATTGTTCATTTTATGGCTAAAGAATTCAATGTTGTTATTGTCATTTAGTCCGTTTTAGTTGCTATAGCAATCCTAATTTATGTAATACATCATAGGTTCCTGTGCAAGAAACGGGACCTCTACAAGTCACCAGTAGCTCCCCGTACGTCATCCATTTGGATTCAATATTTCAGACTATCATAGTAATAACTGAGTAATGCAGATTACTTTATACTAGGGCCGGGACGATAACAGTATCGTGATGCTCGTTAGTGTATTGTGACAAGGAAACAAAACCTGAAGCGGCTTGAACATCTTTAGGAAAACAGCCCTAATGTTGGAAAGAAGCATGTTGTCATGCAGTCACATGTATTTATTTTCCAAGCTATAGCAGACAATATTTTACATACAGAAGGTTTTTAAAGGACCAAAGTTTGGTCTGCTTCGTGTTTTAATTTTGCCATGGGAAAAATATTGCAACACTGGTATCGTCCCGACCCTACTTTATACTATTACTAACTAAATTATTGACTTGTTTGCTTCTTGTTTTCCAGAGTGGAAACAGCAGAGAATGTGCCTGGAAATGTTGTAACGGATGTTGACATTCAGCATCCACTAAACTCGGATGAAGTGCCATGAATGCATGCAGATACCCAGAAGGCTCTAAAACTGGTGCACACAGATACAGTATTTCCTGGGGATTAAATGAATTGAGTACTTTCGAACTGCAATGCATTTGCTCTTGGATTCTGACTAATAAGTGTAGTTACCGAGCGTGGACTGTTGAACATGGTGACTGAAACTGGTCATCCTCCTACCACATCTAATCTATACCAGGACATTGTCACGTTTTACTTACACTTTTTATATTAACAGTACCTGTACATTTTAAATAAACTTTTCTAATTTCACTGTTTGAAATACCCAAACTGTTTTGATGATTGATTGGATAACAATTAAATTGTATTCCCATGTTTTAATACAGTTGTACATTTGTCAATATTGGGAAAAAATTATCAACCTCAGAATACAGTGGTGCCACACATGCACATGCACGGACACACACACGTAAATAGTGCCATACATGCACTCAAATGTATTCAGCTGTTATGAATTTTGATTCCTTAATGTCTTTTGTTTTCTGTTTTCTTTTTTATCTATTTTTTTTCTCTTTTGTTAATTTTCTTGGTTGTGGGGGACGGTGGCTTGGGTTGGTGGGGGGTCTCTGGGGTATGGAATTATTTTGTTTGATTTTATTGTGATTTCTTTTCTCGGGGGGACTGTGGGTTGGCGGGGGGGTTATTGGATGGTTGAAGGGCAACTCTCGGGGAGCCTTGGAGGGCTGGTGGCCTGGCTGTATCAAGCTTGGGCCGGTGACTGATAGGTCGCTTGTTCGGGTCCCTGTTTTTGAGAGATCTGTCGACGTGCCCTTGAGCAGAGCGTTGACCCTTGTTGCTTCTGTGGGTCTCTCTGGATGGGAGTCTGTTCGATGACTGAATGTAATGTAAATGTTGAGCGGCTTCACTGCAAGTAGATTGTATGTTTTAATATTCAATTTAAATATATGTGTATATACAGTTGAAGTCAGAATTTTACATACACTTAGGTTGGAGTCATTAAAACTCGTTTTTCAACCACTCCACACATTTCTTGTTAACAAACGTTTTACCAACTCGGTTAGGACATCTACTTTGTGCATGACAAGTAATTTTTCCAACAATTGTTTACAGACAAATTATTTCACTTATAATTCACTGTATCACAATTCTAAGTTGAATGTGCATTAAAACAGCTTGAAAAATTCAAGAAAATGATGTCATGGCTTTAGAAGTTTCTGAAAGGCTAATTTACATAATTTGAGTCAATTGGAGGTGTACATATGGATGTATTTCAAGGCCTACCTTCAAACTCAGTGCCTCTTTGCTTGACATCATGGGAAAATCAAAAGAAATCAGCCAAGACCTCAGAAATATAATTGTAGACCTCCACAAGTCTGGTTCATCCTTGGGAGCAATTTCCAAACGCCTGAAGGTACCACGTTCATCTGTACAAACAATAATAAGCAAGTATAAACACCATGGGACCACGCAGCCGTCATACCGCTCAGAAAGGAGATGCATTCTGTCTCCTAGAGATGAACGTACTTTGGTGCGAAAAGTGCAAATCAATCCCAGAACAACAGCAAAGGACCTTGTTGTCACGAGGGTCGATGTCGTCTAAATATGACCAAGGCGCAGCGTGTCCAAGAAACATGACTTTATTATTTATCAAAGTCTGGAACAAAACAACAAAATACGACCGATACGTGAAGTCCTCTGCAACACTGACAGAACTAAGAACAAAAACCCACAATTCCCACAGGAAAACATTCAGAATAAATATGGCTCCCAATCAGAGATAACGAGCCGACAGCTGACACTCGTTACCTCCGATTGGGAGTCATAGACCAAACCTAGAAATACAACCAACAGAAAGGCAAACCTAGAAATACAAAACCAAAACCCAACAAAACAAAATACACCCTGGCTCAAATACAAAAGTCCCAGAGCCAGAGTGTCACACTTGTGAAGATGCTGGAGGAAACAGGTACAAAGTATCTATATCCACAGTAAAACGAGTCCTATATCGACATAACCTGAAAGGCCGCTCAGCAAGGAAGAAGCCACTGCTCCAAAACCGCCATAAAAAAGCCAGACTACGGTTTACAACTCACATGGGGACAAAGATCTTACTTTTTGGAGAAATGTCCTCTGGTCTGATGAAACACAAATAGAACTGTTGGCCATAATGACCATCGTTATGTTTGGAGGAAAAAGGGGGTTGCTTGCAAGCTAAAGAACACCATCCCAACCGTGAAGCACGGGGGTGGCAGCATCATGCTGTGGGGGTGCTTTGCTGCAGGAGGGACTGGTGCACTTCACAAAATAGATGGCATCATGAGGAAGGAAAATTATGTGGATATATTGAAGCAACATCTCAAGACATCAGTCAGGAAGTTAAAGTTTGGTCGCAAATGGGTCTTCCAAATGGACAATGACCCCAAGCATACTTCCAAAGTTGTGGCAAAATGACTTAAGGACAACAAAGTCAAGGTCTTGGAGTGGCCATCACAAAGCCCTGACCTCAATCCTATCGAAAATGTGTGGGAAGAACTGAAAAAGCTTGTGCGAGCAAGGAGGCCTACAAACCTGACTCAATTACACCAGCTCTGTCAGGAGGAATGGGCCAAAATTCACCCAACTTATTGTGGGAAGCTTGTGGAAGGCTACCCGAAACATTTGACCCAAGTTAAACAATTTAAAGGCAATGCTACCAAATACTAATTGAGTGTATGTAAACGTCTGACCCACTGGGAATGTGATGAAAGAAATAAAAGCTGAACTAAATCATTCTCTCTACTATTATTCTGACATTTCACATTCTTAAAATAAAGTGGTGATCTTAACTGACCTAAGACAGGGAATTTTTACTAGGATTAAATGTCAGGAATTGTGAAAAACTGAGTTTAAATGTATATGGCTAAGGTGTATGTAAACTTCCGACTTCAACTATATATACAGTGAGGGAAAAAAGTATTTGATCCCCTGCTGAATTTGTACATCTGCCCACTGACAAAGAAATGATCAGTCTATAATTTTAATGGTAGGTTTATTTGAACAGTGAGAGACAGAATAACAACAAAAAAATCCAGAAAAACGCATGTCAAAAATGTAACAAATTGATTTGCATTTTAATGAGGGAAATAAGTATTTGACCCCCTCTCAATCAGAAAGGTTTCTGGCTCCCAGGTGTCTATTATACAGGTAACGAGCTGAGATTAGGAGCACACTCTTAAAGGGAGTGCTCCTAATCTCAGTTTGTTACCTGTATAAAAGACACCTGTCCACAGAAGCAATCAATCAATCAGATTCCAAACTCTCCACCATGGCCAAGACCAAAGAGCTCTCCAAGGATGTCAGGGACAAGATTGTAGACCTACACAAGGCTGAAATGGGCTACAAGACCATCGCCAAGCAGCTTAGTGAAAAGGTGACAACAGTTGGTGCGATTATTCGCAAATGGAAGAAACACAAAATAACTGTCAATCTCCCTCAGCCTGGGGCTCCATGCAAGATCTCACCTCGTGGAGTTGCAATGATCATGAAAACGGTGAGGAATCAGCCCAGAACTACACGGGAGGATCTTGTCAATGATCTCAAGGCAGCTGGGACCATAGTCACCAAGAAAACAATTGGTAACACACTACGCCGTGAAGGACTGAAATCCTGCAGCGCCCGCAAGGTCCCCCTGCTCAAGAAAGCACATATACAGGGCCGTCTGAAGTTTGCCAATGAACATCTGAATGATTCAGAGGAGAACTGGGTGAAAGTGTTGTGGTCAGATGAGACCAAAATCAAGCTCTTTGGCATCAACTCACTGCATCAAAGGGACGATGGACGGGGCCATGTACCGTCAAATCTTGGGTGAGAACCTCCTTCCCTCAGCCAGGGCATTGAAAATGGGTCGTGGATGGGTATTCCAGCATGACAATGACCCAAAACACACGGCCAAGGCAACAAAGGAGTGGCTCAAGAAGAAGCACGTTAAGGTCCTGGAGTGGCCTAGCCAGTCTCCAGACCTTAATCCCATAGAAAATCTATGGACGGAGCTGAAGGTTCGAGCTGCCAAACGTCAGCCTCAAAACCTTAATGACTTGGAGAAGATCTGCAAAGAGGAGTGGAACAAAATCCCTCCTGAGATGTGTGGAAACCTGGTGGCCAACTACAAGAAACGTCTGACCTCTGTCATTGCCAACAAGGGTTTTGCCACCAAGTACTAAGTCATGTTTTGTAGAGGGGTCAAATACTTATTTCCCTCATTAAAATGCAAATCAATTTATAAAATTTTTGACATGCATTTTTCTGGATTTTTTTGTTGTTATTCTGTCTCTCACTGTTCAAATAAACCTACCATTAAAATTATAGAGTGATCATGTCTTTGTCAGTGGGCAACCATACAAAATCAGCAGGGGATCAAATACTTTTTTCCCTCACAATCTCCAATTTGGACACATTTCCACCGGTCTAATGTCCATTGCTCGTGTTTCTTGGCCCAAGCAAGTCTCTTCTTTTTATTGGTGTCCTTTAGTAGTGGTTTCCTTGCAGCATTTCGACCATGAAGGCCTGATTCACACAGTCTCCTCTGAACAGTTGATGTTGAGATGTGTCTGTTACTTGAACTCTGTGAAGCATTTATTTGGGCTGTAATTTCTGAGGCTGGTAACTCTAATGAACTTATCCTCTGCAGCTGAGGTAACTCTGGGTCTTCCATTCCTGTGGCGGTCCTCATGAGAGTCAGTTTCATCATAGCGCTTGATGGGTTTTGCGACTGCACTTGAAGAAACTTTCAAAGTTCTTGAAATGTTCCGTATTGACTGACCTTCATGTCTTAAAGTAATGATGGACTGTTGTTTCTCTTTGCTTATTTGAGCTTTTCTTGCCATAATATGGACTTGGTCTTTTACCAAATAGGGCTATCTTCTGTATACCCCCCTACCTTGTCACAACACAACTGATTGGCTCAAATGCATTAAGAAGGAAAGAAATTCCACAAATTAACTTTTAACAAGCCAAACCTGTTATTTGAAATTCATTCCAGGTGACTACCTCATGAAGCTGGTTAAGAGAATTGGAAGAATCTCAAATATAAATAATGTTTTGATTTAACACTTTTTTGTTTACTACATGATTCCATATGTGTTATTTCATAGTTTTGATGTCTTCACTATTATTGTACAATGTAGAAAATAGTAAAAATAAAGAAAAACCCTTGAATGAGTAGGTGTTCTAAAACTTTTGACCGTTATTGTATATACAGTGGTGCCTAATTTGTTGCTAGGATCAATTTCTTAAATACAATTTGTTAATACATGTCACTAAATACATGAATACAAGTTAACTGTTTCCAGTAGTAGCCTAATGGTTTGAGTCTCATAAATGCATTTACTCTGTAAATCCATGAGATGGCGCACAAGTGGAACAGTTACAGCCACACTCAAGAACTTCTCTATCTCAATCGATGGAACCCTGGAGCCGAGATATAATGGGCTAATCAGAACCTAATAGCTCAGGGATCAGAACAGGTGAGGGTCGGTCTCGGTTTGGTTGTAACCTTCTGATTAATGATTACAAACACTTAATATATATATATATATATATATATATATATATATATATATATATATATATATATATATCTTCAAACTTAGGGTAATTAAGAAAAGGTTATTACTAAAAATGTCACAAAGGAAAACTCAAGTGCTTTGATTAAATTTGTTCATTTCCTGAATTTGTACCAGTAATTTCACAAAGCGGATCATGGCCCTTAAAATGTAAATGACTGCCATATTTTACTTAGGTAAATGTCCTAAATCAACGGGCATTGGTTTAAAGTACTTAAGTAAAAATACTAGCTTACAGAGTAGCTATAACTAACTAGCCAGCTAGCTTTGTAGTCATGGATTGTGCACCTTCCATTGTTTAGCCAAGTAGCTATCTGGTTGATGTTTTCCTTTTGTAACCAGAGCAGATGAAAGCAATATTCACCTCCACAAATGCTGTTTACATCGATATCCATACTGAATGAAGCAGTTAAGGGACCTCATGGGCACCCTTAACCTTTTCACTTAATTGAAGGGGGAAATTTAACTTAAAATGTTTTGTGCAACTGACTTAAAGTCAAGGAAACTTTAAGGTAAAAGATTAGGGAGAAATTAACATAACGTTTTATGCAACCGGGCCATGTACTTTACTATTTATATTTTTGCCAAATTTTATTTCACTACATTCCTAAAGAAAATAATGTACTTTTTACTCCATACATTTTCCCTGACACCCAAAAGTACTTGTTACATTTTTACAGGAAAATTGTCTAATTCACCCCTGGTGGTCCCTACGGCCTCTGGAGGACTCACTAAACACACATGCTTAATTTGTAAATTATGTCTGAGTATCGGAGTGTGCCCCTGGCTATCCGTAAATTATAATAATTGTTTTAATTGGGCTGTCTGGTTTGCTTAATATAAGGAACTTGAAATGATTTTTACTTTTGATACTTAAGTATATTTAAAACCAAATATTTTTAGACTTTTACTCAAGTAGTATTTTACTGGGTGACTTTCACTTGACTTGAGTCATTTTCTATTAAGGTATTGTTAGTTTTACCCAACACTGTCAACAGGTGATTTGGACCAGGCCAGCCAGCCCTGGCAGTGCGTTTTCTCCGCCCCCTACGGTCGGTAACCATAGCCCCATTTCACCGGAGACGACCGTGTCCAGAATGACGAATATAAAACGTTCCGTGCGAATTCCATGAAAGGCAGGTAGTTGGATATTTCATGCTTGACACGTCGCATAACGGCATAGTTTCAATCGAGCGGTCAATACCAAATGTGCCATGGAAATGTTTATCTTCAAATGAGGCCTGTTGATACAGGTTTATTTAGTTGCCTGGTAGTTCCTATCCTGGATTACAATGCCTTCAAATTACGGATCCCTGATGGGCCTGGGCTCGGAGTACGTGACAATTAAAGCGCACTACAGCGGGTGAGTATTTAGCAAGTCGGTTATGTCCTCGAGGCTTCGAGCGGTCACTCAAGGGTTACTTTGTATCAATTTTTAAACCGGATTGCATTTGCAACATTCGGCTTCTAACAAAGTAACTAGTATGGAGGTTGGCTGTCTTCTAGATGAAAAAATAATGAGAAACTGCGTCTTTTGTTGATGTATCGACGACGAAACAACCTGTGGAATGGTTAGAGTTGGAATTCCCCATTGATAACCGTTTCAGTCCTACAGTATGGCTAGCAGAACACTTTGTAGTTTAGCCTATGCTCGTTTCAAAACTGTTTCACACTGACATGAGTGTCACTGTCACAAATGGAATAACAATGTTGTGAATTTAAATAAGTCCTAGGTGCGAAATAGTCATTATAGCCTAGGGCATTAGGTAGCTCAAAGCAGGGGCGCAACTTTCACTGGGGACGGGACGGACGGACGGGCATGAAATTGCATTTTTGTCCCCCCAAGTTGTATTATTGGAATGTGATACAAAACGAGGCAACGGTGTGCTTTAGAACTATGCGGACGCGTCCGAGCAGTCGGGTAGGCTGTCTGGAGTGTTTATACAACAGGATTAAAAAATATATATATACAATAAAATGTCCCTCCCAATTCTAAAACCAAAGTTGCTCAAAGGCAAGGTGGGATGGTCACACTTATAATGAACTACAAGTTATAAAGGCTGAAGCAAAGGTAGCCAGCAGATCCGAACCACTTGCTTACAGCTGCACTAGGGTCTGACAGCATTCCTGTGTAGATTAAGACATCATGGAGCCAGCACGAGATATGGCTCAGAAAACGTACCTCAATCCAAGGATGAGAAATGAGTTGGACTCGGAATTGTCCCATTATCCCAACTGTTACACCGAGAAGATTGAACGACTACAAAAAAAAACAACTAGCAGTCGTTCAATCTTCTCGGTATAACAGTGGGATAATGGGATTTAAAGGTCCTTACATGATGATGCTTTGTCAAAAGTGGCATAACCTATAACGTTATATTTGCAATGATTTCTGAAGCATCTATTTAGCCTCATACTGGATTTATAATGGCTTCATAAAGCCTTAAAAGTTGTAATTTGTTTAAAGTTGGACTGGTGGGATGGGGACCAAGTGCCATCATATAATAAACGCAGCAAAAAAATAAACATCCTCTTACTGTCAACTGCGTTTATTTTCAGCAAACTTAGCATGTGTAAATATTTGTATGAACATAACAAGATTCAACAACTGAGACATAAACTGAACAAGTTCCACAGACATGTGACTAACAGAAATGTAATAATGTGTCCCTGAACAAAGGGGGGGTCAAAATCAAAAGTAACAGTCAGTATCTGGTGTGGCCACCAGCTGCATTAAGTACTGCAGTGCATCTCCTCCTCATGGACTGCACCAGATTTGCCAGTTCTTGCTGTGAGATGTTACCCCACTCTTCCACCAAGGCACCTGCAAGTTCCCGGACATTTCTGGGGGGGAATGGCCCTAGACCTCACCCTCCGATCCAACAGGTCCCAGACGTGGTCAATGGGATTGAGATCCGGGCTCTTCGCTGGCCATGGCAGAACACTGACATTCCTGTCTTGCAGGAAATCACGCACAGAACGAGCAGTATGGCTGGTGGCATTGTAATGCTGGAGGGTCATGTCAGGATGAGCCTGTAGGAAGGGTACCACATGAGGGAGGAGGATGTCTTCCCTGTAACGCACAGCGTTGAGATTGCCTGCAATGACAACAAGCTCAGTCCGATGGTGCTGTGACATACCGCCCCAGACCATGACGGACCCTCCACCTCCAAATCGATCCCGCTCCAGAGTACAGGCCTCGGTGTAATGCTCATTCCTTCGACGATAAATGCAAATCCGACCATCACCCCTGGTGAGACAAAACCGCGACTCGTCAGTGAAGAGCACTTTTTGCCAGTCCTGTCTGGTCCAGCGACGGTGGGTTTGTGCCCATAGGCGACGTTTATGCCGGTGATGTCTGGTGAGGACCTGCCTTACAACAGGCCTACAAGCCCTCAGTCCAGCCTCTCTCAGCCTATTGCGGACAGTCTGAGCACTGATGGAGGGATTGTGTTCCTGGTGTAACTCGGGCAGTTGTTGTTGCCGTCCTGTACCTGTCCTGCAGGTGTGATATTCGGATTTACTGATCCTGTGCAGGTGTTGTTACATGTGGTCTGCACTGTGAGGACGATCAGCTGTCCGTCCTGTCTCCCTGTAGATGACGATCTGTGAAGTTATTTTGATTTTTACGAATTATCTTTGAAAGACAGGGTCCTGAAAAAGGAACTTTTCTTTTTTTGCTGAGTTTACATGGGAATGGGGATATGGGACAGTGACACATACATGTACATACATATAGTTGGACATAAACAACCCTGGTCATATTGGAGTGATCGTCACTATATGAGCCACATTACAATTCCCACCAAGTGGGTTAACCTTATTGGCGCGATGGGTAGAGTGTTTGCCTTCGACGCCAGCGACCTGGGTTATTTTCCCTGCCCCGCTGTTCGCTACATTGGTGTCAGAAGTAGGATGGCGGCTGTGAGGCCATCGGAAAGCACGGCCCGGACGTGTGAGAGGACTGAGTAGTCGAAGCACGGTGCCTTCCTGTTCGGTGGTGGCAGTGGAGCAATCCTTACTATATGAGCCACGTTAACACTATTGGCGCGATGCGTAGGGTGTTTGACTTTCGCGCCAGCGACCCGGGTTCACTTCCCTGCCCCGCCGTTCGCTACAATATTATCAGAAAGTAATGGCCATACCATGTTTGATAGGCTGATAAGACCTTTCTTATTCATCTCAGGCCTAATCATTACTAAACACGTTCAGGGACTTAGACAACCATGTGTATTTTTTTTTTTTTTTTTTCACCTTTATTTAACCACGAAGCCAGTTGAGAACAAGTTCTCATTTACAACTGCGACCTGGCCAAGATAAAGCAAAGCAGTGTGATAAAAACAACAACACAGAGTTACATATGGGGTAAACAAAACATAAAGTCAAAAATACAACAGAAAATATATATACAGTGTGTGCGAATGTAGTAAGTTATGGAGGTAAGGCAATAAATAAATATTCAACTACATTGCATAATTCAAGTTCATAAGTTGTTTCCTTGAATCAGTGTCACTGGAGAATCATCGTCACATTCCAGGATTGCAAAATTGCAGTGATATCGGTGCTTTTATTGTAGGTGGCTGATGCTATTATTTAACAGACGTGTGTTAAGTGTTGCTGGGACGGGCAGTCAAACAAATCTGGGCCTGGCTGTTGACATAGCCGTAAGAGGGAGCCAAGGTGATGTGCTAGTTTAAACATACTAGTTTGTCTACAGACAAAAGGTTCTTGTAGGTAGGTAGATAGATGTAAGGCTTGGCGGTTACGAGGTTGAGGGCTGCGGTGTTAATAATAAATGGGGAACGATGATGCCCCCTGAACAACTTGGCAATAATTCCTGTCAGAATAGGATGTGGTCTCATATGGCCAAACACCAGTGTTAGTATTCCCAAAGCTTCTCAGACTAGGAGTGCTGATCTAGTGTCAGTTTTGCCTTTACAATCCTAGTGAACAAGAGCTGATTCCTTGATCCCAGACCAGCACTCTAATGAGATGCAATGTGAATAGGGACCCATATTCTCTTCTACATTCTGGAGATGAACCCATAACCCTGGAGGCTATATTCTTAATAACACGTTTCTGGTTGTTGAAACAAACAAACGATGTCCTTAATTGTCTTGGGGTAAAAAATGATTGCAACTTATAATGGCTCAGATGCAATGCATCAAATGTTAATGATGGGCTGCAACCTTGTGATAAGGATGCTCCTTCAATGTCTTGCCAACAAAAGTCCTGATCAGTCACACCTCAGCGGATGAGAGTCGAGCCAAGCTCAGGATATACTTGGATGTTTGATAAGCTATTTTTTGAATATGCAAAATGTCAGTGTCCTTGATTTGCGGAGGCTCTGAAGATCCCACCCCATCCTAAACAAATCATTGTGCCAAAAAGAAAGGCAGAGAAGATGACTATGGCCTAGGCTAGTGGGCTGGCGCTATACAATAACATAACATCACCCAATTGGCTTATTAACCAGACCTGCTGTGCACTGAAAGGTCAGGTTCAGACTCTCTGAATGTTTGAAGGGAATCACTTAACACTATATATACAAAGTATGTGGGCAGCCCTTCAAATTAGTGGATTCGGCTATTTCAGGCACCCGTTGCTGACAGGTGTATAAAATCGAGCACACAGCCATGCAATCGCCATAGATAAACATTAACAGTAGAATGGCCTTACTGAAGAGCTCAGTGACTTTCAACGTGGCACCGTCATAGGATGCCACCTTTCCAACAAGTCAGTTCGTAACATTTCTGCCCTGGTAGAGCTGCCCTGGTCAACTGTAAGTGCTGTTATTGTGAAGTGGAAACGTCTAGGAGCAACAACGGCTCAGCCACAAAGTGGTAGGCCACACAAGCTCGCAGAACGGGACCGCCGAGTGCTGAAGCGAGTAAAAATCATCTGTCCCCGGTTGCAACACTCATTACAGAGTTCCAAATTGCCTCTGGAAGCAACGACAGCACAATAACTGTTTGTCGGGAGCTTCATGAAATGGGTTTCCATGGCCGAGCAGCCACACACAAGCCTAAGACCTCCATGCGCAATGTCAAGCGTAGGCTAGAGTGTTGTAAAGCTTGCCGACTTTGGACTCTGGAGCAGTGGAAATGCGTTCTCTGGAGTGATGAATCACGCTTCACCATCTGGCAGTCTGATGGACGAATCTGGGTTTGGCGGATGCCAGGAGAACGCTATCTGCCCCAATGCATAGTGCCAACTGTAACGTTTGGTGGAGGAGGAATTAATGGCCTGGGGCTGTTTTTCGATCGTTCAGGCTCCTTAGTTCCAATGAAAGGAAATCTTAACGCTACAGCATACAAATTACATTCTAGATGATTCTGTGCTTCCAACTTTGTGGCAACAGTTTGGGGAAGGCCCTTTCCTGTTTTAGCATTACAATGCCCCTGTGCACAAAGCGAGATCCATACAGAAATTGTTTTTTGAGATCGGTGTTGAAGAACTTGACTGCCCATGATTTTGGAATGAGATGTTCGACGAAAAGTTGTCCACATACATTTGGTCATGTAGTGTATTTCTCTGTTGATGACTGAACGCTTTGAGTCTTGTTATACATAGCCCTCACTTTTGCCCATTGTATTTACTTTGTGTGTCACATCGACATTACAAACCCGCAAATGAACATGAATAAGGAAGTGTGCATGCACAGGTAGGAAGTACTGTTCAAGGTTTGAAGATTACAGCTCGACAGTGCCTAGTTATGCAATGAAAATGATGGAGTCTGTGATAATGTGGGGAAGTTGACTGAGGTAGAATTTGAATACTCAGAATTGCTTCAGCCCTCTTTCGGCGCTCTCCGGATGCATTGGTTATTCCCCAATTCTAAACATATTTAAAGGGGTGGGGGAGGTAATATTGTGTGGCTCTGGTGGGCTGAGTGTCCGTTTGCAGACAGCCTAATTCTTTCAGTTGCCTAGCAACCCATTATGAGCAGCAATATTAGTTATCGTTAAAGGGATAGGTCACACTGAAGTAAAAATGAAAAGGGAAGATGGGACCCATGTCATCTATTTACATGGTGACTATCTTTAATTCCAGTTTTGGAGCCTGTAGATGTCTCCTATTGCATATAGGAACTACAACCACAGATGGTGTGGTATATGGGTTCAGCTTGACTAGACCACCTTTTAAGGCATGAAAAAGTCTGGCAAACTTTAATTTCAGGTGAACTATCCCTTTAACTCAGTGGGCTCTCGTGTGCAAAGGAGCTCCTGAGCTGTCTGAGACATGCAGTGAGCCTCTACCTGCACTTAGAGATTCACATGGGCTTTGATCTGTCATAGTGAATCATTTCATACCTCGCTCATCACTGCCAGGCTTTTGGGAATCTCTTCATGCGTAGGATAATGCTTTGACTTTCCTGACGTTTGACTCTAACCTAAGCATTTTTCTAAGAGATGACGCACACTATACATTTACATTTTAGTCATTTAGCAGACACTCTTATCCAGAGCGACTTACAGGAGCAATTAGGGTTAAGTGCCTTGCTCAAGGGCACATTTACGTCATTTAGCAGACGCTCTTATCCAGAGCGACTACAAATTGGTGCATTCACCCTATAGCCAGTGGGATAACCACTTTACAATTATACTTTTTTTTTTTTTTTTGGGGGGGGGGGGGGGGGGGGGGGTAGAAGGATTACTTTATCCTATCCCAGGTGTTCCTTAAAGAGGTGGGGTTTCAAATGTCTCCGGAAGGTGGTGAGTGACTCCGCTGTCCTGGCGTTGTGAGGGAGCTTGTTCCACCATTGGGGTGCCAGAGCAGCGAACAGCTTTGACTGGGCTGAGCGGGAACTATGCTTCCGCAGAGGAAGGGGAGCCAGCAGGCCAGAGGTGGATGAACGCAATGCCCTCGCCTGGGTGTAGGGACTGATCAGAGCCTGAAGGTACGGAGGTGCCGTTCCCCTCACTGCTCCATAGGCAAGCACCATGGTCTTGTAACGGATGCGAGCTTCAACTGGAAGCCAGTGGAGTGTGCGGAGGAGGGGGGTGACGTGAGAGAACTTGGGAAGGTTGAACACCAGACGGGCTGCGGCATTCTGGATGAGTTGTAGGGGTTTAATGGCACAGGCAGGGAGCCCAGCCAACAGCGAGTTGCAGTAATCCAGACGGGAGATGACAAGTGCCTGGATTAGGACCTGTGCCGCTTCCTGTGTAAGGCAGGGTCGTACTCTCCGAATGTTGTAGAGCATGAACCTGCAGGATCGGGTCACCGCCTTGATGTTGGCGGAGAACGACAGGGTGTTGTCCAGGGTCACGCCAAGGCTCTTCGCACTCTGGGAGGAGGACACAACGGAGTTGTCAACCGTGATGGCGAGATCATGGAACGGGCAGTCCTTCCCCGGGAGGAAGAGCAGCTCCGTCTTGCCAGGGTTCAGCTTGAGGTGGTGATCCGTCATCCATACTGATATGTCGGCCAGACATGCAGAGATGCGATTCGCCACCTGGTTATCAGAAGGGGGAAAGGAGAAGATTGGTTGTGTATCGTCAGCGTAGCAATGATAGGAGAGGCCATGTGAGGATATGACAGAGCCAAGTGACTTGGTGTATAGGGAGAAAAGGAGAGGGCCTAGAACTGAGCCCTGGGGGACACCAGTGGTGAGAGCACGTGGTGCGGAGACAGCTTCTCGCCACGCCACTTGGTAGGAGCGACCGGTCAGGTAGGACGCAATCCAGGAGTGAGCCGCGCCGGAGATGCCCAGCTCGGAGAGGGTGGAGAGGAGGATCTGATGGTTCACTGTATCAAAGGCAGCAGACAGGTCTAGAAGGACAAGAGCAGAGGAGAGAGAGTTAGCTTTAGCAGTGCGGAGAGCCTCCGTGACACCGAGAAGAGCAGTCTCAGTTGAATGACCAGTCCTGAAACCTGACTGGTTTGGATCAAGAAGGTCATTCTGAGAGAGATAGCAAGAGAGTTGGCTAAAGACGGCACGCTCAATAGTTTTGGAAAGAAAAGAAAGAAGGGATACTGGTCTGTAGTTGTTGACATCAGTGGGATCGAGTGTTGGTTTTTTGAGAAGGGGTGCAACTCTCGCTCTCTTGAAGACGGAAGGGACATGGCCAGCGGTCAAGGATGAGTTGATCAGCGAGGTGAGGTAGGGGAGAAGGTCACCGGAGATGGTCTGGAGAAGAGAGGAGGGGATGGGGTCAAGCGGGCAGGTTGTTGGGCGGCCTGCAGTCACTAGTCGCAAGATTTTATCTGGAGAGAGAGGGGAGAAAGAAGTCAAAGCATAGGGTAGGGCAGTGTGAGCAGGACCAGCAGTGTCATTAGACTTAACAAACGAGGATCGGATGTCGTCAACCTTCTTTTCAAAGTGGTTGACAAAGTCATCCACAGAGAGGGAGGAGGGGGGGGGGGGGGGGGGGGGGGGGGGATTCAGCAGTGAGGAGAATGTGGCAAAGAGCTTCCTAGGGTTAGAGGCAGATGCTTGGAATTTAGAGTGGTAGAAAGTGGCCTTAGCAGCAGAAACAGATGAAGAAAATGTAGAGAGGAGGGAGTGAAAAGATGCCAGGTCGGCAGGGAGTTTAGTTTTCTTCCATTTCCGCTCAGCTGCCCGGAGCTCTGTTCTGTGAGCTCGCAATGAGTCATCAAGCCACAGAGCTGGAGGGGAGGACCGAGCCGGCCGGGAGGATAGGGGACACAGGGAGTCAAAGGATGCAGAAAGGGAGGAGAGGAGGGTTGAGGAGGCAGAATCAGGAGATTGGAGGGAGAAGGATTGAGCAGAGGGAAGAGATGATAGGATGGAAGAGGAGAGAGTAGTGGGAGAGAGAGAGCGAAGGTTGCGGCGGCGCGTTACCATCTGTGTAGGGGCAGAGTGAGTAGTGTTGGAGGAGAGCGAGAGAGAAAAGGATACAAAGTAGTGGTCGGAGACATGGAGGGGAGTTGCAGTGAGATTAGTAGAAGAGCAACATCTAGTAAAGATGAAGTCAAGCGTATTGCCTGCCTTGTGAGTGGGGGGGGATGGTGAGAGGGTGAGGTCAAAAGAGGAGAGGAGTGGAAAGAAGGAGGCAGAGAGAAATGAGTCAAATGTAGACGTGGGGAGGTTGAAATCCCCCAAGACTGTGAAGGGTGAGCCATCCTCAGGAAAGGAACTTATCAAGGCGTCAAGCTCATTGATGAACTCTCCAAGGGAACCTGGAGGGCGATAGATGACAAGGATATTAAGCTTAAATGGGCTAGTGACTGTGACAGCGTGGAATTCAAATGAGGAGATAGACAGATGGGTTAGGGGAAAATTGAGAATGACCACTTGGGAGAGATGAGGATTCCTGTGCCACCACCCCTCTGACCAGATGCTCTCGGGGTATGCGAGAACACATGGTCAGACGAGGAGAGAGCAGTAGGAGTAGCAGTGTTTTCAGTGGTAATCCATGTTTCCGTCAGTGCCAGGAAGTCGAGGGACTGGAGGGTGGCATAGGCTGGGATGAAGTCAGCCTTGTTGGCGGCAGAACGGCAGTTCCAGAGGCTGCCTGAGACCTGGAACTCCAGGTGTGTGGTGCGTGCAGGGACCACCAGGTTAGAGAGGCAGCAGCCACGCGGTGTGAGGCGTTTGTGTAGCCTGTGCGGAGAGGAGAGAACAGGGATAGGCAGAGGCATAGTTGACAGGCTGCAGCAGATGGCTACAATAATGCAGAGGAGATCGGGATGAAATGAACTAAACATCAGGGAAAGGAGAGAGCAGGCCTCCCTCACCAAAAAAAAATAAATATATATAACTCTCCCAACTTCCACCTCAGAAACTATAATTGTTTCACTGAACCACCCGAGTAAAACTCTCCCAACTTCCACTTTAGAAATTAGAATTGTTGTAAACTACAGCAGACTGTTATCAGTAGCTGTAATTAAGTACAGCAGCTACCAACCACCTAACGTTAATGCCTCGGATGAGGTTAGAAAAACAGCTGAATGGTAGCAGCTAGCTGGCTCAATCACAGGTACTCTTAAGCATGAAATAACATTGGAAACAATTAACCATAGTTGCAAAAAGTTACCAGTAGCTACCCGCTAGCTAGCTAGCTTTGTTGGTCCAAGTAGTGGGTAGGCTAGCCTCGTGCTTTGCCGGAGTCCGCCGAATACAGTCCTTACCTACAATAATTACCTACAATAACCTTCAATAACTACCTGAGTAAGCTACCTATAATACCAAACTACAATACCTACCTACAATCTAAATACATGGTTTAAGCTTAACTCAACACCATATAAGAAGCCAAGCTTACCTTTCATAACGCAGCAACGATTAAACGTTGGGTAGCTAGCACAAAGATATTGTATTTAGCTACCACAGCCTGCTGGTAGTGTTGGCTGGCTAGCAATGGCTACTGTGTTGACTTTGTTTGAAAAACGGCGTCGCTGCGAACGAATGTAGCTGGCTAAAAGGATATTGTTTTTAGTTGCAACCGTTGCTAATAGCAACTCGCCAGCTAATCCAGGAGGTGAGTTAGCTAGCTAGCTTCGTGCTACATCCGGCACCGCCGAATACAAAAGTAACCTACAATAACTACACAACAGCTACCCACAACAGCCCACGATGCCTACCTATACTACTTAATAATATACAGCCCACGATGCCTACCTATAGTACCTAACTACAATCTAAATACATAGTTTAAGCCTTACTCGACAAAGCCCAAGCTATGTATAAAGCCAAACTGGCAGACTGCAATCAGTAGCCGAAATTAAGTACAGCAGCTACCAACCACCTAACGTTAATGATAATGAGGTTAGAAAAACAGCTGAAGGTGGCAGCTAGCTGGCTCAATTACAGGTACTCTTAAGCGTGAAATAACATTGGAAACAGCTAACCACAGTTGCTAAAAGTTACCGGTAGCTACCCGCTAGCTAGCTAGCTTTGTTGGTCCAAGTAGTGGGTAGGCTAGCCTCGTGCTTCGCCGGAGTCCGCCGAATACAGTCCTTACCTACAATAATTACCTACAATAACCTTCAATAACTACCTGAGTAAACTACCTATAATACCTAACTACAATACCTACCTACAATCTAAATACATGGTTTAAGCTTTACTCAACACCATATAAGAAGCCAAGCTTACCTCCTGCTAGAGAAAACACAACCTCTCCCGTCAGCATCCCAGAACATACAACATACATTGAGTGTACAAAACATTAAGAATACCTGCTCTTTTCATGACATAGACTGACCAGGTGAATCCAGGTGTAAGCTACAGTATGACCCCTTATTGATGTCACTTGTT
Organism: Coregonus lavaretus; assembly: GCF_964263955.1. NCBI lineage: Eukaryota > Metazoa > Chordata > Actinopteri > Salmoniformes > Salmonidae > Coregonus > Coregonus lavaretus. Next base: position 43,335,867 of record NC_140007.1, read on the forward strand.
AAATCCACTTCAATCAGTGTATGAATGGGAGGAGACAGGTTAAAGAAGGATTTTTCAGCCTTGAGACATGGATCGTGTGTGTGCCATTCAAAGGGTGAAGTGGCAAGACAAAATATTTAAGTGCCTTTGAACCAGTTCCTAATGTTCTGTGTACTCAGTGTACATGTTAACGTAATTACATCGAAGTGCCTATATGAAGTCACGTTAAAGAAAGGTCCACAGGGAAGTGTTGACATGGGACATGAGTATGCCATTAAAGTCCCGTGTGGTTCAGTTTGTAGAGCATGGCGTTTGCAACGCTAGGGTTGTGGGTTCGATTCCCATGGGGGACCAGTACAAAAAAGTATGAAAATGTATGCACTCACTACTGTAAATCACTGTGGATAAGAGTTTCTGCTAAATGACTGTAAATGTAAAAATTAAAGCATTTTACTTTACACCTGCTGTATCCTGTGTACATGACAAATATAATAATAATAATAATAATAAGCCATTTAGCAGACGCTTTTATCCAAAGCGACTTACAGTCATGCGTGCATACATTTTTTTGTGTATGGGTGGTCCCGGGGATCGAACCCACTACCTTGGCGTTACAAGCGCCGTGCTCTACCAGCTGAGCTACAGAGGACTCTGATTAGATTTTTACTATGACGGATCAATAGGTTAATGGATACATACAGTGGGGAGAACAAGTATTTGATACACTGCCGATTTTTACAGGTTTTCCTACTTACAAAGCATGTAGAGGTCTGTCATTTTTATCATAGGTACACTTAAACTGTGAGAGACGGAATCCAGAAAATCACATTGTATGATTTTTAAGGTATTAATTAGCATTTTATTGCATGACATAAGTATCTGATCACCTACCAACCAGTAAGAATTCCGGGTCTCACAGACCTGTTAGTTTTTCTTTAAGAAGCCCTCCTGTTCTCCACTCATTACCTGTATTAACTGCACCTGTTTGAACTCGTTACCTGTATAAAAGACACCTGTCCACACACTCAATCAAACAGACTCCAACCTCTCCACAATGGCCAAGACCAGAGAGCTGTGTAAGGACATCAGGGATAAAATTGTAGACCTGCACAAGGCTGGGATGGGCTACAGGACAATAGGCAAGCAGCTTGGTGAGAAGGCAACAACTGTTGGCGCAATTATTAGAAAATGGAAGAAGTTCAAGATGATGGTCAATCACCCTCAGTCTGGGGCTCCATGCAAGATCTCACCTCGTGGGGCATCAATGATCATGAGGAAGGTGAGGGATCAGCCCAGAACTACACGGCAGGACCTGGTCAATGACCTGAAGAGAGCTGGGACCACAGTCTCAAAGAAAACCATTAGTAACACACTACGCCGTCATGGATTAAAATCCTGCAGCGCACGCAAGGTCCCCCTGCTCAAGCCAGCGCATGTCCAGGCCTGTCTGAAGTTTGCCAATGACCATCTGGATGATCCAGAGGAGGAATGGGAGAAGGTCATGTGGTCTGATGAGACAAAAATATAGCTTTTTGGTCTAAACTCCACTCGCCGTGTTTGGAGGAAGAAGAAGGATGAGTACAACCCCAAGAACACCATCCCAACCGTGAAGCATGGAGGTGGAAACATCATTCTTTGGGGATGCTTTTCTGCAAAGGGCAAAGGGGACAGGACGACTGCATCGTATTGAGGGGAGGATGGATGGGGCCATGTATCGCGAGATCTTGGCCAACAACCTCCTTCCCTCAGTAAGAGCATTGAAGATGGGTCGTAGCTGGGTCTTCCAGCATGACAACGACCCGAAACACACAGCCAGGGCAACTAAGGAGTGGCTCCGTAAGAAACATCTCAAGGTCCTGGAGTGGCCTAGCCAGTCTCCAGACCTGAACACAATAGAACATCTTTGGAGGGAGCTGAAAGTCCGTATTGCCCAGCGACAGCCCCGAAACCTGAAGGATCTGGAGAAGGTCTGTATGGAGGAGTGGGCCAAAATCCCTGCTGCAGTGTGTGCAAACCTGGTCAAGAACTACAGGAAACGTATGATCTCTGTAATTGCAAACAGGTTTCTGTACCAAATATTAAGTTCTGCTTTTCTGATGTATCAAATACTTTATGTCATGCAATAAAATGCAAATTAATTACTTAAAAATCATACAATGTGATTTTCTGGATTTTTGTTTTAGATTCTGTCTCTCACAGTTGAAGTGTACCTATGATAAAAATTACAGACCTCTACATGCTTTGTAAGTAGGAAAACCTGCAAAATCGGCAGTGTATCAAATACTTGTTCTCCCCACTGTATCATGAGAAGTATCCACAACCGTATTCTTTAAGTCCTTACATGGCATTAGGCTCTGAATTAGCTACAGATTGTAACACCAGATTATGTAATTTAACCAAACATCGGCATGCTGCTTCGAAGTACACTGCTTAGTGATTTCGACGCATGTTTGGTTCCTTGTCACAACACAACTGATTGGCTCAAATGCATTAAGAAGTAAAGAAATTCCACAAATTAACTTTTAACAAGGCACACCTGTTAATTGAAATGCATTCCAGGTGACTACCTCATGAAGCTGGTTGAGAGAATGCCAAGAGTGTGCAAAGCTGTCATCAGGGCAAAGGGTGGCTACTTTGAAGAATCTCAAATAGATTTTGATTTGTTTAACACTTTTTGGTTACTACATGATTCCATATGTGTTATTTCATAGTTTTGATGTCGTGACTATTATTCTACAATGTAAAAAATAGTACAAATAAAGAAAAACCCTTGAATGAGTAGGTGTGTCCAAACTTTTGACTGGTACTGTAAGTGTCAGAGACCTGCTTCCTGCACATGCCGTTAGGGACGCTAGCTGCCACACCTGACCTAAAACATACCTCTACAATTGTTGTGGCCACAACCCTGAAGCTCATAAATGAAATACTGGAACTAACAGTAGCTAAAGGGATGTTGGCCAACCTTAGTGTGTTGTTGTACTTGTGTTCAAACAAAACATTGGCATTTAAACAAGGCAGATTGAAACAGTGGACTGACACCCAGAGTTGGTTTAAACAAGGCAGATTGAAACAGTGGACTGACACCCAGAGTTTGTTGACTACTCAATAGGCTAATTGGATCAAAGAAAATGTAGGGAAAAAAGGGTTTTGTGAAGTCCACCAACAAACAATTGAGTTTTTTGTAATGTTCATATTAACTAGAGATTGTATTCCTTAGGTTTGTATGCCAAGATAATCTCTTGTGACAGGCGTTAAACTATCTAGCGCTTGCACAAATTGGTTCCGGGTTCTGAGATGATTAAAGATAAGGTAGGATCCTCTATGGATCTAAGGCTGTGTTTAGACAGGCAACCCAATTCTGATATTTATTTCCACTAATTGGTCTTTTGACCAATCAGATCAGCTCTGAAAAAAATCTGATCTGATGTGATTAAAACACAAGCAGCCCAATTCTGATATATTTTCCATTCATTGTTTTTTTTTAACCAATCACATCAGAACTTTTTTACATAAGATCTTTTCACATCAGATCTTTTTGAGAGCTGATCTGATTGGTCAAAAGACCAATCAGTAAAACAATTATCAGAATTGGGCTGCCTGTGTAAACACAGCCCATGTGTCCGTTTCTCTGTGTATGTGTGCACGTGTGTGTGTGTGTGTGTGTGTGTGTGTGTGTGTGTGTGTGCCATGTTGGCAGAGGATGTGCCTAGTGAGGGTAACTGTAGTCTGCTGCTGAGGCCCAAGCGGTTCCCATCTCCCTCCCCATAGGAGTCAGTCACGAAACAACCCCAAATACCACCCTACACCACCACAACCGGTCAAATACCACCCTACACCACCACAACCTGTCAAATACCACCCTACACCACACCACAACCTGTCAAATACCACCCTACACCACACCACAACCTGTCAAATACCACCCTACACCACCACAACCTGTCAAATACCACCCTACACCACACCACAACCTGTCAAATACCACCCTACACCACACCACAACCTGTCAAATACCACCCTACACCACACCACAACCTGTCAAATACCACCCTACACCACACCACAACCTGTCAAATACCACCCTACACCACACCACAACCTGTCAAATACCACCCTACACCACACCACAACCTGTCAAATACCACCCTACACCACACCACAACCTGTCAAATACCACCCTACACCACACCACAACCTGTCAAATACCACCCTACACCACACCACAACCTGTCAAATACCACCCTACACCACACCACAACCTGTCAAATACCACCCTACACCACCACAACCTGTCAAATACCACCCTACACCACACCACAACCTGTTAAATACCACCCTACACCACATTTAAAAAAAATGTTTAGTCATTTAGCAGACGCTCTTATCCAGAGCGACTTACAGTTAGTGCATACATTTTCATACTGGCCCCCCGTGGGAATCGAACCCACAACCCTGGCGTTGCAAGCGCCATGCTCTACCAACTGAGCTACACTACAACCTGTCAGATAAACAACCCCAAATACCACCCCACCAAAACATGTCAAGTACCACCCTACACCACAACCTGTCATACAGAACAACCCCAAATACCACCCTACACCACAATCTGTCAAATACTAATCTCTTGTGGACAGATTCACATGTAAACTTAGAGAATCTGTCAATTATGTGATTACAAGCAGCAGTAGTTCCTGGTTTTGGGTTTTCTTCATTTATTATTTGGACGAATCCGAATTAAGCGAAGGCGGTGCTTAAACTGGGACAGTGATTTCAAGCCCTGTGCTCAGTAGTTATTGTACCCCCGGGGAAACACTAAAGACGGACCGTTCGTTCTACATTTACAGTGCATTCGGAAAGTATTCAGACCCCTTGACTTTTTCCACATTTTGTTACTTTATAGGCTTATATAGACATTTATTAAATCGTTTTTTCCCCCTCATCAATCTACACACAATACCCCATAATGACAAAGCAAAAACAACTTTTGCGAATGTGTTAAATATAAAAAACGTAAATATCACATTTACATAAACTTATATGTATGTATATGTATTCAGACCCTTTGGCAGCGATTACAGCCTCAAGTCTTCTTGGGTATGACACTACAAGCTTGGCACACCTGTATTTCGGGAGTTTCTCCCATTCTTCTCTGCAGACCCTCTCAAGCTCTGGCAGGTTGGCTGTGGAGCGTTGCTACACAGATATTTTCAGGACTTTCCAGAGATTTTCGATCGGGTTCAAGTCCGGGCTCTGTCTGGGCCACTCAAGGACATTCAGAAACTTGTCCCGAAGCCACTCCTGGGCTGTTGTCCTGTTGGAAGGTGAACCTTCGTCCCAGTCTGAGTTCCTGAGCGCTCTGGAGCAGGTTTTCATCAAGGATCTCTCTGTACATTGCTCCGTTCATCTTTCCCTAGATCCTGACTTTCCCTAGATCTTTCCCTAGATCCCTAGATCGTTCCCAGTCCCTGCCGCTGAAAAACATCGTAGGGAGGGTGCCAGGTTTCCTCCAGACGTGACGCTTGGCATTCAGGCCAAAGAGTTCAATCTTGGTTTCATCAGACCAAAGAATCTTGTTTCTCATGGTCTGAGAGTCCTTTAGGTGCCTTTTGGCAAACTCCAAGCGGGCTGTCATGTGCCTTTTACTGAGGAGTGGCTTCCGTCTGGCCAATCTACCATAAAGGCCTGATTGGTGGAGTGCTGCAGAGATGGTTGTCTTTCTGGAAGGTTCTCCCATCTCCACAGAGGAACGTTGGCGCTCTGTCAGAGTGACCATCGGGTTCTTGGTCACCTCCCTAACCAAGGCCCTTCTCCACCGATTGCTCAGTTTGGCCGGGCAGCCAGCTCTAGGAAGAGTCTGGGTGGTTCCAAACTTCTTCCATTTAAGTATGATGAAGGCCACTGTGTTCCTGGACCTTCAATGCTGCAGACATTTTTTGGTACCCTTCCCCAGATCTGTGCCTCGACACAATCCTGTCTCGGAGCTCTACGGACAATTCATTAGACCTCATGGCTTGGATTTTGCTCTGACACACACTGTCAACGGTGGGACCTTATATAGGCATGTGTGTGCCTTTCCAAATCCTGTCCAATCAATCGAATTTACCACAGGTGGACTCCAATCAAGTTGTAGAAACATCTCAAGGATGATCAGGGGAAACAGGATGCACCTCAGCTCAATTTTGAGTGTCATAGCAAAGGGTCTGAATACTTATGTAAATAAGGTATTTCTGTTTTTTTATTTTTAATACCTTTGCAAAAATTTCTAAAAACCTGTTTTCGCTTTGTCATTATGGGGTATTGTGTGTAGATTGATGAGAAGAAAAATTATAATTTAATCAATTTTAGAATAAGGCTGTAACGTAACAAAATGTGGAAAAAGTCAAGGGGTCTGAATACTTTCCGAATGCACTGTATATTTTCATTAAATACCATGTTTCACATTGGCACCTCCGAAACAATAATGTGTAATGCTTATACTGTATGTATCAATATGATCTCTCACTTTGTTGTTTTTTTACCCGCTTTTTCTCCCCAATTTCGATCTTGTCTCATCGCTGCAACTCCCCAACGGGCTCGGGAGGCGAAGGTCGAGTCATGCGTCCCCCGAAACGTGACCCGCCAAACTGCACTTCTTAACACCCGTCTGCTTAACCCGGAAGCTAGCCGCACCAATGTGTCGGAGGAAACTGTTGATCGAGGTCAGCCTGCAGGTGCCCGGCCCGCCACAAGGAGCCGCTAGAGCGCGATGAGCCAAGTAAAGCCCCCCCCCCCGGCCAAACCCTCCCTTAACCCGGACGATGCTGGGGCAATTGTGTGCCGCCCTATGAGACTCCCGATCACGGCCGGTTGTGATGCAGCCCGGGATCGAACCCGGGTCTGTAGTGATGCCTCTAGCACTGCGCCACTCAGGAGGCCAGGATATTGGACATTCTTGATCAAATCAATGCTGCTGTGCTGGTGAACAGCTTGGAACAGGTGCACCTTGTGCTGGGGACAATAAAAGGCCACTCCAGAATCTGCAGTTTTGTCACACAACACAATGCCACAGATGTCTCAAGTTTTGAGGGAGCGTACAATTGGCATGCTGACTGCAGGAATGTCCACCAGAGCTGTTGCCAGAGAATGTAATGTTAATTTCTCTACCATAAGCCACCTCCAACGTCGTTTTAGAAAATTTGGCAGTACGTCCAAACGGCCTCACAACCACAGACCACGTGTAACCACGCCAGCCCAGGACCTCCACATCCGGCTTCTTCACCTGCGGGATCGTCTGAGACCAGCCACCTGGACAGCTGATGAAACTGTGGAGTATTTTTGTTCAATATATATAACATTTTCCCTCACATCTAAAGCTGCCTGATTCAGATAGCTGCAATGGCAACGAGCTCGTCTGAAATGTAGACTTACCGGTGAACAACAGCGTGCACTTCGTCCACTGCCTGTCCTATCAACTGTTTGCTGAACACTGTTGTTTGAAGAACTCACTTATCTCAAGGCTTAAAAATCCTTCTTTAACCCGTCTCCTCCCCTTCATCTACACTGATTTGAAGTGGATTCAACAAATGACATCAATAAGGGATCATAGCTTTCACCTGGATTCACCTGATCAGTCTATGTCATGGAAAGATGTATGCACTCACTAACTGTAAGTCGCTCTGGATAAGAGTGTGTGCTAAATGACTAAAATGTAAAATGTAAAATGAAAGAGCAGGTGTTCCTAATGTTTTGTACACTCAGGGTATCTACTGCCTCTTATTAACTTAGTGGTTGAACAAAGCACATTAACCTGCTAAATGAAATGGGTTTGTTTTGGTTTCATATACTGTGGCTGTATTAATTAAATTAATATTATTATACAGTATATTTAAACTTTTGCCATAGCCAGTTGGCAAGCATGTTAAAACGTCCCCTTTGCCAGTCACCCATTGGCTTAAACTACGGGATGGAATGGACACTGCTAAGATTCAAAATTGTTGTGTTGAAAACATCCGCACTCACTTCCATGTTTACTGCTTCGCACGTGTATCCACACGGATCATACACACGGGAGAAATTCGCTGAAGGGAGGGATCTGGCCGAGAGTTTCCTTTTGCAAGGGAGGACACTTTGCTTCCTTCACAAAACGGAAATCCCAATTATTAATGTCAGTCCCCCCCAGAAGTTAAACGGGAAGTGACAACTTTCGCGAGAATTTTACTTCTGGTTAACCGAGATCAGTGAAATACTAACCATATCACCACTGGCTGCCCTAAAATGATGGAAATACAAATACAGATTTACAGTGGGGGAAAAAAGTATTTAGTCAGCCACCAATTGTGCAAGTTCTCCCACTTAAAAAGATGAGAGAGGCCTGTAATTTTCATCATAAGTACACGTCAACTATGACAGACAAATTGAGGAAAAAAAATCCAGAAAATCACATTGTAGGATTTTTAATGAATTTATTAGCAAATTATGGTGGAAAATAAGTATTTGGTCACCTACAAACAAGCAAGATTCCTGGCTCTCACAGACCTGTAACTTCTTCTTTAAGAGGCTCCTCTGTCCTCCACTCGTTACCTGTATTAATGGCACCTGTTTGAACTTGTTATCAGTATAAAAGACACCTGTCCACAACCTCAAACAGTCACACTCCAAACTCCACTATGGCCAAGACCAAAGAGCTGTCAAAGGACACCAGAAACAAAATTGTAGACCTGCACCAGGCTGGGAAGACTGAATCTGCAATAGGTAAGCAGCTTGGTTTGAAGAAATCAACTGTGGGAGCAATTATTAGGAAATGGAATACATACAAGACCACTGATAATCTCCCTCGATCTGGGGCTCCACGCAAGATCTCACCCCGTGGGGTCAAAATGATCACAAGAACGGTGAGCAAAAATCCCAGAACCACACGGGGGGACCTAGTGAATGACCTGCAGAGAGCTGGGACCAAAGTAACAAAGCCTACCATCAGTAACACACTACGCCGCCAGGGACTCAAATCCTGAGTGTCCCCCTGCTTAAGCCAGTACATGTCCAGGCCCGTCTGAAGTTTGCTAGAGTGCATTTGGATGATCCAGAAGAGGATTGGGAGAATGTCATATGGTCAGATGAAACCAAACTAGAACTTTTTGGTAAAAACTCAACTCGTCGTGTTTGGAGGACAAAGAATACTGAGTTGCATCCAAAGAACACCATACCTACTGTGAAGCATGGGGGTAGAAACATCATGCTTTGGGGCTGTTTTTCTGCAAAGGGACCAGGACGACTGATCCGTGTAAAGGAAAGAATGAATGGGGCCATGTATCGTGAGATTTTGAGTGAAAACCTCCTTCCATCAGCAAGGGCATTGAAGATGAAACGTGGCTGGGTCTTTCAGCATGACAATGATCCCAAACACACCGCCCGGGCAACGAAGGAGTGGCTTCGTAAGAAGCATTTCAAGGTCCTGGAGTGGCCTAGCCAGTCTCCAGATCTCAACCCCATAGAAAATCTTTGGAGGGAGTTGAAAGTTTGTGTTGCCCAGCGACAGCCCCAAAACATCACTGCTCTAGAGGAGATCTGCATGGAGGAATGGGCCAAAATACCAGCAACAGCGTGTGAAAACCTTGTGAAGACTTACTTAAAACGTTTGACCTGTGTCATTGCCAACAAAGGGTATATAACAAAGTATTGAGAAACTTTTGTTATTGACCAAATACTTATTTTCCACCATAATTTGCAAATAAATTCATAAAAAATCCTACAATGTGATTTTCTGGAAATGTTTTCCTCATTTTGTCTGTCATAGTTGACGTGTACCTATGATGAAAATTACAGGCCTCTCTCATCTTTTTAAGTGGGAGAACATGCACAATTGGTGGCTGACTAAATACTTTTTTTCCCCACTGTATATCTGGCTTAAATGATCCTGAACATATCTAATATACGCTATGTTTGCTGCCTATTGGCCCCATTGGTCAATGCCCATATTCTGAATTGGGTTTGTGTGTTGTCAACAGTAGCAGATTCAAACAGTAGCGGGTTAGGTTGGCCTAATGAGGTGTGGTGTTGAAAATGAACACACTACAGTTTACAGTGTCCATATCAAAGGGTGTCCACAAGGTCACCTATGAATTTATGTAGGAGAAGCGTAATCTCAATTGTCAGAATGTTAAATGACTATTTTAGATTCAAATATGAAAATAAACCAAATATTTTCAGTGATTTGATGTAGGCCTATGGATTTGTAATGGATTACAAATGCAGTTCACCAGTTGATACCATTGTATGGTGATAACGATATTAACCTATCCATCAAAATGTAGCCTGCCACCGGTCTGGCGATGCAGGGTAGGTAGCCATTTTGTGCCAACAAATAGACGCTCTGAATCCGGCAGATGGCCGCAGCACCAACCATGATGCAGTCAACAGCTGAGACCTGGCAATGGTTTGAGCCACAAACAAGGAACAATCACGGGTGTCTGTGTCCACGTCAATAGTAGCCTAGTAGCCGAGAAACAGAAGTGAAACCTGCATTATAATGAATGGTCTGCTCACCACATGCCAATGAATGTGAGTTGGATTTGCAATCCACTTCCAATTAGGCTAGCCATCTCATCAGTGCCGCCAACCTTTTCTGTATATGCTGTGCCTCTGATATTTCATGGAAATATCCTACTACTGGATAGCTTGGTGGAACCAGCCTGATCACGTTTAACTTCTAAACATAATAGTGAACGCAGCTATCAGGCTGGTTCCACCAGGCTAACTACTAGACACTGGTTGCCTATTTTGCATAGTTTGTTAAATACATAGTTTATAAATAGCTGTTAGCTATTTGCTTTAGCTGTTTGCTAATAGCTGGTTGATTTTTTTCATCTAGCCTTTTATATTTCACTTAAAATGTTCACAAATAGTGAGACACCTGTTTAACTGCATGAGGGAACTGAATTATTTTAGTCAATGAATAAGAATGACTTGCCCAGGTTGCCAATTTTCTCTCTAACAAAGCACAGAGCAGCTGTCTAGCTGGTGTATTGTAGAATACAGCTGTCTAGCTGGTGTATTGTAGAATGCAGCTGTGAGTTGTGAGAAGAGGAGCCTTGTGTCTCTTGCCTCTGGCTTGTATGAAGCCACTGTCTGTCATTGGACTCAAACTGGTCTCTGTATAGAAAACCATAAATGCATATTGTAGAACAAGTCAAAATTAACCTATACATAGTAGTTGCCATGGCTACCCCATAACACCTGCTACCCATAGCAGAGAACTGTAGGCCTTTTCTAGTGTCATTGACTCAACCAAAGGAGAGTACTTATGATGAGTTGCTATTGAACAGAGAGCAATGCAGGGATGGGCATTGTCCATTTTTGGACTGTTCAAGTACTCACATGGTGTTTTTTTTCGAGTACTCTGAATGGAAGAAAATATTCATGTTTAGAACACAAGGGCAAGGCCCACACTGGAATGGAAAAAAAAGATGTGCTAATTGATCTATACTGAACAAAAATATAAACGTAACATGCAACAATTTCAAAGATTTTACTGAGTTACAGTTCATATGAGGAAATCAGTCAACTGAAATCAATTAATTAGGCCCTTATCTATGGATTTCACATGACTGGGAATACAGATATGTATCTGCTGGTCACAGATATATATACATTTTTTAAAAGGGCCTCAAAATGGGCCTCAGGATCTCGTCATGGTATTTTTGTGCTTTAAATTGCCATCGATAAGATGCAATTGTGTCCGTAGTTTATGCCTGCCCATACCATAACCCCACCGCCACCATGGGGCACTCTGTTCACAACGTTGACATCAGCAAACCGCTCACCCACACAACGCTATACACATGGTCTGCGGTTGTGAGGCCTGTTGGATGTACTGCCAAATTCTCTAAAATGACGTTGGAGGCGGCTTATGGTAGAGAAATGAACATTCAATTCTCTGGCAACAGCTTGGGGGAACATTCCTGCAATTGCATGCTCACTCAAAACCTGAGAACTCTGTGGCATTGTGTTGTGTGACAAAACTGCACATTGTAGTAGCCTTTTATTGTCCCCAGCACAAGGTGCACCTGTGTAATGATCATGCTGTTTAACCAGCTTCTTGGTATGCCACACCTGTCAGGTGGATGGATTATCTTGGCAAAGGAGAAATGCTCACTAACAGGGATGTAAACACATTTGTGCACAACATTTAAGAGAAATGAGCTTTTTGTGCGTATGGAAAATTTCGGGGATGTTGTATTTCAGCTCATGAAACATGGGACCAACACTTTACATGTTGCGTTTATATTTTTGTTCAGTGTATATGCCAACAGTGCACAACAATGCCAAATGTATCATTAACCATTACAGATAACAAATCCTAATTGCTAAATTGCCTCCTATAGATTCAGTCAATAAAAAAACAATTGCCATTTAAGAATAATTTATTGAAACTGTAATATCAACTGGTTATATTATATCGTGGAACACAATATTCAAAAAGGCTGTAGCCTCAGCAGTGGCGCTTGCTTATAGAAGCCTATGGCTGTGCAATGGCAAAGCCTTGTTAATTTAACAGGCAAGACACTCTTATTTCCCTTATCACAGTCAAGACACCTATTTGTAGCCAAAACAAATGATGTACTATCAGGGGCGCAACTTTGGTTTTAGAAGTAGGGTGGGGGACACAACTTTTTATGTATTTATTTTATCCAGTCATATAAACACTCCAAGCAACCTACCCAACCGCTCGGGGGTGTCCGCATGGTCCTAAAGCACACCCGCCTTGTTTTATAACACATGATAACCAATGATAAAACTGCGGGGGGGACAAAAATGCAATGTCAGAATGTGGGGTGGGGGGGCACAGTTGTACTATAACAGAATAAAATAAAACAGAATATTTTTCTAAATAAAAAAAGTTGCCATGTGAAGTGATGCGCGTCTGGATCAGTTATTCTCAAAGAGTGATCATTTGAAACGGGGCTTAGTTTGGCGCGTAAAGAAATAAAAAATAAATGATTACAAAACAAAATCGGTCTTCTTTTCAATACAGACCTACAGGCATTCGATTTAGTTTATTCTGCCTGTTCTTTGGAATTTGCTAAACGGATGAACAATTCCGACATTGAACGCTGCATGGTGATGAATTACGACATCTGTTTGATGAGTAGTTCAAGACTTAATGATTCTAATGAAAATATGTTCTTTGTCTTTATTAAACTAATGTTATAGCCTAGGCAAAAAAAAACGCAATTATGCCAAAACTGCTGGTCGTTGTTGGAACACATATTTCCCTACTTCAATCAACCAGTCCATTTTGAATTTGTGATAAAACTGTTGTCATTTGGCAAGGAATGTATCTTGTGTATCCCATCAGTTAGAGGCATTTTTTATGCCCGCCGTCCCACTGTTTTTATAAGCATTTATTTCTTTAGGCCTAATCGGAGTTTGTGTGCAAACTCAGCACGCATGTGTAGAGGGAGCGTTCAGAATGCAATTGAGTGAGTGAGACACTGAGGGGAAAGAGAATTTAGGGAGAAGAACTGTGTGACGCTTGCCTTGGTTTTTTTGTTGTTGTGCCCCTCAAATTCACATGTAGGCCTATGGAACACTAGAGTCAAAGCAAGTTAACCTTGTCTTCAAGACAACATGACATTTTCTTTTCTCGGGGACACACACACCACAAAGCACATTCCACCAAATAGTTTTACAGTATTATTATTATTAATATATTTTTTTAAATCTCTGGTTAAAGATTGAGTTTTGACGTCCGTTCGAGTACTGGAGTACTCATGCCCATCCATAGAGCAATGATACAAGACAAGAGTGATATCTGAATGAGAGTGGCTGACTGGTTGGTTGACTAGTGGTTGACTAGTGGTTGACTAGTGGTTGACTAGTGGTTGACTAGTGGTTGACTAGTGGTTGCCTGGAGTAGCATCTAACACAACCCGGCATCCAGTAGCCCCCTCGTTTCAGGATTCAGACGGACACGCACACACGCAGTGTGCAGCAGCTTGTGTGTGGCATGGTGTTGACCACCAGGCCGTCACTGCCATGGATCATACCGCTATCTCCCGCTAAAGGAAGTCCAAATGTTCATCTGCACAGTGAAACCTGTAGCCGTGCACAGTTGATAAAATCATATTGTGTTGTATTTCATCCTTCCTTGAGGTCTGTTTATCACATTCAAACGGCAGTCACGTGAGTGTTTGACGGATGGATGTCCGTAGTGGTTTGTTGTAATTCCCTTTTTACAAGATATTTAGTCCACACATCTAACAATGAACCACTACTGGACATGTACCTCCAGAGTTGTCTTAAGGAAATACTCTCTGACTGAAGTGTATGTATTCAGTGCTTGGGCTGCATTTTAATTTATGTTCAAGCCTTCTCGACTGAATCCAATTGGGTGTAATTCCATTTGCCCTAACCTTGGTGTGTTGCAATGTGTAAGAGTCTGTAATTTGAATAATATTCATCAATGTGAAAGAGTCTTTGTGATTTGAATAATATTCATATTATTTCTCCTTTGTGTGCAGGGACATGCTGATCACGGACCTGGCTGCCACGGTAACCTACATGGGACTGTGTGAGGAGGTGAGGGTGATGTGCAGCCTGGCCCGGCAGCAGCCAATCACACTCAAGTGGATCGACGATGAGGGTAGGTGGGGAAGAAAACTCAGTTGTAATCAGGGTAGACAAGGTCATAAGCTAGCTAGCTACGACCTGCTTATCTCGACTATGTGTGTGAAATAAGTTAATCATCTGTTTGTGTGTGTCACCATGCGTGTGTCCCATAGGAGACCCATGTACCATCTCTTCTCAGATGGAACTGGAGGAGGCCTTCCGGATCTACAGCCGCAACAGGAACTCTGGACTCCTGCTGCACGGTCAGTCAGACCTCTGTCTGTCTGCACTCACCCCCCCCCCCCTCTCTCTCTACCTCGTCTTCTCTTCTCTCTTTTCAGATCCTCCTCTCCTCCTCTCCAATCATTCTACCATTATCTCATTATCTTTTTTAATTGAATGGATTGGGATACATACCTGTTCATATGAGTAACCGTTAGTCCGTCTATATCCGGAGGTTTTGATTGGGCATGTCTCTGGATATTCATAGTTGTCTTTCACTCTTTTCTTGCAGTCTTCCCCAGTATACCAATGAAGCCTGGTATGCCATGTCCAGGTGAAGACAGTGAGTACTAGTGCTACACATGGATTACACCTGGTTTCCCAGGAGGTGCTAACACCACTAACCATTCGCAAAATGTAAACAAAACTGGAGGCACCTCCCCGTTATTTTTGGAGGCATGAAGCTGTGTTCTGTAGCTAGTAAATGAGAAGAGTCACTCTAGCTAGCTAACTGAATGTAAATACATTTAATAGTTGACTGTGGGATTATACAACTCATTTGTTTACGTTTAGTTAGCTACCACTAGCTAGCTACCACAACATGACATGCCCTCGTGGAGTATTTATCTAGGAGAGTATAGTGTAGGAATGGTAACTTACTAACTGTAACTAACCTAGTAGTTAACTGTAGGATGAAACATTACACTTATTTACAAGTTAAAATAAGTACCATTCCTTCAGTCTTTGCTACTGTAACACGGCATGCTTCTCTACCTTTTGTGGTGTTCAGTGTTCATGCTTGGACTAACCGGCAGTTCAGGTTCCTCATCCTGTTCTCTGAAGGAGAAACCAAGGCAGCCTGTGCACGATGTTATCGACAACACCGCTTGTCAGGCTGTAACAGCAAATTAGACCACCTAGAAGGAACAGAGTCACATTAGACCTCGTCTCAGATAGCCTTTATCTCCAAACAAACAGAGGTTAACCTCTTTCATCAGCCTGTGCATACTCAATATCGGTCCTTGAGGGTCTGAATGTGGAGTATGCAAATACTGTCAATTGATCTGTTCATTGACTGCAGACGTTAGAAAGACAACTGGCCACCTTTTACATCTGTTAATTTCCTCAGGGGCTTAGGTTAGCAACTATGTCACTTGGTCACTATACTGAATCTATGATACGCTCGCTAAATCACAGTAAAACCAATGAGCATGACATCAAGACCAAGCTAGGTGCACAAAAATATTTAGTTACTCTTAGAGGACATGGAAGTTGTTTTAAAAGTTGCTTCTATATTAGTAAAATATAAGTATTGTAATGATAAATAAATAATATTTTATTAAACCTTTTTTTTAAATAAAAAACAAAACAACATATGATATAGATATGTTCCTCGTGTGCTTGCTCACAGCAATGGACCTGCTGAACGTTACCTGGACGTTACTTGAACGTTTACTGAAGCAGCCCAGTATTGTTAAGCACATCTTAGTTCTGGAGTGTTCCCTCCTATAAGGTGTCGGGGGTTTACCATCTTAGTTCTGGAGCGTTCCCTCCTATAAGGTGTCGGGGGTTTACCATCTTAGTTCTGGAGCGTTCCCTCCTATAAGGTGTCAGGGGGTTTACCATCTTAGTTCTGGAGCGTTCCCTCCTATAGGGTGTCGGGGGTTTACCATCTTAGTTCTGGAGCGTTCCCTCCTATAAGGTGTCGGGGGTTTACCATCTTAGTTCTGGAGCGTTCCCTCCTATAAGGTGTCGGGGGTTTACCATCTTAGTTCTGGAGCGGTCCCTCCTATAAGGTGTCGGGGGTTTACCATCTTAGTTCTGGAGCGTTCCCTCCTATAAGGTGTCGGGGGTTTACCATCTTAGTTCTGGAGCGTTCCCTCCTATAAGGTGTCGGGGGTTTACCATCTTAGTTCTGGAGCGTTCCCTCCTATAAGGTGTCGGGGGTTTACCATCTTAGTTCTGGAGCGTTCCCTCCTATAAGGTGTCGGGGGTTTACCATCTTAGTTCTGGAGCGTTCCCTCCTATAAGGTGTCGGGGGTTTACCATCTTAGTTCTGGAGCGTTCCCTCCTATAAGGTGTCGGGGGTTTACCATCTTAGTTCTGGAGCGTTCCCTCCTATAAGGTGTCGGGGGTTTACCATCTTAGTTCTGGAGCGTTCCCTCCTATAAGGTGTCGGGGGTTTACCATCTTAGTTCTGGAGCGTTCCCTCCTATAAGGTGTCAGGGGGTTTACCATCTTAGTTCTGGAGCGTTCCCTCCTATAAGGTGTCGGGGGTTTACCATCTTAGTTCTGGAGCGTTCCCTCCTATAAGGTGTCAGGGGGTTTACCATCTTAGTTCTGGAGCGTTCCCTCCTATAAGGTGTCGGGGGTTTACCATCTTAGTTCTGGAGCGTTCCCTCCTATAAGGTGTCGGGGGTTTACCATCTTAGTTCTGGAGCGTTCCCTCCTATAAGGTGTCAGGGGTTTACCATCTTAGTTCTGGAGCGTTCCCTCCTATAAGGTGTCGGGGGTTTACCATCTTAGTTCTGGAGCGTTCCCTCCTATAAGGTGTCGGGGGTTTACCATCTTAGTTCTGGAGCGTTCCCTCCTATAAGGTGTCGGGGGTTTACCATCTTAGTTCTGGAGCGTTCCCTCCTATAAGGTGTCAGGGGGTTTACCATCTTAGTTCTGGAGCGTTCCCTCCTATAAGGTGTCAGGGGGTTTACCATCTTAGTTCTGGAGCGTTCCCTCCTATAAGGTGTCAGGGGGTTTACCATCTTAGTTCTGGAGCGTTCCCTCCTATAAGGTGTCGGGGGTTTACCATCTTAGTTCTGGAGCGTTCCCTCCTATAAGGTGTCGGGGGTTTACCATCTTAGTTCTGGAGCGTTCCCTCCTATAAGGTGTCAGGGGGTTTACCATCTTAGTTCTGGAGCGTTCCCTCCTATAAGGTGTCAGGGGGTTTACCATCTTAGTTCTGGAGCGTTCCCTCCTATAAGGTGTCAGGGGGTTTACCATCTTAGTTCTGGAGCGTTCCCTCCTATAAGGTGTCGGGGGTTTACCATCTTAGTTCTGGAGCGTTCCCTCCTATAAGGTGTCAGGGGTTTACCACTCGTCCGTTTCACAAGGTGGTGACAGCAGCGGGATGTCTTCAGCTCACTGCTGACACCTTCTCTTCTTCTCTCCCCCTCTTCCTTTCTTTCCTTCATTCTCGTTTCTCTCTCTCCATTCCCTCTGACACTAGCTATGGTTTCTCTCTCTCCATTCCCTCTGACACTAGCTATGGTGTCTCTCTCTCCATTCCCTCTTGGGTTTCTCTCTCCATTCCTTCTGACATTCCCTGGCTGTGAGGCTGATTTTGAGACACAGTACTCTCAAGTTGTCTGACTGAGATATTCTGTGTTGATGGGTTCTTTGGTGTTGGGTTGTCTAATGTCAGCGTCACAGAGAGGTGTGCATGTTAACCTTTATGCTAATGTCGGAAATGACAATCACTTTCTCTAATTGGTTAAGAATGGTTAACTTAGGAGATAAAAATGACAGATGTCAGAAAGGAAAACGCCGCACACTGCGCCCATGTGATTTGATTTATAACAACGTTTCGACCCTTAGGTCTATATCAGGCATCTGAGTCACGTTGTGCCCTCTTGTTGGTTTTCTATGCTGTGTGTGGTGTATCGTGGCCTCTCTCTCTCTCACACATAGTCTCAGGTTGCCTATAATACACTCCAGTACATTTGCTGCACCAGCATATTTTGCCGGCTAGTGCACCAGTGTGTGTGTGATGTAAGGGATGCCTGTGCTCTGTTTAGAGGAGAACACTGTTACCGGACGCTGACCACCAGTCTGTCGGCAATATAGATAAATGCAGTCATTGAGGGTGTGTGGTGATTTTATATGATACTGTATTCTGTGCTTAGGTAATCGTAGAGCATGTGATGTATTCTGTAGCTTGCTGTCCATACACCTGCTATGTTTGTAAGGAACATGTTTGTGTTCTGTGTGCCACATAGAGCTTGGTTAGGTTAGTTAGTTTATCTATAGTACTGTTTTAGTGCTTCAGGATGAGAGGGTTGGCCCAAATGCTGCTGATCATGAGCTGTGACCATTCTTGTGGAGGAGGAGGATGAAGGAGTGAGGGAGGAATGGGAGGAGGAGGAGGAAGAACACAATAAATTGTCCTGGAGATAGCCTTTCTATTGTCTCGGGGGAGGAGGGGGAGGAGACTATGCAGCTGCAGTATCACAGCGTTTCTGTGTGAGAGACATAGAGGCCATGTCCACCTGGGTGTCAGCGTCTGAGGCCGTGTCCACCTGGGTGTCAGCGTCTGAGGCCGTGTCCACCTGGGTGTCAGTATCTGAGGCCATGTCCACCTGGGTGTCAGCGTCTGAGGCCGTGTCCACCTGGGTGTCAGCGTCTGAGGCCGTGTCCACCTGGGTGTCAGCGTCTGAGGCCGTGTCCACCTGGGTGTCAGCGTCTGAGGCCATGTCCACCTGGGTGTCAGCGTCTGAGGCCGTGTCCACCTGGGTGTCAGCGTCTGAGGCCGTGTCCACCTGGGTGTCAGTGTCTGAGGCCGTGTCCACCTGGGTGTCAGCGTCTGAGGCCGTGTCCACCTGGGTGTCAGCGTCTGAGGCCGTGTCCACCTGGGTGTCACAGTGTCTGAGGGCGTGTCCACCTGGGTGTCAGCGTCTGAGGCCGTGTCCACCTGGGTGTCAGCGTCTGAGGGCGTGTCCACCTGGGTGTCAGCGTCTGAGGGCGTGTCCACCTGGGTGTCAGCGTCTGAGGCCGTGTCCACCTGGGTGTCAGCGTCTGAGGCCGTGTCCACCTGGGTGTCAGCGTCTGAGGCCGTGTCCACCTGGGTGTCAGCGTCTGAGGCCGTGTCCACCTGGGTGTCAGCGTCTGAGGCCGTGTCCACCTGGGTGTCAGCGTCTGAGGCCGTGTCCACCTGGGTGTCAGCGTCTGAGGCCGTGTCCACCTGGGTGTCAGCGTCTGAGGCCGTGTCCACCTGGGTGTCAGCGTCTGAGGCCGTGTCCACCTGGGTGTCAGCGTCTGAGGCCGTGTCCACCTGGGTGTCAGCGTCTGAGGCCGTGTCCACCTGGGTGTCACAGTGTCTGAGGCCGTGTCCACCTGGGTGTCAGCGTCTGAGGCCATGTCCACCTGGGTGTCACAGTGTCTGAGGCCGTGTCCACCTGGGTGTCAGCGTCTGAGGCCGTGTCCACCTGGGTGTCAGCGTCTGAGGCCGTGTCCACCTGGGTGTCACAGTGTCTGAGGCCGTGTCCACCTGGGTGTCACAGTGTCTGAGAGCGTGTCCACCTGGGTGTCAGTGTCTGAGGGCGTGTCCCTCTGCCCAGGTGTTGCTGACGCATGCCAGATCTCACAACACCTGGATAGGTATCAGCTAACCACATCATATGTTATAACAGTCAATGACGTGGCATGCAGCCATTGGTTGATGCATGCAACATCTGAGCAGGGGACCGTGACCAGGAGCTTATTCAACAAGGTGGAGTGGTTCAGTGTTGCTTGGTTGTGTTGATTGATTGGCTGAATGACTGATTGGCTGAATGATTGATTGGCTGAATGATTGATTGGTTGATTTTGACAATTAAAGATGCAGTACATAAAGCAGCTCCAGATGGCGATAACGTTTAATGTATTTAAAAAATCTTATTTTCAGGTTGAACACAAAGCCCCAAAGCTTCTACGCATCGTGGTAGTTACAAATGTAGTATAAAAAGTAAGGCAGTGTGTTATTACTATGAAATGATTAACCAGTCCAGTTATTTGACAAAATGGCCTTCTAAGAAGACCTGATTTATCAGTTGTTACGGATACAGGTATCCTGTGTTTTTGTGTGTTTCTACTCCTTCTGCCCTAATCACAGGTGTCCTGTATGTTCCTGATTGGTGGTCGTTGAGGTGTCTGCTGATTGGACCAATCAGTGAACATTCCTGTGCATTGCACCACCTGTTACTCGTTTTTTCAATCACACATCCCATTATATAAAAACCAGTCACTTGTGTTAGTTGTGAGAGAGAGAGACTATTTTTGTATGTGAGTATGGACACTGTGGTGTCCTGTTTTTGTTTACTCACTAAGTTGCCGGTTACTCTGGTTGGTAATTTTGTTAGACCACTGTTTTGTATGTGAGTAATGGATACTGTGATGTCCTGTGTTAAGAGTACTCATTAATTTGCTGGTTACTTTGTTTGGTAACTATTGTGTGTTTCTGGGAAAAGGGGAGTTTGAGCTAGCTGCCCTTGGGCATACATTTCCCGTAGAAAGAACTGTCTATAAACACTAGGTAGACCTGAGCGGACCACCCACTGTATTTTTGTATGGTAGCAGTAGCCTAGCGGTTCTTGAGGCAGGCAAGATCAGTTTAGGGGTGTTTTACACTATTGTTTCATTTCTTGGGTCCTGCTCAGCCCTTTTTCCCAAACCGTTACCGTGTGTTCAGAAATAAACCATTTGTGTTTGACGGTAGTTTATGGTTGTCGTGTAGTTTTTCCTTCTCACTGTTCCATGTCACACTTATAATTTACATGAATTATGTTACGGGTCTCATGTCCATCACCCTAGACGTTCAAAGCCATGGGGTTCGTAACATCAGTTATTTACAATAACTCTATAAGACTACAATTAGAACAACAGTAATAACAGACTTATCTGAAGGTAGGAATTATTTTGAGAATCATTTGGGAGTTCTTTATCAGAATAACAACACAAACACAATTTCTTTACGCAATCAACATTTAATAACACTAATCAAAATATTTACAAACATGATGAGTTCGATCATGGAAAGGTAGTAAGTAGAATGAAATAAAATAAGTGAAGACCTGGAGATCCTAAAAATGAAATGATGTCATACTCAGTATGTGATCAAAGTCTGTTGTGTCTTCTAGAATGTTCAGGCTGCATGGAGGAGAACAAAGGAAAATGATGGCCGTGTGTCCTTTCTGGTTATTTTGGGGTTCCTCCTTCAGGTTGCTCCTCTGGCCCTGAGTTGGTGTCCTTATGCTTGTTGCTGTTCTCTGTTGGCTCCTTGCTGGAGTTGCAGAGGCTGTGCTCTAATAGTCTTCTCCCTCTTTCCTTGGAGAAGGTTAGCTGAAATGTACCGTTCAGGCTACGCTAGCTCTTTGTCCTTGGAGAAGGTTAGCAGAAATGTACCGTTCAGGCTATGCTAGCTCTTTGTCCTTGGAGAAGGTTAGCTGAAGTGTACCGTTCAGGCTACGCTGACTCTTTGTCCTTGGAGAAGGTTAGCTGAAGTGTACCGTTCAGGCTACGCTGGCTCTTTGTCCTTGGAGAAGGTTAGCTGAAGTGTACCGTTCAGGCTACGCTGGCTCTTTGTCCTTGGAGAAGGTTAGCTGAAGTGTACCGTTCAGGCTACGCTGGCTTTTTGTCCTTGGAGAAGGTTAGCTGAAGTGTACCGTTCAGGCTACACTAGCTCTTTGTCCTTGGAGAAGGTTAGCTGAAGTGTACCGTTCAGACTAAGCTAGCTCTTTATCCTTGGAGAAGGTTAGCTGAAGTGTACCATTCAGGCTACACTAGCTCTTTGAGGTCTTCTGTCTTCTTCTGAGAGTAAGTCTTCTTCTGAGTCTGTTTAGTGCATGGGCACTTCCGTCCCAATTTCTGTACTGGATTACAGGTACTATTCCCTAAAATGTACTTTCCCCCTAACTTATCAGTTACCAGTTCTGGCCATTAAAGGCAAAGGTCCAGGCCCTGTGGTCGGGCAGCTGGAGATGGAGATCCTTCTCCCTTCTTTGGGTCCAGAGTTAAGAGGTCCAGTAGGAAAAGAAGTTAAGAGCGTGAGGGGGAGACACCAGAGTCCTTTTGTAGTCCTGTGAGGTCAAGTGGTATCACACCCCCTCTTATCCGGTTGTCGTCCCCTGATGCCATAGTTTGTACATCTCAATTGTCAGTCGAAACCACATTTTTTTAAAGCAAGTCAGCCATATCAGCTATGTTTTGTTACGCAGTAAATGAGGCTGAATGAACTGTTTCACTGCCAGACAAGGCTCCGCTGATAGCAAGGTGTTGGGACAGCTTTATGTAGGCCCTAACAGTTTGTGGGCACCGTTTGTCACCGTTATAGTGCAATTAATGTATTGTTTAGTGTTGTGTAATGGCTTTGCTGGAATGCATCCCCCCAAGTTAATTTTTTGTTTGCCCCACCAAGATTTACATGCTAAAATCGCCACTGCATGTAGCTATGTGTGTGGAAAACATTTAATCACATGTAAGACATTTAACTTGTTTAGTATAGTCTGTTTGTAACCCCACTCACTACTTGGAGCTGTTTTAGTCTGTTTGTTTGTGTTGTTGGTCTTGGCTAGCTTAATGTTCTGGTCGCTAGCTAGCTAGCACTCACTCATGTGGCTGCTAGCATCGTCATGGAAAGGGGCATAAGGGAAGCCCTACAATATTACATTTTTCTAAGTAGTGAGAACACTCAGGAGCAGGCAATGTTGAAAAGTGATCTTTAGACATGTTGTACTTTGCTTAAATGTAGTAAATTGACTAAAACAAGCAGACAAAAAGAAAATTGCGTTTGAAAAAGGCCAAGTATTTGCTGTGAGCCAAGGGGGTAACCTAGGTAACCACAGGTTGTTTTCCCCATAGTCGGGCATGGTCACGACGTTCTAAAACCGACTGGGTCTATCAGTTGATAGAACATTCCAACATTATTGCATCACATTATTACTAGTCCCGTGTAGCTCAGTTGGTAGAGTATGGCGCTTGCAACGCCAGGGTTGTGGGTTCGATTCCCACGGGGGACCAGTATGAAAAAATGTATGCACTCACTAACTGTAAGTCGCTCTGGATAAGAGCTTCTGCTAAAATGATTAAATGTAATTATCAGGCAGCCATTGCGAGTGTACCCATGAGTTTACCAGTCACTTTGTCAGGGTTGAAGCTTCCAACTCACTTCTCTTCATTCTTATTTCTATGATCACACCGACGTGTTACGGGCCACTTTTATGACCCTTTGTCTTGGAGAAAGATAGAGAGAGCTTGGAGGAAGTCAGTAGTCCATAACAGTTCACAGCATTATAAACAGACAGTAAAAGGATGTTCAACATTGTTCAACATATGACGTTAAAACGACACGTCACTACAATAGAGAATAGACATACTAGACTTGTGAAGTGAAGATCTCTGTTCGTTCTATATGATACTGTTCTATTTTTAATCTGAACGTTTCACCCTGACAAACATGCTTCTGCAGGGTGTGGGAGTGGGTGCCCTGGTGATTGATGTCAGATAAAAGACTAGATAATAGAAAAATACTTAAAACCAACAGGAATAGAGCGGTGAGGAGGAGGCGATGTCTACCGTGTCTGGAAGCGACTTCACCATTCATATTCAGGGTTCACTCAAACATAGTTTGAGCTTTGTTTTACTATTGACAGTTGCAGCTGATTTCGGGATTGTGTATCGATTCACTGTCCTTAAATATAAGACATCTTATTTATTTGTTTCCATCTCTAAATTGTTTAATCAAACTTTTCGCCGCCAGCTCCTTATATCACGGCATAAAAACTACAATCTGCCTCCTGAATTAGCCTTGTGCTCATGACTGGTCTTGGAACTGGGCAGCCTATTCCCGCTTGGCTTGATGGGATATGTAGTGATTTTGCCAAAACAGCCAGATACTCTGGGACGGCCAGGAGGACGCGGAGCAGGGCGAGTCGGATGACGACGGTGGAAATCCCTCAACAGGGAGGGATCGAGGATGTCCCTCCTAGGATCCCAGCACCGTTCCTCCGGACCGTACCCCTCCCACTCCACGAGATACTGCAGGCCCCCCACCCGACGCCTCGAATCCAGGATGGAACGGACCGAGTACGCCGGTGCCCCCTCGATGTCTAGTGGGGGCGGACGATCCTCCTGTACCTCAGACTCCTGGAGTGGACCAGCTACCACCGGCCTGAGGAGAGACACATGGAACGAGGGGTTAATACGGTAATCAGGAGGAAGCTGTAACCTATAACATACCTCGTTCAATCTCCTCAGGACTTTAAATGGCCCCACAAACCGCTGACCCAGCTTCCGGCAGGGCAGGCGAAGGGGCAGGTTTCGGGTCGAGAGGTTTCGGGCGAGCGCCGACCGCCACTGCGGTGGCGGTCGGCGCTCGCCTTCTGTCGCCTGATAGCCCGTTGCAGGTCTCTTCAGAGCGCCGAAACCATTCATCCACCGCAGGTGCCTCGATCTGGCTCTGATGCCATGGTGCCAGGACCGGCTGATAACCTAGTACACACTGGAAAGGAGACAGGTTAGTGGAGGAGTGGCGGAGGGAGTTTTTGGCCATCTCTGCCCAGGGGATGAAAGCCAACCACTCCCCCGGTCGGTCCTGGCAATAGGACCGCAGAAACCTACCCACATCCTGGTTTACTCTCTCCACCTGCCCATTACTCTCAGGGTGAAACCCCCAGACGTTCCATGAACGCCCTCCAGACCCTTGAGGTGAACTGGGAACCCCGATCAGACACTATATCCTCAGGGACCCCGTAGTGCCGGAAGACGTGTGTAAACAGGGCCTCCGCAGTCTGTAGGGCCGTAGGGAGACCGGCAAAGGAATGAGACGGCAGGACTTAGAAAACCGATCCACAACGACCAGGATCGTGGTGTTCCCTTGTGACGGGGGAGGGTCCGTAACGAAATCCACCGATAGGTGTGACCACGGCCGTTGTGGAACGGGTAGGGGTTGTAATTTCCCTCTGGGCAGGGGTCTAGGTGCCTTGCACTGGGCGCACACCGAGCTGGAGGAAACATAAATCCTCATGTCCTTAGCTAAAGTGGGCCACCAGTACTTCCCACTAAGACAGTGCACTGTCCGACCGATGCCAGGATGACCAGAGGAGGGTGACGTGTGAGCCCAATAGATCAATCGATCGCGGACATCTAACTTAACGTACATACGACCCTCTGGACACTGTGGGGGAGTGGGCTCCGTACGTAACGCCCGCTCGATGTCCGCGTCAACCTCCCATACCACCGGTGCCACCAGACAAGAAGCCGGAAGTATAGGAGTGGGCTCCATGGACCTCTCCTTTGTGTCATACAGCCGGGACAGAGCGTCTGCCTTAGCGTTCTGGGAACCTGGTCTGTAAGAAAGGGTGAACACAAAACGGGTGAAAAACATGGCCCACCTTGCCTGGCGAGGGTTCAGTCTCCTCGCCGCCCGGATGTACTCCAGATTGCGGTGGTCAGTCAAAATGAGGAAAGGGTGTTTAGCCCCCTCAAGCCAATGCCTCCACGCTTTCAGAGCCTGGACAACAGCTAACAGCTCCCGGTCCCCCACATCATAGTTGCGCTCCGCCGCGCTGAGCTTCTTCGAAAAGAAACCACAGGGGCGGAGCTTTGGTGGCGTACCCGAGCACTGAGACAGTATAGCTCCTATCCCAGCCTCGGACGCGTCCACCTCTACTATGAATGCCAAGGAGGGATCCGGATGAGCCAGCACAGGGGCAGAGGTAAACAGGGCCTTCGGGTGACCAAAAGCCCTGTCCGCCTCAGCTGACCACCGCAGTCGCACCGGTCCCCCCTTCAGCAAGGAGGTAATGGGAGCCACTACCTGACCAAAGCCCCGGATAAACCTCCAGTAGTAGTTGGCAAACCCTAAGAATCGCTGCACCTCCTTTCGGCATGGCCGAAATACGGTCATTCTCCATCTCCACCCCTAACGCGGACAAGCAGTACCCTAGGAAGGAGACGGACTGTTGAAAGAACAGACATTTCTCCGCCTTGACGTACAGGTCATGTTCCAACAGTCGACCAAGCACCTTGCACACCAGGGACACATGCTCGGCTCGTGTAGCGGAGTATATGAGAATGTCATCTATATACACCACTACACCCTGTCCGTGCAGGTCCCTGAAAATCGAATCGACAAAGGATTGGAAGACTGATGGAGTATTCATCAACCTGTACGGCATGACAAGGTACTCCTAGTGCCCAGATCTGGTACTAAATGCCGTCTTCCACTCATCCCCCTCCCGGATACGCACCAGGTTGTACGCGCTCCTGAGATTCAATTTGGTGAAGAAGCGCGCCCCGTGCAATGACTCCGTCACACTAGCAATGAGAGGTAGTGGATAACTGTACTTAACAGTGATCTGATTGAGACCACGGTAGTCAATGCACGGGCGTAAACCTCCATCCTTCTTCTTCACAAAAAATAAACTTGAGGAGGCAGGTGAAGTGGAAGGCTGAATGTATCCCTGTCCCAGAGATTCGGAGACATATGTTTCCATAGCCGCCGTCTCTTCCTGTGACAGAGGATACACGTGACTCCGGGGAAGTGCAGCGCCTACCCAGAGATTTATCGCACAATCCCCCTGTCGATGGGTTGGTAATTGAGTCGCCTTCTTTTTACAGAAGGCGAGAGCCAAATCGGCATATTCGGGAGGAATGTGCACATTGGAGACCTGGTTTGGACTTTCCACCGTAGTTGCACCTATGGAAACACCTACACACCTCCCCGAGCACTGTCTTGACCATCCCTTGAGAGCCCTGTGTTGCCATGAAATAGTGGGGTAATGAGAGGTTAACCAGGGAAGCCCCAACACCACTGGAAACGCAGGAGAATCAATCAGAAAGAGACTAATTATCTCCTCATGACCCTCCTGCGTTTTCATCCAGAGTGGAGCTGGGACCTCCCTAATCAGGCCTGACCCTAAAGGGCGACTATCTAAGGCATGTACAGGGAAGGGCACATCAACAGGAACAATAGGAATCCCTAATCTACGGGCAAATCAATAAAGTTCCCAGCTGCGCCTGAATCTACGAGCGCCTTATGCTGGGAATGCAGGGAAAACTCAGGAAATTCTATGTCAATACACATGTGCGCAACAGGGAGCTCTGGGTGAGTCGGGTGCCTACTCACTTGGGATGGTCCACCAGTGCTCTGCCTGCTGCCTCGACTCCCTGAGGAACCTCCCCAGCACCGACCAGCAGTGTGTCCTCTGCGGCCACAGTTGGTGCAGGAAACGGCCCCCCTTCCGGTCTCCCTTAGAGCAGAACCTCTGAGCTCCATCGGTGTAGGGTCGGAGGTGCTGGGGGATGGAATGGACGGACCCCGATCCGGACGTCCGCGGGTGGCCAACAGGTTATCCAGCCGTATCGATAAATCCACCAGCTGGTCCTGGTTAAGGGTGGTGTCCCTGCAGGCCAGCTCCCGACGAACGTCCTCCCGTAGGCTGCATCGGTAGTGGTCAATCAGGGCCCTCTCATTCCATCCTGCGCTGGCTGCCAGGGTCCTGAAGTCCAGTGCGAAGTCCTGAGCACTCCTCTTCCCCTGTCTGAGGTAGAACAGACGTTTCCCCGCCGCTCTCCCCTCCGGTGGATGATCAAATTAAATCTTCATAGCGCACCGACGCCACATCTATTCCTCCCCACTCGGCGTTGGCCCACTCGAGCGCTCTCCCGACAGACAGGAGATGAGGGTGGACACGCTCTCGTATCCCGAGGGAGCCGGCTGGATGGTCGCCAGGTAGAGCTCCACCTGGAGCAGAAACCCCTGGCACCCGGCAGCTGTTCCATCATATGCCCTCGGGAGCGAGAGCCGAATCCCACTGGACCCAGGTGACGAAGGGGTGGACAGCGGTGTGGGTTGCAGTGTAGTTGAAGGAGGTGTAGGAAAACCCCCTCTCTCCCATCGCTCCATAGTGTTCAACACGCGATCCATGGCTGTGCCGAGAGTCTGTATCATGGTTGCTTGCTGCTGGACGCGTTCCTCCACTGATCCGGAAGGAATGAATGTACCTGCTGACTCCATTTGAGGTGCGTGTTTCTGTCAGGCGTCAGTGTGTAGCGGTAGGACGGAGTCAGGCGCAGGACACCGAGCTAGTAAACAACGTACTTTACTCGTGAAAATAAATGAACATAATCTCCACGCAGGGAGGACAAATCCCGCTCACCAATCACTGACCCCAAACATAGAACAAACACACACACAACACAGTGGGAGCCAGAGGGTTAAATAGGGAACAAATCATGAACATAATGGGAACCAGGTGTGTACAATAAAGACAAAACAAGTAGAACACAGAAACATAAATCGGTGGCAGCTAGTACTCCGGTGACGGCGAACGCCGAAGCCTGCCCGAGCAAGGAGGAGGGGCAGCCTCGGCTGAATTCGTGACAGTGGTACAGTGGGGGAAAAAAGTATTTAGTCAGCCACCAATTGTGCAAGTTCTGCCACTTAAAAAGATGAGAGAGGCCTGTAATTTTCATCATAGGTACACGTCAACTATGACAGACAAATTGAGAAAATAAATCCAGAAAATCACATTGTAGGATTTTTAATGAATTTATTTGCAAATTATGGTGGAAAATAAGTATTTGGTCACCTACAAACAAGCAAGATTTCTGGCTCTCACAGACCTGTAACTTCTTCTTTAAGAGGCTCCTCTGTCCTCCACTCGTTACCTGTATTAATGGCACCTGTTTGAACTTGTTATCAGTATAAAAGACACCTGTCCACAACCTCAAACAGTCACACTCCAAACTCCACTATGGCCAAGACCAAAGAGCTGTCAAAGGACACCAGAAACAAAATTGTAGACCTGCACCAGGCTGGGAAGACTGAATCTGCAATAGGTAAGCAGCTTGGTTTGAAGAAATCAACTGTGGGAGCAATTATTAGGAAATGGAAGACATACAAGACCACTGATAATCTCCCTCGATCTGGGGCTCCACGCAAGATCTCACCCAGTGGGGTCAAAATTATCACAAGAACGGTGAGCAAAAATCCCAGAACCACACGGGGGGACCTAGTGAATGACCTGCAGAGAGCTGGGACCAAAGTAACAAAGCCTACCATCAGTAACACACTACGCCGCCAGGGACTCAAATCCTGCAGTGCCAGATGTGTCCCTCTGCTTAAGCCAGTACATGTCCAGGCCCGTCTGAAGTTTGCTAGAGTGCATTTGGATGATCCAGAAGAGGATTGGGAGAATGTCATATGGTCAGATGAAACCAAAATAGAACTTTTTGGTAAAAACTCAACTCGTCGTGTTTGGAGGACAAAGAATGCTGAGTTGCATCCAAAGAACACCATACCTACTGTGAAGCATGGGGGTGGAAACATCATGCTTTGGGGCTGTTTTTCTGCAAAGGGACCAGGACGACTGATCCGTGTAAAGGAAAGAATGAATGGGGCCATGTATCGTGAGATTTTGAGTGAAAACCTCCTTCCATCAGCAAGGGCATTGAAGATGAAACGTGGCTGGGTCTTTCAGCATGACAATGATCCCAAACACACCGCCCGGGCAACGAAGGAGTGGCTTCGTAAGAAGCATTTCAAGGTCCTGGAGTGGCCTAGCCAGTCTCCAGATCTCAACCCCATAGAAAATCTTTGGAGGGAGTTGAAAGTCCGTGTTGCCCAGCGACAGCCCCAAAACATCACTGCTCTAGAGGAGATCTGCATGGAGGAATGGGCCAAAATACCAGCAACAGTGTGTGAAAACCTTGTGAAGACTTACAGAAAACGTTTGACCTGTGTCATTGCCAACAAAGGGTATATAACAAAGTATTGAGAAACTTTTGTTATTGACCAAATACTTATTTTCCACCATAATTTGCAAATAAATTCATTACAAATCCTACAATGTGATTTTCTGGATTTTTTTTCTCATTTTGTCTGTCATAGTTGACGTGTACCTATGATGAAAAGTACAGGCCTCTCTCATCTTTTTAAGTGGGAGAACTTGCACAATTGGTGGCTGACTAAATACTTTTTTCCCCCACTATACCACAAACCCCCGAGGTGCCTTATTGCTATTATAAACTGGTTACCAACGTAATTAGAACAGTGAAAAGTATTATTTTTTGTCAAACCCATGGTATACGGTCTGATATACCACGGCTTTCAGCCAATCAGCATTCGGGGCTCGAACCACCCAGTTTATAATGAGGTATAATGAGTTGTTTTAAGCGTGTTTAAGCCCTTATAATGTTTTATTATCACTCATAATATGATATTTTAAGTGTGGTTATGTTTCTACAGACTCAAATAGGCTGATAACTCAGGATCATTATAAGATGATAGTAATATATTAGAAGGGGTTCATAGGTACAGTATTATTATTTTTTTTGTTATTCATTGAGTGATAAAAGCGGTTAGTCAGGAGTATTTGAGGATAAGGCAGGGTGTCTGTCATACACTGTATCTGTTGCTGTATGGAGATGTCTCAATGGCTAGTAGGAAGAGGAGGAAGTGAGGTCATCAGGAATGTATTTTTAGTGAAAGCAAAGAAGTCCCTTGTTTGGGGGGGGGGGGGGGGGTTTGCCACAATTGGGAATTTGTTCCGAAATACTAGATCCCCTCATTACGGAATCCCAAGGGGGTTTGCCTGGACTTTTTTCTATTACAGTTTTTATTTTATTTTTGAAACTGCAAATTCAATCCAGACTCTGTTTGTTAACCTTATTGGTTTATCTCTTATGGTCACTGTATTTCAGAATCAAATGATTGTACAAGTAGTTATTGTCTTTTCCTTCGGATGCTTCTGGTTCTTCAAAGACGGATATGAATATGCATTAAGGTGGATGTTGTTTATTAATGAATGTGCTAAACAATTGTGTTTCTAGGTTAGGAAACCACTCTAGATATTTATCTCTTCCCCCTGTTATTTTGTGGACGACCTCACACACTGACTGTAGCATACTATCATTTATTTACTGTATAAGCCTTTTACCGCTGTGCTCCAAAAGCCCAATACAAACATAGGTGTGCTCGCTGTATTAGACATGTATTTCACACTAACCAGTGATGGATACACTCACTAGACAGGATGATACAGAATAGAACTCGCCTAACTGGCAGAGCATTTTTCTCATTGACTATTGATTGGCAGATGCCAGATTCAGATGAATTATAAACAATACAAATTCTAAGTATAAAAATGTAAAGTTAGAGAAATTAGTTCATTGACCTACATTCGCCAGCTTTTGCTATTGCATTTCTCCCTATACTGACCTTACTGTACTGCAGAGTAGAGGCTATGCTAGCTTGTCTCCTCACAGACCTCATCAAAACACACAGCTCACAACAACAGACAATGCTTAATCTCCCTCTAAACGGAGCTCGCTAGCTGGCTTACTGATCCGGCCTTGTCAGGCTTGTTGTGTGAGCCTTCAGTTGAGAACTCTTCTCGGCCCTGAGAGTGTGAACAGACCCGCTCTGTGTGGGAGAAGGAGAGGGAGGGGGGGTTGAAAGCCCGGATGCACTCAGGCGGAGATTGCTCCGGGCTCTCCAGCGGTCCCCTGCACCACCTCCGCCTATTCCCCCGCTCAGCATCGATCCATGTCGTGTTTTCCCAGCAGCCTCCACTGTGTACCACTGCCTCTCCGGGGACGAGTTTGGTTACCACTAGTGCTAGCGTCGCTACCCCCCGTGCCTGGCGACATCAGGAGGAGATGTCATAGAGAGAGAGAGAGATAGAGAGGGAGATCACTGTACCATAAAATATATGTTCTTAAAGTTCAAGGCAATCCCTCCATTTGTCTGTTGCTACACATCAGTGCTGCCGGCAGAGGAGGAGAGGCATCAATCAGAGGGAGAGAGAGAAACAGGGGGAATTAAATAGCCACAAAAAAAAGAGAGAGGGCAACACTGACAGCTGTAGCAACCGTGCTACAGGGAGGAGAGAGGGAGGAGGGAGGGAGGGAGGGAGGAGGGGAGGCAGGCAGGCAGGCAGTCAGAGAGAGAGAGAGAGAGAGGGAGGAAATAATTAAATAAATTGCCAGGAGAAGAAGAGAGGCATCGGGGAGAGAGGAGAGAGGGCGAGAGAGGAGGGGATGTAGCTACGTTTCCTTCCCGGCCCAACGTAAATACCAGCCAGGATAATGTGCTGAAGGAGCCAGAAAGAAAAGGAGGAAGGACACCGGTGAGCAATATCTCCATCCATCCCTCCATCCCTCTATCCATCTATCCATCCATCTCTCCACCACGGAAAATAGATTTGACGGCAGTGTCATTCTCTGGGTTTTAGCCTGGATGTAATCTCTGTGTGTGTGTGTACGTGCTCTGCGCTCTGCCTCCATAACTGCTGTGTGTATAGCTACTAGCTAGCTCATCCTCTCATGTGTAGCAGGCAGACAGACAGACAGACAGACAGACAGACAGACAGACAGACAGACAGACAGGCAGGCAGGCAGGCAGGCAGGCAGGCAGGCAGTGACTGTGTCTATACACTGTGGATGCATGCTTCCTGCTAGCCTTGATCGCTATCTGCTAGCGGCTTCTTCTGGCTTGTTTCCTGCAATAACATTACAGTCTGGGCTCTGGCCTGGTGTCTTGTTGGCAGTCCCCTTGAAAGGGTCTGGACCTGTTAGAGAGTGCAGCACTGTGTGTGTGTGTGTTAGTGTGTGTGTGTGTGTGTGTGTGTGTGTGTGTGTGTGTGTGTGAGAGAGAGGCTGTGTGTGCGGTGATGGAGTGTGTGTATGTGCCGGCAGTGGGTGTGTGCCTACCTGGCTGTGCTAGTCAGTGCTGCTGGGAAGAGGCGAGAGCGCTCTCATCACCACACCGTCCGCCAGCCGAGGCACAAAGGAACCACGACTCCCAGATTAGGGCTCTTTGTAACCCAGCCGACGGCTCTTCAAAGGAGGACTAAATGCATCCTATAAAGGATGACGGTACGTGAGAAATGTTACCGTTTGATAAGAAAAAAAGCAGCCCTATCCAGATTGGTTGTTGTGTTTTTTTGTGTTGTGCTTAACACCACCACCACGAAGCAACCTGTTTGTAATGCCTGTTCTGACTGGACTCAAGGTCTATGGGTACCTATGTGATTTTGTCATCTCTGGTAGAACAGAGATTTGCTATTATGACTGCTACTCTTGAGGAGGAGGAGGAGGAGGCGGGGGGGGGGACAGAGCTCGGAGGGTGTGATTTGTGTCATTGCGTATTGTTCTGTGTAAAGGGGGAGGGGGGTGAATTAACCCCCCAAAATAGACTCCCTATCTGTAATTCTCCCCTCTTCCTCCCATAACAAGATAATTAGCCCAGGCACTAATAACGATTCTCATCGGCTAGTTAAGTGCATCCAGCACCCAAATAACGGGGCTTTGGTCAAAAGGGGGGTTGGGCGTGGGTGGGGGTTAGTGTTGGCAAAATGTTTGTTTTTGCTCCGGGGGGAGTGGCGGTGTGTGTGTCATGTAGCAGATGTAGCTAATAACAAGACTCTCCTTTCTCCAATCTTCTCTGTCTCTCTCTCTCTCTCTCGCTCTCTCTCCGCTGATTATTGCGTTGCTCAAAACAAAAGGAGCATTGTTGTGGATTGTCAAGCAGAAAAAGTATACTTTTATAGTGCGTTTTTGTGTGTCTCTGAGTTGAAATGGTCTCTATCTCTCTCTCTACTCTGAGGGGTTTAGCTTTGACTAGTAGGGGAGAAGGCAGGTGATCTATGTGTGCCTTAATGTGTAATATCTATTTATTATGTGGTGTATATGTACAGTATATATGTCTGTATAGAATACATATAGGTATGTAAGCTAGATGTGTGTGTGTATATATATATATATATATATATAAAATACATATAGGTATGTAAGCTAGATGTATATCTGTATAAAATACATATAGGTATGTAAGCTAGATGTGTGTGTATATATATATATGTAAGCTAGATGTATATCTGTATAGAATACATATACTGTAGGTGTTGGACAGGACAGGGTCGTTATGTAGGTGTTGGACAGGACATAGGGTTGTATATAGGTGTTGGACAGGACATAGAGTCATATAGGCGTAGGACAGGACATAGTGTCTGTATATAGGTGTAGGAGAGGACATAGGGTCAGTATACAGCTGTTGGAGAGGACATAGGGTCGGTATATAGGTGTTGGAGAGGACATAGGGTCGGTATATAGATGTTGGAGAGGACATAGGGTCGGTATATAGATGTTGGAGAGGACATAGGGTCGGTATATAGGTGTTGGAGAGGACATAGGGTCGGTATATAGCTGTTGGAGAGGATATAGGGTCGGTATATAGGTGTTGGAGAGGACATAGGGTCGGTATATAGGTGTTGGAGAGGGCATAGGGTCGGTATATAGATGTTGGAGAGGACATAGGGTCGGTATATAGGTGTTGGAGAGGACATAGGGTCGGTATATAGGTGTTGGAGAGGATATAGGGTCGGTATATAGATGTTGGAGAGGATATAGGGTCGGTATATAGATGTTGGAGAGGACATAGGGTCGGTATATAGGTGTTGGAGAGGACATAGGGTCGGTATATAGGTGTTGGAGAGGACATAGGGTCGGTATATAGATGTTGGAGAGGATATAGGGTCGGTATATAGGTGTTGGAGAGGACATACAGTGAGGGAAAAAAGTATTTGATCCCCTGCTGATTTTGTACGTTTGCCCACTGACAAAGAAATGATCAGTCTATAATTTTAATGGTAGGTTTATTTGAACAGTGAGAGACAGAATAACAACAAAAAAATCCAGAAAAACGCAAATAAAAAATGTTATAAATTGATTTCCATTTTAATGAGGGAAATAAGTATTTGACCCCTCTGCAAAACATGACTTAGTACTTGGTGGCAAAACCCTTGTTGGCAATCACAGAGGTCAGACGATTCTTGTAGTTGGCCACCAGGTTTGCACACATATCAGGAGGGATTTTGTTCCGCTCCTCTTTGCAGATCTTCTCCAAGTCATTAAGGTTTCGAGGCTGACGTTTGGCAACTCGAACCTTCAGCTCCCTCCACAGATTTTCTATGGGATTAAGGTCTGGAGACTGGCTAGGCCACTCCAGGACCTTAATGTGCTTCTTCTTGAGCCACTCCTTTGTTGCCTTGGCCGTGTGTTTTGGGTCACTGTCATGCTGGAATACCCATCCATGACCCATTTTCAATGCCCTGGCTTAGGGAAGGAGGTTCTCACCCAAGATTTGACGGTACATGGCCCCGTCCATCGTACCTTTTATGCGGTGAAGTTGTCCTGTCCCCTTAGCAGAAAAACACACCCATAGCATAATGTTTCAACCACCATGTTTGACGGTGGGGATGGTGTTCTTGGGGTCATAGGCAGCATTCCTCCTCCTCCAAACACGGCGAGTTGAGTTGATGCCAAAGAGCTCCATTTTGGTCTCATCTGACCACAACACTTTCACCCAGTTCTCCTCTGAATCATTCAGATGTTCATTGGCAAACTTCAGACGGGCATGTATATGTGCTTTCTTGAGCAGGGGGATCTTGCGGGCGCTGCAGGATTTCAGTCCTTCACGGCGTAGTGTGTTACCAATTGTTTTCTTGGTGACTATGGTCCCAGCTGCCTTGATCATTGACAAGATCCTCCCGTGTAGTTCTGGGCTGATTCCTCACCGTTTTCATGATCATTGCAACTCCAGGAGGTGAGATCTTGCATGGAGCCCCATGCCGAGGGAGATTGACAGGTCTTTTGTGTTTCTTCCATTTGCAAATAATCGCACCAACTGTTGTCACCTTCTCACCAAGCTGCTTGGCGATGGTCTTGTAGCCCATTCCAGCCTTGTGTAGGTCTACAATCTTGTCCCTGCCATCCTTGGAGAGCTCTTTGGTCTTGGCCATGGTGGAGAGTTTGGAATTGATTGATTGATTGCTTCTGTGGACAGGTGTCTTTTATACAGGTAACAAACTGAGATTAGGAGCACTCCCTTTAAGAGTGTGCTCCTAATCTCAGCTCGTTACCTGTATAAAAGACACCTGGGAGCCAGAAATCTTTGTGATTAAGAGGGGGTCAAATACTTATTTCCCTCATTAAAATGCAAATCAATTTATAACATTTTTGACATGCGTTTTTCTGGATTTTGTTGTTGTTATTCTGTCTCTCACTCTTTAAATAAACCTACCATTAAAATGATAGACTGATCATTTCTTTGTCAGTGGGCAAACGTACAAAATCAGCAGGGGATCAAATACTTTTTTCCCTCACTGTAGGGTCGGTAAATAGATGTTGGAGAGGACATAGGGTCGGTATATAGATGTTGGAGAGGACATAGGGTCGGTATATAGGTGTTGGAGAGGACATAGGGTTGGTATATAGGTGTTGGAGAGGACATTGGGTCGGTATATAGGTGTTGGAGAGGACATAGGGTCGGTATATAGATGTTGGAGAGGACATAGGGTCGGTATATAGGTGTTGGAGAGGACATAGGGTTGGTATATAGGTGTTGGAGAGGACATTGGGTCG
This sequence comes from Coregonus lavaretus, assembly GCF_964263955.1. NCBI lineage: Eukaryota > Metazoa > Chordata > Actinopteri > Salmoniformes > Salmonidae > Coregonus > Coregonus lavaretus. Next base: position 43,372,827 of record NC_140007.1, read on the forward strand.
GTATATAGGTGTTGGAGAGGACATAGGGTCGGTATATAGGTGTTGGAGAGGACATAGGGTCGGTATATAGGTGTTGGAGAGGACATAGGGTCGGTATATAGGTGTTGGAGAGGACATAGGGTCGGTATATAGATGTTGGAGAGGACATAGGGTCGGTATATAGATGTTGGAGAGGACATAGGGTCGGTATATAGGTGTTGGAGAGGACATAGGGTTGGTATATAGGTGTTGGAGAGGACATGAGTGATGAGGCATTTTGGTCCAACTCTTCCTTGGCTTGCTTATGACTGCTGGGGATAGAATATCGAGGTACAGCCGGCCAATCATGTCTGTTTTTAGACACAGTATCCATGTTCTAGAGTCCATCCACTGTATAGATCTCTGAGCTATTTTAGTATTTATGTGGTTGTGCATGTTGTTTATTGGTCTATCATATGAGGTTACATTAGCCTCTCGATGTAGCTTCCGGTAGTGCGATGTAGCTTACAGTAGAGCGATGTAGCTTGCTTACGGTAGTGCGATGTAGCTTGCTTACGGTAGTGCGATGTAGCTTGCTTACGGTGGTGCGATGTAGCTTGCTTACGGCAGTGCGATGTAGCTTACAGCAGTGCGATGTAGTGCGATGTAGCTTACGGTAGCGCAATGTAGTTTACAGCAGTGCGATGTAGCTTACTTACAGTAGTGTGATGTAGCTTACTTACAGTAGTGTGATGTAGCTTGCTTACAGTAGTGCGATGTAGCTTACTTACAGTAGTGCGATGTAGCTTACTTACAGTAGTGCGATTGTAGCTTACGGTAGTGCGATGTAACTTGCTTACAACAGTGCGATGTCGCTTACGGTAGTGCGATGTAACTTACAGTAGTGTGATGTAGCTTACAGTAGTGCGATGTAGCTTATGGTACTGTGATGTAGCTTACGGTAGTGCAATGTAGCTTACGGTAGTGCGATGTAGCTTGCTTACAGTAGTGCGATGTAGTTTACGGTAGTGCGATGTAGCTTACGGTAGTGCGATGTAGTTTACGGTAGTGCGATGTAGCTTGCAGTGGTGCAATAAGCTTACAGCAGTGCAATGTAGCTTACAGCAGTGCGATGTAGCTTACAACAGTGTGATGTAGCTTACGGTAGTGCGATGTAACTTACGGTAGTGCGATGTAGCTTACAGTAGTGCGATGTAGCTTACAGTAGTGTGATGTAGCTTACGGTAGTGCGATGTAGCTTACTTACAGCAGTGCGATGTAGCTTACTTACAGTAGTGGGATGTAGCTTACGGTAGTGCGATGTAGCTTACTTACAGTAGTGCGATGTAGCTTACGGTATTGTGATGTAGCTTACGGTAGTGCGATGTAGCTTACGGTAGTGCACTGTCTATGAAAGGCGTTTTATGTATGACACAGCCCTTACACAGTACTCTAGCTGCTGATGTGCTACTTTATACACACAAAGTACACATAAAGTACACACAAAGTACACATAAAGTACCCATAGGCGTAATGGATCCACATTAGCTGTCACGCATGTTGAGGACAGGTGTCACGTTAATGACACGCAGGTTTTTACGAGGCTGCGCATGGCAACCAACCGTGGATACTCTTCACCCACATCTAGTTACATAAGCGACTAAACTGTCAATTGTAATATTGTGTTATTTTTATTTACGGCCTCCGTCAGTCTCAGACCACCATTTTCTGATATGAAAGGGTTTTGGTGCACTGCTACTGAGTGATATTTAATGGTCTTTGCCAAGGAGATTACCATCAATAATGTCCATAACCGTTTTCAGGAGAATATGATATCAATGCGGTATAATGTGCTTCCCCAAACATCTGCTTCTAGTCTATTTTTGGTAAAGAGCTGTTTCCTAGGTCTATGAGTTTTAGGCTAATATTAGTGCATTTTGTTCATCCACTGTATAGATCTCTGAGCTATTTTAGTATTTATGTGGTTGTGCATGTTGTTTATTGGTCTATCATATGAGGTTACATTAGCCTCTCGATGTAGCTTCCGGTAGTGCGATGTAGCTTACTTACAGTAGTGCGATGTAGCTTACAGTAGTGTGATGTAGCTTACGGTAGTGTGATGTAGCTTACAGTAGTGCGATGTAGCTTACGGTAGTGTGATGTAGCTTACAGTAGTGCGATGTAGCTTACGGTAGTGTGATGTAGCTTACTTTACGTTCGGATCATATTTTTGTTTGTTATTTGTCAAAGCCTTTTGGAAGTCTCAGACTGTGTATAATGGCTATATTGGTCTGAATACATACTGTTATGTTTTGGTTTCACTTCACTATCCAATGATTTGTTCTAGCTCTACATTGAAACACTGTATAGGCTAGATTATATGAAATATATTTATATACATTTTGCTATGACATTTATGTTATAGGAATTAGGCTATGTAGCATTACTAAATATGCTTCTAAACTGTTATAGCTGACATTCTTTCCAAAATGACTCCCAGTCAACAGTTTACCGCATTAGATATGGAGCGGAAGCAATATGTAAAGGAGGTTTGACAAGAACATTGTTAGCAGACCTTTAAAGAGAGAAAATGGTAGCTGTGTGTGAGTCAGTGGAGGAATGAGCGGCACTCCCACACTGGCACTCTGTTCTCTCCACCTCTCCCTCTCCCACACTGGCACTGTCCACCTTCACCTCTCCCACACTGGCACTGTCCACCTTCACCTCTCCCACACTGGCACTGTCCACCTTCACCTCTCCCACACTGGAACTGTCCACCTTCACCTCTCCCACACTGGCACTGTCCACCTTCACCTCTCCCACACTGGCACTGTCCACCTTCACCTCTCCCTCTCCCACACTGGCACTGTCCACCTTCACCTCTCCCACACTGGCACTGTCCACCTTCACCTCTCCCTCTCCCACACTGGCACTGTCCACCTTCACCTCTCCCACACTGGCACTGTCCACCTTCACCTCTCCCACACTGGCACTGTCCACCTTCACCTCTCCCACACTGGCACTGTCCACCTTCACCTCTCCCACACTGGCACTGTCCACCTTCACCTCTCCCACACTGGCACTGTCCACCTTCACCTCTCCCACACTGGCACTGTCCACCTCTCCCTCTCCCATCACTGGCACTGTGCTCTCTTCACCTCTCCCTCTCCCACGCCCATCACCCTCATTGCTGCACAATGAAGTGACTCAGAAACTGGATCAAGAGCAGAGACTGCCCTGAGCAGCAGAGACTGCCCTGAGCAGCAGAGACTGCCCTGAGCAGCAGAGACTGCCCTGAGCAGCAGAGACTGCCCTGAGCAGCAGAGACTGCCCTGAGCAGCAGAGACTGTCCTGAAAAGCAGAGACTGCCTTGAGCAGCAGGGGACGTGTAGTAGACCACCATTTCAGAATAGACAGGCGGAAACACACACACAGACACACACACACCACATGTTGGGCCTTCACACATCTGAGAGTTCAGAAAGATGAGCTGCTAAGTGGTGAGCTGGTCTTAAACACATTGAGAGCATTTGAAACAGCAATAGATTTGGTTAAGCAGGAATCTATAATTTATACCATCCCCCAAAGAACCTTGAATATTAATGGACCTTTACATCTGGCGGGGAGTCGCCCAACCTTTACATCTGGGGGGGGAGTCGCCCAACCTTTACATCTGGGGGGGAGTAGCCCAACCTTTACATCTGGGGGGGAGTAGCCCAACCTTTACATCTGGGGGGGAGTAGCCCAACCTTTACATCTGGGGGGGGAGTCGCCCAACCTTTACATCTGGGGGGGAGTAGCCCAACCTTTACATCTGGGGGGGAGTAGCCCAACCTTTACATCTGGGGGGGAGTAGCCCAACCTTTACATCTGGGGGGGAGTAGCCCAACCTTTACATCTGGGGGGGAGTAGCCCAACCTTTACATCTGGGGGGGAGGAGCCCAACCTTTACATCTGGGGGGGAGTAGCCCAACCTTTACATCTGGGGGGGAGTAGCCCAACCTTTACATCTGGGGGGGAGGAGCCCAACCTTTACATCTGGGGGGGAGGAGCCCAACCTTTACATCTGGGGGGGAGGAGCCCAACCTTTACATCTGGGGGGAGAGTAGCCCAACCTTTACATCTGGGGGGGAGGAGCCCAACCTTTACATCTGGGGGGAGTAGTATGATCACCTAGCTCTGCCACCCAACAAGGAGAAAATTACAAGGCACAGGAACGATTCAGATTTGAATGTCTCAGGTTTAAGATGAGGCGTGTGAACTCTCTCTTCCAAGAGCCAGGAGCAAAGTAGGGCAACCCATAGATAGATATGTATTTTACAGGCATTATACTACTTCATTATACTACTACATTATACTACTACATTATACTACTATACTAATGACATAAGGATGGTATACTACTACTTTATACTACTACATTATACTACTACATTATACTACTATACTAAAGACAGTATAAGGACAGTATACTACATTATATGGATTTGGAATTGGAATTTCAGTTAACTTCCTGACTTGACTGAATTGGAAAAGAATTGCCCCCAACCCTGGTACATGCGTACGTATTAGCAAGGTGGTTGTAAAGTCTCTGCAGAAGCTGTACTGCTACTGATAACCAGTCTGGCCAATTACCAGGCTAATAACATCATAATCATCTTCTCCATCAGTTCTCCTCACCGAGCACATTGTTTCATATGATTCCCCCTTTAAAGGTGCACTATGCAGAAATCACTCCTCCATTTCCTCTAATAGTTCGCCTGATTTTAAGTTTATGTGTGTCACGTATACTCCCCCTCTGGCCTCTAGGTCACCAGGCTGCTCTTTATTACGCACACCTGTCACCATCGTTACGCGCACCAGCGCCTCATCAGACTCACCTGGACTCCATCACCTTCCTGATTACCTCCCCTATATATGTCACTCCCTTTGGTTCCTTCCCTGGGTGTTATTGATTCTGTTACTCTGTTCCTGTCTGGACGCTACTCTTGTTTTGTTCCATGTTTTATTTATCATTAAATGCACTCCCTGTCCTTGCTTCCCGACCCCCAGCGTACATTGTTACAATGTGACAAGCAAGTATAGTGTAGAGAATCGTTGTACCATCTAAACTGCTGTGAAATATATTTTCCATCATCAAAAAGATTGTATTTTCAGATGTTTGAAGCTGGTGTACCAAACCAAAAGTAAAAGATGCAAAAATGACACTTAAAAACGAGAAGCATGGAAATAGCACAGATCTACCGCTTCTTGGACTTTCTCTCAATCAGAATGACAGATCTATAACTCACATTTCTATGTGAATTTTGTCAGGTCGCCCAAAAATGTACATATTGCAGCTTTAATAAACACTTGGTAATTGACTCCATTTCTCTGTGGAGGTCAGCCCCCTCGCTGCCCATTCTCTCCTCCCTATAGCACAGCTTGATTATTACGCCGCAAGAACAGAGTAGAGGAGAAACCACACCCATCCTTAAACATATAGAGACACACACACACACACACACACCCTCTATTCTCCCCAAATGGGGGGTCTAGGGGGGCAGGTGCATGAGAGGCTTGACTAGGGACTTTTTCTCTGACAGTGGGGGAGGGGTGGGTACCACAAGGCCATGCCTTCATCCAATCTAATTACCACTACGTGGCTAGCTTGTAGCTACCATTCATTCACATATACTAATTTAGCAAATGCATGCACCTACAGCCAGAGCCCTTTACATGTTCAACCACCTACAGCCAGAGCCCTTTACATGTTCAACCACCTATAGCCAGAGCCCTTTACATGTTCAACCACCTACAGCCAGAGCCCTTTACATGTTCAACCACCTACAGCCAGAGCCCTTTACATGTTCAACCACCTACAGCCAGAGCCCTTTACATGTTAAACCACCTACAGCCAGAGCCCTTTACATGTTCAACCACCTACAGCCAGAGCCCTTTACATGTTCAACCACCTACAGCCAGAACCCTTTACATTTTAAACCACCTACAGCCAGAGCCCTTTACATGTTCAACCACCTACAGCCAGAGCCCTTTACATGTTCAACCACCTACAGCCAGAGCCCTTTACATGTTCAACCACCTACAGCCAGAGCCCTTTACATGTTCAACCACCTACAGCCAGAGCCCTTTACATGTTCAACCACCTACAGCCAGAGCCCTTTACATGTTCAACCACCTACAGCCAGTGCCCTTTACATGTTCAACCACCTACAGCCAGAGCCCTTTACATGTTCAACCACCTACAGCCAGAGCCCTTTACATGTTCAACCACCTACAGCCAGATCCCTTTACATGTTCAACCACCTACAGCCAGAGCCCTTTACATGTTCAACCACCTACAGCCAGAGCCCTTTACATGTTCAACCACCTACAGCCAGAGCCCTTTACATGTTCAACCACCTACAGCCAGAGCCCTTTACATGTTCAACCACCTACAGCCAGAGCCCTTTACATGTTAAACCACGGTCCATTAAGTGGGTCTAATGGTAGGAAATTAACAAACAGTGTATAGAGCTTTGAAAATGGTGAGTCACACGTTTTTAAGGGGGTCAGCAGTATGAAGGACTTTGCTGTTCATCATATTACATTGAACTCCTACACACTACCCGCTTCTCAAATTTGGCTTGATTGGCTTGATTAAATGGAATTGGCCCTTGATTGAATGCAGATGCCATGGATGACGTTTCACTGCAAGGCCACCTATTTCTCTCTGCTCTCAACTCTCTCAACACTCTTTTTGATGGTTCCTATCAAAAACAGAGAGGGGTCTATTGAATACTAATAATATTACCTTTGACCTTGTGTTATTTCGGCCTTAACACAATCCTCTAATCTGCTATATCGTTGAAAACGGTCTGAAACAGGCTTATAATCAGCCTACCGTGCTTCTCACTGTCACTCCACACTCCATAGGCATGCCTGTCTGCCTGTCTGCGTTTTCTCTCTGGTGACTACATTTTGATCATTGCCTTCGCTTCACAGGGCAGATTTCCACCCTCTTGAGTCACAGATATGCGTTGTCATGCTATCCAGAGGATATAGTTATAGTTGTTATGCTATCCAGAGGATATAGTTATAGTTGTTATGCTATCCAGAGGATATAGTTGTCATGCTATCCAGAGGATATAGTTATAGTTGTGATGCTATCCAGAGGATATAGTTATAGTTGTCATGCTATTCAGAGGATATAGTTGTAGTTGTCATGCTATCCAGAGGATATAGTTGTCATGCTATCCAGAGGATATAGTTATAGTTGTGATGCTATCCAGAGGATATAGTTATAGTTGTCATGCTATCCAGAGGATATAGTTATAGTTGTCATGCTATTCAGAGGATATAGTTATAGTTGTCATGCTATCCAGAGGATATAGTTGTCATGCTATCCAGAGGATATAGTTATAGTTGTCATGCTATCCAGAGGATATAGTTATAGTTGTCATGCTATCCAGAGGATATAGTTGTCATGCTATCCAGAGGATATAGTTATAGTTGTCATGCTATCCAGAGGATATAGTTATAGTTGTCATGCTATCCAGAGGATATAGTTATAGTTGTCATGCTATCCAGAGGATATAGTTATAGTTGTCATGCTATCCAGAGGATATAGCTATAGTTGTTATGCTATCCAGAGGATATAGTTGTCATGCTATCCAGAGGATATAGTTATAGTTGTCATGCTATCCAGAGGATATAGTTATAGTTGTCATGCTATCCAGAGGATATAGTTGTCATGCTATTCAGAGGATATAGTTATAGTTGTCATGCTATCCAGAGGATATAGTTATAGTTGTCATGCTATCCAGAGGAAATAGTTATAGTTGTCATGCTATCCAGAGGATATAGTTGTCATGCTATCCAGAGGATATAGTTATAGTTGTCACGCTATCCAGAGGATATAGCTATAGTTGTCATGCTATCCAGAGGATATAGTATAGTTATAGTTGTCATGCTATCCAGAGGATATAGTTATAGTTGTCATGCTATCCAGAGGATATAGTTATAGTTGTCATGCTATCCAGAGGATATAGCTATAGTTGTCATGCTATCCAGAGGATATAGTATAGTTATAGTTGTCATGCTATCCAGAGGATATAGTTGTCATGCTATTCAGAGGATATAGTTGTAGTTGTCATGCTATCCAGAGGATATAGTTGTCATGCTATCCAGAGGATATAGTTGTCATGCTATCCAGAGGATATAGTTATAGTTGTCATGCTATCCAGAGGATATAGTTATAGTTGTCATGCTATTCAGAGGATATAGTTATAGTTGTCATGCTATCCAGAGGATATAGTTATAGTTGTCATGCTATCCAGAGGATATAGTTATAGTTGTCATGCTATCCAGAGGATATAGTTATAGTTGTCATGCTATCCAGAGGATATAGTTGTAGTTGTCATGCTATTCAGAGGATATAGTTGTAGTTGTCATGCTATCCAGAGGATATAGTTGTCATGCTATTCAGAGGATATAGTTATAGTTGTTATGCTATCCAGAGGATATAGTTGTCATGCTATCCAGAGGATATAGTTATAGTTGTCATGCTATCCAGAGGATATAGTTGTAGTTGTCATGCTATCCAGAGGATATAGTTATAGTTGTCATGCTATCCAGAGGATATAGTTATAGTTGTCATGCTATCCAGAGGATATAGTTGTCATGCTATCCAGAGGATATAGTTGTAGTTGTCATGCTATCCAGAGGATATAGTTATAGTTGTCATGCTATCCAGAGGATATAGTTATAGTTGTCATGCTATCCAGAGGATATACATGTAGTTGTCATGCTATCCAGAGGATATAGTTGTCATGCTATCCAGAGGATATAGCTATAGTTGTCATGCTATCCAGAGGATATAGCTATAGTTGTCATGCTATTGTGGTAAGTAAAGGTGAGGCGGACCAACTTTCCTTCCATTTCTGGAGAGGAGCACCACCATGAACAAGCACCAATCAACACCTGACTGATTGTGTGCTTGCAGGCACACACTCCACACACCCTAGTCAGAGAGCAGACTGTGCTAGCTATGCTAGCTGTTTCACAGAAATAAATAATATTATCACACACCCTAGTCAGAGAGCAGACGCTGCTAGCTATGCTAGCTGTTTCACAGAAATACATAATATTGTCACACACTCCACACACCCTAGTCAGAAAGAGCACACTTCTCGCCTTTCCATACTCCTTAGCTTCACAGAAACAGATAACATTGGCTGATTGACTCTCTGCTACGACTTGGCCTTTAGCTCGCTTCTCTCTCCTGACGACATGAGATTCGGCCTATGATTTAACCCGTATAACAACAGGAGGGCCAGCTCAGAGCGTTCTAAATGATGCCTCTGACCTGCTGACACAAGTCAGGAACACGTTTAATGAGGGGAATTCAGGGCCTGTGTTCATAAAACATCTCAGAGTAGGAGAGCTGATCCAGGATCAGTTTAGCCTTTTAGATCGTAATGAATAAGATTGAGATGCTTTATGAATACGAGCCCTGATTTAATAGGCACGTACTTTCTAACTACAGTACAAAATGCAGTTTTACACTAGCTTCTAACACTGACCTTTAACCCATACCCAAACTTGACCACTAACTTTATCCCGATCCCCAACTCTGGAATAAGAGAAAATAGGATAGCTCATGCACTTGCTAAAAACCTCTGACTACATTGCCGCCCTTGTCCTCTCTAACATGGCCGTTTAGTGATGACCTTGATAGCTCTCTCCATTTTGAAATATGTCGCCATGGTGACATATGTCGTATGTGGGGATGACAATAAGGGCCTAGGAATCTGGCAACCGTTTAGGATAAGGGCCCTGGATGTAGATGCCTTGTAATGCCATTATGCTTGGGTAATAGACCTGGGCAATGAGTTCCTCTGGAGGTCTCCTATATCATCACCTTCCTTCAACAATGAGTTCCTCTGGAGGTCTCCTATGAAGAGAAGGGAAAAATACCAAACACTTTTTAGATGCTTCTGGTGTATTTCAGCACTGTGGGTGCTTCTGGTGACTTCAAATGGCTGCAGTGTTGCTTCATTGAACTCTGGAGTCTCTAACCTAGTGTGTGTGTGTGGGGTGAGATGGGGGGAGGGTTGGGGGGGGTTCCTCCCTCCCTCCCTCATCACATTCTATCCTATACGACCCGCTCTTATGTACTGGCTATGCATGGCATATACACTACCATAAAGCATGGCATATACACTACCATAAACCTTTTGGTCTCCCTTCCAAGCACTAACCAGACCCAGCCCTTCTTTGCTTCAGTGGCATGTCGGTGTGGTTTGGCTCATAGGTTGCAGTGTAGTTGAGTGGGAGTTCAGGTTAATGGGAGACACAGTGGAACTGGCTGGCTGGTGTGACCTAGCTGTCACTGCTGCTGGCAAGTGAGAAAGTGGGGTCAAAGCAGGTCAGAAGGGGGAGGAGTAGAATGAGGCTATGTCTAAGTGTGTTTTTATATCCATGGGGGAATGTGGGACTGAAATTCATTACACAACCTGTGACACATTTATTCCACTAAGAAATAATAGCTTTTTAATAGTTTTTATCTCTCGTCTGATAACAATTATTGTTTCATGATTGTCTTGATAAGTTGGCATATTAATTTACACTGTCATAGCTCTGAGGATGTAGTTTCGTTCTTTCTTTCTTTCTTTCTTTCTTTCTTTCTTTCTTTCTTTCTTTCTTTCTTTCTTTCTTTCTTTCTTTCTTTCTTTCTTTCTTTCTTTCTTTCTTTCTTTCTTTCTTTCTTTCTTTCTTTCTTTCTTTCTTTCTTTCTTTCTTTCTTTCTTTCTTTCTTTCTTTCTTTCTTTCTTTCTTTCTTTCTTTCTTTCTTTCTTTCTTTCTTTCTTTCTTTCTTTCTTTCTTTCTTTCTTTCTTTCTTTCTTTCTTTCTTTCTTTCTTTCTTTCTTTCTTTCTTTCTTTCTTTCTTTCTTTCTTTCTTTCTTTCTTTCTTTCTTTCTTTCTTTCTTTCTTTCTTTCTTTCTTTCTTTCTTTCTTTCTTTCTTTCTTTCTTTCTTCACCCTAGGGGCTTAAGTGATAGTGCTAAGTGCCTTTGCCGTAGCCAGGGGATATGTGGGAGGGGCTGAGTGCTGTGGAGGTGTCTCACTCATTGGTCCACTCTTAAACCTCAGAGAGAGAATGTGTGTGTAGGCCGTTCACACATGAGAGAACGGGGTTGCTGTCAAAGCCTGGAAGCCAGTGTACCAATGATGACTTAATTCCACTGAGAAGGCACAGTGCGAGACCGATATGACAGGAGAGAGAAAGAGAGAAATAAATTGATTGAAAGAGAAAGGAAATCAAGAAACAGGGAGAGAGAAGGAAATCAGTCAGTGTTCCTTTTGATGAGGCACTGCACTGAGGGCATTAGCATGCTATTAGCATTGCAATCACATGCTATCCGAAAGCTATAAGGGCCCTGCATGTACTGGTGAGTGAATGGGTGTGCTGTGTGCAGGCCAGGCCACGCAGTGTTAGCTAGGATTATGTCATAGAGAGAGAGCGCGTCAGTGCGAGCCAGAGAGCATTTAGAATAGATTTAATTTGGGCTCGCGGTGACACAGCGAGCTAATCAGTTGTTGTGGCTTGTGATTCTGTGTTTTTTTTCTAAGTTCCACTATTTCTATTTGCTAGTTTTTAATGACAACTTCCATGATATGGACGATAACCTCACTATGAGACCCAGATCATCTGCACAGTTTAGGGATGGCCAATTCACTTGATGTGATGACTCCACCAGTTAGGCAATACCGTAGCAGGTGTAAAAGAAACGCCTGAAACTAGATCCCCCACATGCTGTTCTTGATGAGATTCAAAAAACCGTCAGGAGGTTCTCTTCTGCACTGTTCAACCAATCCAGTAAATGTGAAGGAGGAGTTAAGATGGAGTGTTAATGTCTGAAAGAGGAAGTCACGTCACGTCACAATCCATTCTGAGGGACTCCCGTCATCCCTTATTTGATTAATTTACAATGCTTCCCTCAGACCGCAGGTACAGGCTCCCCAAATGTAAAACCAGGTCTAAATTAGCATTCATCCCAGCTGCAATCAGCTGTAGTAGTATTGTGTGCTGTCTAAATACTGTTTTGGTGTATATTCATTGTCATGTATTTAGCGTGTTTCGCTACGTGCTGCGTAATGAATTGCCCCTCGGGTATAATAAAGACTCTACTCTTATGCTATTAGTTTTCGTTTCGTAACAAAACAAAATTAAATAGAGAAAGGGCATTTAAATGCCTTCATATAAAGTTAGCCACCTTTAGTTAAGCCTTTTCTTCAGGCATTTTGAAGCAAAGGAACTGTCGAGGACCCCCCTGAGACAGGAGGAGATGAGGAAAGGAAAGGAAGGGCTTTCTGCAGATGTATTTTGTGGTCTCTAAATTAATTTGCCAGGATGCTCTTTTCCAGACTCCCCATTTCACAAAGAGTAAAATTGGTAGGCCACATATCACCCTCAGAACATTTCTCTCCTATAGTGTGTGCATGCTTGTATGTGTGAGTGTATGTGCTTATGCGTTTTGAGTAAGGACATTGTTTTGCAATGTAACATGTCTTCAACTTTCCATGATTTCTCCCAATGTATGCTGTCTTAAAGGGATACGTCAGGATTTTGGAAATGCCCTTTATCTACTTCCCCAGAGTCAGATGAACTTGTGGATACCATTTTTATGTCTCTGCGTGCAGTTTAAAGAAAGTTGCAGTGGCGGCTCCTGAAAAAATTCTCAGGGGGGGCAATTTTTCTGATGATTTAGGTGACCTACACACATTTTAAAAAAGATATGTCCAGCAACAACATGAAGACAGGGGCAGCATATAAGTCAATGCCAGAAGCATTTATTGACTGATCTCAAAAGTGTTGGCTTACAAAAGCAAAATAAGTTATCACTGTAAAAATAATCAAGGGTGTTCTTTCACATTCCTCAACACTGCATAAACAATATGCATTTCCATAAACAAATGAAATATCAGCTGAAAATACAGCATCTTGGTATTTGTTCAGATTGCAGGATCAACAAGAGCTTTTACCACATTTTTTGCCTCATGGTTGAATTGGAAATATGTGCACCTGAGCATAATTCACAACAAGCAAGCAGGAGCTTTTGATAGAGGCTACTGAAAACATTGATGCAAGTTATTGGTAATAAGAAATTTTTATAGACTTCCATATTCTGCCCTCTTGTATAGATTTGTGAAAATGAACAGTGAGACATTTTGCCTGAAAACAGAATTTGAAAATAATTTCTAGAAAAGGTAAACACAGCTATCTGTATGGCTTTGTAAAAATGAACAACCATATTCTGCCCAATTGTATAGATTTGTAAATATGAACAACCATATTCTGGCCAATTGTATAGATTTGTAAAAATGAACATGAACAGATTATTATTATTTTTTAACTTTTTTTAAAATGAAAAATAACTATTTTAAACAACATCAACTGTGAACTGATTTGGGCGTGTGTGTGTTAAAGAGACAGACAGGGAGGGACAAAGAGAGAGAGAGGCTACATTACTTGTACTGAAACTGTTCTCTTCTCTCTTTCAATTCAGCAAAGCGGTCAATGACTTTCTCATTGAAATCAGGCATGCTGAGGACTAGTTCACTCTCCATGGAAAGCATGGCCAGTGCATTCAGACGTTCCTGGCCCATTGAATGGCAAAAAGACCGTTCAGTCTCTCCAAAAGCACACTGGCGATTGAGACTGAGGTTGATTCCGAGATGGGAAGGAACTCAAAAAAGCGCTCCTGCACTTTGTGGTTGCTATCTATGTACCTCAGCACAAACACCAGCTGTATCTGTGTAGAAACGTCCGTGGTCTCGTCAGCTTGGATAGCTACGAAGTTCGCCGACTTCACCTCCTCCACAATATGTTCCCTCATGACCGCTAGCATACACTCCAGTTACAGTAGCTCGTTTTGAATGGTCTTTGATGTGAACTTCTTTCAAAGAGACAATCCAGTTGCACTGAAGGCTAGCCATCTTGATAGTAGTACGTGAATTGATTGACGCTGCTACCCGCTCTTTTCTTAGTTACGTTCATGGTTATGTTACGTATGACGAAAGCGCGTAAGTGCAAGCCCTCAGAAACCCATAGAGATTGTATTGAAAGCTCTGATATTTGAAAAAAAAAGATTTTACATGACAGGCTATGAGAGACTTCTGGGCGATTTTCAACCTGACTGAAATCGCCCCAAAGGGGGCGGGGCCATTTGAAGCACGACTTTAGCCTGATTGGACATTTAGTGGCAGATCAGACGTCTAGATTAGAACACTGATAACTACTGTTGCTGTGATATAATTGATTAGAAAAAAAATCCCTTCCTTTTCCCGTTTGGCAGTGCGTCGCCCATATCGCCCTAATGAACACACCGCCCCTGGAAAGTTGCTAACTAGCGTTAGCACAATTTGCTAACAAGCATTAGCGCAATGACTGGTAGCTGCTAGCATTGGCTCGCGAAACTACCTCTAACTTTCTTTATACTAGATGAAGAGACATACAAATGGTATCTATACGTTCATCTGACTCTGGGGAATAGATAAAGGGCTTCATTGCCAGTGGTGGAAAAAGTACTCAATTGTCATACTTGAGTAAAAGTAAAGATACCTTTTAATAGAAAATGACTCAAGTAAAAGTGAAAGTCACCCAGTAAAATACTACTTGAGTAAGAGTCTAAAAGTATCTGGTTTTAAACGTACTTAGGTACAGTGGTGGGAAAAGTACTAAATTATCATACTTGAGTAAAAGTAAAAAGTAAAAGTAAATGCTAAACATCAAATTCCTTATATTACGTAAACCAGATGGCACGATTTTCTTTTTTCTTTTTTTACGGACAGCTCGGGGGCACCCTCCAACACTGACATAATTTACAAATGCAGTTTTTGTGTTTCCGCCAGATCAGAGGCAGTAGGGATGACAATGTGTTGATAGGTGCGTGAATTTGACCATATTGCTGTCATGCCTGAGCATTCGAAATGTAATGAATACTTTTGGGTGTCAGGGAAAAGAGTAAAAAGTACATATTTTCCTTAGGAGTAAAAGTTGTCAAAAATATATATGGTAAAGTACAGATACCCAAAAAAAATTACTTAAGTAGTGCTTCAAAGTATTTTTACTTAGTTACTTTACACCACGGTTAATTGCCAAAATCCCAAAGTATCCCTTTAATCATGAATGACATACAGTAGCATGTCATAAGCATGACATAACAGGCATCTGTGTCAACTAGCACCCTTCCTGCATCTAGCAATTTCTATCCTCCCCTGCAGTTCCACCCACATCTATAAAGATGGAATTATACAGTCAGATGTTCTTTCTGAGAGATGAGATCAAATGTGCTCAGAATTCCCTTTGCATAAAAAAGGGTACTATACAGCTGTAGGAGAGACTAACAACTAAACTAACAGGGTTATTCTGTCGGTAGTTCTGTTAGTGGTACTATACAGCTGTAGGAGAGACTAACAACTAAACTAACAGGGTTATTCTGTCAGTAGTTCTGTTAGTGGTACTATACAGCTGTAGTAGAGAGACTAACAACTAAACTAACAGGGTTATTCTGTCAGTAGTTCTGTTAGTGGTATTATACAGCTGTAGTAGAGAGACTAACAACTAAACTAACAGGGTTATTCTGTCAGTAGTTCTGTTAGTGGTATTATACAGCTGTAGTAGAGAGACTAACAACTAAACTAACAGGGTTATTCTGTCAGTAGTTCTGTTAGTGGTATTATACAGCTGTAGTAGAGAGACTAACAACTAAACTAACAGGGTTATTCTGTCAGTAGTTCTGTTAGTGGTATTATACAGCTGTAGTAGAGAGACTAACAACTAAACTAACAGGGTTATTCTGTCAGTAGTTCTGTTAGTGGTATTATACAGCTGTAGTAGAGAGACTAACAACTAAACTAACAGGGTTATTCTGTCAGTAGTTCTGTTAGTGGTATTATACAGCTGTAGTAGAGAGACTAACAACTAAACTAACAGGGTTATTCTGTCAGTAGTTCTGTTAGTGGTATTATACAGCTCCATTGTTCTCTTGTTATCTCACTGTGCTCTCTTACACTGACCAGAATGCCCCTTTGTGGATGCAAGTGCTCACGTGTGAAAATAAAGTAAATCTGTTTGAGCAATGCCACCCTATCTTTGACATCCGACATCACTCCTAATACCTCAACCAGATGATTCTTAATCGAAACCATGCTCGTCTTACTTTGACATTTTGGAAACATCCTTCACATGATGTACTGAGCTGTCTCTGTTTTGCTTGGCAATGAAAGGGAAATTAGTCAAGAAACTCAAAGCAAAGTCCATGTTGGATTCTTGGCGCTCTCGTACTTGACCTTTTGTCTGAAGTGTTGAGGTAGAAAAGACAGTTGAATAGACACAGAAACAGACAAAGGGGAGTTAGTAAGTGGAAATACTTTTTTCCACCCCTCTATGCCTTTCATCATGGCTAGCCTATGATAAAGGAATGTATTTTAGTATCTGCATTATGTAGGCTAACAAATGAACTGTAATGCATAGCTTATGTTACAGAGCCGCAAACACCTATGTGAGCATAGGCAAGTCTTCACTGAAAAAACTATACAGTGGACAAACACATCATATTCCTGTTTTTATACATCTATGCAGTGCACACACGGATCTAGAAAAACTGTGACTCATCTGAATTAATATATTAACGTAAATATATACCTCTCCATCAAATTAGCTTTGTTGTATTGTCTGAAGAATAGGATTTCACCAAGGTCAGATTCACATTGGCTACATATACGGTGGGGTCCGAAATGATTGAGATCCTTGATAAAGATTAGCAATAATGACTGTATAAAATAGATAATTATAATACTGAGCTATATTGTATGCAAAACTAAATGGGAATGTCTTGGGGGTATGACCTTTGAATTTCTGTACATTTATCCCATCAATATTCACATTATATTCAGGATTATCCGTAACCATGGTAGCCTCCACATTAATGTAGAAGTGTTCAGAAACATTCTATTCTTATTTACAATAAAAATGACTTGAAAATGACAACACATTATTTAACATTCATTTCTATTGGGCACATAATAATCCGAAACACAAACTAAACGAACTGCAAATGTATCCAACAAGTCTGTAGAGTCCCAACCTTTATGTAGTCATTACATGCTAGGAATATGGGACCAAATACTACACTTTTGACCACTTTATTTATAAGAATCTTTAGGGGTGTCAATATTGACCCCTACCTTTACCAAAATAAATATAAATAATACTTGTTAAACAAAATCTCTTTCTCTGAGCAATTAGTGTTAGTATAAAATTATATAATTTCCCTTTTCTTTTTTTATACAATATAGCTTAGTATTTTAATGATTTATTTTATAGTCATTATTGCTCATCTTTATGAAGCCACACACACACACACACACACACACACTCGCTCCTTGCCACTCAATAGACTGCTGCTGACACTAATCTATAATGGCTTGGATGATTCAGCTGACATGCAGATGAAACCGATCCCCCGGAGACTGAGTCAGTGTGTCACAGCGTGTGTGTGTGTGTGTGTGTGTGTGTGTGTGTGTGTGTGTGTGTGTGTGTGTGTATGCAAGGACCATAAAACCATGGTTACCGCAGTGTGTGTGAAGCGTTGCTAGGTGATGATGATGCATGAAGCTCAGATGGCTGCTCTCTTGGATGTAATATCGTTACACATGTGAGCTGTCTGATCCTGTATCATACACACATTTTTACCTTAAGCCAAATGGGTTACAAGAGCACATCGTTTACCACGCCAATCTAATTGTGACGTTAAATGGTAACAACACCAAGTGTACCACTAGCTCACTCGATGATGCGACACTGCTCTCGGCATTTAGCAAATAGCTTGGTGAGGGAAGGCCGTTCTCTGAGATGTTTGCCCATGCCTAGCCATCCATCTCTCTCCCATGTACCTCGTTTTGTGCCTCAAAGGTTTTCCATTCATTACGTAATGCCCTGTATAGGCCTGCAGCGCTCGTCCCCACATCATTACCTTCCAATGAGAATGGTCCCGCTCTATCTTTGTCTTTCCTTCTCAGAGCCTAGAAAGACTTGATCGGATGATTTGGTTTTGTGTGGGTTTTAATCGAGGATCCTCACTGCTCACGGCATATTAGGCTATGTTTACAGAGGCAGCCCAATTCTAATCTTCCACCAATTTGTCTTTTGACCAAGCAGATCAGATATTATCACATCAAGATATTTTTCAGAGCTGATCTGATTGGTCAAAATACCAATCTGTGAAAGAAATATCAGAATTGGGCTGCCTGTGTAAACACAGCATTAGATTAAACTCTCAGATACTCCTATGATGGTACTTGTCATTGTAGAAGGACTTTACTCTGTAAAGATATACATGCCCTTAGTGTACTGTATTGTGTATACATGCCCTTAGTGTACTGTATGCTAACGTTATTATCAAAATCCTGTTGGTTAGTAGAGATACTGTAGCTCTGTCAGCGTAGCTTTGTTAGCATAGCATCGCATAGCCCGTAGCATTAGCATCTACCTCTCCCAAGTCTCAGTCCTGTTGGTAAAAGCACTGTGTCTTCAGTTCCATCTGTCAGATACGCCTTTTTAAAGCTGGAATCAGTAAACGTTAAACTGCCACGTCCGTTTGCGACAACCAAGAAATTACTTCATACAACAAACAATGTTTTTTTTTCCTCTCAGAAATCATTGCACGCATGATAGAACAGCAAAGTATGTATCGCCATTTTTTTCTCTCAGTTTCATAACTAAAACAATAACAGATGTACAGTGGCGCTGTTTTCCCTAATGTGGATTACAGCTTTAATGGCAGGATGGTAACCTACTTGTCACTGTACTCAGCTACTGGAGGCCTGTGTTTTAATTAAATCTATCTGTATAGCCATTTTCAGTATTTTAGATGTGTTTTACAAACCTCTTCCTTTTAATTCCTAATTTTCCCTCAGCCACTCCTGTATTAATTTATCTCTGTGATGTAGTCATTGTGCAGTGTGGAAAATCATTTTCGGTGGGACCTTTAGTGGGAATATTTTGACTGCAGGGAGGATGCGATTTAGGACGGCAATAAACTAACTGGCAGCAAAAGACTTGCTGGTTGGCAGATTTTTTAACGCTCCCTCACACTGTCTATCCATCACTCTAATTTGAAGGAGTGCACAAGATGGAGGGAAGGATTTTGGCTGGGAGATGTGTGCTTCCAGTTCTCAACATGGCTGCTTGGTGGGGAGTCGACACATTCTGGGTCAGAGAGAAGAAGTACATGTGCTCAGAAGGTGGCAGCAGTAGCTTGCTTTCTAAAACACTGGATATCTCTGTCTCATTCATTTGAATGGGTAAAGTAGTTGACGACCTCTGCAAAAACAGTTATGTTGTGTCCCAGGGCTTCTTCACATGAGAAAATGGCAGTGTTTTCTGTTCAGTTCAGCTCAGGCTCCCTATCATCTGTTTCCTGAACTGACTGTCATATTCATCTGTTTCCTGAACTGACTGTCGTATTCATCGTTCTCCTGAACTGACTGTCGTATTCATCGTTCTCCTGAACTGACTGTCATATTCATCTGTTTCCTGAACTGACTGTCATATTCATCTGTTTCCTGAACTGACTGTCATATTCATCTATCTCCTGAACTGACTGTCGTATTCATCGTTCTCCTGAAATGACTGTCGTATTCATCTGTTTCCTGAACTGACTGTCGTATTCATCTGTCTCCTGAACTGACTGTCGTATTCATCTCTCCTGAACTGACTGTCGTATTCATCGTTCTCCTGAACTGACTGTCATATTCATCTGTCTCCTGAACTGACTGTCGTATTCATTTGTCTCCTGAACTGACTGTCGTATTCATCTATCTCCTGAACTGACTGTCATATTCATCTATCTCCTGAACTGACTGTCGTATTCATCTGTCTCCTGAACTGACTGTCGTATTCATCTCTCCTGAAATGACTGTCATATTCATCTGTTTCCTGAACTGACTGTCATATTCATCTGTTTCCTGAACTGACTGTCATATTCATCTATCTCCTGAACTGACTGTCGTATTCATCGTTCTCCTGAAATGACTGTCGTATTCATCTGTTTCCTGAAATGACTGTCGTATTCATCTGTTTCCTGAAATGACTGTCGTATTCATCGTTCTCCTGAACTGACTGTCGTATTCATCGTTCTCCTGAACTGACTGTCGTATTCATCGTTCTCCTGAACTGACTGTCATATTCATCTGTTTCCTGAACTGACTGTCGTATTCATCGTTCTCCTGAACTGACTGTCGTATTCATCTGTCTCCTGAACTGACTGTCATATTCATCTGTCTCCTGAACTGACTGTCATATTCATCTGTTTCCTGAACTGACTGTCGTATTCATCTGTCTCCTGAACTGACTGTCACATTCAGACACTCCATATCAGATCATAAAGATCCTCATCACCAGATCAGATCATGTTTCCTTGTAACTATCAACCCCCCCACACCCTGACCTTTTAAGTCACCAGTTTGCCATACACTCTTAGAAAAAAGGGTTCCAAAATGGTTCTTCAGTTGTCCCCATAGGAGAACCCTTTTTGGTTCCAGGTAGAACCCTTTTGGGTTCCAGGCAGAACCCTCTGTGGAAAGGGTTCTACATGTAACCAAAAAGGGTTCTTCAAAGGGTTCTCCTATAGGGACAGCCAAAGAACCCTTTTAGGTTCTAGTTTTTTTCTAAGAGTGTACAATGAGCTACTGTACTATTGCCAGTTGCAGTAAGATTGGCGTGGAAAGACGACACCTTTTACATCATGATCAATGATCTTCCTGATTTGTTTGACCAAAGAGTCTAACTTGATAACGGATACAGCAACAGCAAGTATGACAGCAGTCCTACGCATCCCGAAGCTTGTATCTATACGATTTGGTCATCATCACATTTCAATACGCTGTCGTCACTCTCATTAAGATAGAACAGGAATGCCCAGATTCCTCCTTTTGTCTTACTGGGGGACCAACCAGGGTTGTATTCATTATGCACGAAATAGAAGAAAACAAACTGAAACAGGGAAGGACTACCTGAACTTGTCCAATAAGAAACGCTTGTTTTCGTTTTCTGTTGCAAAATGTTTTGCTACGATGTTCCCTAATGAATAGGACCCAGCCGAGCAGAGGTCAGGTGGAGACTGAGAGAGATGCCCTGCTGTGTTCTGTCATGGCGGGGCTTATAGATTCTGCTTCATCTATAAGCCTTCTCTCTCTCCTCACATCTCAGCAGTGTCCTGCAGCAGAAGCCTCGGAGGCAGAGATTATGTAGGCTTGTTGTCTATCGATTGGCTGATGCAATAACTAAAAGTGAGATCGAGATGGGACAGGGAAAGAGAGGGGGAGATGAGGAGAGAGAGGGGGATGGAGAAAGAGATGCGCACACACACACACGAACGAACACACACACACACACACACACACACACACACACACACACACACACACACACACACACACACACACACACACACACACACACACACACACAGAAAACAGACAGGCATAAAAATAGCTCAGGCCCTGTCGCAGACTGTCAGGATGCTTGCAGGACTTCAGCACTGGTGGTGCCTAGGGGAACACTAATCTGGGTAGCACTGAGAGTGGAACGACCATAACCCAGAAAACAGCCCCAGGAAAAACCCCAACAGCCTAACAACCTATCACATGCCCTCCTTTAGTCTCAGCCACTCAAAGCCTTATCTGGCCTGACTGCAGTTCACTTCACACTTCACTATCCTTAGTACCGTTGTACGTCTTCAATTATGTATCTGACCCATATGTTGTGGGTGAGGCCTGAGCTAACCCCTTCCGGGGCTGATGGGACAGGATTTGGAGCGGTTCATGCCAAGTGGTTGCTACATTGTGTGTTTCTCTCGCAGATTGGACCTCTGGTGAATGGCGTTCGCCCCCGAGGCCCCCACTGGACAAACCACTTAGTTGGTACACGCTCAATAGCAACAATGGGGCTATAGTGCTAGCTAGGCTACATCTCCAGTGGGCGGGTGATCGCAAAGATGGGGGGAATCTATTGGATCATTTGTCTGATCTATGTGATGATGATGATGATGATGATGATGGCCTCCTTTTAACCCGACCCTGTTCTTTCTGTTTTTATCTGTCTCTTTATATGTCTTCAACTATCTCTCTCTCTCTCTCTCTTTCTCTCTTTCTCTCTTTCTCTCTCTCTCTCTTTCTCTTTCTCTTTCTCTCTTTCTCTCTTTCTCTCTCTCTTTCTCTCTTTCTCTCTCTCTTTCGCTCTCTCTCTCTCTCTCTCTCTCTCTCTCTCTCTCTCTCTCTCTCTCTCTCTCTCTCTCTCTCTCTCGAAAAACACAGGATTGAAAGCTAGCAATTTTCAACTCTTACATAATATGACAACAGCGATCTACGAGGGGGTTGAGCATATTTAGAACATCACAAAATGCCGCTGCTGATTTTCAACAGGAAAAGTTAGAAAATAATCATATTCACATCGAAATCACAATATCGCAACAGATATCCATATCGCAAAATTTTAAAACGCCACTCAGACACATGTAACGTCCGGTTTTATAGTTTACTCTGTTTGTCGTCTCTCTCCCTCTTCTCTTGGCTGCTTCCCACACATAGCCCCGCCTCCTGTAACTCAAGCTGTACAGTTTCTCCTCCCCGCTGTTAGATTCGCTGTAAGTTTGCATGCTGTTCTGTTAGGTCAAATGCAGTCAACAGATTGTTCCAAATAAGAACGATGCTGCTTTCCACTTTGCTTCTTAATATAAATAATATTTCTATGATTCCAACAGTTCACCCAAGTGTTTTGATCTATATTGCGAGTCAAATTGCAATATTTGGTTAGAAAAAAATCACAATTGGATTTTTTTGCCTGTATCGTGCAGCCCTAACGGGAGTGTGTCTTTAACTGCAAATCTGGTCTTAGCTTCTTAGCTGCAGATCTAGGATTAGCTTTACCTCCCTAAATAATAGCCTCCAACTGCCAGGGCCTACTACGCAAGACTGGGAGCAATGCATCGTACACCTATGTCTTCTACCCTTCATCCTTGTTATATAACCAACAGCATCGGTTCCACTTTGCTGAAGGAAAAGGTGTGAAGGGCAGATTCAGATAGGCGTCTATCTATATTAGTATAGGGCTGTGGTAATGAGGTCTATAGGGCTGTGGTAAAGAGGTATATGGGGCTGTGGTAATGAGGTCTATAGGGGTATAGGGCTGTGGTAATGGTAATGCGGTCTATAGGGCTGTAGTAATGTGGTCTATAGGGCTGTGGTAATGTGGTCTATAGGGCTGTGGTAATGTGGTCTATAGGGCTGTGGTAATGAGGTCTATAGGGCTGTGGTAATGAGGTCTATAGGGCTGTGGTAATGTGGTCTATAGGGCTGTGGTAATGAGGGCTATAGGGCTGTGGTAATGTGGTCTATAGGGCTGTGGTAATTAGGGCTATAGGGCTGTGGTAATGTGGTCTATAGGGCTGTGGTAATGTGGTCTATAGGGCTGTGGTAATGCGGTCTATGGGGCTGTGGTAATGAGGGTTATAGGGCTGTGGTAATGAGGTCTATAGGGCTGTGGTAATGTGGTCTATAGGGCTGTGGTAATGCGGTCTATGGGGCTGTGGTAATGAGGGTTATAGGGCTGTGGTAATGAGGGCTATAGGGCTGTGGTAATGAGGTCTATAGAGCTGCGGTAATGAGGTCTCCTTCAGCAGTAGGCTGGCTGATAAAGTGACGTGCCTTAGCCCTGCTCAAGAGATGAACTGGCCATAAGGCAGGTCTGGCAAATGCCAGATGGGCTGGTCCATCTTCAGCCCAGTTGGCCTGTCTGAATTGTTGTTTTTGCACAGAAGGACCATTATTTGGCTAGTAGGGGGCCTCAAGGAAAAACCAATGGGCCGGTGTGGCGGCCTTGATGGAATTAAATGGGCCGGTGGGGTGTTAGAAATGCCGATTTCTGGTCCCAATCCACCTCAGCCCTGCTCTGATAAAGCCTGTGGTATTGGCCAGGGAGACGCTATACTCTCACTGTGAAGGAATGTGGGAAATGCTTGCACAACCTCAACCTCCCCAGTGTTGCAACATTAGCAGGTTCACTGTTGGAGGGAAATCTCAGTGGGAGTTAGATCAGTTAGAAGGCAGCAGCAAGCAGCCATCCAGAAGCAGGGGTTTACGGTGCCAAAGGTGGCATTTATGGTTTTTCAATAGCTGCTTATCTAAGGCGTGAACTTTTCGCAATTGTGTGTGTGTGTGTGTGTGTTATGCTTGTTTTAATCCTTTCTGATGTGGAACAATATGTGAGTGTGTGCGGTAGGTATATAGGGATTGGCAGTACACACCCACAGCCTCTAGGTCCAGAACAAAACCACAGGTCATGGACACCATAAGGCAACTCCGCCTCCTCCACTCTCTTCCGAGCCTCAGAACCTCAGCACCTAGTCTAAAAATAGACACTGATGTATAAATTTAGGTGGAAATGGATTCAGTGCAAAGGATGGTGATGGTGTCAAACCCACAGCTAGTTCTGCCATCTAGTGGTTGAGTTGGGTAACATCACCCTGGTGATCATCAGGGTGATAGAGGTCATAGAGGTCATAATGTGTGATAGAGGTCACGGGTCCAACAGACCTGGAATTCCTAGCTCTGACCCGGGACCCGAGCGGGTCCTAAATTGTGAATTTTGTCTCGGATCTAGGTCAGGTCTGATATACAGTGCCTTCAGAAAGGATTCATACTCCTTGACTTATTCCACATTTTGTTGTGTTACAGCCTGAATTTAAAATAGATTAAATATACACTACCGTTCAAAAGTTTGGGGTCACTTAGAAATGTCCTTGGTTTCCATGAAAACATACATGAAATGAGTTTGAATAGGAAATATAGCAAAATGCTTAGCAAATGTAGTCATTGACAAGGTTAGAAATAATTATGTTTAATTGAAAAAATAATTGTGTCCTTCAGACTTTGCTTTCGTCATAGAATCCTCCATTTGCAGCAATTACAGCCTTGCAGACCTTTGGCATTTTAGTTGTCGATTTGTTGAGGTAATCTGAAGAGATTTCACCCCATGCTTCCTGAAGCACCTCCCACAAGTTGGATTGGCTTGATGGGCACTTCTTACGTACCATACGGTCAAGCTGCTCCCACAACAGCTCAATAGGGTTGAGATCCGGTGACTGTGCTGGCCACTCCATTATAGACAGAATACCAGCTGACTGCTTCTTCCCTAAATAGTTATTGCATAGTTTGGAGCTGTGCTTTGGGTCATTGTCCTGTTGTAGGAGGAAGTTGGCTCCAATCAAGCGCCGTCCACAGGGTATGGCATGGCATTGCAAAATGGAGTGATAGCCTTCCTTCTTCAAGATCCCTTTTACCCTGTACAAATCTCCCACTTTACCACCACCAAAGCACCCCCAGACCATCACATTGCCTCCACCGTGCTTGACAGATGGCATCAAGCACTCCTCCAGCATCTTTTCATTTGGTCTAAGTCTCACAAATGTTCTTCTTTGTGATCCGAACACCTCAAACTTCGATTTGTCTGTCCATAACACTTTTTTCCAATCTTCCTCTGTCCAGTGCCTGTGTTCTTTTGCCCATCTTAATCTTTTATTTTTATTGGCCAGTCTGAGAAATGGCTTTTTCTTTGCAACTCTGCCTAGAAGGTCAGCATCCCGGAGTCGCCTCTTCACTGTTGACGTTGAGACTGGTGTTTTGCAGGTACTATTTAATGAAGCTGCCAGTTGAGGACCTGTGAGGCGTCTGTTTCTCAAACTATACACATGTATTTGTCCTCTTGCTCAGTTGTGCACCGGGGCCTCCCACTCCTCTTTCTATTCTGGTTAGAGCCAGTTTGCGCTGTTCTGTGAAGGGAGTAGTACACAGCATTGTATGAGATCTTCAGTTTCTTGGCAATTTCTCGCATGGAATAGCCTTCATTTCTCAGAACAAGAATAGACTGCCGAGTTTCAGAAGAAAGTTCTTTGTTTCTGGCCATTCTGAGCCTGTAATCGAACCCACAATTGCTGATGCTCCAGATACTCAACTAGTCTCAAGAAGGCTAGTTTTATTGCTTCTTTAATCAGCACTACAGTTTTCAGCTGTGCTAACATAATTGCAAAAGGGTTTTCTAATGCTCAATTAGCCTTTTAAAATGATAAACTTGGATTAGCAAACACAACATGCAATTGGAACACAGGACTGATGGTTGCTGATAATGGGCCTCTGTATGCCTATGTAGATATTCCATTAAAAATCAGCCGTTTCCAGCTACAATAGCCATTTACATTGTCTACACTGTATTTCTGATCAATTTGATGTTATTTTAATGGACCAAAAAATTGCTTTTCTTTCGAAAACAAGGACATTTCTAAGTGACCCCAAACTTTTGAACGGTTGTGTATATTTTTAAACACAATACCCAATCATGACAAAGTGAAAATAATGTTTTAGACATTTTTGCACATTTATTGAAAATGAAAGACATAAATATCTCATTTACATAAGTATTCACACCCCTGAGTCAATACTTTGTAGTTTTTTCCCCCTCTGGTTGCACATGCTGATAGAAATTAGGTAAAGGAGATTTAAGTTTGCCTGCATTAAAGTCCCCAGCCACTAGGAGCGCCGCTTCTGGATGAGCGTTTTCTTGTTTGCTTATGGCCTTATACAGCTCGTTGAGTGCGGTCTTAGTGCCAGCATCAGTTTGTGGTGGTAAATAGATGGCTACGAATAATATAGATGAGAACTCTCTTGGTAGATAGTGTGGCATACAGCTTATCATGAGGTATTCTACCTCAGGCGAGCAATACCTCGAGACTTCTTTAATATTAGACATTGCGCACCAGCAGTTATTGACCAATAGATACACACCCCTGCCCCTCGTCTTACCAGACGTAGCTGCTCTGTCCTGCCGATACACGGAGAAGCCAGCCAGCTCTATATTATCCGTGTCGTCGTTCAGCCACGTCTCGGTGAAACATAAGATATTACAGTTTTTAATGTCCTGTTGGTAGGATAGTCTTAATCGTAGATCGTCCAGTTTGTTTTCCAATGATTGCACGTTGGCCAATAATACGGAGGGAAGTGGTGGTTTACCTACTCGTCTGTGTATTCTTACAAGCTCCTCCCCCTTTTCCTCCGTCTTTTCTTCACGATGATGACGGGGATTTGGGCCTTGTGTTGACAAAGCAGTATATCCTTCGCGTCGGACTCATTAAAGAAAAAATATTTGTCCAGTTCGAGGTGAGTAATCGCTGTTCTGATGTCCAGAAGCTCTTTTCGGTCATAAGAGACGGTAGCAGCAACATTATGTACAAAATGAGTTATAAACAATGCGATAAAACAAACAAAATAGCACAGTTGGTTAGGAGCCCTTAAACGACAGCCATCACCTACGGCGCCATTGAATGCGCTTCACATAAAATACATTGTGCAACATTTATGGAGGTAGAATAATGACATAATTATATAAGCATGTAAAGTATGATTTGCACATGTAAAATATGAGTTGCACCGGTATACTGAGTTTTGTAATTGCAAAACATATTTGCAAACATGTGAACAAATGCAACAACACTTGCAAGCGCGTGATGTGATGTGTGAATAAATACAATAAGATTTGCAAGCATGCAACTACATTTGAGAATGAATGAAACTCAGTTACTAAACCTGCGACAGAATAATCTTCCAGTGGCGACCATTCAGGGCAGGTGGGGCAGAAACTATATAGCAAAAAAAAAAGATAAACATACAGTTGAAGTCGGAAGTTTACATACACTTATGTTGGAGTCATTCAAATTCGTTTTTCATCCACACATACAATAATAGTGAGTCCATGCAACTTATTATGTGACTCATTAAGCACATTTCTACTCCTGAACTCATTTAGGCTTGCCATAACAAAGGGGTTGAATACTTATTGACTCAAGGCATTTCAGCTTTGACATTATGAGGTATTGTGTGTAGGCCAGTGACAAAAACATCTACATTTAATTCATTTTAAATTCAGGCTGTAACACAACAAAATGTGGAAAAAGTCAAGGGGTGTGAATACTTTCTGAAGGCACTGTAATTGCCACGGGTCTCGGGTATGTGCAATTAAAAATGATTTACCGACACGACCCAATTGGACCTGTTCTCTGTTCATGTAATCTGTGTGAGGTGATGAGAACTGCGCACGTTTGTTATTTGTGTCAGACAATTGCAACTCAATAAAACGTATAGCTTATGTCCAGCTGAAACTGGTTCCGGCTGCTCTCCTCACATGCGCCTTCAGCTGAGGAGAGCGAGCGAGAGTGAGTGAAAGGAGCCTTGGCTTTGTTTATTGCAAAGATGGAGGCCTTTTTCATTGAAGTAAAAGGAAAGTGAGAGGATAAAGAGTATAGTTAAAAGAAGCCGACAAGGGGAATGTCCTCGGGGACGACAAGGGGAATGTCCTCGGGGACGACAAGGGGAATGTCCTCGGGGACGACAAGGGGAATGTCCTCGGGGACGACAAGGGGAATGTCCTCGGGGACGACAAGGGGAATGTCCTCGGGGACGACAAGGGGAATGTCCTCGGGGACAAGTTTTGATGTTGTAGTGGACAAAGATGAGAAGAACGTTGTCGCGGTCAAATGGACTGTGTACAACTCACTATTCATGTTTGATGCAATTTTCTAACTTTTATTTATTTTCGTATTCATTATCATTTGTTTTATCATTATTATTATTATTATTATTATTATTATTATTGTAAGCCTATTTTATACTCCAAACCAGTTATTGAAATATGCAACAAGTGTCTTGTTTCATTCTGTTGAGACATTTTCTTTGGCCAAATTAAGTTCCAACTGTAATGTTGTGTTTGCTGCAATATAATAGAATTACTGGTAGGCCTACTAAATGGCTACTCGCACTCAAACCATACACATTTTGTGCACAAATATGTTTACATCCCTGTTAGTGAGCATTTCTCCTTTGCCAAGATAATCCATCTACCTGACAGGTGTGGCATATCAAGAAGTTGATTAAACAGCATGATCATTACACAGGTGCACCTTGTGCTGGAGAAAATAAAAGGGCACTCTAAAATGTGCAGTTTTGTCACACAAGACAATGCCACAGATGTCTCAGGTTTTCAGGGAGCGTGCAATTGGCCTCACAACCGCAGACCACGTGTAACCACCCCAGCCCAGGACCTCCACATCCAGCTTCTTCACCTGTGGTATCATCTGAGACCAGCCACACGGACAGTTGATGAAACTGTGGGTTTTGCACAACCGAAGAATTTCTGCACAAACTGTCAGATACCGTCTCAGGGAAGCTCATCTGCGTGCTCGTTGTACTCATCAGGGTTTTGACCTGACTGCAGTTCGGCGTCGTAATCGACTTCAGTGAGCAAATGCTCACCTTCGATGGCCACTGGCACACTGGAGAAGTGTGCTCTTCTTTCAGCTGTCCCAGACAGATGGCAGACAGCCTGTATGGCATTGTGTGGGTGAGCGGTTTGCTGATGTCAACGTTGTGAACAGAGTGCCCCATGGTGGCGGTGGGGTTATGGTATGGGCAGGCTTAAGCTACGGACATCGAACACAATTGCATTTTATCGATGGCAATTTGAATGCACAGAGATACCGTGACGAGATCCTGAGGCCCATTGAAAGTGCCATTCATCCGCTGCCATCACCTCATGTCTCAGCATGATAATGCATGGCCCCATGTTGCAAGGATCTGTACACAATTCCTGGAAGCTGAAAATGTCCATGGCGTTATTCCATGGCCTTCATACTCACCAGACATGTCCCCCATTGAGCATGTTTGGGATGCTCTGGATCGACGTGTACGACAGCGTGTTCCAGTTCCCGCCAATATCCAGCAACTTCGCACAGCCATTGAAGAGGAGTGGGACAACATTCCACAGGCCACAATCAACAGCCTGATCAACTCTATGCGAAGGAGATGTGTCGCACTGCATGAAGAAAATGGTGGTCACACCAGATACTGACTGGTTTTCTGATCCACACCACTACCTTTTTTTTTTTTAAAGGCATCTGTGAAAAACAGATGCGTATCTGTATTCCCAGTCATGTGAAATCCATAGATTAGGGCCTAATGAATTTATTTCAATTGAATGATTTCCTTACGTGAACTGTAACTCAGTAAAATCTTTAAAATTGTTGCATGTTGCGTTTATATTTTTGTTCAGTGTATATATATATATATATTGCTCGTTTATTGATGGCGATGGCAGCTCCCAGTTGGAGGTTTCTTTCTCTCTCTTTCTACTCTCTGATCTGAACGTGTCTCTCGGATCCGAACCAGCACGAGTCTGTTTGGGTCTGTTTTTCCACAGGCCTTTTCGGAACAGGTCGGACTGTTGTTGGGTCCATTCGGAACGGGTCTACGTTTTTTGAAAATGTATTTATGCATATCGGGTCGAGTGGGAAAGCCACGGATACATTTCGAAACGGAAGACCTCTAGACTGTATCACCGTGGTGGCTCCTCTATGGAAAGCCCCATTTGATATTCTCAGTTATGTGCCGATTAGCTTAAATAAAGCAGCTAGCTAAATCCAAGAGGAACGAGAGCTGCTCGTTGGGGACTGTTATATACTGTCTTGCCTTTTAGACATGTCCAAAGACTAGGCAGTAGGGAAGTACTGGGAGGGAGGGAGGGAGGGCGGGAGGGAGGGAGGGAGGGAGAGAGAGAGAGACTGCTGCTGAGTAGCAGCCTTGAGGGAGTGGGGAGGATGGAGGGAGTGGGGAGGATGGAGGGAGTGGGGAGGATGGAGGGAGTGGGGAGAGAGAGAGAGATGGGAGGAGAACTGGTGTCGAAGGAAGATGAGGAGGACTAGAAGGAGGGAAGAGAGAATGCTATGATGAAGGTCGGACTGTAAACAGAGGGAGCAGGTGATTCTGCTGCCGCCAGATAAAGGAGGGATGCTGCTAACACTCCTCTTCTACCTGCGAGTCAAAGGTAGGAGGAGGATGGAATGCGTTCCATAAGACACTAACTTAAGGTCAGTTGTTCAAGTCCCCTCCTAATGGTTAACAATAGGATGTGGGGGACGATAGGCTGATCCTAGATCTGTGTCGACAGGCAACTTCTACCTGGAGCTGATGGACTGTACAGAACTAAATCTGCGTGAGACAGACGGACAGGCAGGGTGCATGTGTGTTTACATGGGGATAGTAGTTTGGTTGTCTAGCGGGATCTGTGTGTGAAATGCAGTGGGTGGATGTGGGTGTAGAAAGACTAGATACAGAAAGTGTGTGTTTTTGCGTCCGTGGAGCATCCATACGGACCCCTCGCAACAGTACTTATTTTAAATAATTTAAGAATTGTTTTTGTTTTTTCTCATTTACAACTGTGACCTGGACAAGATAAAGCAAAGCAGTGCGATAAAAACAACAACACAGAGTTACATTTGGGGTAAACAAAACATAAAGTCAAAAATACAACAGAAAATATCTATACAGTGTGTGCGAATGTAGTAAGTTATGGAGGTAAGGCAATAAATAAATAGGCCGTAGTGCAAAAATAGTTTCAATTTTGTAATTAACACTGGAATGATAGATGTGCAAAAGATGATGTGCAAATAGAGATACTGGGGTGCAAATTAGCAAAATAAATAACAATATGGGGATGAGGTAGTTGGGTGGGCTAATTACAGATGGGCTGTGAACAGGTGCAGTGATCGGTAAGCTGCTCTGACAACTGACGCTTAAAGTTAGTGAGGGAGATAAGAGTCTCCAGCTTCAGAGATTTTTGCAGGTCGTTCCAGTCATTGGCAGCAGAGAACTGGAAGGAATGGCGGCCAAAGGAGGTGTTGGCTTTGGGGATGACCAGTGAGATATACCTGCTGGAGCGCAGACTACGGGTGGGTGTTGCTATGGTGACCAGTGAGCTAAGATAAGACGGGGATTTGCCTAGCAGTGATTTATAGATGACCTGGAGCCAGTGGGTTTGGCGACGAATATGTAGTGAGGGCCATTTGATGTACAAGAGAACAGATATTCAGCCTGTCTTAGAAGAAAATGTTCTTTATCTTCTAGTCTAGTTGTTTTGACTTCCATTTTCTTGCTAGAGTTGTTAAATACTTTTGTCTGTTTAGTTTGTTCCTAGAGTCATGGATGTCAAGGTAGCGTCAGTATACTGACATTGTTAGCTGAATGAAAAGTGACTCCAATACTGTTTGGGTGTTTGTAGTCTATTGTGTACAATATTTAACTTATCAATCAACATAATTATGTTGCCCCCATACTCTGTCTCATTTCAAGACAGATTACAACCACAAATCAAGTCTTGATCAAACGTCTTTGCCCAGCAGCACGGTGACGCTTTCCTGCTGCTAAGAACATTTCCTGGTCTGTTTTCTGTCAGCTCTGACAGTCTCTGCCTCCCTCCCAGCAGTGGTCTAGGCCACAGAGACTTGGGATGGTAATCTGTGTAACCTATTTAGAGTCCTCATGTCCCTATCCATCTCCACTGACAAGTAGATACCTTACCAATCTGGCTGAGCTCAGTCTATCTGTCTTGTGTCATCCTCTATTGTCCTGATGGATGTCATGGTGGTGGAGGCTGATGGATGTCATGGTGGTGGGGGCTGATGGATGTCATGGTGGTGGAGGCTGATGGATGTCATGGTGATGGAGGCTGATGGATGTCATGGTGGTGGGGGCTGATGGATGTCATGGTGGTTGGGGGCTGATGGATGTCATGGTGATGGAGGCTGATGGATGTCATGGTGGTGGCGGCTGATGGATGTCATGGTGGTTGGGGGCTGATGGATGTCATGGTGATGGAGGCTGATGGATGTCATGGTGGTTGGGGGCTGATGGATGTCATGGTGGTGGAGGCTGATGGATGTCATGGTGGTTGGGGGCTGATGGATGTCATGGTGATGGAGGCTGATGGATGTCATGGTGGTGGAGGCTGATGGATGTCATGGTGGTGGAGGCTGATGGATGTCATGGTGATGGAGGCTGATGGATGTCATGGTGATGGAGACTGATGGATGTCATGGTGGTTGGGGGCTGATGGATGTCATGGTGGTGGAGGCTGATGGATGTCATGGTGATGGAGGCAGATGGATGTCATGTTGGTGGGGGGTGATGGATGTCATGGTGATGGAGGCTGATGGATGTCATGGTGATGGATGTCATGGTGGTGGAGGCTGATGGATTGCATGGTGATGGATGTCATGGTGATGGAGGCTGATGGATGTCATGGTGATGGAGGCTGATTGATGTCATGGTGGTGGAGGGTGATGGATGTTATGGTGGTGGAGGCTGATGGATGTCATGGTGATGGATGTCATGGTGGTGGAGGCTGATGGATGTCATGGTGATGGATGTCATGGTGATGGAGGCTGATGGATGTCATGTTGGTGGGGGGTGATGGATGTCATGGTGATGGAGGCTGATGGATGTCATGGTGATGGATGTCATGGTGATGGAGGCTGATGGATGTCATGGTGGTGGAGGCTGATGGATGTTATGGTGATGGATGTCATGGTGATGGAGGCTGATGGATGTCATGGTGGTGGAGGCTGATGGATGTTATGGTGATGGATGTCATGGTGATGGAGGCTGATGGATGTCATGGTGTTCATGTGTTTTTCCTATAAAGAAGAGGGTCTAGTAAGTAAGTAAATAAGTGGGCGGTAGCTGATTGGCCGGGACCCATATTCATAAAGCATTGCAGAATAGGAGTGCTGATCTAGGATCAGGTACCCCCTGTCCATGTGATCTTATTAACCTTTTATTTAAAGGAATAAACTGATCCTAGATTAGCACTCTAACATGCTGACTAGACTGGGCGAGTGCGCCATCGCGCGCATGTTGATTTTGTCCCCTCACACCAGATGTGATCAGGACACGCAGGTTGAAATATCAAAACGAAACCTGAACCAACTATATTAATTTGGGGACAGGTCGAAAAGCATTAAACATGTATGGCAATTTAGCTAGCTAATTGCTGTTGCTAGCTCATTTGTCCTGGGATATAAACATTGGGTTGTTATTTTACCTGAAATGCACAAGGTCCTCTACTCGACAATTAATCCACAGATAAAATGGTACACCAAGTTCAGGCTTCCTTCAGGCTTCTCCTTCTTTGGACTTTATATGGCGGTTGGCAACCAACTTTAAGATGCATTACCACCACCAACTGGACTGGAGTGTGGACCTCAGTTCATCTTTCAATCACCCACATGGGTATATGCTCCTAAAAACCAATGAGGAGATGGGAGAGGCGGGACTTGCAGCGCGTCAAGCTTCACAAATAGAACCAAGTTCTATTTTAGCGCCTGGCTAAGCAGATGCTCGTGAGCAGTGTGAGTGCAATGATTGAATAACATGAATGTGTACATTTATTTTGCAACGCTCGCGGGCGGTGTGGTCAGCATGTTAGACACTTTATGAATACGGGCCCAGGGCTGGACTGATGGATAACCTCACTAGCGGTGAGGTTGTGAAACCGTTA